>NW_023425515.1:174333446-175733446 GCF_014108245.1 Pipistrellus kuhlii | reverse complement strand
CCACTTAATCCTAGATGCCCACATTCTCTATTCTTTATAACCCAATCTATTCACACACATTCTGTGCCAATTTCTTGAAGGCATTTGAAGTTTTTTTTTTTCTTCTGAATGAAACCAAATATATTTTCTTTATGTGCATCTGGAAGACAAAGTGAATAGAGATGGCCTTGCTTTTGGTAAACTCAATACTTTAGAAGCTATTAAGACCCACTTTCATGGATTTCTTGTTGAGCAAGTCTCATTATTTTATTGCTTCATCTCATATACAGAGAGCCAAATGAAGAAAAAGAATTAAAAACAAAAACTGGCCTTGCAAAAATTAAGAACACAGCCCTGCACTTTACACAAAGGCTTACTTTAGGGAGCGTTAAAAAGTGAAGGATTTTCCAAATTACTTCAAGGCAGCTGAGAAAAATGATGGTCACCTAATCCAAAAAATGCAGATGATCTAGAAGAACAAATAAAACTGTAGAAAGCCAGGCCTGCAGCATAACTAGAAGACAGAGAATGCTATAAACTTTAAATTATGTGTAAGGAGAAAAATAAAACAGGAAACCCCGGCAGAACTATTTCTCATGCTGTTGATGCAAGCCTGTGTGGAGGCCCAGGCTGCATGGAAAGGGAAGACAGAAGCAGGGGAAGGGCCAAATCCTGATCTAAAATCACTACTGGAAACAGGATGTCCATCTTAGTTAGGAACACATTGAAGAAGGGCCTGGATGTCAGGAGGCACTTACTACAGGGAAGGGGCAGGAGAGTGTGTGACTCTCCTCCTTGCGTCTAGAAGAAAAGAAAGGCAAGCAAATAAAGGGAGAGAAGAAGAGAGGGGGAGGGAGACAGAGGTAGAGAAGAGCTATCCTCTGGAGATTGGGTAACAAAAGGGAAAATAAACAAAAAGGGGGACATTTAAGATCCTGCGATGACAAAAGAAAAGCAAACAAACAAAATGGAGGACAAACAACTTTTTCTTACCAAACACAAGAAAGCCTTCTATTAAAATGCAAAACATGTATCTGTCCAGTTTATTTACCACCACTCACTGAAAACACTTTCATTACACAAGTGTCTATTTTTACTTTCTTTGTCATAGATTAGTTGGCCATATAAACAAGGGTTTATTTCTGGGTTCTCTATTCTGTTCCATTGATCTATATGTCTTTTTTTTGTGCCACAACATACTGTTTTGATTATTACAGCTTTGAAGTATATAGTTCGAGATCAGGAAGCATGGTATCTCCAACTTCATCCGTCTTTCTAGTTGGGGCCTTTGTGGCTCCATATACATTTTAGGATTATTTAGTCTAGTTCTGAGAAGAATGATGTTGGAATTGCACTGAGAGATGGAAGCAACTAAGTGTCCACTGATAGATGATTGGATAAAGAAGAGGATATATATATATTCTATGGTATATTATGCAACAATAAAAAAAGATGAAATCTTGCCATTTGTGACAACATGAATGGATCTAGAGGGTATTATGCTAAATGAAATAAGCCAGGTAGAGGAAGACAAGTACCATGTGGTTTCATTTGTATGTGAAATCTAAAAACAACAACAAGACCAAAAACAAACAAACAACAAACAAGAAAACCAAAATAAAAACAGACTCACAGAAAAATTGACCAAAGGGATGGTTACCAGAAGGGAGGAGGGTACAGTGGAAAGAGAAGAGGAATATAGCCAATAATACTGTGATAAGTTTGCACAGTGACAGATGATTACTGGAAGTAATGGGATGATCACATTGTAAAATGTAAAAATGTGAAATCACTGTATTGTACACCTGAAGCTAATATAACCAATATATGATTATATACCAACTATAGTTAAATGAAAAATAAAATTTAAGATAATCATATTTTGCTATATTGATAGAAGGGGGACTTTTGTAAGCTTTCAAAATCACAAAATGAATAAAAACACATCAGCCTAAATCTATATAGAAGTATGATAAAAAAAAAAAATCTTGGTTGATGAAAATCTCCCACATGAAACATAAGAAAACTGTAACAACACTCTAAACTGAATTAAATATTAATACATAAACATTTGGAAACGTGAAAAACCATCTTAAGAATCAGAAAAAAAAACACAAACTAAAGCAAGACACAGAGAAAACATGGGAGAAAATTAAAAGTTACTTGATGACATGCAGGAAAGAATTGGAGAAAAAGACAAAATTACCTCAGAAAGAAAGACTAAATTATGAGAGAGAATGCTACGAAATTGTAATTTACCAAGAGGTATTTAAGAAAGTCAAAGGAAGAAATAGTGACCAAGGATTTTATGTACAATCCATCTATCCTCCAGGTTTTAAGTTTCAGATAAAAGTTTTAAACAAGCAAGATCTTGGGGAACATTATATAAAGGAGGCATTATTGAGGAATCCACTAGAGACTCAGCTTGACCCAGTTAGGAGGTAACTGAGCAAACTTTAGCTGCATTGGTGAGCTTTTCATATACTTAATGGTAGATCTAGGAGTAAAATGAAGGTAGGGAGATGGATACAGTGATATTAGATAAACACTATAATAAACCTTTTATGTCTAAGTAGAAATAATGCAACTAAAGATGGAAGGGAAAAGGAGTGAGGACTGGGAAGCAGAACAGGCTCATTGATTGTTGTAAGTCCCACATGAAAGCTAATGGCGTTAAAATGTTGTAAGAACAAAGAGGTGTTTATAATGTTAAAGATGAAAGTAAATACAGTAAGCCTAAAATCAGACACCAGTACAATTCAAGTAAAAAAATATTACAAGTGACAGGGAAGGCATTTTTAAAGGCTAAAACCACAATCTGTAATGCAGATATAATAATTATGAATATTTATGCACCAAATAATATAGCAACTACCTTTATGAAGCAGAAAATGCAAGGAGAAATAGAAGCACGCCAGTAATAAAAAAATCTTTAAAACACACCTCTCAGGTCAAATGGACAAAAATAAATAAATAAGTATATATAAGGCATAAACAACATAATCAATAAGGCACATCTCATGACTATAAAAGAAATTTATACCTTAATACCCTGTATTCTCAAATGCACATGGGACACTCATAACAACTAATCAAATATTAAGCCACAAAGAGAGTGTCAATAAATTGTAATAGAAATATTATGTTCAATGCACTAACATTAGAAATAAATAAAACAATAAAAAGTAAAAAGGTCCTTCACTGGAATTAAAAAAATACTCTTCTATATACAAACTTCTGGGTGAAAGGGAAAATTATTACTAAAATTGCAGAATTTCTGATAAATAATAAGACATGAATTATTGTAATCTATGGGATACGATTAGAATAGTGATCAGAAGAAATTTCATAATCCTACATACTTATATCCATGGCATTCAATAAAAATGAAGGAATGAAAATAAGTGAATTAAATTCCCAACTCAAAAGATAAAAAAAATGAATAAAAAAGTTAACCCAAAGAAATCACAAGGGAAGAAATAATAAAGGTGAAAGCAGTAATCAGTGACATGTAGAAAACTGAAAGTAATAATAGCATTTTTGAAAAAAGCATGCATGCATATAAGCATAACCCATGGACACAGTCAGTAGAGGGGAGGGGGATGAGTGGGAGGGGGGAGGGGGATGAGTGGGGAGAGGTCAATGGGGAAAAAAGGATTCATGTGTAATTCTTTAAACAATAAAGAATAAAAAAAAAAAGAAAAGTATGCCAAGCCTCTGCTAACCTAACCAAGAGGACAAGGGAGAAAGTATGCTGACTCTGAGCCCATGACTAGGGAGAGTGGATAACATACTTACGCACACAGAAAGGGGTCTTGCCCGACCAGTGATGATCCTGCTGGCAGATGCGCACGGACATGCCGATCAGGCGGAAGCCGGCGTTGCACTGGTACACCACGCTGCCCCGGTAGTTGTAGTTCTCCCCATTGATGTGTCCGTTGACGATGGGCTCTGGGGTCCCGCAGTGTCCGGCTTTGTAGGGGATAGGGAAAGAGTGTAAATCAAAGAGGAATGTACAGAAAATGAGGCGGGGCTTGGTCAGGGTTGGGGGAGACAGGGATGGTGGGGAGAAGGACCAAGTTACCCAACCACCCATTGTTTTCCCACTTCCCCCTGAGAGTAGCCGCCCAGTGACTTCAGGTAGCTAGACATGATAGAAATAGTGTTGAAGATTTGGCAACCAAAATTTCAAGGCTGTACCCTATGACCATCCATGTCAGACATTTAGTTTCTGTGTCTAGATACAGGTAAGAAGTTATCACTGTTACCTCCCTGCACACAAACACCGGCCCCATTTTTTCTCATCAACTGAGCATCTACGAAATGGAGGGCACAGTGGCCTACAGTAAGGCAGTCAAAGCCTGTTGTGTAGAAAATAACTATGTAAGCTCATTTTTCCTTCTCCTTGAGTGGCAAGGCTCATAGAAGATGTAAATCCAGGTGAGTTATTTTTATTCAATGGGGATTGGGTAGAGCATATTCCTAGCATTTCCACTCGCATCTTTGGCTCTATGTTAACACAACAGGGGCCAGAGAAATGGGAGGGAAGCACTGGGCACTCTGGAACAGACTATCCAACCTATGCTATTAGGTTTAGTGCAGTGGGGACCCTCCTTTGCACCTGAGGCGTCCAAGAGAGGAGTGAGAGGAGAGAGAACCTTAGTGTAAGGTTTAGGCAGGGATGAACGAACCATGGTGGAAATAATGACTTTGTTCTTTGTAAGCCATGTTTTTCATTTTTTTATGAGTTTAACATAGTTTTATATTGTAAAATGTATAAATTTTTAACATTGTTTTATATTGTAAAAAATATATATATTTATAGAAGCCCAGTGCACAAAATTCGTGCATGGGGGCAGGTCCCCACAGCCCAACGTGCACCCTCTCCAATCTGGGACCCCTCGGGGGATATCTGGCAGTCGGACATCCCTCTCAAAATCCTGAACCACTGGCTCCTAATAGCTCACCTGCCAGCCTATCTGGTTGCTCCTAACTGCCCCACACCACCATCCTGATCACCCCTCACTGTCCCTGCATGCTGGCCTAACTGCCCCTAACTGCCCCTCCTGCTGGCCTGGTTGTCCCTAATTGCCTCCCACTGTTGGCCAGGTTGCCCCCAGCTGTGCTCCCGTGCCCCCCCTCCACTGCTCCACTGCCCTGATGGCCTGATTGCCCTGAACTGGCCCCCTCTGCTGGCTTGGTTGCCCATAACTGTCCCCTACCCCCTGCCAGCCTCATCTCTTACTGCCTCCCCTGCCATCCTGGTTGCCTCATGCAGCCTGCTGTTTAGTTGTTTGGTCATCCCTCACTAACTCCCCTGCTGGCTTGGTCGTAGGCAGCCATCTTGTGAGGGCATGAGGGTTAATTTGCATACTATCTCTTTGTTATATCGGAAAGTATAGAATAAGCAAGTGACCAAAATATATTTCTATATTATGTATATAAAATACACATACATGTACATTTGCTAATACATCATGTACAAGGTGTTTTAGGTCTGTCACAGGCTATGTCTCTCTACGTTGCTCTGAAGGTGGAGGAGACTCAGGTTTCCCTCATCATTCAGGGGCCATAAGAAGGGGCAGTGTGTTTGACCAGAAAGAGAACCCCTCAAAGACTTGTCTCTTTAGACTTTAAGTTGTTCACATTCTTTTGGGAGCCCCAAGAGAAGCTAGTTTAGGATTTTAGTCATGGTGGATGCCCAATAGCTGGTGTTTGGATTAGACTTTTTAGGAAAGTAGGTAAAATGGTACTGTTCTAAGACTGGGATCTGACTTTGGAAAAGTAACCTGTCCTGAGGAGGGAGCAGAGGGCAGGCCAGGCCGGGGGAGGTCACTTACCAAGGCAGCGGACTTCAGAGCCACTCCAGAGACCGTTGGCCATGCACTCCCGCACCCTGGAGCCCACCAGCGTGTAGCCAGAATTGCAGGAGAAGATGGCTGTTGCCCCGTAGACGGACAGCGTCCCGATGCGGTGCCCGTTGGGTGGAATGGGGAGCTCTCCACAGGAGATGACTAAGAGGATAACAAAGTGCTCGGTAAGCCAGCTGCTGGCAACGACCCTCAGCTGCTGGCCCTCTTCAGGCTGCCTGGTTGAAGAGGAGGGACACGTGCTGCTCCTGATTAGCAAGACTATGACAAAGAGGATCTGTCTAGCCTTGCTCTGCTGGGGCTCATGACTAGAATATGGGTCATGCCTGTGACTTGTGTGATGTTACGTTAGAGCAGGGATTCTTGTCTGAGGTGTTGCTCAATAGAAGCACCGAAGGAGCTTTAGAAATGTCCAGGCTGCACTCTGGACCTGAGACTCACCATCTCTGGCCCAGGCACGTGCATTTAAAAAGCTAGGTGGTTCAGACGTGCGCTCTGCTGAGGAACCACCCGACTAGAGCAACGGCAATGCAGGGGACTGCTCCTTGTTCTCAGCAGACACTGCAGATCCATTTCCTTGTAATTTCTGCTGAGCTCAGCACTGCCGGTAGCCATCGGCCGGCATAGGGGTGAGACCCAATAGCCAAGGCTGCGTCGCAATGTGAGCCCCTTCACTGTCATCGGCTGCTTCATGCTCAGGACTCCTACTCGGCCACATGCATGGTTATATTCCACCGTGGAGTCTGCACTTGGCTGGTAAGACAGCAGTGTCTTGGGTCATAGGTGTTGGGAAGACACCACTCCACTCAGTCTGGAACTTTCTTGGGGCTCATGGACAGGCTGTCTTCACCACCTCCTTTACAAACATACTCCTTACTGACTAGGTAAATGTCGTGAGTGTACTCCGCTGTAGTGGATGCTGCGGTGAGCCACAGAGACCCCCATTTAGGATGGGAGGATTTATTTCCCCAGCTGCTGGCACAGACCCTCAGCTGCTGGCCCTCTTCAGGTGAAGAGTCCTCCCACCTAAAGACGTGCTCTCTCCCTGCGGCAGCCTACACCGAACGCTTAGTCAGGGTAGAGGCACAAAGGCCCCTCGGGACAGCTGTGACAATTCTGAAGGGCCACCCCAGCTTCAGAGCTCCCTGTGGGTTGGCTGAGACCTCCATCCCTGTTGTACCAGAGCCCACTCCTCCGCCTCCCAGTCCCGTTTCCTTCCCTTCCACAGGGAGGGGTCCTAGGAGCACTCCCTGGTAGCCTCTGTCCTAGAGTGGCTTCCCAGGGGCCCTGGATTTTGAAACTATCGTGAAGAACCAGAGAAAAACAGTTAGCCATGGAGAAGCTGAGGCAGACACACTTAGGTGGCCTGTCCCTTGTGCTTATGCCCATTCCTCCTACACACACTCCCCTCCCAGATCTTTTCACACCCCATTATCACTGCATCCTTATTTGTCTGCCTCTCCAGTGGATTACAAGTTCCTTGCGGGCAGGAACCATAAACTTTTATTTATTTATTTATTTTAATTTTATTGATATTTTACAGAGAGGAAAGAAAAAGGATAGAGAGTTAGAAATATCGATGAGAAAGAAACATCTATCAGCTTCCTCTTGCACACTCCCCATTGGGGATGTGCCCGCAACCAAGACACATACCCTTGACCGGAATCGAACCTGGGACCCTTGAGTCCGCAGGCCGACATTCTATCCGCTGAGCCAAACCATTCTATCCACAAACTTTTATCTTCATAACTCTTTAATACCTGGCATGAGTGCTGAATAAATAAATTAGTGGATGCTCTCCTGGACAAAGGCAGCTTTTAAATAAGACAACAAGATGCGAAGAAGTACTTCCTTAAAGTAGTAATCATCTCCCTGGTTCCTGATTCTAGGTGTGTTAAAAAAAGGGGTACACTGTAATCCCAGGTGACACCCCTCAACTCCCCTTCCCTACGTAGGAGACAGTTCAGGTAGGAGGCACTGAGCCAAACTTGCCGACCCTCCCGTCCTGGGCTTACTTTGGCAGGTGGGCATGGAGTTCCCGAGGCTCCACTTGCCATTGGCCTGACAGCGGATGACCCTCTGCCCAGTGTAGTAGTAGCCAGGGTCGCAGATGAGCATCAGCTGGGCCTGGAACTGGTACTGCGTCTCAAAGATGAGCCTCCATCGGCCGTGCTCCACGCCGATGCCGCCGACATCGGGACAAGTCACAGCTGGGCAGACAAGGAGGATTCATTAATAAATTGTGGAGGACACACTGGCAGGAGTCCATAGCTGGGGACTGGCAAACAATAATGGATCCAGAGCTTCAGTCCCCAGGCAGGTCTGGGAATGCGCGAGCTGGGCTGGGTGGGATTGTTGCCAATGTGGACTGGCAGATCGTCACCCCTCAAAAACGGGAGGTGGTACTTGGTCAGTGCTGACTGTGGATTGTGCGGCTGCAGTTCTATTTGGCCAGATCTTCATTTTTTAAGAAAAGCTACAAATAGGAATTTTTACATAAAATTTCCTTGATTTTAAAGTGTTGGAGGGCAATGAATAATTTTTATAAACCATACTATAAGCCAAAGGATCAAAACAAAAGAAAGACACAAGGCCCATTTAGTTGTGACTTTATGATGTTGGCCTTAAACTTGAATTGTACCACTGCCATTTTAGAGTTTTGTGGTCAAAGGACATTCGTGCAAATTGTCTTACAGTTTTTCCACCTAAAACTGTAGGTCACTCCTAAGTTCTATGGTGCTCGATGGGAGCAACTCAGGGTGCAATGGTTATCAATGACTTGAAAGCAATTTCAAAAAGTTGGTAGATGACACTATTCATCTGCCTGTGCTCCTTGAATCCCCAACCTCCCATCACTGGGTCTTTAGCTCATTCGTTGCAGGAATCTTTTCAGCTGCTTACCCAGCCCTCCTTACACCTGCCTCCCCCACCCAAGGACTCACGGACACACTGCGGAGGGACGTTGTGGTTGCTCCACAGGCCTGTCTCCAGACACTCTGCGGTGGCCTCGGCATCTGCCTGCAGGTGGTAGCCTTCGCTGCAGCTGTACACAGCCTTGGTGCCCACGGTGTACTCTTTGCCAAACACCATTCCATTCTTGGGAGCCTTAGGAAGCCCACAGGAAAGAGCTAGCAAAGGGAAGAAGGTCATGAACATGTCTGATTCAAATAGTGTTCTGAGAACATATTTACCTTTCTTCTCCCTGACACCCTAATAAAATTATAATAAATGCTAACAAAAGAAAAAATAATATTTTTTTGTTGTTAATCCTCATCCTAGGATACTTTTCCATTTATTTATTTATCTTTAGAGAGAGTGACAGGGAGGGGGAGAGACAGACAGAGAGAAACATCAGTGTGAGAGACAGTGATTGGTTGCCTCCCAAATGTGCCTCAACTGGGGTTGAAGATTGAACCTGCAACCATGGTACATGCCCTTGACCAGAATTGAACCTGGGACTCTTCAGTCCAAGAGCCCATGCTCTATCCAGTGAGTCAAACCGGCTAGGGTAGAAAAATCTTCTTAGCAACAAAAAAATTATGAGGATTACCAGCAGAGGAGAGTTCAAAAAGAATTTCAGAAGACAAAATATAGCTAGAAGTGTGCTGATGGATTAAATGGTACCGAGACTCTGCAGACCAAAATGAGTACATGGGAGGGAGCTATGGGGTGAGACAGGTTCTCTGTCCCTTCCCACAAGTACAGTGCAGAGGCATTCAGGTGTGTGTTCTTCAAACTAAATAGAGAGGGTTTTCCCCCCCTCCCATTTGAGGAACAAACAAAAACAAACAGAAACAGAAAACCCCAAAAACCCCAAAACTCCCTTGAGAGAATTAAGGCTGCTGTGGTGTGAGCTGGCACCCCAGAGGACAGCTCTTTCAATTCTAGGATTGAAGGGCTCTCAAAGCCTCTAGGCTGCCCCTCTGCCTGCTCATCTCTGCAGCATACTCAGCTCCACTTCCTGTTCACAGGGGAGACCCGGTGGGCGAAGATATCTATATTATCAACAACAAAGGTAGCTCACATCTGCTGCCTGAAAAAAAAAAATCAATCTAGCTTTTACTTTAAAAGGATCACTATACATATAAAGAAAAACAGCAGCACAAAAAAATATAAGATTAAAAACAGGGAAAGATGTCTCCCTGAGGAGACAGCGCTAACTCAGGAAATAGAAGATATATAATCTTTAAGCTCTGGCTAGTGCATCTTGAGAAAATCAAGATTACATATTATATTCGTTACAGGAGAACAGAGTGCTTTGAAAGAACAGAAAGAGAACAAGAAAGAGGTCTTTTATTTCAAAAGATATGATAACCAAAACAAGCATTCAGTAGAAGGGTTGGAGATTAAAATGAAAGGGAATTTCTGAGACTATAGTACAGACCAAAAGGACAAAACCGGAAAATAATTAAAAGAGACTGAAAGCACAGAGGACCAATCCTGGAGATCCAACATCTAATGGGTCAGACTTCCAGAAAGAGAGAACAGAGCAAGTGGAGGGAATGGAATTATCACAGATGAAAATTTCCAAGAGCTGACGAGACACACAAGTCTCCAGAATGAAAGGGAGCCAAAGGGATGCAAAGAGAACCTTCTAAGATTCACTGTCATGGAATTTCAGAATACCAAAGACGGAGAAATTACTATAAGGAGAGAAAGAAAGAGAGAGAGAGGGAGAGGGAGAGGGAGAGGGAGAGGGAGAGGGAGAGGGAGAGGGAGAGGGAGAGGGAGAGGGAGAGGGAGAGGGAGAGGGAGAGGGAGAGGGAGAGGAGAGAGAGGAATATGACATATGACATTCCTGTGACGGAAAGAGAATCAGCTCATCATCAGACTTCCCATCAGCAACAATGGATGCCCGAAGATAACAGAACAATACCTTTATATTTATGAAGGAAATTATTTTAACATATAATTTTACCCAGTCAACCTACCTAGAATGTGTGAGAGTAAACATAATGATATTTTCAGACATTTAAAGACTTATAACGTTGATCTCTCATGAACCTATTTCTGAGGAATTTCCATCAAAAAGAGCATAAAAACCAACAAAGGGGAAGATGTGAGCTATAGACAATGGGAGAGCTAACTCAGGAGCATGAAGACAAGAAATCTCAAGATGACAGCCGTGCATGGCCAAGATCATTGTTTTATAAGGAGCAGGGTCAACACGATGTTTACCGGAGAAACATACATACTTAGGTAAAAGTAGCCTGTGTGGTCTTTGAAAGAAATGAATAGTTACAAGCCCTGCTTGCCCCTTGATAGTTCAGGAGCTCTTACCGATGTGATACTAATCAGGGTGCCCACTACTGTCCCTCATCCACCCCTACTTCTGCAATGAGTCTAGATACCTTCCCTCAGAGTGGGAAGGAGCTTGAGAAGAAGAAAATCCCATTCACAATGACTAACAATGATGCTGATGGTACCAGAACTTCTAGGACCACGAAGAGGAATAAGGCAAGGACTCCATTGTGGTAATCATATGGAGAAGGATGGACTGACCAGAGGGAGTGGGGTTAAGATACCAAGACAGGAATTATTCAAAGATTTGATGTGGACAAAGATTAGACAAAAGAGGAGGATCAGGAATGGAAGAAATGAGGAAGGAAGGGAGCATTTGAATATGATCTTTCAATGCCTAAATAGCAAGCTGAGCTCCTTCAATGGTACCAGGTTAGCGAAATTGTCATATCGTTTCAACTGACTGCTTTGCTTCCTTGAACCTTTCGGGAAGAAAGATTTAGATTCCCACTGCCTTTTTGCATGGGGAGTCAATCTGGAGGCAGCGAGTGAAGGCAGTGGGCAGCAGCCACTTCCCTCTGCCCCTGGCCTGCCTTTCTCCTGTGGATAACCAAGAAGACAAAAGGTAACTTCCAGTCTAAGTGACTAAACGCCTGTTTCCTGATCTCCATGTCCAAACAGGGTCCCCTAAGACCCAGATAAGTGGGACACTTCCTGTGGGTCAGAGAGGAGGGGACCGAATGTGGAACTTGTGGTGGAATGATATCCCTAAGGGAGAGAATATGTTGAGAGAATAGGCTGGGGCAGAGGAGAGAAAGCATTAGGAAATATTGACTCTAAATGGGATTAGTTGCTGGTGGAGAAGTCCTGGTTTGGAAGCAGCAATGGCGAACTGGAAGAATGCCCTGGGCTATGTGGGAAGCGGATGACTGACACGCACCTCTGGAGAGGGACACAGCATCCCTGTTCTCAGAGGAAAGCCATGGTCTCTGTGGAGGGAGGAAGTGCAGAGAGCCTTCTGGGATGGGACCGAGGGTGGATGCTTGTTGGCCACGGTGCCAGGAATCCAGAGAGCACAGAGGGAATGGCTGGGAGGGACGGTGGCAAAGGGAAGCTTGGGTGGGGGTGGGAAGAAGCACAGAGCAGTATGAGGGCGAGGGGACATAGCCTAGAGGGGCTTAATTCGGGGAGGTGACAAAAGATAAAAGACATGAGAGACAATGGCCAGCTTCAATAAAAGCTGTGAGGGAAAAAGATGTGTCCGATACAGTTAGAAACGGGAAGATCAAAGCCAAGTTCCATTTGCCACTTGTGGACAGTCAATTCCCTGTGACCTTTGCTTAAATAGAATACTAATAAACAGAATACTAATGATGCATTGTTTCTGGTCTTTGAGGAGGCCCAGGCACAGGCAGAAGGCGGTGAGGGTCAGAGATGAGATTTCATTAAACAGCGTGACACCACGCTGGGGACCAGAGAACAAGAACATAAAGCATCACCGTGATTTCCTGTGTTTGCCTCGATCACCGGCAAGGGTCTTTTCTGTTTTTAATGTGGTACATAATGATGAGAACGTAGGAGAAAAGACAACTTTCAGGGGGGCAATAAGTATCAACAGCTGTAGATTTCGCATAGGTTATGATTCAACAATCTCATTTTTGGGATTTTATTTTAAGAAATAAATGTGAATGTTCACAACAATGGAATTATAACAATTTTAATAGCAGCACTTACAGGAGCAAAAAAATAAAAATAAAAATTCAAATGGCCATCAGTAAAAGACTTGAATGTCAGTTCTCCCACAATGCTATGCAACCACTGAGAATAATGATGAGGGAATGTATTTGAATATATGATAGATTGTTAATATCGACAGTTTTGGATATTGATGGTGCCATTTCTGTAAAGAATGTATAAAAGACGAAAAGAAATGTGTTCCATGTTTACAGTGGTGATTTCAATTGATGGGATTATAGGTCATTTTCACTTTTTTCTTTGGTATTATCTATAGATGGGTATTTGGTTTCTTTTTTTCAGATTACTAGTCTGAATGTATATTACTTTAAGGAAAAATAATCCCATAAATTATCAAAGGCAACACATGCAAACTGCCAGGTGCACGTCACAGGCCTGATGGCTGGTAGCTGAGAATGGTGATGGACACCGTTCCACCCTGTTTTCCTCCCCCCTCTCCTCTCCAGCCCCAACTGGTCCCCATGTCTTGTTTCTCTCAGTTTTGGTCCCAACTTGCTTGTGAGCCCAAGCCTCCCGAGCTGCCCAGGAGGAGGTGGGTTCCTTCTCACCTCTGGCTCTTCTATGAGGCTTCCACTCCTGACACAGCCCTTCCTTCCTCTGTCACTTTGCCTCTATGTGGCGAATACCCATCTCCCTCTTGCTCTGAAGACACTGAGACTGTGCTTTATGCATATGTATATCCCCAGGGCTAAAGATATTGTGGATCTTCAATCTACAGTTCCTGAGAGGATGAATTAATTACCAATGAGGAAGCCTACATTTGGATGTGACTGGACCTGGGACAAACCCAAGATGTGAGTGGATCAGACCTCCCTGTTACCCCTTCCCACCTGCTTCTCACCTTGACAGAGAGGAATGGCCTCACTCCACAGGTAGTATCCCTGGGGATGCCTGGTACAAATGGCCATGCTGTGTCCCACCAAGCGGTAGCCGGCATTGCAGCCGAAGTGGACGGAGCCTCCGGGCTGGGTGCTGGTCTGGCCCAGAAGGAAGCCGTGGAGTGGAGCCCTGGGCAGGCTGCAGTAGGGCGCTGGACAAGAGGAGCAGGTCAGAGGACCACGCGCAGGAGGGAAGACAGACAGACAGACATGCTCCTTCCTACTCGCCTGTCCCCCTTCTGCCCCCACTTCCCTGTCTTCCCATGGCCAAGTCTACCGCTCTCTAGGAAGGTCTGAGTGGCTGATACTGAAAAATGGCCAAACAGTTTAGTAAAAGGAGAAGGAAAGGAAAGGAAAGGAAACATGAAGCACTGGGTCCCCTGCTCAGCCTTAGCTATGCAGCCAAGTTCAGGCTCTCGAATCCCATCAACTCCCAGAGACACAGAAACAGAACCAATGCAGTCAGTCCAGTCTGACACGGAGACACCCCTGAAGCTCATTCATCTCGTCTCCTCCCCTGTCTATGGGATGGGTCATGTTTACTCATAAGTTTTTGAGCATTTAAATAGGATTGTTTATAAAAGCCCCCAGCCCAGCCCAGGGTGCTCAGCGCTCAATAACTGGTCCTCCTCCTTTGTTCGGTCCTGGAGGATGAGGAAGAGGGGGCTGGGGCAGTCAATACATAGAACCCACAGTCCCGATCCCCTCAATGTATGGCTCTAAGTTATTTCATTCACTAAGTCAACAAATGGGTCTGGAGTGTCCATTACGTGTCTGGTGCTGTCCTAAGTGCTGGGAACTCAACAAGTGAGAAACAGAAAAAATCCCAGCTGCAGAGACCCTGCCGAGGGGTCCTCAGAGAAGGGCCCCTTGTTGCTCTGAGAGTCCCTGGCTGGGTCTCCCAGGGGGGCACGGGCTCAGGAGGAATGAGGGTGCCAGGCCCTTACTATGTGCTCCCATGGTGAGGTCCTCATGTCCTTCTGCTGGTGAATGTGTTTTAAATGCCCTCCTTCCAAGCCAGATGTGCTTCCCTCCCCCGCTCTGCTGCGTATGTCCTGTGTATATCATATTTATGTGTCTACCTCAGTCAAGAACGAGGCTCTCCGTTATACAATAGACTTAATCACAGCGACAGAGGCATTTGCAAATTACACAAGTCTACTGTATTTTAATTAAGTGCTAATTGCTTCACCGTGTGATTAATTCATTTTGTACTTGGCGTATGTATTGTAATTACAACTGACTCATTACCCCTAAACATGTGGTTAGTCTTTAAAGACATCATGGAAAGGGCGGCTCCTTAATGGCTTTCAGTTCTTAGTTTAGCAACCAGCATAATGAACTGCTACTGAGCAACTGCTAGGAACTCAGCCTGAACCTTACTGCGGGGGGCCTTCAGGTTTCTTTGTGTCCTGAGGAAACTGAGGCCTGGAGAGGTTAAGTGATGCATCGAACAGTCATTCAGCTTGTTAGTGACAGTGTTCTGGGGCCACCCTCTTACATACATGGCGAAGGAAGTTATGGTCAACTTTGCAGAGGAGATGGACTCAGTCAAGACCCTTCCCCTCCCAGCTCCCCCGGGCTTCATCTGTCTTGCTGGTGCCTGAAGCCATGGGCCAGGGTCCTTTGAGACTGCCAGTGGCCCACTAAGTTTAGACTTTGACTTCTAAGTAGGTAGTCCATGAGAAGAGATGGATTAAGACAAGTGGTAACACAGGCGGGCTGTAATTTGACAGCCTTTCTAACCAATATCCTTTTAGAATTTGTCCAACATGTATTTGGGATACAGGCTACATGCAGCCAGGAGAAGTGTGCGGAGAGGACCTGATGCCTAGTGGAACTCCCAGGTCTCAAGTAATTCGTCTCTTCCTCCAAGTATACAGAACTCAGCTCGCTGGACCCACTCCCCTTCAGGATGGGTAGCAAAGAGCTTATCAGGTTTCTTCTCAACGGCAGACAGTGATCCCCACCATGGAGTTCAGACAGATTCAATGTTCTCCGTCTCCTTATATCTCAGGGATGTTTCTATGAGGCCTGACTGCATGGCCTTCACTTTGACTCTACCCAGAAGACATGGCTTGCAGAGCAGAAAGAGGCCCCTGAACTAAAAATACAGCCCATTTCTGGGCTGCCTGCCTAACATTTGCCAGTTGGAGACACATGTCTTAGGGTTTTCCAGTTTTAAAGAAATTTTATTAACATCTCAACAGGGGAAGGGATGGGATCACCTGTCGGCATTATTAGTTCACATACATGGAATAAGCTTCTCCAAAGTCACAGGCTGGCAGTACCAGCTGATGAGAAGGGAAAGGAGCAGAAAAGAGGAGGTGGGCAAATGTCAGGGCACTTGTGCAGCTACAGGTCAGCGAGACTTAGAGGAGAAGGTGGCCTAGTCCCATGGGGGAGGTCTGTCATTGCTGAAGATATGACCCATGGCTTATTTGGGTGTTTGGGGTAAGAAACTTAAGGGCTCATGGCCTTCAGCCCTTCTAGCGAGTTCTTATGTTTCTCTCACCTGAGTACCGAATCTTGAAGCCCTTCCGGTTGTAGGCGTGGTCAGATGACCAGCGCAGGTACACGGAGTTACTTGTGCTGGTGACAACCAGGGGAGCTGAGTAATTCCCACTGAGAGCTTTCAGCAGGGGACTCTGTCCTGAAGGACCTGGGTGAGAGCACAGGACACGGATCACAGACTGACAGCCATCAAAGATACTAGAGTTGATCCCTTTCACATAACTACTTCCTACTTGTCCCTCCTCAGGTGAAGGCATGAAGGCTCGGAGCGGCTGGGTAACTTGGTCGGAGTCAGCAACTCATTTGTTCTTCCACTCCTCTCTCTGCATCCAGGTGTTCCTCTAGGTACCCTTTCTCCTGAGCCCTTCCTCTAGGGAGCCACTGCCAATCCACAGCAGTTGGCAGTTCAGATAAAACTATTTGCCATCCTGGAACTTGCCCAAGATCAAGCCGCTGGGTCATGGAAGAGCTGGTTTTTACCTAGGAACTCTTTCCACCGTGCCACCCCACTTCTCTGTGTGTACTAAAAATAGCTTGGTGCCTCCCATATAGAAAAAAATGCTTATGGATGAATGTAAAACAGTACACCTAGAGGAAACATCAGAACTCAATGTCACAAATGACATAGTTCCCCACCTTCTTTTCCCAGGCTCTCCCAGAAAGGCCTCCCTCTTCCTTTTTCCTCCCTATGCCTGGGAGTGCATCCTGAGGGTCTGGCTCCAGGAGGCAGAATATAAAGCTGGAGATTCCCACGCCCTGAATTTATCATCCTGGAAGGAGCCCTGAGTGGGGGTTCTAACATGCTGTGAGACAGCTCTAGGAAGCTTGGTGAAAGTAATGGGCCACACTAAACAAAACAGAGCCATTAGAACTACAGGGACCACCCATGAAGGAAGAGGTCAAACAGCTCAGAGAACGACATGTCAGGAGAGGTCTACTATGTAGGACCAGAACACCCACCAGCTGTCCATGTTCTCAGGGGGCCTGTGCCAAGTCCTAAAGCCATAAGGAATGCCCTGGTGAGGGTGAGTACCAGCTTATCGACAACCTGAGTAAGGACTGTCCTCTGTCAGCCACAACTGAGGGGGGAAGATGCTGTCACAGAACCTGGCTTCCCAGTATTGATGGGGATGACAAGATTCTAGAGTATAGAGGCCAGGTGGAAGCATTTAATAGTCAGAAGAAGAAAGGTTGGCATACTTGCCAAAAGGACAGCAAGGGCTGGGATGGCAGTTGGAGGGCCTGGCTTGCAGTATTTATGGAGATGGCTCTTGGAACATGGCAGATGGATGGGTGGCCAAAGTAAGTGAATATATGAACAAAACAGATCATGAATATATGATCGAAAGGGCGAGGAAAGCTAATCCCCATGGAAAGTTACAATCTCCCAATTTGGCGACTTGTGCCAGGTTTTATTTCTTGCTACAGAACACTCCGGCTGAAGAAGAGGTTGGGTGCTCGTAAAAAGGATCCTATAAAACAACCTCAGTTGTATATAGTAGTGATTTTCTCAGTTCTTCCTCCCAAAAGACTTACCGCTATTTACTCATATAACTAAATATTAGAGAAAAGAGAATGTCAAGATAGTCCGAAGATTTTTGGATACACAATATCTGGGGCCTCAAAGCACCACCACGGCTCCTCTGTTAGAGGAGGGGAGTATGAGGGTGGTGGTGGTAACAAATGGCCCAGGTCCATCTCTTGGTACAAATCTAACCAAGTAGAATCCTCCATTGCAGTAGCAATGCCAGATGTAGTCTCCTCTTCATTAGAGCAGATTAACATCGCCTTGGTTACATGAAATGTAGTTATTGATGTAGCAATGCATTCCTTTTCACACCCATCAGGAAGAAGGATCATAGGCAATTTGCATTCATGTGCAACAGACAAGAGTGTACACTCATGGTCCTGCCTCAGAGTTATGTTAATTCTCCCGCTCTCTGGCATAATACAGCATGAAGAGATGTGGACCATCTGGACATCCTGCAGAATAGAACACACTGGTGCTCTATATTGATGACATTGGATTAAATGGATCTGATGAGCCAGAAGGGACAATTAGTGCAGCTGTCTTTGCAAGACACATATGCTCTAGAGGGTAAGTGATAAATCCTACCAAGTCTCAGGTGAAATTTTTAGGGTCCAGGGGAAGGAAGTATGTTGAGACATTTACTCCAAATTAAAAAGCAAGTTATTGCACCCTTTCCTTCCACCACCAAGAAAGAAGCAAGATGTTCGGTAGACTCCTTTGGGTGTTTGCAGGTAGCATATTCTTCCCTGGGTGGTACTGCTATGGTATTGGTTGACATTCAAGAATGCTATCTTTGATTGAGGGCTAGATTGAGAAAGAGTTCAGCAGCAGGTCCAGGCTGCAGTATAAGCAGCCCAGCTGCTTGGGCCACACAACCCATCAGCTTCCAAAGTATTGGGGTTTCTGTGGTAGAGAAGACATTATGTGGGGCCTCTGGAAAGCTCTAATTGGGAGGGTGCAGCAAACACATCCAGGGTTCCAAAGCAAGCTGTGCCATCTGCAGTGGGGCAGGATGAAGTGTTTGACTTACCATCAAAGATCTCAAACTCATCATACTGCTTCTCACTGAGAAAGTACTCCACGGTGACGGAGATGTTATATTCGGGCTCCACCCTCACCAGCCAAGAGCAGGTCTGGAACTGGGGGTAGCTTCCAGGGTAGCTCTGGCTCAGGATCACACCTGTGGAGTCTGTCAGAAGCTCATTCGTTGGGCAGTGCACTTGGAGAGAGACAGAAATACCAGGTACATGAGATGGAGGAGGAATGAGATCAACACATGTGCTTTTCCCTGGTACAAAAGACAACCACTGGAGAGCCAGTACCTGAGCACATTCAAACAAGACCCCAGCACCCATCATTATACAGCTGAGTCTTTATTTTAAAAAACATATTTTATTGACTTTTTACAGAGAAGAAGGGAGAGGGATAGAGAGTTAGAAATAACGACGAGAGAAAAACATCGGTCAGCTGCCTCCTACACCCCCCACCACTGGGGATGTGCCTGCAACCAAGGTACATGCCCTTGACGGGAATCGAACCTGGGACCTTTCAGTCTGCAGGCCAACGGTCTATCCACTGAGCCAAACCGGTTTCGGCCAACTGATTCTTGCCAAGGCCTCACGCTGGAGTGAAGACAACTATGGTCTCTCATTTGCTCATTCAGCACAGAACCTTGAGCATATCTTCACTCCAGTAGGGCAAGGTTGGTATGTGAACACTTCCCTGCCCAAGAACTTCCTCCTTCCACTGATCACTGTGGCATTTCCAGTGAATACCAGTTAGATAAAAAGAAAATAGAAGTAAATGTGGCCATATGGCCAATTCCTGGTCCTGGACCTAGGAGCAGGGTAGAGAAAATACTTAGAACAATCACTCATTCATTCACTCATCCAAACAAATACTATGTGGCCTCTTCCCTCCCGGGCAGAGACAGGGACTACAGAGAGGAGTAACACCAGGGCTGTGTTCTGGAGGAACTGCAGACCCATAAGGGCATGGCTCAGTGCAGTTACCTTCACATATTGGGGGTGGGCCTTCAAACTGCAGGTAAGTTCCAAGTTTGCAGGTCAGAATCTCATTCCCCACCAAGGTAAAGCCAGGGAGGCACCTGTAGCGTACGATGTCACCTGGCCAAAGAGAGAGTAACATGAGGCTTCCCCAGAGAGGTCAGAGCAGACAGGCACTGCCTAGTACCTCAAAACCACTTCCAGGCAGACTATCAGTGGTGAGTTGTGTTCTGTTCAGGCTCAATTAACTAGCTCAGCTCCAATCAAATGACCCAGACAACTGCTGCTCCCTTCTCACAGACCAGCCTTGCTGAGCCTAAGAATGTTTCAACATCCCAAGAACTTTTTAATAGCATTTGCATGGATTTATTTTCCAAAAACATACTGACTTAAATAACAGTAAAAAACAGCTTTCCTAGCTACTCTGCCCAGCTGTGGCTAAACGCAAGAGTGAGAATATTTGGTGCAAACTCAGTTGAAGGAATACCTCCTGCACTGGGCCTACTGTTTCTCTCCAAGGATAGGAGAGGTGAGTCCCGCTGGCCAGCCCCCTCCTCAGCCCCCTCCTCTACCTGCCCCTGCTCAATGGTGTGGGAGGTGGTACCTATGTTGAATTCTTCATTCTCTGTGACGACTTCAGCATTGGGGAGGATGGTGGGAGGAGGGCATTTGGTGAGTGGATAAGCTGAAAAGACAAAGCAGATAAGTCCCTGTAAGAACATCATTTTTGGGGCATGTAGACATACAATGCTTCTTTCTCACTTCTCATTCACATACACAGCAGGTATTAATGAATATATACCCGCACACAGTGCACATTTAACCGAGCAGTGTTTTGCTTATCTGCTGTTAAGATTAATTATCAAGGAGAGAGAATCTAGGAAGATAGTGAGTCACTAGCACTGAGGGAAGTGGGGAGAAACAATTACCGAGCACCAGCCGTATGTCAGGCACTTTCACACGCTGTCACCTTTAATTCCCACAATAGCTGTTCCCACTTTGAGGTGTTCTCACTCTACTGAGCAAGCTGAGATTCAGAGGGTTCAGTTCCTCCTCCAAGGTTACCCAGGAGGTAAGTGGAATAGGTAGGATTTGAATCCAAGTCTGGCTGCTCCCAAGCCCTATATTTTTTCCACTGCTCAAGATCTAAATACTGTGTGTGGTTTATGTGAGTGCCCATCGAAATCAGCTTGTTTACCTTGACCTGTGTCTAAACACTTCTGGCCTCATGGATTTTCTAACTGGAAACCATCCCTCTGGGCAGAGACTGGATTGTGTGTGAGGCAAAGTTCACTGTGTGCTCATAACTAATTTTTCATGCATTACCTGGCATAGGGTTAGGTGCTATGTAAATGTTAGCTGTTGTGGCCACTATTACTATTATTATTATTTCCAAAGTCACCTCAACCCATATATTTATTAAAAATAGCATTTTTTAAAAAAAAATTGCCAATGTAATATGCTGTCATGAAAGAAAATATGAGATTTTCTGTGCAAACAGTAGGAGGAAAATTAAATTCATCCATTGCCCTCACAGAGATAACCACGTTAATCCTTTCCTGTAAGTTCTCAGAGTGTTTATTCTCTGTGGATATGAATCTTTTTCTCTTATAAAATTTGCATCATGGTTATGTACTTTGTGCTGATCTTTGTGTGCATGTATAATTCAAGGACTCCCCATGTAATTAAATTTCTTAAAAAACATGATTGAAATGATTGCAAAGTATTTAATTATACAGCCTAGTAGAATTTATTTAACAGATCCTCAATTGTTAACCATTTAGGTTTGTAAAATTTCACCATTTAAAATAAAGCTGGGCTAAACATCCTTCTATATGTGCATCTTTTATGAATTTTTTAATCTTTTTGATAAATTTTATGACCTTTATAAAGTACAGGCAGTTCCTATTAAATGTCCATACTGCATTCCTGGAAATCAGATATTCCATGTAGGGGTGCTAACTAAGCGCCTATTTTCCATGACTTTAATGAGAAAAAATTATAACGTAAAACTCCAAATCCAGAAAAGTATTTAAAACTAAAAAAATATATATATGCATATATATATATATATATATATATATATATATATATGCAACAAGCCATTGTGCTAGAAGTTAAATTCTTTAAATAGTATTTTTATTTTATTTTATTATTATTTAAAACATTTCTTTATTGATTAAGGTATCACACATTTGTCCAATCCCGCACCTCCCCCACTCATGCCCCCACCTTCCTATTGTCCTCAACCACTGGTTAGGCTCATATGTATGCACATAAGTCCTTTGGTTGATCTCTCTCTTTTATCCCTACCCTCCCTTTGAGGTCCAAAGGTCTTATTGATTTTTAGAGAGGGAGAAAGGAAGGGAGAGGGAAAGAGAGAAAAACATTGGCGTGAGAGCGAAACATCCTCTCTGCCTCCTGCTTGGGACTACAACAGCAACACGGGCATGTGCCCTGATGGGTAATCGAACCAGTAACCTTTCAATGCACAAGACAACACCCAACCAACTGAGCCATGCTGGCTGGGGCTAGAAGTTAAATTCTTAAAACATCACTTCATGGTCACCCAACGATTAATACAGTTATGACACAACAGTGATTCTATGCATCACAACACACACACTTTGCAAATCCTCCATAAGCATTCAGTGCATCATGGGAACATTCTGGACTTGAGACATTGTAAAGCCCTAGGCAGGACAAAGGGTTACATATGAAAGACACCGGGGGAATGCACCCAGTGCAGCGCTGGGTGGTGCAGCACCACAGGGAACATGTGCGGCGATGGCTCTCAGAGCCCCAATATCTGGGAAGCACATCCCAATGTCTACATGGGATTGTGACATTTTACCAGTTGTAAGTGGGATGTAGCTTAAGACTTTCCCCCCAGTACAATTTAAAAAAACGATCATATTATGTTCTGAGGATTTAACCTTAATTTTTTTCTACAGTTGTGTCTGCTGAAAAGTGTCGTATTGAGAGCCACATAAGCTTTATGAAGTGTGGGTATTGAAACCAAGAGACACTCTTGGGGTAACGAAGCAGGTTTAACCTGGATTTAACATAAACCAGGGAGGACCATGACTGTATTTGATATATGCTTCCATTTTTCTCTCTAGGAGACCAAATCAACAGAGCATCAGTGTCTGCAACACGGGAGCTATCATTCTTTCCTTCCTATTCATTTACTGATCCTCTGTTGAGGGCTCACCCTTGGCCAGACAGACCCTGCGTTAGCTGTTGAGGATGCACAAGTAACCAGACGGGCCTTGTCCTCACCAAATGTGGGGTCCTTAGGGGAAATAGTCATCAATCTTAGTATTTGTCAACTTGATAAAGACAGAGACAGCATTTCTTTTCTTTTAGTTGGTATTTGAAAACTAGTTAAGTTAAATATTTAAAAAATATATATATTTTATTGATTTTTTACAGAGAGGAAAGGAGAGAGATAGAGAGCTGGAAACGTCGATAAGAGAGAAACATCGACCAGCTGCCTTTTGCACACACCCTACTGGGGATGTGCCTGTAACCAACGTATATGCCCTTGACCGGAATCGAA
The DNA here is from genome assembly GCF_014108245.1 of Pipistrellus kuhlii. Taxonomy (NCBI): domain Eukaryota; kingdom Metazoa; phylum Chordata; class Mammalia; order Chiroptera; family Vespertilionidae; genus Pipistrellus; species Pipistrellus kuhlii. The sequence goes on along the minus strand of NW_023425515.1, from coordinate 175,710,110 downwards.
CCTGGGACCTTTCAGTCCGCAGAATGATGCTCTTCTGCTGAGCCAAACCGGTTTCGGCAAGTTAAATATTTTTTATATATCAATAGATTAGTTGCATATTTCCTTTAACTCTCTATTCATGTCCATTGCCCCGCTTTTTCTTAAAAGTTTGAAGAACCCTATGTATCTTTAAGATTGACTTTTGCCTGTTAAATGTCATTTTCCCAATTTATCATTTGCTTATTTATTTATGGTGCTCTTTTGATTTGTAGAAATATTAAATTTTTACTTAGCCAATTCTCAATGTTTTCTTTTACAGTTTTATTAAAATTTGCTACCTTTCATTTTCAGCCTTTTTTATGCACAATACCTCCTATGAAGTCCGGAGGCCCTGGATTCCCCTCTCTACCCTAATAGTATGGAGGAGGAAGAAAACTTACATTTATGGAGTTCTGTGCTAGGAGATTTCACTCAGGCTAACACATTTCTTTCTTATAACTTTGTGGACACTGAGGCTAAGAAACTATGTCAGTCATTCAAAGTCACATGACTGGGAGTGGTGGAGCCAGGCCCTTCACACCCGGCCAGGCTTCCATACTGACCAGAGAAGGCTATGGCAAAGATCCCACCCGTGGCCGCATCACGGTGGAACTTGAGCAGGACCTGGTTGGTTGAGCTATGCACTGTTTTCTTGGCCAAGTTCCTGGTGAAAACTCCCAGCTGTGGAGCTGTCTGCTGGGGCCCATCCCTGCAGGAGGAAAGAAGGTCCTGGCATGTCACGAGTCACTATGACTGCCTGCTCTACCTGGTGCCATCAGCGGCCTTAGAGACACCTGGAATAGGCAGCTGTGACTTTTATTGCACTCTACACTGTCTTTTCCCAATGTCCCAAACACCTCTCATCCAAGAAGCAGGAGCCGTGGAGCAGGGCTGTGGGTCGTACCACAGGATTTCTCAGTCCCAGACAGCACTGTAACCGGGGTACAGAAGATGTGCAGGAGGCCCGTGCTGCGATCTGTGCTGCCCCATTTCCTTGTCCCCCCTCCAGCAAGGAGACCCCTAGCAGGACTCCACGTCACCTTTCTAAGCAAAGGATTTCTTCCCTGGAAACTTACCTAGCCCCTTCCATCTGCTCTTAGCCACTGCCTGAAAATTAATCCAGGGCAGTTCTGGTTACAGTTATCTTTCCCTGGGAATTTGGGAAAGAATTCCCCACTATTCCATATTGATTCTCGGAATGGCAGTGACCTTCAAACCAAAAGGAATTTTAGAATTATATCTTTGCTCCCAAATCAAGTGGCTTCGAAAAAACTGTCTAGGAAACTGCACTTAGCAACTAATAATTGATATTCCTATTTTTAAAATTAAATTGAAATATTCTAACTATATAAATCAAAGCTGAGCTATTCAATTTGGTAGCTACTGGGCCACGCATGGCTATTTATCTTTCAATTAATTAAGATTAAATAAAGTTTAAACATCAGCTCCTCAGTTACTCTAATCACATTCAATAGCCATGTGTCGCAGAAAGTTCTGTTGGACAGTGCTGGCTCAGCACGAGACTTCACAGAATTCCACCCAAAGCTCTTTCATTAGTCTGGGTAGCTTATTTAGGTAAATTAGAATTTCTGTTTAGATTCTGGAAATACTGAGGGAAAGTCTCCATATCTACGCCCACTCCCATTCACACACCAGTTGGTACTGTCATGTAGGACTCCTGGTGGGAACCACTGCCCTCCCATTACTCTCCCTTCAAGGAGTCATAAGGGCTAACTGAAGATGAGCCGTCCTTCCACTGTGTTTATTTGAAACCCAGGAGGCTGACAGCCATGGAAAGCCGGTCAGCGCTTGGTGTGCTGACCACACAGATGGGTAATCCAGCTCAGAGCCCAGCTAATGCCCTTTTCTTATTGGCTGTCAACACGGCAGCTGGCCCTACCAGACGGTGATGAAGTCTCCCGAGGGCTCTGTCTGCAGCAGGCTGAGGTTGAGGTGGATGCCATGACCAATGGGCACGGTGATCAGCCAGACGCAGTCCTGGGAGCTGGAGTATGGACTGGGGAAGCCAGGGGAATACACAGTGCCATTGGAAGAGGTGATGTTTCCACCGCAGGGGACTGCAGAGAGGGAACACGACCACAGGTGAATGCTGGAGATCACCTCCCACCTGAGAATGCAGATGACTTCCTAATGAAGGCCCAGCTCCCAGCAGAAACTATCCTGTTCAAGGAGATCAGGAGGGATGGGGAGAGGCAAGGGGCTGAGGGTGGCGGGGCCTGGCTTCCCCCACGAGTCCCAACACACCACTCCCCATGGCGCTCCATCTTCAGTGTAGGTGCCTCTGAGCCTGCTCCCACCTCCCACCTCCTTCTTTCCTTTCTCATGGATGACACCTCTCCAGGTGGAAGGACACAGAAAATAAAGCTCTCCCTTCTCCTTCCCTAGAAATGGAAGGCAGATGCAGTGCTTTTGCTGAGAAGAGCAAAGAAAATTATGAAAGTGGGACTTTCCTTTTTATTTGCTCTAAGATTCTCAGAGTGGTCATTTTGATCTTGACTTGAGGATGCTTGTGGTGAGGCTAAGGTTGGGTTCAAATAGCTAAACCACTTATTGACTAGATGACCTCAGACAAGAAGTTTAGTTTTTTCTTTACCTGCAAAATGGGACTAATAATATACTACCTCATAGGATTGTGCGGCAGTTAGGGTCAACTGATACATGTCAAGTGTTCAGCCAGTCCTTATATCACAGAGAAGGCGTTTGCTACCCAGATATGGTTCTCTCTCCCTACCTTCTTGTTTTCCCAAAGTGACACCCAGTTTTAGACTCACTCTGACCTAGGGCTTTTGGTAGGGGGATAAAGAGGCCCTGAAGTCTCCATAGAGTTCAGATTCAGTCACCAGGGAGGAATAAAAAAGTGATTCTGGGCAGAGAAAACACAGTCCAGTATCATGAGTGTACTAGTATTCGGCTGGCATAGGGCATCAAGCAGACAGGTGGATAGACCCTATTCCAATGCTTCCCAGCAGAGGACAAAGCCCTGTGAATACAGATGGACCCTGAAAGTGGTGCATGGACACACCACTCATCTTACATGTACTGAACTTCCTCTAGGTGCCATGACCTGGGGAGATCAAAGGGAGCCAGGATGCCATGGCATATAGAGTCCACTGGGCTAGAGCCACATATATGGGCCTCCACAGCATACGGGGAGCGTGCCATCAGTGTGGATGCCTCAGAGGCATTTAGGGGAGCCCCTCATCTGGTCTTGTGAGTGTAGGGAAGGATTCCTGGTAGAATTCACATCTAGACTCGCACCTGAAGGACTAAGGGCTTTGCAGGCAAAGCAGGGGAGGAGAACAACATTCTCTGAGAAAGGAACAGCATGCCCTGAGAACCACAGTAAGAGAACATCGCACCTGGGAAAATTGGAAGTATTCCAGCTTAGCTGGAGGGCAATGTCAGTGTGAGCGGAGAACACCAGGTAAGCAGGGAGCAGGCCATGAGGAAGATGGTGTGCTACATGAAGGGGTTTGGGATTTACCCCTCAGGAGATGGGATGCCCTGATGGCTTCTGAGAGGGGGTGGTGTCAGGAGTATATTGATGGTTTTGAAGGCATGCTCTAGCTACTCTATAAAAAGTAGACTGAGGAGTGCAAGACTGAAGGTTGGGAGACCAGAGAGGAGCCCCATCTAAGTGGTGGCCTGGATTAAGGTAGAGGCAGTAGACTGAGAGAAGAGGATGCACTGGAAAGATAAATAGGAGGTAAAATTAGGAAGACTTGGTGACTGTGGTAGATGAGTGAGAGGGAAGGTACCTACATTAAGGGCTGAGTAGCCCAGTGACTAGAGGTGCCCGTCACTAGATGAGAATTTCAGTCTCATGGCAGAAAGATGATGAGTTCAGTTTGAACATGTTGGGTTTAGATGCCTTGGGATAGGCGAAGAAAACAATAACCAAAGAGCTGGCACAGACAGAAAGGTAATTGCAAAAAACAAAAGAATATGGCGTCAAGGAAGCCAAGGAAAGAGCCCTCTCAGGAGGGACAGGGGCTTCTGGCTCAAGATGTCCTACTGAACACTGCTCTTTCCTTTCTCCTGTGATGCCACAAACAGATGCACGAGGTGTAAAAAGGAAGAAAAGGAAGAGAACCCACAATGAAGCTTGACACAGAAGTGATGGTTTTGCACAGAGATCGTTGTGAAAATCTAAAAGCAAACTTGGGAGAAGGGTGGTTAGGCGTTTTAGAAATCATGATCTTCCATTCAAACATCAGCACAACTCAGTTCTGCAAACAAGGTCTGTTTTTCTTTGGAGAACTAATACTTGGAGCTCACTGTGAGTGAGCCAGTGACTGTTCTGGGCACTTTCAAGAGTCCTGGAACCCTTCCAGCTCTTACAAAGCAGAGATGAGAAGCCCCATTGAACTAAGGAAGAAACTGAAGTTCAGCAACAGGAAGTGGTTCAGGGACGGAGCCCAGGAAGAGCTGACCTGGAGCTGGGTCACTTCCTCCTTCCCTCTGCTGTCCTCCTGCCACACTTACCCTTTTAAGACAAATCCCAGCTTTTCTCCAGGAAAATGCTGAGCCCAAGAATGAAAAATGAAGGAAAATGGAACTGAGGTGAGCAAAAGGGGTAGAGGTAGCACAAACTCTAGGTCTTCTTCCATCCCGGTTCTGGCTAATGAAGACCCAGGAAAGTACCACGTCTATCTCCCTCATATGATCAACTCAGATCCCTCTAGGCACATGTAGGAGAAAGAGCATAAGGATGGGGCAGGTGACGACAGGGACAAGATGGTTTCTTTTTCTAGGCTTTATTCTCTTCTCTCTATCTCTCAACTCACCACCCGCTCCTACACCCTCAAGCAGAGTCTTTCCTTCTGACTGGGGACATTGACTCCTCAGGTTGGACAGTCCCAAGGGCTGAGTATGTTTCCCCTTGGCTGTGGTTCGTATCTCCTCCAGGTTTTCTCTAGGGTTGGTCCAGAGCTCTGTCTCCAGAATCCCTCCATAGGGATAGGCTGGGTCCCATCCATAGGAAAACAGGATGGACAGGGTTTTCCAGGACCTCCTCATGTGAGTGATCCCATGGACCAGACAAGTAGGTATAGGACTGCTCTGGATCAGTCTCCCTCAGAAAAATCCCAAGGGATGAGAGAGGGCCATACCTTCACACCTGGGCAAGGGATGGTCCCAGTTGCGGTTGGAGCCATGTTGACATGTAAGGACAGGTTGGCCCATCAGCTGATATCCTGGGAGGCACTCGAAGGTCACTGATTGCCCAACGTTGTAGCCAGCTCCTCTTACAATGCCATTGGCAAAGGGCTCTGGGTCTGGGCACTCTTGAAGTTCATAGGCTAGAAAAGATCAGGAGAGAAGGTTCCTTTATTCGCTCTGGCACCTTCTCCCTAGCCAGACCACAGGGGCCGCGTCATCACAGAGGTAAAGCCAATGACTAATTAATGCCTAAGTTTTTAGGCATTAATTAGTCATTGGCTTTGGGAAAGTTATGTAACTTTTCTGTAGCTCAGTTCTTATTCAGAAAATGGTTATTATGGGGATTAAGTAGGATAATAAATGCATAACTCTTTGCATAGTACTGGTTCATAGTAAGGGCTTAATAAATGTCACCTACCAACATTTCCATGAGAAAGGCAAGCTCAAGGAAGACAGTGATAGACTGAACCCCAGGGGATGCTGTTGGGCCTCTAACCTAGTTGGGCTGATTCCTGGTACAGGTGTTGGGCTTATAAAGGCATCCACAGAACCAGTCTTGTTCCCTGCTCCCTTCCCAAAACCCCAGGAAAAGGCCTGGGAGGACTGGGTCTCTGACCATGTCGGGGGGGTGGGGGGACAGTGAGCATGTCACAGAGAGGAACGCTAACCCAGAGAGTGGGCCCGTCACCTTGGAGCCTCAACACAGTCCTGCCCTCGTGCAGTCCTGCCTCAGAAGGGGTATGTCTCAAAGATGGAGGCTTGGTGAGCATGGGAGGGGATAAGCCTGAGGCCAGGGCTCTTGGGGAGTAGGTGGGTCTCTTCGATGGAAGTTGATGGAGTCTGAGGGTCTCAGAGGACAGCCTTGACAAGGATAGCTGATCTTATCAATGGACTCAGTGTGCAGGGTTGTGCTCATCATAGGGGCAAAGGCATGTGTGTATAGGCCCCAGAGCCTTTGTTCTTATCATAATGGTGGCATCAACTTGCATTATCTGAGAGGAGAAGCCTCAAGGAGAGACTGGGCCTGGCAGAGGGCATCAGGTTGATTTGTGTACTCCCAACTTCCTCTGTTAAAGTTCAAAATCCAACTCCTCCAAATGTGTCCTTATTTGAGACAGGGCCTTTACCTTTTTTTTTTTTTTTTTTTTTTTTTTTACCTAAATGATAATGAGGTCATTAGGGTGAGTCCTAATCCAAAATAAATGGTGTCCTTAGGCAAGTGGTCGGCAAACCGCATTGTACAGTGCGATTGAAACTTCATGGCCCATTCACAGAAGTCGTTTTTTTTGGCCTGGGCGAGTCTATTTTGAAGAAATGGCATTAGAACACTCAAGAGGCTAAAGAGCTGCATGTGGCTCACGAGCCGAGGTTTGCTGACCACTGTTTTAGGCAAAGGAGAATTTTGGAGACAGACACAGGGAGGAGGGAAACTAGGAGAAGATGAAGACAGAGATGGGGGAGATACTTCTACAAGCTACGGAATGCCGAAGATGGCAAGCGACCATCCAGAAGCAAGGGAGAGACATGGAACTGACTGTTCCTCACAGCCTCCGAATAAACCTTGACCTCAAAACCTCAAGCCTCCAGAACTGTCAAGAGACTCAACTTCTGTCATTGAAGTCACTCAGTCTACCGTACTTGGTTAGAGCAGCCCTAGCAAACTAATACTCAGGGAAGCCTGAGAGGCATGCGTCTGTCCTGGAGAGGAATGCTGACCACGGATTTGAGCCTGAGCCTCTCCTGGGACAGACTGTGGCCATTTGATGCATCATGACCCACTTGACAGCCCCACACTACCAGGCTGGCAAGGCTGTGTGCACTTGGCAGGCACAGGTAAGGTCAGGCCACGATGACAAGCCCCCCCTGCAGCTTCACGGGGTGTGGGACTCACACAGGGGAAGCTGGAGCTGAAGTGGGTGAGGCCTGCTTCTGGGAAAGCGCGCCAGGAGGAGTGGATGAGATCTGTCTCAGGCTTTTGACTAGGGAAGGAAATGTGTAGTGAATGTGGTTGGGCCACACAAGGGAAAACCCTCAGCAGCACTAAGTGGGCCCATCTCATTGTGAAGGCTCCCTGGATTCTCCTGGGATGGTTACTGGGATCTTCCGTCAGGTCACAGCTTTGCTGTGTGTAATTGGACCTGACACCAGGGAGGACCCAGAGGGAGTCAGTAAGCCTATCCAGGGGAGGGCTGGCTGCCCACTCAGGGATGCCTGAGAGGAACTGCTGGATCTCTTTTTCAGCTAAAGCTGTTGGCTCCTGGGCCTGGTCAGAGGTTGACGCTCCAGAGGTGCTTTGGGCCTGCCACCCCAGAAAAGGCTTACAAATGGGGTCAGACCGTCTCAGCGAAAAGGAGCCTCCATGGATAGGCCTGTCCCCCATCCCCTCAGTCCTTCCTGTGTTCTCCATTCTCCTATGCTGGAGGCTGAGAGACGGGGAGGGACCCAGGAGCACATGGGCCTTCTCTGTCCTCACCTTGATACTCCAGCTTGAATCCTGGCCGGTTCTGGGAGTGGTCACTGTGAAAATACACGGTGGTCTCGTGGGACGTGGAGAGCAGGGGGCTTGGAAGGTCACTTCCACTGAATCTGCCCATCATGCGGCTGGTGTCGTGGGGGCCGTTCCGGATTTCTATGAAGTCATGGTTGGGCTCGGTGGAGAAGTTCAGGAACTGGATGTGAGCTCCTAGGAGCAAGACAGAGGTGGACAGTGCCCAAAGCAATACAGTGCCACTTCAAATGTGCCGCCCAGTGAATGCATTTCCTGCCAGAGCCCACACATCCCGGCTACTGACTTCCTGCCCAATCAGGATTCCCAGAACAGGCCCTGGGAGTTGCCAACCAAGCCCCTTGTCTTCAGGCAGGACTAAACTTAAACGAATATTATTCATTCAAAAGGAAGGGCATCAGTCATTTCAGAGCTCCATTTTGAGTTCATTTTATTTCATTGAAAATGAAGTTTAAGATAACGATTTAATTTGTGATTCTTATATCTTATATTAGTATAAAGATAGCTTTGCTAAAATAAATACTTTACTTAGAAATAATATGCCTGCCTGACCAGTGTGGCTCAGTGGTTGTGCGTGGACCCAAGGACCAAGAGGTCATGGGTTTGGTTCCTGGTCAGGGCACATGCCTGGGTTGCAGGCTCACTTCGCAGAAGGGGGTTTACAGGAGGCAACTGATCAATTATGTTTCTCTCTTTCCCTTTCCCTTTCTCTTTTTCTAAAAATCAATAAAAACATAATATCTTCCCCACCTAATTGAAAGACATGAACTTCAAGACTGGTGTTTTCTAGAACTCTGAAGATAATTCAGAAACAGAATACCTTGTCCCATCTGTTCTACTAAGAAGCCAAATAAAATTTATACTTTAGGATCGAATGGGATGAATCAATATCTCCTAGCAACCTGACAGGTTAAATAGCTAATTAAGTCCTTAAGTTACATATTAATATAGCCTTTAGAGAATGGAGGTGGGACTATTGATTTTGTTAATGAAAATATTTCTCAAAATTAGATTACTATTGAAAATGATATTAAAAGAAATATATTTATTGAGTATAAAAAATGTCCATAATGTTGTGAAAATCTGATTGCAAAACAGTAGGTTGCATATAATTTTCAATTTTGCAGATACAATTTAAAAGAACATTCATTGATTCTCTAACAATATTGATTGCATCAGGGCTGTGGAAGGCACTGCACAGGGATGAATGAGATCTACAGGCCCTTGTCTTCACGGGGGTTCCCTTTTAATGGTGAGGACGAAGCTATTAGTGGTTGCACGGTGAGATTACAGATAATTTTAATTAAAAATTTGTTCATATGTACTTTCCAATTTGCTTAGAATGAGCTCATATGCATGATTTTGCTTTTGCATCTGATTATTTAAAGAACAGAAAAAGACTTGACATGTGATTTTGAAGATCCTTCATGTCTCCTGCCCTATCCCATTCCCCTACATTCCTCCACAGAGGCAGTCACTACCATGAATTTGGAAGAAACTTTCCAGCTCATGATTCTTAAATATATATGTGGGTTTGTTTTAAATATTACATAAATAATAGTATACTTTATATACAGTTGAGTAAACTTATTTTTATTTAATATTGTGTTTTCCTTTTTCCCTTAAAAATGTTTTCATTGATTTTAGGGAGAGATAGAGTGATAAAAACATCGATGAAAGAGAAACATCAACCATCAGCTGCCTTTTGCATGCCCCCTACTGAGGATCGAGCCTGCAACCCAGGGAATCAAACTGGTGACCACTTGGTTCCTGGGTAGGTGTTCAACCACTGAGCCACACTGACCAGGCTCACTGCTGTGTTTTCCAAAGCCTACTCTTGATATTCAAAAATATACAGTTCATTGATTTTCAATAACTTATTAATTCCATTTTATGAATTATCCAATAACACTATTCACACCCATGCCAGTGAACATGTAGATTGTTTCCAAATTGTGGATAATTTTGTAATGAACACTTTTGTACATATCACCTATGCTTTCCATTCTCCTGCCCATGAATCACTCCAACACTGTGGGCTGCATGTCCATCAAAGGGGCTCTATGAAATGAGTTTTTTGAAATGAGCCGCCTGATAGAATGGGATGTGCCCACTGTTATCCAGTGGCAGCAGCTGGTAAATGTTGTGGCTCTTTACACACTGGAGCCATATTGACACTACCTGGGAGGAAGAGATCCTGGTTTTCTGTGGTTGGACCCTGCAGAAGGCCTATTCCCCAGGGACTCAGAGAACTCTGGTGGCTGAATGTCAGGAGAGAACAGTGATAAACCTCCCACTTAAACTTCCGCTTTCCTTTGGATGTTGCTCTCCCCACTATTCCTCTATCATCTGAGGTTCTTTTGCTCATGTCTGGAATGAAGAGCTATAGGATATCCTAGCTCCTCCTCCTTCAATATCTCAAAATCTGGAGGTTTCCCAAGGCTGCCCAAGTCATCATCATTTTGTAGCCTCATCATCTGACTTGGTTTCCTTCCGAAGGTGGTTCTAAATATAACACTCCATCCTTTGCAGGGTCACCAACCTCTGTCCTTCTCTCAGGACAGATGAAAAGAAGGCCAGTTTAGATGGCCTTCTCCCAAAAACCCCTACTCCATGAGAAGACCAACTTGAGGCTGAATAAGGGACAGAATAGATGGTCTTCATTCCTGAGGTCACACACTGGGAGATCCCAGGCCCATGCAGGAAAGATCCCCCCTCGGGACATTTCCTTCCCAGGAGCAGAGCAGTGACTCAGGGAAGATGACCTACGTGGACAGCCCATGAGTTCCATGTCAACACAAGCCCTTTTATCTTCAACAGATTTATTTGGGGTTAAATTATATTCTCAGTACACATATGTGATGAATCGTCAGCAATTAAATTTCGTATCCAGATCACTGTCCTCCCTACTGCATACTCCATCTCAAATAAATAAATAAATAAATAAATATTCCCGATCTTCAAAGCTGGCAAGAATGTACCTATGAAGAATGCAAACTCAATTTCATGTTGACTTTGGCTCAATTTAATTAGGACAAGAAACTGGATATTATAGTTAAAAGCACAATTTGAGATCCAATGGCTGTAAAATAGATTGTTGTTTTCTTTCTAACCATCCCTGAGTAATTTCTCATTCCACAGTCCTGGGTTTTAGCTTTTTACTCAAATAATGATAATAGTAATAATGGCAATTCCTAGGATTTTCCCCACACTTGTTACATTTAATGCTTCTAAAACACTCATCTCTATCATTCTTAATGGAATTTCTGATCATACAAGAGGTCAACATGAGGAAATGGAGAGGAAGAGGGCTAAGTTGCCTCAGTCAAGGTTATGCTAAGTGATCACAGCAAATATTGCGTTTCCCCGAAAATAAAACATCCTCCGAAAATAAGACCTACTTACAGGTTTCCTTCTTTGTTAAATATAAGGCATCCCCCCCCCCCCCCCGAAAATAAGGCTCCTCCCAGGCTCTGTCTCAGAATGAAAATTAATTTACCATAAACTGGTCGCTAGGGCCACCCCGACGGGCGTCTAGCAACCGGTGAAAATAGAATGGAGAGAAATCAGTGTGGAAATTTTGTGAAACCTAAACTGCAAGAAGTTGTGACTTGGGTGAAGAATTTATGGGAGAAAATCACTGACAGTTGCATTGTAAATGCACTGCGAGCAGGCTACCTTGACAAGAAGTACTCATTTAAAGACAGTGCTATTGCTAAACATGAAAGATTTGGTCCACTGATTCTGAAAGAAATGGAGTCACAAGAAATTCACCAGGAAATTCAGGAATTGGATTGTTATGATGATGTTCCAGAAGATGATGACATGATTGTCATTGAATAAATGAGTAAATTCTTGATAGTGTAGGATTCACAGTTTGTCTGGTTTGTGTTGACAACTACCGTACTACCGTACCATATACAGGTAATAAATTTCCTTTATTTTCATTTAACAATAAATGTGTATCGTATTCTTCTTCATGGAAAAAGAAGACATCCCCTGAAAATAAGACCTAGCGCATCTTTGGAAGCAAAAATTAATATAAGACACTGTCTTATTTTCTGGGAAACAGGGTAGGTGCTTTAAGCAGAGACCTAGGCGTGAAGACTCACCAAAGCCCACGGGCAGTGCTATTTTCCACGAACAGTCCATGTTGCTGGGGTAGTTACCCGGAAAGCCAGGGCTCAGGATCACCCCCTCCATCTCCTCCACTGCTCCCCCACACTGCGCTGTGACAATGAGACCAGAGGGTTAGGACAGCATCAAGGAGAGCATGGGGCCATGCCAACCTTTCACACTCACTTAGGGCAGCAGTTTTGAACCTTTCCCAAGTCATCAACCTCTTTGAGAATCTAAAAGAACCTACAGTTCATCTCCCTAAATAACTACACAGGGCAGAACAGAGCAAATAAATCCAGCACCCTTGGACCTTCCAGCAGTCTGTCCACAAACCCAAGTTATGGACTCCTGACCTTGAACATGTCTTTTGCAGGTCAATTCCCTTAGTGAGGTCCTACATCAAAAGTGGAAATGGAAATATTTCCATTTCTTACACTATCCCCTAAATCTCCCTCTCTTCATTGTCCAACCAATTTTTCCAAGACTGAAGAAAAAGGATGAAGGAAGGGAACTAACTGCATGCACGGAATCCCCACTATGTGCTCGGCACCATGCCAGGCTCTTTTCAAGTTTATACTCCATGGGGTTGAATGGTCAACAGATGCTCAGGCAAAGATGACCATTCCATGGGAAGCCAGCCAGAGGCGGGGCACCTGAGACTCTCATCAAGATGACTTCAGAGTCATCTGAGTCTGCAAGGCCACAACAGCCTGATCAACTGACATAAATTCTGTCCTTTCACATCTTATTAGGAAAAAGTTATATGAACAGAAAAGGGTTAGGCAGCTATGGACCCAGGGAAAGGAGCAGAGGGCAGGGCTCTGAGGTCCAGGCCAATGCTTTCTGGGAGAGGGCTCTGTCTAGGCCTGAAGAGAACAGTGCCCGGTGCAGAGCAGGCGCTCTGGCACTGATCACTTTGGGTTGCAGTCCCAATGTTTCCGCTTCCTATGTGACTTCGGGCAAGTTCTGCACCCTCCACACCTCAGTTTCCTCCAACTGTGGGATACCTGTGTCACAGGGTGGTTAAAACAGAAACCTGAATTTCCCTTGGAACAGGAGCTGCCACGCATGGTAAACCCTCCACCAGTGGCAGCTGCTGTTGATGTGAGTGGCTTCCTCAGTGGAGCTTTTGCATTACATAACAGAAGGAAGAGCCCTGGGCTGGCCAGGCACAATTTGGATGGCTCCGCACACTACCAGGCCCTGTACCCGGTGAGATCACAGGAGGGAAATGCCATTACACCCAAGTGACACTCCTTCAACTCACCCTGCTTCCTATCCCAGGGTCAGCCTCCTGGGGCCCTTTACAGTTGCCTCGGCATCAGAGAAACCTAGGTTTCCACTCCCGACCCCACCACTTTCTTTTTAATCCTAAAAGCCTTCGCCTTCCTACATTTACAAAAAACGAGAAGAACGATACTCCTTCTGAAGAAGCGTGTGGCTCTGTGCCTGGCACACAGCAGACACTCACTACTTATTGTTAGTTCCCCCCTCCCCAACCTGACCAGAAGACCCCATCTATTCTTGTACCACAATCTCTTTATCTCTGCTCAGCATGGGGTGAGAAACCAAACCAAGTTAAGTCCTCACTCAACATGTAACCCTCAGCATTTCTGCTGGTGGATTTTATCGCTCTGTGCCAGGAAAAGTCATAAGTGACTTTTCCTGGCACAGAGTGCCTAGACGTTCTATTTGGGGTTTGGTCAGTTAACTGGAAGGAGAATGGCCATCATCACCTCCGGTAATTTTTCCGATTACAGGGGTGAAGGTTTCCAAACATCATGGCAGCCTTGAGTGAGAGTGAAAGCTTGCAGAAACATCAGGCCCACAGCTACTGCCTTTGAACTAACCCAGAAAACCAAACTGCCTTTTGGCATGTCCCTGAGCTCCAATCCCCGTGGAACACGGATGGGAGGGAACTGGGAGAGTCCGGGCTCTCTTACCAATACAGAGTGGAGGCGGGTAGTTCCAGCGCCGCACGGTTCCGGGCATGCAGGAGATGTGGGCGTGGCCCTGGAGGAATCAGGAACAGGGATGGGCAGGCTGCCAAGGGGCACATTTGTATACACAGGGGGGCTCGTTCGGGGACTTTGTGTTAGGGGACAAGATGTGGAGGTCCACTGTGGGATGGCAAGTGAGGCACGGGGAGACATTTGGGGACGGATGCTCACTAATATAACAGCTGTTACCGGAGAATTCTCATTATCAAGCTTTCTTGTGAGCTTCCTTTCATTACCAGATTCCCTCCTGGCCTTCAAAGGAAAATTAAATTTTCCTAGAGCCTAATCAAACCGAAACTTTGCAGGAACGCATTCAAGGCTGGCTTGTGCCAAATGGCTCAAGTAGGCAAAGTTTGTCTTTTGCCTGAACAGCTCCAGGAGCGGATAGAGGTCCCCGGGGCAGCTGGGGGGCTGCACCCTGTTCTTTGATGACTCCGGCTCTGCCGGTGCCAAGGCTGGCCAAGCGCATCTCAGGGGACACCTGCTTCCCGCCCTGGTCGCTAAGGGGAGGTACCTGGAGTGCGTATCCCGGCTCGCACTGGAAAGAGACAACGTCGTTCACCAAGTAGCGCTCGCCAGTCTTCACCCCGTTACTGGGCACGGCAGGTTCTGGGCAGCTGCTCAAGCCCACCGCTGGAGAAGACAGACAGACGGAAAGGAGAATGGACCAGCCCAGCGGGTCAATGCGCTCGCAGGCTGAGGGCGATGCCGGCAGCAGGGAGGACAGCGGTGCCTCCAGTTGGGCTTTCCCTGCTCTCTGTGTCCAGGCTAGCACTTCCCAACCCTTTCCCCTCACAGGGCACAGGGAAATCGGAATATTTACCTGGCTCAGTGGCTCCACAGAATACAGCTCCTTAGGACAGGTGGACATTGTCCTATGGGAACTCTGGCTGCCCGCCTGCCTATCCCTGATTCTAAGCCCCTTGACCCATCTCCATGGACTCCTCCCACATCACTCCTGCCCCAGACTCCCAAAGTCTCTCCATTCTCCTCCCCCCGAGGAGACAACTCCTGTAGACTAAGAAATTGGGAAGGAGGCCAAGGAAAGGCAAGAAGGAAATGAAGCGGTTATCAGAGGGCCAGCTCAGTGATGTCCGGGGCTCAGAGACCCCCTCGGGTACAGGCTGCCGGGAGAAAGTTGGCCAGTGGATGAGACACTCCACTACCTTCTTTCTCTCGCTGTGTTTTAAAGTCAGGCCAGCTCTTTTCTGGGAGAAGAGCTAGAGGGTCCTCGCACTTCACCTCCCATGGTCACTCCGGTCCTCACTCACCTTTGGACCCAACAGCCTCCCCGTCAACCCTCCTCTGAGCCATTCTATTCTTATCCATTCTGTGCTCACAGGCACCTGATATTCTTTCTTTCTTTCTTTCCTTGAATCCTGGGACTTTCTTGTTCAGCAACTTGAAGTGGGTCCCTATCGCCCAGTACATGGAATCTCACCTTCTCATCCTGACATTCTTATATGCTTCATGATCTTGGCCTGGTCCCCTTCCAAAATCTCCTCTACAGGTTCCAAATGCTCCTCCCTCCCTTGCCTTTCTTGACTTTTCAAACTCAGCTTGTGTTCATTTAGTCCTTATTACATACCCAGGACGGTGCACAGAGCTCTGCTAGGGCACCTGTCTCAATCTCCCCCTCTGCCTCCTCCTCCCTGTCCACCCCCGACCATCATTGCCAGAGCAGCATTCCCTGAGCACTGCCATGAGCAAGTGGAGTGAGTGTGTATGCACATGGTCTCATCCACCAGAAACAGGCCTTAACATCCCAATTCACAGAAACCTGCCCTTAGTAAGCCACAGAACTGGGATGCAAATCAAACCCTATCCTACTCCAGGTCTGCCCAGGTGGGGGCCAAACTCTGAGGCCACCTGACCTCACATTGACCCCAGCCTTGCTCTCCCCTCCTGAAAATCATCAAAACTACATAACTTACTATCACTCTAGAAAGTTCCCTCATGCTCTTCCCAGGCAATTCCTGTCCTACATAGGTGTGTGTGTGTGTGTGTGTGGGGGGGGGGGGTGTGTGTGTGTGTGTTTTAAATCCACACTCAAGGATAATTTCCCATTGATCTGCAGACAGAGTGGAAGGGAGAGAGGAGAGGGGGAGGGAGAGGGAGATGGAGAAAGAGAGAGGGAGAGAAACATTGACATGAGGAAGACATATCAATTGGCTGCCTCTTGCACTAGTGCTGACCAGGGCTGGAGATTGAATGGCAACCAAGGTACATGCTGGGAATAGAACCCGCAACCCTTCAGTCTGCAGGTTGATGCTCAGGGGCTACAGAGGCTTGTAAGTGAACGTGATAGTTATTATATAAATGAAGGCTGTTTGGATCTACGCCCACAAATCTCACCAGCTGCGACAAAAGACCTTAAGGATAGAATTAAAACCATAATTAAACTGAATTTAAAGTACTTCATCTTGGCTATCATCTTATTTATCTCTTCCCACTCCTCCCTGCACTCCAAGTAGAATACAACTCAGTATTTAGTGTGTTGATCACAACTTAGTAACCCAAGGCCTACTTCTTGGAAAGGCAGTGATAGACATAGGAGAAGGAGAGGCAGAGTGAAAAAGAGAGAAAGCCAGAGCAAGAGCGATGGGAAAAAATATGAAATGGGGAGAAAGGTGGGGCCAGAGAGAGAAAGGACGGAGACATTCTCATTTCTCTTGCATTGCACACCTGGATTATAATGACTTAAGCCATGCTTGCAATAAAGGAAGCATTATTTTTATCATATGCAATTTATTACTCTTGAAAGCAAATTGTTCATTTTCCACTTCAATTAAATAAACATTAAATATAAGTCATAGCAGAAAATATGACTCTTCAAAATCATTGCCTGTGTGATAGCAATTAAACCTCGATCGGCACCTCTTTGTAGATTATCTACAAAACAAAAAGGTAACTAAAGGGTCTTGGGTCCTAGGGATTTTGGTCTCTAAATACCGATGGGGGCTTTGTTTCTCCCTGGCCTTTCCCCCAATGAGAGGACAGAGGATGAAAAACATCAGCTGCTGAGATAACTTCCAGCTTCCTTGGGGGGAAAAATTGGGCAGAGGTGGATTTCTGCCTGGGAATGAGGCACTAGGAAGACAAAGAGATTTAGGAAGAAAGTATGTCTTTGGAAAATGAGAATTAAGAGAAGATTCTCGGGAACATTTAAGGACTCAAATTCACATACTGAATAAGGACACAAAAATGCAAAGAATAGAGAAAAGAGGGTAAAAGAAAAAAATGTGGATTGCTTAAAAGACCCGAGATAGTTCACGCCACCAGCTGAGAGGAGCCGTAGAGGTTTGTGGAGGAAGGTCCCAGAGGTCCTGCCCTATCCTCTCCCCCTCAGGGTCTTTGCTTCAATCTGTACTAGGTACTCTTCGGTTCTTTCAGGCTAATCCTCTCCCAGCTTCCTGGATAAAGCTCATTTATTTTGGAGACCAGCTGAGCATCTGCATAACACCCAGTGCTGACCCTGTCACGCCTCTACCACCAGCTGGGCCTTCCACCTGACAGGCCCATGCTGGCAGACAGTGGAGCCAGCCCTGCCTCCCCACATTGCCAAAGACAATTGCTACACAGAACCAGGGCTCGGAGAGGCTGCTTTTTCAGCATTAAAGGAGATCACTTCTGTTTTCTCACATCCCAAACTATACACCGGGCGTAGGCCAATGACCAGGCCCCCTTTCCATTCCTGGTGTGGACACAGAGCAAGCCCACAGGCTTCTGAGTGACTGACATTTGGGTGAGAATCCCGTCTCCATAGGCTGTGCAGCCTTAAGGAGGTTTTGGATTTCCTCTGAGCTTTCGAGGTCTCATCTAGGTCTTGAGTGGGATGGAGAAAACACAGCCCCATTATGGCCCCTACTCATCCTGGGCACGCAGTACCTGTCTGTTCCCACCCCAAACCCCGTACACAGCTGAGACTCTGGACTCTCACTTTTGTACTCCAAGTGGAAGCCAGCTGCCGACACGCTGATGTCTGAGTAGAAGTGAAGGTAGAGCTGGTTGGAGGTGCTGTTCAGAAGGGCAGGCACGGCTGTTCCTAAGGCAAGAAACAGGGACCACTCAGGCTGAGCCTCCCCGTCCCTGGAGCGCCTCCCTTTTCCTCCTGCTTCTGCTACTTGAGGGTGCTCTGCTCCCAAAGACCCCAAATATCCCCAATGATGACACCCACTAAGAGACAAATTAGCCCTTCTCAGAGTGCCGGGTCTCCAAGGAAGGAGGGAGACCACAAACAGCTTTCTGCAAAGTGAGCAGTGACAGAGCCTCATGCCAGCAGTAGGCTGAGCTCCTCAGGTGGCCTATGATCTTGGTTCCCTTCCAGCTATCTGTAAAATAACTCTGACACGTCTCCTTATCTGGGCAATACAGACAGTGCAGGCAGTTTATCTGGGGCACGGGATTCCTTTTTATATCTTGGCAACATGGGTTCTGAGGAGGTAGAAGAGGGAAAGAGGGGTGTGTGTGTGTGTAAATAAATGGTAATAAAAGGAGACTTGCCCTGGGGTGGTAAACACACAATACAATACACAGGTGATGTAGAATTGTACGCCTGAAACCTGTATAGCTTCATCATTTAATTAATACATTTAATTAAAAAACAATAAAACCCATCACTATCATCTGAGCTGAGGTCCATAGAGGTCCCACCTCACCTGAGAAACTCCCCAGCATGGTCACAGTGTTGTCTGCACCATCAAACACCTCCAGGGAGTCCCAGTTCTGCTCTGTGACAAAGCTGATGACTTGGATCTGGGAAGATGGAGGGATTGAATTGCTGGTTAGACAGCCTGCGGATTCCTCCTCTTAGTCTTGACCACTGGGCACCCATTATGGCCCTAACTCTCTCCCTACGGTTCAGACTGCAAATGTGACACTCAAGGTGTGTGCTTCTGGGTTTGCTCCTTCCCTTTACCTCCAATGTCCCCACAATCTTAAGAAAACCCCCACACAAACCCTTCAAGCCATTTGAAAGCTATTTCCCATAATGTCTCTGCAATCTTTGTACTTAGCTCCAGGCCCACTTCCTTCTCTGGCCCACCCTGATGGCTGGAGCCAGTGTCCACCTCTCCTCCTTCCTGGTTGCCTGGCTCTCTCCTCACTCTCCCTACCCCTGTAGTGCCTGGGCCATGAGCTGTCTATTTTTCTGTTTGTGGTCCTCGATGCCACACTTGGCCTAAAGGACAGGGACAGGGCTGTGCCTCCTGCCACCTGCCACCTGCCTGATGGAGATGTCGCCTCGCCCCTACCTGGATGCCAGCACCTTCAGGGACCATGATCTTCCACACGCAGTTGAGGCTGTTGAGGTAGGGCTCCGGGAAGCCAGGGGACAGGATGGTGCCCCTGCGCTCTGTGAGGTTGCCTCCACATGGCACTGGGAGGAGGCAACTCTGGTCAGAGGCTTGTCTTTGAGGGTGTCCCAGGGGAACCTCCCCAGACAGACTTCTCTCAGGGCTTCCCAGCCTGCTTGTGAGCCCCGCCCCCTCCCCCCCTTGCTGGTTTCTCCAGGAGAGCCCCAGTCCCACCCGCTCCGAGAATCCTCCTCATGCAACCCTCTTCAAGGGCCCGGCCCCATGCATGTCCCTTCACACGTCCCTCCACCCCGTAGCAACCTCAGCTCCTCCTCCTTGCTGTCTTCACATTCAACCCACAGGACTAGTGATTGGACTGGAACAGGACTCCCTACTTAAGTTATGCTGCAGCCAGGGGCTGCGTGTGTCCCAGGGTAGCTGCCGGGTCTTGCTGCCTCCCCAGGGAGAAAGGACTGTTTTCCAGCCACTTATGTCCGAGTCCTGGCTGTCCAGGTACTCACCCACACATGTTGGTGCTGAGACATTCCACTGGGCCAAGGCCCCGGGAACAGGGAGGCACTTGATTTCTGGTGACCCCTGCAGGGCATAGCCGGAATTGCATTCGAAGCGGACGATGGCCCCCACGGAGAAGTCACTGCCCAATCTCTTGCCATAGCGGGGTTCAGGCACAGAGCTGCACTGCGTGGCGCTGGTTCGGGGCACCGCTGCAGGGGACAAGGGCACTGAGGGGCAGGCCAGTCCCTTCTAGAAACGGGCCCAAGAATGGACACACACTGGACTGGATCTGATAGCCTGGACTGGGGCCCTGAGAGAATCTGGGCACTCTCCCTTAGCCGGGGTCGGGGCTTCCCAGGAGGAGGCCTGTTTACTGAAATAAAGGTGAACACACCATGCTTCAGCACAGCTTCTGGAAAACAGGGAGGCAGTGGGAATCCCCGGCTCAGGCTGCAGGCCCAGTAGTGGTCCTTGCCTTCCCAACGATGCCCCTCCCCACCAGGTTCCCACATTCCCCATCTGGGAGAACGGCCCTTCCTCCACATCAGTGCCCTCATTTGCTTTTGGTCTCTTCTCCCATGAACTATAGACCTGCCCAGGGCTCTGATCTCCATCACCTGAATCTCTGCTCTTCCCACCCACAATGGTAGACAGGACCTTTAACCAAGGCCCAGGTATGGCATTGCCTGTGGCAGGATTCCCCCTGCACAGGGCAAGGTAGGTCATCTGGAAAATCGAAGGAACAGAACCACACTTAGGCTGAGCCCTAAAAAGGGGACATTCTCCTGGGCAAGCAGAGGCTGGGTCCTGTAGGGGACCAGGGCCAGTAAAAAGAGAACACATACTGGTGACCTGCCTGGTCTGGCTAC
Organism: Pipistrellus kuhlii; assembly: GCF_014108245.1. NCBI lineage: Eukaryota > Metazoa > Chordata > Mammalia > Chiroptera > Vespertilionidae > Pipistrellus > Pipistrellus kuhlii. The sequence goes on along the minus strand of NW_023425515.1, from coordinate 175,689,607 downwards.
TTCGTGAGCTCTTTTAATCTTACCAGTGAGGACATGTTATTACTCTCATATAACAGTTGAGGAAACTGGGACTCCAAAAGCTGGAGTAACTGGTGCCCAGTTAGAAAGTGGCAGGGCTGGCATCTAATTCCAAGTCCGTCTCACTGCCAAGCCTGTGTTTCCCCATATCTTTCTTGGGTCTTGTGGACAAAACCAAGCTCCATAGCAAAGTCTAGGAAAGGCCTGGGCTGGTCTTCCCATTGCCTCTGGGGCTGTACCAGACGGGACAGGGATCGAATTAGCTTCCCATGTCTGACTTCTCCTCTCATTCAACATGCAGTTTGGTCTGAGAATTGTCTAATGAGTAAATGAATGTATAAAATCAAACTGAATTTCAAAGAACTGCCCTGAAAACTACTAACTGCCCCAAATACCCCAAGAATGAGTCTCAGACTAAGGGGCAGAGGTCACACTGAGTCACTGAAAACCTGAGACTGCCTGGGCCCTCCCATGCCCACATCCTGCATACCTTGATAGACAAAGTGGAAGCCTCTGGCTGGTGCTTGGCCTTTGGCACTGAACTTAATGAGAACTTGGTTGGAGGTGGCCAACGGCAGCGATTCCCCTGCCGAGATAAGGGGTGAGGAGGAGAGGAAGGCAGTGAGTCCCACAGTTGGGCCTGGCAGCTGGAATCCTGGCCAGGAAGGAGAGGGTGCCGACCCCCCTCATAGCAATTCCTTCCACACCCAGGTCTTCCTGAAATGAAACCTCACTTTTTTTTAAAAATACATTTTATTGATTTTTTTATAGAGAGGAAGAGAGAGGGATAGAGAGTTAGAAACATCTATGAGAAAGAATCATCGATCAGCTGCCTCTTGCACACTCCCTACTGGGGATGTTCCCGCAACCAAGGTACATGCCTTTGACCAGAATCAAACCCGGGGCCCTTCAGTCCGCAGGCCAATGCTCTATCCACTGAGCCAGACCAGTTTCTGTGAAACCTCGCATTTTTACTGCACGTTTCAGTGTACACTTTGCAGGAGGCTTTAGCATCCATGGCCTTACCTTGACCCACAGTCAATGTGAGGTTGGCATGACAAGAGCTCAGTAACCCCAGTTAAGGAAGAGATTCAGAAGGATTAAATGACCTGCCTCGAGAGGAGAAAGCTCCTAAAGATGTGCTGACCCAAGGGATGAGGACAACGGCCATCAGCAGACCGGTTCACTAGGAGAGCTGCCCTCCGTCTGACATAAGAAAAAGCACCAGCTTCGGAGAAGGAGGGTGCTGTGATCTTTGAGAGGAACTGGCCTTTCCCAGATTCTCTGGGAAATGATCAATGACCAGAGCGATCGTATAATTTATTGCCCATCCGAGGACACTTTTGGGACTAAAAGGGCATGCTGTAAATACTCATACTGGGGCTGTACTTTCAAGTGGAAGCTGGGACTGTCCCAGGCAAAGTAGGACATATTGTCACCCAAGCTGGTGGAAACTTGAATGGGTACATGGAGTCTGACAGTTATTCTATCAAGATGAAGGTGTACCTCCTGCTTGATGTGGAATAGACGGACGGAATGAAGACAGCACAACCAGACCTGCAGCCGGGAAGCACAGTCTTGGTCATCATCGTCTTCCTGTGGGACTGAGGGAGTATGGAGTGACGGGCAATGGCATGGCCACTCTGCGTGATGCCCCCCTGAGAATGGCTGCTGACTCCACCAACAGAAGGGAAGTGGGGGCTGCAGACAGCTAGGCACCATTTTCACTGCGGTGAAGATTGGAGTTGGAATCAGCCAAGAAGCAGAGAGCTGATGGGATGCTATTGGCCACAGGGAGTGGACAGCCTTTTGCACAGCACTTAGACTTACATGTGACCCAGGTGGCTGAGCCTGTTAGGAGTCATTGCCCCAGCTAACTCTTAGCTGCCAAAGCAAAACAAAACAAAACAAAACAAAAAATCACACACAAAAAAACAAAAACAAAAACCCACAAACCCAACAACACCAAAACTCATGAAGACAGAGGGTTTCCTTCTGAAGGTTATCTCTACCATCTCCCTTTGATGGAAATGAGTGGGGCAAAACTCAGCTTATCCATTCTCCCATCACCAGGCCTGACATGTGTGGATGAGGACCCCTCATAACCTCTACAGAACCCATTTGGACTTTCATTCCTGAACATATGCAGACATCCCTCTCCATGGCTAAGCAAGTGCTAGTAAAATCACTGGACATAAGAAAATATTTCAAAGTTTTAAGGGAGGAAAGCACTCTTGAGAAACCAATACGAATTGGAATTTTTATGCGAACTACAACAAAGAACAGACAAAATCTCAGAAGACTGTCAATCATGACTGTCACAAGATTAAATCTAGCATTGCACCTGTGAAATCAGAGGAGAAAGACATGTCAAAGGAAAGAGCTGAGATTAATAAAGGCTTCCAAGAGATGAGAAATGCTAGTACGTGGCAGATGGATTCTGCAGAAATGGAACAGCGACATGGAAATTAAATTTGGAAAGTTCTTCCAGAATCCATAGAAAGAGGATAAAGAGATTAAAATAATGAGGGAAATGATGAGCGACATAGAAGACAGATAAAAAAAAAATCCAATATGCATATATCAAGAATTCTAGAGAGAGAAATTGAAGGAGAGAAAAATAAGTTGGGAAAGAAGGTAACATTCCTACGCTTAAAAGAGACTTAAGGTTTGGACTGAAATTGTTCATTAAGTACCAGTTCTAATGAATGGAAAATGATTTCTAACCAAAACATCCCGGTGGGCTTTTTGATTTTAGAAATTAAGAAAAGCATGGAAGGCATTTAGAAAGAAAAGCACTAGTTACCTACAAAATAAAGAGTCAGGTTGGACTCCAACTCATCTGCAACTATAGCTGTTGGAATAGAGTAGAATACTACAGTGCTGAAAGAAAAAATGTGTGACCCATAACTTGATTTAGAATCAAGTTGTCAATTATATAACATGTTAAAGGAAATTCATTCTCATACATGCAAAATGACAGAAAATATTGCAGTTATGAGCCTTATTAAAAAAAAAAGAAACTAAGAAAATAAAAAACTTCAGGGATAAAGATAACCTGGAAAGTACAGCAAACCTCCAAATGATTATGAATAGGTAATAAAACTCAATGTAAAAATAAAAACTTGTTTATATATTTGTTCTTGAGGAAGAAGTCCATAATTTAAAAATAATTACTAATAACATTAATATAGAAGTCCAAATATATATATATATTGATATAAAAAAAAACATTGACGTTAGAGATGGGGTCAGTATGAATGGAAAATTGAGGAGCAATCAACTCAAAACCAAATTAAAACCCAGAAAGAACAAAACAGTTGACAGGGAGCAGACCAGATGTTCCACTTATAAAATCAGTAAGTAAACTTCCTTTTAAAAGGAAAAGACTATCAGAGAAAATGAGGAAAGATATGTTAGGGAAACACAGTTATAAAAATTGTTAGAAACACAAGATAACAAAACATCACAATTGTATGGAGACACTTTCACACAGCATTCTCAATTACTGATATAAAATAAAAAAGGAAAACCAAGATTGTTGAGTAGTGGTCCCTACGTTTTTCCCCACCTCAATACACACTTCACTCCCCTCAGTACAGATGGCTCATCATCAGTGTTTCTCCAAAGGAGAAATAAGATAAGATCTGAGTATGTTTGAGTATATGGATGCTATATCTATAGGATCTATCTACCGTGTTTCTCTGAAAATAAAACATCCTCCGAAAATAAGACCTACTTACAGGTTTCCTTCTGAGTGAAATATAAGGCATCCCCCGAAAATAAGGCCCCCTAGGCTCTGTCTCAGAATGCTATTACTAAACATGAGAGATTTGGTCCACTGATTCTGAAAGAAATGGAGTCACAAGAAATTCACCAGGAAATTCAGGAATTGGATTGTTATGATGATGTTCCAGAAGATGATGACATGATTGTCATTGAATAAATGAGTAAATTCTTGATAGTGTAGGATTCACAGTTTGTCTGGTTTGTGTTGACAACTACCATACTACAGTACCATATACAGGTAATAAATTTCCTTTATTTTCATTTAACAATAAATGTGTACCGTATTCTTCTTCATGGAAAAATAAGACATCCCATGAAAATAAGACCTAGCGCATCTTTGGGAGCAAAAATTAATATAAGACACTGTCTTATTTTCAGGGAAATAGGGTATCTATCTATCTATCAAGAGATTTTGAAAAAGCATCCTACCTCAATAGATCCCAACTTACAGTTCTAGTTGGGTGTGAATGTGTGGGGTGATGGTGTAGAAAAATCATCTGATTGGGAACCATTGATATAATGGATTTGAAAAATGAAATTGAGTAAAACTGATCTAACTGCTATTACAAAGCTCATTTAATCCCAGCGGCAACTCCAGCAGGAAGAACTCTGCATTTTACAGATGAGGAAACTGAACCTCAGGGTGGTCCAGTATTGTGCTCCCAGGCACCTGTCAAGGAAGTGTGAGACCTCAGGTTAGATGCAGGAGGGGAGGCTGCAGGGAGAGCTGAGGTTAGATGCAGGCAGGAGGCTGCAGGGAGAGCTGAGGTTAGATGCAGGCAGGAGGCTGCAGGGAGAGCTGAGGTTAGATGCAGGCAGGAGGCTGCAGGGAGAGCTGAGGTTAGATGCAGGCAGGAGGCTGCAGGGAGAGCTGAGGTTAGATGCAGGCAGGAGGCTGCAGGGAGAGCTGAGGTTAGATGCAGGCAGGAGGCTGCAGGGAGAGCTGAGGTTAGATGCAGGCAGGAGGCTGCAGGCCTGGGCTGCCCTTCTCTCTGTAAGACCTCTGGATCCTACAGAGAGCCTGCATTCTTCTCAGATACTTCGGGAATTTAAAAACAAGCTCCTGGCTACTAAGAAGTCCTCATTTAATCCCCAAGGCAGAATAGTACAAACTACATTCTTTAACCACATGACAATAAAAACAGAAAACAACACAAATGTAACAAGAACAAAATCCAGATTCTTGGGGGAAATGGGGGATAGAGACATTCTTAAACAAGTCCTGGGAGAAAAGAATAAAACTGGATCATGAATTATTTAGAAAGTAACAATGATGAAAACAGTACACATCAAAATTGGTGGCTTGAAACCAAAACTATGCTTAGAGGCAAATATATTGAATATATCGCTGTAAACAAGCTCTTCATTACACAGAGAAAATAACAAACAAATCTGTCAATTCAAGGCATTAGAACAAGAAGAACAAAAGAGGGAGAGAGACATTATGAGAAAAAGGCAGAGGTTAATTAATTAGAAAATAATAACCAAATCCACAGACGAATTGGTAAGCAGATGCAGTAAAAAAGAAAATGAAACAAAACAAATAACACAAAGCTCCTGGTCCAGGGGAGTCAAAGGAGAAGAATACAGCCTTCTAGGAGATATAACCACTAACAGAAAGGAGATTAATTAGTGCCACAGTATCCTATATAATAAAAGCCTAATATGCTAAGTGTCCGGTCATCCAGTTGGCTATTCAACCAATCAAGTCATAACATGCTAATGACAAGCTAAGGCCACTCAAGTGCTTGCTATGATGTGCACTGACCACCAGGCGCAGATGTTCAACCCAGGAACTGCCCCCTGGTGGTCAGTGTGCTCCCATAGGGGGAGCGGCATGGCAGCTAAGGGAGTGGGCCTAAGCCATCAGTAGCACATCCCCTGAGTGCTTCCAGACTGCGACAGGGTGCAGGCCAGGCTGAGGGATCCCTCCCTCATGTGCACAAATTTCATGCACCAAGCCTCTAGTATTATATAAGCAATGTTGCTAAGTTTAAAATAATTACAAAATAAAATTTTTACTAAAGTATAAAACATCAGCATTCATAACAAAGCAAGATACTGGAACAGACCAATAATCAGGGAAATAAGTAAGAGAAAAAACATTGAAGAAGCAGAGATAAAATGAGATAAATTTATGTGCTTGTGTTGAGGATATTACTTCTTGCCTAAAGGACCCAGGAGAATCAGTTGGCAGTGTTAGCATTGTTACGGAGGGTTGGATGACTTTGCAAAAGAAATATACCCAAAATGCCAGTCTTCTAATATACTGGCAAAGATCAATTAGGAAACATAACACGGGGAGGCCTATTTACAGTAGCAACAACAATTGCCATGAAATATCTAGGGAAAAAAGTTAACAAAGAATGCATACAGCTTAAATGAAAATTATAACACCTTTCAAAGGTTACAAAGGAGACAGAAATGGAGAGATACAGCATGTTTCTGAAGAGGAAGAAGAGTTCCTATTATAAAGATGAATTATCCCCAATTAATCTATACATTTAACAGATTCCAATGAAAATTCCAATGCAATTTTTAAAAAACTTGACAACATATTTCTAAAATTTATCTGGAGGCACAAGTTAAGCAAGAAAAGCCAATAAAAATTCAAAACAAAGAATGTCTATGAGAACTTATCTCACTGTATGTTTAAGGTTGTGATAATATCAAACAATATTATAATGTTACGATAATTAAAGCCATTTCATATTGATATAAGAGTCAACAGACACTTAGAGGAAATGGATAAAAGGTCTAGAGACATACCCTTTTCTTCATAAAAATTTAATATATGTAAATCTGGCATTTTGAAAATACTGTTAGAACAACTGATGAACTAAGTCGGAAAGAATATGATTATATTTCCTATATCAAATAATATATCAAAATAAAGCCCAACATTATTAAAACAAAACAATGTAATAAAAAGAAGTAAAAGAAAACACAGAGGAATATTTATTTCATCAGCATGAAAGTAAAGGAGAAAACCATAAAAGAACCACATCGATAGGTTTGATGAGAAATTTAAATTTTCTGACATTAAAACCCACCCTGAAGAAAATTAAATAGCAAATGACACAAATTTAAATAAAATTTAAATTTCCTGACATTAAAACACACCCTGAAGATAATTAAATGGCAAGTGAAAGGGGAAGGCCTTTTATAACATATTATATAGACAAGAGTTTTTTATAGCATACAAAATATATAGCTTATAATAATATGGTACTCTATTAAATAAATAAGAAAATAAATGCTAATAGAAAAATCAATACTAATTCACAAGTAGATTCACAAATAAAAAATTCATGGGCCAATAATTTCATTATAAAAATGTTAACCTAATTAGTAATAAAAAAAGGAAATGAAAAAAATGAGATACCATTTTCACTTTTCAAACTGATAATGCCTTTGCTTTTTAATTACTCAATTTTGTGAGGATAAAACATTCCCTCTTATTCATTGTTGGTGAACAAAGTGGCAAGAACCTTCTAGGGGCATATTTGACAATCTGTTAAAAGAAAATTAAGGATCTCACACATCCTTTATCTTGGTAATTCTACTTCTAGATATTCCAAGGTAATAAAGATATGTATAATGACATGGAATTACTATTCAAACGAGTGAAAAATTGGAAACAATCTACATGTTCAATAATAGAGAATTCATTACATAAATTTTAAATAACTATACGATAGACAATTATGCAGCATTTAAAAATCCTATTATAGGATAAAATAATGACAGAGACATAATGACATGCTCATGATGAATATTTCAATAAAAATATGTATACTGCTTTGTTCAATAAAATGTGTAAAAGATTAAGTCTAAGCAGCTGTAAAAACTGGAAACAAGATACACTATCTTTTCAGTGGTTCTTTCTGGGTGGTTTTTATTTTCTGGTTGGCGGTAAGTTTTCTACAATGAAAATGCAATATGTTTATAATTGGAGAAATGTGTTGGGGTTGAATAGAAAACATCGGGGCATGCTATACCCCGCAGGGGTGGTGCAGACACAGCTTGAGGTGAGAGTGGCTTTGGAAGCCCCTAATAGGTATGGGCTGTCAGGAACTGACTGCTGTGCGGTAGAGAGAGCACCGGTGCATGGCAACATGACAGACACCCAATGGTGGGATTCCGCCTGCAGGCAGGCTCCTAGGGCCTCTTCCCTTTGAGCTGGCCCGTGAGGCCCCGACCCACCACATCCCCTTCGTGGCCCAGCCCAGGGTACCTGTGTGGGTGCCCGACAGGGAGCTGAGGAGCCGGGAGTGCTGGCTGTGGCCATCGTGCACCTCCACCACGTCGTTGAGGGCCGTGTGGAAGAAGGCGAACTGTCCAAACACCACTGCGGGGGGAGACGGTGCGGAGAGCTCAGCGTGGAAGACTGTGCGGCCATGCTGGGGTAAGGACGGGAGATCTGGGGGACCCTAGGCCAGGACGAGGGAAGCCTCAGAGGGAATCATTGGTTCCTGGGCGAACTCCTTGCTGAGCCTTTCTACTGTTGATTAGCACACTGGCCAGCCCCCAGGCATGAGACGCCGGGAGCTGGGAAGGGCCGGCCTCCCACATGGTCAGGATCACACTGAGAGCTGCACCGGTGGTCGGGCAGGTGGCGGTGTCCCTGAGCTAATCTACTCCCCGAGAGCGGCTGCTGCAGCTACTCAAGGACATGAAAGGGCTTTGGCAAGACCCCCCATTTTCCACGTAATCACAGGACCTGTCCTGATAGGTGCTTATTAGGTGTTTGGTGAGTGACAGCAGGTCTTGCCCTGAGAAGCAGCCAGCTCTCTGCAGGCTGCCCAGTCTCTCTCCTAGGTGTCAGATATATCGATGCCTCTGTCCTATTGGACACCAACTGTGTATAGAAATAGTTCGTACTCCCCCTACAGAGAAGAGACCGAGGGAGAAAGCAGTCGGGCTGGTCACCTGATTGTCCAGGTCCCACTAGCCTGTGCTCCCCCAGGAATGTTCTGAGTCCCCCAGAGCTGGCAGGACTCGTACTGTCCCTCCTCCCGGGCGAGGAGCCCTGCTTCTTTTTACCTTGGATTCTTGGAACCTGGAGGTTTCTATAATATGTCTTCTCAGGGCCTGCTCCTCATTTCCTCCCTGCTTGTCCTGCTTATAGCTGCTGGACCAGGATCAGAAGGAACAATGTGGCTCCTAGCCCCTTCACCTGTATTTGCAACCTAGTCCCAAACCACTCCTCACTCTCCCTGCCCCTTGGGTACCCATCTCTGGCTTCCCAATCAGCCTGGGTCTGCGGCATTTCTATTCAGACTTGGGCTGTGCTGGGTAGCCGAGTGCTCCCACCTTCCCTGGTTTCTACCTGGATCCTCATTACTCCGGGCCCCCTCCCCCCCCCCCACACACACACACTTTGCTTCTGGCCAACTTGTGCCCTTCCTGCCCCGTATGTCAGGAGAGTATTCTACAGCCCGCTTCTGGCATCCAGACTCAGTGTCCTTTAGGGGAGACTGTTCTGCCTGTACCCACAAAAGAAGTGGATACAACTGGGAGTGGAAGCGGGATACAATTGGGAAGGGCCCGAGGAGTTGGAAAGAGTCAGAAAACGTAAACAAACAAACAAAAAACATACATAACGTCCCATACCATAATCCTTGGGCACAGTGACAAAATATAGGCAGATCTGTCCACTGGTGTAGTTCTGGGGATAGTTGGGGGACAAGACCACTCCATCTGAACCCACATACTGTCCTCCACAGGGGGCTGAAAGAGAAATCAGACAGAGGGCCAGGTGACCATGTGGGCCTCCCATCAGTGTCCATCCTCCAACCAGCTCACTCCCCACCTGAGCTTCCGGCCCTGCTGGGCTGCCATGAGGTGCACAGTCACTGATGTGGAGGAAGGGACTTCTGAGGCCACCGCCCAGTCCTGCCCGCGGACATCCATCCCTGACCTGGCACATGGCCCAAAACCCGCCCTGGTGCCATCAGCGACCCTCCTGCGCACGTCAGTCCTAGCTCTCTAACTATTAACAAGGGCTCTGGTCTCCGGAGGCACAGCCTTGAGGAGCATTTTGGGAACCTTTTCTGCTGACAGGAGAACCAGAACCACTCTGCCACTCCCGTGGCTGACGTCTGCACCCGGCAGTTAGTGTCTGCATGAGTAGAGAGCTACGGCTTCCCCAGACTAGCCCCGCAACCCAGCCATGTTCTGCTCTCATCCATGTTACCCAGTTCAGTTCCACAGGGGTGGGCCTCAGAGCCAAGCTCTTTCACCTGGGCAAAGGGCACTCTTCAACTTAGGTGGCTACCATGCTCTTGAAGTTCTGACGTTACATCTGCTAGGACCCCACAGTTAACCCACATCCCTGATCAGGGCACCCCGGGCAGGGGCCTTTAGTTTTACACATCTGACCTCTACGTGATTTTTCATAGGACCAAACATCTTTAAACTCTCTTCTCCCTGGTCTGAGCCACTGGCCTGTCTGTGAGCCGTGGCTGAGGACTTCTGAGTGTGGGCGGGAACACGGTGATCTGAGAGAGATGACATACCGACAGGGACTTGCATACCTGGTGAATTACCAGCCATTCTCACTTACAGCGAACCCAAGGAGCAACCCTGCTTTTGAGGACTCCTCTCCCCTCCTCCTTCCCCTTGCCCACAACCTCTTCTGCCTCTAGCATGTCCTCACTCCTTCCTTCTCTCTCCCCCCCGACCCCCTCCTCACCTGTGCACACTGGCCGGGGGTTGTTCCAAGCAGGCTTCCCATCGGGCCCCAGGATGCAGCTCAGCGTGGATGAGCCCTCCACTTCATAGCCCCCATGGCAGTAGTAGGTAATGGAGGAGCCCAGCTTTAGGTCCGACCCCACTCGTGTGCCGTTCTTGATTGTACCAGGATCAAAGCATGACTCTCGTGGGTTTTCTGGGAAAAAGAAAAAGGAACACATACACATATGCAGCATTCATTAGTGGACTGATTCCATGGTGCAGCAGCCATCAGGAAACCCTGCCTCTAATTAGCCACAGCGCACATGTGGTTAGAATCTAGGGCTGGAAATCATCTTGCAGAGTGCAAGTTCACCTCCTCGCTCCCCATTCTTGCCCTGAACTATGAAGGAGGGAACTGTGTAAACCTGTGGGGAGCTTTCTCATCCCTCAGCCCACTCTCCCAGGAGAGGCACGTGATGCTGGGACTGGCAGGAGCTGAGGGTCCTGGGTCATGTCCCAGCTGCGGACAGGGTCACTGTGATGGAGGTCAGGGCTTAGGCACAGTCCACCCCTTTGCTTGTCTTAGACCACCCACGCTCAGCACGGCAGGCCTCCTCAGCCTCCTGTCTCACTCTTGGAGTCTGCTTTGTTTTCTCTCTTTCTTTTGCCTACAACTGTGCTGCTTGAGCAATTACAGGACTAGCCAGGGCCCCAAATCTCCACAGCCTCCCTCGCCGTCAGCGGGAAATCCTGAGCCATGTTCACTTCCGTGAACTGCTGCTTCTCCTCATCCTCGTTCCAGGACCACTGATGCTCAAGAGGCCTGTCGTCAGGGCTGGGCAGTGTCAGGACACAACTGAGACTGCGCAGTATCAGGGAAATGCAACTGATCATCAGGGTTCCACCGGAGTCCTGGAGACTATGCTACTAAGAGGTCCAGAATTGGGGGCTCACAAAGAGGTACCGACAGTCCTTGCAGAAGGACTCAGAAACGAAAAGAGATTTGAGGAGGAAAGAACCAGAATAAAAAGAATCAGAGTTCAGAGATGAAGGCTCAGAGGAAATTTGCTGATGGCTGTCACTGTCACCTGATGCTTGTAAGCTACCTATACAAGAGGCATCAATGCCTTTAGAGTGTGTTGTTCAGCTGCCAATCAGCCTGCTGGCTGATGGAATGGGGCTCTGAGAGTCTGTGATCCTGTTGAGTGTAGCCACTCCTGCATCCGAGTCCTTATGAGGGCCCTGCTCTTGGTCTTTGCCCATATCAGGGCGTGGAGCAGTCCCAGATATACCAGTAAATTCACACTCAAGTGGGATCCAGACTATTGTCTCTCACCTCGAAGAGGACCCCTCAGTGGTTTCTTCAGGTGCCCTGGGATGTGTCCCTTTGCCTTCCGCACCAAATCTGTCCTCCCCCTAAACTTGGTGGCTCTGGCAAGAATACAATTGGCCATTGCCTGACTCATATGCGAGTCACAGAGATAGGAACTGTCCCTAGATCTTATATTTCATCTGTCCTTTTTTATAAACTCAAAGTGGGTCAAATTTTATTTAAAGTTCAGAGAAATGAAGTAACTTGGGATCAAATCCACATAGTCATTAGAAGCAAAACTAGGTGTGGCATCCAATATCTATTCCCCACCTTCATCCTTAAATAAAGGAGCCCAGGTTTGAGGCAGAGAATATGGCACCAGGTAAAATTTACACCGTTCAGCCTCCTGGACAGCTAGGTTTGGCCAAAGAGATATAAACACAGTCAGGTCAAATAATAATCTACTGTCTCACTAAGAGGAAAAGCCTATAGTCCTACAAACCCCTAGAGTTTTTGCGTCCAATTCTCCCCTCTATGACCTCAACTCCTATTGTTCCTTTCTAACTTTGCTCCACCACATTGGCCTCTGTGTTCAGAACGTCCCCCCATCCATATGGCCACTTCTCCCGCCTCTTTGAGGATTTGACTCCAGGCCTTCTGAATTTGGCTGGAACTCTAGGGATGGAAATCATCTTGGAGAGTGACACCTTCTTGCTTCACTACTTAAAATTTTAATACTCCTTTCCCACACTCCCCCTCTGTTTTCCTTTGATCGATACTGCCTCGTGTATTATATGCTTACCTCATTTTTCCCTCTCTCCCCATTAGAATGTAGGTTTTACAAGGACAGTTTTTCAGTTTTGCTCACTGCTGCAGTCCAGTGCCTGGCACATGATAGGCACTCAATATAGAATTAAATGGGTAAGTGTGGGGTTTCTAGAAAGGCTGCTTAAGGAAAGGTGACAGCTCAGAGAATGCTCTCTGGCCCTTCCCTCTTCCCGTCCTTCCTCCATCCTTGGTCTGGAACTCAGACATCATGGCTGGAACTCCAGTCGCCACCTTGGATCCCCAGGTAACCTTGGGATTGAAGCCATGCACTAGCATTGTAGAGCAGACAAAGGAACCTAGGTGGAGCCACTTCACTGGCCCCGATGACAGTCTCTTCCTCTTTTACAGGAAGTAGAATAAACTTCTACCTCATAACAGCTTATAGGCAACTGGGCTCAGAACTAGACACTGTGTCCACAAGTCCTTTCCTCCCTCCTCTGAGGCGAACTCTTGCACTTTTCAAAGCCACCCTCTCTGGAGCACATTTCTGAACTGTCTTCTCTTTGGCAGAATTCTGCTTTTCTTTTCTTAAGTATAGCATGCATGGCGCTAACTTGTAATTTGGGTAAGTATGTTTCTTTTCAGTAGGTTCTGAACTCACAGAGAGCATTATCTATTCTTCTCTGCATCCCGGCAACTAGCACAGAACTTCGTGCCAGGGCTGGTCATATTGGACACATAATAGAGGTTGAGCAAATGGCTGCTCAATTGATTGGCTGAACACCTCAGGGCTTGGAAAATCGATGATTCCATCTACCGACTCTATTCTATAGTCACATGTCATAGCCAGAAGAGCTCATCCTTGTATCATTACCATGTTAATAATAATGATTAGGATAACAATAATGATGATAGCTTCTTATATAGGAATATCACTTTGTAATTTTCAAAGTACTCTCCAACCTGTTATTGCATTTGCACTCACAGAGGCCTCTGAAGTGTGCAGGGCCAGGTACACTGCTCTCCAGTGGTAGATGGGGAATGTAGTGCTCAGACAGGCTAACTAAGTCTTTCAAGTCATTCAACTATTAATAGACAGAATTAAGACCAAAACTCGGTCTTCGGTCTGCCAAACCAGAGCTCAGCTGTGAATGATAAAACTAAATGACTAAAACATCATAATGATAATAAATAATACCCAGTTGCCCTCCTCCCCCCCAAAAAAATAAAGGAAAAATTATAAAAACCAGCTTTTTCTTATCCTAATAGAAAAGGGCCATTTCTAAATGCTGTAGTAGCAAATAAAAGAAAAAGAAAAAAACAAAACAAAACAAAAACAACAACAACCCAAACCCTCAACCAATCCAGAACTATTAAAAAGGTCAAATTAGAGCCACCCACTGAAATACAAGCAGCCTTTAAAAAGAATAGTGGAAGTATTTGCATACTGATATGGAAAGATGTCCATTGGCTATATTGCTGGGCAAAACACACACATACACACACACATGCACACACACACACACACACACACAGCCACTCCCCACTCCCCCCCCCAGCCCCCAAAAAACCAAAAACAACCCCACCCATATTATAGATTAGTATGCTTGGTGTGATTCCACTTATATAGAACTGGGATCAGCAAGCTACAATTCACAGGCATCCTACCTGTTTTTGTAAATAAAGTTTTATTGGCATACAGCCACATCCATTTATCTACATACTGTCTACAGCTGTTTTAACATTATAGCAGCAGAGATGAGCAGATGCAACAGGGATCATCTGGCCTGCTAAGCCTAAAATATTTACTATTTTGCCTTTTCCACAAAAAGTTTGCCAACTCTAGTCTAGAATTTACTTTATATAAACTAACTGGAATGAGATAACAAGCCATGACTAATGGTTCTCAGGGGGTGGTAGTAACAGAGGATGGTACGTTTTTAGAATACATCTTATATGCGACTGCATTGTTTGAATTTTTCCTCCCAATATTACTTTAAAAATAGGCAGAAATGAAGAGATTTCCATTTTGAATTCAGAAAACAGCGGTGAGTAGTGACAGTGATGATGGTGGGAGCAGGTGTGGAAATCTAGTTGCAACTCCTTGGCTCACAGTGTCACTTCCGAGGGCTTGAAAGAGAAAATACGTACTTTTTAGTATCTTCCAGTCTGGGTTGGTTCACCTTGGCCTTTCCTGGTTTATTTCAGATTCTCTAACATGTGCTTTGAACTCTTCTTCCCTCTGTCTAGAACACCATCTCATCCCTGCTCTTCTCAACCTGGTCTCTGTTTCAATGTCACCTGCTCAGCGAGGCCTTCACTTCTACCGACTGCCAATAAACATTTATCAAATGGATGAATGATCTCTACACCTGTTCATGGGTGTCCTAGTCTGTCCCTGCCCAGGAAGAGGCCACCACACCTGCTGGAAAATGAGAATAAAGATTCCCACCCACCTATTCTGCCAATTTCTCTGGCCTGGAGATTGACAATAACCTTCCCGGGACTCCTTGGTAATAACCGTATCCAAAAGAAAGGACCCTCCTCATTCCTTTTGTATCATCTAGCAAAGGGTAAAATCTACCCAGGAGGCAGAATTCAGATGAGAA
The DNA here is from genome assembly GCF_014108245.1 of Pipistrellus kuhlii. NCBI lineage: Eukaryota > Metazoa > Chordata > Mammalia > Chiroptera > Vespertilionidae > Pipistrellus > Pipistrellus kuhlii. Next base: position 175,674,433 of record NW_023425515.1, on the reverse strand, counting down.
GTGCCTCAAAGCATGATCTCAAAAAATACACAAATGACATGCGGCACCCAGAATCATCTCCCAGGAGGCCTGTCTAGAAATGGCTGACACCACAGCCCCTTTCCAGGAGCAACTGAACAGAGATACCAAGAAACCACCCATCTCTACATTATGATTAGGTGGGCTGCCACTGCCAACTTAATGTCTGTCGGTTTAGGAAGTGAACTTGCCAGAGGCAGGGACTTTGCTCTGTTTTCACAGTGTACGGCACATAGCAGGTTTCTCACTAATGATTTCCCGAGTGAACAAATGAATAAACATGCCTGATCTATCCTAGCTCTTTATGAAAAATCCTAATTCTATGATGCTTCACGTAAGCCTGGTCAATCTGATGGTCCTCTAGGACTCAGAATTTGGAGGCAGCCTGGAAAGTGGCGAGGAGTCAAGAGTGAGGTGGCCACACTTGTCTTAGGAAAATGGAGAAGCAATGAAAATTATTTTTCAGAGAGAGGAGAATGCAGCAAATACTCAGAAAGGGGCAGGGAGGAGACTCATGGGTCCTGGAGACAGAGGACGGTAACCCAACCTCTGACTCTTCCACCCTGATTTCAGTTCCTTACACTCCCTACTCTGGGGCTCTCAGACTCCAAAAATACATCCCCTTTTGGAGTTCAGTTTGAGGAAGTTTTCATTATCTGTGCTATTAAAACCTAGAACCCTTTTATTTTCCTGCCTCACATTGGTTGAGGCCATAGGATCTGGCAGCACAGTAACCCATTCTGGGATCTTGGGACAGGGAGAAGGAGACCACAGGATGAGGCAGGGGTGCTTGGGTCCCAGCAAATAGGCTACCTGAGCAGAGACTAGAGACATAGCTGAGGGGTGACTAATATTAGGAGACATGAAATCTGAAGAAGGAGGCAGCTGCAGGTCTCACCGGGTACCTCCCACTCTATCTTAGTACTGGCACCACAGATCTTAATAAGGTGGTGAAGGATGCATGGATGGGCTGTGCCCCTGCTCTCCCCAGTAAACTGGCCTCCTTCAGTCACTTGGCTGGCTTAGATGGCATCTAGGTAGGCCTTATTCTCTGGGGCTGTGTTTTGGACTTGAGGACCCCTCTAGATATGATTTCAGCCCAACAGAGGAAAGTGGAAAGGGCTGCTTTGGGAAAGAGGATCTAGAGGTGTGGCTCTAGCCCACAGATTCAGTGGAGAAGATGTAAGGGAGAGGTGGCCACAGCCAGATAACCCTAAACAAGATGACTAGGGACGAAGCCCAGGGAGTTTCTACCAGTAACTTATATCCAGGGATGGTGAAAAGGAGTACTTTTGTAAGGAGACTGAAAGTGTGGCTTTTGAGGTGAAATTTTAGAATCTCCATCAAGCAGAAGACTCAGGTGAGACAGGTCAGAAGTCACGCTGGTGGCTGATAAGGCTTGGTTGCGGTTAAAGGACATTATCTGAGTTGGCTCCAAGTGCTACGTTTGGGTGACTTTTTCTGGCTGTGTTCAGCTATTTGGGTATAGGTGGAACAAATGGTGCATTTTGAAAGGTTTTCACAATAGAAGAACCTCAGGTTAGGAAAAATGAAAGTATAATACTGATGAGGTTGTGATTAGAGAGATGACTAAGAAGAAAAATGATGATAATATGGCAGTGGATGGTGGTGGGTGGAGCGATGGGGTCACAGGCTGTGTCTAAGTTGTCTAAGTCATCTCCTCTGAATTCCATCACCTGTGACAGTGTTTGCTGGGCTATCAGCATGTGGAGAAGGGCTTGAGTCCAGGAAGGTTAGCAAATGGCAGGTGTCTGCAGGAAGAGAGGCCCAGGCTAGGCCCAGGAGGAAAGACGACCACAAGCAAAACGTCTCTAATCTGTGCGCCAAGCATCTTCTAGAACTGTGTCTGACAAATCGCAGACAATCGATAGTTATGAGGACGTTGATGAATAGATGGGTGCACAGTGCTCAGGATGGTGCCAGCAGCTGGTAGACACCGTTGGCTATTACAGTGATTGATGTTATTTGTGAGCTCATCTGAGATAGTCTCAGGAGGTGCCAAAAATATTTAATTAGAGAGCGCATTGAAAAGTTGCTGAAGTCCCACATTATGCAAGTGGGGGACAGGAGCCAGAAACTTTTTTATTTTTAACTGGTCACGTGAGTCCATTTGTGCACACAGGCTGATGAGGCCTGGGTGCACTTGGGTTACAGTTACACTAACAAAATCAATCACCTCTATCTGTAGGGTCTTTAGTACATACTGGATATTGTGCTCAGATATATAAAATATAACTATGCAATACCTTTTAGTTTTAACCTTCTGAAACATAATTAGATAGAGATAAGAGAGATGGATTCTAAAAGATAATAATTGGCCAAGCCCACAAATCAAACAAGAAATGGAGTTGGAATTTGGATAATGGTGTGTAGGATAATTAGGGAAGAAGAAAGGTCATCAAGAGAGAAGAAAGTGCTTGAGAGCCTGGAACTAATCCTACTGTGATGACCAACTATGACTGTTCCTATTTGAACATTATGGGATGATTATATGTGCCAGGCATCGAACCAAGAGCTTTGATGCATGAACTCATTGATCTTTACATTTCTGTGAGGTAAGAATTATCTACTATCATTTTATAGATGAGGAACTGGAGTTTTCAATAGGTTAAATAAACCTGCTCAAGTCTGCTCAATGGCTAAGTGGTCGTCATTAGGCCTGAGCTCAGTCAATCTGACAGTCTAGACCAGGCAGGGACTTGGCCTGTTCTCGTAAGCAGACGTTTTTGGAGCACAGTTAGGCTCATTCCTTTGTATTTTGTCTTCGGCTGCTTTCGTGCTACAAGGACAGAGCTCAGCGGTTGTGATGGAGATGATGTGGCTCACAACCTAAAAGGCTTACTATGTGGTTCTTTAAGAAAAGATTTGCTGACCCCTGCTCTCGACCCTTATACTACTGAACTTGTCTTAATTAACCCAAAAGTGCAGTAAGAATAAAAGAATGGGAAAACTGTAGGGATGATCAAATGTGCTCAGGAAGTATCAGAACGTGTCTAGCCTATGGCAAGGTGCCAGTGTCCATGGAACAGAGGCCCAGGCACTGTGACCCCAGGGGTTTGACGAGCTGTCATTATGCGCACAGAAGTTCTCCAGGCTGGTGGGAGGCTGTGCGGTGGAGAGGAGGATTGAGGTTTACATCAGTATCTTCAGCAAATGCGGGGAGTGACCTGGAAGAGGTTAGTGGATATGTGTGGGCTGAGGGTGTGAGATTGAAGAGCGATAAAAGATCATCATAGAAAAAAATAGAGAAAAGGGGAGGGATGATGTGAAAATAGAAATGAAGTGTAAAGAGAATTCTGGCCTCTTTTCTCCGGGGCCTGGGGCAAATGGGTGCGGAAGGCTAAGCCACCTGGAGGGCCATGGTGGCAGCACTGCTGTGTGGTGATCGGCCCGTCGCTCTCCCCCCTGCCCTAGGCTTTCCCGCGGGCAGGTCTGAGGGGCCCTGCCCTCAGTCATCTCTGCCACTGGCGCCCTTACCTGTGTAGTCAATGACGAAGCCCACATTGCTCACGGATGCATCGCTGCGGAAGGCGAGGAAGAGGCTGTTGCTGCTGCTCTCGATGCGGCTGGGGAGCTGGGAGCCGTAGAAGCTCCCTATGAGGGGGCTCAGAGAGTCCCGCCCGTCGTAGACGTGGAGGAAATCGTAGCCAGGCTCCAAGTTAAAGCTAGGGAACAAACATATAATACCCCACCCCGCCCACCAAGGTTAAACAGGGCTTGTATTGGGCACAACCAAATCTGGTTTCACATCTAAAATGCCATTACTTATGTCATATCATGGAATACAAGACACAAACTACATGCTCATCTCAATGCAACTGCCCATGGTAACTGTGGGGGATTGGTTCCAGGCCTCCCAGAGAGTACGCCCTCTACCCATGGGGGCCCAACCCTGAGACTTCCTGGCAGGTGGCTAGGGGAGGGAATGAGGCCCCAGCCACCTCCCAGTGAGTGGAGAAGATGGAAAAAGCAGGCGTGGGCAGAGGAGCCATGTGCCACAGGCAGCATTCAGAAAGCTGGAGGTGAAACAGAACATCCTCTTTTTAAAAAAACATTTAATTGAAATGTATTTGACATATACTGCTGTGCAAGTTTAAGGCATACAACAAGTTGACTAGATACATTTATATATGCAATATGATTGCCATTGTAGTAATAATTAGCACCTCTATCACCTCACATAATTATCTTTTCTTTTTATGATAATGGCTGGACTAATTGAGATCGAGTCTCTTAATAAGTTTGGTGATTATAATACAATATTGTCTATAGTCACTCTATTATGCACAGAAGGGAAAATGAGTTACCAACTCTTTACACCCAGGGGTCAGCCCAAGCGGGTCCAGAACCCAGGTCTCCTCCCTGCTTCTGTGCTATGCTTCACCTTCTTTTTCAAGAGGGAAAGAGCCAGCCCAGGAGTTATTCCCAGGCAGGAAGGGCCTGTGTCCAGCAGGACCCTACCTGCATTCCTGTGACCCTGAGCCAGCTCTCGCTCTCCTGAGGACTTGCTACCACCCCCCTCCTGGCACCCACAGCTGTGCCTCTTTCTTAGCAGTCCTGACTACAGTGTGAGGAAAAACATCTTTTTAAAAAACGGACTCAGTTTAGTAAATGGAATATTAGAGCTTTTGAATGTAATCTATCCCACTGGGATGGAGAGTGAAGATGATGGAAAACACAGGGGACTGGCAAGACTGTGGAGCCGCTGGGATCATCCACTTTGGAAATGTTTCATGATATCTACTAGATCTGAATATATGCCTGATGATGCTATGATTCCACTCTTAGCTATATATCCAGCAAATGCAACTGGAACTAATCGACATGCAAAAGTGAGAACAACAGAATAAAAGGAAGAGAGTGTGCAGAGAACAGATTTCTGATGCGAACTCAGCCATAGCCCAGCCACAGGCTGGGATATTCAGATACTCCATTCGGCTGGACTAAGAATGCCACCCAGTCCCACCCTTTGGTTGAGATGTGTGGCGGAGGGCAGGGCCATGGCAACTCTGGGTCAGAGGGGTAGGGCAGAGAGAGGGGACGAGGGGTAGAGCCAGACATGCGTGACTGCCTTCCTATATGGCACCCTCTCCCACTGGGTCAGCTGCAGGGTCACTCCACCACTGCTGGGTGGATGGTCTTCCTGCACCATAATTTAGCTGCCATCCACCTGCTCTTCTGAAAGTCACCAGGGGAGGGACCAGGTCAGTCTTGGTCACAGTTATGGCTCCACCACTTCCTAACTACCTTCTTCTGTCCCTGCCTTCCTCCAGTCACCTGATTTTATCTGAGTACCCTCCTGTATCAGGTGCTGTACAAGGTGCCTGGGACACGGGATGTGTCAGACACCACCCCTCCTTCCAGATGGGGACGGGGCTGAAGGAAGTGATGGATGTGAAGATGAAACAGCAGAGCCTGAAGTCTGCACAGGTGTATGGGGGCACAACACCAAGTTCCTCGGGAGGAGAGAAGGAAGCTTTTGTGAAGGCCAAGCTGGCGCTGAGCCCGGGGAGATGAAACGACCCTCGGCGGTTGGAAAGGACGCCGCTGTGAAGGGAGAAGCAGAGGCGTGGAGACTGCTCAGAGTTCAGTCTGGCTGGAGCCCAGGGACTGGGAGGGTGGGGTTCTACTGTGGTGGGGGCACTGAATAGAGAGGCAAGCAGCAAACAGATTGCTTAGGATGAAATTCATAAGTTTGGACTTTAATTTATAGGGAGGAAGGAGCTGTGTAGAATTTTTAAATAAAGGATCTATTTATTGTTTCTTTTTAAAAAAATTTTTTTTTTTTTTTTTAAAGTTAAATGTAATTTACACACCATGAAATAATCATCTCAAGTGCATGGCTCTACCAGCTTTGACACATGCATATCAAATTTTGCCGATCTTAAAACTTATATAAGTGGAATCACTCATTATGTACTTCCGTGTGTGAGTGTGTGTGTGTGTGTGTGTGTGTGTGTCTCCTTTTGCTCACTGTGCTCTTTCTGAGATTCACTCGCACTGCATTCACCAGCAGTTCATTCCTGATGGCTAAGAAGTATTACCATAAGTTAAAATGGAAAACAGGGTGGTTACTGTAGCATTTTCATAGACAAGACTACTCAGCGGCTAGCTAAAGAAGAGACTGGCATGGAAGGCAAGATGGGGGCATACTTAGGATACTAGGGTCGTAATTCAGGGCAGCAGCTGGGAGGATGCACCAGAGGGGAAACAGGAGGCGTGCTAAGGCAGCAGAGGCTCCACACCTTGGTCATTCATAAAAGTAGCGGTGAAGGGGGATGGGGGTGCCAAGCCACCGAGTTCAGAATGGAGCTTGTCTGGGGAGGAGTGATATGCTTGTGTGTTGCAGCCGAGGCTCCTGCAGCACAGAGACAGCCAGCAGCTGGATATATGAGTGCAGCTCAGCAGGATGTCCGGGTGGGTGGCAGAGGGGAGTTGGCACTGTCGGAGAGGAATGCCCTGGGAGTGGATGAGCTTGTCCAGGAAGAAGGTGTGGGCGAGAAGAGAAAGGGCTTGAGACATGGCCTGGCCAAGGAAGAGGGCCACGAGGGGGGAGTGGTGCACTCACAGAAGAAGTCTGAGAACCGGGAAGTGGGGGGGAACTGCATAAAACCCAAGGGGAGAAGCAGAGTAGGGGTTGAGGGAGCAATCAAGAGGTGCCAGGGATAAAACATGGACAGTTCCACTTTGTTTAGCAATCAGTTCACTGGTGTCTTATCAGAGGAGTTGCCAGCAGGCCCGTGGGCAGAAACTAGCTCTCAGTGGTTCTCTGTGAAAGGAGGGGAGGAAGGAGAGAAAAGCAGAGACAACTCTTTAGAAGAGCTCGCCTCTAAAAGGAATAAAGGAGATCATGGGGAGCTTGATAGGGGTGCATCTGAGAAAAGCTGGGGAGCGAGCTGGAATGAGCTGGGTGAGAGCAGGGGAAAAAATGCTGGAGGGCAGAAGACAAGAATCCAGCAAGGCTCTACTTTCTGAATCTCAACAGCTTTGGAGATAAAAAAGAAGAAAAGAAAATAATAATAAGAAGAAAGAAGTAAGAATATATGTGAAGCCTCTGAGCGCCTTTCTGGGCCCACAGGAGACTTTCCATAAATGCTCAGGTCTCTTCGTCTTGGTGCTCCTACACCTCCCTGGGCCAAGCACTCACAGCAGACCTGTGTATACTCACCCACACACCCAGGCCTGAACCCCCTAGCTGCTCTGAACCCTTCGTCTCCCTCCCAGGGAAAGGTACATACATGTTAAATACCAGGGCGATGACGTAGTCTGGTGAGACGGTCACCTTCCAGTCGCACTCCTTGCCCGGCGGGTACGGCTCTGGGTAATTCGGAGACAGGATGACTCCCGAGGGTCCCGTCAAGTCTCCCCCGCAGGGAGCTGAGGAGAGAAGACAAGGGTAAGACGCTCCCTTCACCGGGCCCAGTTTAATGGGTATTTTGTAGGCACAGAAGAGGAAGGAATAAGTCTGATACACCTGAGTTGACACCTGGCCCTGGAGGCCAAGGGGAGGGTAGAGCATAACGGGTCTGAGGTTTCGCCTTGAAGGGATGGAATGTGTTAGAACTAGAGGTCGTGATGGTGCAACACTGCGAATGCACTAACAGTCACCGAGCCATTTCTCGTTGGCTGATTTCACCTGAAGGAATGACTCAAAAACAAAACCTGTGACTCTGCCTGCTCCTGGCTGTGTGACGTTAGAGAACTGACCTAACCTCTCTGGGCCTGTGTCTTTCTATTGCAAAGAGACAATACCTCCTTCCTGGGGTGGCTGCAAAGATTTTGATGTCGGAAAGCACCTGGCATACCATAAGCAGTCAATACCGGGAGCCATCATGCGTCTCTCAGACCCGGGAAACACCTGCTCTCCGCCCACGGCCTCACATTCACTTTCCAGGCGAGGCGGGCACTGTGCCTATTTGCCGAGTCCTGGTGCAGTCTGTCAGGAGTGGCAAACAATACCATGTTCACCTGCCAAACGCACCAGCCTCCGACACTGCCAGTGCTCTTGGCACCTGCTTGGGGGCTGCAGGTCCGGTCCAATTTTCCAAAAGACCTTCTCCAAGAGAACATGTATGCCTCAGTCAAATGGAGAGACTACAAATCCCCGTGTGTCCACGGTGGTTTCCCTCCCGAGATGACAGGCCTTCCCAGCTGGCAGAGGGAAGGTGGCTAGAGATACAGCAGGCTGCTTACCCAGAGTCCCCGGGGCCCTTCCCAGATCCTGAGGCAGGCTCTGCACTAGTTGGCTGGCTATTGCCCTGTACCATGAGGTTTTGGTCAAGTGGAGGCTGAGAAGTGGATGGGGTCTCTAACAGGAAAAGATGGCCAAGACTATGACTGTGGCTTACGACGCACCATCGGAGATTGGCAGCGAAGCAGTCAGACAGTGAGCCCACAGGAGCACGGAGCCGTGCAAGAGGAAGCCAGAAAAATCCAAGACTGGACATGGGGTGGGAGCCAAGACTGCATCCAAGGCTGAACTGCACAGCAGCCGCTGGCCCGTCGCAGAGATGAGCAGTATTTATGGCCTCAGGGTGCAGCTTTGACTCAGAGCAATGCTTAAAGGGCTGGAGCAACCCTCCACAGGGCCTCTTTAAAAATGGTAGGTCTTCAAGCCAGGCCATAAAAGTCCTAACATGGTTGAACAGCAAACCTGAGTGGTCATGAGTAGTGTGTTTGCTTCCATGGGAAATATATCTCAAACACCAACCTGAGGACCAGAAACACTCAAGTGGGCACCTATTAAATGTCAGGCATGAGCTATAGCATTTTAGCTGCCCTATCTCATTTATGTCCCATGGAAACGCAGTGAGCTATGGACTATCCTTCCTGAGTTAGAGAGGAGCAACAGGCTCAGAGAGCTTGTCATTCGCCCAGTCACTCTGAGACTCAAATCCACGCATGTCTGGCTCCAGGGTCCATCAACTGGCTCTACCACCTCAGAACTGCCGATGGCCGTGGGAGAAGGGAGGGGCATCACTCCCCACAGCCTGCAGGGCACAGGGCCTGGGCACAAGAGCTTCTGTGAGCGAGGATGCTTCCTCGAGTCAGGTCTGCCTTGTGTCTCCCGCACTTCCCCTCCACTGAGCCTTCTCTAGAGAAGATGGTTGGATGAATGGGACAGACCAGAGTAAAACTGCATTTAGCAAGGCAAGGCCACACAGTCCAGTCCACAGAGAGTGGCCCTACCCAGAAGCCAGCGTGGCCCAGCCAGTGAGAGGGGCACACCCTCGTCATGCCTGCTGTCCAGCTCCCGGGGGATCTTCCCAAGGGGGCACAATGATGCCTCATTCGGGCAAGGGCTATTCGGCCGGCCTTCCTTTGCAGCTGAGGGGTGTCCTTAAATTTGCCACAGATTCATTTCTGAAATCGCATGTTTTTCTTCGGCTAACCCAGCGGTTTGCCGCTCTGTTGACTAATGAGTTTGCCGACCACTGTCATATACTACCCTTTACCTCTTTGCACACAATATGCCACAACTGCCTAATCCTCACAGCTTCCAACTACACAGAAACATTTAGTCTAGTCCAGTGGTTGGCCTCGATTTGCCGACCACTGGGCTAACCCCTAAAATGGGTAGATCATTCTCTGAGTGCTGAGAAGTGGGCAGGCTGTACTGAGGTATGAGAGTTGTGACAAAGGCCCTCAATTGTGAAGTGACCCAGTCCCAGGTTCAATTTTTGACCATGCCCCTTACTGTGAGTTTGGGCAAATTATCATACCTCTCTGAACACCATTTCCTGGTCTATAAAACTGAAAAGAACGATGATGGTAATGGCTTATACTGTATGCCGTGGTTACTGTGAGCTTTATAGCATTGTCTCATTTAATCCTTAAAACAACCTGTGAGGTAGGTACTTTTACTCTCCCCATTTCAGGGGCGGAAAATGAGGCACAGGGAGATGAAGTGATTTATCCAAGGCTACATAGCTTGTAGTGGTGAAGCTGGACTGGGACCCGGCTCGCTGGAACCCAGAGCCTGAGTCTACATGGTGATTCTATTTTCAATCACGTGGCCACGATGTTCAGCCCAGTGCCTACCGTGGGGATGACTCTCAACAAATACGTATTTTCTTCCTTGGCTTCCTCCCTGCAATGAAGGGATGCCAAGGCCAGCCAGGCCGATCCTGGCAGATGGCCAAGGGAGCTGGAAATTAGGGGCTTGCCACTGGGCTGTTTGAGAGAGAGGTAAAGACTTCCACTTTGTTGCTCAACTATAAAATGAGGGAATGGCGCTCATTATGGAGAGATGCCGCGAAAGCTAAACGAGTTGTAGAGATAAATGTCCAGTGTGGGGCTGGCACACAGTAGGGCTCAGTGGCTACTGGTTCCCCCCTAGCACTCATTGCCGACAAGAAAAGCAGCATTCCCCAGGCCATAGGGCACAAGGAATGGGTAATGAGAGCGGAGTTACCCGTTTTGCCCTGCTTGATGCCCATTTACTGCCATCAGCTTGATGTAGGGTAGCCCTTCTTCTCCACCTGGGATGGTCTGGTCTCAGGACCTGCTTTTCTGCAAGGTAAGCCTATGGAACCCCTGCCATGAAGGATGCCGGATCAGAGGGGCCTGGGAAGTCATGTGATTCCCTCCACGGCCTTACCAGACAGAACGCCCTGGACCAGATGGATCTCTGGTTCAGGGAGGGAAGTGAGTCTGAAAGCTCGAAAGAAGAAAACTGGGAAAGGAGGAAGGGCAGAGGGAGGGAGGAGGACGAGAGAGAAATTAGTATTTCCTGAGATTCGGGTTAGTTGTGAGTTCACCCCACAATGCTAGGAGGAAGTCTATTTTCTTTCACTTTACAGATGAGGAAACTGAGGCTCAGAGAGTCAAAGTAACCTTCCCATGGCCACTGAACTAGTAAATGGCAGAGCAAGGAAATAACGTGGATCTGTCTCCTTCACTATCTCACACACTTTGCGAGTCACAACATGTAGTTGAGAACTGAGCTGGTCTGGAATCTGGATCTCGCCCTCCCGTCCACAGCACATGCACATGCTCCGTCACCTACTCAGAGGACTGCCAGTTACCATTGAGGCAGAGGATTCAGGGTCTGTCTTCCATGCCAGGCCTCAGAGCATGGCCCGCAAAGCCAGACCACAGATGTGGGCATTGAGCTGTGTGGAGAGAGGCAGGGCCCTGCTGGGTGGGCACTACGGGGCACACGTCTCTGGAAGTCCCCGGAGCCCGGCTGCAGCAGGGGAGTCGGTGTGTGCTGTGCGGCAGGAAACCACAGGCTCTGTACTGAGAGGGATCAGGGATTGTGGGATGGCTCTGCCAGGTCCTGGCTCTGTGATTTGGGACAAGATATCCAAATATGTCCAAGTTTCAGTTTGCTCAACTGTAAAATGAGGGAATGGCGCTCATTATGGAGAGCTGCTGGGAAAGCTAAACGAGTTATAGAGATGAATGTCCAGTGTGGGGCTGGCACACAGTAGGGCTCAGTGGCTGCTGAGTAGAAGACGGAAACATGTTCAGCACTGTGCCTGAGTAGAAGAGCCGAGCGGAAGTGAACACAGGAGTGTTTCTCTCTCTCTCCTTCTTTCCTGTTCCCCTCTTCCTCCAAGCTCCCTCCTTCTCCTAGTCTCCAGTTGCTATGCTAGGGAGAATATTCCAGCCCAACCCCTATAAGCTGCATGACCTTGGACATGTCTCAGAGCCTCCAATTTGCCCTCCATCAAATGGGGACATTTTAAGACTAAGGGCAGATCCGGAAAACACCCAGGTGACCAACAGTGGCCTTGGAAAGAGGAGGAGCAGGGTTCCTTCCTTCACACCCGAGCCTGGGGGTGACCTTCTAGAGCTTTGAGTAATGGAAGAGTCATTTCAGAACCCGCTGACCTACTACTACCCGACATGACCATTGTCCCCTTCCAACCTATATATCCTGGGCCAGGAGAAAAGCGACAGACACACCTGACTTAGGAACCTTTGGGACCATTTTGGAGAGTGAAGAATGTGGTGTTTGTGTGTGTGTGTGTGTGTAGAGAGGGGGTTTCTGCAGCTTTGGGCTGTTCTGAGTCTCCTGGCCAGACTCACGGTGCAGCTGCCATGTATGTGGATGGGGGGTCTGGAGCCCCCATGTGCTGGGGCCAGGGGGCAGGGGGCAGGGCTTGCGTATGCTGCTCTGTACCAATGCATGTTGGCGGGCTGGGCTGCCAGAAGAATCTGTTCTCGATCTTCACGCAGCTGATCTCGGCGCTGCCCTGCAGGGCGTAGCCAGGGTCACACTGGAACACTGTGGAGTCGCCAGCTTCCCAACTGTCACCACTCCGGCTCCCGTTCTGTGGGACCCCAGGGTCATTGCAGGACGTGGCTGTGGACACTGGGACAAGAAAAGAGAAGAAGAGGTGGTTGCCTAGGTGTCAGCCACATGAGGCTCCCGGTGTACCGCCCTCACTGACATCACCACGTCCGTCAGCTGGGCCCCTGCGTGATCTTGGACACCTCCCAATAGTGTTACCATCTCTGTTCTCACCCCCATTACTTCCACTCCCTCTGCCATCACTGCCACTGCCACCCATTCTTCCAACTTCTTCACCATCCCTGTCATCCTGTCCTGAGAAACAGTTGAGCATGACGGTGCTGCTATGATTGTGAAACTGAGTTAAGCTTGATTTACTGATACGAGCTGTTACAGAGCTAAGCTTTGCAATCTTGTCTAATGTAGGTAACATGATCTGTATAAGGGAGTGACAAGATAATTAAGTATAAACTCCAAATTCAATCAGCAGGGGCTGCAAAGGAGTATGGGAGTTGGCCGCCCGAGCGCTGAGCAATGGCTGTGAAGATGCAGGGAGTTACTCAGGCGGGTGAAACCCCTATTTTCTCTTGCGTGGCAAACAACCAAAGACTCACCAGGCTGGAACTAAAAACAAACCCAATGTTTGTAACAAAGCAGAGGTCAAACAAGTATAAGTAACTGAGATGCATTAAAAATTAAAAAAAATACTCAGGAATTTGGGAGCTGCGTGTAGTTTTACTACTAAGCTATTGTAATGCAAAGCAGATGTTTTAAGTGAATACCCAATGAATGATGGAAAGGAGGAATAAATGAATTAACGAATGAGTGAGTGAATGAATGAAGCATGGGAAAGTGCATCAAAGGACATGGTGTGCACGAAAGTCCGGAGCAAGGAGTCTGAGGCAGCTTCAACAAGCCAGCTGCCGCCACAGTTCCCACGATGTCATCATTCACAGACGGGTCGGCAGGTCCCAGGGACAAGAGGTTTTTTGGAGGCCACAGGATCAATATCATTCATTTATTTGGGGAGTCAGTTTTTCTTTAAAATTTTTGGGAAAATAACTTTTATACTAAAACAAGTGAATTCATTATGGAGCAGGATGCAAAATTCATACTCGTTTTTTAAGCAAAACCATGAAGTTGCAAAGAGCTTTTTGCTTCCCACACCCTCCGGATCTTCTGAAAATAGGCATCCACTCACTTCTGCTATTCGGAGACTTCAGTGGAAAAGTCCAGGAAGCTCCAGCCCGGGGAACAGTGCACACGCACATCACTAAGTATGAGACCCAGGCTTGTGCGGAGAGTCCGGAGTTATCTACAATATCTGACACCTGACACCTAGCAACAGGAAACTAGGCCTGCAGCCCCATCTGGCTCTGTGCCTGTTCTTGTCAGTGAAGTTTAATTGGAACACAGGCGTGCTCATTTGCTGATATATTGTCTATGTGCTAGAATGGCAGTGGCATTGTTATGTATCCTATGGCCCACAGAGCCTGACATATTTACTCTCTGGTTCATTACAGAAAAAGTTTGACTACTGGTATATGTTATCCTATCTGAAGGACCACATTTTAAAACCTGTTCTCCGCTTGTGTTCAGTTTTAATTATTAACAGCATTGGTGATCTATCACTGTGCTCCAGCCCTAGCTGTAAAATCTTCTTCCAGCAGGCACAGTCCCCTTCTTTAGCTGCCCCAGGGCCTTTGCACAGGCTGGTCCTTCTGCCAGGAATGATCTTGCCACAGATCCCATGCTAGCTCCATCCTGTCATCCATTTTTCAGCTCTAATATCACCTCTTCAGCTCATTTGTTACCCCTGCTTCCATCACTTGTATCACATTATCCCCTTTTGTTCTTTTCATAGCACAACCTGTAATAACCTGGCTAATTTATTTGTTTGTCTCTTAATTGTATACACGTGTGCATCTGTCTCTATGGGAACAGAGACCTTGGCTGTTTTGCTTCCAACTGTATCCCCAGGGCCTAGAACAGTACCCAGCACACAGCCGTGCTCCGTGAAAACAGACTTGGCTTTCATCGCTGGTTTCTCAGGGCACTGTGCACATGTAAATGATTCCTTGGGGGGAAAGAGCTCACTGTTCTGAGCATACTCAGAAAGATTATTTATACGGGGGGCAGCAGAGTGTCATGATTAAGAGCCTGGATTTGGGAATCAGACACAGGGGTACTGACCTTGCATGAGAAACTTCTTGGGGCCTCAGAGCCCACATCTGCAACATGGATAATAAGACCTGAAGGTCTATGTGAACATGGGAAGGAGAATGTAGTGGAGAGCCTAACGTGGCGCCTGCTCAGTAGACGGCAGCGATTATGCTCTCTCTCCTCCGCGCCCCTCACCTTTTGTTGTTCTCGCTTTTCCCTCCTTGATGCTCCTGAATTTGAGCTGCTTGGCACAGCCTCTGGGGAAGGCTGGGCCCACGTGGTACAGATAGGATGTTGGGTGTTACACGGGCATGTTTACTTAATAAAGCTGAGCGGGCACTGATCGTCCCTGGCATTTCTGTAAATCCCTGTCAAACAGACACTATGAAGTTAACATGGGCTGAGCCACTCTCTCTTCCCGAGAGTGGTCCTGATATTTGCTAACTAATGACAGCAACAGGAAGGTAACCTTTCCCGGACCTCAGTTACACCCAGACCACTGGCCTTCCTGGAGTCCAGGCTGGCTAGCTTTGCCCACTCCCACTCTGCGGACCTGAGCAATGCCCAGGGTGGCTTGCCCAACCAAGGAAGCCCTCAAGTGCGAGAAAACCATCCATGCATTCACCCACATCCCCGTGTGCCAACTGTACAGGCGGCGGTGAGTGAGCACCTGCTGCATGCGCTCCCCGCGGGGGAGTGGGATGGCGGGAGGCGGCCCGCAGCCCCGCAGTGCTCTCTGTGGGGTGGCCAGCAGATGGCCAGGTCCAAGGGAAAGCAGAGTGTCTGGAACTGACAGTGTGCTGAAGGGACAGAAGTAGAGTGCTGAAGGTGCATCATCTAGCGATGCATTCTGAATGGGGAGATTAGAAAGCAGTGGCCTCTGAGATGAACCCTGAAGGAGGAAAGTGTGTTGAGGAGCCGGGCAATGCACGAGAAAGCACTGGCGCTGCTGGGTGAAGGCACGGCTCACGAGGCGATGCCCAGGGACTCTGTCCCACATGGCACCGCTGGGAACACATTCTAAGTCAGATAATGCAGATCCGTGGGGGAATTCATTGGTACAATTAGGGGCTTTTTTTTTTTTTTTAAAGCCATGCTCATTGGTGTGGGCAGAGCCAGAGAAAATATATGTCTCGTTTAATTATTCATAATACTCCTTTTCCCTGAGAGTGTACTGAGCCGTCTCTTTAGCATTCTACCCTCTTCACTGCTGGGAGACCCTTCGATTGCTTCTTCCAGCAATTTCCAAAGTTTGCATCAAGAAATGCTAATCACTTGAGATGGCTTCGGAAAAAGTCAGCCACCGCCAAACGTGTCTGGCAATTGTGGCCTACGGGCACCTCATGAGTTTATTTGCATTAGCACACCCAGAGTTCTGAGAGGTCCCAAAATACAGATAACCTCTTTAGATCTGCCTCAACCTAAGAACCTTCCCACATCACTTGATCCTGCATTTCTTAAAATATATTTTTTTAAAATATATTTTTGATAGATTTCAAATATGGAATAAGGGATAGAAACATCATTGATGAGAGAATCTCACTGATCAGCTGCCTCCTGTATGGTCCCTACTGGGGATCAAGCCCCCAACCTGGGCATGTGCCCTGGCCTGGAATCAAACCATGACCTCCTGGCCAGGTGTGCAAACTTCTTTTTCCTGCAAAACCAATAAATAACCCCTGGGATGCCAGGGAACAGGTGCTAGGAAATGCTTATCTAAAGTGACTCCCTTGTTGCCTCATGCTGGAACCCTAATCTCAGACAAGTTCAGTGCCACTCAATGGCCCCCAGGGACTCTCTCCAGGGGTGAACGGGTGCCATGATCTAGGAAGAAGATCCCAATGAGCCTTGCAGGGAGCCATTCCCCACTGGGCTGGGAGCCTGCATTAGTGCTAAATGGGCAAGTTAAAAAGCACAAAGGCCCTGGATGCTGGAGACTCTCATCTGCCCCACACCCTCATCTCTATGGAGATGGATCAGAGGGAGCTAGGTGTGGGATCTATTATATAACTCCATGACAGCCCCACTGGTGCCAGGGATATACCCAACCACCCTTAGCTGACACCCCGACTGCTGAGAGTGTGGAGGCAAAGCCACGGCACAGGTGCCACAGAGACTTGCTCCCGCGTCACCATGGAAACCCCTCACACAGACAGAGGAGTGAGGAGACGGTAATGAAGACAGCTGCTGTATAATAAACGCAAGCACCGACCGCGGCAGAGTCACTTGTGCAGGGAGATGAGTGACGGGAGAGGCACTTCAGAGGAGAGGAGCTGATGCATCACAGGCAGAGGCAGGGCCAATCATAGACATTATCTAATATTGGGACTTGACGTCTGAGCACGGCCCATCTTCCGCAGCTCTTTGTCATGCTCCTCCATAATTGGCTCTGGCAGCACATAATTAATTGAATTTAGATTGCTCACATTTGGCTTCCAGACTTTTACTAGACTGAGAACCGGAATGGGTGCCACGTCAGGTGGGCTCTTCCATAACCGCACCCCAAACCACTCTCCACCTCCCTCCCCGGTTCCAGTGGTTCAGCCCCAGGGAGGAGCCTCGAGTCTGAACCGGTTACCCTGCCTCTGCTCGGTGCATCTGCTTTTTACACCCAGGGTACCCCTTCTCTCCTTTTCATCGAATGGGGGCCACACAGGCTCCAAAATCCTGGTCAGTGGCCAGACCAGCTCCACGCCATGGTCGATTATTCGCTACTGGAAACACTGTCTTTTCTCCTATAACTGCTTCAGGCCTGAGCTTGGGCATTATCTTTCCTGGATGCCCCTAGGGGAGCATCGTAGTTTATATTTCTCCTCCACGTGCTTATCAATTTAAACATTAGTTCTACTAACCTGCCTGTGCCCCCCACTCCCCGCACTGAGTGAGTGCAGCGTGGCTATCTGAACGAGCGCTAACCCTGTACCAGGCGCACAGCAGATGCTCAGGAAGGATCTTTACGTGAGTGGAGAGCTGGAGGGCAGGAGGGGCTTGAGGCGGGCGGATGGATGGAGGGGCCGGGGAGGCTGGCACAGACCTGAGAACTGCACAGCGAAGCCCTGCTTGCTGGTGAAGAAGTCGGTGCTGAACTGCAGCACCACCGAGTTGAAGGTGCTGTGCAGGTCCTTGGGCAGCGCCGAGCCGCTGAGCTCCCGCAGCAGCACCCCGCTCTCCACGGGCCCGTCCCAGATGCGCAGCACGTCGTGGACCTCCTCCGTGTCGAACACCAGGAAGTGGAGCCTGGAGGGGAGAAGAGGCAGCAGTCAGGCGGGGCCCAGCGCTCTGTCTGGGGCATCCCGACAGGGAAGGTCAGAAACCTGAAAGGCTAGTAGGAAGGGAGAGAAGGCAGTCTGGCGGCATCCTCAGAATTCCCACCCAGCGTGCTCCTCCCACTGCTGTCATTAGTGATGGAGACAAGGGCAAAGGATGTAGATTTTGAGCATTTTTTTTTAATTGTTAATCCTCACCAGGGCATATTTTTTCCATTGATTTTCAAAGAGAGAGGAAGAGAGGAAGGAGGAAGAGAGAAAGATTCACATGAGAGACACATTGACTGGTTGCTTCCTGTACATGGGCTACAGGGGCTGGGGATGAACCTGCAACCGAGGTATGTGCCCTTGACCGGGAATCAAACGCACGGCTCTTCGGTGCATGGGCTGATGCTGTAACCACTGAACACACTGGCTAGGTCAGCAACTTATTTGTTATCATGAGCCTCATATTGCCATTGTCAACCTCCAGCCTCCTCGGTTCTACACAACAGCTCCCAAAACCACTCCTAAGTCCACATCCATGTCAATCTAGGTTGTACGGGGGATGCTGAGAAGGCAAGATAAAGGATATAGGTAAAAACAGACAATCAAATGCCAGCAAGTTATTTTGTGCATATTGACAAACTGAGTCTAAAGTTTAAATGGAGGGGCGAAAGACCTGGGACTGCCACACGATACTGAAGAAGAAAGAAGTTGGAGGACTGACGGGGCCTGATGCGAAGACTTACTATGAAGCCATAGCAATCAAGACAGACAAACAGATCAATGGAATAGAACTGAGAGCCCAGAAATAGGCTCACAAATATAGTCAATTGATCTTTGACAAAGGAGCAACGGCAATACAATGGAGCAAAGGTAATTTCTTCAACAATGCTTCTGGAACAACTGGACTTCCACATGCAAAAGAATGAATCTAGACACAGACCTTATGCCCTTTACAAAAATAAATTAAAATGGATCACAGATCTAAATGAAAGCATGAAACGAAAACTCCTGGAAGATAACATAGGGGAAAGCTTAGATGACCTCAGGTATGGTGTGACTTATTAGATCCAACACCAAAGACATGACCTATGAAAAACCAACTGATATGCTGGAAGGCATTAAAATTAAAAATTTATGCTTTGCAAAAGACAATGACAAGGGAGTAAAAGACAAGCCACAGGCTTCGAGAAATTATCTGCAAAAGGTATTAACACACCTGATAAAGGACTGTTATCTAAAATATACAAAGAAATTTTAAAACCAAACAATAAGAAAAACAAACATCCTGATTAAAAATGGATTAAAAGTCTCACCAGACACATCACCAATGAAGATATACAAATAGCAAACATATGAAAAGTTGCTCCACATCTATGTTATCAGGGAACTACAAGTTAAAACAGCACTGAAATACCACTACACACCTATTAGAATGGCCAAACTCTGAAACACGAGGATCCCAAAGCTGACGAGGATGCGAAACAGCAGGGGCTCTCCCTCATGGCGGTGGGAATGCGAAATGGCACAGCCACTTGGGAAGACAGCTGGACAGTTTGTAACCAAACCAAACATACAATTCAGCAATCACATTAGCCCAATGTACTGAAAACGATGTCCGCACAAAAACCTGCACTTGGATGCTTATAATGCTTTATTCATAACTGCCAACCACGATGTCCTCCAGTAAGTGAATGAAAGTATAAACTGTGGTACATCCAAAAAATGGAATTACTAGTTAGCACTAAAAAGAAATGTGCTATCAAGCCATGAAAAGGAAACTTAAATGCATATTGCCAAGTGAAATCAGGCGTTCTAAAAAGGCTACATGCCTTATGATTCCAACTATGACGCTCTGAAAAAGACAAAACTAGAAGACAGTGAGAAGATCAGTGGTTGCCAGGGACTGGATGGATAGAAAGGTGGAACACACAGGATTTTTAGGGAGGTGGGAATACTCTTATCTATAATAATAAAAGCATAATATGCTAACTAGAACAGATGTCCTTCTGGATAACCTTCCGAACAAAGGCAGGGCTGCGAGGGAGTCCAGGTCCCAGGTACCAGAAGGAAGGTGATGTCGGCAGCTGGGGGAAGGAAGGCCTACTCTTGCACAAATTTTGTGCATCAGGCCTCTAGTGATGCTATAATGGTAAATATCGGGTCTAGTAATAATTATTGTCGTTTTTAAACATTCGTTTAAAATCTTGCTTGGCGTTGACTTGTATTGACATAACCTTCAAACATGTGGTATCTACAGAACGTGTGAAGTGCAATTAACAAGTTTTGCTTGAAAAAGTTTGTGTTTGGTTTGGTTTTTGTTGCAAAACTAGGGCTAAGAAGATGGCGGATGAAGAGCATATTCGGCACTGCATGCTTTACGAGTTCCAATTAGGAAGAAAAGCAAGTGAGGCTGCAAAAAACATTTGTAGTGCTCTTGGGCAAGATGCAGTTAGCGCCAGAAAATGCCAGCGTTGGTTTGAGAAATTTCGCGAGGGAAATTTTTCGTTAGTTGACAAGAGTGGTCGAGGCCGTGTGTCCAATTTTGATCAAGAAGCTTTTCAAGCTCTTTTGGTGCAAAATCCTCAAATTACCCAACAAGAGCTTGCGACAACTTTAAATTGTTCACAAAAAACAATTTCCAATCAATTGCGTGCACTTGGCAAAGTCCAAAAGTTTGGAAAATGGGTTCCTCATGAGTTGACCGACAACAACCGTAATCAAAGAGTCACAATTTGCAGTTCGCTCCTCTCTCGTCAAAACCGTTTGCCGTTTTTAGAGCAAATTGTTTCCGGAGATGAAAAATGGGTGCTGTATGTTAATTTGAAAAGGCGGCCTCAATGGTTGGACAAAAATGAGGCTCCGCAGCCCACGCCAAAACCTGACTTGCATGCGAAAAAAGTGATGTTGTGTGTTTGGTGGAATTTTAAAGGAATTCTTCATTATGAACTTTTACCATCTAACCAAACCATTACAAGTGCAGTGTATAGTGCCCAATTGGAAAGGTTAGCCCAAGCTTTAAGAGAAAAAGAACCCGCGCTGATTAATCGGAAGGGCGTAATTCTTCACCACGATAACGCACGACCACATACTGCAAGAATCACTGCTGAAAAACTGCGCCAGTTGGAATGGGAAGTTCTCCCTCAACCTGCATATTCTCCTGATATTGCCCCTTCCGATTACCATTTGTTTTGTTCTTTGCAAAACTTTCTTCTTGGAAAAAAATTTAATAATGAAAAATGCCTCAAAAATGCATTGACCGAATTTTTTGCATCAAAATCACAAGAATTTTACAACAGGGATTAAAATGCTTCCTGAGCGTTGGGCACAAGTAGTAGAAAACAATGGCAACTATATTGTTGATTAAATTTTGTTGTATTGTTTAAATAAATTCGATTTAAAAAAGGTATTAGAAAACGACATTAATTATTACTAGACCTAATACGTTATTATACATTGTCCTAATCTATAGAATGTACAACACCAAAAATAAACTATGGGCCTCTGGTGATAATGATGTGTCAATTTGGTTCATCAACTGTAATAAATGCCCCACTCTTGTGGGGGATGTTAATGGGGAAGGCAGTGGGTTTCTGGGAAATCTCTGAGCCTTCCTTTCAATTTTACTATAAACCTAAATCTGCTCTAAAATACGAAGACTTAAAAAAAGGAGGTGCTAAAGATCAGGGGTTGCTGTGGGTGTCTGAGACGCTGGCCCAGCTGTGATGGGTGCAAGGGTAAGCCTACACCTTGGTTTCCCAAGGACAGAACTTGGGGTATTAGCTACCAGTACATACCAGCTAATCCCTTGCAACCCAAGGAGCAAGCAGGGCTCTCCATATGCGCAGTGCCTCCTGGCCAGAGATCAGTAGGAACCCGAAATCTTCCAGAACAAAATGGTTCCGACTGCCAAAGCTGCCTTGGAATTAATTTTACTTTGGAATCATGCAGACTTACATAAAAGTTGTGAAGGTAATACAGAGAATTCCTATGAACCCCTCACCTTTTCTTCCATTGTTAGCATCTCACATTGCCCAGGCACATTTGTCACAATCAAGAAACCAACTGTGAATCATGATCTGAACTTAACTCCAGACTTTCATTGAATTTCCTATTTATCCACTGGCATCCTTATTCTATTCTATATCCATTCATCACCATCTCCTTTTAAAAGTATCTTTTAAATTATAAAAATTTTAAGATGTGCTCAAGGCAGAAAAAGGCAAACAATATACAGATGCATTCAATTTTTAAAGTCTCTTTCACACAAACCAACCTCCTTTTCCAGAGCTCTTCGCTTCGTCTTCGTTTTAGTGCATGTTCTTCCAGACCTTTTTATAATGGGCACAACACATTCCCCCAAATGGAAGCATATTTTACATGGTGATTGTGTAACTTTCTTTCTTCACTGAATACAGTATTATGGGCATATACATTAATTTATTTTTCTGCAGAAAAGAACATTACTATATTTCACTATGGCTTTATCATTATGTTTTACACTAGAGGCCTGATGCACGAAATTCAGGCAAGGGGCTCAGCCCTCGAAGCTTTGGCAACTTGCCTTGGTCCTCACAGCCCCAGCTTCAACTGGAAGGTCATCCCGAAGGTTGATTGGCTGTTTGGTCTAATTAGCATATTATGCATTTATTATTATAGATAAGTCTGTAAGAATTACTCTATCTTCATAGCTTTGCACATTTCTGTTAATATTTCAACTGACTTGAAGACAAACTCTTTTTTGGGGAAGAATGGGCATATATATATATATATATATATATATATATGTGTCAATATATATTATTTTTTAAAATATATTTTATTGATTTTTTATGGAGAGGAAGGAAGAGAGATAGAGAGCTAGAAACATCGATGAGGGAGAAACATTGATCAGCTGCCTCCTGCAAACCCCCTACCAGGGATGTGCCTGCAACCAATGTATATGCCCTTGACCGGAATCGAACCTGGGACCTTTCAGTCTGCAGGCTGACGCTCAATCCACTGAGCCAAACCGGTTTTGGCAGGGCATATATTTTTTAAATGTTGGAAAATACAGCTAAGTCATTCTCTTAAGTGATTATATCAATTTACATCCCCACTGAAGAGTATATTTGTTACTAACATTTTCTCCTGGCACCTGGTATCTTTTTTCCTTTAAAATTTTGTTTTTATTTTGGGAAACAAGTTATTCATGTTACATACACAGCCATGTTAATCTTTTCCTTTAAGGATACCGGTCGTCACATTTTCCTCTTCTCCCTGAAATGGCTCAAAAGCAAACTTTGATATTTTCCCAGAACTTAGCATTATTTCATATTTTGGAGGTTTATAGGTTCGTTATTTTCCCATATGTATATTCAGTTGTCCCAACATCCATGTAAAGTTACCTTGTCCACATTTTGATCACAAAACGCTGTTTACTTCCTCCTTAGCATTTATTAGAGCCAAGACTTCATTTATTCATGTATTTGCTGCTCGTCTCCCCAAGTAGAAGGTAATTTTCACGAGTGCTGGACCAGGCCCTGCTCACTATCACAGCCCCAGTGCCTAGACCAGCCCAACACTGACTCCCTGGAGAGAAGACCCTCAGAACTGAACTTCCAGGTTCTTCCATGGGTGTGAAATGTCGCCTTGGCCGTGGGTCAGCTTTTAGACTCCCCTCAGCTCTAGAGCTCCCCCTATTGGGTTGTGGTGGTGATCCCGTGAACACAGCTGCTCAGCTGACTTTGGTTTTCACAGTCTCATCATCTGATACTGTTACAGGGCAAGTTTCCTTTTGTATTTTCTCTGCAAAATTCCCTAGCTAATTTCCCAAATGTATCCTTTCTGGTGAATGTTACAGCGATCAAGTTTCAACATGTCCGACTGATATTTTATTTGGAACTGAACGTATTTGTGGGTTAACTGTGGCAAACTGATATCTCCGTGCTACTGATTTTCTCCAGGCAGGAACACTGTAGAGATCTTAACGTACTTGGGGTTTAGTTTATGTGCTTTGGTGGCTTGATGGTTTTCTTCTTTGCTATATTTCTTGGATGTAATTTTTTTTTATTACATATTTATTGTTGACTATGTATGTGTGTGTGCTCCTTATTTCCAGCCACCAGTTAGTTCTACTAGGATTCACGTGAGTCTTTCAGATTTCCTCGATGGTCCCTGGCATGGAGGTAGGCGGAGATTCCCGCGCACCAGATGCTGTGTGGGTTTTCTCAGCGGCTGTGTTCTTGTCCCCCTGGCAGCATCCCCTCTGAGGGCTTCCGACAGAGTGAAGACAGCCGGGCTGCTCTTCAAGGCGTTTACCGGGAGCAGGCTGGTGGGTGGGCCCCACGGGGGGTGGGGAGGAGGATCTCCCAGGAAGCAGAGCAAACAAGAGCCCTGGCTGCTATCCTGGCGACCCCTTCCTCCCCTGCCTCCCCCCTGCCACTCCGTGCACTGGGACCCGCAGCTGCTGGAGGGGCAAGGCAGGCGGTGAGCTGTGCGGTGGTGCTGCTGCACGCATGCTCAGAAAAGAGGGGCTCATGGACGGGACTTGTCTGGGAAGGAAGCGGGAAATGAGATTGGATTTTGAGTGGCATGAAAGGGGGTGTGTTTTCTCTAGATTAAATAACATGGAACAAGATACAGAGGCAGATGAGGGGGTGACAGTGCCTGGGACTAAAGGTGAGCCCCCACCCCGGAATTCAGGTGTTAGGATGTCAGAGAGGAAAGAGCTGTATTGAGAGGAGGAAGATAATGAGAATCAGCTAGAAGAGTTTGGGTGTTACCTTTTCCAGTCCCTAAGGGTGAGTAATGGAATGAATGAGTGAGTGCATCAATGAATGAACGAATAAAATCCCAGGAGGACAGTCTGATAAAAGATTGTGAAAGGGTAGAATATGCAGATTATGTGGAAATGAAAGAAAACCTGTTAGGAAATAAGCATTGTGTAGAAGACACACACACATTATCCTACTTAATCCTCACAGCACCTTTATTTTGTAGGCAGCATCCTTTCTGTCTTTAAAATTGAGAATACGGAGGTTCAGCGAGGTTAAATAACTTGGCTGAGGTCAGGGCTGGTTAGAAACTGAGCCAGGATTTCATTATAAAATTATGGTCTAGGTTAGAGCTTAACGCTTCCCCCCTTTTCCCTGCTGCTGCTGCTCACATCTCCAGAAGGGAGAGGCTGTGGCTGAGAGCCAGGCATGCACTGAAGAGGCCCCATCAGTAATCAATAGTTTACATAGGAATCATACACAAGGGTAAAGGGCTGACATTTGAGGCCATGAATTAAAAATGCCAGCCCCTTGCATTCAGCTTAGCTGCTCTGCTAATCAGACAAAGTCAAAGGCTTGGCACTGATGAGGTCGAGCGAAGTGGCAGGAGGAGGCAGCCCAAGGTCCTTTGCAGGCAAAAGCAATGCAACTTGGCAACTGGAGGTACAGAGGATGCAGTTCCAGACACCTTACTGCATTCATTTATTTAAAGGCCTCCTATGTGCTGGGCACTGGGAGATAACGGTGAGGATGACAGACAGGGAGTCATCTTCTGGTTGTTTCTGCAGACAGGCGGTACTCCCGCACACACAAACTCATTAAGAGATTATCAGCTGTCAGAGCGCCGTGCTGAGAGGGAGCACCTGCTTTAGACAGAGTGGCAGGGAAGACCTCTCTATGAGGTGACATTTAAGCAAGATGAGAGGCTCGCAGGGAGCCAGCCAACGGGAGGGGAGGGGAGGGTAAAAGCTGGCAGGAAGCTCTCTGTGCGTAAAGGGCAGCATGTGCAAAGGCCCTGGAAGGAAACCAGCGTGGAGGGTTGGAGCCACAGAAAGGCCACTGAGGCCATGAGGAGCAGGCAGAGACCAGGCCAGGTGGGGCCCTTGGCTTGGGGAGAAGTCGGGACTTCTTTCTACAGGCTAAGGGAAGTAAGTCATCGAATAATTTTAAGCTGGGGCCTGATGGAACCAATTTATATGTAAGGATCACTCTAGCTGCCCGGGTGAGAAGAGACTGGCATTGGCAAGAATGAATCAAGGGGCCTCTGCAGGAGCCTAGGACCCCATTAGAAATCCTGGATGATGGCCAGGGAAGACGCTTTGTCAAACCATTGCATTTGTGAGGACTCTTACCGAGGGCTGGCATTACCTTATAGGAATCAGTATGTAAAATGCTCATCAGAGGTCCTGATGGATAGGACTCATTTTGGCCCAGACAGACATCTTGGGTTACCTGCGAGGTCCCCCTGCAGGCGAACATCTGGCTTCTGAAACACTGAACTCAGGTCTCTGAGCCACAGACACACAGAAGCTAGGGAGAGGCTGAGTGTGTTGAGTGCCCAGCGGTGCTGAGAGCTGTGGGAATGGGGAAGGCTCGGTCTTTGCCCTGGAGGCCGCTGCTGCTTATTGAAAGAGCCAACGAAGCATAATAATGTGTGCACTAGGTACTAACGGAGTGGGATAAACAGAGTGCTCTCCAAATAACTGGGGGAGGGAGAAAAACGAAGCTTTTGTAGAAATATCCATGTGCCAAATGCCGGCACCTCTCTAGGGCCGTCTTCAGACAAATCTATGTGCATATATATTGTCTAATGTTCTCCTAGAACCCCTGCAATTTAGAGTCTATTTTCCCATCTTGCTAACGGGGAAGCTGAAGTCCCCAGAGGTTAACTGAGGCAAT
This sequence comes from Pipistrellus kuhlii, assembly GCF_014108245.1. NCBI lineage: Eukaryota > Metazoa > Chordata > Mammalia > Chiroptera > Vespertilionidae > Pipistrellus > Pipistrellus kuhlii. The sequence continues at coordinate 175,648,085 of NW_023425515.1, read as the reverse complement.
TTGCGGGGGTGGTGGGGGGGTGGTGGTGGTGTCGTCAACAGTGAGTAAGGGCTGGAGGCAGTATTCAGACCACATCTCTCTGGTACCAAAGGCCTTTCTTTTATATCATCTTCTAATTGAGAGAAGCAAGGAAACTTCACTAAGGAGGTGTCTGAGTTTTGAAGAAAGAAAAGCACAAGGAAGGAGAGAGAGGAAAGAGGTCACAAGATGGGGACCAGTATATACTGAGGCCTAAAAAGTGTACCTGGCCTCCCTGGGTCCAGACTCCCTCCCCCCATTTCAATCCACCTTTCCTGCCAGGACCAGGAGATCTTTCTGAATCACACGTCTGCCCCCGCCATGGTTTCTCTTTCCCAACAGGTTAGAGCCAGACTTTCTAGGGGGCCCACCAAGTCCTTCCTGAGCACCCCAACTACCTGCTCACCTTCATCCATTTTCCTCTTATTCTCTGTCTTTGGGGACTCCTGGGAGGTTCCTGCCCTGTAACGCCCTCACACCACCCTCAGTGGTTGAACTGTCTTCCCCCCAAAAGATAAGCGCACTTGTGAATGTGCAATGAGATCAAGTTCAGATGAGGTCACACTGAATTAGGGTGGGCCCCAAGTCCAAGGACTGATGTCTTTGTAAGAGAAAGAGGAGGGGGTTTTGGACACAGAGACACCGAGGAGACACAGGGAAGACAGAGGCAGAGACTGGAGTGATGGGCCTACAAGCCAAAGGATGCTGAAGGCTGCCGGCGGCCACCTGAGCCCGGGAGAGACAGGAAACATTCTTCCTGAGTCTCAGGAGTGAACATGGCCCTACTGACACCTTGATTTTGGACTCCCAGGCTCTAGAACTGTGAGGAAACAAACTCGCTATTTTAAGCCATCCAGTCTGTTCCAGCAGCCCTTGTCCACTAACCCACCACCCGACTAAATCTAAGAAGCAAAGAGAGCGCTGGATTCTCATCGGAGGGGCCGCACCTCAATAGGGCTGTCTACAGACAAAACTTGCTTCTGGGGCTCCAGTCCTCAGTTCTCTCAGTCTGAAGGAAACGAATACATTGGGCATTTTGGGGACACTACCCACCTCATGGCTTACAGGGGGTTCATCTGCACCCATTGCAAGAGATAATGCAAAAACGAGAAAAAGAAATCCATGCATCTTGCCATGTCGATTTCCCTTGCCCTATGACTGGGCCCAGAATCCGAAAGAGCCTGGCTGTTCTGAATGAACACTGGACACTGCACCATGCAGGCCATCACGGCGGATCTTTGCATGGCAGGGGGTGGGGGAAGATAGTGTACGAACGAACAGCTGCTGCAGGGGGAAGAGGGTCAGCAATCACTTCCGTCCCCAAATGAGAATGCAGCTTAAATTATCCTTAGTGCCACTGGACATGACAGGGAGAAAATAATACTTGTTTTATAAAATGCCCCCCTCTGAGCTACTGAGCTGCAAACAAACAATTAAACCATGATCATAATAGCAGACACTAATAATTAAAGCACCCTGCCACCCAGAGAACAAAGACGGAGAAGACAGCCCAAAGCAAGCATTGGCATCTAGAGACAGCTGGGATTCAAAGGAAGAAAATAATCTTTTGTTATTTTCATAAGTAAAGGCATGAACCTGGACTTCCGGTCACCGATGCTGCTGCAGCGGCTGGCCTTCTGGGAGGTCGGGGCAGCGCACAATCGCAAGACTGAGGCTGCTGCCCTGTGTGGCACTCTCAGCTGCTGGTGACCTTGGACCAGCTGCCTTCCCTTCATCCTCACTCCGTAAATGAAAACCCTGTCTGCCTGTCCTGTGAGAGGCAGATGCACCTTTGTCCTTGGAAGAAACATTTTCCATAAAATGAGAAGCTCATGTCTCCTGAAGAGGCTTTATAACTAAAGTGGCAAAAAACCAGAAGCTGTGCAGGCAAAGATCTGGGTTCATACACTCGTTCTGTGATCACTAACGGGAAACCTCCAGAGCCTCAGTTGACTCCTCTGAAAAATGGCAGGAATGTCACCTACTCGGCAATGCTGCTAAGAAAATCGCTGCAAAGGAAATCACATGCAAAGTGCCTTGCACTGACTCTGATTCATAGTATAAAATCAATAAAGGGTAAAAATCACCTAAAGTGACTTCCGTATTTGCTCTATTTATTTTTACTTGACTAAGACAGATTTGTTAAGTCTCTGCGGCTGTCCATTTCTCCATGTATTTCCAACAGATTTTGCTTTATGCTTTTTTGGTAGGTTATTTGGTGCATAAAGATTCATGACTGTTAGGATTACTATGGGCTATGAATTTTATCACGTGAAGTAATTCCTTCTGTCTCATTTAAGCTTTTTCTTTTTCCCTTGACTTTTACTTTTGTATTGTGGCCTCATGCTTTTATGTATTCTCATGCCATTCCTCTGTTGCAAATGTTTATTTTTAATATTTTATTGCTCTTCTGTTTAGAAGCATCCTTAACATGATAATAGTTTCCTTGCAATATGGAAGTTCTACATGTGGGTGCCAGCTCATGGCTCCTTCAGCTTCCTCCCTGCCCACAGGTCAGTCAGTAATTCCTCCACATCCAACGACAGAGTCTTCCCTTTCCTGTAAGCCATCATCTGGGGCCACTCCATTCTGCCCACCTCTTTCGCAGACCCTTTGCTTAGCATCTGCATCATGAACTCTGCTCTCCCACTTGATCTTGGTTCTCTGCTGACCCTTAGCCAGGTCTCAGAGCTCTTTGCTCTGGGCCCTATGACCATGGACTCTTCCACCAACTTGCCAATCCTGCATTCCTGTAACCTTGGCCTCTCCAGGGACTGTCTCTCCTCCTCCCGTTCCCTCCTATGTCACACAGTAGTGGTCAGACAAAAGTAAATGACACTTATTATCAGAACTGATGTTTGTTCTGGATGGCGGCGACATTATGTGTTCACTGAATCTTGCATCCTTTATCTTCTAGGCACACCTCCCTCAGGACCAGGTGACCTGTAATACGTACATGCTCTGGGCAGTGGGATGTGGGAGGAAGCGTTGGCTCTTAAAAAGCTGTATTCCTCTCTGTCATGCTTTCTCTCTTCCCTCCTCAGCTGGCCAGATGTGAGGAAGCCCTGGAGGACAGTGAGGCTCTCACATAAAAGGGGCTTGGAGCCATGAATCACTTTGCTGAAGAGACACTCCAACCCCACCCCAAGGCCCTGCCCAACTGCAGAGCAGCTTGGAACTGTGAAGTGAGTAACAAATTAACTGTTACTGTGTTAAAACACTGAGATTGGGGGTTATTTGTTACATTACTTAGCAAGTATTGCTAATGTAAGCTTCTTTTCATCACCCTAGTTTATGCTTTATATGTTTTCTTACTATTTTCTTCTTGGTAATATTTCTTAGTTTTCACATTCTTTAAAATATATTTTTATTTCAAAGACAGGAAGGGAGAGGGAAAGATACATCAATGATGAGAGAATCATTAATCAGATGCCTCCTGCATTGCCTCCCCCCACCCTCCCACCCCTTACTAAAAATTGAGCCTGCAACCTGGACATGTGCCCTGACTAGAACTGAACTGTGACCTCCTGGTTCATGGGTCTACGCTCAATCACTGAGCCACACCCGCCGGGCCCTTTTCCCACTTTCTTCAGTGATGTGTAAACTATACATTTTGTTTCTAATTCTTAAGCATCTTTAAGCATTTTTCAAAAATACTCCCAAACTTGCATTTTCTCTAATTATAAAATTTAAGAAAAATAATATACTATTTAACTCTGCCTTATGTAACCTGGGAAACTTAGAACGATTTTACTTTACCCAATACTAAACCACTGACAATACAATCAGGGACTACAGACTCTAATGAAACATCACCTTTCCTGGTCATCGTCCTTAGCACAGTCTTTTCTTGGACATCTAGGAGGTTCAAAATGACATGTCCGTTTTAGTTTCCTGTGGCTGCTGTAACAAAGTACCGAAGATCCGGTGACTTAAAACAAGAGGACTTCATTCTTCCCCAGTTCTGGAGGCTGGATGTCTGAAATGGGTATCCCTGGCTGTGCTTAAGTCAAGCTCTTGGTAGGGCCATGCTCCCTCTGGAGTCTGTAGGGAGGATCTTTTCTTTACCTCTTCCAGCCTCTGGCATTCCTTGGCTTGTGGCTGCACCATTTCAATTCCTGTGTCTGTCTTCACAGCATGGTCTACTCTGTGTGTATAAAATCTCCCTCTGCTTCCTCTTATAAGGGCATTGCATTTAGGACCCCCTCACATCATCTAGCAAAATCCTTAGTTTAATCACATTTTGCAAATATCCCTTTTGTAAATAAGGAAACATGTATAGGTTCTAGGCATTAGGACTTGATATTGTTGGGGCTGTCTGCAAGGTCTCTGCCAGTTCTTCAAGGGGCTCGAATGGTGATTTTCTGTGGCTTTGGTGCATGTTGTATCCTAGCCAAATCAGCGATGGTTGAGTCTCATAATACCACTGGCTTTGGCTTTTGATATCACAGAGAAGACACCCTAGGAGTTGGATTAGTTATGTTTCTTGTTTTTCATAATTGACTGTTTTATTTCATAAGATCTGATTGTATGCTTATCTGTATGAGAATTTTGCCAGATGCTTTTAGGGATTTTGTTTTGTTTTGTTAATCTTCACAAAAGGACAATTTCCCCCCATTAATAAAAAAATATATGTTTTTATTTATTTCATAGATAAAGAGAGAAATTGAAACATCAGTGATGAGAGATTGTCATCAATTGGCTGCCTCTTGCACAATCCCTACTGGGAATTGAACCCGCAACCTGGGAATCAAACTGTGACCTCTGGGGTCATAGATCGATGCTCAACCACTGATCCACACTGGCTGGACTCCTTTGATTTTTTAGAGAAAGTGGATGGGAGGAAAAGAGGTAGAGACAGAAATATCAATGTGAGACACATCGATTGGTTGCCTCCATAAGTGCTCCAATCAGGGCTGGGGATTGAACTTGCAGCCCAGGTACATGCCCTTGGACAGGACTTAAACCTGTAACCCTTTGGTGTGCAGGCCGATGCTCTGACCTGCCAGGGCTTTTACAAATTTTTTATTTATTTATTTATTTTTTTATTGTTGGTACATTTCTTTTTCATTTTGTCTAGATCTCAGGGAGTCTTTTCAATTTACCAAGGAAGTTTCAGAACTGGTAACTCCATCATTCTGGCCCCCCCACATCCCCTTCTCAGGGTGTTAGCTGACATTTTGTATTTTATTATATATCTTCTGCTCTATTTGCTCATTGTCCCCCTTCATTTATCTGCCTGGACTGGCACTCTGTCTTCCACCATTGGCAACTTTTCTTACATTACTTTCATACCTTCATAATTCTTTCTGCAGTCTTGGAGAGATTCTCCAGCAAGTTTCCTACTTCAATGCTCATGTTTCTTACGAGGCAAATACTGCTACTGTGGATTTTAACTGTTATCATGTATTTAGTTTCTTTGCTTCGTTCACTTGTCTCCATCACTGTCTTTCGATCTCAGAAGCTCCCTCAACCACTTTCTCACCCATCTTCTGCTACTTATCAACCCTATTTATTATGTTTAAATGAGATTATCTACTCATTTAAATTTCCTTCTGTCTACTATTATAAAATATTTTCAGAAAATATGTTTCTATCTCTTTAGGGAAATGGTTCTCTCCCCCCCCCCCCCCCCACCTCCTCTCTCTTGAGAATGCTATGTTTTAGTGCCACCACAAGTTGATTTTGTCTTGCTTGCTTGTTCAATACCTTTTGGAAGGGAGGGATCTATGCTGGTCCAGTGTGGCCCATCAACATCCTGCATTTCTTTGGTGGAACTGTTTATTTCCCCCTGAGAGATGTGAGAATCCATTCCTGGGACTATAAACTGGCGGTCGAGCTCATGTGTGGCCAATGCAAGCCTCCAGTGTAGCTCAGCTGGATTATTCTTCTGGGATAATTTGAAGTACTCCATGCTTCTTTTTCTAGAGGCCATCCTTGAAAAACTAAATTGCCAGAGAGCGCCAGCACTTTTACAGCAACATTCATACCCACCAGGTGACCCACAGCCTCTCCTTCAAACACCTTTTGTGTTCCTTTGGACTGTTCCCCGATTTGTTGAAACCTTAACTCTGACAAAGGCTTAGCTGCTCCGTCCCCTCAGGAGGCCAGCTCTCACAGTGCAAGTACACGGACCCTCTCTGTTGAAGATTTAACTTCCTGCCACTGCTCACAGATAAACCTTCTGGAAGCTGCTCAGCCTGTGGCCACCATTCCTGGCAAGAGATGTGAACAGAAGCTCCACTTCTGGTGCCTTCTGCCTCCTCTGGGCCAGCTGCCCGCTGGCTGGTTAGAGGGAAGCAGGCCTGAGCGCGGAGGGGACTGGCGCCCTGTGGCGGGTGCTAAGCTGCAGGCACAGCCAGATGTTGTGTCTGGTCCAGCACCCTCCCAGGAAGACAAGCTCCACCGGGCAGGGGTTCTGGTTAATCAACACTCTGCCCCACCATTTTGGTAATCCCTCTGCTTTGAGACCGACAGCCAAGAACGGGGTTTCCAGGTTGCCCTCTGCATTAATCCCTATGATTAAAAATCAACCAATGAGGACTATTAGCCAACATGGGCTTTATGACCACATGGGTGTTAGAAGCAGAAACCAGAGCTCCCAGGAGCAGTAAGTTCTCCGCCTTGCACGGGCCCCAGGGTCTTTAGGGAAAGCTCGCTAAAGGACTGTACCTTCCCCTTTCCTGCCTCCCCCTCCATGGAGGCAGACCACAGAGCTTTCAGCCCCAGCGCGATCTGTACACAGTTCTTCTGAGGGCTACCAGGCCCCTCAAACAGTTACACGAGACTCCTCTCTGGCTTCACAACCAGTTCGCTCTGTGTCGCTGCCCTCGATCTTCCTGAAGCGACAACACTGAGTCTTGCCAGACAACGACCTTTCCCTGAGCAGCCGTGCATGCTGGCTGGCCTTTCCTCCACGATTGGAAGGCCCCCCTGTACCTGCGTGGGGAACTGCCGCTGCCATTTAGATGCAGCGAGGCCAGCACTTTGTCTCGGGGATACCCTGTCCCTAGCTGCCGCCCGGAACTATGGACTATCCCTGCAAATGCTTTCCTATTGTGTTCTAAACCTATGTACGCTATAGTATGTACCTCTTTATGTTAGAACCCATAGCACACACTTATCTGCATTCCATTTCCAAATCTCTCATCTGTCTGTCTTTCCTATTGAAACGCTAAAAGCAGAACCAAATAGATTTCCTACTTTCCCTCAGCCAGGCCTGGTGAGTTCCAACTAATGAGATGGGTGATGATGTCTCCAAGGATGGTGGTCTTCCTGAATAAAGACGCACACTCTCACGAGGAGAAGGCTCTGTTTGAAACTAGGACACAGACACGATGCCTGGAGCTGCAGCAGCTGCTGGGTGACAATGAGGATGAAAGCCCAGGGAGGGAGGAGCCAGAGGGCAGGATCCACATCCTGGGCGCAAGCCTGGATGGGACCTGCAGAGGCTGGTTCGGGGAAGCTTGGACCTCCATCTGTCCACGCTGCTCTGGTCAGTCATCCTGTTTCCATTCCTAACCCTAGAGCATGTGCCTGTAAGACCGAGGTCTTCAAGGGGAAAGGCTGCTTCGTATTCATATTTATATGCTCGGTGCCTGGCAGGATGCCTGCCACTGAGTAAATGCTCCAGGATTTTTAATTGAACGGAATGTCATTAATACTGTCTTCTCAACATTCCAGTGGGTCCTTGTTACAGTGAGAAATCCATTCAGGGACCCTTTTCTTACTCACGAAACCTTATACCCTCCCCCTCCTCCTCTCCCCAGCCCCACACAGGCTCCAGCCACATCAGGGAGGCCTGTCTCATGGTCAGACCTTATGTCCCCTGTGTTCATGCCTTCACTCTCCTTCCTGTCAATTAGAATGTTCGCCTCTGCACCTCTAGGCAGAACATCTCTCTCTCTCCTCTGTTACTGAACTTGACTTGCTTACAGCATCTACCTTGTCTTGGAGCACCTGTTTGACTATTTCTCCCCAAGCACGTGAGCCCCTGGAAGACAAGAGCCAGCCGCGGGCTAGTCTGCATGTTTCCCATGGCACAGCACACACAGCGGGGCATGGGGCACGTGCTCATGACAGAAGGTGCTCGTGTTCTGTTGGCTGGCACCAAACCAGGGCCGGAATGGCAGACAGGGAAGAGGAAAAACTGGGGCTAGACAGACGGGATGGAAACCCATTTTATTGGCTAATGGTGAGACAGTCATCCTCTCTGGGCCTCAGTGAGCTCATTTACAAAATGGGCACAATAATAACGGATCCAGAACCTAGCAGGCTGCAGGGTTTGATAAATGTTGGGGAGACAGCAGGACAGACAGCAAAAGGCATTGTTTCGTTCTCTTCGGCAATTTTTTTTCTTTTTAAAAAAATACATTTTATTGATATTTTACAGAGAGGAAGGGAGAGAGATAGAGAGCTAGAAACGTCGTTGAGAGAGAAACATCAACCAGCTGCCTCTTGCACACCCCACACCAGGGATGTGCCCGCAATCAATGTACATGCCCTTGACCGGAATCGAACCGGGACCTTTCAGTCGGCAGACCGACGCTCTACCACTGAGCCAAACCAGCTTCGTCTCTTCGGCAATTTTCATCTGGGCTGGTCCACCAATTAGAAAAAGGAAAAGTCCAACCCAACAGTGAAAATTGAGAAGAGGTCCCGTCACATTGGATAAAACATCCATATTTTACATACTGACCACCGAAGAAAGCGAGGTGGCGGTGTAGCTCATGGGGCTGCTCTCCTGCTGCCAGCTGCCAAGCCTGGACGGAGCTCATCAGCAGCCTGGCCCACTCCCGGCTGTCAGACACAACGCTGCAGGTGTTCCTGTGCTAGGCGGGCCAACCTGACCACTGTCCCTCCTGGCACTCCTGAGGGGGACTATCCTTGCCCAGCCTTCTGATCCCAGATTGCCCTCAGATCCCTCTGGCCACTCCCAACATGTGATTGGGCTGGGTCAGAGTGGGGGGAGGCATCTGCATGCTTTCTCTTATCTGTGCCCCTGGGAACAGTCTCAGGGCCTGGCCTGTGGGCTGTCTCCCATGCGCTCCCATCTGGCACACCCAAAAGAGTGACTGCTTGACACCTGCTCCCACCAATTGCCTGGCACCCACCGCCAGTGACTGAGGGGTAACCTACAGCCTGCTGCGCTCAGAGGGTGTTTAACAACCACAACACCTGCCTGGCTCCTGGAGGGCCTGCTCATCACTTGGGAATCACATGCCACGCACTGCTCTAAGTGGTTATGTTAGCTAACTGAATCCTCCGGCAAACTGAGCTGGTAGGCACTATTTTAAATCCCCATTTCGCAGATGAGAGAACTGAGGCTCAGACTGCTGCCTGAAGAGCTTCCTAAGCTATCCAGCTAGTGGCAAGGCAGGTGGTCTGGTGCCAGAGCCCAGGTCTCAGCTGCAAATTGATGCTGAATAAATGACAAAACTCCGAGGATGTAAAGAGAATCAGCTCCTCGAAGGAATCCAGCTGAATAGTCAGACCACATGGTCCAGCCATACAATGTAGTTAATGTGGAGAATAGCGGGAGACGGTGTAAAACTAAACATAAGTAGTATTCTCAGAGAGAGGCAAGATGATAGCACGTGGATAAAAACAAAAACAGGCTGCCAAGAGCAACCGGTAAACAAAGAATACAGCTTCTCGGAAACAGACACAAAAGTAAAAACAAGATTTCCAAAAGAAAGAGGGAGAAATACCAGGATAAATATTGCTGAAAACAGAATTAATGAAAAGACAAGATCACTGGCAGGATGAAAACAGGATCTAGAACTTTCAAATCACTAGAGGGAAGACCAAGCCCATTAAATCAAGTCTGCTGACGACAGGAAGAGTTGAAAATAAAGGAAAATAAAGAAAAAGCATACTATGTTTGTTTGAAAGAAAGCATAATACATTCGATGTAAAAGAAATACATAAAACCCTGTATTCTTTTCACTTCGGGCATTCATAGAACGTAAGACAAAAATTCGAAAAGCAGAAAGAGCACATTGCAGTAAAAATGAAAATAAGAACAAAAGATCATACAAAATATATAGAACCACTTAGTAACTTCTAAAACATTCTTAAGTGCTCAGGGTAAAAGGAAATCTAAACTGAAATGATAGACTGTTTAGAAATGAACCGAGTTGAACACTCTATATGGAAAACATAAACTCCCCCAAGGAACCCGAAGCAGCAAAGATGATTTAATATCATTTTGTCCACCAAACTGGTGCAGGCCGCCGGGACTGGCCTCGCAGAGGTGCCCAGTGGAAAAGCAGGCTTCCGGTGGAGAGGAAATCGTTGCCCCCGGCTAGCGGGAAATTTGAGATCACGTATCTCGTATTTGTCTTTCAAGAATATATCCTAAGAAAACAACTGAGCGACTGTTCAAAGATTCATGTGTGAGGATGTTTACTGGAATGAAAACCTGAAAATATTCACTTTATCAACAGAGAGCCATTAAATAAATGATGGTTGTGCGAACATTAGCATTCCCTGCAGCTGTCAAACAGGAAGAGGCTGATCTATATATATTGACACAATAAGAGGGTAATACATGACTAAATAGTGAGACAAAAAGCAGGTGAGCGAGCCGCGCATGGAGATGACCTTGCTTTGGGAAGCACGTCTGCTGCCCTTGCTTCATGTCGTATTGGCATACTAAGCAGCACGGCTGTCGATAGTGTGCAGAGGAGAGCCCAGTGAGATTATGGGCACTTCTGATTTCTACTTGATAAACATCTTTCTGGCTTGCATTTTGAATTCTATAAAAGAGTAGCAATTCTTATAAAATGTCTATAAAGATATTCACATTTAAGAAATAGTAACGGAAGCTTACTCTGAATAAAAACTTGAATACAAAAGGGATTAAATGAGTTTGTCTTAATTTGATCTAATTATGAATCACCTTACATTTGCTGCTGGTTATCCAAGTGAGGGGTGTATGGGATGGCAAGGGAGAGAGACAGAGAAAGGGGGGAAGAGGAGAGAGGGAGAAAAGGAAGGAGAGAGGGAGAGAAGGAGGAAGAGAGGGAGAGGAACAGAGAAGACACCCTGAGTACGAAGTGCCCATAGTTGCCCCACACACTGGGAGGGCAAGCTGGGGCAGGGGCTGAATGAGAAGGGGAAGCTGTCAATCATCTCCACCTCTGGGAAACTCTCAGGGCATCTGGGAAGCCCATCTCTGCTCACTTGGCACTGGCTTCAAGAAGCCATCCATGTGGCAGACTGACCCGTCCTCACCTTCTCCCTGCTATTCCCACCTGGGGTCCTCACACACAGTAACATGCCCCGTGACGTCACAGCTATGTCACACGGGAGAGGACACTGCCTGCATTTGTCTGGGTTCCCTCTCCCTGACAGCTAGGAAGGGCGCCCCTGGTCTCCCAGCCCTCCCCATGCCCACTGTTCCCGTAAGTGATCATGGTCCCCATCCTGCCCGAACTCCTGTCACTGCGTCTGTACTGTGGCTGTCAGCCACTCCTGTCTGCTCTTCTCTCCCCCAGCCCTTGTCCTAAACCTTAATTAGTCCTGGGCAGGCTAACGTTGCTGTCCGGAGGAGCGCATCCTTCTCCTAAGAAGATGCTGCCAAGTACATAGGAATAGAGTGTCATGGTCCACAATGCATTTTTGAGCGATACAGGGGGTGGGGGGGAGAGAGAGAGAGAGAGAGAGAGAGAGAGAGAGAGAGAGAGAGAGAGAGAGAGAGAGAGGGAGAAAGGGGGGGGGGGGCGGGAGAGATGGATGAAAAGGGAAAAGCAAGCAAGCAAATATAGCAAAATACTCGCAATGGTGGCCGGTCTGCAGGTTCTGGGTGTGCTGTTCTTTCCACTTGTCTGTAAGGTTTACAGCGTCCTACACAACAGGACATGGGGACGAAGAAGAAACCTCCATTTCCATGTGTGTGAGGAGAGGGAGACCAGCTGGGTGACCACTTACATGTCCTCTGCATTTGTTCCTTATTCCCCATCCCACGGTGACCATCGAGGTTCAGGCGTCCTCAGCCACCCACATTCTGGAGGCAGTTTCCTCACTCAGCTCCCAGACCCCGTGGATCCCATGCTCTCCCACAGGCTGCCGACAGGTCCACGCCCAGCGTCGCAGCCCCGAGCAGCAGGCTCCCCAGCATCATCTCCCACTGCTGCCCACCTTCCGCCAGATCGCAGGCGGTGTTCCTGCCATGTGGACCATTTCCAGCTCAAGCCTGAGCACCTGGGTCAATTCCTCTGTCCAGGGGCCCTTCCCCTCCCACCAATCCTTCTCCTTGGCCACCTGGCAACCCCTCTTCGTCCCCCAGGAGGAAATCTCTGGTCTCCCGTCCTGTCTTTCACAGCCCTCTTCCTTATGCCCTTTCCTCACTCTGTGCACACCCTTCTCCTCTCTGTCAACAGTGACAGGGTCTCATGAGTCTGCACAATGCCAGCACCTCGCACAGGCACTGCCAGGTATCAATCAGAGAGTTGTTACCTGAATGAATGAAGTGAGTGCATGAATGAACAATGCTCTAAGGAGGAAAAGGGGAACCTCCTCCTGATTTGCATACCTGAACATAAAGTAAACAAGTCATTATGCTCTGGATTCATTCACCACTCATTTCATATTTACTGAGAGACTATTATGGATGTATTAGTCATATAACTACCTTTACACCTGAGCCAATCTTCCTCCCTTCCTTTTTCTTTTTTCGGTCTTGCTGGATGTTGTAATTCTTCTCTCCATAACCCTAACCCGTAAGAATGTTGTCCCCATTTTACAGTTGAGGAAACTCAGACTGAGAAGAGAAGTATTCTGGCTCATACAACTTAAGCTGACCCTTACTGCTGCCAGAGAAACGACCACAGAGCCACTGTTAAATATTTACTATGTTCCAAGTACTGTGCTGAGCACAATGCACGCTGCGTCTCTTTTAAGTGCTTTATCCTGAGAAGCTGGTATCATAACCCACAATCCAAAGGAGACAGTAAGACACAGAGGATAAAAGACTCAGTTAGCCTAGGTCCTGGGAATCAAACTGGGGTTCACATGACATCAAGCCCATGCCCAGTCACTCTGCTGTCACTTGCCATCTAGACCAGAGTCGTGTGAACTTGGGTGGCAGCCCTGTGAGGCCTTTCCAGGTTCTCCGTGGGCCCAGCCCAATTTTGGGGTCCTGCTTCCCCTGCTGATCACAGGGCCACCAGGTGAGGTGGGTGGGACCGGCTACCAGCTGAGTGGCTGGTGATGATTCCCGTGAATGGTCACTGGGCAATGGTCACTTGGCTAGCCAGACACTTACCCAATGGTGCAGCCAGCATCAGCCTCAATGGTCCAGATGCAGTTGAGATTGTGTTCGTAGGGAGCTGGATACCCGGGTGACAGCACCTGCCCCGACACCTCTCCTTTCACTGTCCCTCCACACTCAGCTGAAAGAAATCCCCAAAGAATGAGCTTCATGGGGTGGCTGAGCTGCCAGCGACCTCTCGTCTATTTCCCCGAGTCCCACTCATTCATTCCAGGGGACCGAGATCCGCATGCAGAATGCCCCTGGGTGGGACTTGTATTCAGAATCTATAAAGAACTCCTACAACTCAACAGTGAAAAGACAAACAACCCAATTTAAAAATGGGGAAAAAATGGGCAAAGGATTTGAATAGACATTTCTGCAAAGAGGCACACAAAGAGGTATTTATCCTCAGCAATCGCTAGGGAAATGTAAATTAAAATCACAATGAGATGCCACTTCCCAGCTTCAAGTGTGGCTGAAATAAACAAGACAGACACTAAGAAGTGTAGGTGAGGATGGGAGACACTGGAACCCTCATCCACTGCTGGTGAGAATCTAAAATGGTGCAGCCCCTTTGGAAAGCAGTTTCATAGTTCCTCAGAATGCTAAACATAGTTATTATTAATATATAACCTCAGCCATTCTGTGCTTAGGTATACACCCAAGAGAAATGAAAACATACTTTCACACAAAAACTTGTACCCAAATGATCACAGCGGCAATTACTCATAATAACCCAAAACTGGAAACAACCCACATGTACATCAACTGGTCAATGGATAAAAAAATGGTGTATGAACAGGTTTTATCACAGCACATGCAACATGCTATTATCATGTATACCTCCTCCACACTATAAGCTCCTTGGCAGCAGAAGCCTTGTCTTATCCATATTTTCACATCGAGTGTCTAGTACAGTGTTTGGCACATGAGAGATGTTTTAATAAATGCTTATCAAACGAATAGATGGGTGGATGTTCCAATGAATGAAAAAAAAAAAGTATTGCTTCCCAGGAAAACTACTATAAAGGTCTGAATCAGGGGTGCATGAAAATGAAGGGTTGGAGATTTATTGCAAAGCTTTCAGGAATGGTTGATAGACAAGATGCTGGAAGAAACAGAAGACGGGATCAACATCACAAACAGAAGACTGGTCTTCACCTGTTGTTATAATGGGCCCATTAAGCATTCTGGGGCATTATGGCTGGGCACAGGACCACTAAGCCAGGGCTGGGGGAGGGGCTCTCTGCCAGTGCTCCTGAGACCAGACTCTCTGCTCCATCCTCACTTTGAGCCTTCGCTCTGTGGTGCTATTGGGATGGATGATGTCAACTTGGCTGACTGACGCGGGATGGAATGGGCCCATAGCAGTGAGCAGGGTGGGGAGAGGAAGACTGTCAGCCCCACAAACAGAAGAGGAAGCTAGAAAGGCGACAGCAAATGACCATGTTCTTGACTAGTGCTCCCTTCATATTCCAGATGGAGAAGCCCCCCTGGCTTTGGAGAAAGCGAGTGTTTGGAGGAGCAGCCCTGGGAGCACTTGCGAAGGACACGTTCTTGGAGGACTGGCATGTGTGCAGCAGGGGCCAAGTGGCCAGCCTGCAGCAGAGTCACAGTCAAGACCACTGGACTCTGCTCTTCCTGGTCCTGCTCCTTCTTCCTGTCCCAGAACCCTGGCTGCCCCGGTTGGGCTGTGGCACACACTCAGCAATGGAACTCACACACCTGGATGTGTAAGTCACAGCAGTCACTACTGGAGACCTCGATAAAGTCTACGATGACGTGACGTGTGTAAAAATATACACCCAGAATCCCTAATACACAGCCTCACTCCTCTGAGTGGGGGCCGAGGGAGTCCCAAGGGGGAAGGCCTCTGAGTTTCAAAGCATAAATATTCTTACTAGCACTGCTCGAGCGTTTCCTCAAAGTTCAGTCCAACTGGCAAAAAAAACCCTGACAGTGAATCCTTTCGGCAAGCAAGTAATTGGCCTATAATGTAAATCATCGTCTCTCCTTCACACTCTGCTCGCTCTGGCTTGCCTGCGGCATTTTACCCGTGTCTGCTTAAACATGTGTCTCCCTTGCTGGCTGGGACCTGTGTGAAGGTTGGGGACGAAAACAGGGATTCCTGGGGCCTAGCACAGGGCCTGGCACGTGTGTGAAGGAAGAGGATGAAAACAGGGATGCAGGAAGAGAAGATGGGGCATGACTGCAGACTGAGTCAACCTCAAACACAGAGAGAGGAAGACTCTAGAGCACATGTGTCAAACACAAGGCCCGCGGGCCAAATCCGTCCCGCCAGGCCTTGCAATGTGGCCCACACCGCGCTGTCATCACTGCACTCCACTGCATTTCCATCACAATGACAGTTTATGACTGTTCAGTAAACCATTCGGCCCGCGATTTAGGCTGGATTTTAGATTTTGGCCCCTTCTCTGATTGAGTTCGACACCCCTACTCTAGAGGCTGTGTAGAGGCCACTGCCCTGGCCTATACGCTTAAACTCCTTGACTTTGGACACTGCTGCCTAATAGTTCTGAAGATCCTGTTATAATGTATTTGTCTAAGGGAAAGGACTACTGGCTGCTAACACTGTCCACCACACCAGGGCATGTGCCCGAGCTGGAAGGGCCACCCCCACCCCACTCCGCCTGCTGGTGAGTTCTTACCCACCTTTCAAAGTCTCAACTGAAATATCACCTCCTATGATATGCAAACCCTTCTCATAGCCCCCAACACTCGGCACGGAACTCTTCTTACTGTGCTTATCTTGTCTTATTAATGATCTGCTCATGTGCCCGTTCTCCCTGCTAGAGTATGGGCTCCCCAAGGGCAGGGAAAAATGCTTTTTCTTTCTTTTTGTAATTCTCTGCCTCAACACATGCTGGCACCAATCCTGTCACGTGGCCCTTACATGTTCTTCCAGGGCGTGTTCTGTTCCTATGAGATTAGCCAGTGCAGACACACTGAGGTGGTGGGACAAGGGGGTGGGGATGGAGAGAGGGCAGACCTGCTGTTTGGGGCTAGGGAGCAGGACACACCAGGGAGGGTAACACTGCAGGGAGCTGGGTGAAAGGTGAAAGGTGAAATGGTTTTTCCAATTTCTCACTCTTCCTTGGATCAGGCTTCTCCAGTCTGTGGCACATGGAAAAGGCTTCCAAGACAAGCACCCAGGTGCAGGGAGATGCTAGTTCATTGTTCCATACCTTCTTAAGATAGTTTATGCCCTGGACCCAGGCACGTTCTTTCTTATCCACTCTCCTCCCTCCTCTCTATCACCAGCATTACAAATCTGGGGGCCTGACTCAGCTCTGGTCCCACTTGCTAAATGTATGCCAATGGCAGGCAAGGGGCCTCCTACCGACACAAGTGGGCAGAGGTCGGTCCCAGGTCCTGCGCTCCCCGCTCAGACACAGCAGCTCCTCATTGCCCCGCAGGCTGTACCCAGGGTCACAGCCGAAGGACACAGAACTCCCAGCAAACTGGCCTCCGTCATGAACCTTGTAGCCAAACTGGGGGGTTCCCGGGTCCTCACATTTGATGAGTTCAAAGCCTGGCGAAGAGAGAAAAGAAAGGGTGAGCAAGACCAGCCGTGGCGGAAACCACAGTCCTCCGGAGCCCGTTTCCTCGAGGGAGCCAGCAACACGCGTCTCTAGTTCTGAGGGCCTCGCTGCTCGGGCGTCACATTGCTGTGCTCGCGTGAGGGTGCATTACGGAGTATTCATTTCCCCGATGCTGGCCGCAAATGATTTCAGTTATTTCTCCAGGCATGGCTTTCAGGCACAGTTTTTCCCTTTTCTGTTTCTTCTGTTTGACCCCAAAGCATTTTGCTAAGTGGGAGCTAAGCTGTTCTTTCAGTTTTGCTCACCGAGACATTCTGCTGGGAAAGTTGCTTTAAATGTATGTTTCAAGCCTCCTTCATGCCTGCTTAAATGCGCTCTATTGCCAAGGCTGGAGAAGGAAACCTCTACAGAGCTTCTGGGATACGGTGCCTCACGTGCTCTCTTGCTTGTTATTAACGGGAGTCTCACAGGAAGGTCTAACTAGGTGTAGTTTATAGCTGAGAACACTGACTGAGGAAGGTTAAATACATTGCTACGAAGTCATACCATCTCAGGTGATGGGAATGGAACACAATGACTCTGCTGAATCCTTTTTCCACTGATCCGCCCTCCGGGACCCACACAGCCCCGTCAGATGGCCTTCAGCCTGGGGACAGGGATCCTGAGTAGACTCACTGGCTGTGTTATCTCTAGCAGACTTATTGGGAAATAATTCACATACTAAACACCAACCCTCCAGAGGTCGCCTAAGACCATCGGAAAACACAGATATTTACATTATGATTCCTAACAGTAGCAAAATTACAGTTATGAAGTAGCAATGAAAATAATTTTATGGTTGGGGGTCACCACAACATGAGGAACTGTATTAAAGGGTCGAGGCATTAGAAAGGTTGAGAACCACTGCCTTAGAGGAAACAAGCAACTAAGCATGCTCCAGTTAGAGTACACTAGTTGTGATGGATGATGATCCAGAGTCCAACCTCCCAATCAGGGACAGCCTGGCTTCTCGTCCACTCAGAAGCAAGCAAGACTTACTGGAAAACTGCAGCTCGAAGCCCTTGCTGGTGTTCTCGGTGTCGGTGATGAAGTCAAGCCACAGGCTGCTGGATGTACTATTCAAAGTCACCCCCATCATCTCCGAGCGGCTGAACACTCCCAGCAAACGGGCAGAGTTGTTGTTGCCATCATAGACCTGGACACAGGGGAGACCCCAACCCAACGTCATGACCTTATTTTGAACAACAGGTTCTCACCCACAGCCTCCAGTCTCAGAGTTCAACATGGATAACAACTGTTGGGGGGGGTCAGTGAGTCAACAGATGCAAGAAAGATGGCGAGTGGAGCTAGCAACTGAGCTTGGCTCCATTGGTGTTATCATAATGATACTTAATAAGAACGAAATTAACCCCAACCCATATCAGTGTGAGCCCAGTCTCTAGGAACTGCCTGCTGCTGTGACCTTTCCAGTGAAGATCTGCTCTTGTTCCCCTGCCCCCATAGGGCACCAGCTTAATCTTCAGCAGCCTAGGGAGGCCAGGCTGGGGCTGGCTGCCTGCCCAAGCCATCTGTTTCTGTAGACAGGCACGCTGAAAGCATTAGACATCTCTGTATCGCTAGACACTCAGGCCTGTCCTTTCAGGAGGCGAGACAGCTGTCCTCCTGCCTGACCCCACCCGGCTACGGCAGTGGCCTCAGTCTCGACCACTTTTCTGGACATGGCCACTGGGATCCAGGCAGGATGGAGTTAAGATGACCAGCAGGTCATGGTGCCTTCCTTTCCTCAAGCTCAGTCTCTGCTCCTTCTCTCCTAAAATAAGGACTCCAGCGAGGGCCTGCTGGGCTTGCCAGGGGTGGGATCGTGCCGGCATCTGGCTTCCCTGTCCCATCTGTCCCCTGAACTTCTGAGCACCAGCCAAGTCAACAATCACCAGAATAATGAACTGGCCTCCCTGGTCTCAAGGTTGCTGCTCCTTTCCAGATAATTGTACAAATAATAACAGAAGTTGTGATTGAGTGAAGGACCCCCTGCTGCTTTGGTAAATATCAAAGATGGGATCTATGGGTGGGTGATGAATATTTGTGCATGGCACAGAATGTGGTGCCAGCTGCCAGCAAATTGCGACAATATTTCCATTCTACGATTTATGAGGCAAAGCCTTCTAAAGGAAGTCATCCTTCAAGCTAACAGTGCTGTATGTTACAGAGATTTGTTTAGGCCCCTGGGGGGTTCAAGTCTGTTTCCAGATCCTATAGTGCAATGGCTTCATGTCACTCAGAGATGGAGACAATTCCGACATTCCAGCAGACACACAGATGGCCCCAGTTCAAAGGGGTTAGCCTACTGCTGTGGCTGAACTGTTCTAACATTTATTTTACCCATTAAAGCATATATTGGAAGGAACTGATCAAGGCATTCATCGTCCATACTTGCTAATATCATAGTAAGGGAGACAACCCGACATCATGCACTTCTTGATGGAAGACATATTATGACCCATGGAGTCATTTTGCTGGAGAAAAAAAAAAGTCAAACCAGAATCAGATCAAACTATTGGTTTGATAGCGTGTTTCCCTGAAAATAAGACATCTTCCGAAAATAAGACCTAGAGCATGGAAAGATAAGACATCCCCTGAAAATAAGACATAGCGCAACTTTGGGAGAAAAAATTAATATAAGACACTGTCTTATTTTTGGGAAAACAGGGTAGCGAGAACAGAGGACACCTGGGATGACATTCTGGGGATGTGGTCAGCCAATCCAGAACGTGAATGATTCCACTGGACAAATGACCTAACTTCCTCAACAAGTGAATTATGACTGGGGGTTAAAGAGCTGAAGGTAGAAACCTACAGATTAAAAAACAAAAACAAAACATGAGGCAACTAATCTGATGTGTGGACTTTATCTAGATCCTGATGCAAATAAATTGCAAATTTAGAAAATATGATGACATTTATGAGATAATTGGAAACTTGAATGCTCATTGGATATATGATGGTATTAAGAAATTGTTGTTAATTAATGAAAGTGTAATGGGAACAGGATTTTCCCCTTAATTTCAGAGCATAAGTCATCCTAATTCACTGAGAACAAAGTGTTCTTATTAAGTATCATTATAATAAAATATTCATTGTAGAAAACTTACTAAACAGAAAAGCCCAACGAAAATAAAAGCAACTTTCAGCACTCATAACATTTTGTTCTGTCTTTCAAGGCTTTGTTCTATGCATACCTTCCTTATGAATATTTATTTTTATAAATACAACATCTAACTATAGATGCTATATGGTAACTGCTCTCTCATTTGATATATGCACATATTTTTTTCAAAGCATTAAATATTTTCCCAACAGCACTTAAATAGCTCTAGGAATTTCCATCATAAAACTAACCCAACCCCCAATATAATTATTCATACATTGTTGTCCAGAATGTGTGCCCTGGCATGTAAAAGGCACTCAATAAATATATGATGAATAAATAAGCCAATGCTTTCTTCTAGTACTTTGGTCCTTAAATCCACCTAGGTTTATTTTGGAATATGATCTATAATAATAAAAGCACAATATGCTAATTAGACAGGACAAACTTCCGGATGAAGCTGGGGCTACAAGGGAAGCTCAGGTCTCTGGTGCCAGAGGGAAGCCAATGCCAGCAGCCAGGGGAAGGAAGGCCTACTCTTGCACGAATTTCGTGCATTGGACCTCTAGAATAAGAATAAGATTCCACGTTTTCCTTTTGTTTGCTTTTTTTTTGTTTTGTTCTGGTTGATTAATCATTTAACCAAACCAAATATTTCACCCAATAACCATTTTAAATCTACCACTATCACATATATAGTTATATAAA
The DNA here is from genome assembly GCF_014108245.1 of Pipistrellus kuhlii. NCBI lineage: Eukaryota > Metazoa > Chordata > Mammalia > Chiroptera > Vespertilionidae > Pipistrellus > Pipistrellus kuhlii. The sequence goes on along the minus strand of NW_023425515.1, from coordinate 175,627,393 downwards.
CTTGTTTTTATTTGTCAACTTTCTGGTCTATTGCATTCTTCTATTTGTCTATTCCTGTGCATGACCCATATTGTTTTAATTACTGTAGTTTTATAATATAAATAGTTAATAGAGCAAGTGCTCCCTCATTTGTCTTCTTTTACTTAAAAAAATATGCTCCCATATTTATTCTTCTAGATACACTCAAAAAGAATTTTCTCATATCAAAAACAAAATCTTCCCTACAAAAGAAAAAAACACAATCAACCTGTATAATTCTGATAAACATTAAATATATGAATTAATTAGAGAAAAAGTGCATTTATAGGGAACTAAATCTTCCATGTACACAGTGTCTGGCTCCCTTTAATCATGTTGTCTTTTATATCTTTCCATAAAGTTCTGTGTTTATTTCTGGATATTTTTATATTTTTGATTGCTATTGGGAATATGGTCTCTGTGTACATTTATTTTCTAACAGAATATTGCTTGTCTATAAGAAAATTGCTTTGATGGTCCAGATAATCATTATGTACAGGTGATGGGAACGTCCCCTTGAGAAATCTATGAGAATCTATGTGCATCCACTACATCTCAGTGTCTTTCTCCCCCCCCCCCCTTTTTTTAGATGTTTTTATTTTTCAGCTTTCTTGAGGCCTAACTGATGAATGAAAAGTGTATGTAATTAAGATACACAATTTAATGTTTTGATATACATGTACCGTTACATCTGACAGCTCAGCAAGATGGCTTGGCTTAAAAAATAAATATGCTAAATGGATAGCTTTTTACACACAGTGGCAAACAATACGAACACTGATGTCTGCTTGAACGCATGCATGCACTGGAGTTCATCTAGGACACACATCTAGAACAGAGAAGCTGGTTGCAATGAAGGCACATCTTCAACTTTGTTAGATAGTGCAATTGCTTTCTGAAGAGTAATACTAGTTTTATCTCACTAATAATGTATGACTGTTTTCACTGCTTTATATCCTCACCAATACTTAGTATTTTCTGGCATTCTAATTGTTTTCCAATTTGATGGGTGTGGAATGGTACCTTGCTTTAATGTGTATGTCCCTGGTTATCATTGAGGTTGAGCATCTTTTCATAAGTTTACCATTGATTCTACTTTCCTCTTCTGTGAACTGCCTGTTCATACTTTTTGTTCATCCATGAACAGGAAACCTCCCTGCATTTATTTTAATGTCCTTCAAAATAAGGTTTTATTTTTCTCAGTAAAGATTATGCAATTGCCAAAACCGGTTTGGCTCAGTGGATAGAGAGTCGGTCTGAGGACTGAAAGGTCCCAGGTTCGATTCTGGTCAAGGGCATGTACATTGGTTGCGGGCACATCCCCGATGGGGGATGTGCAGGAGGCAGCTGGTTGATGTTTCTCTCTCATCTATGTTTCTAGCTTTCTATTCCTCTCCCTTCCTCTCTGTAAAAAATCAATAAAATATATTAAAAAAACAAAACAAAAAACTTCCCACAAATGCTCTTTAAAAAAAAAAAGATTATGCACATTTTTGTTAGGCTTATTGTTTATATGATATAGCTTTGTTTCTATTATGAATGAGATTACACCCATCCCCCTGCCCAATTATGTTTTAATTGGTTGTAGAAATACCAGCAATTTGCTGAATTGTTTTAATTGGTTCTTATAGTTTATCAGTTGATTCTTTTATATTTTTGGAATAAGAGACATTTTATATATTCCTTTCTAAAATTTATTGCTTCTTTGTTCTTTCTATCTTCTTTTGGGGGGTGGTGATAAATTATAGTGGCTTGGAGAGGCAGTATAAAGTTGAATACAATTGTTGATAGAAGTATTGGTCTTACTAGGACCAACAGAAGTACTGCCTTTGTCATTAAGAATAATGTTTGCTGTAGGTGTTGGTAGAAACTTTTAAAAAGATTAAGAAAGTCCTGCCTATAGTTGTATGAGATATTTTTAAAAATCGTGGATGATATATAATTTCATTACATGATGTTTTGGGGGGGCATTGATTGGCAGGATCGTGTATTTTTCTCTTCTGTTTATGGGATATTAGGTTGAACCACATGCTGAAATTGCCAATATTCAATTACTTTTGACCTACAGAAATGACAATTTCATAGTGTTTGCTGAATAAATAAAATATGAGCTTTTCTAATGACACATATCCTCACATTCCTGAAATCAATTCCACTTAGTTTTGTTTTAATATCCAGCTAGATGCAATATATTGTATTTAGGATTTTTAGACCTATCATCATAGGTGAGACTGGCCTAGAAGCTTCTGTTCTTATGCTGCCCTTACTCAGTGTGAGTTTCTACTTCTGTTCTTATGCTGCCCTTAGTATTTCTACTTGTTCCTCATTTAAATAAAATGAGTTAGGAGATGGAGCTAATGTTTTTCTTTTCCGAGACAGTTTAATTATTTCAAGGATTGTCTCTTGAAGTTGTTAGTTGCAAAATGGTCTAGGCCTAGGGCCTTTGAGGGAGAATATGGGGGAATCGTAATTTATTGGTTTATTCAATTTTTTTCTTGACGTTAATACTTTTATATATAAAAGTTCCATTTCATCTAAGCTTTCAGATATGTTGGCTTATAGTTGTTCCTAAATATTTAAAAAAATATTTTCATAAACTCTACTCTAGCTATGACTATGTTCCTTTTTCCATCGTTAATAGTATATATTTGTGACTTCTTCATTCCTTGATCAGTCCTGCCAAGTTTATCTGTTTTACTAAAGTTCTCAAAAAATAGTTAATTTTGTTGATAATTGCCATTTTTTATTTTTAATTTTATCTTTAAAAGTATCTTTCTTGCCCTGCCAGTGTGGCTCAGTGGTTAAGCATCAACCTATGAACCAGGAGGTCATGGTTCGATTCCTGGTTGGGGCATATGCCCAGGTTATGGTTCGATGCCCAGTAGGGGGCATGCAGGAGGCAGCTGATCAATGATTCTCTTTCATCATTGATGTTTCTATCTCTCACTCTTCTTTCCTCTGTGAAGTCAATAAAAATACATTTTAAAAAAAGTATCTTTCTCCTACTTTCTTTAGATTTATTCTGTTACATTATTCAAGCTATCTAAATCCTTATGCCAGAGAGTAACAGAGGTATATTAAAATCTTCCATGGTGACTGTTACTTTATTAAAATTTTTTTACATTTCTGCAGTTTTTATTTAATTTATTCATGCTATATTATTTGGCACATAAAGTTTTACTGTGGATTGATTGTACATTTTATTAATATAAACGCATCTTCTTTTTCATTTCCTTATGCGATGTGGAAGAGTCTCTCTAATTTATCTTATAATAAACTAATTTCATTTTTCTGTGGTTTACCCTCTTCTGTTCATTGCCTCCATTCCATTTTTTAATTGGGTGATCATGTTTTTCATCTCTATTCAATCTTTCTTCATCTCAGATTGCTCTGCTTTCATTATTGCCTATTTTTGTGTCATAAATATAATATTCTCTCAAATCTTGTTAGGAATACAAATTAGGAGCTTTTAAAGTTTTTGTTTCCCTTTGTTGTTTAGAGAGGGGCAATTAGCTCTGACTGCTCAGATGGGTCCCTTCCTCTGACCTATTGAATATTTACACATCCACACATCCAGTTGATTTTCTGTTGGCACAGTACAGAGGACAAGTAAACGTCAGGGAGGGGAATAGCCAGCAGTCTGTGGGGGTGAGCAGAAGAGTTAAGCCAGAAGAGTCTAAAGTAGGAGCTTTGCCTGCTGCTGGTGTTAAAGAGAGAGAGAGAGAGAGAGAGAGAGAGAGAGAGAGAGAGAGAGAGAGAGAGAGAGAGAGAGAGAGAGAGAGAGAGAGAGAGAGAGAGAGAGAGAGAGAGAGAGAGAGAGGACATTCCTGTTTTTATGTCCCTGCAGTAAGAGCTGTCATTATGTACTATTACATTTAAAGGTCTGTCCTGTCTTGCCAATGCTAGGGGCCAGAACAAAAGGAATCCAGTGGTACTGGGAGATAGCTGGAGTACATGTGTGGATGAAGTTAAAGATGTATTAAAATGAGCTAAAAATGTACTGGCCTAGGATGATAATGAAGACTGTGTGAGATTTCCCTAATAACCGACTTTAATTAAGGCAGCTCTTTGATAAATCCTCCTGTCAACTCGCTGATTATATGCATAAACACATACCACACGTTACTGGAGAAACACTCTTAATCAACACACACCCACAAATACAGGTCATATGTGTGCTCAATGTCTAAACAATTTCCCGTCTACAACCCTCTCTATCATCCAGTCCTATCATTGCTTTCTCTTACATGTATCTTAAATCTATCTTCCTTACCCCCACTTCCACACATAGGCCAGCATCATGACACAGTGAAATAATCTACGAGTGAACCAAACATGTGCTCAAGGCATACATAAGTACACACACACACACACACACACACACACAATACACTGAGACAACTATACACAGACACAGATCCCTCAAACCCAATGAATTCTTAGACACAGATTTACACACATGTGGAAACATATGCATACATGTATTTATATCCACAAACATATCTATACTAGTGCACATACACATGCACATAGCTCTTTTTTAAAAAATATATTTTATTGATTTTTTAAAGAGAGAAAGGGAGAGAGATAGAGAGCCAGAAACGTCGATGAGAGAGAAACATCGACCAGCCACCTCCTGCACACCCCCCACTGGGGATGTGCCCACAACCAGCGTACATGCCCTTGACCGGAATCAAACCCGGGACCTTTCAGTCCACAGACCGACGCTCTACCACTGAGCCAAACCGGTTTCGGCTACATAGCTCTTCTTTATCCAAGTTGATGGTCAGAGTTCATAATGGAAAACATTATCCATTGGCCATTCTAACTGAATGGATTATCTTTTATTCTTATTAAGCGGTCAACCCATAATCAATCATATAGTATGTATTTGAGAGCAGTTAGCTCCTAAGCCTCATTCTGGGATACTCACATACCCCTCTCTTTTAGGTTCTCATTTTCTCCCAGGCGACTGAAGATACTATCTTGGGACTCAGGAGGGCAGAGGAAAAGTCTGGGTCATTCACACGGAGATAAGTAAGTGCTGACCACACTTTTGCATACTGTAACATACATGCGCTAAACAATCTATCAGCGTTACCTTGAGGACATCGCCTTCAGAGAGCTCAAATGCCCTGGCTTTAAGCTGAATCCCCTTGCCCGGCTGGGTCTGGATGGAGTAGATGCATTCATGGTTGTTGTTGTAGTTCGCAGGAAAGTTGGGGGACAGCAAAGTGCCCTGAGTGCCCGTGACTGAATTCCCACACTCAGCTGGAAAGAGAATCACAACAATCACAGATTAACTCCCATCAGCTACATCAGGAAAACAGCTCACAGCGCTGGAGAACCTTACAACGTTGACAAGCTGTTTGCCTCTCTACCTGCCAAAATGCCTATTTATCTGTCCATTTGTCTGCTTATCTAGGCTTTATTTTCTTTTTCTTTTAACACCTGCCCTCCTACAATTCTGCTTGGTTTCTTTATCTCTCTCATTCTGTTTTGTCTGTCTCTCTTCTGCAGAAACAGAAACAAACCCACCAGATACTGTTTACTTTCACAGCGTTATGAAGCAGCCATTCCCCACACCTGTTCTCATGGTATCATAGCAACAGAAATGACCGAGGAGGATGTCAGGGGAGGATGGCGGCAGCCAAGTGAGGAGACATGAAGCCTTTCTGTATTGGAGGACAGAAACTGAGAGAGGACAAGATCGAATAATAATTGCTAGCATCTCAGAGCTTCACAGGGATCATTTCAGTCATTAGTCACAACAAGCAACCCCATAAGGTAGGTACAATTATCATCTCAGTTTTAAAGATAAAGAACCTTATGCTTTGCAATTTAGATCCAGTTTCTCGAGAACTCAATCCCTGCTGGTCCTGGAATTTAGGGCCCCTGAAGCTCGGGGGAAAATTTTCCCATGGGCCCATTGAAACCCTGTTTCTTTCAATGGGCTAATGAATTCACACCCTCTTTCCAAATCTTTTTCTTCTCTTCCAGAATCTGTTATTATTTCTGCATTGTCCCCATAACTTTATTTGTAGCAGTTATCATATTTCACTTGACTTAGTTCTTTCTCTTCCACTGCACTGAGGATCTTTCAGGGCTTGGTCATAGCTCTATATCCCCAGTGCCTGCTCAGTGCCTGGGTAGGGTGGCCATGAGCAGACAAGAGGGAAAGGGGAAGCTCAGTGGCATGGCATGCGTTGAACAACCCTGCAGTTGGATTCCCAAGGTCTTTAATAACTGCGAAGTCTCTCTCTGTTATTCCCCTATCACAGCATCTAGAAGACTGCACCCTGGTTGCTTGTTACTGGCCTGGAACCCCCATCCAAACTATGATTACTTGAGAGCCAGGACCATGCTTAATGAATCTATGAATTTTTAAGGCTTAGCCCAGATCATCTATAAAATAAATACTTGCCAGATAAAAAAAATGAATGAATACAGAGTACACTGACCTCAGAAGATGTACAGTCCTAAAAATAATTAGGTTCGGAGGGATGTTAAAACACAAGTCCAGTTGGCAGGTCCATTTTTTTTTTTTTTTTGTCTGGACATACAAATAATTTGGAGACTTTATCGAATCTTTGAAGCTGATGTAACAAATCGGCTTCCTTTGAATGGCCCCCCAATGTCCCTCCTGTAGGCGTAGTCCTTGCTGAGATCAATCAACGGGCCATCGATTTGACCAAGTATTCACCTCTAATGACCCTAAGCCTGGAGTACTAGGCCAGGGCAATGTAGAGGAGGCATGTGATGCACATTCAGAGTTGAGCTCTCCCAGGCTTGCTTATACCCTGTGTGTTCTCTGGTCCCCAAGGCTGCTTCTTAGACCTTTGAAGACAGTGACCATGTTCCACTACCAAGTCCCAACTTTCTCAATGGGTTCTTTCCAGTGCAGGACTGGCTTCTGTTTCCTAAGACTTTAGTAAGTCATTACTATGGACTGAATGCTTGTGTTTTATCCCATGTTCATATGTTGGAGTCCCAATCCCCAATGTGTGACCTCTGAGAGGTAATTAGGTTTAGATGAGGTCCTGGTGATGAGATCAGTGTGCTCATAAGCAGAGGGAGAGTCCAGAGCCCTCGGTGCCATGTGAGGACACAGCAAGAAAGCTGCCATCTGCAAACCCAAAAGAGGGGTGTCACCTGTCAGTGGGTCTGCCAGTGATGGGGAAAATGAGACATTTTGGGGGAGGGGAGCTAGCAATCTGAATCTGTGTCAGTAACCAAATGCACATTTTTGTTAGTCTATAGTGTAGTCACTGCCCCTTTTTTAATTATCTTGTCCTGCAAGACCTGTTTACCTACGTCCTACTCCCATTTTACAGAGGCCATAAACCTCTCACGAATAATACACAACTCCCAGACGGAGTAATCAGCCCTAGTGCCAGCCCAAGTCTTTAGATGTGGTCTCAGGGCCCCCGCCCCAACACACGGGGCTTTTTGCAAAGCCTGTGAAAGGTCTGGAAGTCCCATCCCATATTTGGGGGACAAAGAAACCAAAGAGTATAAAGGGAAATCTTGCTCTGGCCGGTTTGGCTAAGTGGATAAAGCGTCGGCCTGCAGACTGAAGGGTCCCAGGTTCGATTCCTGTCAGGGGCATTTGCCTTAGTTGCAGGCACATCCCCAGTGGAGGGTATGCAGGAGGCAGTTGATCAATGGTTCTCTCTCACTGATGTTTTTAACTCTCTATCCCTCTCCCTTCCTCTCTGTAAAAAAATCAATAAAAATATATAAATTAAAAAAATAAAGGGAAATCTTCCTCCATATTGGCTTGCTTGGGATTTGGAAACAGACTCCCCTAAGTCACAGTACAGGTACATATGAAATGTCTGGAAATAAATGTATTTTTTCCCAGTACTTCCGGTACTCCTGCACATTTTTCGGTTGCTTGGTAAATTCTGTAACACCAGCACCTTGACCTTGGATTTCCCAGCCTCCAGAACCATGAGGAATAAATGTTTGTTGTGTAAGCCACCTAATCTATGGTATTTTCTTAGAGTACCCCAAACTGCCCGGGATGGCCATGATCTAGCTTTCCGGTATCTAACCTCGGCCTGTTTGCAAATGGACCAAAGGTGCGTGATGAATACGTAAGCTGGGCATACAGCTAGACACACAGAGGTGGGCAGGTACCCTGGGGGCTGCTGACACTTTAGGTAGAAATGTTTCTAGAGTGTGTACATTTTCTGGGTGCCTCTGATGAGGGGGGAGGTTTGGGAGGGAGTGACGAGGGCTATGCACAGTCAGACATTTATCACTCAGTCACCTCCCATGGGAGGCTCTCCAAAACAGCTCTCCATCCTCTCTGGGGACGCACCCCAGTTCCCTCCATCTAGGGAGGGGCATGTGCTTTAGTGAGGTTGTCATGGAGTTTGGAGGCAAAGAGATAACTTATATTTATTCTCTAAACTTCAACCTCTTCATCTGCCTTCATCAGTACAATAACACCATCCTCATCCTATATACCGTATTTTTCGGACCATAAGATGCTCCGGACCATAAGACGCACCAGTTTTTAGAGAAGGGAAATGAAGAAAAAAAGATTCTGAAACAAATAGTGTCCTAAAATATTTTATGTGCATTAAAACCCAACATCACAGTCATAAACACATGTAATCAACCCTGTAAAGTAAACAGCAGCATTTAGAACCATTTTAGAGCCGGGCAAGCACACAGAGACCACACAGAGCCGGGCAAGTAAAAAAACTTTTTTTTAAAGTATATGTGTAGGCTATATTTGGACCATAAGACGCAGAGACTTTTCCCCCCCACTTCTGGGGGGAAAAAAGTGCGTCTTATGGTCCGAAAAATACGGTAATAAAGAGCTAATATGCTAAGTAGACCGGGCTGTAGAAAGACCTTCAAGAATGATCTTGGGTAGGGCTGAGAGGCAGCTGGGCATCAAGGGCCAAGGCAGCTGGGGTTGCAAGGGCCGAGCTCCTTGCACAAATTTTGTGCATCGGGCCTCTAGTAAAACTATAGAAAATAAATGCATGAGATTTGATGACAAAATAGGTGACCATATGGGGAGTGGTTAGTACATAGTAGGTCCTTTAACAAATATTATTCCTCCTTTCTTTCCTCACTGGTCCCAAGTGAATCTATGCAGCTTACCTGCTTCCACCTGGAGGCCTAACTGCCCGTGTTCTGGGACTAGCAGAAACCCCAAGAAATTCTGTAACACCAGCACCTTAACACTTGGGAAGCATGTGTTAGCTGCCTGATATTCACAGCGCCCTCACTGTTTCTGACACCTTTTGTCTTCCACCTAGTTCCTAAAAATTGGCTTCCCTTCAACATGGGCTTTCGCCTATTACTGGATCCCCTTCCTGTCTCTGGTTTTCAACAAAACAGCTCTAGGCCCATCTCTGCCGCATGACCCTCTCTTCCTCCCCACATGCCCAACACCTTTATAAGGAGGGAAAAAAGGATGAGAGGTGTGGATAGGGCCAATCACCAGGTCCTGACTCCCTTGCACTTGCCCTGGGTACCAGGGAAGGAACGGGAGGATAGAGAGATGCGACACTTGCTTCTGGGAGTTTCTAAAGTAACAGGGGAGGTGAGCGAGCAGATGCACTGAAAATCCAAACGCGAGAGTAAGTGGAAACAAATAAAATGTTCCAGGGAAACAAGCAGTCACATGCCCAGGAGAGTGCTGCTGCAGGTTCAGGCATCTGTGACTCCCGTCAGCAGAGGTCGCAGTAAGGGCGGGGGCTGTGTCTTATCCATCAGTCTGGGGCTCCCGAGGGCAGAGGGTTAGGTCTGCTCAATCACACGGGAGCTCCCAAGGACAGGGCCATGCTCTGTGTGGCAGACCGGATCCTCCAGGGTCACGACTGTCTCTTCCACATCAAGTTCAGGGGTCCCTGAGGTCTGGGGCTGTGTCATCCCATCACACCATGAATTAGAGCCCCGAGCTTTCATCTCCTTCTCAGCTGGGAATGTTCCTGGAACTCTGTGTGGCCAAGTCGTTCCATTTACACCCACAGGGCACGTGGCAACTGGGAGCCTCCCAGGCGGGCATTCCCGTGAGACCTACAGCCTGCGGCAGGGCCGGTGGTTCTTGGGATTATAATTGCTGCGTTATTAATAACGTGCATCGGAAGAAAAATGTGACAATGGAAACATTGTGAGGTGTCACGAACAAACAGTAATTAGAATATTAAGGTAAAGGATGAGTTTATGCAATGAGATCAAGGGCAAAAGCTTAGGGAGTGTGCATTTGTGGTCCTGTATAATCCCACTCAAGAAAAACTTCTGCCGAAACTGGTTTGGCTCAGTGGTAGAGCGTCCGTCTGCGGACTGAAAGGTCCTGGGTTCGATTCCGGTCAGGGGCATATACGTTAGTTGCGGGCACATCTCAGATAGGGGGTGTGCAAGAGGCAGCTGGTCGATGTTTCTCTCTCATCGACGTTTCTAGCTCTCTAGCTCTCTCCCTTCCTCTCTGTAAGAAATCAATAAAATATATTAAAAAAAGAAAAAAGAAAAACTTCCCCCAGAACCACGGAGCTGAGGATATTTTCCCAGAGAAGAAGAGAACTGCTGACAGCTAGATACAAACTGAACTTGCACAGGGCAGAGACGTGTGAGTCTGAATGTGTGCCCAAGTCGGGGTGGCTGAATGCTCAGAGGGACAGTTCCAGGAGAAAGGTTAAACTCTGGGATTATTTAATTGGTCAGAAATGGAATTCTGCATCTATTTGTATCACTGTTTCCTTCCTGAGATTGTAAAAGGTGACTGGATATTGGTTACCAGTAAATAATATGAAAAGGTTATTGGCAAAAATTATAATTACAGGGCATCCTGAGGTTTATGTAAATGATATCACCGAATGGGGAACAGAGCCTGAGTTGGATATTGTTGTCTCCAGCTGGGGCTGAGGCTTGGTGGCCTCTCCAAGGTCGAACATCTGTGAATGGCAGAGCAGAGACTTGACCTTGAACCTGGAGACTGTGCAGCCTGAGCCCAGTCCGTCTTGCGGCCTTTTTGCAGCTGTCCTCTGCAGGGCCCCAGGCTCCATGGAGTTGTGGCCAGCAAGACTGACCTCCGGGCCCTCAGGACACGGGCCGCATTTCTGTCAGTGTAGTGTCACTTTTATCTGTTTAGTGAACTGCAGTTTTATGCACTATTTCACTCTAAGCCTGAGTTCCATGAGTAATAGCCAGCATGATAAGTACTCCACTAATCTGCCTATGTTCCTTCCAGCCACACGCTGCAAGTATTAAGCAAGCAGAGCCGTCAACCTGACAATGAGGGACAGCCAGCAATTGTCCCCACTCCCCGCGGTCACCCTATTTCTCCCCGCCTCCGCTGGCAGGCCTTGGATCAGACTCCAGTTCCGACTCTCTAACCTCATCATCTACCGTTCTCCCCGAAGCTTGCTCCAGATGGGCCTCCGCGCTGCTCCTCAAGGCTCGGGGCCTTGACCTCTGTTCTGTCTTCTCCCAGATATGAGTGGTTAGTTTCTTAAATCTCCTCTGAGCTTCTAAAATGTCAGCTCCTCGGGGAGGCCTCTGCTGACCACTCTTTTTAAAAGAACCACCTCCGGCACTTCCTGAGCTGACTTAGTTTATCTCAATGCTGCCTGACATACTACGAAACTATGGGTTTATAGCTGATCTCCCCCATCAGATGTGAGACCATGAGTGGGGAGACTTTCTCTGCTTTGTTCACTTTGTATCCCCAGCACCTGAGGTGCAGTGGGTAATCTGTAAGTGAACCCAGCTCCCGCTTCCTCTTTCCTTGCCCGCTGTATGGAGGAAGCCTTTCTGAGGTTTCTCAAAAGCTAGCACCCCCATCGCACCAGTACAAGCGCCCTCTATTCCACCAGCTTGGGCAAAGGTCATACCTCCTTCCTACAGGCCTACTCCCTTGCACAGTGCTCTACCCCGATTTCTCTGCAAGAGGCATCGGAGCCATGGGGACGTGTTAGGAGTGGGAGGGAACAGAATGGAAGTCAGTTTAAGTCAATTTCATTTGAGTGCCTGCTATGGATCCACTTTACACAGGTCAGGTCGCTTTGGAAGAGCCCAGGAAGCAGGGATAGGAGGCTGGAGCAGAAGGAGGTTAGGCCACCCACGGCCCCACTGCAGATAACTGGCTAAGGCAGTCCTCAAACCCAGGCCTGTTGGCCTCTTGGCCTGTGTGCGTTCCACCACCTCACACCGGTTGACTAAAGCTTGGCCCACCCCATTAGTGAAGCAAAATGAAAGCACGTGACCACCTACCAACACACCTTGGCAGAGGCGAACTCCACAGGCGCCGTCTGCCCCCCAGGCACATGATGCGGGCCGTGCCCTCCAGACGGTACCCGGGGAAGCAGGAGAAGGTCAAGGTGTCGCCTACACCAAACTGCAAGCCCTTCCGGATGCTATAGGCGGGGACCTCTGGCTCCTCGCAGGGCTCCAGGTCGTATTCTGGAAGGGCAGCAGGAGAGCGTGGTCAGGGACAGAAGATGGGGTCACAGAGGAAAACACCAGGGAGAGACAACCCAGAGAGAAAGACAGATGGAGGCACAGAACACGCACACAGCGATCCACAAAAGGCGAAGGGCAGAAGGGAGAGAGCCTGAGAGAAACAAGCCGAGAGACTGGCGGTGAGGCCGGGGTGGGACACACAGGCTGTGCCTTGGGTGGTCTGGATGCCTCGCTGCCATGAATGGGGCGGGGGGGTGGGGGGGAGGCATGCAGTGCTCTGGAACCTGCTTCCCAGGAGATTTCTGAGGTTCCTTGTGACCTGACTCCTCCCTCCTCTCCCCCTTCATCTCCATATCAATCCTGAGCTGCAGGGTGTGCGGACTGTCCTGCCTCTTTCTCCCAATGCACTCATCCAGCTCCATCCAATTAGCCTGGTTCAGGAGGGTCAGGCTGTACAACCCAGTCGAGGGAAAACTCCACTTGGAAAAATTATCCAAATGCTCCGTTCAAAGCCACCTCCGTGATGCTGGCACTGGAGGCAGAGGGCAAGTGCAATGGAGGGGCATTTATGAACCCGGGACCTGCCTGGTACCTCTAGAGACAGCAGAGATGTGAGCACCCCTTGTCCCCAGGGGCATCTCTGTGAGGTGAGAGGAGGGTCTGTCTCCGACAGATGAGGCACAGTGGCTGGCCAGGTCTCCTCAGAGGCCAGCCCAGGCAGGTGGCTTCTACTAGGGGGATAGGAGGGAGCTGAGCTGGGCCAGGCCCACTTCCCAGAGGCTAGATGGCTCTTGCCCAACCCGGTAGAGTCCATCTGCTATCTCGGTTCCTGGCTGGGAAGGGGGGACCCTGAGGAGCCATGGGATAAAAGCGGCAAAGGGGACTTGGTACTAGAGGAGAGAAGGGTCCTATTTTCTCTCCAAATGCCAAAGTAAAACGTTTTCTTTGCAGGATTCCAAAACACAGAGACAAATATCTATTACTTCTAGATTAGTAAAGAAGCCCCAAATAAAACTAAAGCACTCTGATATGTCCCCTTCAAGCCCCCTTCTCTCTCTCCTCTTTTTCTAAATGGCTGGCCTCTGAAACAGATGTGGGATTGGGATAAAGAAGTACCTAAATGACTAGGGCAGGAACGGACTTCTGTGTATTCCTCTAGGTCAGCCTGTTGTGTGGGTCATGCTCAGAGAGAGACCTAGACACCTTCAGAGAAGGAGAGTCTCCAACACCTGCTAACTCCTTCCACGCCCATTACAGGGGTTTGTCCAGTGTCTAACCCAGCCCCCGGTTACTGCCGCAGGGAGGTCCTTCTCCCGAATACTGGAGGGGGCAGCACTATCCATCTGCTGGGAAGACCAGGGCTGGCAGCAGAGCGAGACGGAGTACCCCTCCCCGAGGGGACCCTCACAGGCATTACCTGAGAAGGTGATGTTGAATCCTTCATAGGACATGGAGAAGTCGGAAATGAAGCGGACCTGGGCGGTGAAGTTGCCGTAGAGACCAGCGCTGATTGGGGCTGGCAACCGCGAGCCGGTCAGCTGCCGCAGTGGCTGGGTGAAGCTGCCATTCTCGGTGATGAGGAGGTAGTCATGGCCACTCTCCAGGTGGAAGGTGTGGAAAGTGAAGAACACACCTGCCAAGAGACCAGAAGGGTCGTGGTGAGATGGCTGAAGCAGCCGGCTGCAGGGCAGGACCCGCATAAGCATTTTCTTTCTTTCTTTCTTTTTTTAAAATGTATTTTATTGATTTTTTTTTACAGAGAGGAAGAGAGAGGGATAGAGAGTTAGAAACATCAATGAGAGAGAATCATTGATAAGCTGCCTCTTGCACATCCCCCAATGGGGATGTGCCCGTAACCAGGATACATGCCCTTGACTGGAATCGAACCGGGGACCATTCAGTCCTGCAGGCTGACGCTCTATCCACTGAGCCAAACCGGTTTCGGCCGCACAAGCATTTTCAATTCATGTCTATGGGTGTGCCGAAGTACAAGTCTACACACTGATGAGTCCACGTAGGTGAACTTGAGTGAACGAAACAGAATGAACTGGGTCACACCATTGCCCATAGTCTGGCCAGGGAGAAGCACACTGCTTCATAGTTGTCAAGATTTGAAAGGGAGATTTATGGCTAGTTCTATGACACTGCTTCATATCCATTCATTCATTCATTCATTCATTCATAAACATTTGCATATTTGTTCAGTGCTTCCTATGGGCTAGGATCCAGGGCCAGGTAGGTACAAGGGGATATACAAGACATTAAACAAAGAGCTACAGTAGAGTGATGATTGCTATAATGAACACAGGCCAGATGCCAGGGGCAGGGGGTGCAGAACGGGAAGCAGTTTGTAGCAGGAAGAGGGGAGCCTCACTAGGGAGTACACCGTTGACTTGGGTCTTAAAAGGATGCCTAGGGCTTAATCAGGTAAGAGGGGAGGGCGTCCCAGGCAGGAGACTGGTGTGTGTGAGAAGGAGCTGTGGGTTCCAGGGCCCGGGGAACCGCAGGGTGTGGCTGGACACACTCAGCAGGGACAATCTGGAATAGAGGCTGGGGAGGCAGGCTGGGGTGAGGCCGGATATTTTTCTGGGGCAATGAGAAGCCAACCTATCCAGATCAGATTTCAGGCTTAGCAAGATGTTGACGGCTGTGAGGAAGACAAAGTGGAGGGAGAAGAGGCAGAAAGAACAATTAGAATGATGGCAGCCATGCACTGGGCAAGGAGGGCTAAGAAAAGGAAATGGACACAAGACCACAGGGGGGGAGATAGATAGAAATAGCAGCAAAGGTGCAAAGGAGAAGTGAAGGTATGACCCGAAGGAAGGTGATGTATTTCGCTACCTGGGGTAGCAGGTGGTGGGAGGGTAATGGACTTAGCTTTGAATGCCTGTGTTGCCAACATCCAAGCATTGACAGCTAGTGGGCATCTGGGAGCATAGATTTGGGGTTCAGGATTAAGGTGGGACTACAGCAGTAGATCTGGGAGTTGCCAGCCAATAGGTGCTATTTGAAGCCATAGCATGAAGAAGGCGCCGGAGGAGGGCAGAAACGCATCAGAGAAGGGGCAGAAGGGGGGCTTGGGCTGTAGTGGCATTAGGGAGACAGGCAGAAGGAGGAGCAGTGAGAGGAAGAGAAAGGGAGTGCTCTACTGAGGGGAAGGACACTAAATGAAAACAATAATATTCATTAACATTTGTGTGTCACCATCCTACACCTTTTGTTACTCTGCGGGAGGCCCCTATCAATTGGAAGGGGAGATATGAAAACTCATTTAATTCTGCAATGGCATGGGTACAGTTATTCTCATCTCCATTTTACATCTGAGGAAATGGAGGCACAGAAAGATAAAGTCATTGGTCCGAGGTCACAGCTAGCAGGTGGCTAAGCTGGATCTGCACCGAGTTGATCCAGCCGCAGAGGCTGTACAATAAGCTGCTATGCGACGCTGCTTCTCACATCACAGAGAGAGACCAGGTAGTAAGAAGGGTTGAGTGTGAAAAAGGTCATGAAGCAGCAGATCTCAACACTCAAAGCAACCTTGAACTTATCCAGATAAAGCGGTTGTATTGGGTGTACATACATGTAAATGCATGTCCACCCACAAGTGTGTGTGCCCGTGGGAGTGTATGCCGCAGATGTGCCAGGGCAGGAACTCAGGTAGACAAGGGGTGGGAGCTGGACCCACTTACTATTCCAACTCCATGAACCAGCAGCAGGGGAATTGCCTGGGAGCTTGTTAGGAACGCAGGGTCTCGGCCTCGGCCACAGACCTCCTAAGTCAGAATCTGTATGCTAACAAGACCCCCAGGTAACCTGTAGGCACACAAACATTTGAGAAATATTTCTCTAGATAATTACTGCCATGTTTTTTGATAAATGACAGTTGGATCCAAGCTCTTAATGCTAAAGCATTCTAGATGTGCTCAGTCTGGCCTCTCTGTTGGTAGAAGTTGGTGAACCTGGTGTATTTGGGATTCTATGGGGAGAGGGTGGAGGAAAAGAAGAGGTGGTGGGACCGGGAATGCAGCCTGTAAATAGTCTGTGCCCGGGTAACAACTGAGATGCATCCTTCTGTTTGTGCAAACAGATCCTAAGCACATACTAAGTGCCAGGCCTGTGCGGAACGCCGAGAAAGATCTGTCAGTTTAGTAGAGGAGACAGACCATCGATAGGAAGAATCCAGAGTGGGGGCACTGGAAGAGTGAGCAAAGGTGTCAAGAAGTTGGGAAGGCTTCCCAGGGATTGCGGTCCTTGACATGACGAGTGTGAGCATGCTTGGAGACACATGGGTATGTGAGCTCGCATGTATCCTATCCTCCCGACACACAAATGTGTGCAAATGGGAAAAAGGCTCTTGGTCTCCAGTGCTTGGGGCAGGCTCTGTGGAATGTAGACCCTTCCCCTCACAGCTGGGACGCAGGGCTGGTGGGGAGGGGCCAGACGCACTAACAGGGGCAACGGAATTGATGAAGCGCTTCGCCTCGCACTCTCTCCTGCATGCAAACATAGCCCTCCAAAGGAGGAACATTTGGCAGGGATTCTAAGGATGAGTAAACAACTGAGACGGAACCCCTGGGCTTCCCAGCTGTGCTGATTGCTTGGAGCTCTTCTGGCCACTGTGAGAAAATGAAGACATTGTCATAGGAAGCGAGGCCCCAGGTTGGCGTTTGAATCCAGAGTTGGTGTGACAGATACACATACACGAATACTTCACTGGAGTGAACCACGTGGAGTCGTCTGAAGGACACAAATCCCAGGCTGGAGCAGAAAGACAGGGCTTCAGAGAGAGAGATCTGCTGAGGATCTGGGACACAGCTGCTCAGCACATCCTGAGTTTGAGTTTCCTCAGCTACAATATGTGCATGACAGTATCACCCTCTCCTTGGAGGGAGGAGTGATAGGGACAGCATATGCAAAGTGCCATGCCTGTTTCCCGAAAAATAAGGCAGTGTTTTATATTAATTTTTTCTCCCAAAGTTGCGCTAGGTCTTATTTTCAGGGGATGTCTTATCTTTCCATGCGCTAGGTCTTATTTTCAGAGGATGTCTTATTTTCAGGGAAACACGGGTAGGTGTTCTCTTTGCTCAGCTCATCTAACTCCCAGACAACCTTGTGGGTTTTAGGAAATATGTCAATACTGGGGTCTCAGCAAGGATACCATCTCTGGGCTCCCGAATTGGCTGTTCCCTTAGGCTGGATGTGTGGCAAACGAATAATTCTGCATTTCCCAGTGTTTTGGGTTTCTACTGATATCCTTCTGCCTGGTAGGGAGCAAGCAGAGTGAGGAGCCTGATAGGTCTATTTACCTGAAATCCTCTTACAAGCAGCGCCCTCTTGGAGAAGGGTCTTTAATTCAATTCATATAAATATTTCTTGAGTTTTTTAGTGCCAGGCATAGAGCCCAGCCAAGGAACTGCAGGAAACAAGGCAGACTTGTGTCTCAAAGAACTGAGTCCGAGGGGGAGACAGAGGACGAAAATGCAAGTTCTGTGCAGCGGGGCCAGAAGCAGACCTGGGAAGGTGCAGAGGCTGGGGAGAGGGTTGGGAAGGCTCATTCGAGGAGGTGATTCAGGAGGATGAAGTGCTGTCCATGCCAGGGGAAGTGAGTGCTGTCCATGCCAGGGGAAGTGAGGAAGAGAGGACTGCCGGAAGAGGAAGTGTCACAGAGAAGAAAACCATCCCGCTGTGCAAAGCTTTAGAGAACAAAGAAAGCCCAGGAAGTTCTGGGAACTGAAAGCTGGGTACAGTTAGAACTTAAGTGTTTACAGGGCTCAGGATGAGGCTGAGAAAGGTGCTCAGGGGCCATGCTGGCTATTCTACAATTTCTGCTCAGGGGCCATGCTGGCTATTCTACAATTTCATAAAGGTTAGGCAAAGCCTTTAAATGACCCGGTCATAGGTCACTGACGTCCTGTTGATTCTGCCTAGAACCCCTTTCATCTGGCTAATTCCCACTCATCCTGGAAGAAGGACTTACATCTCAGCTCAGGCCTGCTTCCACCTGGGGCTGGCCTCTGGCTGTTCCCGCCTCTGTCTGCTTCCTCTCGGCATTGGCCCAGCTAGATCAGAGAGCTCTAGGCTTCCTCTCTCTGCCTCTGGACTATAACCTTCCCAAAGGCAGGCAACACCCAGTGGCCATGTTTTCCTAGCGCCCAGGATGAGTGCAAGTTTAAACGAAGTATTAAAAACCTGTTGAACTCCATTGACTTCTAGGCAAAGTCGAAACACATGGCCCTGAATGGCAGATGCCCCGCAGAGAGAACCATAACTGGAGGGGCTGTTCCTTTAGGGATGGAAAGGGCTGCCTTTCTTTCCCTCTTCAAGTCATGGAGCAGCTTCCAGCTCAGGCGTGGTGAACGGCAGGATGAGCAAGGACGCTGTCCTGATTCCTCCGCTCAAGAGCAATAGTGTGGGGACAAGGGGACAAGTGGCTCGCCTGAGGGCTGCAGAGTCCTGCCTGCGCAAGAAGCTGCAGGCCATCTAGTCCTGGCAGGTCGACCCATCGAAGGCAAAAGGGAAAGCGCTTCAGTTCTTAGATGGAGCTATACATTGGTTTTTCTTTCAAAATTTCTTACATAAACAGTATACTTTACCTGTAATATTTGGCTGCACCATATATTTATTTATCATTTCCTTACTGAAACATTTAAATAGTTTCTAATTTCCAATTAATAATGTGTTTTAAAAGACATCCTTGCAGCGGAAACCTGAATGCAGTTTTACTTGTCTTCTTCAGGTCAATTTCAAAAAGGGGGGTTGCTGGGTCTGATGGGAGGTGCATTTTTATATATATTTTTATTGATTTCAGAGAGGAAGGGAGAGGGAGAGATAGAAACATCAATCATGAGAGAGAATCAATTACCAGCTGCCTTCTGCATGCCCCCCACTGGGGATTGAGCCTGCAACCCAGGCATATGCCCTTGACAGGAATCAAACTTGCGACCCTTCAGTCTGAAGGCCGACAATCTATCCACTGAGCCAAGCCAGCTAGGGCAGGAATGTGCATTTTTAAGACTTTGGTCCATATCGCCGAATCACTCTCTGAAAGTTTCCAACCGCATCACACATCAGCGGTGGAGGCAAGTCTCCGTGGCTCCACACTGACTGTGCACAGTTACAATCGTCTTTGCCAATTTGCAAAGGAAAATGCGTTTCATTCCGGTGGAATTTGCATTTCTTTCACTATGAGTGGAAGCGATGTCTTTTCAGTTGTATTTCCTCTATTATGAAATGTTAGCCTATAGATCTGTTCATTTTACAGGCCTGGAGAGCAGGAATAGTTTCTTCAAGATTCCAAGAGCTTTTCATGCCGCAAGCTGGTAACCCTGAGTACATTATATGTTGCAAATGCTTTCATTCATTTACTTTTTGAATCTTTAATGGCTAAAAAAAATTCCATTCAAAGTTCTATTTAATTAAATCTAACAGTCTTTGCTTTTATGAATTCTACTTTTGGTGTCACTCCTTAAAATATGTCCCTATCTGAGGTTAGAGTTTCATGTTCTAGGACTGGAATTTATGTGGTTAAATATATGAGAAACAATTTGTTTCTTTCTTTCCAAATGTTTAAGCCTGCTGTTTTATAAAAAAATATATTTTTATTGATTTCAGAGAGGAAGGGAGAGGGGGAGAGAGAGAAACATCAATGATGAGATAATCATTGATCAGCTGCCTCATGCATGCCCCCTACTGGGGATTGTCTCCACAACCCAGGCATGTGCCCTTGACCAGAATCGAACCCCTGGAACCCTTCAGTCTGTAGGCTGATGCTCTATCCACTGAGCCAAACTGTTTTAAAACCATTTAGTAAATAATCCATTCTCTTTAATGGGTTTTAAACCCAGTTTTAAAACCATTTAGTAAATAATTCTCTTTTCAGTAGATTAGAAATGACACTCTAATCATATATTAAAGACAGTCTTTCACACACACACACACACACACACACACCCCTTTTTCTGGACCTTTATTTGTGTGTTCACTTCTATACTCACACCAAATTGTACAATTATTTTTGCCCATAACAACATTGTAATATCTGGAAGAGTTACTCTTGAACATTGTTTTTCGGCTTTTCTACATGTTCATTCTTGTAGATCAGAGGTTCTTATTTAAGGTCACGCGTCAGAATTAGTGTTAAGTGTTCTAAAAACATAGATGGCTGGTTTCCAACTCCACCATAAAAAATCTTCAGGGTGTGAGCTATGCATTAGGTGTTTGCCAAAGTGCAGAGGGGCTAAGAACCAAGACTCTAGATGAATTTCAGAATAGGCTTCCGCCTGGCCAATGTGGCTCAGTGGTTGAGCATTGGCCCAAGAACCAGGAGGTCATCGTTTCAATTCCTGGTTAGGGCACATTCCCTGGTTATGGGCTCAATCCCAGGAGGGGCATGCAGGAGGCAGCTGTCAATGATGCTCTCGTTATTGTTTTTATCCCTTTCTTCCTCTCCCTTTCTCTCTGAAATCAATAAATATATATTTGAAGGGAAAAAAAAAAAAAAAAAAAAAAAAAAGAACAGGATTTTGAGGATCAAAGCCATATTTTCCTGGCCACTGTTTATTCCCAGACCTGGTATTTGCCACACAGATGCCATTCAATCAGCATTTGTTGAATGAAAGAATATATTAATTAATGTTTATTTTGTAACCAGCACCTCTCCTTTGTTCGTGGACACCCAAAGACCATTTCTGCCAGAAAAGGCGAGGCGACGGTCCAGACTGGTGAGGACAGCGGGGTGATGGGCGAGGAGGACTGATATTCCAGTATCAGAAGGGTGGGTATGAGGAAGAGAGAGCAGACACACCCTATTTCCCCGAGGACACAGAACAAGGAAGGAAGTTTCAGGGGCACTTAACCGGCTGTTGACAGGGGTCAGATCTATAAAAAAATAGGTACCTATTGGCTGAGTTGGCCAATTCCCCACCACTGGACGTGCTTAGACGTTATAGACAGAAGGGGTGTCACTGTCTCATGGGGAGTAATTCAGAGCAGACTACTGCGTTAAGGACTTGAGATCTTGGAATCTCTAAGATCTCTTTCTTCCCTCATGGGGGATTTTGATTCTTAAAAACACTTATTTTAGAACATTCTGTTTGTGAGTTCTGTGATCAAAGAGAAAGGTTCTGGGTTCTTTCTTAGTGGTGAGAAAAACTCAGACTAAGCCCAGAGGTCACTATATAGGGAGATCTTTGTTGCAGTCACTCTGACCTGGGGAATGTGGGGTGCTGACCATGTCATATCCCAATAGCTGCAATGGCCCCAAAACACTCACCCTTGCCATGCGATGTTTCGATCATCCAGGTGCAGTTCAAGTTGTTGGGGTAGAAGTCGGGGAACCCTGGTGACAAGATGGTCCCGCTGGAGCCTTGGATAAAGCCACCGCAGAGTGCTACAGGAGTGAAGAGGGCAGCGAAAGAATGGACCGACTCCAGGAGTGCCCCCCAGTCCTGCTGGGAACCTGCCCCCCATCTCCTTTCAAACCCACAACCCTCACTGAGGGTGGAAGAGTCAGTGTCCCCTGGTTTTTCATGGCAGAACAGGAATCTGCTACGTTAGTGCACCCGATAAAGTGTCTCACCTTCACAGCTGGGCAGGGCCCGGCTCCACTGGAAGTTGGGCTCACACTCCAGGGGCTCCCCGTCACTTAATGTGTAGCCCGAGTCGCAGCTGAAAGTCACCAGAGCGCCCACATAGAAGTCATTTCCATGACGCTGCCCATTTACAGGGATCCCCGGATCCAGACAGTGGTCTGATTGCAGGGTTATAGCTGGAAAAGAGAGCCCACAGCTGGAAAAGACAGCTCACCGCCCCCACAGAGGGACCCCAGCTGACTCACACAGGGAGGGAGGGAGGGAAGGAGGAGAGTCCCTGCTTCACACCAGGCTAAATTACCATTCATTCACTCATCAAATGTGCTGTCAATATCTGCCAACGGAATATTAGAAGACTGATCAGAGCAAACAAGTTGGCTGGATCGATCATTCATTCATTTGATAAGCTTTAGTTGAGTGTCTGCTAAGGCTTTGCAACATGGATATAAACTTAAGAAAATGACCCTGCCCTAATGGCTTTTGGCCACACTTCCCACACTGGCCTGTAGAACTGCACTGACATCAGCGTCTCTAAATCGAGGCACCAGCAATGGATGCAGGTGATGAGGAAAGGTGAGCAAGTGGGGGGTGCCAGCTCACTTGAACTTCATGAGCTGCAAATACTTGGTCCCCAACATGGCGCCCCCCAATTGTCTACACACGGAAGAGGCCTTGGTAGGTGCCCATGAGGAATGGTGTGCAGCCATTAGCTTTCATCGCTTTTGAGGGTTCAACTCTTCCCAAAGGCTAGAGAGAAACATTCATTCTCTAAAGGTTGAGCTCTGAGAGATGCTGAGAGCAAGGGAGGGTCTCCTGAGGAGCGCAGCCTTGAGAATGCCATGGGATGGGGCCAAGTGGGGAGACTACTGGACCTGGGCCTTTCACCCACCCGGGCCGACCCTGACATCTGCCCCCCGAGACTCACTCTCATAGCGGAGCTGGAAGCCGATGTCCGAGTGGCTCTTATCGGTGGAGAAGAGGAGGTAGAGGTAGTTGCTGGTGCTGATGAGGAACTGGGGGACCTGGGTCCCATGGTAAACCCCGATCAAGGGCGAGGAGTAAGTCCGTCCATCCCGCACTTCCAGAGTATCATAATTCACCTCGGTTTTAAATCTGCCGAAGAGAGAGATGAGGACTTCTTGAGAAACTCAAGGCTTATTAATGTGCAGATGACAAAAGGCCTTGTCTGACCCAGGGCTTTAGGACAATCAGATTTTGGCAGGCAGGGATATTTTAATATGATTTGCACACATTCACCAGTGACGTGGAGACCTTCTCTGCCGTATTTAAGTCCTCCTCCTCCCACAGTGGACACAGCTTTCTCACTCCTCTCCGTGGCCTGGGCTGTGTCCCATCCTGAGGCCTAGAGGCACAAGGACTAGCCTCCCGGGGGTCAGCTGATACAGGCCAGGGCCAGACCAGGTCAGCTGATACAGGCCAGGGCCAGACCTTCTCTGTAGGCTGTTTCTATATGGTCTGAGAGCAAAGAATGCTTTTTACCTTTATAAAGGGGTATATTTTTTAAAAAGCAAAGTATATGTGATAGATATACTTTGTGCCCACAAAACCTAAAATATTTACATCTGGTCCTTCTCAGAAGAGTTTTCGGACTGTTCTTCTAGATCAGGAATGCTTTGTCTAAAGTTGGTGTGCAT
The DNA here is from genome assembly GCF_014108245.1 of Pipistrellus kuhlii. Lineage (NCBI taxonomy): Eukaryota > Metazoa > Chordata > Mammalia > Chiroptera > Vespertilionidae > Pipistrellus > Pipistrellus kuhlii. The sequence continues at coordinate 175,603,704 of NW_023425515.1, read as the reverse complement.
ATTTGGGTGGCTTCTCTCCCCATTTAAGGGACATAGCCTGGTGGGAGCTGGAAGTGGGGACAGGGTGGGGTTAGGGTCAGAGGTCAGGAAGGCTGCCTTTCCATCCTAGAAATTTCAGGGTTATGCTCCGTAGATGCTAATGCCTCCTTCCACATCTTATGGCATCTGTCTGCCCACACTCCCAGGCTTCGCCTTACTCCTCAAGTCATGGTCCCTTAAATAGCACAAATCCCACTCCTGAGGTGGGGCCAAAGCCAAGGGCAAAGCTAGCGCTTTGTACCGGATCCAGGGCAGCCTGTTGGTATTCTCTGCCTTGCTGACAGTGCAGCATCAGGGCTGGTTCCCACTCACCCCAGGCCCCTCCCATGCCACTCCATGGAGAGCACCTCTCCCCCCTCCCCTGAGGCTCTGGTTGCAAGCACCTGTCGAAGGTGATTTTGATGGGGTAGCCAGGCTGGGCTTCGATCACCCAGGCGCAGCTCAGGGCATCCTTGTAGAAGCCAGGCCAGCCCGGGGACAGGATGGTGCCACTCGGCGAAGTCAGATGGCCACCGCAGGGAGCTGGGGAACAGAAGGGAGAGAAGCAGCTTTCTTGGGGGGACAAATGAACAAATAAACAAAATGTATCCACATACAAGTATTGTTTTTGTGTCTGAAAAACTATGTGAACTGTATAAACTTTGAGTTTCGTTTACTGGGACCCTTATGGATATGCTCATTTGCATCATTTGGGGTTTCATTAAAGACCAGAGGGAAGAAATGAAAAGAAGCCTTCATTGGTTATGCTTATATGCCTGAATACAAGTAAAATATGTACACATATAATACCTAAATTAAAAAAAAGAAAAAAAGAAGAAGCCTTCAAACAAAGTCCTTGCCATTCTGGAAGGGCTGAGTACAGCTAGCATTTGGGTCACACTGGTCTTTGCTTTGTTCCTCACTGGGCTGCCAGGCCTGGCAGAGACTGAGACCCGCCCCCCTTCCAGCCACCCCACACCCAGTACCTGGTGCTCTGGTGCTGAAGAGTGGGCAGAGCCCGCTGCTTGGAGTGGAGCAGGTACCTGCTCCACTGTGAGCTCCGTGAGGGCAGGGACCCGATCATTACCTTACACGACTCAGAATCCCCAGCATTAGCCCAGAGCTTGGCACAGCTGTCCCTCTGTGCTAAAATTCAGCGAGTATCTCTTCGATGAATCAATGAATGAATGGAAGGATAAATCAGTGGTCACGATTTTGGCCCCTTGAATGTGGCTCTTTCACAAAATACCACGTGCGGGTGTGCACATAGTGTGATTGAAACTTCATGGCCCATGCGCAGAAGTTGGTTTTCAGCCTGGGCGAGTCTATTTTGAAGATGTGGTTCTAACGCTGAGCCACACTCAAAGGGCCAAAGAGCCGCATGTGGCTCACAAGCTGCAGTTTGCTGACCACTGGGATAAATGAATGCTGTCCATGTCGGTGGTCTAGGCTACCTCTGATCTCCCTAAGCTCATAAGCCCATTCTTCGCACTCCTCAGCTTCCCAGTCTCACCCACACCTTTCCCATCATTCTTGCCTTTTCCTGCAACCAGACCCTGGGCCCCCATGGTGGTCATGAGAGCTCTTCCGGTCCTCCTCCTTCGGGGACATGGTCATATTTCGCTAGGGAAGTGATGCTAGGCCACGTGACTGTGGAAGTGACATGTGTCCTGTCCATGTGGAAACTTGAAGATCCAGGGCATGATCTGTGACATTTCCTGCCTTGGTGATTGTGGAACAAGAGTGGACGTCCTGTCAAGGCCTGTAAGTGACTCTGAGGAGTAGAGCCGCTGATGACCATGTCATCAGGTTCCACATGCAGTCTCAGAGAGATACAAACTCCCATGTTTAAGCCATGAGGTCTGGGCGTTGCTTGTTAACACCGTCTAATCCTGACTAATACACTTCCCTCCCCACCCCCAGGGCCGCTGCTTCTGTCACCACCACTGCCATGGACTGAGCACACTTGTGCTGGGCATTTAGCTTCACATCAATGATCAAGTTCAGTCTTCACAAGACACAGACCCCGTGAGGGACTTCTATTCTTTTCTCCATCTTGTGCTAAGAGTGCTGACACTAACGGAGGCTAGGTCACTAGTCCTGGTTAGCAAGTTAGCGCCTGCACTCGGACCTGGAAAACGGCATACTAGTAAACACAGAGACCTCAAGGTGAGCAGCCTCCCAGAGTTAAAGGAGCCCTGCTTCCCTGGCATTTCCCTGCTCTGGGGCCACCAGGTGCCAGATGCTCTGAACAAGACTGGGAAGGGAACAGCTACAGAACACTTCTGTCTCTGCAAGGTTTTGTGGGTTCCTCCAGGCAATCAGTTTCATAAGATACAGCCAAATGCAGCACACCTTTCCTCTCTTAATTCTATAAACTTCTTGCAATGTCTAAATTAACTGCCAAGCATTCTTAATAGAAAGTTATAATGGGAAATTTAATTAACAACAACAAAAACACACACACAATATACAATAATAATGGTGATGATAACAGTAGACAACTCATACTGAGACATGACATTGACTTCTTTATTATCCCCAGTTCACAGAGGAGAAAATTAAGGCTAAATAGGCTAAGACTATAGTCGGCAAACTGCGGTTCGTGAGCCACTGGCGGCTCTTTGGCCCCTTAAGTGTGGCTCTTCCACAAAATACCCCGGCCTGGGCAAGTCTATTTTAAAGAAGTGGCATTAGAAGAAGTTTAAGTTTAAAAAATTTGGCTCTCAAAAGAAATTTCAATCGTTGTACTGTTTGGCTCTGTTGACTAATGAGTTTGCCGATCACTGGGCTAAGAGATTAGATTGAGAGCTAATGAAGTTACAGCTGAGATTTAACCTCAAGACCCATCTCCAAATCCCCCTGCAGCATATAACAGTTCTAGAGCCACGGCCCACAGTAATGAGCTCATGGCTACTGAGAGCTTACACATGCCAGGCTTATGGATTATCCTTGTGACAACTGCAACACTAAAAGGCAGACACTGTTATTATCCTCATTTTATAGGCAGGGATTATTACCCGTTTTCAGGAGGCTGAGGCTTGGAGAAACAGGTAATTGCACAGCACCTAGATCAAATGCAAAGTAAATTGCAAATGGGTATTACCACCTCCTGGATAAGCGTCGTTTTCAAATCCTGTCCATCCATCTCTCTGAAACTACTAAAGCTTTCCTCTATTTCTCCAATGGACATGTGAGACCTAGCAGGTGGGGAGAGGCGTGCTGGGTGCTCTGTCCCTGGGTCCCCCTGCAGGGACTGAACCTCAGCAGATATAGCGACTCCCTCTTGGATCCAACTCAACGCAGCCCCAGCCTCTTTGGTTGCTGTACTGTGATCGCCTAACTCACTTCCCATACCGTTATTTACCTGCCTCAACTACTCTCCATTCACTTCCTATTTATCAAGGAAACCCTCCCTAAAATCTCCAGCTAGGGAAACCCGCCTTAGGTTGTCAGTATTTTGTCTTCTTTCTCTGCTGCATCGTTTTATTACCTTGGCCATGTTCATCTTTTCTCCTGCTCATGTGATGGCCCAATGACCTTTTTATTCATTCACTCTGTCACTCTCTCTGGTTCAACTTCATATTCCAGGGTGGCAGTTGCCAGGCAGAGAGGTGGGCAGGCTTCCTAAATGCATGTCTCTTTAACATTTGAAAAGAGGCTCAACCTCACTCTCACTAAGAAAACACACTAAAACTACAATTTCTCTTCAGGTGGGCAAAGCCCAAAGTCTGATGACATGTGAGCTGGGGAAAGGCAGGTATCCTACGACCTGCTGGTGTAAATTTATGAAGGAAAATTTGGTAACATCCAACAAAACTCATATGCACTTACTCTATGATCCACAAATTCTATTTGCAGAACTCTATCCCTAAGATGTATTAGCAAAATATGAAATGACATATATAGACATTTACAGAGATATCTATCTATCTATCTATCTATCTATCTATCTATGGCTGTACAAGGCAGCACTATTTGTAATAGGAAAAAATTGAAAACAGCCTAAACGTTGAGCAATAGAGAACTGAGTGAATGAATTGGAGTAATCAACAAAATGGACTATTTATGAAGCTATAAAATAAGAATGAGGAAGAGTCTATATAATGTCGAGGAGATGACCTAGAATATACTAGTAATATTAGATATAAAAGCAAGGTAGATAAGTAAATAATAAGGGTATAGTATGATTTCATATCTAAGGGTGGGAGATACACACTTATTTACTCATATTAACAATCACCATTAGAGTAACCTAAAATCTCAACATTATCTATGAAAAAGGGAGTGAACAGGGTACCGAGGCTAGGGATAGAAGCCAGACTCTCCCAAGTATATACTTTCTCTTAGGTTTAACTTTGGAACTTTGTAAATGTTTTGCACAATTAAAAAGAAATACTGACATTTGATAAGTCATGTCTCAAAACTCAAAAAAGCAGAGGAAATAAATGAATACAATCTTCTATCAGATAGTATCAAATAGCATTATCACACAGGAAGAAAGGAGTGAAAAAATTAAAAACACTGTAACTTGATAGCCCAACCCTAGTAGGATACGGGGACAAGAAAAACGGAAAGAAAACCAACGTAAACTTTTTCCAGTAATGACACTGCTGTAGGGAACACTGGCCTCATAGTTCTAGGTATGCATGGTGGGTAGGAAATTGTGCTGGTGGTGGAGGGAACTGGGGTTTTCAGCAAGAGAGAAAGGAGGTACAGATATGACACGAGGAAGTTAAGTAAAAAGGAAAACATGTTTGTACACTGAAAATGAAATGAACCCATGGTGCATTTTATCCTTAAAAAATGATTTCTTAGCTCTGCTCATTGAAAAGACTTAGAAACAAGGTCTTACTCAATTATAAGAAGGAGTGCACAGGGTAGGATAGGAATAGAAGCTAGAGCCAAGATTATAAATATAATTTTCCACTTCAAAAACAACAACTAGGGCCCCTTGGAGGAACAGTTGATTCTAGGTCAGGGACAGAAAATGTCAAGATGAGGTCGGGTTAATTTCAAAAGGTCCCCACTGGCCAACGGGACAATTTGAGAGTCGTTTACAGTAACCAAAACAATGTATTTAAATAAAATACATTTAAATCCACTGGACTTTAATCATATTTAAAAATGTTCAGCTCTTGAAGGTATTAGGGAGTCAACTCATTAATATAAAAATAAGTAAATAAAGGAAAATAATTAACTATTTCTCCTGACTTTTCTTTAGGAGTTATATCTCAGGATAACCACACAGTAGATACAGGCACGTTTTCTGTAAGTATCCCAGCTTATAAAAGAAGAAGAAATGGTAGCCTGTTGCCAGTTTGCAATCCCTAGGTTAGGGGTGTCCAACTCAATCAGAGAAGGGGCCAAAATCTAAAATCCAGCCTAAATCGCGGGCCGAATGGTTTACTGAACAGTCATAAACTGTCATTGTGATGGAAACGCAGCAGAGTGCAGTGATGACAGCGCGGTGCGGGCCACATTGCAAGGCCTGGCAGGATGGATTTGGCCTGCGGGCCTTGTGTTTGACACATGTGCCCTAGGTTATGATCGTTATAATGTTAGAAACTCTAGAACTACCCTTACGTCTTCCTTGGAGGCCTAAATGAGCAAAAGCATCACTCAGATTCCTCTCCTGGGAGTGGGGAGAACTCACCTTCTTTCCTTTTCTATAGAACTTAGACATTTTCTGATTGTAAAAGGAGCACATTTGGTATGCATACAGAGAAAAACATGTACACATGTCTATACCAGACTGTTATACAATTTCCCCTGGGAAGTGAGATCGGGAAATGAGTGTTTTCACTTTAAACTTTATCACATTTGTGTATTATTTAAAATTTTATAACCACCAAGTATTACTTTAAAAATGAAAATACATGCTCATTGTAGATTATTTATCTCCTGATTTCCCCTCCCCCCCCACATATTTCTTGTAAACAGCATTTAAAAAATCCAGTTTGAGTCTCTGCCTTTTAATCAGGAGTTTAATTACCTTTATGTCATGACTGATATGTTTGTCTTACTGCTGTTATTTTGTTCCATGCTGTCAATTTCTGATGCTTCCATGGCGGGGAAGTCCTATCTTTGTCTTTTGTGACAGACAATATGTCTCCTTTTGTTTTAATTTTCTACTGGGATATGGAAAGCAGAATACCTGCTTCCCATCCTGTTTGTGGATGATTTTAACTCTTGTTTAAACATGTTTGAAATTATACTCCCTCCAGCGATATAATTCAACAAATATACAGTGACAGTGGAGCCAAGGGTTTGGATCCTGACTCTGTCTGTCTCTTACAAGCTGGGAGAATCCTGGGCAAGTGACTCAATCTCTCTATGTCCAATGGGGACTACAGCTAACCTACTTCCTGGGCTGGTGCGTAGCTGAAGTGAGTAAGTAAAACACTCATCGCAGTGGGAGAGAATTCGTTGGTTTTTCTTTGAAAGATCAAGGAAAAGAGGAACATGGGGAGAAAGAACCAGGCAGTTCTTTGTAGATGCCTTCACTACCTGGAAGTCTTTCTTGGGAAATTTTTTCTTTTTCTTTTCTTTTTTAAATCCTTATCTGAGGACATGCTTAGAGATAGGAAGAAAAGAAGAGAGGAAGACAGGTGGGATGGAGAGGGAGAGAGAGGGGGAGGAAGATAAGGGGAGAGGAGAGAGGAGAGAGAAACCTCAACCAGCTGCCTGCCCTATGCTTCCTGAATGGGGATCTAACTAGCACCTGACCAGCATTGAAACTGGCAACTTTTCGCTGCACAGGAAGACACTCAGCCAACTGAGCCAATCTGGCTGGGCAGGACATTTTTGCTTTTAAACATATGGATCCCTTATGTTCTCTGGATCCGGAGTCATCAAAACCCAGCCCAGGGCCACATCCAGCCCATTTACTTGTGTTGTCTCAGGCTGTTTTCATATAACGGTGGCCAAGTTGCGTAGAGACCACGTGTGAGGCCAAAGACACTTCCTAGCTGGCCCTTTAAGAAAAGTTTGCTGATTGCTGCTTTACATCAGTCAGATAATCATCCTTCTTTCTAAATTTAGAAGAAGCCTTTTTCTCTCTTGTCCCATTACAGCCTCTCAAAAACAAAGTGGCTCTTAGCATATATTAAAGATTTTTTTAAAGTCCATTAGATTCTGCATTTAATTGTCCACAAGGTGGGGATACTTAATCAAAAACAAAACTAGGAAATTGGAAAAGATGAAGATGCTGATTATGCAGCAGGGTTCTCCTAAGGCTGGGGCACAAGCGGGGGGAGAGGCCACAGAGGGGCAAGATCCCCGGGGGTCTCTCCACTTGACCTGCGTGTTAGCTCTGGGATTGGCCACGCCGGGTGGCATCTCTCACTCCGCCCCTCTCATGTGCTGCTCCCCAGGCCCCTGGAAACCAGCAAAGGGCCCCAAATCTGAGAAAAGTGAGCAGGCTCTTCTTCCTGGGGCCACGTCAGGGTCTCTCTAACAGGCTGCCCCTTAGTTTTGATTGCCCACTGTCCCCCCAGGACACAGAATGAATGGGACAGCTTTAGTTCCAAAATTAGGACTTTGCCTATGAATGGTGAGCTGAAGATTCTCGCCTGCATCACGCGTGGTTTTGAATGTCTCATTGCCTTCTTGAGGGCAGGGCGGTGGTGGAGGAGCACCTGATCCTGGAGGGCAGTAGTGGGGAGAAGAAGAGGGTCCTACAGTTACCACGTCCTGACACCTCTTCAGGGGGTCAGCTCCACTGGGACTGAACCCCACAGGCTCAGAAGCCTGGGGCCTGAGCTTCTGGTTTGGGAGTGGGGAGAATCTTGGTGAGAAGATAGGACCAACACCCATGGAATTGGTAAGAAAAATTAATAGTGGTTAGGCCAAGAGTTATCTGGAATTAGGAGAAAGGGGAGACCAGGGGAGTGAGAGACAGTAGAGAAATTTCCCGGATGAGATGGATGAACATGAGGAAATCCGAAGACCCACAAGCAGGAGGGAGAAAGAGGGGCCGGCTGAGGAAAGGTGAGCGAACATCGACCGACAATCCCCAAGCCCCAGGCTCCACATGGCTGCTTCACAGGATCACTGGCTTCACCCACAAACAATCCCATCAGACACGCATGATTATCGCTCTCTCCAACGAGGGAATTGCCTAATCGCCCTGTTCCACAGCCGGGAGGAGGTGAAGCCATGAGCTTTGAGTTGTTTCTCTGTGGCTAATGCTCATGCGATTTCCAAAACTGCTCATGTGCTGGGGGAAATGGCAGGTGAGGTTGTGCGGACCTTGCTGTGGGACTTTGGAGGCTGGAAGGTAGTCTGTTCACCTAATGATGGGCTGGGCACCTGGAGGACGGAAACATACCACTGACCCCTCACCTGGAGTGATACTCATCTAGCGGGTCCGATGAAAAAGATCAGGTTAAAATAACGCTCACAGCAAACGCACATTAAGCCCTGCCTCTGCCAGGCACTTCTCCAAGAACAGTGCCTGCTCACGACAATCCTGTGAGGAGGGTCCCATTATTAACCATGCTTTACAGATGGGGCAACTGAGGCACAGGGAGGTCAAGTCACTTGCTCAGGGGGACTCCAGTGTAAGTTGCAGGGCAGAAACAAAAGATGGTCTGGTGAGGGTCAGGGCTCTGAAGGCCAGTAAAGGGGCTCTAACCTAATTCAAAGGTCATTCATTCATTCATTCATTCAGGGATTCCTCAGCCAGCCCGGTCTGAGCATCTAAGTGCCAAACAATATGCCAGTTGTGGGAATATGAGGCCAAGGATGATTCCTTAACCTCATGGAGTTTACAAACTAGTGATCACATAGCTAACACTTTTCAGGACTTACTTTATGCCAGAATCTGTCCTTTACATATGCATCTTATTATTATCACTGCCACGTTTTTTTCAGCTGAAAAAACAGGCTCAGAGGGGAAAAGTGATCTGCCAGGATTGCAGCTCAGGCCCCTGACTCGAGAGCACACGGACCCTCTTACACACACTGTGTTCTCGGTGGTCTCTCCCCTTCTCCTGGCACAGTGCTCCCCCCGCCCCCCTCCCCCCCATTTGTTGACAGGAGTCTTTCCCACCTGCTGGTCACTGTGCTCAGATTTGGGTTTGGGGCCTGGGTATGTAAATAAAGAGGTCTCTGAGGTCTCTACCCGCTGTCCATCAAGTGAGATGGAGGAAGCTTTCTGGCCCCCAAAGGAGAGAACCAGCCCCTGCCTCCTGAGCACTGTCACTGCTCCCAAGGGCCTATGGGATACGCATTACTCATCCATTATTTGCAAACATGTATGGAGGGTCCATTCTGCCGTCAGGTAATGTGTTTGGTACACAGATTCGACACAACTCTGCCCTCGAAAAGCTTAATATGTGTTTTAAAAGCCTGCAGTTTGGTGGCACAGACAGTTGGTCTCTGAAATGGGGTAAAAACCTGCTCTGCGTGGTGAGGCAGGATTGAGGAGCCGCCACGGTAACCCCTGAGCTGGCATCAAGCTGTGTGTCTTCTGGTCAGTCTGCCCTTAGTCCCTGGAGACTGGCCATGGGATAACAAGGCAGCATCTAGTGGGCCACAAAGGCCAGGCCTGGAGACGTCCAGGGCACTGGGGAAATCAGCATGCTTTGGTGGATGGAGCAGGCCTGGTCGGGTCAGGAAGCAGGGCTCCCAGTGGCTGTGATTCCGAGAGTGGCCAGTTGAAAGAGGTGTTGTGATGCCTGACAGTCTACAACCAGTGTTTTTCCAGTTTAAACTCTGGCTACCAATAACATTTCTATGCAGAGTGGTCCTCCAAGCCCCTGCCATTCCAGTGCGAGGGTGAGAGGGTGGCCCTGAGAAGAAGAGGATGATGATACAGAAATGTACCAGGTGGATTCAGGCCATGTAGTCCCTCCTCAGCCTCTCTGCACAGCCAGCCCCAGCCCGCAGGCACGCACCTTCACACCGCAGCACGGCGCTGTTCCAGACCACGCTGCCCTCCTTCAGGATGCAGGTGATGGTCTCGGAGCCCTGCGTCCCCAGGAAGCCTTCGTCACACAGGAAGGAGATGGAACTTCCCAGCTGGAGGCTGTCTCCAAACCGCTTCCCGTTCACTGGAATGCCGGGATCCGGGCACTCATTGTGCCGGAAGGCTGTGTGGACGGGGGTCGAGGATGTGATTAGGCAGAGCTGGTGTGCAGAGCGACCCCCCCAACTCAGCTTCATTGTTACCCTAGCCCTCCACCAATCCCCCAAGAACCCACCATGCTTGAGGGAAAGCCAGATACCACAGAACCAGGGTCCGCCATGCCACATTGGACATAAAGCAGGTGATTCTTAAACCTGGTCTCCTGCCTTCTGAGGCACCTAATCCAATTTCCTTCTAATGAACATTTATAGATCAGGCAGCAGGCTAAGTTTTTCTCACATTCACTTACTTATATCATATACTGATTCCATGAAGCAGATATTATCCCAGTTTGCAAATGAGCAAACTGAGGCTTATGCAGATCTGTCTCTCCAATGTCAAATCCATTCCAGGCTTCCCTAGCTTCAGACAGTGATGGGATCTCTTATGCAGCAGCTGAGCTGGGCTCTGAATCCTGCGACACTAACAGAACTAAGCATCGTGAAGTAGGTGCCCTGGAATCAGCCCTGTCGGAACCCATTTCCCTCATCCCCTTGCCTCTGCCAGGCTGCCTCTGCCTCTCTCAGGCGACTGATAATGCAGACGGAGCTGGGGAAGGAAAGAGTCAGAGCACTTTCGGGTTTAATCGAGCTTTGCCTCTCGTTCGTTACACGGTCCTGGGAAACTTATGTAATATTGCTGAGCCTGTGCTTCCTGACCCATAAAATGAGATCATCCTTCATTTGCGGGGTTATTCTGGGGTAGAAATGAAAGTTGACATGAACAGGCAAGTGGAGAATATTTGCTATGGCTCCTGATAGAGAGCAGGTACTCCGTAAGCCCTGTCCGTTTTTGCTCAGTGGATAGAGCATTGGCCTACGGACTAAAGGGTCTCAGGTTCGATTCCGGTCAAGGTCATGTACACCTTAGTTGCAGGCTCCTCCCCAACCCAGGTCCTGGTTGGGGTACATGCAGGAGGCAACTGGTTGATGTGTCTCTCTCACATTGATGTTTCTCTCTCTCTTCTCTCCCCCTCCCACACTCTCTGAAAATCAATGGAAAAAAATATCCTTGGGCGAGCATTAAAAAAAAAGAAGAAGAAGACCCATTGCCCTTCCTTTCTCCCATCCACCTCCTCCTCTAAGCACATTCCCAGGCTTCCTCCATCAGGGGCGCCCCAGTTCTCACACTCGTGTCTCTGAAGCCACACCCTGTTTGCATCCCTGCTGTCTGAAGGATGGGGGTTTTGCAATGGAGACAAGGCTTCATGGCTGCACGGGCAAGTACCACTTTCAAAAACCCAATTTACAAGCCTCTGAAATCCCCTAGTGATGGAAACACGTGCACAGTCAGAAACCAACAGTCTGCCCTGGCAGCTGCTGGATCTTACTGGAGGCAAGAGACTGGAGATCCTCCTACTGAAGGTGGGCTGATGGCTCTGACGTGGAATGAGAACGCTGATCCTTTGCAGAGCCTGCACGAAGTCCCACACCCTTCCCTCTGCCATGCAAAGCCTAGGTCAGCCCAGACTTCAGTCTCCCAATCTTTCTTTATTAGGAGCTATGACCATGGGTTGCCCTGACATTTAGAAGTACGGTAAGTGGTGCCTAAAACTAGAAGTCCAGGCATTAGCCCTATCTCTCTCTCTCTCTCTCTCTCTCTCTCTCTCTCTCTCTCTCTCTCTCTCTCTCTCACACACACACACACACACACACACACACACACACGATCCAGATATAGAGCTTTCTACCTGGCTGTCGTTCCGAACCTGTCTCCTGCCATGTGAAAAGGAACAGATCTCAGCCTATGACGGTTCTGCTGTGGGATCTGCTGTGATGACTGCACAATGTTCACATAGTAGGCGCTCAGTAAACAGTAGCTACTTCATCACTTTTGGAGATGTTTCATATGGAAGAAGGAGGAGATTTAGTCCTAGGAGCTCGAGGGGTGGAAAAGGATCACGGGTCCTTGTTACAGGGACACAGATTTCAGGCATCGTAAGGGGAAGCATTCAGTGTGCTGCTGTTGCTATGGAGACAGCTGAGTGGGAAATGAGCCCCCAACACTGGGCGCATTCCAGCTCAGCCTCGATGGTCATCAGTTGGGAAGTGACCCAGGAGCTGACTGTCCTGCAGGGGAGACTACGCTGCTTCCCAAACGCTTGTCCGCGGACGAACTGTTGTTCACGAGCTACATCAGAATCACCTCAGAGCCTTTTACAAAGTACCTCCTGGGGCCTCAGTCCCTTGGAGATTCTGACTCCGCAGTGGGGCCCAGATTTAAAAATATTATTTCTACTTATCCATGCAACTGCCCATCTTAAATGTACATAAGAGTATCTGACTCAGTAATAGTGTTCACCATATGTTTGCAAGAACTATTTCTGGGGGGGGGGGGGGGGGGGATTTTGGGTGGGAGTTAGCATTTCTTCTTTGACCTGCCCCTGTGTTTTGCGTATTTACGTTTGGGTGTGCATCCTTCTTACAATGGTGGAGAAATGCTGGAGAGGAACGTGAGGTGGGAGCTTGGTCCACCAGCCTTTTGCCTCTTTCTCCCAAAGACCCAGCATTTTCTCCTTTCCTAGAAAATGGGGACTTGCTAGGATTTGGTTTTCCTGAGAGACTATAAACATGTATTTGTTGTTAATTCTAACCCGAGAATATTTTTCCATTGACTTTTTATGGAGAGTGGAAGAGAGAGGGAAAGACAGAAACATTGATGTGAGAGAAAGACATCGATTGGTTGCCTCCTGCACATGCCCTGACCAGGGCCTGGGTCGGGGAGGAGCCTGCAACCAAGGTATGTGCTCTTGATCAAAATCAAACACAGGACCTTTTGGTCCGCAGGCCAATGCTCTATCCACTGAGCCAAACTGGCTAGGGCTAAGCATGTGTTTTTGCCCAATCAGTGCCCAATCAGTGCCTGATCAGTGTCCACACTTCCTTTGTGGACCCTGCAGAGTTCTCTGCTGTCATCATCCTGGACGAATGGGCTTCCCTGGGGACTCCTTACCCGTCCTCTTCCCACTTCACCAGTGGGGAAAGAGCATTGAGTCACTCGTGGATTTTTCCATTCAATAACATTACTGATCCTTACCACCACCAGACCCCCGCTGGGCAGATAAGTAATGCATTTCCCTACCTGTGCAGAGCTCAGGGTCTCATGGGAAAGCAGCGTGAGCTACAAGCCAGAGCTGCTCTGCTAGGCTGTGAGGCTCAGGGGTCAGGGGGCTCTGCTGCCTGCTGCCCATGCTGACGAGAGCAGGGCGCCCTGGAGGAGGCAGGCTCCAGGAGGTTGACGGCTTCTAGCTAGCCTGGTGTCCTGAGGAAGTGCTGACAAGAATGTCAGGGAAGGGCTTTAATTGGGGTGCTCCCTTGGAATCTGGGGTCCCCCATGGCTGACCATTTGGCAGGTACTGTCTTCAGTTCAACCAGACTGCAGCGATGGGTGGGAGAAAAAAACAAGATCTCTGTGCCATGGATGGGGGAGGGGCAGAGAGGATCATTTCTGTCAAAAGCACAAGAGAGTCCTCCCAGTTTGGCTCAGTGGATAGAGCATCGGCCTGCGGACTGAAGGGTCCCAGGTTCCATTCCTGGTCAAGGACACATGGTTGTGGGCTCAATCCCCAGTAGGGGGCGTGCAGGAGGCAGCCGATCCATGATTCTCTCTCATCATTGATGTTTCTGTTTCTCCTTTTCTCTACCCCCCTTTCTTTCTGAAATCAAGAACAACAAAAAGCACCAGAGGGACCAGCTCTGTGTGTGCTTATGTGTGTGGGGTGGGGCTTGAGTTGAGGACTTGCATTTCCCAAGCAGCCTCTGGGGAAGGATCTGGTTAACTGTTCAGAAAGACCCAGCGTTAGCCCCGTCTGTCCATTTGTCATCGGCCAAGGTGATGGGTCTACAGGTTATTATAATCTAATAAGTAGTTCTCACTGCCTTCGGTGGTCCACAGTCTCCAAGATTCTACCCCTATCTCCACCCTCACCATAACCCCAGGAGACACAGAAATGAAAACCATCACCTCCGGGCCTTGGGTTCCTTCTAGAAGTGGCCCAAGATTGAACCTGCAGGGGACGACTTTGGACTGTGGCCCTGAGAGGGGGGATGAGGAAATGCCCCTGAGTCGGCTCTAATCAAGACTCACAGCCAAACAGAAACGGCACTCCAGATGCTGGCTTCTGATGTGTCTATGGGGATGGGGCCTGGGTGAGGCCAAGCCCCCCTGGAATGCCCACAGTGGGCAGCAAGCGGCGTTCACATCAGAGAGGGATCCGTGACTAATGAGAGGACGGCAGGCTTGCTCTCCCTTGGGCCCTTCCTGGTTCTTGCTGAGGCTTCCAGGAGGTGGGAGGGAGGGAGAAATGAAGTCCTAGGCTCTGTTTACACTATACATAGGAAATAAATGCTCAAGAGGGAGTGATACCACAGGAAAGAGCACCTGCCCAGCAGCAGTGCTGTATGCTCTTCCTGGTCACGCTGGAGCCCCAGGCCTGGGCATTACACCCCTTAGAGCAGCCCACCCATGTCACTCCTCCTCCCTCTGGGACCGCCTCTCAGAGGGATGGCCCGCTGGGGGCAGAGGGAGGACTCACTGGTAAAGGTGATGTTGAAGCCCCTCTTCCCCGTGGAGTGATCCGTCTGGAACTCGAGGCGGGCCACGTGACCGCTGCTGGTGATGGAGGAGGGCAGCTGGTTTCCTGAGAAGGTGCCCAGCACTGGGGCCTCGGCAGTGGCCCCGTCCTTGATGACCAGGAAGTCGAACTGAGGCTCCACATCGATGTCATTGAAGGCCAGGTGAATGCGGCTCTCAGGCCGGGCCAGGATGAGCCAGACGCAGTGGAGGTGGTTGCCGTAGTCCTCGGGGTAGTTGGGCGACAGGACGACCCCAGAGGGGCTGGTGAAATTGAAGAAGCAGGAAACTGCAAGAGAAGAGCAGTGGAGGTCAGTGAGCGTCCCTGGCATTCTGCCCGGTCTCCTGAGGGCTGGCAGGGGTGCGTTTCCTTAGACTAGTGGTTGGCAAATCGCAGCTTGAGAGCCACATGAGGCTCTTTGGCCCCTTGAGTGTTCTAACGTCACTTCTTCAAAACAGACTCGCCCAGGCCAAAACTGACTTCTACACATGGGCCATGAAGCTTCAATCACACTACACGTGTGCGCCCGCACATGGTATTTTGTGGAAGAGCCACACTCAAGGGGCTAAAGATAACAATTCATATAACCTTCCATGTGACTCGCAAGCCGCTGTTTGCCAACCACTGGCTTAGACTGAAGAGCAATAGAAAGAAAGGAGAATACCAGGGTTGGGCTGGCCTGGCTGGGCTCTGAGCTCTAGGTGGGAGACATGCTGGGTTCCCTGCTGGACATGGCGCTGAGAAGGGTGCCATGTGCAGGCATAGGAGAGTCGCTCTCTTCTCAGGCCCTCTCCCTCTCTGTGTGTGCGCATCCAGCAGCGTCTCATGTGTGGGAAAAACCATCGCTCAAGCTTAAGTGCAGCTCCAGTGCCAGCTCCTCTCAGCTGGGGGCGATCCCCCAGGTGGTAAGCAGGGCGGAGACAGTCTGAGTCCATTTCTCTCCATTAAACATTTTGGTAGGGAAGTGACAGGTGTGCCCTGAGGATTGTGACAGCCTTGAAGCTACAAAACTATGCTAAGAAGGTGCCAGGTAAGCACCACTTTTCAGAGACCAAAGCGTTGGAGGGAACTGGGGGAGAAAGGTGACAGGGTCTCATCTCGATGCCCCACCCATGTCCTGCTACCCTTTCTCCTTTACCCCAAGGAGCCACTTTCCTGGAAACCCGTCTTTTAAATCCTTTTCATGCCAGGGACTAACAGACCGTAGAATGAGGCTGAGACAAGAAAAGTGCTATCGATGGAAAGAGAAACACACAAAACCAAAATTAAAAAGAAAAATAATAGAATGAAAAAACAGAATTGTGACAAATATGCCACAGGGCAAGTACCAGTATTGAATTAGAGATTTTTAATTCTATAAGAATATCACCAAGATGAGCTAAGAGTATGCTCAGAGGATTCATATGGGAAAGAAATAGGATTACTATATGAAAACACAGTCCAGTACACTAGAGAAAATAAACATACTATATAACCCAATATTGCTGAGGCTTCATGGAAACTCATATGTATTTATTGCCAGTTGGAGTGTAAAGTTGATCTAATCCTTTTGGAAGGTTATATGAATTGTTATCAACAGCCAAAAGATGATTCAAATATTCCGCCTCAGTAATCTCTAGAAACAATTAAAAAGAAAAAGAGCCACATGGACAAAGATGTTTATAGTGACATAATTTCATTATAGAGAAAAAATGTGGACAACCTATATGTCAGCTCAATAATGTGAAGTATGTTATAGCCTTTAATAAGATGCACTTTGAACACAATTATTAAAGTGATAAATACGACCCCGTAGAAAGGAAAATGTTAAGCATCACTTAAGTAAAATGGTAGATAATAAAATTATATGCATACTTTTGATGATAGCTCTTAACTACTTATTTATATATAGATAAAGAGTGGACATGAACCCCAAATAAAAACTGTATTAGAGTAATAGGTCTATGGGTGATAGTTTTTCAAAGTGAAAACAATATTTAATTTTTCTGACTGTGAACATAATAGAGGCTCATTCTAAACACCCTATTATATATAATAAAAGCTAATATGTTGTGTCCAGTTGTCTGCTCATAGGTTCAACCAAAATATAATACGTTAATGATATGCTAAGGCCGCTCAACCGCTCGCTATGTCATGCACTGATCACCAGGGTGCAGACAGTTGACCAGTTGCTATGATACGCACTGACCACCAGGCAGCAGACGCTCCGACCAGTAGGTTAGCTTACTGCTGGGGTCTGGCTGATTGAGACTGAGCGAGATGGGCCGCACATGCCCTGGAGACCTCCTGCAGACTCTCCCTGGCTGGCCAATCTCCTGAGTCCCTCCCTGGCCCCGATCCTGCACCAGTGGGGTCGCTTGGCTTGGCCTGCACCCTCTTGCAATCTGGGACTCCTTGGGGGATGTTGAAGAGCCACTTTTGGGCCGATCCCGCAGGCCAGGCCAAAGGACCCCACTGGTGCATGAATTCGTGTACCAGACCTTTTGTTTTTCATACAGGAAAGTATAAAGAAAGTAAAAACTAATATGAACAAGCATTTAAATCCCATTATAACATATATATTGCTGTCTGTTGTTAATAATAATGAAACTGAATAAATTAAAATTTTGACTTATCTATATATATAAAAGCCTAAGCAACCATTTGACTGGTAGCTATGATGCACATTGACCATCAGGGGGCAGATGCTCAACACACAGGCATGGAAGCATAGAACAGACTGATGATTCAGAGGAAAGGGGGAGGGAAAGAGCAGGAAGAGATTAATCAAAGATCTTATTTGCATTCTAGAGGCCTGGTGCATGGATTCCTGTACCAGTGGGGTCTCTCGGCCTGGCCTGTGGGGATCACACTGAAACTGTCAGATTGACATCTCCTGAGGGGCCCCAGATTGAGAGAGGGTGCAGGCCAGACTGAGGGACCCCACCGGTGCACAAATCTGTGCACTGGGCATCTAGTTAATTATAATGAAGCTAATTATATTGAAAAAAAAATCATGTTTGCAAAGAAAGAACAAAAGAACAACACAAAACAAAGGAATTCTTTGACTCCTATGTTGCGTTTCTCCTTCCTCTCCATGACTCCACCCATCCTCTCACTTCCTTTGTTAGGTTCAAACTGCTACCCAAAGCCTTTCCATCAAATTTAGCAAAGCCAACTGGTCCCTCGCCACATTCAGTCTTACTCCAATAATCTCTGTATTTTATAAGTAGAGAAAGAGTTTAGGCCAAAGGGAAAGGTTTAAGGCAACACCAGATATAGTTAACAGTATAATTATTATTATTTATTATTGCCAGTGGGGGCTTACTAAGTGCAGGCACTGTTTCAAGCACTTTCATCAATTACTCAATTTAACTATCACAATAACATTATGTGGTGGCACTGTTATTAATCCCATTTAAAGATGAAGACACTGAGGCACACAGAAGTTAAGTAACTTGCCATGGCTGGGCATCAGTAAATAGTAACATTAAATTCAAATTTATGCAAATTAAAACTAATCTGACTTCAGGGGCCAACCTCTTAGCCACCCTCAACCCTGTTTCCCAGTAAGAGATGAGTACTGCCCACTGGGCCCAATTCTAACAGTGGAATTCTCTTTGCTGAAGATCAAATTATCAACCCAATTACAATTAACCTTAATTGGGGGGCTTTAGGGTGGACCTGGATGCCTTCACACAGCTACCCCATCACCAGCTTTGTGGCCCTCCAGCTGGGGGTATAATGCAAATGATGAGGAATTCTAACCTAAGAAAGCCAAGTACCTTGAAGACTGAAGGGAAAAACCTTGTGTCCTGTCTTTAGTTGAACAACATCACAGTGAACTGAAGGCAAGAAAGTGCTATGGTTTCAGAGGGAAGGCCATCAAGGGTACCGTAAGCTTATGAACAAAGGATTTGCTGCAAAGGAGAATTTAGTTAACAGCACTCCACCACCACTTCATCACGTTTTTCTTTTTGTTTTATATCCTTTTTCTGTGCTGTAAAGCTGCAGGGGTACCATTTTGAGCAGCTGTATATGGCAGTGCTACCCACCATTCCCTAAAGTTATCTTGTTCATTTGTTTATTTATGGCCTGTCCCTCTTTCTTCCCATCACGTACACATGTACTTCATAGGAGCAGAAATCTCGTGTGATTCCTCTGAATCCTAATGGTCCCACAATGCCTGGCATATTGTAGGTGCTCAATCAGTATTTGCTGAATGAATCAATGAGTATTTAATGGTTGATGACATTTGAAAAGAGGGCAACATGAACACATAAGCCTTACATTCCATCCCATTACAAGACCCAACTGCCAGAATTGACCAAAGTCTGTAAAAACAGGTGTATCAGCTCTGGAAACTAGAGACGAATACTGTGGCACGGTCCTTAATGCATGTCTCTTAAACACAGTGCAGATCTCTTCCTATATGGTTTGAGTAGAAAAGAGTATAACCCAGCCAACTTGTTAAGCAACAAAGACAAAAGCTCCCAATATTAGTGACCTTAAAAATATGCGGTTCACATAACACTCAAAATAAGCCACTTGAAAATGTTTTCTACCAAACCAAGAGATGAATCAAAATGAAGAACGCAAGTTTGGGAAAGTTATGGTTCATAAAAATTATAAAAAGGGTTGGCAACAAGCAAATAAGCCATACAGTAAAGAATCTAAATAAATGCTATACACGTACTGGTAGTTATAAAACAGGATGCAAGTGCAACCATTAGTCTTTCAAAGAGAAGATATATCACTGCTGCCCAAAACCCAGGGTAAAAAATTGCAGATTATACTGATATAAAGAGAAAAGTGGGAGGAAGGAGATATGCTAATTTCCTCATCTTAGAATAAATTCTGTTACATAGTTCCTGTGGTTAATTTGAGAAATGTAGGTTAAAGCATGTTTTAATTAAGTGTAATTAGTAATAGACTATAAAGTAGCTTATCTTCAAAATTACCAAAAGGGGAAAAATATAGCAATCAATGTAGCAAAAATAAATAAATAAAATAAAAAGGAATTCAAAGGAAAAGCCAAGGAAGTATAAAGTATAAAGATGCTACAAATCACAAAGATTGTCCTATATAATAAAAGTGTAATATACAAATTGTCTGAATGGCAGAACGACAGGTGGAATGACCAGTCACTATGATGCACACTGACCACCAGGGGGCAGATGCTCAATGCAGAAGTTGCCCCCAGCCTGCAGGCCCACAGAGGGAGGCCACCAGCAACAGCAG
The DNA here is from genome assembly GCF_014108245.1 of Pipistrellus kuhlii. NCBI lineage: Eukaryota > Metazoa > Chordata > Mammalia > Chiroptera > Vespertilionidae > Pipistrellus > Pipistrellus kuhlii. The sequence continues at coordinate 175,583,761 of NW_023425515.1, read as the reverse complement.
CAGAGGGCGGGGCTGGCCGGCGGGTGGGTGGTGCCCCCCACTAATGGCCCTGCTAGTTGCCTCCTGTCCCCAGCCAAGGCCAGTGCTGACTGCCTGCCAGGCCTGGGGACCCTACCCTGTATATTGGGAACAGTCTCTCAGATTTAAAAATTAAAACCTGGCAAGGCTACTCTAACACTGAAAAAATAGGATGATGCAGCGATGACATGCATGGACTCTGGCTTGCACATTTTGTGGTCAGCCTTGATTCTGATACTTATAACTGTGTGACAAAGCCAATTACCTAACTTCTCTCTACTTCAGTTTTCCCAACCACAAGATGAGGAAAATAGTACCATTGCCTCAGAAGGATTATGTTATGCACTACTTTTTACAATCAGGGCAAAAAAATGTAGCTGACCATACAAGAGCAAGATGCCTTTCGCCTGTGTGCAGCCTCCAGAATTGCAAGAGGAATGTCCAACTGCCGATTTAGGCGTGTAAACCAGCAGTCGGACATCCCCCGAGGGGTCCTGGATTGCGAGAGGATGCAGGCTGGGTTGAGGGGCCTCCCCACCCCTGTGCATAATTTTTGTGCACTGGGCCTCTAGTTTATAATAATAACTGTATATAGGCTAATCTATCCTAGTAAACATAACCCTTATTATGGGGCAGGCACAGTCTTAAACAAAGTGATTCAGAATAGTAAAAAATAAGGAATGGACCAAGATTGCTCTCATTTCAGGAGAATGTTAAAATTTACCAATTCTCGCTGAAACCAGTTTGGCTCAGCAGTAGAGTATCGGTCTGCAGACTGAAAGGTCCCAGGTTCGATTCCAGTCAAGTGCATGTACATTGGTTGCGGGCACATCCCCGGTAGGGGGTGTGCAAGAGGCAGCTGGTCGATGTTTCTCTCTCATCGATGTTTCTAGCTCTCTATCTCTCTCCCTTCTTCTCTGTAAAAAATCAATAAAATATATTTTTTAAAAAATTTACCAATTCTCAGGCCATCACAGAGTCTAAAAGCTTATCAGGTGATTATAATGAGCTGCCAGAGTTTGACAACTACTGGTGGAGGCAAATGCAAAGTACAGAATAAAAGAGTCTTAATATATCAGACCCTTGGATAATATCAAACTCTTGGGTGACGTTCTTTTTCTTCAGGACAAGAGTCCTCTGGATAGCAAGAAACATTTATTTTTGCACCTAGATAGAGACAGAGCTGACACTAATACAAAAAGAACATGTCCCTACAAAGTTGGATTTTCCATCCCAAGAGCCAACTCAAACTCGCTGCAACAAGGGCAGGAGAAGGGAGTATGCATTGTGTTACACAGGTCTCTCATTGGAAAATTATGTTTACATAATTTTTAAAAAAATATATTTTATTGATTTTATACAGAGAGGAAGGGAGATAGAGAGTTAGAAACATCGATGAGAGAGAGTCATCGATCAGCTGCCTCTTGCACACCCCCTACTGGGGATATGCCCGCAACCAAGGTACATGCCCTTGACAGGAATCTAATCCGGGACCTTTCAGTCCCCAAGCCGACGCTCTATCCATTGAGCCAAACCGGTCCTGGCTATTTACATCATTTTCACTAGAGGTCTGGTACACAAAATTCACGCACAGAGCTGGGGTGTGTCCCTCAGCCCAGCCTGCACCCTCTCCAATCTGGGATCCCTCGAGGGATATCTGACTGCCTGTTTAGGCCCAATCCTAAACGGGCAGTCTGACATCTCTCACAATTCTGGACTGCAGGCTTCCAACTGCTCGCCTGCCTGCCTTCTTGATTGGCCCTAACCGCTTCTACCTGCCAGCCTGATCACCCCCTAACCACTCCCCTGCCAGCCTGATTGATGCCTAACTGCTCCCCTGCCAGTCTGGTCATCCCTAACTGCCCTCCCTTGCAGGCCTGGTTCCTCCCAACTGCCCTACCCTGCTGGCCCTCGTGTCCACATGGGGCAGCCATTTTTTACCACAAGGGGGCAGCCATCTTATGTGTTGGAGTGATGGTCAATTTGCATATTACTCTTTTATTACATAGGTAGAGACCTGGTGCACATGTGGGGGCGGTTGGTTTGCCCTGAAGGGTGTCCTAGATCAGGTTTGGGGCTGCCTGGGCGATGGATCTGTGGTGGTTTGCAGGTCGGCCACACCCCCTGGCGACCCAAGCGGAGGCCCTGGTATCTGGGAATTATTTATCTGCTATAATTGAAACTTTGTAGCCTTGAGAGCCAGCCAGGGTGGGTGGGAAGCTTGGCACCCTCCATTGCTGGGGGCAACCCAAGCCTCTGACTGGCTCCAGCTTCATGGCTGCTGCCATTTTTGTTGGGATTTATCTATCTTCTATAATTGAAACTTTGTAGCCTTGAACGGAGGCTAGGGCTGGCCAGGGTGGGCGGGAAGCTTGGCTTCCTCCATCGCCAGGAACAACCCAAACTTCCTGCTCTCTCCAGCTCTGTGGCCGTCACCATATTTGTTGGGTTAATTTGCAAACTCACTCCTGATTGGCTGGTGAGCATGGCTTGTGGGCATAGCAGAAGTATGGTCGATTTGCATGATTCTCTTTTATTAGATAGGATGTTACATTGAAACACTTCTGTTTCAGAATAATTTACTTCTCAGTGTTACAAATAGGAAAAACAAAAAGTGCTGTGATTGGATCTCATCACTATCCATTACCCGGGTTAAAAGAGGAAAATGAGGTGCTTTCTGAAGTCTTTTGGAAGGAGTCACCGGGTTCTGCAAATGGATCTTGATTTTGGATAGACCTTTATGTTAAAAGGCTCCCACATGGCTCAAAATTTCAAAAAATAATAAAGGTAGAAAACTTATTAACAAGTGGCTGCACAACTGTGCATAATATCAGGTAATTATATAACTAGTAGCCCTGAATTATGAATCTGTGCACCAGTAGCTTGCCAGTAGCTCGCTGCCTCCTCCTGTAGCTCTCCACCCACTGCCCTGCCCTCCTGTAGCAACCCCTGCCCCCCTCCCCCATTGCTTGCTGCTCTGCCCCCTTCTGTAGCTCTCCACTACTCGCTTGTAACCAGTAGCTCGCTGCCTCCTCCTGTAGCTCTCCACCTGATGCCCTGCCCTCCTGAGCTCCCTCTAGTCCCCTTAGTCCCCCCCATAGCTTGCTGTCCCACCCTCCTGGGGATCTGTGATCTAGTCGTTACACAGTCGATCGTTATGTTTCACAGCATAATGACCATTTGCATGTTATGTCTTCATTATATAGGATATGATCTTGAGTAGAAAATAAAAGAAGCTTTTTTGAAAAAACCCTCTTTATTATCTTTTCTTCTGGTTGTCACTGCTAGCTTTACTGCTTTCAAAATGATAACTCAATTTCTAGGGGACTGGTAGAGCAAACAAAATTCAGAGATGATATTCGAAAAATGGATGATGCTCGCATTCTACAGTAAAGATATGACAGTTATGATACATTATATCCCAAAGCACTGAAACAGACAAAATGAACTGTTTAAAAAATAATATAAGAATTAAAAAAAGATGTACTCCTCTGAGGCTAAAAGTAAATAAATAGAGAGGATCTGTAGAACACTTTGAGTGTGAATGTGTTATATGAGACTCTCTAATTTCAAATAAGGAACATCACCTTATTTACAAGTGCCCGTGACATATTACAGAAATGGACTTTATATTAGGCTGCAGGAAAATCTCCATAAATCCTTCCACAAAGGAAAAACTGTTGGGATACATTTTCTGTTCACAGTGCAAATAAACTAGAAATCAATAATAAAATAATAAATAAAAGTCCCAATCATTTGAAAATATAAAACCTTTTCCTAAATAAGTTCTTCAGTTCAAAGAAGCAACAAAAGTTGTCAATCCAGGCTACTTATAATAATGATGATGATAATAGGCCAAAGCCATATTTAAGAGCAAATTCATAGCCCTATTCATTATTAAATAATACATTAAAAAGTGAAATTAATGTTTAAACTCAAAAAGTTACAAAGACAATAACTAAATAATAGCAGAGAGAGAGAAGGGAGAGTAAACTTAGTAAAGATAAAAGCAGAAAAAATAGAGATCAATAAAAGATAAACTTCTCTTCGATCTACTCAATAAATAGAGAGAAGATGTAGAAACACAGATAGGACAATAAATTAAGTATATATGCCAATTATAAAAGAACTAGAAGCCCAGTGCATGAATTCATGCACAGGTGGGATTCAGCCAGCCAGGCCCCAATAGGTAGATCAGGGCCGGGCCTGTAGGATTCAGCCAGCCAGGCCCCAATAGGTAGATCAGGGCCGAGCAGTGGGAGGATGGGCAGCTGGCCTGCCCAGATCGCCCAATTAGGGCAGGGCTGACTGGGAGGAGGGGCTGCAGATGATTGGTCGGTCAGCCCTGCCCCTGATCAGGGTGGTGGGGGCCCATTGGGGGCAGGCTGGCAAAGGGGAGGGGCTGCAGGAGGTTGTCTGGCTGGCCCTGTCCCCTATTGGGGTGGGGATGGGGGGCAATCAGAGGCAGGGCTAGCTGGGGGGTAGGGGTTGCAGGCCGACAGGGGTGGGGCCAACAGGGGGGAAGGGCCATGGCAGGGGGAGTTGGCCAGCCACCCTGCTCTCCATTGGGGTGGGAGAGGCTATCAGGGGTGGGGTGGCTGGGGAGAAGGGCTGTGGGAGGTTGGCTGGCCAATCCCCTGTTTGGGCTGGTTCACTGGTCGCAGTGGGCGTCATAGTGACCAGTTGTTCTGGTCATTCTGGCATTCTGGTCACTGGCTTTTTATATATATAGATAGTTTGTATAATATAACAATAAATTTGAAATATTGACAAAATGGAGAATCTCCAAGTAAATTCTGAATCACCAAAATTGAGAGAAGAGAAAAACCTAAGAAAACTGAAAAATACTAAGGGAGTAAGTGGTTTCATGGCTAGAGCTTTAGAATTTTAAAAAAGTGTAATAATAATGCCATTAAAACTAATCTTGACACAATCCTATAAAAAGTATGTATGATACACAAATTCACACCTTCCTAACTCACACACCAACACACTCACAGTGTAAAAAAAAATCCTATGTATATTTTTTTACACTGTGCAGATCAAATTCAGCCCTAAAACAATAAACAAACATGACCTATACAATGAAAACAACAACACTTCTGGATAGGCAGAAAAGAAAATTTAAAAATGAGAGGGACACTATTTTCCTGGATGATGACTTCATATTGTTAGGATGACAATAATCCTTAAATTATTGTATAAATATAACAATTCCAGGTAAGACTCAGGCCATTCCCTCCCCATCCCCCTGAACTTAAAAAATCTCAAGCTCTTTTGGAAAAAACAGGTGAAAATAGGCAAACTCTCTTTGAGAGATATGGGAAATAATAACTTATGAGGTGCTGAGTGGCATTCTAAAAGAGTTATATGCTTTAATTCATGAACCCTCTTAGCAGCCCTCCGCGGTGAATACTATTATTATTCCCATTTTACAGATGCAGAAACATAGCCCAGGTTCAAGTAAACAGTCACGCTAGCATGTAAGTGATGGGACTGGGACATGAACCTAGTCCAACTGGTACCAGAGCCCAAGCTTTCAACACTGAGACCTACTTTCTCCCAGTAAAAGGAGGGCTTGCCAGCTCAGGTATAAAATCATATTATAAAGGTGCAATGATAAAATCTGTATTGTAGTAGCTTCACATGAGAGATCACTAGAACCAAAAAAGAAAGCTCAGAAACAGAAACATACATCTAAAAATTTAGTATATGATAAAATAGGCTTTCAAAAGAGCAGGGTAAAGGCTGATTGCTTGATTAAAGATGCTTGGACAAATGGCTAACAAGTTGTAGAAAAATTAGATCCACACCTCACTCAATGTACCACAGAAGTACTAGAAGAAAATATGAGGAATATTTGTATAATCTCAGAGGTAGGGAAAGGACTTTCTTAGCATTATACTGAAATTAGAAATCATAAGGGAAACAATATTTTCAATCACAGAAATAAAAAGACATTTGGAGATAAAATATTTGCAAGTTATTACAGTTAAATAATTACTATGTTTAGCGTGTATCAAATTATAATTCATTAGAAAGATAAACACTCAAAATATAAATATGGGCCAAGGAAATTAAGAGGTGACTAACAAAAGAATATAGTTGATCAATAAAGATGTGGGAAAATGTGCAGTATATTAAAAAACAAAAACTTCAAACAACAGAGCTATCAAATTGGCAACAGCACCGCATGGAAACTTGCAAAAGATGGAGAGAAGCTGGCAAGACAGATGGAGACAAAGCAGCCAAGAGGTGGGAGGAAAAACAAAGAGTGGCTTCCAGGAGGAGGAAGGGCTGCCTGTTCTGAGATACAACTAGTTGTCTGTGTATGAGGAGGATGGAAAATGACCCATTGGCCTGGACAGCATGGCCCAGTGGTTGAGCATTGACCTATGAACCAGGAAGTCATGGTTCGACTCATAGTTAGGGCATATGCTGGGTTGCAGGCTTGATCCCTAGTGAGGGCGTTTAGGAGCCAGCCAATCAATGATTCTCATCATTGATGTTTCTATCTCTCTCTCTCCTTCTGCCTTCCTCTTTGAAATTAAATAATAGTAATATATATATATATATATATATATATATATATATATATATATATATATTTTTTTTTTTTTTTTAAAAACAAACAAAAAGAAGAACAAAATTCAACCCATTAGATTTTTGCAACAAGAGGCTCATTGGTAACCTCAGAGAGAGTAGTTTCCAGGGATGGTGGACACCAAGGTCAAAATGGATGGGGTGACAAGGGACTAGGAGGCAATGAATGGATACAGCAAGGGAAGACAACCTGTCAAAAAGTCTGGATGTGACAGAGAATCTCAGAGAATGGGTAAGGAGATGTGGGGTATGAAGAAAGATCTTTACTTTTAAGAGAGATATAAGAAAAATTAAAACATTTTTTTATTTGAGAAAGAAAGAGGAAGGGAGAGAGGAAGAGAGATGGGACAGAGAGAAACACTGACTTGTTGTTCCATTTATTTATACATTTACTAGAGACCCAGTGCACGAATTTGTGCACTAGTGGGGTAGCCTTGGCCTGGCCTGTGGGATCAGGCTGAAATTGGCTCTCCAACATCCCCTGAGGTTCCAGATTGTGAGAGGATGCAGGCCAGGCCAAGAGACGCCACTGGTTCACAATCAGGGCCAGAGAGGGACACGGAGGTTGGCCAGTCGGGAAGGGATCACAATAGGGCTCCAGGACATGTCCGGCCCATTCATTCAGTCCCGATTGGCCTGACACCAGCAGTGAGCTAACCTGCCTGTCAAGTGTCTGTCCCGTGGTGGTCAGTGCACATCATAGCGAGTGGTTGAGTGGCCTTAGCATATCATTAGCATATTGCCCTTTGATTGCCTAAACAGACCACCAGACATTTAGCATACTAGGCTTTTATTATATAGGATTGGTTGCTTACTGCCCTGAGCAGAAATTAAACCCGCAACCTTGGTGCACTGGGACCAACTGAGCTACCCAGACCAGACCTGAGAAAATGTAAATGCTGATGAGAAGGGCTTGGCAGAAGGGGAGAGGCTGAAGAAACAGGAGGAGGATGAATTACACAAGGCATAAGGTTCCAAGCATATGGGAGGTGAGGGAGAATCTACAGCAACATTTCTGAAACAGGGGTTTGCAGCCCACTATTAGTGACTGGTCATGAAAGAGATGTGGTGGGTCATGAGCTGGATGCTAAAAAAAAAAAAAAAAAAAAAAGGAAAGAAGAGAATGGAAAATAATTGAGTGCATCATAGGTAGTGAAAGGTAAGTGCTGTTTGTAGATTGTATGTTTCAATTATGTGTGAGTGTGGACTGTATTGCACTTCTTACTGTGAACGAAGGTCCCTGATCTAAAGCCTACATGGGATGCACAGTCTAAAGGGGGACTGGTTTTTGATGGGTGAGAATCTGATAGAAAAGGTGGAGAAGTGAGAGGAAGGAAGGATGGAGATGGGGATTCTCTGCAGGCTGCCGCCTCTGGTACTTGGAAGTGGAAGGAATTTTCTTGGAGGTGGGAGACAAGGTCATTTCCTGGTGCAAGGTGAGGAGAGGGGGCTGTTTGTGGGCTGGAGAGTAGAGAACACTTGAGATAGCTTCCACGGATAAGAGAATAGATTGCCTTGAGAAACACAGATGGACTGCTTGGCCCTGCTGCAGGCTTGATCAAGATTGGTGCCATGGAAATGTAGCAGCACCTGTTTGTCTCCTTGGGTGCTTTTCTCCAGCAGTGCTCACTCAAGCAGGAGAGGCCGCATCAGATTATCCTTGCTTCGTTGGGTCTCTCTGGACAAGTAAACTGAGGCAGCTCTGCTTATTAATGTATAGCTGGGATGGAAGCAGAGGCCTTACAAACCCACCCCTTGAATTTCTTGCACCTCTTTCTGCTCAGAAGCTCAGTGTGTGTTAGTTTTCAGCTGCACTATCTTAATGTCATCCCCGGCACAGGAGCTGCCGGAAGGCGTCATTTAACTTCATTGGGCCCACGAAGGGTGTGCGTGGTTCTCAAGGTCACATGCTTGACGGGTGAGAGTGATCATCCAGCAGGGCTCATCCTTATCACAAATCAGAGTAAGTTAAGACTTGGTTCTCTTGAGGAGGACACAGAGGATGCCTTCCAGAAATGCAGACACATTCCAAAAGGAGCCTCCGGGATAAATGGACAGTGCGGGCCATGCATTCCTAAGCACACAGTATGTCCTCTTACTGGATTACAAAGCCATGGATTGTGCTCAAGTTTTTGTATTCCTTTCTTTATGGGGGAGGGGTGTGGTCCAATCCCCAGCACCCAGGCAGGCACGATGTGGGGACTGCTGTCCTGAGTTAAATTAGGAGGGCACTCATCAGAGCTTACCCTTCCCACATTCCTGGAGCTTTCATTCTGTGCCCCAGAGGTCTGTCTGTCTTTCCCAGCAGCCCCTTCACAGTCCTCTGAAAGCTTTCCTCTCCCACCTGCTGTTCAGATACAGGACACGAAAGGATCGACAGGGGGGGTCCCCAAAAATGTATACACACACTAACAGCTGATAGCTCCACTTTGAAAATGAAACATATTTTAATACACATTGCCTTTGTAATGATTCAAAGTGTATGTCTACATTTTTGGGGACACCCTCTGTTTCGGGGTCATCTTCGCACACTACACACTCCCTGGAGTATCCCATCCCACACACAACTCCTCAAGTCCGCCTCCAGGACAGACCTGTTTTCCAAGCTCCAGACCTGTATAGCCAATGGTCTCTGAAACATCTCACCTGGCTCGAGGATTAATGGCGTCCCTGCTGTGTGCCAGTCACAGCTCTAGGTGTGGGTTGGCAACCAACCAGAAGAGAGTCAAGTCCTCAGCCCTCGGGAAGTTCATGTTCTAACAGATGGCAAAGAACGTAAGGCAGGGAGAGGGGAAAAGTGAATGGAAGAGGGTGGCCTCCTGTCAATAACGGGGTCAGCATGGCCTGTCTGAGGACGTGGCCTGGCAGGAGCCAGCTTTCCTGAGGGGAGATTGCTCCCGGTGGAGGGGGCTCTAAGTGGAGGGGCCAGAGGAGGAAACGGGCTCTCTGTATGTGAAGGGTGGAGGGGAGCGGATGTGACACAGCAAGATGAACCACAGCCAGGCACAAGGGATGAGGTGGAGAGGAAAGTCTTTTAGATAACGAGGAGTGTGGATTTTGTCAGAGCAATGAAAGTAAGTAGGTCCAAAACTGAACTCCTCGTCTTCTTCCCCCAACCTGGTTCTCTTAGATTCTAGGATCTGGAATGTTCCCTGACATCAGCCAATGATTCAAAACTATTATCCCCGAGTTATGGGCTTTCCTTCTGCCCTCTTTTCACTCCCCAACTTCTCACCCTGTAGGCAACTACCTCTCAAGTAAATACTAGTAACCCAGACCCTCCTGCACATTCCAGACCCAGTGTAAAACTGATGGACATCTCTCCAGGGTGATCCCACTAGCACTTCCAAGCGCTGGTCCCAAATTGAATGCCTTATCTATGTCCCGAAGCCTCCTTCATTCCTTATCTCCATGAATGACAATACCCAGTTGCCTAAACAAAATACACTAGCTCCTTCTCCCTCAATCCCGTATTCTATCAGTTACACATACTTCTGTTGATTCTATCTCATCTGTATCTCTTGCACTTGTCACACCCTTATCACACTCCTCTTAGGCTGAAGCCCTCTTCCCACTGCATCTGTCTACCTGGCTTCTCAGCTGTAAATCTCACCCCTTTTGAATCTATCCTCCATATTGGCCTCAGAGTGAATTTTGTAAATCACACATTTTCATGATGTAACATCTTTGCTTGGAACTCTTTAAAGACTCCCAATCGCACAGAGGATAAAGGCCAGACTCCTCAGAAGAGATCAAAAGACCCCCAAAGACCGAAGGCACTTGCCTATCTCTTTAATCTTTATTTTTCTACTCCCAGCAGATGAAGCATTACCCTCCCGCCCCTGCTGCCCCTTACATTCCAGCCACATTAAACCACGAATAACTCTAAAATGTGCAAGGAAAACCCCATGCCTTAGTGAAGTTATTTTCTCTTTCTAGAATATTCTCTTCTCCTAAACTGAAAAACAGCACTTAGTGGCTGCTCACCATGATCAAAAAAGTATGTTTAGCACTGACCAGTTTGTTCAGTGGTTAGAGCACTGGCCTGCAGACCAAAGGGTCACGGGTTTGATTCCCGGTGAAGGGCACATACTTCAGTTGTAGGTTCCCCAGCCCTGGTCAGGGTGCATGTGGGAGGCAACCAATCGATGTTCTCTCTCACCTCGATGTTTCTCTCCTCCCCTCCTTCCTCTATTCCACTCTTTCTGAAAATCAATGGAAAAATATTCTTGGGTGAGTATTAAAAAAAAAAAAGAAAAAAAAAAGAGAGAGATGTTTAGTTTTCCTTCCAGGGAATCTACAATGACCCGGGGGAGTTTGGTGGCCTAGGGCAGCAACACACTTCCTGAGCCCATAACCTGAGGGCCCCCACCTCCCACCCAGAAGACCGCCCTTGTACAAAGACTGTGTGAAGAGCTGAGTCCCAGCAGGGGTAGCCCAAGGCTATCCCAGAAAGCCAAGGTTAGACAGGTGAGCAGTGGCTCCTGGGGGCCAAGGCACCACAGCGGCCAGTGCTGCTCTGACCCAGTGAGATGACACATTGGCCTGGAGGTGCGGGGAGCGGGGGCAGGTACTGGCAGTGCTGCAGGCAGCAGCTCCTGAGCCAGAAGCTGTATAAACAGATCCTGGCAGCTTCTGAGTCAGACCCTGCGAAGCGAAGTGGAGAAGGCAGGGTCTGTGTCGGGCCCTGGGAACACACCTCGTATACACATAGGTTTGAAAATTTTACAGAGTGAAGGACCTGTTTGTTCTGAACCCAAAGGCAAAAGCTGAAGTGAGCATGCCAGAAATATCCTCTTCCCCCACCAACAGCTCACAGTCCTGGCTTAGACTCTAAGGCTGGGCCGGTTTATCCACGGGAGGAGCTATCTGTGGTCCTAGGATGCACAAACACGGCCTTTGGACTGGGTCCTGTGCTCAACTGTGTTTGCAGTTTAGTTAGGGACAGACCCCTCGGCTGGGATGGACTGAAAGTTTGCTCATGTATGATCCTCCAAGAATCTAAGAATCTTCCAGTTGGAATAAATCTTTCCTCCTCTACATTCTGGTGGCATTTTGTGGCCACATCTATAACTGTGAGAAGTCCAAGACTGCTTTGTAATAAAAGTATGTGCTTGTCACACTCATTAGACGAGACCAGGGGTCGGCAACCTTTAAGACATAAAGAGCCACTTGGACCTGTTTTCGAGGGGGAAAAAAAAAAACCTGGGAGCCGCAAAACCATTGCGACATTTAAAACAAATATAACACTGCATATATTGTTTCTTACCTTAATGCTATATACCGGATCATGCAGTTAGCTGTCAATCTGAAGAAAAAAAGGATTTTTTTCACTTAACAAAAAGAGCCGCGTGCGGCTCCGGAGTCACAGGTTGCCGACACCTGGACTAGACTATGAGCTCTTAGAGGGTAAGAAGCATGTGAGAATCACGTCTGTTGCTCTCCCGATGCGGAGCACAAGGCCAGGTGCATAGCAGTCCCCGCCCCTGACATGGCATTCAAATGAAACGAAAGGCGGGCAATCACATCATCAGTTACAATGTCAGAATCCAGGACTTTGCCTCCCTTTCCCCTCTATGAAGGTCAATGTTCCTTGGACTCCAGGAAGCTACCACCATCATAATCACTGTTAGGGATAATCACCCTCCTAGGGATAACGTATCACCGTGGCATCACTCCTCATCCTCAAGGGGCTGCCAGCTTGTCAAGGGAAGGAACCCCTCAAGGATGACCCTACAAGCATCTAGCACACAGTGTGTTTTATATTAGAGGTTCACAAACGTCCCCAACATCTAGATCACCTGGGAAGAGTTTAGAATTTCGCTTCGTGGCCCTCATCCAAAACCTGCTGAATCAGAATTTCCGGTGATGAGGCCAGAATTCTGTATTTTAAAAAATAAACATATTTTATTGATTTCAGAGAGAAAGGAAGAGGGAGAGAGACAGAAACTTCAATGATGAGAAAGAATCATTGATCAGCTACCTCCTGCACGCCCCACACCGAGGATAAAGCCCAGAAGCCCCACCCTGGGGATGGAGCCCAGAACTCAGACATGTGCCCTGACTGAAGATCTAATCGTGACCAGCCAGGCCAGAATTCTGTATTTTAAAAAGCCCATGAAATAAAATAAAATAATAAAATAAAATAAAATAAAAAACCCCATCAATGGCCCTATCCAATTTGGCTTAATAGAGCATTGGCCTGTGGACTGAAGAGTCCTAGGTTTGATTCCAGTCAAGAGCACATGCCCAGGTTATTGGCTTGATCCTTAGTCGGAGGGGAGCAGGAGGCAGCTGATCAATATTCTCTCTCATCATTGATGTTTCTCTCTCTCCCTCTTCTTCTCTGAAATCAATAAACATAAGTTTTTTTTTTTAAAGCCCATGAATGAGTCTAATGATTAGCTGGTTTGGGCCCATTTTAGACTGGACATGACCACCAAAGACACCTGTTTCCCATGACGTGCCTGCCTATGTAAACATAAAGATAACAACCTATGTACCGGGCACACACTGCCCTGGGAGGCTCTACAGCCTCCTCTGCCAGCCATCCCTTTAGCCAGTGTTTGCCTGATGGGCCTTGCCCAGACACACTGAAGACCTTTATTCCACGGCTCACTTCTTACAACCAGATCCCGAGCCAAACGCAGCCAAGCCTGACAGTTATGAAGAAGTCCCATCCCCTCAAACCAGTGTGGTGGGGTGTGTGTGACTCTGTAGGGTCAGCATCTGGTGGGCTTCTGAGGAGCCCCACACACCCACATGCCCACACAATTTCAGGACCCTCCCTGTCTGCCACCCTGCCCTACCACGTGTGTCCCAGCTGTTTCTTGGTTTCCTCTCCATTCCCTGCTGCGAGGGAAGCTCTTTCTGAAACTGCAGTTTCTGGCTGTGCAGGGACCCTGGATTCCCCCAGATGAGGGCCAAATTCAACCTTAGAGCTGCCTTCCCCCACAGGGTAGCTGCCTATTTAAGAATAAATATACCAAGTGATATATGACCCCCATTGACCTGGTAGGGCAAATGTTGACGCTTGGACATTCTGTTAGGAAGTGATGACAGCCACCCTTAAAGCTATCCCTTCACCCAGGGTCAGCCCTCCCAGTCCTGGCCTCGCTTGCAGGGGCTGACCCTTCCCAGGCTCCCCTGCAGTCCCAGCACCCTTCCCAGCCACACCTGTCTAGTCCCCAGTGCAGGAGCTCAATCCTCTCCCCACCCCCAGCCACCACCTTGGATGTGCTGCTCAAGGAAATGACCTGTTTGGGTTCCTGGGGGCACTACTACACAGCACCCCCAACTCTGCATATCACTAGCGTAGTGAGACCACAGGTCTTTACTGTTCTGGCTCCTGACGGCTGGGTAACAGAGGGAGGTCCCAGCCTGTACAACAGAGCTGCTTCCTGCTCGCCCCCTACTGGGGAAACAGAGCTATACATGTTGCATTTCAATTTCCATGAATTGGCCTGACATACGAATGTGGACCAAAGCAATGCCCAGGTGCCCTGCTTCTCTCTTAGAGCCACCGGGGAGTTAATAGGACCTGCAATGAAGCCTAGAGAAAGGAGACGAATGTTGCATCAGCAGAGCAAGTGCACACAGCTCTTATGGTGGCCTGGCCCCTGATCACAAGGGGTCCCGAGAAATCTGATCCCCGCCTCCCCACACGGAGGCTGAAGCTTTCAAACCTCACCTGATCCCAATTTTGGCTCTAAATAAATGAAGAAGCCAATTTCCAAGGACTCTAGCTATTGTGATCGTCTTTTCTGGGTCAAAAGAAAGGCAGCTTGAAATTGCACTTGTCCCGGAAAATCTGGGATTATTTATTTGCAGGGAATGCCTGGGTTCAGGCGCGGAAAGGAGAGAAAACAGAACAAGCTTCGCCTGTGTACAGGGCACTGAGGTCATGCAGGGAGAAAGGGAAAACCTGCCTATTAAAAAAATAAAGGTAGCTGGTGATGTATATGACCTATATGAAGGAAACCACAAAGCCGTTATATTTAGAAAAATGAAAGTGGATGAACAAAAGGAGCGGAATGCTGGCTTCTGGATGGGAAGGCTGTGCATTATAAAATGCCTATTTTCCTCAAGTTAATTTATAGTATAATAGGAGCACACATACAACCTCTCAATAGGACTTTTTTTTCACTCTGACAAAATGATTCTAAAATTAATCTTGAACAACAAACAGATGAGAATCACAATGAATGTTCTGAAAGAGAAAATAATTAAGGGAGAAAGGAGTCGTTCCCAGCTCTGCCAGATATTAGAACATATTCTAAAACAACAATTAAAATTACTCAGTACCAGTGCAAAGATAGAAATAGAGCAGCGGAACAAAGTGGGGACTCAAGAAACAGACTTAACTACATTTGAGGATTCAGTGTGTGATAAAACAATTCATTTCCCTCAAATAAAAAGGGAAGTGAATTACTTAATAAATCATGTTGGAAAACCACATAAGAGTTGGCACAATATTATACATTTATCTAAATATACTCCAGATGGATTAACAAATTATATATTAAAAAAAAAATCAAATTGCCGAGAAATAACCAAAAATAGAACAAACTGATTCTCAGACATGTGGCAGAATGATAGTGTTGTCAGCTATGAAAAGAAATAAAATATATTGAGCGATTTGTCTATATAAAAATGTAAAACGACTGTACAATGAAGACTAGCAAAAGAAAAAAAGGAGAACAAGGGATTGGTAAATTATGTAGAAAAATGCCAAGAAGAGTTTCTATCTACAATATAGAAATAGCAGCGCCTTCAAACTAGAAAGGAAAATGCCAACACAACATTCTCGAAGCTGCGAGTGGGTACAGACAGTTGTTACGCAGGAATTGCTCCACAGAGCTGGATCCAGACCAGCTGGACAAGGGCCAGGACTGGAGGCTCTGTCCAGGGTCCTGTGCTGAAAATCCCGGCACCCTTTTCACATCTCTTACTCACCAGCGCCATGCCTCTGGCCCATGGGACCCAGCAGGCTCTCAAACCTACTTCCTCGGACCCCACCTCCCTTCTTTCATCACATACAGCTGACATCAGCCAACACTTTTAGGAAGCACTGCAAATCAAATACCCAGACTAGCAGTGCATGTGTGTTCACACACGTTTGTGTGTCTATACAACCCCCTTTGCCCAGGCTCAAACCTATGGCTTCTCTCAGAACTCAGTACTGCCAACTCTGCCCTCCTGTCTTCCAGGCCCAGCTATTCTAACAGCATCGATGTATGTCCATGCTCTGTGAGAGAGGGGCTGTTGCCTCGCACGCACGCAATGCCTGTGTGTTAAGTAAAAGAATGAGTCTTCATGGGGCAACCCTAAACGCCTCTGCATCACCAATGCTTTCAAGCTGAGAAACTACATTTTGAACCACACAAGCCCACTTTAATTTACATAATTATGTCTATCTTCTTGTTGGAGTGAGCTCTTTGAGGTCAAGAACTATGCCCCAATCATCTCTGAATTTGCAGCACTTATCACAACATTTGGCACGTTGCAGAAGTCGACAAGGATAAGCTGTAGGGGATATATGCAACTGACACCCATTAAAATCGCCATTATTAAAAGGCCACACAAATACTTGAGGTTTGGCAATGCTGATAAAGGTTACAAGTGATATATATAAACTCTATGAAGAAAACCACAAAGTCGCTTTATTTAGAAAGAAGATGAGCACAAAAGAGATACAGGCCACATTTCTGAGTAGGAAGGGCACGGATTCTATGAATCTTATTCTTAACCTTAGCGCTTTTCCTGCTGGCATTATGAACTGGCACACACTATCGGGGAGCAATAAAAAACTGACAGCTGTTAGAGGGGAGGGGGTTGGACAGCGGGGTTAAAAAAAGGTGAAGGGATTAAGTAAAAAAAACAACAACAACAACACACACACACACACACACAAACACACACACAAAACACAACAAAAAACAAAAAAACCCTTAAAGACACAGACAACAGTGTGGTGACCACAATAGGGAAAAGGAGGTTAGAAGAGGCAGAAGAGAGTAAAGGGGGATAGATGGTGATAGATGGAAACTTGACTTAGGGTGGTGAACACACAATACCATATGCAGATGATGTGTTATAGAACTGTATACCTGAAACCTATGTAATTTTATTAACCAATATCACTCCAATAAATTAAAAATTAAAAAAAAACACAAAAAAAACACAGCAGCCATTCCAGAGGGGAAAAAGAGTCTGTACATCAGGAGTTATAAAAATGTTGCTATGCTGGCCCAACCACCTCACTCCTAGAAATAATTCAAGAGGAGAAGAAAAAAAAAAAAAAACCAGCCATAAGCATGAGGATGGTTATTAGAGCCTTACAGAATGTAACTGAGCATAGCTGGCTAAGCAATGGTCCATTCACTGGACAGAATAGCCCTCAAGTGTTAAGAACGATAACGATGAAAGAGTGTAGAAGCCTGGCAAGATAGACAACACAATGTGAACCTTAAAACACAGAAGGCAAGATGGTATGCTCACTTTGAGTAACACCCCCTGAAATATGCATGTACATGGGTAAGAATAAAAGAATGGCCAAATGTGAAATGGGTTTGGGTTTTAGGATGGGAAATTAAGAGTATTGTATTTATTTAACCTTTTAAATTTGTTTAAACTTTTAAAGAATAGAATGTACCAAAAGCCCATGTTGCTCCAGATACTCGTTGAAACGGAGTTACACTGTATAGGACATGCTCCCCCTTCAACCTGCCTGAGCAGGCTCATTCCCAGAGGTCCTCCACAAACAGATGACCAAGAAGATTCATACCCTCGTATGCAGTTGACCTTGTACATAGCAGGTGCTCAATAAATCGAAAATGGGTGGATAAATGGGTGAGGAGAAGAGATGAAAGTGAAGATCAGGAAAAGGCTTCTACACTGGTAGAGTGCATACTGGTATGTACACAGCATTGACATAGTTTCCACAAAGGTGATGGATCTCGCCCTCATGAATTTAAGTCTTGTTATCTCTGTTACTGAGTTATGGCAATAACTCAGCCAAAGATTAGCTTCTGTACTCTGGCCTAGTACTTTTGCCTGAGACTCCTTGCCCTTCCTGCTGCAGATGGCTCCTTGGGTTCTGGAAATTGGGTGCAATGGAGAGATGGCAAGATTAGGAGGAGGAACCTGCTCTGCCGCTAACAGTTCAAATTCCAGCCCATCACTTAATGGCTCCATAACCTCTGAGCCAGTGATCTTGTTTCCTTGGAATTTGCTTTCATCTATAAAAATGAGAGAATAAAAATTCCGTTAAGTAATAAGGAAGAGTCACATCTTCCCAATGACATAAAACATTTAATAAATATAGGCATCTGCCCATACTCCACGCTTTCTCACTGTCACAATTCTATAGGCCCCTGAGTTTGGTCATAGCCTTACTTAAAATGCAAACACCCAGATTTCTTCACATTTGGAATTTGGTAAGACTATATTATCCTAGACCAGTGCTTCCTGATCTTGGGTGGTGTTTTCCCCAGGCCTGTCACAGCTGTTGGAGGGGCATGTGTGTGGGCTGCTGCCTTTGAGTGGATAGAGAACAGGGGTCCTTCTGAACATCGTGCAGCACACGAGGCTGACCCCAAAGAATCAGCTGGTCCAAAATGTCAGTAGTGATGAGGTTGAGAACACTGATGACCCTATGAGCCAATCCACTTTTCTGTCCAGTGATGTGTGTATATATGTCCTGGGGTGGGGGTTGATTTGGGGAAGAACTCTAGAGGACTGACTAGTCAGGAGGTACTAGGAGAGGATATTTTTCACACCATCTCTGTGTAGAACACCTTCCTTTTCCCCCAACCCAAGCCCTATTTCTGCTGTGACATTTTCTTTGAGCACCCAAGGACCCACTTCTCCCTCTTCGGTCTCTCGAGATTTATAACTTCAACTGTGCCCATCCCAAGAGGCCCTGCCCTCACCTTGCACAGATGCCACAGACAGGAGGAACTGAGCAATGAGGACCCACACTGTCTCCTGGTGGTTTATAAGATGGTGAAGGCAAGCTTGCACTTCTGCAGTCTCAGCTTATCTCTGGGTTAAGGCTGTTTTATAACTGCTTTTGAAAGTGGCTGCTAATGGACTGATAATTGGTTTCCTGGCTATTTTATGAAGTGTGAAACACTCCGCTAGCCCATCAACAAAGCATCAAGTATTGTGTCAACCACCCACCACCAGAGTTATTTGTATCTTCCTCAGTGTCTCTCTTCTTACGGAGGAATCAGGGGAATGGTTGCATGGGAAAGGCTCTCTGTGCTTTTGTAGGAAAGGGGAGGAAATGTCAGAGCGTGGGGCAGGCAAAGAATAAGAGCACGGTGGCCAGAGATTTCTCCCAGGACACCATGCTGAGCACACTCCCAGGCAGACTCAACAGCCGAGAACCCAGTGCATGGTGCTGGGCACAGCAGACACTCACTGTTGAATGGATGGAGAGCGGCACTCCTCCCACTGAGTCTGAGCAGGGATCCCTGGACATGTGAATTAACCAGGGAGGAAGACAGACTCAGAGGGAAGATGCTGGCTCCACCTCTTCTTTCTTTTTTATTTATTTATTTTTAAAAATATATTTTATTGATTTTTTTACAGAGAGGAAGGGAGAGAGATAGAGAGCTAGAAATGTCGATGAAAAAGAAACATCGACCAGCTGCCTCTTGCACACCCCCTACCGGGGATATGCCCGCAACCAATGCACATGCCCTTGACGGGAATCGAATCCGGGACCTTTCAGTTTGCAGACCGACGCTCTACCACTGAGCCAAACTGGCTTCAGCTCCACCTCTTCTTTCAAAATGCCGGGCACGGTGAGAAACATCATCTTCTTTAAAAACCTCGTGGAAAAAAGACCATCTATTGAGCATCTACTACTGTGAGGGCAGCTCAAAAGCCAACACAATTATTCTGAAGTCTCTGCTGGCTACAGAAGATGTGCTGAAACATGAAGGAAAGCGTGCATTTGTGCAGTCTCGGCAGGGCGATTCTCGGGAAAGGAGTTGTTTTTGAAGAAAATGTTTCAAGGGAAGAACAAGGCGCAGCTTTCTACTTTGGGGGACAATTGTTCAAAGAAATCTGAGCCATGAAGATATTTCCCCAATCTCCCTCTTAATTTCCAGAAGGAAAGAACAGCATTGTTTGCTAAGTAATGCATTAATATTTATTGTGACTAGTGCGGGGCAAAATTTCAGGCACTTAAGCTGACTTTCGCTGGAGAGGCTTTTGCATTTATTGTACATTAGGACGGCTTTATAAAACACAGGGACTGACTGGACTTTTTATGCTGTTATAGATGCTCACAGATGTCCCTTTCCTATTGATCACATCATCATATATTTGATCTGGGGTCAGGAGCAGAACACCAAAGTTTAACATTATCCCTCATCCAAAGGGTGACGTGCTGTGTGAATGTCCCACTTTGGGAAATGGTCTCCAAGCATTTACTGTGAAAAATGTGAGAACTGCTCATGTCACGGTTCTCTTTTTCTTTTCTTTTTTAATTCTCACCTGAGGGTATTTTTTTCATTGATTTTAGAGAGAGTGAAAGGGAGAGACAGAGGAAGAAACATCAATGTGAGACAGACACATCTATTGGATGCCTTCACACACACCCCAGCCAGAGCTGTGGATGGAGTCTGCAACCCAGGTACAGGCCCATGACCGGAATCAAACCCAGGACCTTTCAGTCCATAGGTTGATCCTCTTTCCACTGAGTCAAACTGCCTAGGGTGGTCCTTTTTTTCTGTAAATATAATCATAGAAGCTTAGAATTCTTGGAGCCAGAATGGAGAGTTATCTCTTGGATACATTAGTAAACCAAAATCCAGAGCAAAGGTGTCCTGCCACTGTCATGCAGCTGAGCTGGGATAAAGAAACATGCCTCCGATTTTGAATACAAATTTTCTCAAGACTTGCTCATCACCATTCTTTCACCACTCATCCCCATCTTGCTCATCACCATTCTTTCATCATTCATCCACCATTCGAATGCACAGAACCTGTGGAAATAGCTTGAGGGCTGAAAGCTCGGTGGAGCTGGCAGGTGGCACCCCCACTTTCATGAAATGCAAATGCAACCTTGCTGTGTGGCGCAAAGGCCTGGGGCCAACTGGCTCTCTCTGGTCTCCTTCACTGAAGCCATCATCCCTGAGACGTGAGCTGTGTCCTGCTCTGTCCAAATGACCAGGAAAACCCGAGTGATGGGACTGCCTTGGGATGCCATCCTGCTAGGTCTCAGAATCATCCAGAAAAAGAGACACTGTACTGGCCCCCAGAGCTCCTGCCTGCTTCACTGTTCTCATCAATAAGCCCAGGGTCCCTACACCTTATTTACACCACAGAGAACACTGCCTGGTACTCGCCAGGACAGCTCTGCCCCCTGCTTCTCAGCTGTCTGCATCAGCGCCCAGCACCCTGGAAGCTGCCAGCCTTGCTCCTGGAAACGAAGGGCCTGCTGGTCCTCTGCCCTTACTGAAGGTTCTAGAAAGATCACCTAAAACTACTCCTAAGAGCCAAAGAGTCAAGTAAATCCTGGGATGTCTTGTGTGACAGCCCAACCTCCCTCCTTGCAGGTAGCATTCTGCTACATCAAGGTCTCAGTTTGGAGGCACGGAACTTGATCCAGTTCGGAAGTAGCTGGCTGGTCTGCCAACCACTTTATTCCAATCAGCTCTCGGCCCTAGAGGCCCGGCCCTTTCCAGTTCTCCCTGCCTTGCTTTATGTACTTGGATTTCAGAGATGAAGTCCCATGGTACCCTGGACTCCCAAAGCTTGTGCCTTCACCTTCTGAAGCCCTACCTCCAACCTGCCCTGCGAAGCTCCACTC
Organism: Pipistrellus kuhlii; assembly: GCF_014108245.1. Taxonomy (NCBI): domain Eukaryota; kingdom Metazoa; phylum Chordata; class Mammalia; order Chiroptera; family Vespertilionidae; genus Pipistrellus; species Pipistrellus kuhlii. Next base: position 175,562,313 of record NW_023425515.1, on the reverse strand, counting down.
CGCTCACCGGCTCCTGCCGTGAGGGACAGGGGGAGGAGAGGTCTCTGACTGCCAGGCCCCTTGCTCCTGTGCTCCCTGAGCTGCTTCCTGCTGACTCTCCTCCTCCAGTCCCCTTGGTGTGCAGTGTGCTATGAAGTGAACACTGCCAGGCAGTCTATTCAAACCATGTCAGGCCACAGAGATGGGCAGATTTCATGCAATTTTATTATTTTCAATAAGAGTGATTTGTTTAATGTGTACCAAAGAGTGATCTGATCTTTAAACCTCTGTAAGAATTTTTGCATAAACTCACAAGTCATCAAAAATGCTGGGTTAAACTAAACAGTGATTTTTTTTTTTTGTTATTTGAAAAGTATAATCACAAGGATGTGACCCAACTCACCGATTCATACACCAAACTCTCAGTCAGCACGGATGCTCCCTGATACCTTCTTAGGTTATACCTTCCCCCAACCCTGGGGCCACCACTCCCTCATATTCAGAAACTCAGAGGCGCCAAGCAGACGGCTGAGAAGAGCAGAGGGTCAGGCTTCTGCCTTTCCCCAAGAGAAGCAGATTGAAAGAGATGGAGAAGGCTGGGCAGTGAGGGTTGGGAGAAGAAGTGACAGCCCAGAAAAGCTGGATCCTTTGGTTTCTCAATAGCGACCAAGCCTGTACCACTCTTAGCTACACACAGTCCCCTCACACTTGCCAACCCACTGGGTCCCTGGACTTCAAGTATTATTTGCGTTGAAAGAGTGACCGTCCCGTCAAAGAAGGAAGATGGGCCTCCTCATTATTTCCATATAACAGAGCTCTCAACTCCAACTTTCTTGCCAAAAGATCAATAATCCAAAGACAGTTTGATTCCCACCCTCCCTAAATCACACCCAAGAGGAAGCAGTTTGAGAAAATTTCCTTTTTCCTGGCAAGGCCATGGCTTCCCACAGCACTCAGAGGCTGGTACAGAGTCCAATCTTACAGACTTACTAGTCCCTTCCACCCTGGCTTGACTGTCTGGTGTCACTGGTGGCAACGAGGGTGAGGAGAAAATGTCTGGGTCTGAGCCCAGTGAACTGAGCCCCAGTGGCCTATACCTTGCTCTCCAGGATCACCAGGGAGGGAAGATGGCATTGAAGAAGGTCCCCAAATGTCAAGGGCAACCCTTCTCAGTGCTACAGTCAACGTCACTGCCAGAAATGAGGACCCCACCGGCAGTGTTGTGAGGAGTAGAAGAAACCAACCAGAGTGATGTCGTTAGGATCTACAAGGTTCCCAAGGATGGGGCGCCTGGAAGAGCTGGGATTGGCCCTTGCCTCTGGGCGGAGACCCCACGCGGTCCCCTCCTGCACACTTACACACGCAGCCTGGCTTCTTAGCCGACCACTGGTTATTCTTTTGGCACGTGATTGCCTTCTGCCCCACCAGCTCAAAGGCAGGCTGGCACTCAAACTTGAGTGTGTCACCGTGGCGAAAGCGAGAGCCTTCCCTCTGGCCATAGGCGGGCACGCCGGGGTCGCCGCAGCTGCCCTGCTCGATCTCTGAAAGACAGGAAGACAAGAGACAAAAGTTGACTTCATTCCCTTGTGGAGCTGCAGCTCCTCGGCCACGAGTCAGTGCTCCCAGTGACACAGGCAGATCTTCGGTGAGCAACCTGCCTCCTGTCAAATGCCCAGGCCCCTGTCCACAGAAAGAGTTCTGAGGTGCTGGGATGCTTTCCTTCAGGGAAGGTGGGTCTACCTCCTTCTCGGGATGCCTGTCTCAACAGCTGACAAGCCCCGAAGTTTGGAGACTCTCTTGCTGAACTTAAACTCTGCATTTGTATTCCTAATGCCACCTGACAGATCTTGAGTGCAGTCCGTTCCGGAGTGGCAGCGGCGGGCACGAGATGAGAAGGCAGCTGATGCTTGGCTGCCTGCCTTTCCCCAAACCAGAGATTGAGAATCAATATTGGCTGCTTTCTGATAGGGAAGCACTTGCATGAAGATATATATATATTTTTAATTCAATTGGAGATGGTAGCAGGTAAAATGAAACAAATGACTTGTTAGCTATGCTTTTAAGTTCATCTGATTCAACAGTGGTGAGTCAGACTAGGGCTGGGTTCCCTGGGACAGTTCTGGGGTCTGGACTCAGGGGGGCAGAATGGGCTGGCTGCCTCACGGGAGTATCATTCAGTACCCAGGCACCCCAGGAAAGGAATCTGTCCTCACCAAGACCTTGGAGTTTCCTCTGGAGGAGACACCCCCACTTCCACCAGCCTTGTGTTTGGTGCTGTGAGAGATGATGGTGGAGGAGGCAGGAGGGGAGGGTGGGGAGGATAGAGGAGAGGGGGAGAGGAAGAAGCTCTGCTCCCAGGGAGGAAGGCATCCTGAAATACAGGGAGTAATAAATGAAATGACAGATGGTAGGTGAGGACTGGAAGAGCCCCATGATTTGGGAGAGAGGGGGCTGGAGTAATGGGAGGTTTTTGGACACCTTCCCAGGCTTGTCATGCCAAGGGGAACCTGGCTTTTCTGTAGACATCATTACGGGCTGCCAGGAGCCACAGTCCCCGAAGATGCTGTGTGTGACCTAACAAGCAGCTCTGTGCGTTACCTTACATGGGCGGCACTTGGTTGTCACATTCATGTTATCCCTCAAACCATGGCCTCCAGCTCCCTGCTGAGAACTGGGAGAAAGAAGTGTGTGTGTGTGTGTGTGTGGGGGGGGGGGGGGGTCTCAAACATCTAGGGTCCTTGGGTGTGAGGGAAAGTGGATGGACCAGGCCAGGTGCCAGGTCTAAGGGCTCATGCACAGATAGGCTCTCCCATTTCTCATCTCACACATCCTCTGGGCCTCACCTTCTACACACACCCCTGCTGAAAGCACCTCCGATCCCCTCCGGTGCTGGCTTTCCTGTGCAGGGCCTGGGGCACACACTGAGGCACTCCCGGGAAGGCTTTGCTCTAGGTCCCTGAACTGGCAGGGTCTCCAAGGGAAGGAAGAAGGAGCCCCTGGGACAAATCAATCTGGAGAAGCAGGCAGCAAGGCCCTCCTTCTTCTAGGGGTTCCCCTTTTCTTGGGGTGTTGAGATCCTGGCCAAGGACTGTCACTGCAGGCATTCGGAGACCTAACAGAAGTTACCCAGCATCTGAAGACAGAGCTGAATCCTCCTCCGTAAGCTAGGTCCCGGACTTAACGTTTCTTAGGGAGGTCCCACCCTGCTGTAGAAGATACACACATATGGAGGTACACCTTCCATGTCCCTGCCAACAGCTGCTAGTCTGCAGGTGTGATCAGCTCAAGAGAGCCAGCATTCTCAGAGGGAGGAAGGAATCTGCCAGCTCTCCCCCAGGTGTAGATACGGGTCTTCCCCCATTCCTACATCTACCCCATTTCTCCTGTGTCAGTGCCACCAGAGCATGAAATGATGTAATGAGCACCTGCTCTTTGCCAATCCCTGTGCTAGAGACCAGAGATCTGGACTTGGGTCCTGCTGTCCATGGCCGAACAGGGACCTGTGAGGGAGAAAGTATTTATGTCACTGTGTGATTGTGCTGCAGAAGGGCCAGAAGGATACCTGGAGGGTGGGGCTAGAAATAGGATGTGGGCAGTGAGGCACTAATCTTGGGTATAAAACTTCAGAAGCCAGCAAAATTTCAGAAACCAAGACCGTATCTTAGTGTAACATTTTTTAGGAACTCAAAATTAATGACTAGGAATGCAATTCAACATTTAAAAAAAATACCAAGACCTAAACTGAAGACCAGATCTGACCTTGCACTTGGATAACTCACCTCACTGGTCTCATCCTAGTCCTCATCATCAGAGCCTGTGGTTATTTCAAATGTTGATGTTTTTAATCACTGACATTTTCCATTAATCTTGATTTTTAAACTTACATTAAAATATTTGTATTAATTACTGTGTTTTTTGGCATCCTTCATCTCCTTTAAATTTTATGCCCAAGGTGAGTGAGTGAGTACCTTGCTCCCCTCACCCCAGTCCCAGCCCTGGCATCAGGGAAGGCTTCTTGGAGGAGGTAATGTCTAAGCTGAGATCTGAAGCCTAGGCAGGAGCCAGCAGGTGAAAGGACTGGGGGATTCATTGCAGCATCATTTACAATAACCAAGATATGGATAGATGAATGAGTAAGAAAAATGTAGTGTGAACACACACACACACACACACACACACACACACACACACACACTGGAACATTATTCAGCCATAAACTAGAATGAAATCTTGCCATTTGTGACAAAATGGATGAGATTTGAGGGCATTATGCTAAGTGACATAAGCCAAAGGGAGAAAGAGAAATACTGTATGGTATCACTTATACATGGAATCTAACAAATCTAAACTCATAGAAACAAAGAGTAGAGCAGTGGTTGTTAGGCCTGGGGGGTGGGGGAATGAGGAGATGTTGGTAAAAGGGTACAACGTTCTAGTTATAAGATGAGTAAGTTCTGGGGACGTTATGGACAGCATGGTGACTATAGTTCACAATACTATACTGTATATTTGAAAGTTGCTAAAAGAGTTGATGTTAAAAGTTCTCATCTCACACATACAGACTGTAACTATATGAGATGATGGTTGTGTTGGCTAATCATATCATGATAACCATTTTACAATATATACACATGTCAAGTCATCATGTGTATATATTGTAAAATGTTATCTGTTAATTATATTTCAGGGGAGCTGGGGGAAAAGAGAGGAATGAGTGGGAGAGAAGGGGGGAGAAGCACCCTTGGGGTGGAGATGAGGCCATGCAAAGTCTCATTGGTAAGACTGTAGGATTGCAATGACAACAGTGATACTAACTAGCTAACAGTTGCTATAACTAATAATCTGGTGCTGATTATGTGCCAGCAGCCACTTGGAGCACTTTAGATATATTGAGTCACTTCATTCTTACAGTAACCCTGAGAGGTAGGTACTATTATAGCCTAATAAGTAAACTGAGGCAAGTATCAATCATGTAAAGCCATAGAGCTAGAGAATGGATCAAAGATTCAAATGGGTTGAATGGTCTTAGGGCTCCTAACCACTGTGCGATATTGCCTTTCTATACACAAGGTACTGTCAGCAAGGTGCTGAGAGATGAGGCTGGAAAAGGCAGCAGGGCCAACCCATGGAAGGGCCTGTGAGATCTGCTAATAAGACTGAGCTACAGATAACAGGCGCCTGGGAGTCCACAAAGGGGTCCATTCTATTGAGCATTTCATATTGTACATTCTGAAAGATCACTCCGACTGTTGTCTGTAGAACAGTCAGGAGCAGCCATTATGGAGGCAGAGGGATCATTCATTTAACAAATGCCTGCGTGCCTACTTACCGAGCCACTGCACCCGGCCCTGGGGATTCACAGAGAATGGGGCAGACATAGCCCTGCCTCGCTGGAGCCTCCATTCTAATGGGAGTAATTTGGAAGGTGTTCTGGTAGCATCCCAGACTGGGCACTAACAGAGGGGATGGAGAGAGATAGAAAGATCTGGAAGGCCTAAAGCTGGAAGAAGCCATAGGCCCACTGAGAATGAGGTTATAGGGGATAAGGGAGAGGCATGGGTCTACAGTGACATGAGGTGGGCCTTAGACCCTGGGTGTGCTTCCACTAAGATAAGAATGCAGGAGGAGGGACAGGACTGGGGGTCAACAGTAAGGCATGTTGAGTGGACACAGGCACCTCCAAGTGAACACAGCTAGTAGAAAGTGGCCTCATGGGTCTTAAGTTCAGGAGAAAAGTCTGGTCTAGAAATACAGAATTTGGATTCAGCTCACAGATGATAAAAGAAGCCATGAGAAGGATGAGACCACTCAAGGAGAGTGAGAATTGCCAGTCTAGGACAGAACAGTTAGGTACACTGTAGGGACCAGCACAATGTTAGATTAAATCCTGGGGGAAGTGGGGTCACAGAAGGCTAGAGAAGAATGAGCTTCAAGGAACACAATAGCATCGCATGCTGCAGGGAAAATCAGGTTAGGGAAGGGCAGTGGTGAATTAGCAGAGAGTAGACTGAATGTAACAACAATGGGACCAACACCCAATGGGAGAAGAGGAAGATGCTATAGGAAGAGTGGATGCCACTTAAAAATGGCATTTCCTGAAAGTGACAGAATGGAGAGAAGTTAGGTGGTAACACAGGAGGAGTATGGACTTAAGGGGGCAGTTTAAAATATTTTTAAGATGGGAGAAATATAACCACGTTTAAATGCTAGGGAAGGAGAAGATATTGTAGATAGAAACAGAGATAAAGATAGACACATAAAATATAGAGGCAGATAGAGAGGATGAGAGATATCACATAGTTAGCTGAAGATATGAAGGAATCAGGGCATGAGACTCTAGAGAAGGCAGGAGAAACAGGCTCCCTGTGCTCCACTGCCCTGCCTGGAGCCACTTACTGGGGGAGGGCCTGAGAGACCTGGGGACTCTCGGGGGAACGAGGGAAGAGGTGATTGCAACAAGTGTTGAGGTAGGATCCCAGAAGGCTGAAGGAGATTCTATGATGATGACACAGGCTCTGTTTTCTACAGTAAGTAAAGCAGGAGGTCGTGGTCTTTGCTGAAAGTGAGCAACCAGTCCTGGGGAGGAAGGTTTGATGTTGACAAGAATGTCTGAAACAATCACTCTGGAGAAGAAATCATGGCTGGATGGACTGCCAAAGCACCTCTGGAGCCCGAGGAGATGGAGATGCCTCATTTATAGGGACACCAAGAGCAGGACTGTGTGAGTTGTCCCAGAAGCCCTCAATGATGTGGATCCCTCAGAAATGGAGGAAGCGCAGCAAGACTGATTGAGGGGCGGGTTGGGTTTGGAGAAATGGAAGGACAATGGGGTAGGGGGTTGGGGTATTGTTAAAAGAATGGCTGAGGGGTTACTCAAGGGCTTTGGGCTAAATGAGAAAATAAGTGAGGAGGTGGGGGTGATAATCGAGAAGCCAAGGGAAGGATGATGAACAGGAGCAGGGGTGGGGGGGCGTAGGGGGTTGGGGGTCGGGAGGGCAATGAGTGGAGAAGCTGAAGAGACAAAGGATGCCAGAGCAGATGGGTGGAGTTAAGATTTCAGAGGTGCTGGAGATCAAGGTCTGGCTGGAGTGCACAGAGAGGAAGTGAGAAGATCAAAAAAACTGAAGAGGCAAGGTGATAACGGGAATAGAGAGGAAGAAACTGGAGATGTTGATGAAGAAAGTGGCACAGGTGGAAGGAGACAATGTAAGGTCAAAAGGAGAAGGGTTTACACAGATGGAATAGATAGGAGAGTGAGCACACGAGCCCAGCTCTCTAACAGACATTCATGGCCAGGGGACATGAGTTGCTTGCACTGCAGAGGGCCATAGGGTAATGATGGCCTCAGGGGAAGTCAGGTTTAAGGGGGCTTTTGGCCAAGAGAGCAAGGCACTGGAGAGGGGAATGTAAAGACCACAGAACCAGGATTCGGTGGAGGGGAAAGGAAGAACAGAGCAGCTTGGGAGCTCCTCCCAGGAAGGCAGAGGGGGCTGGTGCCTAGCTTCGGTCTCTCTGACATCCCATCTTGATCTGGGCATTCCTTTCAAGACAGGCATCAACCCCTCCTGGGAACACAGGGACCAAGACCCCATGTCTTTCTGTAGATGGTTCCCTGTGCTCTACTGCTCTGCCTGAAAGGTGCTTGACCTTGACCTTTCTGGTCAGGTGTTAACCAAGTCCAATGTCAGGGCCCAGAAGTGCAAATGGATAAACTAAATTCTGACTTGGAGAAAATCATGCATGCAATTCCCTGCTGTCTGGCCTAATGTAATTCCATTCTATGTTTATCTCTCTCCCTTTCTCCCTTTGCCTACCAAAAGCAAGCTGGGGACACGAGATGAGCGTTTCACAGACGCCTCCGAATTCCATCACGCTGGCCCTTCGCTCAGCTTATTTGCTTTCCCTGTTCTCAGCGGTGCTGTTCCTATCATCTGTGATCAACCTTGGTCTTCTCCCAGGTTTTTCAATTTCTAATACCAAATTGCAGTCCTATTTTATGACAATGTCTGTTCAGTGGGAAGTGCGTCATGTGTCGCCATAAATTCTCCATTTGATGTGCTCCAGGGAAGGGCAGCGCTGCTCGCAGGGAGGAGGGGCGTCCAAGCTTGGGGCTGTGATTTGGTGCCTTTACAAATGGATGCGACTTCATTTATTTCATCGTTTATTCACTGTTCTCTCAGCCTGGGCCTGGCGTCCTCAACTGGAATTTTCCTATTCCCACGCCTCACGCTGTAGACTGCAGTGTAAGAGGCTGCCTCCTCAAAGATGCCCCCTGGACAAAGCAGCCTGGATGCTCCCCATTTCATTTCCTCTCTTTGCACCCCATTCTCTTCCTTCATAGCACTGACTGTCCTTCCTAAGTATTCACCTGCTTATTTTATCAGTTACTGTTCTAGATGTCGGGAGTACAGAAGTGGGGAAAAGGGACAAAAATCTCCACCCCCATGGAGCTTAACTGCCTCTTTTCTTGATTCATGCATTCAGCCCCTTTATCCGCCTCCAGCTGCCAGGCTGACCTTGTTTCTTGTTCCCACCCAAGGTGCGCCCTATGGAGGTGGGCATTGGTCATGTCTTGTTGCTTACTCTGCACCCAGCACTAACATAGTGCCTGGAACACAGAATATTATGTTCAGTGTGAGAGTCCAGCTAATATTTATTGCATGGAAACTGCCAAATGCCACGGCCAGCACTAAAGACACAGAGCAGTCTGACCCATGGCCCTGCCATTGGAGAATCCCTGTCAGGTGGGTATGGGGTAATTACAGCATAAATGATGAGGGCAGGGGAGGTGTGCCTCTGACCGCAGAGCCTCTGGGAGAGCAGAGGGCAGTGCAGGCCTTGGGGCTGGAGGAGGCAGCTGGAGGTGGACCAAGTCGGACATGGAATCAGCCTGGATCTCACCTCCGCTCTCATCCAGTCCTCAGTAACACCTCACGTGGCTCCTCCTCCTTCACACATCAGGCCCCTCAGCTCTAGGCCCTTCTCCCACTCCTTAGTCTCCCCTCCCAATTTCTCACCTGGATGGTGGCATGGGGCAAGAGTGGGTCTCCTGCTTCTTCCCTCTATTCTGAACTATAAGCAGCGTGAGATAGCTCAGAAATAGAAATCCATTTATCACCATGTCCTGCTCATTGATTCTCTCCGAGCTTCCTAAAACCTTATCTCCTCGGCAGGGCAGGGCCTTCACCGAGGCCTTCCACCGAAGCTTCATCTTTGGCCATCACTGACCTTGAGCTTTGTACACCACAAAACTGAACAACCTGTGGCAAGGCAGGATAGAGCGCCGGTGACGAGCGAGGGCTCTGATGGCAGTAAGTGCTGGGCCTGACTCCTGCCCCTGCACTAAGGAGTAGACCCGGAACCCATTTCTCACTCTCTTCGAGTCCCAGTTTTGTCATCTGGAAAATGGAAGTGGTGATAATAACTCCCACCTTACAGGCTGTCCTGAGGATTTAATGAGCTAGTGCACGTAAGACAATTGTCAAAATGTCTGGCCCATGGTACATACCCAGGAACCAGTAGGTGTTACCTCACTGTCAGGCTTGGCTTGTTGTTGGCAGAGCCCAGCTGGCTCCCCTGTGGCTCTAACTTGGCACCTGCTGTCCCTCTGCTCCCGAATGAACACCCCTGCTTGTCTGCCAGACAAAGCGCCATCATTCATGTCAGCCCCCGTGCTGTTCAGGCTGAGATCTTGCCTAGGATGTCCGGGCCGAGACAGGCGCTCTCTCCCACTCCCAGCCCCTGGGAAGACCTCCTGTTACAGCTGCGGCTTTGGCTTATGATTCTCCCTGTGAAATGAAGTTTCTTGAGGATGGAGAGAGGGTTTTTGAAATATCTCCCTCCAGCTTCTAGTAGAGTGCAAGGCACAGAGGAGACATTCCGTAAGAGTTTGAGGGATGACAGGGGAGGATGGAGAGAAGCAGGAAAGGAGACTCAGAGGAAGGGAGCGTCGTGTTGGAGAAGAGTTATAACTTCAATGTGGCAGGAAGTGATGAAGAGGGCCGAGGCCATGACTGAGACCACAAGAGCCTGGTCTAAGGGCTGAAAGTTTGTTTATGCTTTATTTTGTACGCGGTCAGTTCTTCAAGGCTGGGGGTTTGATGATGCTCTCTAGAGTGCAGGAGGGATGCGTGTCTACACCCAAGCACAGTCTTGCGCATACTAAGTGCCTCACCGATTCATCGTTTAGCCAGCACAAACCCCTGGTGAGTGACTGGGTATATTTGGTGCATTAAGATGACCTCTGGGCATACCTGGATCTCATGGATAGACTTAGAACCCACATCCCACTCCACGTCTCCTTCTGATGGGAAGGGCGCAAGGAGGCAGGAGACACAAAGCACCTTGTGTGTACTGTGGGGTATTTGTGCACCTTTCTCTGCACATGACTTTCACAAATAGGACGGAAGTGTGGGTGGCTGAAGTGGCAGACATGCTTCCTTCCTCATCTTCCTTCACGGCGCTGCCTGGGCATGTGACAGGCTGAAGCAGGTTAAGAGAAGAGGTGATGTGAATATGGACAAGTAGGATATCTAGGTGGCCTCGAAGCTGTCTGCATTTGCCCCAAATTGGAGCTTGCCATTTGCAAAAGCCCGGTATTTGGTGAGTAGATCTCAGGGACAAATCATTCCCTGTCAAATTTTAATGCTGCAGGACCCTCTGGCTGTTTGTCACTCTACCCCCAAGGGCTAGGACAGAAGGGCTTTCCTGAGAGGAGGTAGCCGCTGCCTGGATCTAGGTAAACTCTAGATCCCGGTGCCTGAGGAAGCCTTAAGGGTATCATGGAAACTCAGTGAGTGTCTTCGGAACATGGCTGGTGCCATTCTTGAAAGAAGTAAGAAAGTTTGGACTTCTGTGCTTCTGGGGATGAAACTAGAAGCAGGGGTGTCCTGAAAGTGGCAGATTTGGGCTGAGAATGGTTACAGGCATGCTATTCTGATAGGAGGAAAGGCAGTGTCTGGAGTTGATGGTGCTGGTCTGCTGCCCTTGCCTCCTATCCAGCCCAGCTCCAGCAGCGTCCTTTAGCAGTGCCCACCAGCAGAGGGGATGGAGGCACTGCTGGCGGAGAGAGGGCTAGTCTCAGCCATTGTCTCCCTACTTACTCTAAATCTTTATTTCTGCCCAAGTCTTAGCTCCAACCCTATGCATATGCCAGTTCTCCAAGCCAAGCTTTCCTCTTTCTCAGGGATGCTGACCAGCTCCTTTTCATCCTTCCAGCAGTTCTCAGTCTCAGACACCAGCTCCTCCAGGAAGCCCTCCTTGATGCCCTGAAGCAAGATTACTGCCCCTCCTTGATGTTTCCCATTTTTTAGCACTGCCTCATCTCTAATGAAGACAGGCTATGACTTGGGTGCACACACAGACTATCTTGTTGTCCTTGTGGCCCAGATGTCCTGAACAGCATCTGTGACACATGATAGGGGCTTAGACAGTATTGAGTACCCAGGGACCTCATTTCCAACATGAGTGCCCAAGACCGCGGGGCCACCTTTCTGCATAACCTCTACTCCTTCACTCCTCCCAGTCTCCAGGGTCAGGCTCCCCCCAACCCCCTCTTCCAGTGCTAGACCAGGCTCCCAGGTTTAGCTCCAGGCTGCAGATCCCAGACTCTAAGTCAGGAAGCCAGGAGACTCCCAGATTGATGCTAAAACTTGTTAGCAAGTTGTACGTAATTTTTTGTTTCTGGTAAATGCTAATTGCCTGTTCCTTAAATATTTCTTGTTCTACTCGGAAGCAAAGCAGTTGCCACTGTGAATGCATTTCCTACAGCTGGCTGTCCCTATGCACGAGGACTGAGCTTCCTGCTCAGACTCCTCAGATATGGATGGAGCCTAAATCCCTTCCCCCACCTCACCCTGGGAGTGTGGCACGCAGAGCTGGAAGAATTTTCAGGAAATAAATCTCCCAATTTCCCCATTGGGGAATCACACTTTCATCAAGGGGCAGAAAGGGGTGCTACTCCAGTATTACCTGTTTGCCCCCAAGGAAGCTTCTCTCTACGTGAACTAGGACAGAGGGGGTGTTGATGAAGATGGGGCCAGGTGTGCCTGGAGGAAGTCTCTGCTCTCAGGGGCTCCATGCCACCTGCAGAACATCTGCATGCCTGCTACCCTCCCAGCCCTGAGCCAAGTTGTGCTATAGGGAATTCACCAGAAGCTGGGATTAAAAGAGGGCCAAGAGGGGGGTGAAGGTCATTTTGAGGCTTCAGGCCATGGGTGCAGCTTGGGAGAGGAGATGCAGGGGAGGGGACCAGGTTTTTAATTGAGTGTTGGCTAAATGCCAGGCCCTCCACCGGGCACTTCACTACGCTGAGTACCTGTAACACCCTGCCTTGTGAGATAAATGTTTAGCAGCCCCTTTCACTCATGAGGAAACTCAGGCTCAGAGATGAGACTGGCTGAAGATCACACCCAGAGCCTGTAGCAGAACTCAATTACAGGTTGGGTTTGTCTGACCCTAAAGCCCAGGGGATAGGAGAAGGTGTGGGCTCTCGGCACACGAGTTCCGGAAGCTGGTGAAGTAGGGGATAGGGGATTGAAAGGATGCTGAGGAAGGGTGCCCAATTGAGCCCATGCAAAATGTCATTACAATTTAATTCTGCGAGCTTCACTGAGCACACCTATGTGTCGGGCCCTGGGATAGGCCCTATGGACCTTAGAGATGAATAAACTGTAATTCTGCTTAGAACGGATTCATAAAAACCAGAATTCCGCTTGGAATGACCATCATGGAGAGCCTAGGATGCCAAGCGGATGATTGTACCTTCCCCAGAAGCAATGCAGAGTTGTCCTGAAAGTTGTTTTGAGGAGGAGGAAACTGCCAGGTTTGGATTCTGGGCGATGGCTGTGCTGCATGTGGCAGATGGGGGTGAGGTGGGGGCTTGAGTCAAGTGAGAGGGGGATGAAGGCCCAGCAGCAGTGAAGACAAGGAGCTGGGTGCTGCAGAGGGAGAGCTGTCAGAATCCAGGACGGGGTTAGTGGTGGGAAAGGGAGGAGGTGGTGAAAGGAGAAAGAGTGATAGCATGAATGGTGACTCTGTTTCTTAAGATGGGGACGCAGGGGCAGGGGCAGTGGGGAGGGGGAGATGAAGAGCTTCATTTTGGATGGTGTTAAGGATTGAATGTTTGTGTCCTTAGCCCCCATCCAATGACTATGTTGAAGGCTTAGCCCCCCATGTGGCTGTATTTGGAGATGGGGCCTCGAAGGAATAAAGGTTAAATGAGGCCATATGGGTGGAGCCCTGATCCCACAGGGTTAGCGTCTTTATGAGAAGAGACACAGAGGGCTTGCTCTCTGTCAATTCATGTGCATGCAGAGGAAAGGCCACATGAAAGGCAGCCATCTGCAAGCCAGAAAGAGAGCCTGGACCAAACACTCAATCAGCCAGAACCTCGCTCTTGGACTACTAGCCTAGAATTGTGAGGAAATAAATTTCTGTTTACGCCACCCAGGCTATGGCATTTCATTATGAGCAGATGGGTTAGGTTTGAGATGTCTGAAGGAGAAGCTATATAAAATGTGTCACCAGTGGACTAAAATGCAAGTGGAAATAGCTTTGGAAGTCACTGGTGTTTAGGTTGCGGCTGGAGCCATGAGAGTGGATGTGATCAACTGTGGAAGGTTCTACAAAGCGAGGATGGAAGCTAAGGTCAGACACTGAAAGACAGTGAGGAACCATGCCAGTGTTCCAAGGGAGCAGCCAGAGCAGTGGAGAAGCAGTGGCCACAGGTGGGAGAAGCCCTGAGAGCAGCTTGGGGGGCACAGTCACAGCAGATGCCAGGGAACTCAATCACCCACCTTTTTACTCTTCATCATGAAGGTGTGAGACCGATGGGCTTCACCCCTCCAATGAACTGTCAGTGGCAGGGGAATAAGAAGGGAAAGGCAGGCCCATCCCGACATTTGGTAATTCATTGGTTCTTCCCACTGGACAAGGTGCAAACCCTTTATGAAGCCTCAAGCTCTCTGTGGCCAGGATTGGCCTTCTGCCACTTCTGCCTCCACACCATACACTGTGGCCATAGTGAACCATCTCATTTCTCAGCCAGTCTGGGGAGCAGGGGCCCAGGTGGGGAGTGCAGGTGTGAGGCGGGGCCCTAGAACTAGGGCCTATCAAAGCAAGCACAGCCCATCTGCGGGACGGCAAGAAGCCATGTGTCCCCGGGCAGAGGAGGACACCCGGTGGAGAGCAGGGCAATCATAGAAGGTTTGGGAGGAGAGAAACTTCAGTAGCCTCCAGGGGAAGTTGCCTCAGTGCCTGGCACCATGCAAGGAGCTTTCTGTGACTTCCTTTCACTTTAACATGCTGTGAGGTTGCTATTTATTATCCCACTATAGTGGTCCCTGAGGGCACCCAAGTCTTTACATGGCACTGCAAACCCCAAGATAATGAACATGAAGCCTCTGGCACATAATGGGCTCTCACCAAGTCCCTTTCTATTCCAATGCAATCACACCAAACAGGTCTAATTCTCCTTTCCCACGAAACAATCCTTCAGATATTTGGACCCAGCTCTCAGGTCCCCCTTGAGCTTACTTTACTCCCCGATAAACACTCGGGTGGTTGTTCACCTTTCTCACTGGGCTTGCCTGATGTCCTCTCCGTGTCCATCCCAAGCTGCGGTCCCTGCATCTAAGTTCAATTCTCTGATGCCAGATCAGATCAGGACAGAAGAAAGCACACTAACTCCCTGGGATCAATTCTAGTAGCTAATTTTTTGAACCTTAAAACCTGCTTGATAGTTATCCCTGCTTCATCTGGGCATGGTAATGTAGCCCACAGTCTGTCCCATCGAGATCTTTCTGCATGCAGACTGGTGTACTGGTCTGTCTTTCAAACTCATGCTATTTATGTCTAATCTGAGCCATTGATAAAATATGGACAGAGTAAGGGCATGTGATGACAGGATCATTCCTCCGCCTTTGGAAACATTCACTGCGGAACATCCACAGAAGTTCAGAAAGCGGGGGGAACTTTAGAAGCTGCATGCCAGAGTTCATTCCCATTTTCAAAGCAGCGAGTGACAGAGCTTGGACCTGAATCAGTGTCTCCTGATTTCTTGCCTGATGCTCTTTCCACCGCCCCACAGCTGTCTGAGTGTAACTCCGGGCACCAGAAGAACCCATTCTTAACTACCTACATATGCACTCATCAGTTACATACTTACTGCATTGCAATGTGCGACACTTCTTACTTTCACATTCTTTATCTAAGCGCAATCTTCACAGTAGCCCTGGGACCTAGATTGTATTATTATCTGCACTTCACAGATGAAGAAACAGAATCCCACAGGGGCTTCCTGACCTAACCTGGAGCTAGAAAGCCAGAGAACCAGAATTTAAACTCAGCACTTGTCCCCCAATAGATGTTCTCTGCCTGCTGCTCTGTCTCATCCAGACATATGCTTCCTGATCTTAGAACAGTGCAGTCACTGTACTCACCCCAGTGGGCACTGAGGTATGACAGTGCTAGTGCAGGAAATATGGGCTGACCTCCTATTATGGGTTGAATTGTCTCCCCCCAAAAGATATGTTGGATCCTAACCCCTGGTGACTGTGCATGTGACTTTATTTGGAAGTAGATTCTTCGCAGAAGTAATCAAGTTAAGATGAGGTCATACTGGAGGTAGGGTGGGCCCTTTATCCGTTCTGACTGGTGTCTTCTAAGAGGGGGACAGAGTCACACAGGGCTGAATGGGACCACAGAAGCAGAGACCAAAGTGCTACAGCTACAAGCCAAAGAATGCCAGGACCGCGGGAAGGATCACCAGGGAAGCTAAGAAGAGGCAAGGATGCTACCCAGAGTCGCAGAGGGAGCACTGCCTCCTGACACCTAGCCTCCAGCTGTGAGAGAACACACTGACTTTGAACCAAGCTATCAGGTGTGTGGCTCTTTGTTAGGGCAGCCCTAGGACGCGCTGGGCATCCAGGGTGGAGACAGTCCAGGTCCTGGTACAGAAGGACCCTTGAGCATTGGGGTGTCAGGCCCACGGAGCAGAACGAGTCTTTGGCACTGCTCCCCCTAAAGAGTTTCTTGTAGAAAGCTCTGGTCTCTGAGTTGGGGATGCAGTTGGATCCTGTCTCTCTAGTAGCCATCGTGTCATTTTAAAGATATAAGGCCCCCTTTCTTGATAAAGCATTTCCTGATGCCCCGGAAGATGACTGCCCTTCTCCGTGCTCCATGGCTCTCTCTGCCACCACCCCCTGACTGCAAGAGCTCCCCTGCTTTTGCTCTGTCTCTGCCATAGGGCCTGGGTCTGATGCATCTGCTCCCTATGCTGGCCCGGGGCCCGACACCTAATAGGGCCTTCACAAATCCCTGGGGGATGGCTTCTGCTCCCCTTTTTTTTTTGTGGGTTTTGGCATTAGCAGTCATGAGACAGCAGGAGGCGTGCAAGTGCAGGGAAGGGTGATAGTGGTGGCATCTCTTAGGCTCAGAGTCTGCCATTCCCTTAATGGCTGGCTGTTTCCATCAAGAGATGAAGGTCACCCTCATCTGTATCATCTGTATCCTCTTCAGGCCACCAATGGTGTCTGTCCCTAGCACTGTGAACAGCCCCTTATCACTCTAACACCCCTAGTGGGTAGTAGCTTGGGAAGCTCCTATCTCTAGTATGAAGATAGGAAATATCCGAGGTTAGAGAGTTTATGGGGTCCTTTAAAGGCCTATATGAGTTTAGTATGAGCTGGGGATGGAACCGATGTGTGTGCCCAGTGCTGTGTGTCCAGTATTCTAAGTGATTTACTTCAGATAATCCTCAAATCAACCCAGGAGACCCACTGGACAAGGACAGAGGCTGGGGCTCAGAGATGTCAAGAACTCCAATGTGCCCAAGGAGAGGAAGCTAGTGCCTAGCCGAATCAGGTTCAAGCCCAGGGCTCGCTGACTCCAAATCCAAACCCCAAGGCTTTGACTCCAGAGCGGGTCCCTCACTCCCCAAGAGCAGTTACCTTCATAAGAGGCCTTGAATCCCAGGGAGCTGCCACTGCCGTCCGTCTGGAAGAGGAGCCACATTTGATGGTTGGTGCTGACAATGAGATCTGGGACCGACGTACCTGTGAGGCTGTCAGGAGAGAGAGATTTAGAGATGTGCACCCCACCACGGCAACCCACCTGAAGGACTGCCCGACTGAAGACACCTACAGGAGCATCTCGGAGCCAGGCTCACTTGGACAAATTCTGAGCTCCATGGAGTTTCTGACACTGGAGCCCAGGGACTCGGCACTTTTCCCCCTTGGCCATGGGCAGAGCCTGAATCTCAACCTCCACTTCCTCTCCCAGGCCCCTGGGCTTATGAGAGACATCTGTGGCCTCGCTGGCTCAGGGGGCAGGGCTGGTTGGAACCAGATCTAATTAAGGGACGTCTACACCCTGTAACCTCTGATTTCTCCTGTGAACTGTACTGCAGGAAAGACAGACAGAAACCCCTTCCCCTGGTGGGAACCCAGCCATTCCTCTCAGTGGACGTGTCCTCCCCTGCCAGTATGAGAACCGAGGCTAAAAGCACAGCCGTGACCCTGGGCCACATTTTCTTAAGTTTGAGCTTCTCACTCAACTCACATTTCCCAGGCACCTATCCAAGGGTGACACCGTCACGTCCATTATCTCATTTAATGCCCGCATTAGCTCAGTGAGGTAGGGGTTATCATCCCCACTGTACAGATGAGAAGGCAAAGGGACAACATGGGCAATGGCTTTCCTGAGGTCAGCTTGCCGGAGAGTGGCAGAGCAAGCATCCACTGCACTGGCTGGGGTTTCTGGAAGAAATCTGGCTTCCTCTTACTGTAGAGATGGGAACTGAGGCTCTGGAGGGGGCAATTTCGTTAATGGGTCTGCTCTACCCTGGGTCTCAAAGCTGAGGTTGGGGGTGTTGGCTTGGCTGCAGAGAGATGCTCAGCACATGAGTGCCATGGGGGAGGAGCTGGGACAGACCACCTGGGGTTCACCAGCCCAGCCCTTGTGACATCCCTGATCTGGGGGCTCTCATGCGAGTAGACTGAGGCCAGGCCAGGGTTGGCTCTGACTCTGCGATGGCAGTAAGCAAGAGAGAAGCCAAGGCCTCTGCTTTTCCTGTTTGACCCGATTGGGACTACAAAGGCCAGGACCATTTTGCATGTGTTTCCCTGAAGGTCTGAGAAGGACGTTGGCCTAAAGAGATCTGGGGGTGATGGGTGAGTCCCTGGGCTGTTACATGACTTGCTGGGAGCTCACTCACAGCAGATTAGTGCAAAGATCTGGGTGTGAGCCCTGGCTCTGCCATTCTTTGTGGGGGGGCCTTGGGCAAGACGCTGGGTGTCTCTGGGCCTTTCCACTCCATGTGAAATAATGGGGTTGGGTTGTATGATCCCCAAGAGTCTTTTCAGCTTTGCTGTTCTAAGGTTCTCAGGGAAAAGCACATGGGGTTGTGGGAGGACCTCTTGGGTGTACTGAGTGGATACACCATATAGGTCAGTGATTCAGGGCAGGTGAGTGAGGGGGTGTGGGGTGGGCACCAAGAGGAGTTATTATTAAATAGGTAAAATGGCTATCTGAATTTGCTGGGCTCTGGGGTATTCCGATGTCTGGCCCGATGTTATTCCTGGCGTGTCTGTGGTTTTGGATGAGATTAACATTTAAATGAGAGATGGAGTGCGCAGAGTGCCCTCCCCACTGTGGGTGGGCCTCATCCACTCAGCTGAAGGCCTGAACTGAACTGAAGGCTGACCTTCCCTTCACTGAGAGAAGATTCTTCCTGTCCGAATCCCAGCAGGGACTTGTGGGGGATTCCTCCCTGCCTTGGACTTGATCCGGAACATCAGTTCTTCCTGGGTCTTGAGCTTGCTGGCCTTCACACCACAGTTACATCATCACTCTCTTGGGTTTCCAACTTGCCGACTCACCCTGCAGATCTTGGCTCACAACTGCCGACTCACCCTGAGATTTGTCAGCCTTTATAATCATGTGAGCCAATTCCGTGTAATAAACCTCTCTCCTCTCTCTCTCTCTCTCTCTCTCTCTCTCTCTCTCTCTCTCTCTCTCTCTCTCTCTCTCTCCCTCCCTCCCTCCCTCCCTCCCTCCCTCTCTCTCTCCTCCTGATTAACACAGTGGAATAAGCAGGGCTCACATTATTTCCTTTCTCCTGAGAGACCCCACGTCCTACCCATGTCACTGACTCAGTGGGTAACATCATGAGTCATTTAACTGCCCTGATAGGATCTTCTCCAGGCAGGAATGAGAAAGTATGGAAAGTTCCCAGAACAGAACAGCCCCTGGACAAGCCAGTTATTACTGAATAATTATCTTTCATTCATTATTTAAACCAGATGGTACTAGTTTGGAGCTAGCCTGGCTGGGAGGGGGTATGGCAAGGGATGCTATCCCTCACTGAAATCAAAACACTCGAACTCAAGTGCTGATTCTGCCACCAACTGTCTTTTGCAACCACTGGGCCTCAGTTTCCCCACCTGCTAAATGGGGATAATAACACCTTTCTCATAGGGCCACTGTGGGAATTAAATGAGATAACTGATGTGAAAGTTCCCATCCCAGCACATACCATAGTAGGTGCTCAGCATATGTGAAATCACCCCTTCTTTTTGGCAGGGGAGATGGATGAAGTCAGGCCTGTCTGTTTCTCTGAAACTGGACCACATGCTTCAAACAAGAGCATTATCCTGCTTCATGTCAGGCTGCTGGGGGTGGGCAAAGGAGAAGCCAAGAGCCAGGGTCATGGAATCCCATACATCCTGATATCACCCTTTTCCTTGGCCAGGCCATACAATGCTAACCTTTCTGGACTCAGAGAATGTGTACGTCCACATGGTCCTAATTCTCTAGAACCTCCCACTTCCTAGATAGTTACGAGCAGGCAGGGAGGTTAGCAAAGCATCTGAATGTCTCTGTCTGAAGTCAGACCACCACAGACGCACTTGACCTTGAGGAAAAACTGCTGGGTGGCAGGAGAGTCTGTGTCGAAGCAGATAGCCACAAAACCTCTATTTCCCTGCTCCCTAAGACTACTTGTTCTGTATACGTTTCCTGTGAATCCCTAGAGAGAAAGTGGCCCTGTGCTCTGTTTCTATTGGCTGGAGTAGAGAGAGGCGGAGGGACTGTTGCTGAGACTAGGAGCACAATAAGGCACGTGTCCTGGTTGCAGTGTGGTCTGGGGCACAAGGCTAGACCGGGCAAGCCCATCCCCCCACCCTCAGCCCTGGTCCCGTGCTCCCGCCCTCCCGCCTGAATGCCTACGTCACTTACATGTAGAGGACCGTTTTCTGGTCCCCGTCCTGCCCACCATCCCCGACCGTCAGGGTGTCATAGCCCCGCTCCAAGTCAAACTCCTCGAAGGCAAGCTTGATCACCTGGGGAGGGAGCAGGGGGTTAGGGAGCAGACAGGGGCTGCTGGGAGAGCCTGGCAGAGCCTTGAGGACAGGAAGACATTTCCCCGTTATGTTCCGATGCCCAGTGTCCCCGTGGCACCATCCTACCCGACCCTCAATCCACACTGAGCAGTTCCATGCCCTGTGTTTCGACTGTGAACTATTTCCCTCCAGGCCATACAGGCTCTGGGGTCCCCTGATGTTTTCCAAAGATGCTCAAGGCACATCTGCCCAAGTCTGGGGGCTGCCATGGCAACACCAGGCACATCTGGCCGACTCTGAGATGATTAGACTCGTTCTTCATGCTTTAATGCACAGGAACCCCCATGGGCAAGGTGGCAATTTTTCAGGCCACGTGTGGAATCTCAGCTATCTGCCCCCAGGGCCCTATAGACTCCTCTCAGCTTCTCTGCCTGCTTTTCCCCATCCTCTTTATTTGTTGAATAGTAAATGAATGGTCCAGGAAGGAGATCTTGACAAGATTCTTCTCTCTTAACTTATAGTCCTGCCTTCCACAAATATTTCCAGAGCATTCGCCATATGCCAGGCTAGGGGATGGGGTTTCAACATTGGGGTTCAACACAGTCCCTGCTCCCAGTGAGCGAGGGAGACAGAAATATTTACGGAGCACTCGCCATATGCCAGGCTAGGAGATGGGGTTCAACACAGTCCCTGCTCCCAGTGAGCAGGTGAGACAGAGAAGCAAACTGACAACCACAACATGGGGTGATGGACCCCATGCGAGTGGAAGACCAGCCAATGGGGGACGCTGAGGAGGGATGGCGCACAAGGTGCACAAGGCCTGCGCTGGGGCAGACATGGAACATTCCAGAACAAGTAGTCAGTGTCAGTCCACGGCAAGTCCACAAACTGGCACACCTGCTGCCACCTCGCCTGGGAGTGGGAGACAATGCACTTGGCCCTCTAGTGCAAGGAAGTGACTTAAGAAAGGCCAGGACTGGAGGATCTGCTTGGAGCTAGGTCTGAAGGGTCTGGAAACCTCCCTGCCCTGAAGAGCTGGGCTCATTGAGGGAGGAGTGGCAGAGGTTTTAAACAGTGGGCGGCAGGGGTATATTGGTGCTTGAGGAAGCATTAGTCTGGCTGCTCGTGTGGAAACCGGTGTGGCAGGAGTTAGGCCAGAGGTGGTGAGGATGTTTGAGGTTGCTGTGGGGGTCCAGGAGGAGGGGATGGGGACGTTGCTGGGACCTGTGCCTATCCAGGAGGAGGGGATAGGCACAGGTCCCAGCAACACTGAGATCTTGGTGACCACATGCCTGTGGGGTTGAGGGGGAGGAGGGCTTTACGATGGATTTGTAGGTTTCTAGTTTGAACACCTGGGTGGACGGGTGATGGTGCCACTCGTGAAGACAGGGCCACAGAGGCACCATGGCTACTGTCTAATCTGGGTCTTTCTGTCCCTGGCAACTGGCTTCAACCTGAGGAAGATCTTCAGTCTCCCAGTGGGGAGGCTGGGGTGCAGCTTTGTTCTCTATTCCATGTACCAAGAAGAGAAGTCCTGTGGATAGGTTTTCCTGGTTATGCAGGTTTCCTCCAGCCAAACCAAACAGCCCAGCACCCACACACGGCCAGGGTGCCGGCAGGGCCTCACCCCAAGGTGCCTTCAGGCGCCTCGGAGCGAACAGCTGCCTCACATACTCATGAGCCCGGGTGCCATTTAAGCGGGACCCTGGCATGGGCATGGATTCACAGAGAGGAGCATTTCTGTGTAAGAACATCCCTGAGCACGGACAGACAGGGCAGACAGGAGGTGGGGGCCACTAGCTAGAAGGGCTAGAGCAGGCTTCCCAGAGGAAAGGAACCCCAGGCTGAGTTTGGGAGGTGAACTGAACTCAGGTGAACGGGTATGGAAAGGGAGCAATCGGGCAGAGGAGCAGGTGACCTGGCAAAGGCATAGGACGCGGTCTTGTCCAGAGGCTCCTGGTAAATCTGGAGTTGTTTACTGGAAGGTGGGGGTGACGCAGGAGAAGTGGAGCGGGTGGAGCGGGCCCAGGAAGGGCTGTCTGTCATGCTAAGGGATTGGGCTTTGCCCTAAAGACAAGGGAGGGCTATGGAAGAGTTGTAAGCAAAGGTATGAGGTGAAATTGTTGCTTTAGGAGCAACAGCACTGAGGGACCTTGGGAAACCAGAGACAGATCTCAGGGCTATGGCAATACTGTAGTGGTAGGGTCCTTAGAAAGGGGATGGGCTGTAACTGTCAATAATAATGGGATGCTGGGGCCCTTCTGGTTTTCCCACTGAGCAAGCAAACCTGCCTCCCATGTTCCCTGATGTCTACTGTCATCATCCTGGGGTCAGCTGATTAGGCTGGAATGTCCTTTGCATCCTCATTCTCCCAGTCCCGCCTATAGGATGACATCACCACTCCCTTCCCCCCGCACCTCTGTCAGTACTTACCTGCAGCTATGACTCATCTGTGTACCTGGGCCTCCACCACACCACCAACTCCCTCAAGGGCAGGGAGTTTCTCTACTGCCAGTGCCTGCTGGCATGCCTGGCATATGCCCTCAGCCTGGATTTTGCCC
This sequence comes from Pipistrellus kuhlii, assembly GCF_014108245.1. Taxonomy (NCBI): domain Eukaryota; kingdom Metazoa; phylum Chordata; class Mammalia; order Chiroptera; family Vespertilionidae; genus Pipistrellus; species Pipistrellus kuhlii. The sequence continues at coordinate 175,539,434 of NW_023425515.1, read as the reverse complement.
CTTAGCAGTAGTTTGCTAACTCCTAGTCTAGACAATTCTTTGAGAAACTTAATCACAGTTTTTATCATCTTCTCTTATGAGATTTCTTCACTATAAGGGCTCACCCTACAATGTGCTTAACTGCTCTGAGTTTTTTACACACATGAACTGATGTAAAATTCACAAAAGCTGCTACGAATACCTCTATTTTACAAATGGGAAAGCTCAGGCACAGAGACCTTAAGCAACTTGCCTAAGATCACACAGCTGAGTGGTAGACCCTGGAACTCATTAGGCAGCCAGTGGCCAGGCTCTTTGCTGCTCTGCTCTACTGCCTCAGAGCGCCCCAGAGAGGTCTTGGTCCATGAGGCAGGGAGCACGGCTTATCCTCTCAAACCTCCCCTAAGCCCTTTATCTGGATCGCAGCAGCTCAGCAGAGCCTTGGTGCACATAAAATACCGCAAGGCCGGCAGTGCCTTTGGCAGGAGGAGGGGCTTGGCCTCTGCAGGGACTAGGGGTCCTGGCTGAGCCTGCTTCTAGCCAGCCCTGGGGCAGAAGGCACATGTCACCTCCAAAAAAGGGAGCATGTGATTACTAGGTCTATAATGGGGAAACACTGCTTCTGCTTCTGCCAGAACCCAGAACCATAAAATGACTCACATCACTGGCCAGAGCAGCCATGGATGTGAACTGCTCGTTCAGCATCTGACCCTAACGCAGGCGCTAATCACACCACCAGACTAAAGCGACACATACATGTCTTTGGCTTTGGGAAGGGTCCCAGAGCACAATGTACCAATACTTACAGTTTCCCCCCTTCTCTCTGGCCTTTGTTTAAACAGGATCCTACAATGGCTCATTAAGTAACATGCAGATCAACAAAGTTCCCAAACGCCTTTCTGTGGCAGGACAGTGGCAGCACATAAAGTAGGCATGATCACAGAAGTACAACCTGTCCTTCACTCTGCACTCAAATCTTTGTGCCCGACATCTCTATGAGCAGGCATTGGATAACTATGGCCCTTGGGCCAAATCTGGCCTGTGGCCTGTTTTTGTATTGCCCCTGAATTAAGAAGACATATTTTATTATTGATTAATTAATTAATTCATTCATGAAGGGAGAGAGAGAGAGAGAAAGAAATATCAATGTAAGAGAGAAATATTGATTGGTTACCTCCCATATTCTATCAGAGCGGGTATCATGCCTGCAACCTTATAGTATAAGAAGCGTTCTCATATTTTTAAAGGGTTAACTTTACGTGGTCCTCAAAGTCTAAAATATTTGTTCTTGGCAGAAAAAGCCTTGCTAACCTCTGGCCTAGAGCAATGGTTTTCAAACTTGGTTCCCAGGTATCACAGGGTCCCATAAAGGCACTTCAGGGGCCACCAGTAAAAGTGGACAGAGCCCTGCTCCAATCAAAGCAGTTCCTTTTGAGCTAGTTCATGCTTTGGGAGTCTGTGATAGACATAGATAGTGGTTTACTAAATGTCCCTCCCTCTCTTTATAAGTTCTTAACAGAACCCTGACTTTGTCTCAAGTGTGGCAATGCACCTAGCTAACCTCCGAGCTAAGGATGTCTGGCTAAGTGACAAGATTCTAGGCAATGAGATATGAGCTGAGGGGTCCACAGAGCATTTCCCTGCCTTTCTCATTGTTTCCCTGGAATATCGATGCGAGAACAGAGGAGGAGCAGCCTCCCGCCTTCCTGTGATCATGAGGACAGGAGTCACACGAAGAAAGAAAGAAAGAAAAGAAAGAAAGAAAGAAGAAAGAAAGAAAGAAAGAGAGAAAGAAAGAAAGAAAGAAAGAAAGAAAGAAAAAAGAAAGAAAGAAAGAAAGAAAGAAAGAAAAAAGAAAGAAAGAAAGAAAGAAAGAGGCAGAGGGAAAAATAGAAGGTGCTCTGCACACTTCAGACCTGGACTCTCCACCCTGGAACTCTGGTGGTGGGGAAAATACACTGTTTTATTTAAGCTTTTGTAGAATTTCCAGGAACTCGAAGCCAATGGCAAGCCAATAGCTATAGGTTCTGAAGAAAGGCTTTCATCACTACAAAGAAATTTGCCATCTCTTTACCCTCAGGATAAAGCTCAGCACCCTGGGAAGCCTAGCCCCTGCTCCTTCCTGGCTAGAGAGAGCCCCCTCCACGAGGCCCTGCCCAGCCCTACTTCCTCTTTCCTCCTTGCTGCACTTTCTGAGCCCCTGAAGGCTGACCTTGGCTCATTCAGCCTTTGACTATTAGCTCATGAAAGAAAGAGAGCACCCTTCTACTGGGCATGGGATACTCAAGCATATCAAACTCGCGGCCAGTTTGACATGCTTGGCCTACATGGTGATCCTTGCTCCAATCTTACTGAAGACCCAGGGTAGGGCTCAAGAATTGGCTTGAGAGTGAGGGGGTGAAGAGGAAAAATTGGTGGAAAGGCTGACCTGACCCCTTAGGGGTTCAAGCAGATGGGCCTCTGGTACCTTTAGGAAAGGTATTATAAAAATAAATTGAGTATAATTGATATATTATAATATATTAGTTTCAGGTATACATCATAATGATTCAATATTTGTATGTACTGTGAAGTAATCATCACAATATGTCTAGTTTCCCCATCACCATATAAAGCTACAAAATATGCAATATAACCCGGCCAGCATGGCTCAGTGCTTGAGCACCGACCTATGAACCAGGAGGCCAAGGTCCGATTTCCAGTCAGGGCACATGCCCAGGTTGCAGGCTCAGTCCCCAGTATGGGGCATGCAGGAGACAATCGATCAATGATTCTCTCTTATCATTGATGTTTCTCTCTCTCTCTCTCTTCCTTCTTTTCTGAAATCAATTAATATATATTTAAAAATAAAACACAAAGAAAACCCCCCAAAATATGCAATACTAGTATAATGTTACTAACTAAAGTTACCATGCTATATAATATATGACCATGACTTACTCACTTTATGACTGGAAGTTTGTACCTCTTGACTCCCTCACTCATTATGCCCACCCAAACCTCCTTCCCCTCTAACGTCCACAAATCTTTGTATCAGTACATTTTGTTTTGTTTGTTCACTTGTTTTATTCTTTGAATTCTACATATAAGTGAAATCATACAGTATCTGCCTTTCTGTGTATAATTTTCTTTAGTATAATACCCTTAAGGTCCATTCATATTGTTACAAATGACAAGATTTCATGCTTTTTTATGGCTGAGTAGTATTCCATTCATCAAATTACATCTTCTTTATCCATTCATCTACTTATAGACACTTAGTTGCTTCCATATCTTGGGTATTATGAATAATGCTGTAGTGAACACCAAGGTGCATATCTTTTTTCAAATCAGTGTTTTCATTTTCTTGAGATAAATATCCAGAGGTGGAACTCTCCATCATATGGCAGTTCTATTTTTAATCTTCTTGAGGAACCTCCATACTGTTTTCCATAGTGGCTGCACCAACTTACATTTCCACCAACAATGCATGAAGGTACCCTTTTCTCTACATCCTCCCAACACTTTTGTTTTTATTCTTTCTTATAATAACCATTCTAACAGGTGTGAGGTGATGCCTTGCTGTGGTTTGGATTTGCATTTCCCTGATGATTAGTGATGTTGAGCATCTTTTTATATGCCTGTTGGCCACCTGTATGTCTTCTCTGAGAAAAGGTCTTTTTAGATCCTCTGCCTGTTTTGGATTGTTCGTGTTTTTTTTTTTTTTGTGATTGAATTGTATGAGCTCTTTATATATTTTGGATGAGGGAGGCTTCTGAGGGGGTTGGGAAAGAAAGCCCAGGGACAGAGACTGAGAACTTTAGGAGGTTCTGGAACTTTGGTCACTACCTCCATTTAATTTGGGTGGCTCTGAAAATAGTAAACCCTTTCACCCATTTGTGACTCATCCACTCATTGATTAATGGATTCATTCATTCATTCATTCATTCATTCATTCATTCAATAGTTAATATGCACTTGCCAAGTGCTGGGCTTTGGAGAGGCAACAGCAGGCAAGATAAACATGGCCCCCATCCAGAGAGCTCACAGTCTAGAAGAGGAGACTACAAGTACACAGAAAACACCACATGGTGTGATAAGTACTGAGATTAGGGAAGCGAGGGTATGGGCAAGAATGAGGGGCATACAATCCTGGCTAGATGAGTGGCAGGGCTTGTCTTCAAGAACAGAGAAGGATGTGCAGTTAGTTTTAGGGGAAGAAGAATGCCAATATATGATGGGAAGTGAAGCAACTGTAAAAAGAAATGGATCAAGTTTAGGACTTGGAGGCGGCCATTAAAAGATCCCTCTAGAGCTACTGAGTCATGCAAACTGGCCTGTGGGGACCTTTGGCTTCTCTGACAGCAGCTTGCATAGCCCAGCACAGAGAGGGCATGACTAAATGCTGAATGAGTAAGCGAGTGAGCAAATGGGCCTACAAATGTATTCCGACATTTGCACTCCGGAGTGATCACCTGCCTAGAGAGTTAATTCTTAATGCTCAGGCTTACAAATGGAAGAGTGACAGTGATAATCCTTAAGGAGTGAATAATCAAAACACTATTATCTTTGGTTTGGAAGATCATGGAATGAGCTTTCCTTTCCCTCTCCTTTCCATGCCCCCTCCTTCTCCCTTTCATGTCCCCTCCCTTTCCTATCTCTCTCTTCCTTTCCAGCCTCATTCTACTTCTTGTTTTCTTTTTCTTCTTCTTCTTCTTCTTCTTCTTCTTCTTCTTCTTCTTCTTCTTCTTTTTTTTTTTTTTTTTTTTAGCAAAGCTGCATTAACTTTCCTGATCAAATGCACTGAAGTTCATATGCAAATGGAATCTTAAGTCTTGAGTTCACACTGAGAAGCTGTGAAAGAAAGGCAGATGTGTGTCGGTAGGGGCAGAGATGTGGGACTGGGTTTCAGTCCTGACCACGGAAATGCCATCACCGAGGCTGAACTGGGAGGTAATAACAGGAGGTGGCCGTGGGGCCAAACATGGGTGGGGCCGTACCTGAGGAGCTACTAGACACCAACACAGTTGTCCTCTCTGCGCTGAGCACTGTGGGAACTGCAGAAGAAATACTGTACAAGATTCCAATCTGCTTTCAGGGCATTTCTGAGCTACAGGAGAAAAAGGTTCTAAACCCAGTACAATTTGATATATACACAAGAAGGGAACTGTAGGAACAGAGCAAGGAGCAAGACCTTAGGAGTTAGGAAGGCTTCTCAGGAGAGGGGGTATTTTAATTGTATTTCAAAGGAGATTAAGGAATTTGCCTGGAGAAGGGAAGGCACACTGGGACAGAATGTGCCTTAGCAAGGTTGAAAGCAAGAAGAGAATATTTATTAGACAAAATCCAAAAGAAAGCTGATGTTATAACTGGGAAAAATCTTTAAAACATAACTATAGATAAAAGAGAGTCATTAAATAATTATATTTTAAAAATTTCAAGTCACCAGAAAGATATATAATTCTCAATTTGAATGGTCTCATAACACAGTCCCAATATATATATATAAAGTAAAAATTAAGAGAACTTTAGGAATAATAGACAAAAGCTACCATCCTAGAGGGAGGTTTTACTATGCCTTCCTCTGCAGCTCTCTGTTCAAGAAGATAAAATCAATGCAGATATAAAGAATATAAGCACAATCAACAAGCTTGATGTAATAAAACACAAAAACTACAAAATACACGTCATTTTTCCAAGTACACACAGAATATGTGTGAAAAAATGACCATTTCTAGTCCAAAAGGCAAGTCTCAACAAATTTCAAATGATTCAAATACAATTTTCTCTGACTACAAGCTTTAGAACCAGTAACAGAAAGATAGCTAGAAAAATCCTTTGTTTGAAAATTAGGAACTACTTCTAAATAAGCTGTGGTTGAAAGATGAAAGAGTAATGGAAATTGGAAAATATTCATAACTAAACTATAATAGATATACTATGCATAAAAACCTGTGGGAATGTAGCCAAAATAGTTCTTAAAGGGGAATTTATAGCATTAAATACTTAAATGAGATTGAAAAATAAATTAAGCATTGAAATTAAGATGCCAGAAAAGAATAAATCCAAATATAAAAGAAAAAAGAAAGTAAAGATGAACAGAAAATGATGAAATAAAAAATAAATATATCAAAAGAGGTATTAAAAAAATAAAAATAGGTTCTTTCAAAAATAGCAAAATGTAAAACCTCTGGCAATATTGGTAAAAAAGATACAAAATAGAAATGAAAAGGGGAATACAATATATAATAAAAGATAGTAATACAATTTTATATCCAATAAATTTAAAAACTTAATAAAATGGCTTCAAGAAAAAAAGATAATATAAGTAATCCTTTTGTCATAAAAAGATAAACCTATAGTTTCAAATCTTCCAAAAAAGGAACATCAGACCCAGATAATTTTTCCTAAAATGTTCTACAAAACTTGCAAAGCTATTCTAATCTTCCACTTTTAGTTCCATAGAATAGAAGAGGAGAAACACTCTACATCATTTTATGAGGTTAGCAATATTTTACCAAAATCATCTGGTAAAAAAATAAAAAAATAAATAAAAGACCAATCTCACTAACAAAATAGAAACAAATTACTAAATATTATCAAATCAATCATAGGCATGTATAAAAGTGATAATGCTAAATGCTAAATAAGCTGAGTTTATACCAGGAATGTGAGGTTGGTTTAACATCAGAAAAATCAACCAGAGTAATTCACCATACTAAGAAAATAAAGGAGCAAATCATATTAATAAGTATACAAAGGTACTTGATAAAAGTCAATGTCCATTCACAATAAAAGTTCTTAGCAAACTAAGAGTAGGAAAAAGACAAATAAAAGAAAAAGGCTTCAGCAAATATAATATAATATTATATTATAATGATGAAGAAGTAAATATTCTATTTAACATCAAACAATGACAAGAGTGGCTCACCATCATCACAGTCATTTGACATTATATTTGAGGTTTAAGTCAGAACATTGGGGCAAGAAAAGAAATGAAGAGAAGGTATAAAGAATGGAAAGTTCGAAATAAAACCATCATTTTTTTTGAAGATGATTGTCTTAAATAGAAAGTCTCAAATAATTCACAGATAAATTATTACAAAAGTTGCCATATACAAAGTCAAAGAATAAAAATTAAGTGCATTTTAAACATCAGCAAGAAATAGGTAAGAAAATAAAAAAATTAAAAGATACAATTTATAACAGCAACAACAAATATAATACATCTAGGAGTAAATATGTTAAGAAATGGTGTAAGATCTGTAATGGAAAAATTCCAAAAGTTTATTGAAAGCCATTGAAGAGGTCCTAAGTCAATAGAGAGAAATACCATAATCACGGATCAGAAGACTCAGAATTACAAATATAACCATTCTTTTCCAACTGATCTATAGTTTGGTACAATTAAAGATTCCAGCAATTTATTCTGTGGATCTTGGCAAGATACTTGTAAAATTTATGAGAGAACAAAGGGCATGTCACCAAAAAAGAGAACTAAATGTGTGAAAAGATGTATGAAACATTGCAAAACTACACACAACAACATAGATAAATCTCAGGGACATAATTTTGAGTGAAGTTGATTAAGAATATATACAACATGATTACCTTTATATGAAGTTCAAATGCTGGCTTACTAGACAATGTAATTTTTAGACACATTTATGTGTAAACTGTAAACAAAGGAAGAGGAATGATAAACACACAATCAAGGTAGAGTGTACTTGAGGAATAGGGAATGGGATGGGGCTGATGAGGTATATAGTTCACTAAGGTAACTGGGATTTGGGTATGCAGGTGTCTATTACATTGATGTTCTTTATATCTTACTTATATTTTTCTTTTTACCTACTTGATATTGAATAAAAACAATTTTAAAGATTTGCCTACAAAGAACCCACCACAACCAAGTTCTGAGTTCGAAACCCTTGTAGACCAACTGTCTCCAACCGAGCCATGCCCACAGGACGCTGCCCACGCTCCCCGGGAGCCTTACCTTGGCAGGGTTGAGGGCTGTGATGATCCACACACAGTGTGCATTGTTGTCATATTGAATGGGGAAATTGGGGGAAGTGATGATGCCCGAGGGGCCTCGAAGGTGGGCATCACACATGCGGGCTGCAGAGAGAAGATGAAAGTTTCCTTTAGACTAGGTCCAGTTCCCATCCCCACCTCTCACCCTCCCGCCCAGAAGAGACTGAAGCCTGTACAGTCTCAACCCAGGTATAACCTGCTTTCTGTTTTCTTCCCTCATAGCTCTCAGTGGGTTCAGAGGGAAGTCAACAGTTCCTGGAGCACTGGGGTAGGTAGGGGGGGTCCCCATATGTCTTGCCTGTCCTTTCCATGGTCAAGCTAAGCCAGCCCCCGACCCCAACTCCACTATGATCAGCAGCTCAACTCCACCAAGAGGGTGTGGCCTGGTACTCCTCATGTAACTTAAATCTAGGTGAGCCCCTAGACAACTGTAGGCCTGCTGAGGCGCCCATGCGCTGCTCTGCTGACCTGTCTGTGCTTCCCCTGAGCTAGAATCTCAGCATGTCCTTGTCAAGGCCTCCTCACTAGGCCTCCTCACGGTGCCAAGGACCCTAACAAGGCCCGAAGCTCAGCCTGGACCAGGCAACCCGAGTGACCTCAGTGCCAATCAAGGCCTGACCATTTCCCTCCACACACCCCGCACAAGCCTAAAGCAGGCTTTTGACGGGAAGCATAAAGACTCAAGGTGAATTAGAAGAAGTGCTCTACTCAAGTAGATATAAAGTGTTATCAATCACAGCTTAATTTAATTAAGCCCCTTAAAATAGCTTCTGAACTAATTAGATTAAGTAGTGATTGATAACAGTTAAGGTGCTACATTGTATCTAGGTGTTTGCCTTCTTTAAAAAACGTGTTCTTTAGTTCTAGCCACTTCATTCTTCAATGTTAGCGCTCAGCTATTTTAATAAAGAGCTCTATGAGCCTGTTTCATTGCTGCCCACATGGCAATTTATCCTAATTGTAGACAAAGTGCCGAAAGGTAAAGAAGTAGCGAGCAAACGCGGCAAGCCTAAGTGTATGAAATGAAAGTGGTGTCAGGCCTGGTTTCCTCTGATGGGGTTAACACATCCTGGAGCTCTTCTGTGTGTGTGGATGGGGCCAGGTCCAACCTCTCCCAGGAACCCTTCCTGGAGGGTCTGGGAAGCGGCCCCACAGCTTCCGGACATAACCCATCCATTCTCATTTCAGACGCTCATTCCTGCACTCACTCATTCCAACATTTATTGAGTGCCTATTGGGGGCCAGGCAGAGTGTGGGGAGGAAAATCATCTAAGACACAGCCCTCTCTGTGGGGCCAGCAGCTTGCAGAGGAAGCAGGTACGGAAACAGCATCAGGCGGAGCTGTCGGAGAGGTATCTGCAAGAGGCGGCTGGGTCAGGATTGCTCCTTCTCTTCTAGTTCATCTCCGTCAGTGGGGAAGTTCCTGGTGGCATGCCCTCAGCCTGGCACCCAAAGGATCTTCTCCCTCCCCCTGAGCTCAAAGTCATTTGAGTCTAGTTTAAACAAGGACCTAAGAGAACCCGCTCCTTCATTCCCCATGCAGGCTTCTGTAAGTCTGTGCTAAGAAACACTTCAGTTCACAGGTCCTGTTTGTTACAACTGGGCCTGAAGGCAGCTGCCATGGTGAGGAGAGTTCTCTTTTTTTGCTGACGTGCTCTTTGTTCTCTTGTAAATGTCACTGGTCCGGACCTCAAGACCCTCACCAATGTCGTCCTCAACACTCTCATATCTGCCTTTGATTAATTCTGCCATCCTCCTTCTCTACTCCTAATCCGGGATGCCAGGTGCTGCTCCTATTGGGGTTTAAATCTAATTGCTTTAAAGACGTTAGAAAGCCTCTCTGATTCCATTCTTCACCTGTAAGATGGGGCCAGTGACATCTCCTGAGGAGGCATGAAAGGATGCAGGTACCTGAGATGTGAAAGCTCACCCAAGACCTGGGGCATCGTCAATATTCAGCAAAGGGGAGCCAATACTGTGGGATCCAATGCTTGTTCATTCCATTTCATGATGCCCAAGATTTCTCTCAAGGCCCAAGAGCTTTTTCTATCTTTCCTGAAGTTGCTTTACATAGGACTTCACCGTGACCTCACTTGAGACTGACATTACTAAACAAATTAGAATAAGATCATCACAGCCAAAGCCTTGACCCCAGCCTACCTCCTGGAAGAGGGCCCGTGTATCCGGAGCCCGAGCCCTGGGGACCCTCACAACCTCCACCAGCATCATCTTATACCTCCTCTGGAGAGCCAGGCTTTGCTGCCTTAAAAGCCCTCAGCCTCAGATTCAATTTATCCTGCACTTGTTTCCAAAAATTAGATGGTATTTGCAGTCTGTTGAAATATGCTGAAGATAATTAGAGAGAACAGGTCAAACAGGCATTTACCACTTTAAGAGCTTTAGAGGGAATTAATTAAAATACTACAATCTGCAGATATTTAGCATGGAGCACCTTAAAACAGGTTCAGAATGGAGCATGAGCTACTTTTTCCCCCTCTACAGTTTGGGTGAGGTCAGGGGGGTCCGTGGACAGACAGACTTCCCCCTGAACAGCCGGCCCCTGGGATCCCACCAACAGATGGCTAGCTCATGGCTGCAACCCGCACGGGCTGACAAAATGGTAGATGCTCAGACAAGGTCTGAATTAATGAATACACACATGTTGATGTTTCTCTTTTTGCCTTTCCCCATCACATGTTCTGCTGGATAGCTTTCAGACTTCTCCAGAGCCTTCCATGTCTGGGCTCTGCAGCCAGTCCCTCTCTTTCCCTGGACATCACTACCCTATAACAAGATGGTATTCCAGAGGGCACTAGGGGACAACATTGGGACCCACAGCCAGCTCTGGCACTGCAACAACTTGGCACCAAAAAGGAAACTGCTTCGGATGCAAATGCCTTTGGTCTTCTGTCTTCTCCCCAAATCTGATTCCCATCTGTTCCATGCTGCCCTCTCTGGCTTCTCCTACTACGGACCTGTCTCCTCCTCCTTTCCACATCCCCACCACCAAGTCTAAGGCAAACAAACCTGGCTGGCATCTGCAACATCTCTCTGTACCTCCTGCTCCAGGTCTTGCCTTGATTGAAGCCCATCTCCCCCTCCCCAGTCCACTGCTTCCTCTGCAATGGAGAGCTTTCTCTCACCCCCTCCAGGTCATTGCTTCATAAACAGTTGCTGAACCCCTGGAGGAATTCCTCTCTGACTTTCGTCCAGATCTCATTCCACTAACACCAACATTTTTTCTCCATCCATCAGCTCCCTGTCCCCGCTCCTGTCCTTATCAAACCTAGAGCCCATGGTACACTATTATGATTATTTTTCTTGCAAATCCATCCAAGTCTCTTGCTCCTTTTTCCTTTCATCAGTTGCTTGAAAGACATCAATTATGGATGAACCTCTCCACCTATGTTCTCTAGATCTGCCCCCATAAGGTTGAGCTTTTCAGAGAAAAATCGCATGAGCAGAAAGATTGACATCACTATAAATTCCTGATTATTCACCTTAAAAAATCCTAGATATTTTCCAGCAACTCTGCCATTTAGCTCTATTGAGCTCATTCTCCTATTCTGTACAAAGACCCTTTCATTCCTTCTACCTGCGCCTCGGACCTCTCACCCTTCCTCTTATTTCCCTTACTCTCAGTTGATGGCCTTGCTTTAGTCTTTATGAATGAAACAGACAACACCTGGCAGGCACATACTCTCTCTCACCCCCCATTCTGTAATCCTGTGTGCTTATGTGCTTATCTTCTCTTCAGTTCCTTTGACTTTTAGAGGCCAGTCCCGCTGCACAAAGTCATCCATGTCCTTGGCCATACCCAGGATTTGCTGCTCTGGGCCCAAGAGAGTCTGTGAGATCTAACTCCATCATCCCATTCTCTCCCCTGCCGCCTATGCAACCAGCAGAGTGACTTGATCTTGAGGTATTTGCTACCCTAAATCATAGGCCCGTCCAGCCTTCTCGTCCCCTCATTTTCCCTCATTTTTCAATCCCCTGCTGACCCTTCTTCTTTCACTAGTCTGGACCTCAAGACCCTCACCCCTGGCTCCTTCAACACTCATATATGCCTTTGATTAATTCTACCACCCATCTTCTCTATTCCTAATCCTGGGTGCCAGGGAGCTGCGTGGAGCACTGTGGTACCACCACAGATTCATGGTTTGCCACAGTAATTGAAGCTTCTGCTCAAGTCAGTCCTTTTCCTTTTCTTTGCTCATTTTCCTCCACAATTTCTTACAAGAAAAACTTCAACCATTTGCCACTCAGTTGAGACACATAACCCCAATAGACCTCTCTGGAGGATCTAACAGCAGTGACCCTTCTCTCTTCGTGAAACTCCCATTCATTGGTTTCTATGATGCCTCCCCGGCTCTTCTACAATCTCTGACCCTTAGCTCCCTCCTTGGCCATTAACTCGTTATAAGTAGTTGTTTGGATCTGGGTAAAGAGTACAAAGGAGTTCTTTGCCCACATCCTGCAAAATTTCTGTGAGTTTACAATTTTAAGCCAAAACTTGTTACCAACAAGTGGGGGAGAGAGATGTTCTGTGTGGTTCCATCCAACAAACTGACTCTGAAGGATGTGCAGGTGCAATTTTCAGGAAGTGTAGGATGGAGCTTTTGGAGTCAGGGTTTGAATTCCAGCTCCACCGATTAGCTTTGTGCCCTTGGGCGAGTAGACTGACCACACCAAGCCTAAGCTAAACATGAAATATGGATATTGCCACATTCTTCATAAAGAAATTTATGAGGAATGCCTACTACAGTGCTTTATACAAGTATAAATAGCTCAATAAATGGGAGCTTTATCATTAGTGGATATGGGACTCAGGGAACAACGGAGGGAGAGGCTAGGAGGTAGGTGTAGGCTTGAGGTAGGAGTGGGGGAAGGGAGGTGAGGAGGATAAAAATTCGGAGAGTTGGTGTTTAAGCAGTAGGCCCAGGAAGCTGATCCAGCTAAGGCCACCAGGAAAGAAGACAGTCACCTGCAATTTTCCTGGCCTTCAGTTTAGCTGTTGATGCCATAATTTCCATGTTTCATTCCCATTGTGTGAGAATGAGGGAGGAGATTCAGAGCAGTTCAGTGACTTTCCCTGGCTGCACATGCATTAGTACCAAGGTTGGAAACTGAACCTAGGCCTCTGAGTCCTGAGTTTGGTGTTCTAGCTGCCCTTCTGTAATTTTAAACAGATATATAAATGTGCATGTATGCAATATGTGTACATGAATATATATGTAAGTATGCAGCAAATAGTGGGTTTCTCCACAAAAGAAAAAAAAAATAATGTTTTGTTTTATGTAGATTATCTCAGTAACTATAAGTATCACATCGGGCTGGTACTGAGTCTTATTCTCTCTCAACCCCAATCTGTGGTCACAAGAAACCAGGCCTCCTGGTTGTCGATTTGGTCCTCTTCATTCTATCAGCGGTTTATAAATAGTGTCCCCTGGAGCCTCAGGGGTTCTTTGGAGTTGGCTTAGGGGCTGCTGAGAATGGTGAGCTTCGAGCAACTCCCTCACTGCAGTGCGACCTCCCACCTGCACCTGTTTTATTTTCTGTGAAATCTCATTTTAAAATATTAAGCCCCATATATAAAATAAGTCCAGTAAGCCCTTTGTTATATACTAGGGCCCAATGCATGAAAATTCATGCAAGGGTAGGCCTTCCTTCCCCCAGCCGCCGGCACTGGCTTCCCTCTGGCACTCGGGACAGGGATGCTTCCCTCCGGACTGGCTTCATCAGGAAGGATGTCTGGAACGTCTTCTGGGAGACATCCAGTCTAATTAGCATATTACCCTTTTATTATTACAGATACTGTTCTGCCTCTACCTGGGGCTGAATAGAGTTTACACAACCGTGCTCCAGGTGCCCTCAATCTCCTTTGGAAGATCACAATTTTCTAGGGGTCAAAGTAGATGCTTATTTCTTCGGGTGAGAGGGAAACAAAAGAAAGGCCTGTGAACGCCTGATGTCACATTCCCAAGTGAGGGCACAGTGCCACAGCATTCATTCATTTCAATCACCGCTTCACGCAGGTCGTCTTGAAAGATTTGTGGAGAGCCTATTATTTGCCAGGCCTCATGTTTTAGTGTAATTAACTGTGCGGACAAGGAATATTTAAAATCACATCACCATTGAAATGCATTAGAGGAGAAACAGCGCTGCTATACATGTGGTGACAGATCCTTTTCAGAATGTGATCTCTGGGTGACCTGCTATTAGTGCAGCTATCCTGGAATTCAGAGTTTTGTCTCTTTTTTATTCTTTAAGTGAGGTCTACTTAAAATCAAAACTAGAGGCTTGAAAAGAAAAACTTTCCAAACTGCCCAAATAAAAGGACCTTGAATCTAATATCTATCTCAGCCCTTGGCCTTTAGTGATGCCTGGGACAGCTGGCCCAAGCTCAAACCCAGGAGCCTTTGCCTTCGCTCTCTCTCCCTTGCGGCAGGAAGGAGAACCTGCCCTGAGAACCCCTCTCCACTGCAGTCAGTGCTGGCCACTGTCTATAGCGTGGCTTGTTTAATTTTGCCATCACTAACCAGGGGGAGTTCTGATTTCTCAGTTCACAGTGAGGGCCCTGTGGCTAAAACAAAGATGAAGGAACCTGCCCAGGGCCAGCAAGCTAATGGGGGCAGAGTTGTGATCCAGATCAAAGTCTGTGTGCCTCCAAACTGTGCCACTGCAATGTGATCTGGCAAGACAGTGAGAGACAGGCTTTTAAAAGACCCCATGGCCATGGCCACTAGAGGCTGTGGTGGGAAGCTAAATCTCAACAGTGTTTATTAGCAGTTTAAACCGAGCCAGTGTGCACAAAAGCCTCAGAGCCACACTGGGATGTTTCTACACAAAAGCTTTCAGTCCACTGCCTCATCTAGTCCTTGCTGTAATGTCACCAAGTAATTTTCTATAATCTGCCTTTAGCAGAAAAAGAAGTTGCAGAGAGGTGAAGACATTGGCCCAAGGATAACTAAAAAGTGGCAATGGTTGCGTTTGAAACCAGTTTCCCTGGCTTGGTTTTCCATGATTCTTCCCAGCTGCAGAGTGGCAGTGGATAAAAGGAGAAGGGCTGTGAGAAAGCTCGGCTCAATGCTTAGTTAACAGTGCGGCAGAGAGTTCAGAGTCCACTGCGTCAAAACCACTGGAGGACGTCAGTGGGACACACAACACGTCTGGAGAAAAAAGTGAGCATACTACTCAATTGGGAACGTCGTTTCAAAACACTGGCCCTTGGGCATATTCATGTGAACGACCGCCATTACTGACAGAACAACCTTCCTTCCATGAAAAGATCTTGGTGAGAGGTCAGATCTCACCACTGCCTAAAGATATTGTTATCCTTCGTTATTCTGGCTCCTCAAAAGGAATTTGAAAACAATAGATTGGTACAGGGTCCCTGGGTCTTCAGATTTAATAATTCTGTGTCTTTCTACACAGCTGGTGTCTACTCCTTAGAATGGGAGTGTTGCGCTAATCAATTATTAATTCATTCAATCATCCATTCAAGACATGTTACTGACCCAACCGGTTGGTTTGCTGGTTGGGTGGTCATGGTTTGATTCCCGATCAGGGCACATGCCCAGGTTTCGGGCTCAATTCCCAGTAGGGGGTAGCCAATCAATGATTATCTCTCATCATTGATATTTTTATCCCCCTCTCCCTCTCCCTTCCTCTCTCTGAAATAAATAAAAAGCATACACACACACACACACACACATACACACACACACACACAGTTTATACACTGAGTGGCCAGATTATTATGATCTCTGAATATATATATTCAGAAGCCTGATGCAAGAAGATTTGTGCTAGAATGGGCTTTCCTTCCCCTGACTGCTGGCCTTGCCTTTCCACTCTGGCTCAGCCCCTTTCTGCTCAGGCCTTGGAGCCTCTTCTTTACGCTCTGGGAGCCACCTCTTTCTGCTCTGGCCCTGCCTTCCCATGCTGTCCTGAGGCACTGAGAGACTGGGGGTGGGGCAGAATGCCTGCATTGTTGCCATGGTGATGATGCAAGTATCCTGCCCCCTTCACTTGGCACCTGTATATGCAAAATAATCACCATCTTTGTTGGGTTAATTTGCATATCACTCCTGATTGGCTGGTGGCATGGCAAAGATCCGGTCAATTTACATGCTTGTCTGTTATTAGGTAAGGTGTGTGTGTGTGTGTGTGTGTGTGTGTGTGTGTGTGTGTGTTTAAAGGAGAGAAGACATGTTACTGAACACCTACTAAGTGTCAGGTCCTGTTTTGTGAACAAAATAGAAGTCCTTGCCCTTGAAAGCTTATCATTTAGCATGATGATATCTGACTTCTTGTTCAGCACTCCCCAATTTATAAAGGTTCCTATATCTACAACTCCCATTTGACCTTCACATTAACACAAGATGGAGTAGGATAGGTACCATGATCTATCTTTACCAGTAAGAACAATAGCCCCAGGAAAATTAATGACTTGCCAAACAGCCCATGGCCAGCTGGTAGGAAAGCTGAGAGTTATACCCAAGACTTCTTCTTTTATTTGATGTTTAAAAAATATTAGCTAAGTGGGATCTTTGAAATAATATAGCTTAGTGGGAATGCAAAGTACATTATTCAGAGCCACCTGGAAGTTGAGGGAGAATGAATAAAACCTAGGCACATCTGAAAATATGTTCAGAACCCTCTTCCAGATGACTTATCAAACCCATTAAAAAGGGAGTGGGTTTCCTCAGTGTAGTCACGATCAGAGTTCTTTTCCCTGGACCCCTTACTCTGCATGGATCTCACAGTGATGCATGTACCCACAGAGATGTAAAAATCTCCTTCTTACACCGGAAGAACCCAGACTACCACATATCCTGGGCAAAGTGCCTTCTCTTCCACTGGGGTGCTCGGAAGAGCACCTGTTGGCGCTGTTTATGAACTCTGGAGCGAGTGCTTATTCCTGCACCAAGACTGAGTCCAGGCCATACACACGGACAGCGAAAGGAGAGGCGCACAGACTGCAGGGAATTAAAAGCCTCCTCTGTGCCCTGGGGCATGAGGCCAGGGCTTCTCTAACAGAAGCAGCTGCTGTTCTGTCCTCACAATGGCACACACTCAGGGCTGCAATTTTAAGATTGTTTGGGGGATGAGGGCTTGATCAGCTCTACCTCGGTACATGTGACATCTGGGGACATGAGTGGCTGAGAACAAGGTGCCCAGGTGTGGGGCTAGGACAGAGAAGCCTCTGAGACAGGTCCATATGCTCTGCTTAGCTAAGAGCACCTTCAGAAGGGCAAGCCTGTTTACTGCCGAGTATGTGGAGAGAAACATAGAGATTCAGGGATCAGGATATGCATGTGTTATAATGGAGGGGTTAAAGGTGACATTATGAGGATGACCCCCCCCCCCCTTTCCTATCTTCCTATCTAGGTGTAGGTATAACATCTGTGCAATGAGCTAGCAACCTGTTGCATACGTGCTCCCCCTTAAAGTGAAAGGTCATGCAAGGCCCTGGTTCTCTCCCCCACTCCTGGATCTCCTCATCCTAGTGTAGACCTGACACAGCAAAGGTGCTAAATAAATGTAAGTGGATCAGTAAAGGAGTGTAGGATCTGAGGCCTGGGGAGCAGTGAGAGTGGGTTGAGCCAGCCTGGATGGGAGCCCCGGCCTCAGGCGCTAAGAGCTGCATCCTCCACACCCAGCCCGGCGCTCTGGCCAGCCTCCCTTCCCCAGGGCACCCTCACCTCTGCAGACTGGCCTGTGGTCGCTCCAGGCCGCAAACATGTCGCTCACTTTCATACAGGTGATCCGCTTGGATCCTTGCAGGTCATAGCCCTCGTTGCAGGTGAACTGGATGCTGGATCCTAACCTGGGAGACAAGGTGCGGCTGTGAGCTCGATCCTGGGCCCGCCCGGGGGGCCTCCTGCTTCCACAAAGTATCCCCTCACCTTACTCTGTTCTGGCCCTTAACCACTGCAATTTTATCACTCAAAATCTCCAGTTTTTTGACCACTGAATGGTTTTAGGGTTAAGTCAAAAGGTGACTTTGTGAGCAAAACAGTAATTCTCTAAGTATCAATTAGGACAGCCAAGAGTGGGTGATGGTACACAAAACTTTAATCAAAATCGAGAATTAGGGGAAGAAGCCTGATAGAAACTTTGTGAAATGCACCATTTTGGGGCCCTAGGGTCTCCCAGGTTATCAGAGGTACAAGGTGCTTGCTGGCATGGCATTCCTGATGACAGCGGTCCTCTGTACACTAGAAATCGGTTTGCGGGTGACACTAGAATCTACAGCTCTCCCCTTCCCCTTCAGGCAAGGGCGCTATTCCCAGAACTGGACTAGGAAAGAATGTCAGAGGCCATAGCACTTCTCCAGAAAGTGTCTATTCCTGTATCCGCACCATCCTCCACCCTCCACCTCCTGGAAGGCCAGCCAGCTCCTTCCTCTCCCCTCCCCCCCACCCCCCGTCCCCACCCTCAAGCTTGAGATTTCCCACCCCGCAGTCCATCCCACCCTCCTTGCAATCACCGAGTTCCCAAACAGATCTTACCTGAAATCTGAGCCTAGTCTTTTGCCCCTTTCAGGTATGCCAGGGTCTGGACACATATTATGCCCTTGGGACACACCAATCTGAGTTACTACAAGGCAAAAACAGCACATACAGAGATGGGTGACCACAGGAAGCACCGGCCGGTGGTGTCTTGGGGGAGGGACCCAGAGACAGAATGAGGCCCTGCCCGGTGAGGCTGGGTGGGGCTGCTGGGGTCTACTGGGCTTGGGACTCCTCAGTGTGAGAGCTGGAGAGCTGCTTTTGACAAATGCCTTTGGGAAATCCATCTAGAGCATGTGGGCACCCCAACCCAACAACCACCAGGTCCCTCGTCCCGCACCAGCAGTGGAGGTGGGTGGTCCACAGCCCCGTTACCCTCCCACCTTGAGCTTTGCATCTGGGGGGGTGACTCTAGATGAAATGAGCCCCCCAACCTCAGCCCCAAATGAAGAAATGACTCAAAGAAAGCTAAATAAAAGGTGGATGCGTGGTCAGAAACGGTAAAGAATGTAAGAGAAAGCTGCAGCCTGAAGTTGTAGAGACTTTCGCTCAAACACAGATATTTCTCATGAGAAACCTCTTCCCATCAGACACTTCTCAGGCCTGACCGAACAGTAACCAGACCGAACAGTAACCCCCACCCCCGTGCCCTCGCCTCTGGTCAAGGGCACCGCGTGCAGAAATGAAGTCTGTGGTGGTTGCTGGCAGGCGGGGCGAGGCTCTCACTTGGGCCAACACCAGAGTCCTCTTTACAAAGGAGAGGCTTGACCAGGGAGCATCGGACACACACAGTTCGTTTTTTTCCGTTTCCGGGGAGGCTGAACACTCTCTGGCCCGTTGTTCTCAAGATGCTCATTCTCATGAGGCTGGAACCCACTCACACCCAAGATTCTTGGCTCTGGGGACCAGGAGCGGGGGCCAAGCAGACAGCCTGGCCAGAGGAGTTCCACTGAAGGCCTCCCCATGATCCCAACACTATCAGGCCTCAGGGCCTGGATGAGAAGATGGAAATGTAGTCTCCAAAGCAGAGCAGTTCCTGCCTCCCTGAGATGACAAAGTCTGGAGTAACGTTCCCTGAGTTGGCTCATTTCTATCCCACACTCACAATGTCCCACAATATGAGCAAGGTCCGTCTTCCCTCCCTCCCTCCCTCCCTCTCTCCCTCCCTCCCTCAAATACACAAAAAGCATTAACTAAGCACAGTAGTGTACACAGCCCTACTATATATCATGGGCATGTCAAAATCAGATGTCAGGTATGACCTGTCCTCAAGAAGCTCCCATTTGAGTGAAGACATGAAACACGGAAACTATGAAACCGCATGGGGACTTGATGAAAGATGCAGCACAGGGAAATTCAGAGGAGGACCCATCTCACAGTGCTGAGAGAAGCATGAAAGGCTACCTGGAGGAAGAGTTATTGATTGAACATGGACCTTCTGAGACAGCAGCATTTGGATGCACAGTGAC
Organism: Pipistrellus kuhlii; assembly: GCF_014108245.1. NCBI lineage: Eukaryota > Metazoa > Chordata > Mammalia > Chiroptera > Vespertilionidae > Pipistrellus > Pipistrellus kuhlii. Next base: position 175,519,453 of record NW_023425515.1, on the reverse strand, counting down.
CGAGGATGACAGCTCAGGCAGACAGACAGGCATGCGAGAGTGAGGTGGAAACGCAGAAACAGAACTGGGGTTGCCAAGTGTGACCAGACAGGAGGAAGGATGATGGGTGAGATGGATGAGCAAAAGGTGAGATGCCATACGTCAGACTTTTAAGGGGTTCGAGTCTGATCCTGAAAATGTCAGGGAGCCACTGAAGAGTCCTGAGTGTGGGAAGTGCAGGAAAGATCTGGATTGCTCATGAGGTGCAAGATGAGTCAGGAAGTTGTGTGATTGTCTAGGTAAAGGACAGCAAGAGCCGGGAAGTTGTGACTTGGCAAAGAATCACCTGGGCTCATGGAAGACTGGGTGTGGGAGGGCCTTGGGGGAGGGCTCTGGGAGGGGGAAGGAAGCAGGGGGCTTCCTGGCCAAGGGACTTGTGAGGAACTGCACTTTATTTATTTAATTATTTATTTATTTATTTATTTAAAATATATTTTATTGATTTTTCACAGAGAGGAAGGGAGAGGGATATATAGTTAGAAACATCGATGAGAGAGAATCATCGACCAGCTGCCTCCTACACCCCCCCCTCCCACACACACACACTGGGGATGTGCCCACAACCAATGTACATGCCCTTGACCGGAATCGAACCGGGACCTTTCAGTCCACAGACCGACGCTCTATTCACTGAGCCAAACCGGTTTCGGCAGGAGCTGCACTTTAGACTCAGAGGCTAAAGCTCATTCCTACAGTTAGAAGCCTGGTGTAGACCCTGTTCAAACCTCCAGGAACCCCAGGGTGTGGCTGGCGGAGGGATCTGGGAGTTAGGTCATCTGCTATCCTCTTGTTCGTGTGGCAGAGCATGGCCTCTTGGCTATCTTCCCTTTCTCTACCATTCCACATCACCAGGTTAAACCCACTCACTCCCACTGGACTCTTAGCCCTGCTCCCCTCCCCTCCCTGGCCAAGCCTCTCCTCCAAAGCTTCCACTTGCTAAACTTAGCCATATCCCCATGGCCACCAGGCCTCAGGGCCTGAATGACAAGAAGGAAATGCAGTCTCCGCAAGCAGAGCAGCTCCTGCCTCCCGGAGCCTCAGTGCTGCAAGCTGGGGAGGAAGAGATAACTGGGGCCCCCGGGATCCCCGGGGCGTGGGAAGGAGAGAGGAGGCTCTGTTCTGAGATGAGGAGGGCAGACTGGAGCTAAGCTGTACTTGTGGTTCACCTGTGGGTAAGCCAGCCTCAAGTGTTCCAGCCCTACTGAGGACTTCCCAGCTAAGCTCCCACCTTCTTTAGGCCTTGCTACTCCACCCTGCCCGTCGATCACACCCACCCCAAAGTCCCTGAGACCACCCATTGGAACCACACAGCCACCTGGTAGCACATCAACAATGGACAGGAATGACCTGCCCCTTTCTTGCCCTCTCAGTCAGCACTGACACCACGCAGTGAGCAGACAGAGTGGAAGGCTAACTGAGGAAGATGCTCTGGACCAGAGAGGAGGGATCCTGGCACAGCCCACCCACCAGGCAAATGAAACACACCTGCTGCCCTCCTTAAATCAGCCAGCCCGAAGGAAGGCCCAGCCACCGTCCAGGAAGTTAGGAGCCCAGCGGGGTGTCGCCCACACCTCGCTGGTGTCCTGTCCTCCTAGGACGACCGAGCAGACCACGCAGCCCATGCGGACTTCAGGCTCCCCAGGCAACAAGCAAACTTACGTTGCAGGGAGCATTTTCCTGCCTGACTACAGAGGCAAGAGGCTTTTCCCTTTCTTTCTATAATTCCAACCTCTCCTGCCTAATCAAAACCAGCGGCTTATGTTTGCAGCATTAATTTGCTGTTGGCTGCAGAGAGCATAAGGAGAAGGGAAAGTGAGTCTTACTCCCACCCTGTGAGCACCCCTCTGATGAGAAGCTGAAACATGTGCAGAAAGGTGGGTGCTTCTATCCAGAGTGAAAGGAGGCATGGACACCTGGGTGGCCAGAACCAATGGCGGAGGATTCATGGTACCCAGGGATTATCTAATGACGGCAACAAGCAGGGTCCAGGATATGTACGGGAAGAAATTCAGAACATCTGTCCATAGGGCATTTGGGCAGAACACATAGGGTCAGACACCTGCAAACACTTGGTTACCTGCCGCAGAGGCAGCTTGAGTCACACAAGAAAATCTCAGAACAAAGACCAGTACCTTTTAACAGAGAGATTTCTCCCCCACCCCCAAAAGAAAAGTTTGCATTATTTCATCAGAATAGGTTTATGAATCTTTCCAAGGGAGTTCTGCTGGGCACCTCTGAGTAGCAATGAAAACCACGGGCCCCCTCTCCCATAAAGTGCACCCACACATCACTGTCATTGTTGGCCAGTTCATGGATCTTCTGCGTCCTAGGCCAAGAAGGCTCATCTTAGCATCCCCAGAAGGAAGAGAGGGTAAGGTTTCGTATCCCCTTTTCACAAATGTGGAAACTGAGACATCAGTGCCTGGGGCAACGCGGTTACCTGAAGACATGGTGGGATAAAGGCTTTCTCTCCCAAATCTGAGCCATTTCCTTATAGTTTGCCTGAGGCTTCAGGGCAAACTCGGGAATTAAATCATGCCTGCCTCAGTTCACCTAGTCTCCTGTGGCCTATGAGGGCCAGGGCCAGGGTTCGAGCCTTCTCTGCAGACTCCTGGCCTAACCCTCGGCTCTCCTGGCTCCCTGCTTCTTCCCCTGGTCCTTAGTCACACATAGACGTACTGCCTCCTGACTGCTCCCTGCCGTCCAGCCTTCTCGGGGGTACAATGACCAGACGATGGTCCCCAGGGATGGGGAGTGGTACCCCCTTGATTGGATGACTTGAAAGACCACAAAAAAAATCCCACATCCAGGCTCAGTTCTCAGGATCCAACTGCCTCTGTCCAGCCCCGCTCCCACCACACAGGCACAGAGCTCTGGGACACCAGCAGCGGCGCCCCATCTCTCAGGAAGCACTGCTTGCACCTCAAGAGAAATAAGCACATGGAGGTGAGATGAGAGGAAAGGGCAGGAGGGAGGAGAGAAATAGAGGAGGAGGAGAAAGCAGAGAAGATGAGGAGAAAGGAGAGGGGAACGTGGAGGGAGAGACTGAAGGATATGAGATGCAGAGGGTAAAGGAAGGAGAGGGAAGAGACAGTAAACCGGAAGGCCAGTCATTTGGGGACCACGGAAGGCCCCCCTGCCCCCACTCACTTTGAGAATGAAAAGAGAGGGATTCTTGGAAAAACCTTTGCTTTCAAGACCAGCCTTCCAGGTGGCACCAGAGCCTTCCCCAACCCTTTCCTGTGCTCTAGCCCCAAGGCCCCACAGCACAGGTTTCAATCAGGTATTTCTGGGTGACATCCAGCCCACTCCCCAGTGTCGGATGCCCCCCTTTAAACCTTTCAGACACTAACAGCAGGAACATGTTCCACAGTCTTAATTGTCCCCAAGCAGAGAGCCCAGCACTCCCCACTGGCTTGACAGGCGAGACCCCGGCCCTCTAGTCCACTCTTTGCCCAGCCAGGTCCAGGGACCCTGGTGTGGAGGTTATTCGGCATTTCTCTCGCTCCGCTCCCCTTCCCAATCTTGCCACAGGGGCTGCAATTGGGCCCTGCAGACTCCCAGGTCCCAGCTGGAGGTCACTGACTCCTAGAGAAGGAGCCAGAAAAAGGACGGTTTTAGCAGGTGGAAGTGATTCAAAAGGAAAAATAAAGAGAGAAATGGAGCAGTAATGACTCCCTGGACTACAGTCAGAATGGGAAGTGAGGGAGAAAGAGGAGCGAGGAGGGAGATGGGAAGACGGGGAGGAGGAGAAGGCTGAGGACAGGCCTTTGGGCTGCTCACTGGCCAGCAGGTCAGCATGTCCGTGCACCGAGCCCAGGATGGAGGAAGGCAGGATTGAAGGGAAATCATTCCAGCATCATCTGGCTCCCCCATAGTCACAGCACTGGAGAGGCTGGCAGGGGCCAGCGGGCAGACACTTACACACAGATGTCTTCTGGCTGCTATCTTTGCTGGGCATCAGCTTCACACCTCGAGACTTCAACTCAATTTGCTTCTTGACTAGAGAGGAAGCAAGAGGGAAAGGGGTTTAAGTTACTGTCTGTGATTGGGGATGGGCCTTCTGGGTTGATCCCTTTCTTGGCTTGGGGCTTTCCATGTGGGGTTAATGCCAGAAGCCCCTTTAGGTGAGGATACACCAAGAGTAGCATTCAAGCGCAGCAGGCCCCCAGACCTGAAGAAAGAACTGCTATCCAGGTGGTCCTCAGGACCAAGCAGACAGGGTGACCTCCCGTGCACCTGGGAAGCCCTACCTGTCCGCTTCCCTGCAGATTCAGCCCAGCCCAGGCTCCAAACCAGCCCTGACCTGGTGTGTTAGACTAGATAATGGCACCAAATTGCCATCCTCCCTGAATCCACACCCTTTGCAAGGTGACTGTGTACTCCTTGACTTTGGGTTTGGGCAGTAGAATTTTGGAGGCCTTGACATGTCCAGAGGCTTGAAAAGTGCCTGTCAGATCAGTCTTGCCCCCTGGCATCACTGGGAGGAGAAAGACATGGCTGGTCCCAGGAGGACAAGGCACCCGTGGAGTCAATTGGTACAGCCTACACCTGCCGACCATTTGTGGGACCTCTGGGGGTGGTGCCTGGCTCAGGTGCTGGCCTGATGGATTGAACTGGGTTTTGATCCAATCACCGAGTCCAGTCTACAGGTTTTTAGGATTTTGCCTAATAACAAAGCCAGAGCACCCAAGCAGAACCCAATTCCAAAGACCACTCCTCTACATCCATCCACCATCTTGTGTGTGACTACTCTAGTTCTCCAGTGCACTCTGCTGGCCTCCAAGGGCTTCGTTCTATCTCTGGTTAGGTGGCTTGGGGGTATCTAACCAATTCCTGATCCCCGTGGCATCTCACAGCTGGCCTCTGCAGGCTGGCTGACTCAGCCCCACTCAGACTGGTACCCAGCTATGGTAGCAATATCTGTAACCAGGCACTTCCTAGGTGCCAGGCCCTGGGCTAAGTGCCTTACCAGTTCTTATCATCAGCATCCTTGACTCCTTTCTTTCCTTCCACCCACACCGCTGCCTCAGCAAATCTTTCCGGATCTATCCAAATGCAATTCCATGTCTAGCATGCTGACCCAACCCTGCACCACTTCTCTCCCTGTTGCCATGGCCTCCCATCTTCCCTTCTGCCCCGGTTATAATCTGTTCTCAACACAAGAGCCAAAGGGATCCTTTAAAACATAAGTGCGCCCATATTACATCTCTGCTCAGAACGCAGCAGCAGCAACCCTTGTCTCCTAGAGGGAAAGCCGAAGCCTTTAAAATGGCCCACACAGACCTATCTGCCCTCCCCGCAACCTCAATCACTCTCCTCTGGCCACGGGCCTCTCTGCTGTTCCTATAATATGCCAGGCATGTTCCTGCTCCCGCTGGCCAGTTCCCTAGAAGGCTCTCCCCGAGAAATCCTCATGATTCTCTCCCTTGAAGCATTCATGTAAATGCCAGTTCCTCATGGAGGCCTTCTTCCACGGCTCCGTTCAAAACTACACCTCCAACCCCAACTCTCCCTTCCCTACTTCACCGTCCTAACTTTCTCACACACCATGTCATTTACTTAGCGAGTCTGGTCACCCCGCACTGCCATGTAAGCTCCACAAAGGCAGGGGTTTCCGGCTATTGTGTTCACTGCTGTATCGTCAATGCCTAGAATAGTGCCTGGTACACGGTGGGCACTCAATAATCATTTCATTTGGTCCTTATACACTCAACTACCTTCACCCGTAGTTATTATACCTCCTTAACAGACAGTAAGATCAGGGTCCCAGCGGTTAAAGTGATTTGCCCTAGGTCATAGAGATAGCATCCACTGTGCTCTCTGCTGAACCTCAGCATCTTCTCTTGTGACCCACCCCTAAGTAACCCCAGGGGCACCGTCCACCTTCTCCAGCATCTGCCCCTCCCAGCTCGGGCCCAGAAACTCAGGTAGTTGCTCTGCACTTGCAGTGATGTGCCAATCCTGAATTCAAAGCCCAGGGCGACCAGGTGCGTCAGAAGGCCACGTCCCAGTCCCCCTCTCCTACCCCTCTCTGCCTGCATCAAAAAGCTCCGCAAGGATTGTCCTTGCCAAGTTGCTGTGGAAGCTGAGCACCTGACAGAACTCAGTAACTACCGCAGAGCCCCTGCTTTCTAATGTGCACTCAGACCCTTTTATAGATGTGCATTACTCTCCGAGTGTAGCCAGCAGGAAAATTTCCAATGAACACCAACATGGACCATTATTAAACAGAGGGTGTCGGTAGGGGAGCATGCATTATTCAAGCCCAACTAATAGAGTGCGGCAGGGAAAATTCCTCTGATTTGATTATCCCGAGAGAACGAGAGTGGTCCCAGCACTGCGAGACCAGTTGGAGCTTTTCTCCCTGAGACCCAGCATTGGGGTAGGGGTATGTGTGGGGATCTCTTCTCCCTGAGGCCAGCCATTGGGGCAGGGGTTGGGGTAGGTCTCTGTCACCCAGTGCGGCCCATGTGAGATCAGGTCTGTGGAGATGACTGGGCACCTAGCCAAGAAGGAGAAGGTGAGTCAGTCTTCCCAGTTCCCTTGTTTCCAGTTGTCCTGCACGCTTGGGAAGGGAGACGGGGAAAGGGCCAGTGCACCATGGATGCCATTCTTGGGGAAAATGCTGCATGGGGTTCCCTTGAGGTTGCTGGAGGTGAACCGTGAGGTGCAGGAGGACATGAGGGGGTATCATGTCCACAGAGCACACTGTGCACCGTGTACATGTGTCTGTCAGTGCTCACATACAACATGGAACTCACACTCACACATGCTCTTGTGCTGAATGTGAACAGTCAGGGTCCCCAGGAGAGGAGTGCGGGCTTTAACTGGTTGATGGAAATCTTACTAGGTGCATTCATCTCTTGCGAATGATAATGCCTACAGGAGACTGCCAGGCTGCTCCATTCATCCTTTATATTCTGGTTAATTACAAGACATTTCCCCGCTGCTGTAAAGGTTAGCGGGACACATGGCACACATTTAGCTAGAAGAATCTGGCAATACAAATGCCTCTGCAGCCTGCAGCATGAGTTATTGGGCTGAGCTAGCCAGAGACAGGACCTGGGAGCAGAGAGGAGAGGGAGGTCTGACCTGTCTCCAAGGCTCTGGGAATCTCGGGTGGTGGAACTTGCAGTTTCTGTTCTTCCCAGTGGATTCAGACTTCCCTCCACAGGGCGATCATGCCCTAGCCTTGATCATTCCCCTTCCCCACCACTGAGCTGTCCTTTTGGCTGGAGCATCCCCTCCTCCCCCTGCTCCTCCCCCTACAGACCTACTCCCTCACCAAATCCAACTCATTCCAATTCATTCAACCGTAAAAGTTTCCAATGTGTACCTTCTTTCCACGTCCTAAGCCACTCCGGCCCTAAACTCATCATTTTCGCTTGGATTTTGTTCACTGATTCAGTCTCTTCTGGCCCATCTTTAAAAAGGGTTGCGGAGCGTGCTCTTTTAAAAACTGAAATCTGATCTCCCCTTTGAAAACATGGACGTGCCTCCTGCACTCTGTCCCTCCCGTCACAGAGGCCTGCCTTGCCGCCGGGCAGCAGCCTGCAGGAAGACTTTCATTACTCACAGTCCTCGCCTAGACAAAGCCGATGTCTAGCACCCTGGCTCCTCATCTCAGTCAGATTTATGCCACTGATATAAAATTCAGTGCAGATGCCTCGAGACCTACTGCTTCCAGCTTCAGACCTTCCAGCGAGCACCCATGTCCTTGCCGCGGAGAAGAGCAGTGGGAAGGGCAGGAATTTGGAAGCACGGCTGGGAAGCAACCAAAGGTGAGGTGTCTGTTGCCAGGTCAGGTGCCTTACCGAATAAATATAAAACCACCACACCAGATTTGACCAGGATGCCGTCAACACATAAGCGAAGAGGCTGCAGTGGCACCACCCTGGAATGTTCGGTGGCCAGGGAAGGCTTTAAGATGGGTAAAGGTGCTCACCAGGGGAAATCTGGAAAGGTGTGATGTTGCTTCAGATTTAGGAAGAAGCCCCCTAAACCTATGCTAAGCCCTGAAGAGTTTGCTCCCTTTGCCACAATCTCTGCAAACGGAGACAGAGAAATCAGCAAAATCGTTTCTGATGGAATCACAAAGATCTGGAGAATGTCCTCACACCATAGGGCAGAAAAACACTGAGTGGTGAATTAGGAATTGACGGCACAGAATTCAACTAAGAGTCCTCATCCCTCCAGTTGAGTAAGGCATAAAAAGGTCAGAATACTTCTGATTTCCAGTGTCCTGTTCACTGTACCCGTTCTGGAAATTGCCAAGGCCAATGCAGGTCTTTGGTTGTAACCGCTGAAGATGCTCTCAGTCCACTCATTTTAAGTAGAATAGCCGTTGGCTTTCTGGTCACAGCAGTCTAAGTTCCAAGTTCCGGTGTCACAGAAAGTAGCTAGTGCTACTGATGGTGTGGGGTTTGGAAACGCAAGCTGGGCTCTCAATCTTTAAGATGCTTCAATTTATGACTTAGAAAAAGTTGGAGAGGTTATTGTGAACCAAGATGATGCCACGTTCTTGCAAGAAAAAGGTGACAAGATTCGAGTTGAGAAACATATTCAAGAAAGCATCGAGCAGTTAGAATGTTACTATTATTGATGGTGACAAAAAACAACTAAATGACCATCTGGTGGAACTTCAGATCGTCCTTGTGCTCAGGATTGCTGGGACAAAAGGCGTGGAAGAGAATGAAGACAAAGTCCCAAGATCCCCAAAACGCAACAAGAAAAGGCTTTGTCTGGGTGCTTTGCTTTAGTGCACTCCAGCCCTGAATTCACTGCTGTCGCTAATAAAAGCCAAACCTTGGTATGGAAATCATGAAACAATCACTCCACATGCTGGCAATACCACTGCTAAGAATGTAGGTGTTGAAGGATTATTGACAGTTAAGAAATATTTGCAAAGTCCCTCAGAAGCAGGTTATGAACCAGACTGGTGATGTGTCTTTTTGAATAGGGCAGAAGAAGGAGATCAACCCCGCGTAGGTGTCAAGAGGTGCTCTGCTGGATGCTGCTGGCGTGACTTCTTGGTTAACCACAGCAGAGCTCCTGGCTCCAGAATTCCTAAAGAAGAGAAGGACCCTGGCATGGGAGATGAGGGGCAGTGTAGGTGAGGACTGCTATAATTTCTAGAATAGTGCTTTGTTATTAACGGACTGTGCAATGATCTTCACAAACTCCATCCGAGAAGTCAGCCGGAGAAAAGATGTTTCGGGCAATCACTGTGGCCATTGGTTATTGGTTTCAGTTTGCCTTTGCAATGCTGTTCTCTCTCCCGAAACGTCCCTTCCCTTTTGGCTGCCTCTTGTTGGTCAAGGCCTCACTCAAAGGTTAAAGGAGATGTTCTCTCAGGACTGTATTTCAACCATTGAAAGCCTCCATGCACCGCAGTGCCCTCTCTGGTTCTCCTGTCGATTTGTCCATGAGCTCTTATGTCTGTATCCTGTGACTGACACACAGCCAAGCACAGAGAAGGTTTCTGATAATGGTCTGACGACCAAGTGGGTGAATGGTAAACTTTTAGAAAAATATGTGTGTGGAATTCATTTCCTGGAAAAAAAGAATGGGTTCTTCTCGCTGGTGGGGTGAGGAGTGCCCCATTTTGTCTTCATGCTCCTCACTTTTTTTTTTTTTTTTTTTTTTTTTATTTATTTATTTTTTTTTTTTTTAATATATTTTATTGATTTTGTACAGAGAGGAAGGGATAGAGATAGAGAGTTAGAAACATCGATGAGAGAGAGTCATCGATCAGCTGCCTCTTGCACACCCCCTACTGGGGATATGCCCGCAACCAAGGTACATGCCCTTGACCGGAATCGAACCCGGGTCCCTTCAGTCCCCAAGCCGACGCTCTATCCATTGAGCTAAACCGGTCCCGGCATGCTCCTCACTTTTTTATTCAGGCTCCCTCTTGACTGAAATCAGGAGCCTGCTTGGTGGGCTCCTGAGCCAGGTATTGACAACTCAGCTATTTGTGCAAAGGTCCTTGGAGACCCTGAACCTGGAAATGAGGCTGGCTAGAGTTTGGCAACTCAGCAGGCTAACAGAAGAGGACAAAAGAGTCAGGGCATGGACCACGGGATGCCTGAGGAGCTTTCTGCTCAGGTCCAGACTGAAGATCAGTCACGAGCAAGAACTGGACAGGTTCAAGTGAAAAACAAGCTTCAGCTCCTTACTATAAACAGCCCCAAGCAGCTCAGCAAGTGCAAACTGTTTCCAAATGGAAAAGTTTACTCTGCAGACAACTGACTTTACAGGACTTCTAGAAAGCCGAGGAGCCAATAGTTTCTCTGTAGAACACCTTCCATCTCCTTGTCACCAGCAGTGAACTGACAAGAGAGGCAGTGAAAGGGACAGCGGGGCCAGGCTGGGACTTTGCTGAAGGGAGGGACGGGCACCTGATGATGATCATCGGGTCAGAGTGGCAGGCAAAGGGAACACCTCCAAGGAGGAGCCGGAGCCACCAGCTTGCTCTTACTGCACAGAGAGTCAAGGTAACTGGTGGGTCTGAAGCTTCAGGGTCCCATTTCCTGAGCATCTATCTACCACATTCCAGATACTTCACCAGGATTTCTTAATTTCCAATAGCCCCATGGGGTTAATATTATTCCCTCTTTACAGGTGAGGAGGGTGACAGTGAGGGAGGGGTCCCTTACTAGTTGTGGTCATTAACCACTGGGGTTATTTAAGAAAGGTTCTTCTCACTCTGATTCCTTGAAGCCTTGAAAAAACCAATGAACATTGAGAAGAACTGGAAATGTTTCTGGAGGCAGAGGGATCAGTTACACAACCCCAGGGGTCTTCCAGAACTGGAAGAACCTTGTAGTCCTTCAAGTCCTGGGGTTCCCAAGTTTAAGTACAAGACCCATCATTTTAATACTCTTGGATAAATTCTTATGACACAAAATACATGAAGAGAAACAGCTCTGGTTGAAGTTGGAGTGGAAACTTGGAGTCCCATCCTCTCAGCCCCTATCAGAACAGCTGCTGGGAGAACTCTTGGCCTCCAAGGAACCCACTTTGAAAACCCACTCTTTTGGGCTCCTCCTCTGATGTGATATACATGGGGAGGACTCCCACTCTAAGAGAGGACGGTAGCCCCAACCTCTATTTTGCTTTGAACCTTTCACAGCTCAATTTTTAACCTATGTCCTTCTTTGAGTTACAGACTGGAGGATAGCCAACTACCTGCTAGATAGTCCCCCAATCCCTGATATCCCAATACTACCCAAGGATCAATGTGTCCCAAGCAAAATTCATTCCCCATCTGCCTCTGCCCAAGACCATCCTGGTTAATATAATCAGTTTTTGCTCACTTCTTCAAGCCAGAAACTTAAGGTTCATCCCTGACTCCTCCATCTCCTTCCCCCATCACCTCTCATTCCCAAATCTAGCTAGTCATGAGTCCAGTGTGGTGCACCATGGGAAGATCTCGTCCGGTTTGTCTCTTCCCCTCCACCTCCACTTAAACCCTGTTCCTCATCATCTTCTAATTCTCAAAGGCTCCTCACTGCCACTCTCCCCCACATTTTTATTCCACAGCAATCAAAGAGCTTTGGAAAATGAAAAAGTGATCCGACCTTCCCTCCTGTTTAAACTTCTGATCACCCCACATCACCCATGGGATCAAGCCCAACTTTATTGCAGCTTTTCACAACGTGAGCCCTACCTGACCTTCTGGCCTCAGGCCTCGCTGCCCCTCGCTGCTTGCCTTCACTCTAGACTGTGGGCTTTGTTCTGACTCAGTAAATGTTTTCTGTGAAAGGTCTGGGAGTAGATATGTTAGGCGGTGGGCCATCCGTCTCAGCTGCAAACTGCTCAGCTCTGTCCAGGCAGTGCTATAGCAGCCATACACAATTCATAAACCAGAGAGCGAAGCCGTGTTCCCATAAACCCGCATTTATGATCATGATATTTACATTTGATACCATTTTCATATGTCATAAAATCATCTTCTTTTGATTTTTTTTTTTTTTTACTGTTTAAATATGCAAAACTTATTCTTAGGAAGACAGGCAGAGAGCTGCATCTGGCCTGCGGGCTGCGGTTTGCCGATCTCTGCTCTAGAGACAAATGAATATTTGTGGTTTTGCAGAGTGCACACTTTCATGCCTTCCTGCATTGGCGCTATCTGGAATGCCTCTTTCTACTGTCCATCTGGCAACTTTTTGAGGCCCATGGTAAAGACATTGCCACTATTTTGTGGGTTCATTTTTTTGTGTGTGTGTGGCTTTTCTTAGGTGTCTCCCACAAAACTAATTGCTCTTTTATCTGTAGTACTGGCATTTAAGGGTCTCCATTATACCTCTTAACATGCTCTACAGAACTTATAGGCTGCTCTTCTCTCTACTCACCTGTTCTTGAGACCAGACAGTGGTCTGCCTGCACTCATATTTCTATACTGTCATGTGGTAGTGCCACACAGACAATGCTTGTTAAATTACATACCACTGCCCACCTCTGACAGCCAGACTAGAATTCAGATCATCTGAACACCACGTGCATTAAAATTGTGTCTGGCCACAAACAACCCCAAATTCTGACTGGGCTGAGACAGGAATGGAATGCTATGTTGTAGGTTATTGATGAATTTTATTCATTTTTGTTTTCTTTAGGATGATATACGCACCAATATAATTATAGTTGCTAATTATTAGCTCGGAAGTGATGCCAGACATCACTGAGACTCGGATGCCATGAGGCTGAGCACAGGTGAAATGGGTCCTGCGCTGGTGACTCCTCAGGTCCACTCTCAGATGTCCTGCTCAGGTTCCCAGAGGCTGACCTCCATGGACTGCCAGAGAACCAGGGAGCCCACTGGTGAGGCAGGGCAGACTCCCGGGCACAGAGCAGACCAGGGTAGGGAATCTGGGCCCTTGCTCTTGGCTTCCCATTGGATTGGCAGGCGGGAGGCACAGCAGGCATGAAGGAGGGAGGAGTGAGAGGCCTGGTTACTAATTCATGGGGCTCCCCTCTCCTGCACTGGTTATTGATTCCTGGGGCGCCCTCCTGCACTGTGGGTTGGCAGGCAGTGGTCAGGCTCCTGAGTTCTGCAGCCCCTTTTTAATGGCTTCAGCGCTCACTACTTCCTCCCTGACCCTTTCCCTAGCCTAAGGGTGTCTCTGTTATTTAGTTTCTATGGGCTTCATCACCCCTGGATTCCTTTAACACCTCCCCCCTTACCTCTGCCACTGGCCCCTTCACTATGCCTTCAGTTAAGCTGTGCAGTATGTCTTCTGTCTCCTGTGAGTCCCCTGACTGAGCCCTGTCTTTGCCACTCTTTTGGACTGAATCTGCAAGCAGGAAACCACAAATTGGTCTTTAGTAGTTTTTTATTCCTTTAAAGCAGTGGTTCTCAACCAGGAGTAACCCTGCACACAGGAGACACTTGGCACTGTCTGCAGACATTTTGGTCGTCACGACTGTGTGTACATGTAGTAGGGTGCCGCTGGCATCAGGCATCTGGTGGGTAGAGGCCTGGGGTGCTGCTCAGCATCCCATAGTGCACGGACCATCGCCCTCAACAGAATTCTCCAGGCCACGTGTCAATGGTGTTGAGGTTGGGAAATCCTGTGTGGTGGAGTCACTGATGGAATTACTAAGTGATTAGTGTATATCCTTTCACTACATACACCCACCCTGGAAAACGCTATAAAAAGAAGATTCTGGAGAGAATCATTTATTCCCGCCATCAGCACACACCTCTGTATGTGAGCTTGCTGGATCCCGGGGAACAGAGCTGGCCGGGTCCAACTCACTGCTCCCACACACCAGCGATGAGACCTCGAGCCAGCCACGCTCCCTCTCTGCACCTCTCACCCCTCACCTCTAAAATGGTGCTGATGACGGTCCCTACTTCACACAGCTGCTGTGGGGATGGAATGAAGCAATAAATGCCATGAGCCTGAAACTAGCAAGAAAGCCCTTTACAAACACTGACACACTCAAATGTGCAAACCCGTCCCAGGCTGTGTTGAGGGAGACAGAGCAAGGGTAGGACAGGGCCTACTTCTAAGAAGCTCATAAGTGAAACAGTTTTTCAGATTTCAGGTTGCTCCCTGCTACAGACTTGTGAAATACTTTTAGAGGTTGCAACTAACATTAAAAATTGGAAAAGACATTTTCAGGGTGCCTCGCATTGAGTCAGGGTAAATACCACTTAGTGACATTTTCCTTTTAGTTCTACGGATATATGTGTGTACAGGGTTGTGATGGAAATTTTTTTTCTTTACAGTGGAGTGAGATTAACAAAACAAAGTTTAAAAGCTACCAGTCAAACAGAAAGGCAAGACATCCAAAGCACCGTAAGAGAAGGTCCTATGATTTTGCAAAAAACTTACACAGGCCTGCGAAGTCCAGCTTCGCCACTTATAGGCTGTGACGTGTGTGTGTGTGTGTGTGTGTGTGTGTGTGTGTGTGTGTGTGTTGGGCTGGTTACATAACCTCTCTGAGCCTCAGCTTCATCGGCTGAAAAATGGGAATTAAAAACATATGTGTCGTGGGGAAGCTCAAAAAGGGCAATGCACACACAGTGCCTAACACAGGGCCTGGTGCACAGTAGGCCTGCAACCTCCCAGTGCTCCTGACCTTTTAGCCGTCTGGTTTGGGTTCTCACTGCCCATTGCCCGGCATCAAACCTTAACTGATGACCAAGACAAATGGACCCTGAGTAAATGAAAATATGAGAAACATCCAGCACCTAGTTAATCCGATGAAATGACAACATCCATCTCTGCTTGTCTATTTTGGGAAACCCATGGGAAGGTCCAGACCGGCGCCTCACGCCCGCAGAGGCCAAGCCTCATTTGTAGAAAATGTCCCCAGGATACCTCTCGGGGAGTTTCTTGTTGATTTTGTAAATACTTCAAAGATGTCCTTCTACCAATGGCTGTGGCAACGAGGCCGTTCATCAGAGGTTCACTTCTGAAGGGAACGCTTCTGCCTGCAGTGCTGCTTTTATCCCAGTTTCCAGCCAGAAAGCCTGACTCCGTTGGGGGCTCCGCTCTGCCGACGCTGCCTCTGGGGTGGGCGGGGTGCTGCGCTGTGTGGGGCTGGAAGGGACAGCTGCCCAGATCTCCACTCAGAATCAATGTCTCCCCTCAGCACAGGGCAGTGGTTATAGTTCACTTTCACTCTTCCCTCGGGCCCCCGGCATGGTCATTGTGTGCCCACTCCCTTCCTCAGTCCCTCATACTTAGACCCTCATCACCCAGTGCCTCAGTCCCTCATCTCTCAGTCCCTCCCTCACTCAGTTCCTCACGGATTCTCTCAGTCATTCACTCACTCACTCACTCACTCACTCACTCACAATGCAAGCCCACTTCTCTTTGTACTCCCCCGAGCCTCCTAAGGGCTGGATCCTTAATAGGTGCACAATCCAAGTTCATTATGGAATCAATTAGAACCAACATCAATTTGTAATTGGTAACAGTTAAAGGCTTAATGAGCAAGTTATGTAGCAAACCACTGGTGTTTAGCTCTGTAAATTGTGTGCTTTGCGAATAAACTCAAGGTTGAAAAGGAATGTCCTCCCATATGTCCCCGGGAGTTGGCATCTCCTTGGTCCTAGAGAGCTCCCTGCTTTGGGGTTTGCCCACTCCTCTCTATAGGTGGCTCTCAGGGTTAGAAATTCTCCATGATTTCTTTTCTGGAGTAGAAATGTGCACTTTCCACCTGCCACTCCTGATCTGATCTCTTGCCACTGACACCTCTTCAGAGATGTAAGCCTCTAAGCGACAGTGCTCCCTACATTATGTTGCCTACATTGGAAATGCATTGTGCTCTGCATTAAATGAGAGAGGGCTGAGATGTGGCTGTTCTCTCACTTCACACTGGGACAGGCTAAGAGGGCGAACTCTAGATTTAAAAGGCAGTTGAGATGGCCTTGGAAACCAGCTTAATTTCTCTGTGCTCCGTTTCCTTGTCCGTAAAATGGGGACGGTGACATTTACTCCCCATCACTGCTCCCAGGGCAGTGACGGGGATTAAATCTGATGATGCTGATCCAGTGTCCCGCATAATATTGAGTGTCATGAGTAGCCTGGCCTGCAGCGGGACGGTCTGGCCTACACATCTGAGAAATGTCACTGCCTCGGGCCCCAGACCGCAGAGGCAGCTGCAGAGGTGCAGTTAGGCAGAGCTCTGTGTCTGCCAATAAGAACAGGACCTCAGCCCTGGCCTGGTGGCTCAGGTGGTTGGAGTGTCATCCTATAGACTGAAAGGCTTGATTCTTGGTTGGGCACGTGTGGGAGACAACCGATCAGTGTTCTCTCGCACATCGATGTTTCTCTTTCTCCCCCTGCCCATCCTGCCCCTTACTCCACACTAAAATCAATAAGCATATTCTCGGGTGAGGATTGAGGAAAAAAAAAAAAAAAAAGAATTGTGGTGAGTATGCCCTGAAGCCACATTACACACCAGACCCAGTGTGGGACAGGATGAGCTTGTCCCAGGTATCATGTCTGCTGCCCACCGAGGAAGGGTGGCCGCCCCAGCCTGCCTACCTTGGTACTGGGCGCTGAAGCCGCGCTGCCGGTGGTTGCCGTCAGAGGTGAAGTGCAGCCGCAGCCAGTTCTTGCTGCTGATGACAGGGGCTGGGAGGCTGGCTCCGGTGAACCTGTGGGGACAGGAAGGTGGCAATGTCAGGGACCACAGCTGGTTGGGACAGGGGATTGGGTATCCAGGAGTCTCCCCACTTCCCAGGCCTGCTGGGGCCTTCACTTAAGCCTGGAGCAAGAAGGAAGGGCTGTGCTGGCCCAGCTGCCTCCAGTAGCTGGGGCCTGAGCTGCTGGAGGGGGCTCCTCCAGGGGCCTTCTCACTGCCCAGTTTCCTGAGACTTCCTAGGAGGGGGCAGGTCCTTCAGGTCTTTCTGTATATTATCTCATTTAATCCTTGCAAGCTCTTGAGGGAGGGGTTATTATTATCCTCATTTTAAATGAGAGAGGGCTGAGATGTGGCTGTTCTCTCAATTCAGATCCAGCTCCCCAGCAGAGTTCTAGCCTGCCCTCCAGAAAAGAAGTCAAGCTCCCCCAGCACAGTACCCCCTGCAGATGTCCACATCACCCCAGGAGAGACCCTGACCCCCCAGTGCAAGGTCAGCCCATGTAGAGTCCAGTGTGCCCCTCCCCAGCAGTGGCTAGTGCCCATTCCCGGGTAGAGGTTCAACTTCCCCTGACAAGCCCTCCGGGACCTGCAAGGGGTCAGGATAAAGGACTGGAGCCACCACTATAGACAGTGTGGCCCTTCACAGGTGTGAGAACTCATTTTGGGGTCATTAACTAGGCCCTACGTCTCTTCTGGTTCCTCTCCCTATCCCTGCTGGCTCACCCTTCCCCTCTTAAGTTAGCTTCCTCGGGGTTCTAGCCGGTCCAGTTCAGTGGGAGGCACACCAGGATATCCCCCACTGACTGAGCTAATACGTGTCAGGTCCTGGGCTAGGTCCTTTACCCACAACGTCTCTCATTTATTCCCACAAACTCTTAGGGGGCTGGTGTTCTTATTCTTATTCTCAGAAAGGACCTGATACGTATTAGCTCAGTCAATATACGTTTCCTTGCCCCTCCTCTGTGATGCCACAGTGTTTTATTCAAATTACTACAATTTATTTTAGGTATGTGTCTCCCTCAGATAACTCCTCAAAGATGGCGGTGTAGCTTTGTGGCAAAGAGGGGTGGGCTCTGGCGGGATCAGCTGTGTGATCTTATGAAAGTTACTTAAGCTCTCTATGATGTTCTCTATGAAATGAGGATAATAATAATCCCTCCCTCAAGAGCTCGCAAGGATTAAATGAGATAATACACAGAAAGACCTTGGGTTGGTCCATGGCAAACAGAGCTCTTGGTAAGAGGGAGTTGCTATTTTCTTCTACATCACTTTATTCTGCCTCTTTGTACCAAGCACCTAGCAGAATGGTTGGTACCAAGTGGGTGTGTCAGGATTCTAGCAGAAAATAGCTGGCAAGGTCATATGAGAAGAATCCCAGGAGTTTAATGGATTCTTCACAAAGGGGAAACCACTTTCCAGAGCAAATGGTTATCCCTGAAGGAGAGGGCTGCATGAACTCAGATCTTCAGCCCAGACTGCAGCCGATTTGTGCAAATCGCACCAGAAGGGAGCAAGGAATGAATACCTGGAACTCACTCTCCTCCCTCCTTTCCTCCAACCTCCTGCTGATGCTTCTGTTGATCTTGCCCAACTGGAAGCCAGAGGGCAAGGGAGCATACCGGTAGCTAAGCCTTCCTAGGTATTGGACTGGAAGCATAAGGGAGGGGAGAGGGTCTGGAGGAGCAAACAGAAGGGATCCAGCAGGGTAGGTCTCCATTAATAGGTACTAAACAAAAGAACTAACCCAAGAGCTCAACACCCTGCATCACTGAGTTTTTACTATAATGAAAACGCTGACATACACTAAACTCCAGGAGTATAACCCATATTGTTATGGTAAGAGCTATTATAGAAACCAATTACTGTATTTCACCAGATCCCATTTAAAGTACTTTATTACAGGCCTAGTCATTTAAGTTTTCTAAGGAGCCACAAGCAGTATTGTGGGTTGGTTTTTTTTCTTCCCCAGGCCAAACTCAATTCTATCTCAATGACAAAGCTTAGAGGCTATTTACATAAAGGAAGTAAAAAGAGGGAGAGATTATCTGAATAATTCAAAACCAAAAGCTGTTTATTGCAAAATGGAATTGGGGGGGGTATTGGGGTCTCAAGAGCAGGATGGGAGCAATGATCCAGACTGTAGCCAGAAGCCAGCCCCAGAATCTGCTTTAACCCCTAATGGTACAACCTGGCAAAGCCCAAAGGGTCACCTCCCACCTTAAGAATCCTGTTGTTAATTCTCAAGGCTTAACCTTGAGGGTCCTAATCTGCTCCGACCTCCTTGGATATAAATGTAATGTAAATATCTCCTTCTCACTCTCTCTAAAAGTCAATGGGAAAAATATCCTTGGGTGAGGATTAACAACAAACTCTGCTGTGGAGATGGTGCTATGCTTTATTCAAAACCCTCCAGTAAAAAGTACTGACTCATGGAACAACAGGGATGACTCTCAAGAGCAGTATGCTGAGTGATAAAAGAGTATATGCTGTGCAATGCCATTTACACCCACCTCTGGGAAAGACCCCACCTACAGTGAGATGAAGCAGACTGTGGTGGCCAGAGCTGGGGTGTTACAGGTGGCATTGCCTGGGAGAGTACAAGGGACCTTCCGGGCAGTGGAAACGTTCTCTATCCTGAACAAGGTGGCAGTTAAGTGCAATGTACACATGACAAGGTGGCTACAGAGTAGGTGGAAGCTACCCTCACCTCCTCCCAACTGGTGCCAAACCAGATTTATGGCTAAATTATAAAGCAATCAACCTGAATAGCCAACTGAAGGCTAGGTGAACTGAATTACTATAACCAAGGATTTACAGAAGAAGCCACACAGAGGCTGGTAAGAGGGTGGAGATGCAGAAAATGCTGCCTCCCCCGACCCCCTCCGCATCCCCCTTCTCCCCCCACACACATAGGTGGAGAGGCTGAGAAACCAGAAGAATATCTCAGCTGCAAAATTCCCTCCTATCAGGAGAATGGGGGCTCAAACCCATGCAGGGATCCCCAACTCAGAGTAGCACAGATGGTGGAGTCTACAGAGGAGCTCATGGAGGAGCCCACAGTGCATCTGGTGGTGAAAATCAGAGGGGATTCAGTCTGCCTGGGAGAGAAGAGCGTCTGCTAAAGACCAGACATCTTCCCAGGCCAAGCACTCCTATTGTTCCAGTACCTGCCTGGAGAGTGCACTACCAGGTCCCCCAACTACTAGCGACACCAGACTGAGTGCTTGAGTCCTGCAGAGGGTATGCTGGCTGCACCCAGCGGGGATCTTTGGTGTGTTCTTTCTTTGGAGAAGCTTTTAGAGGAAACTCAGTAACTGCTTGCCCCCTTCCTGTGAACATGGCCAGCCTGGGCCCACTCTACAGTGTTTCTTCAGCAGACTTCAGGAAGACCAGGTAGCCTCCCATCTGCCCCAGCTATAAGCTGGAGGAAACTGACCCTTATACTCAGCTTGGCCCCTCCCATGCACACCCAGGCCCAGCAGATGCAGCCACAAACAGTGAATAGTGTGGTAGTTCTAGACCAGTAGCCCAAAGCTGGTTACACACGATTTATGACAGCAACCTGTACCAGAACCCTGCCCAAGTGGACCGAGAACCAATACGACCAGTGGTGGCTTTCAGACTGCACCAGAGCTTGACCCAACTAGCCACACAAGCAGCACACCCTAAAGGGGATTATGGCAGCAACACAGACCCTGATGGAGACAATACCACTTTGGGGAAGCCTTGCACAGAGACTCATACATGGGTGATCAAGGTTTATCCTTATAGCCAGCCAACCCGAGGGTAAACTCCACCCAGAAAGGGGCCAACAACATTCTAGACTCAACTATAATAGGAGGATGCACATTACCCACAAGAAACATTCCTGGAGCACCAAGCTCAGGTGATCTGAAAGTTGTGCTTCTGAACCCAATAAGAACCTACATCATAAAGCCATTATAACAAGTTTGGGAGTCATAGCAGATCTGCCTAATACACAGAGACAAAGAAATATGCCCCAAATAAAAGAACAAGAGAAATCTCCCCGAAAAGAATTAAATGAAATGGAAGCAACCAAGATACCAGAGGCACAGTTTATAACAATGGTTATGAGGATGCTCCAAGAGCTTAGGGGAAGAATAGATAATCTCAGTGAGAACTTAAACAAAGACATAATAAGCATTAAAAAGGACATAGAAACCATTAAAAAGAACCATTCAGAAATGAAGAATACACTAGGAGGAATCAACAGCAGACTAAATGAAGCAGAAGATCGAATCAGCAATTTATGAGATGCACACATTTGACAAATCTCTGAGAACTGTACAATGAAAATGGGTAATTTTAGTTTATGTACATTAACAGAGCTAAGTAAAAACAAACTAAAATTTTACTCTGAATTTCCAATCCTCAGAGTAAAATACCTCACTATGGCCTGAGGCCTTAAAAAAGACATGTGCCTTCCTTCTCCTGTCTCCCCATCTCTTCATCCTTTTATTCTTAATGACCAGCCACATGATCTCCTTGCTGTTCAAAACTGGCCAGGCCTGATTCTGACCTCAGGGCCTTGGCACTTGTCATTCCCTCTGTCTGCTACCTGGCTCTTCTCTCAGACCTCCACCTGGCTCACTCCCTCACTTCCTTTGAGCCTTTGATCAAATGTCACTTTATTAGTAAAGCCTTCCTGGTCTGACTCCCACCTGCCTGCCCTCCCTGAGTGTACACGCACACACACATTCTCCAGCCAAATAGAAGAACTAATGTGAACTGAAGCACACATACTGTTTTTTTGTGCTTTTCTTTTCTTTTCTTTTTTTTAAAAATATTTTATTGAATTTTTACAGAGAGGAAGGGAGAGGGATAGAGAGCTAGAAACATCGATGAGAGAGAAACATCGACCAGCTGCCTCCTGCACACCCCCTACCAGGGATGTGCCCTCAACCAATGTACATGCCCTTGACAGGAATCGAACCTGGGACCCTTCAGTCCGCGGACAGACGCTCTAGCCACTGAGCCAAACCAGTTTTGGCTATGCTTTTCTGCTTTTGCACTTGCTTTATATGCCATTTTCCACTGTACCACCTGGCTGCACAGAGAAGTTAGGTAAGTTGCTCAAGATCACACAGTTACTAACTAGCAGAGGTGGGATTCAAACCCAGGTCATCACACTCAGAGCTTATGCACTCAGACCTAACATGCAGGCATGAAGGAAGGCAGTGGGATAGTTTAGGCTGAATTCCATTCTGTTCCTGTTGTTCCCCTCCCTCCAGCATCCTCTTTAATTTTGCTCCTCCCTTAGAACCATAATTAAAGGAGAGAAACACAAAGAGAGATCCTCCCTTTCAAACCTTTCTGTCCACATTAATTTCACTATGGGGGGCCTGGGGAATTCCAAGTTCACCCAGGAAATTGCTATTGCGTTACAACATAAAATGTATTTAAGCAATTACACTCCATTTTTTTTTTCCTTTTTGGTAAATTGACTTCCGTTAAATGGGGCTTCATTAATGGAATCTGGCTTGGGAGAATTAAAAAAAAAATCACTCCCTTTAATACATGTAGCTGATTATGGGAAAAGTGGCTTTGAGTTCCTCTGCAGAAAGCTCCAAGCTCTTCTCTTGGTAATAAGAGAGCTCAGAGCAGACTTCGTGGGAAGCATTTCTTCTTAAGAAGCTTCCCCTACAGTTGGGGTGTTGAGAGCCTCCTTCCCAAGATGACAGTGACTCTGCAAGGGACCGAGGGGGAGCAGTGTCAGGAGACCTTGGTGTAAATCTTATCCCTGAAAACTGACATTCTCAGGAGAGCATTTGTTCATTCACATATTCGCCAAGCATCCTGTATTATAACCTACAGGATTTAACTACCATGTCCCCTTCTCTCTGCAGCCTCCAATCTCAGTGAATATAGCATTTGTTTTCTGTGCTCTTAGAACAGCGGCCACCAACCTTTAGGACCTCACAGACCGCCTGTTGGTGACTGCTGTCCTAGGTTTTATGTCTTTACTAATTTATGTGCATTGCTTGGATCTGATTCAGAGCTGAAGCATCTCTGTGTCCCAGGGCCAACCATAAACAGCTCTCCATTTCCAAGGCTGGCTGGGAAGAACATGAAATACAGCAAGTATTCACCACCCTATCCCCACTCTCAAGCTCCCTTTCCTTCCCACCTGTGCTCCTCTCTGGGGGATGAAAAGGACAGCAGGATGCAGCTGAAAATCCTTCTACAAATGTCCTGGTGAAGACCC
This sequence comes from Pipistrellus kuhlii, assembly GCF_014108245.1. NCBI lineage: Eukaryota > Metazoa > Chordata > Mammalia > Chiroptera > Vespertilionidae > Pipistrellus > Pipistrellus kuhlii. The sequence continues at coordinate 175,496,580 of NW_023425515.1, read as the reverse complement.
ACTGGCTCCAGGATTAAGTCCAAATTTTTTCATGCCTTTCTTCTCCAATGACACCCTCTTAGACTCTAGCTACTTTCATGTCTCCATGCCTTTGCATATGCTATTCTCTGTATACCTAGAATGCCCTTCTTGTTGTCTCACCTGACTACCCGGGCGGGGGGGTGGGGGGGAAATCACTCATCCATGAATCTAACGAAGTGCCTCCTTTTCCCCACCTTTCCCTTCCCCTGTCCCCACCAGAGGGGCAGTTCCCTCTAGTGTCCCCTTTGCACCATGCACAAGCCCCTGCCATTGTACTGGGCCCATTAAATCATGATCATCTTTTGACTTGTCCATCTCTCTGTCTAGAAGATAAACTCCCAAAGAGCAGGGACAGATCTTCTTTCTCTTGGTATATTCACCAACACAACACAGTTCCTGACACACCGGACAAATCACTTCCACAGAACAGGAGTTGGCCAACTACAGCGTGCTGGCTGTTTGTAAATAAAGTTTTACTGGGTCACAACCATACTCGTCTATTTATATACTGTCTGCTTTCATGCTACAATGGCACAGTTGAGTAGTTGTGACAGAAAATATAACCTACAAAGCCAAAATATTTATCTTGCCATTTATAGAAAGATTTTATTGACACTTACCATAGAGGCCTTTCTGCTGATACAGTTGGTTGGTAAAAAAAAAAAAAAAAAAAAAAAAAAAAAAAAATATATATATATATATATATATATATATATTTTCCTATGTAGTGAATAATAAAAGAATGCATACATAGCTTAAACATGTCTTTATGATATAAAATACTTGAACGTACATTTTACTTGCCAATTCACTTAATGCAGGACCAAGGCCTTTCCTTTAACTTAATTCTCTGCATTGCCTGTCTAGCATAAACTACTCCCATAATATAGCATTCATCATTTCCAATTTTGCTACAGCTCGTCCAGTCAGACACTTATTGAACACCTATGTTGTGCCAGGCATTGTGCCAGGCACTGGGGACGTGGTGGTGAACAAGACAGACCCAATGGAACTGACTCCGTGGGTACAGCTGCCTCGCTCACACACACCTAACATTTAGGAAGCAATTCATTCCAGAGCTTTCCCTTCATGGAGCCATTCCAAAGCATTCAATTTAGTTTCCATAGATGCAACTATATTTCCTTTCACACTCATATTTCATCAGTTTATGTGATGTTTAATTTAAATCACATAATTACAATAACAAGTATGACTGGCACGAGAGAGTTGGCAACAAACCCATCTGATTCTCAGAAAGAGCAAGACTCAGCTGGTGGGAGCAGGGAGTGCAGAGGCATTGGCAGTGGGGGTGGGAGACGGCCTGCAGGCAGCTGGGCTGACAGCACCACAGGCATGGGTCAGGGAGATCTATCGAGGCCCCTGGGAGGGCCAGTTACTCCAGGCAGCTGCTTTGGTGGAGATAGTTAAGCATACACATGCATTTGAAAGAATGAATGAATGAATGAACGAATGGATGAAGGAACAAATGGCATTCTCCTGTTTTCAATAGTGGGACACTTTTGCTAATTTGTGATCAGGAGAGAGGAAACCAGCTAGCCTTAAAATCTTACTTGAGAACGCTTCAGAAGTCTCCTAGGTCTAATGACCAGCTATGTATGAATCCCAAATACAGCATTCTTGACAAAGGGTCAGTAGAAATCTGTTTTCAATACCTCCAATGATCAAGAACTCACCTCTTGCCAAATACTCCCTGCCCACTTTGATCCACACCCACACCTTTTCTAGCTATTTCCTGCTCATCCTTCAAGGGTCACCTTACAGCCAATGGCTCCAAGAAGTTGGCTTCTTCCACGTACCTCTGGACTCCTTGCCTTTTCCCTACCATAGTGCTTGGCTCACCAACGTCATTCAGGGGTCTGCCTCACCCACCAAATTGTGAATTCCCTGAAGATAGGAGCTGCTTCTTTCTTGTTCAGTTCTTTCCTTAGTACCTTGCAGAGTGCATGATACAAAGAAAAGGCACAGTAAATATCACTCACTAGAAGGAGGAACCCTTGAATGAATGAACACATGAATACGATCTTGCTGGTGGAAGCAGATGACATATATAGGGCAAAGCCGGGATCAGGTAAGCCTGGAGGCAGCAGGCAGGGCCTTGAAGGCCATTCTGGGTTTCCTCTGGGTTTCCCAGGAAGACATCCCTTGGTCCCAATCCCTTGGTTCCTCAGCCCTGGCTGTGCTCCTCATTCACGTGGCAGCTGCTCGTATCTTTTGGGGGGACCCTTCTCATGTTGACATATCCCCAATACAGCACTAGTGGAATTTGGTAATAAATGTGAGCAAAGGTTTCTTCTTCCCCAGCAGCAACTCAATAAACTCAACAAATTATCAGGGCTCTTCCCTGTGCAGCTAATTGTCAGCTCCAGGGAACCCACACCAACTAACTACATCAGCCAACTAACTCCATCAGGTAAATGCGGTTCCCTTTGATACACTGCACCCTGGAGGCATGCGTGTGAGCCTGGGAGAGCTGAGGGACAGGGATCCTATCCTGGCTGTGTTTGCTGTCAGCAGGGATGAGGATGCCATTACTGATGTCCTGGGGATGTCACATTGAGAAGGTCTGGGAATGGCTTGGGGTGTCAGTTCCTTCCATTTCCAGCTCAGCGGCTCACCAGTGGGGCTGCTGGGTAAGGCATTACCTGACTCTGTGAGAGGCTGTGTCCATGATGCTGAAGTGAACAGAATGGGGTTGGGTCTGGTGCCAGGTGGATCTCCTACAACTTCTCCTACAACTCAGCCAACTCTCTCCTCTTCTGTCTCCAGGTCTCAATCAGGTTCTTCCATTCTTTGTGCTTGAAGCCTTAGAACAGTGGTTCTCAACCTTTCTAATGCCGTGACCCTTTAATACAGTTCTTGTTGTGGTGACCCCCAACCATAAAATTATTATTATTTTATTTTATTATTTTATTGATTTTTTACAGAGAGGAAGAGAGAGGGATAGAGAGTTAGAAACATCGATGAGAGAGAATCATTGATCAGTTGCCTCTTGCACACCTCCCACTGGGGATGTGCCCGCAACCAAGGTACATGCCCTTGACTGGAATCAAACCTGGGACCTTCAGTCCGCAGGCCGACGCTCTATCCACTGAGCCAAACCGGTTTTGGCCATAAAATTATTTTAATTGCTGCTTCATAACTAATTTTGCTACTGTTATGAATCATAATGTAAATATATGTGTTTTCCGATGGTCTTAGGCGACCCTGCTAGCAGTTCTCAATCTGTGTGTTGCCTAAGACCATCGGAAAACACAGATATTTACATTACGATTTATAACAGTAGCAAAATTACAGCTATGAAGTAGCAACAAAAATAATTTTATGGTTGAAGTCACCACAACATGAGGAACTGTATTAAAGGGTTTCGGCATTAGAAAGGTTGAGAACCACTACCTTAGAAGATCAGTCTCCCTCTGCTTCAACCCACAGCTCCTAAAACCCTAAGGGCACAGCTGATGGCACTGGGGGGTGGGGGTAGGGTGAGCATGTGACCCAGGGCCAATCAGCCACTGGGACTGTGCCGGCAGGAGATCTGCAAACACGGAGTCCCAACATCATTTCTTCTACTTCTCCTTCATTCTTATATACTGTCCTGTGCCTTGTACATTCATCCTCCTCTAGGTCCTCTCCAATCTGGGACAGAATCTAAGGGCAATCTCAGCCCCGACCAGCTGCTGGGACCTCAGCTGCCCATTCCCTGCACCTGAGTCTCTGTTAGTACAGATTAGACCTGAGATCCAGCCTGGCGACCTAATGGTCCCCATGCCCAGAGACATTAGGTCAAGGGAGAAAGGGAAGGAGAGAGGCTTGGCCCTCTTTTTGGTTGGCCCTGGGACACGGAAAGGTAGCTGGCCCTGGGACATTACCTCCATCAGGCATGGCCCAGGAACGAAAGCCTAGAGACCAAGTCAAGCTACACTTCACATGGCTCTTCCCTTTCCTGGCTCAGTTTCTGCCAAGAAAGAAAGGTCACCTGTCTGGTTCATTACCTTTCGTGTTCTCCTACTCAGAAGCAACAGGTTTAAGAAGGTCAAGGGTGAAGGGCTGGGCCTCTGGAATCTGACAGTCCTGCATTTGAACCTGGGTTCCACTGTTTACCAGGTGTGTAAAGATGGGCCTGTGCCATAGCTCCTGAGTCTCAGTTTCCTCACTGTGCAGAACCACCAAGCCGGTGGATATAGCGTGTCCAGGACTGTGCCAGACACACAGTGGGCACCTCACAGATGTGAACTCTTTTCCTTCCTTGCTTAGGTCTGAGAAGAAAGACGATACCATCTCATCGGCTGTAAACCCTATTCTCCAGAGCAGTGGTAGCCAACTTTTGGGACCTCACAGACCACCAGTGGTCCGTGGACCACTGGTTGGTGACTGGGGCTCCAGAGCAGAAATAAGGACAATTGTATCCCCTCTAGTGACAGAACAGAGCAGGGGTGAAAGGACAGGACACTCTGTGGCACCCAGAGTGGCCGATACGCTTGGGAGCCACCTTCCCTTTCTCCCTTGTGTGGCTCTGGCCTGGTCTCCACCAGCTCCTGCTTACTCAGCTGGCCATCTTCTGCCTGTTCACTGTCAGAATGATTCAGAGAAGGAACCTTACCACTTCCTAGGAGGGTGACAGTGTATGGCCTGCAGAGGCCTCTGGGATTACATTTGGATACTACTTCTCACCCAGAGGAAATGCTTAGACATAACTTATTGAGGAGCCTCCCATGCCAGCCTTCGCTTGCCACTTGACTGCCATTGTGAGTTTGAGCATTATTCATGCTCCCTCTCTCCCTCCAGAAAGCAGCCAGCCAGCCCCGCCTGAGGCTGGCAGCTCTGACAGAAATCCTGGCCGAAATCCTGATCCAATCAGTCTGGAATTGAAGAGAAATTATTGGCTGCTGTGGCTAGCCCATAGGAAGAGCAGGGCGGTGGCTGGGATGACTAGACCCAGGGGTGTGGCTGCCATAGGCTGCCTTCTCAGCACCCCATCTCTCTTGTGCTCTGACTGCTGGCTCCCTTCTCTCCACTGCAAATACTGGATGCTCGAGGCTGGAGCCATGCCCACCCTTAGGAGCTCCATGATTCACCACCTTCCTTCATTCCCTGAAAGAAGAGGGTGTGACTCAAAAAGGGTCACACAAGGCATTTGCTTAGTCTGGTTGGGAGATGTGCCATGGGCATCTACTAGAACCCTAGGACTGGTTTGGGGACAGTTCTTCAAAAGAAGAAATATGCCCAAAAGATGGGAGGGGTCCTAAGCAGACAAAATCAAAGACGCCCACTGTGGCTCAGAGAGGCAGGGATTTGCAAGGGAGTGGCTTTGTCAAGGCCTCTGGGAAGCAGGCAGGGCTCACTATGGGGTCTTCTCCCTTTTGCAGATCTTGGTCTAGATCTCCTCCCTTTTTGCTGCATCCTGCCAAAGGAAAGCAGACATGCCTGGCCCACCATGCCGATCCCCTTTCCTGTCCAGCTGTCCGCTAGTCTGTGGGTCTGGGTGCTGGCACCTCCGCCAGCTCTGGTCAGCATCTGTCCTTAGGAGTGGATGCAGGCTCCATGTACACCTCCACAGAGGCTACTGTGGTGCAGTGGGCTGTCCAGGTCAATCTACTTGCTGGACTCCAGGCATTCAGTCTACTGGGATCGCCTGACCAGATCCATCTGGAATGAGCATCAGCCCAGATGAGAAAATCTCGTCTGAATCCCTGAAGTGTGGAGATTCAGACACAACATCCTCCTGCCTGACTTCTTCCTGACAGACTTGGCCTTGATCCTTCCAGGCTTCCTCCTTTTCCTGACCCCAGCCAAGGCAGTCTCTAGACTCCCAGGCGAGGCTGACCTCATGGCCTCAGGAGTCAAGCCAACCTGAACGTGAAGGCCTGTCTCCGCTTAACCTCTGTCTAGGCTTCCAAAGTGATAAACTTAAAGCATCATCCTAATTTTTTTTTTACGGTCACATCTGATTGAGTGACAGTGCCTGGCATGAGGTCAGGGCCAAGGAAGCCTAAGTGTACTATAATATTTTTTTTAATTAAAATATATTTTATTGATTTTTTACAGAGAGGAAGGGAGAGATATAGAGAGCTACAAACGTTGATGAGAGAGAAACATCGACCAGCTGCCTCTTGCACACCCCATACTGGGGATGTGCCCGCAACCCAGGTACATGCCTTGACCGGAATCAAACCTGGGACCCTTCAGTCCGCAGACCGATGCTCTACCACTGAGCCAAACCGGTTTCGGCCTAAGTGTACTATTTATGACCCTGCCTTCCCCACCAGTTTGGCTTCTAGGAAATTTCAGATTCCTCTCTCTAGTACCACCTTCCTTTCTAAGTCTTGTCCATCCCTTAGAGCCTGCTTCTCACGGGTCACTATAAATCAGTGATTTAACTAATCCAATAAACATCGGTGTAAATATTTCATCTCTATTAACACAAGCAGGGATTAAGGATAGCACAGGAAAAGTTACAGACCACCAGTTAGACGAGAAGCTGCTTTAACAAATTACTACAAATTTCATGGCTTGAAACAATACAGATTTATTATCTTACAATTCTAGGGCTCAGAACTCCAAAATGGGTATCACTGGGCCGCGGTCAAAGTGTCGGCAGGGCTGCGGAGCCCTCTGGGAGCTGTAGGGAAAAATCCATTTGCTTGCCTTTTCCAGCGTCTGAGCAGCCTTGTTTCTTGGCTTGTGGTCTTTTCATCTTCAAAGCCAGCAGGGCAACACCTTAAATCTCTTTCAGACTCTGTCCCTCTGCAACTGTCATCACATCTCCATCCCTAATGCTGACACTCCTACTTCTTCTGACAGGGACCCAGGAAATGACATCAAGCCCACCTGGATAACCTAGGATAATCTCCCATCTCAAAATCCTTAACATAACCCGTCTGCAGAGTTCCTTTTGCTGTGCAAGTTAACGTTCACAGACGTTGGGGTCTTGGTGGAGTCATTCTTCTGGCCACAGGTACCTTGTTCGGAGGGCCCACCCAGCTACCGATTCCCAGCCCACAGGTGGAGGAGCTGCAGGAGGGGGTGGAGGAAGCATCAAAGCATTTATTCCATTCCTGTCTGTGCCTGGTCCTTTTGCTCCTGTTGTTGCTGTGGCCTGAGCACTGGGATTTTTTTAAAGCTTCTCAGGTGGTTCCAGCATGCCCCCATATTTGAGAAACACTGCAACAAAGATCTGCCCATAGTGTAGGTTACTGTGATGGCGTTTAAAATCTGCCCTGTGTGTCCTGAAAGAGAAGGGTCCAGAGCAGGCTGTCTCAACCCTGGGTGCACAGTACTTTCAGATGTACTTTTCAGATGGGATATGTTTGTTTTTTTTAAAGTGCTCACTGAGGATATTTTTATTGATTTTAGAGAGAAGAAAGAGAGAGAGACATTGATGTGATAGAGAAACATTGATTGGTTGCTTCTCGTACACAACCTGACCCTGAATTAAATCCACAATCCAGTTATGTGTCCTGACTGGGAGTCGAACCTGCAACCTTTTGATGTATACAAGATGATGCTCCAACCAACTTAGCCACACTGGCCAGAGCTGGGGAGATAAAAAAAGCCCAACCAAACAAAAAAACACAAAACAAAAACAAAAACAAAAAACACCCAAAACTTCATATTTTGAAATGAGAACTGAGTTGCAAAATTAGTACAGAAATTTCCTTCAAGCAGCTTTCCTTAATATTAGCAACTTATATAACCATGGTTCGTGTATCAAAACTAAGAAATCAACATTGCTACAGAACCATCAGCTCCATTGGAGACTTTATCTAGATCTGCCCAGCTTGTCCATTACTTCCCTCTTTTGTTCCAGGACCCAGTCCAGCATTTCTCAGTGCATTCAGTAATCACATCTCCTGAGTCTCCTTCAATCCCATTTCTCATGCTTTTATTGTTTTCTCCAGACCATGACGCTTTTGGAGAATATTGGTCAAGTATTTTCTAGAATGTTCATTAACTTTGGTTTGTCTAATATTTTCTCATAATTAGACCAGGGTTTATGGATTTGAAGGGGGAATCACACAGAGGGAGCTGCCCTTGTTTATGACATCACAGAAAGTGCGGCTGTGATATCAACATGGCTTGATGTTCACCTCCATTGTAAAGATAGAATCTTTTTCCATATTCCATTTATTAGAAGCAGGTCCCTAATCCAGCCCACACTGCAGGAGACTGGGAGTGTCAGGGGCTTCTATTATTTCAGTGAGTTAATCCCTGCTTTTATCATCACTTCAAAGCCTTGCCCAGAGAAGGATGTAATGAGCTGGACTTGCCCAGAATTATTCAGCCTGGTAAGTGGTGAAGCTAGAATCTGAACTTATGTTTCTCTGGCTCCAAAGGTCATGTTCTGATTTTCAGTTCATTTTATCACCAAGTACAGGGGAGCTCCCTCCAAGTTTGCCTATGACAGTATTTTTTCAAACTAATTGAGGAGTCATGAGACCAGTCTGTGGGTTGTATTTTAAATAACAAAATAAAATAGAAGATTATAACAGAATAGAATAGAAAATGGAGGTTTCAAAAAACTTGTTTCTGTAAGGTCTGTGCTTAGAGACATGTATCTTTAAGAAGAAAAAAATAGCACCCCATCCCATTACACAGGGCTCTTATAAGGACTAAATGAACTAATATAGGCTAAGTGCTTAGAACAGAAGATGACACAAATTAGGCATTATGTAAATACTATTATGAGGTATGCATGTGCATAAATAAATGGGTCATGATGTAAAATGGATGTGGATGGCAGCTGTTTGTGCAAAGTTTTATTGGGACACGGCTGCCCTCATTCATTACATATTATCTATAGCTATTTTTGAGCTATAATGGCAGTTGAGAACTTGGAATGGAAACTGTGTGGCCTGTAAAACCTAAACTGTTTACTGCCTGGCCCTGCCTAGACGTCATCTCGCGATACAAGGATATGAGACGCTGCTTCCTGGGCCTGGTAGTCTTGTCCTGCCACTGTCCTGGCAGGCACTCCTGCCCATGCAGACCATGCCAGACAATGTGATTGCTCTGCTCTTAGGTTTCCAGAAGCTCAATACCCTCTTACCTGGATTGATGTCCACACTTTATCCACCTCACGGCTGTTCATAGTGGATGGCACTGAAACAGATGGCCACTCAAATTAGATGTTTAATTAGTGTGTTTAATAAAGAGGCTGTTCACAAAGGAAAGAGCAAGGTGTGGGAAAGACACAAGGGACAGCCAGTCCTCCGAGGCTAGTTAAAGCAGAGATCCTACCACCTTGGCAGGCGGGGGCAAGGAGAGGGGTGGCTCCTAAACCTGGAAGGGGCCAGTCATTTAGAGAGGACGTTTTAAGGAGAGGTGTTCGGCCCAGGGACTGAGAGCCAGCTCCAGCTGAGCCCCCAGGAGGGAGCCAGGAGAGTGAATGCCTTGACCTCACCTCCTCCCTCCATCTCCTGTTGGGGTCTCCACTGGCCAAACAAATGTAAGTCAGAGGACACAGGATTCATTTATGTGGTCCATATGGGTCAGAGAGCAGAGTGCAGAGGTAAGTAAGGGGCTCTGGAGGGGCAGACCTCAGACACCAGCACACACAGCACTGCTCTAGAAAGCAGGGGGCGTTACCTTCTGGAAGCTTTAGACAAAGGACCCTTGACCCCTGCTTCATCCCTCCATGTTAGAGATGTGACCCGACCAACCAAGAACTGCCATAGCTTCTATGCTTTTATATCTTTTCTTCCTAGATCTGGTGGGCCAAATGGTTATCACTGGTTTCATCTTCCTGGATCTTAACTTTGTGAGAGGGTGAAGGTCATAAATAGAGGCCCTGAAGAGAGGCCCAGATAAGCTGCAGGTTGTTCTGTAAGTCTGGCAGAGTATATTAGTACGCAGGACGGTTACCCCCCCTTCTTCCTCACAGCCCATCCTTTTTCCTCAGGAAGAAGTTGTGTCCCATTCATCTCTGAAGCCCAGCTCGAGTCTACCATACAGGTGAGCCAACCTCTGGTTTCTTGGGAGAAAAAACTGGAGTGGAAAAGCTAATTGGGTTGACAAATGTCCTCAGAGTAATCGTTCTCAGGATCAGCCCCTCTCTCCCCTACCCTAGCCTAGATATCCTCAGCTGGCATCTGGTATCTCAGAGGCCCCCAAATCCAGCCACAGAACTATAGCATGTCAGCTGGAGGGCCTATTCTGGCCAGTCCACCACACTGATTTTATTTTTATTTATTTATTAAAAAAATATTTTATTGATTTTGTACAGAGAGGAAGGGAGAGAGATAGAGAGTTAGAAACATCAATGAGAGAGAGTCATTGATCAGCTGCCTCTTGCACATCCCCTAATGGGGATATGCCTGCAACCAAGGTACATGCCCTTGACCGAATCGAACCTGGGACCCTTCAGTCCCCAAGCCGACACTCTATCTGTTGAGCCAAACCGGTCTCGACCACCACACTGATTTTATAGATGAGAAATCACAGGCTCACAGCGAGAAAAGGGGCTGGCTTAGGTGGCCCTTGGCAGAGCTGGGCTAGAATTCAAGACTGGGTCTCTCATCAGTTTCCATTCTTCTTTCACACAAGATGGAAAATGAAGTAAATCTTGGAGCCCTGGGAATGGACTTGGCAAAAATCCTAAATGCAGTCTAGTCTTAGGCAAGTTTCTCTGGACCCTTAGCCCTCACAGGAGCAGTTAGTTTTCTATCAATGGGAGGAAGCAAGGCCTGAGTGGGGTAAATGAGCCCAAATCCACACTCCCACCTACTCTGGGCTGTTTTACCTTAAACAGGTTAATTTTTATGTTAATGAGGCTCGATTTTCGAGTCATATTAATTCCATTATCAAACAAGCAAGTACCCGTTGGTGACTAAACTTCTGACTGAACTTCTCTTTTTCTTCCAGTTGGAAGTCTTGTGGGATATTTGCGAGTGCTTTTACAAAAGGCCAGAGACCAACTTATTTGAATGTAGCTGTTAGACCTGGGTCTTCTAACCCCAAGAAGTGGGGAACCCTGAGTCCAAGGATTAGATCTCAAATGCAATTAGCAAAATGCCAAGGTTCTCCTCTCTTCTGCTCTCCCCCCTCCCTCAAAAATCTTCAGAGGAAGAAGAATTTAGACTTACAACCCAAGTGCTCAGGTTTTAAATCAGACAACTCTGTCCTGACAGGAAGCGAGTCAGGGCTGTGACGCCTGATTATTTTTAGAGTTACTACTAAACTCTGTGTGGTGTGAGCTGCCACTGTTCCAGGCAAACAGAAAGACTTCCCATTTTATCACCGCAGCTCTGGGGCCATCCACCTCCCCGAGTCCCTTATTTCCAGCCTGACTTTGGAAGGGATGACATGGCATCTCGTCAATATTAGGGTGAGGAAGGCAGAATCCTATGGTTGGTTGCTGCATCTGAGGAACCGGAGCTGAGCAAAGCTGCTGCCTCCAGGAAGCCAGGGGGAAATATTCTGGGGGAAGGAGCTACTCCATAGCTTTCTCCAGAAAAACCGTTAGGTTTCATGAGATGCAAGAAAAATTGACCATAGCGTAGCCAACCAATGACAGTCCCTCTATGCAAATGCCAAGAGTGGCCAGCTTGTGGATGACGTCACAAGCTCCTCCTATGACCTAATAATGCCCCTACCACTGAAAAGGCCGGCCCCTGACTGCAGCTCTTACAGAGAGGACAATTCACCACAAGCAGAGCACCTTCTAGATTGCTCCTGGAGTGTGGGGACAAAAGTCTCTGCTGTCCAAGTTACTGAATCCAGAAAAACATGATCTGATGAACATGGCAAAAGAAATCCAGCTAAGGCCCAAGGTTAATGTCTCTTCTTACATCCACTTCTTACTGAATTACAGAAACAAGTTTAAGGAGCAGCAGCCAAATTCCTTCCTTGGCTTTAAAGAGTTCTCTAGAAAGTGCTCGGAAAAATGGAAGTCCATCTCCAAGCACGAAAAGTCCAAGTACGAAGCCCTGGCCAAGCTCGACAAAGCCCGATACCAGGAAGAGATGATGAATTACGTTGGCAAGAAGAAAAAGCGGAGAAAGCGGGACCCACTCGCACCCAGGCGGCCTCCGTCATCCTTCCTACTCTTCTGCCAAGACCACTATGCCCAGCTGAAGAGGGAGAATCCCACCTGGTCCGTCGTGCAGGTGGCTAAGGCCTCAGGGAAGCTGTGGGCTGCGAAATCAGACATGGAGAAGCAGCTGTACGAAGAGAGAGCCGCTATTCTGAGAGCTAAGTACTACGAGGAACTGAAAATCTACCGCGAGCAACGCATTGCCAGGAAGAATCTCAAACGGTTGGCGAGGAAACCGTGCAGGGGGTGTGGGCAGGCTGCGGCCCATCAAGCTGGTGGCTCCAAATAGAAATAAAGGCCATTCAACTGTGCTGCCTGTCCCTGGTCTCGTGTGTGGCGTTAGAGCGGCTGTGGCTGCTGCTTTGCAGAACTGAGTAGCGTGGTAGAGTTTGGAAACTGATCTGGGGAGGGGACAGCATTGAGAGATGTGGCAACAGTGGCCAAAGGTGAGTGGTCGGCACCTACAGGACTTCATTTGGGCGGGGAAGAGGGTGTGTGTGAGTCTCTAGGTATTAAGACGCTAAAAGTCAGGAAGGTAAGAGTCTCCAGTTCCAATTAGTTATCCAGGGTGGAAGGCCCTGCTCAGGGTCATGGCCCGACTCAAGGCTAGGTATATGTACAGTCCCGCCAGCTTCCTCACCAGGAGGTCAGAAGCCTGGAATAAATGATGTAACACATGGAAAAGTATCTGCCATAACCCTTAATTCTGCACCATACATCACAGCACAGTAAGGCTTGGATACCGTTAACAGCCAAGATGAAACTCCAGCGGTGGCCCCTGTCCTAGTCAGGAGGAAGCTCGGGGCTGATTTTACAAAAACAGCTGCCTGATTGTGTCCCAGGTCCTAGAAGTTGGAGAAAACCCTGTTGATATTTTGGGGCACCCACCCATTTTTCTGTGGCTATAAGCACAGCATACAGAGAACAGAGATGGTCTGCCTGTATCACCACATGGCATCCATTCCTTTTCCTCTTGCTCATGACACAGTGATTCAACCCAACTAAGGTTTGATGAAATGGAATGCCCCTGGCCTCAGTGATTGGTTCAGTGATGAGCATGGGACCCACATTGGTCCAATCAGAATGGGTCTACGGACTGGTCCTAGGAGTCCTAGGGGAGGAGGCAGCCGGGGGCTGATGACAGTCATTGCTCATTCTCAGGCTTAACTTGTCACTGAAGATGGCCTCACATTTCAGTTTTTCTTTAAGATGGTTAGACTTAGGTTTTCTGCCACTTAAAAGGAGTCAAAACAGGTAATCTTAGACAACAATTTTTTTTCAGGCAACAATATCCTGTGGGCAGCATTTCATACCAATCAATATAGATTCACATGGGATATTTTAAAATGGCTCTCGACTTCTTGACATCAAATAGACTGGGCCTACCAGCAAGCCTGCTTTTTCGTCACTAGGCTATGCATGCTACAGACTTCCCTAGTCCTACCTCCAACCCTTAGTCCATGATGGGATTGTTTAAACTTTTACTTTCAAAAGTGAAAAATATGTATTTTGAAAAGTCTTTCAGAACTGGGTGAACCTTGAAGAGGAGAGGAAATACGGTGTCATTTAGAAATTCAGGGTCTAATATCAGGCAGGAATCCTGGATTATGTAGGACTTCTGTGTTAGAGCCTGTGCTGGGTGCCAGGAAGTCCAACAGGGACTACTGTTAGGTTCCTGCTCGGCGAGACAGGATGTTCCCTCTGATGAGAATGGAGAATGTGGGCATAACCCACAGCACTGCAAGGCAGGATGAGGAAAGTGAAGACTGAGCAACATGCTGGGGCAAGATGGGTACCACCCACAAAGGCAACCACCGAAGTCTTCCCGGAGGAAGCAGCTTTATGCTACTTGGCAACCTTGCCCTCTTGCTGGCAAGGTTCCCGTTCCCATTCCCCACAGCTGCTGTTCCAACTTGGCTTCCCTCCAGCCCAACATCCACTCACTCAAGAGACACTCACATTTTCTGCTTCATTGAGCAAACAGACATCATCAGACATAAGTGTTCTAGGTTTTCTTCTTTCACAACATGCAACCACACCCATCCTTTCCTCCTGCTCTCATGGGAGAGCTATAACCGTCTAGCTACCCCCTTCCCTTCCCCCATCAGGCCTTGCTCTTCACTATAAAGATGCTGAACCTCAGCTTCTAAGTGTGCACAGATTAGCTTGGTGTCACGACACAAGTGGTTCCCATCTTAAACTTCACAGGACCTTGGGCAAGTTCCCAATCCTCTGTGTCCCGGGTTTCTCATCTATGCAACGTGGTAACGCCTGCCTTACAGATAGTTTTAGTGAGTAAATGATGTAACACATGCCAAAGTATCTGCCATAGCCCTTAGCACATAATAGGGACTGTGGTGAACACCCTCTAGGCTCTCCCATGGGTCCCCTTTCCCACACCCCACTGTACAATCCCTTCCCATTAACCATGGGTAGCATCTGTGACTTGCTTCCAACCAATAGAGTAAGGCAAGGAGGATGGGATGCGACTTCCATGGTTATGTGATGATACACAAAACTCCATCTGGATGGTTGATTTGCTCTAGGGATCCTCCTTGCTGGTTTGACAAAGTAAGCTTTCAATCTGGGGACACCCATATGGCAAGGGACAGTGGGAAGTTTCAGGAGATGAGGTGGCCTCAGACCAATAACCAGCAAAAAAACTGAAGGTCTCAGTCCTACAACTACAGGAACTACAGAAACTCCACGAGTGGAGAAGTAGGTCCTTCCTCAGCTAAGCCCCAAAGGAGGACTCGGCTCAGGCTGACACCTTGATTTCAGCCCTGTGAGACCTCAAGCAATGGACCCAGCTAAGCTGTAACTGGATTCCTGATCCCCCAGAAAACAGTGAGATAATAAATGTGTGTTATTTGAGGTCAGTAAGCTTGGGGTCATTTGTTACCCAGCAATAGATAACTAATACAATACTCAATAGATGCCATCTTCCTTATAATTCTAGAAAAGACTGTCTTTAAAGGTATTTCTCCTTCCAGCCTCCACCCTACCTGTTTAATTTCCTCTCCTTTGATACCAATTGCTTGACGCTAGAAGAGCCCGCCCCAGTGCTCATTCGATCCTGACTCGAACTACTTGGTAATGTTTCTAGTTGCGTTGTCTTGTTTCCAGCCTGACCTGTGGGCTCTTGGTGGGCGCGGCTGTGTGTTACAGCACACTCCTCTCTGGGAAGAGCCCCCTACACAACGGGCCCCAGGCCTCATGCCACCCCTTTCTGGTTTCCTGTGTGATTAATTATGTCAATATGGGTGGCCAAGTCAGCGTTTTGACAACCATTTGCAGTGCCCCTGCTGAAAAATAACTCCATTAACATTTCTTTATGAAAAAGCCAACAGGAGGCTATGAATCTGCTGGCTTGTAATGACTCTAATGTAATGACAGGGAAGGGGGAGGCAGGGCAGGGCCAGGAGAAGAAGGGGGGAGCCTATGCTTAAGATAATGGGTGGCAGGGAAAGCAGGTGGAAACTCTGGCGTGGTGCCTGCATTCCAGACCTGCTCCACTGGCCCAGGTGACCCTCCCCGTGAGAGGAGGAAGGCAGGGGCTTTGGGCCCATCAATGTTGGCGAAAACACTCCACTGTGCTCCTAGAGCCTTTTCCTGTGCCCATTAACTCATTCATCTATTCATTTATTCAACAAATATTTATGTGAATGTTAGGCCTGCAATAGACCAGGAACTGTTCTGATGCCATGGATACAGCAAGGTCCCTGATCTCTTACGTTCCAGTGAAGGGGAGACAAAGAACTAAGTCAACAAATACACCAGATCATTTTTTGAAGGTGTCAAATGTTCTGAAGAAAATAAGCCAGGGCAGTGAGCTTGACAGTGATATGTGGGGCTGCTGGCACCTTAAATGGGTGGTCAGAGATGACATATGGGTTTGGATTTAGAGGACAAGAAGGCGCCAGGCATATCAGGGTCTGAGGAAAGAGTTCTTCAAGCAGCGGGACAGCAAGCGCAAAGGTCCTGAGGCAGGAGCAAGCTTGGCATATTGAAGGGATATCTGAAGGTGTGAGTGTGTTGGTGAGATGAGGCTGGAGAGGGGCAGGCATTATCAAGTTTGTTTTGAAATCTAAGTGCAATCAGGGAGCCACAGAGCCTGAAGAGACATATGCTTCCATCCATAACTTCCAGTTAGTGGTCACTCTAACATTGAGTGTTCAGAGACTATCAAATGCCAACAAGGGGATAATAGTCCCTCCACGGTCTGTGAGAGAAACAGGTGTGACTAGCAAATACCAAATCTGTGACATTTTTCCCTTTTGGAGAGGAAACTTTCCCTGGCATTCCTTGTAGCAGCTGTAAGCTAAAAATCTACTATGGAACTTCTTCTCTTAAGTTTCATTTTCCAGGAATAGGGGTAGGGGGCTGGGGGGGGGGGTGGGCACAGCTGGCAGAATATTCCAGGGGAACATTTCTTCCTGGGCCTCCTATTTCCGTGTGGAACAGCTACCACTAGACCAGTGGGTCTCGGCTTTGATCTGTATTAGAATCACCTCTGCGCTCAGTAAAGCACAGACATGGGCCCATGCCTAGTTAGATTCAATGTTTCCAGAAATTGCACCTAAACTTTGTATTTCTAAAAGCTCCCATGTGGTCCTGAGGCTCCCACTCCCAGGACCACAGAAGAATTCCCTCCCCCTTGCAGCCTGGATGTTCACTCCCAAGAGGTAGCCTAGCTCATCTGCATGGTGAATCGGGAGGAGGCGTGACCATGCTCTTCTTTCTCCTCCCCCCACCCCCGCTGTGGAGTGTGTGCAGGTCTGCTCTCCACCGGGTTCATCAGTAGTAAAGGTGACAGGCTGATCCTCATCTGTCTTTCTCCCACACCTGCCAATTAATTATAAACTCACAGGGGAAGCAATATATTTATTTACTGGGGTTCCCTCAAATCCCAACAGCGAAGTTGATCCCAGTGGCAAACAATCAGTTAGCGTTGGGGCACACAGCAACACTGGGATCTTATAGCTGATCTCAGCCTCCACTAATGGCTGAGGACCAAGTCCATGGAGATGGTGAGGTCACAAAGGCAATGGCACCCTTTAGTCCTGGCCTGCACCTCTCATCACACTCCCACAAGCAGTACCTATAGGTGTGCAGGAGAAGAAGTGAAATGTCTGGGGTGTCACTGTAAATGAAGGTCTGGTGTGCAAGAAGTGTCCCATGATTTAAAGGATGGTTTAAAGAAGGTGAGGCCAACACATAAAACACAGCTGAACTAGGAGGAAGAGCATAGCCAAAGGTCCTGAGGGGCCGTGTGACCCCGAAGACTGGCTTTGACCTCTGGGTCAGGTCCGCAGTGATACAGTGAGTGTGCACTTGTGTGGCCATCCCCTTGTGACAGTTTCCTCTCAACAGTTCTCCCACCCATCACTCTCTTTCCAATTGTTCCTCTGCTCTGGCTACTGAGTAATGTTTCCAGACTCCTCCCCTTCGACAGTGAAAGGTTTCCATGGTTGCCATCACCTATGGGAGTCTGACATGGCATAATTAGGCCATTGCTGCCTCTTCAGTTGCACTATCCCCCACACTCATCTTCTGACATGGCTCCCGGGGATCCCCAATTCCTGGTACTCACACCCTTGTGCAATTCCTTCAAGTGAGGGCTGGACCTAGGGATTTACTTTTAATAGTCAGGATAGGGCAAAAGTGACAGGAGGTCTCTTCTTCAGAAGTGACTAAGTTATAAAAGACTCTGACTCTCACTTCCTTGCTTGCTCGCTCTAAGCAATCTGACATGCCGAGAGCGGCCCTATGGAGAGGCTCCTGTGGCAAGGAACTGAGAGGGTGGCTTCTGATCAGTGCCCAGTGAAGAACACAGGCCGTCAGCCTAAGTGTCTGCCAGGAACTGCTTCTCGCCAACGGCCATGACTGAGTGTGGAGTGGGTCACTATCCACATTCAGGGACATCTATACTGCAACTGTGACAGCCCACCTAAGCGTGCCCGATTGCTGACCCACAGAAAGGAACATAGTTGTTGTTTCATGCCAAATTTAGGTTTGGGGTAATTTTTTTAAAAATATATAGTTTATTGATTTTTTTTTACAGAGAGGACGGGAAAGGGAGAGAGCCAGAAACATCCATGAGAGAGAAAGATCAATCAGCTGCCTCCTGCACACCCTCTACTGGAGATGTGCCCGCAACCAAGGTACATGCCCTTGACCAGAATCGAACCCGGGACCCTTGAGTTCGCTGACGCTCTATTCACTGAACCAAACCGGTCAGGACGGTTTGGGGTAATTTGTCACAAACCAAAAGAGATCATGAATGCACATGCTGGTACCAAGAGAAGGATAATGTCCAGAAAAATATCTAAATAGGTGGGATGCTTTGGAGCTGGGCAGTGGGAGAGGCTGGGAAGTTCTGAGGAGCTCGTCAGAGAAATCCAGATTTTAAGGATGCTGTCAGAGAGTGCTCCGATGACAGGAGAAGCAGGTTACTGGACATTGGGAGAGGGGCTCTTACTATGTGGTCGCAGGAAGCTAGTGATACTGCTGTCTGCAGTTATTTGGAAGGCAGAGCATATACCTATTAAACTTAGTGACCCAGCTAAGGTCATGTCCAAGCTAAGTGTGGATGGTACTGTCAGGTTCCTTCTTGCTGGTTATGTGAGAAGAGATATAATACGAGGGAAAGACTGTTAAATAAAAAGGACCCAGGACTTGCTAGTTTTGAATCTCCTCAGTCTCCCAAGATAGCAAAAAATGCTAAAAACTTTTTAAAAGGGTTTTGAGCACTATCAGGAAAAGGTGGGCTGGAGATAAGGCCGAGGCTGTGACTGCAGCCTCTGGTTAAGATCTGGGGCAGATCAAGGGGATCAGAGTCTCACTTAGTCACCCAAAAGCTCTTTAAAGAGATTAGAGGGCCTCACAAAGCCTAGGTCAAACAGCAGGGCCTCTGGGGAGCCTGAGAGCACTGTCCCCTGGCCGTCCCAGCAAAAGCCCGAGGTAGACAGGGATTCAGTTCAGAGAAATCTGTGGGTGTGGCTTTTGTGCGAGTGAATCTCAACGAGATGTCTAGGAGACCCACAAAATTTAAGAAAACCTGTTAACGGAAGAAATATCGTGGGCTTGGCCTGACAGGGACAGAGACAGCACAAAGTAAAAGGTCGGGGGACAGACACCCAGACCTGGCAGTAGGAAGCCGACTGAGGGAAAGTCAGCCCCAGACATGTGTTTCTGTTCATGGAAAAAGAAGGATGACTCAGAGGGAGGAACAAAGAGCTCAGAAGGTGGAGCTAAGAGTCAGAGAGAATTACTTCTAGATTTTTTAAACGAAAAAAAAATAAAAAATAATCTAGCAGTATTTTCCCTGGGTGGATTTCAGAATTGTTATGGATCAAAGACACCTTTATGCCCCATATGTCCCATATCTCCCCCTCTCCTCCTCCCTTTGAACAGGACATTTGTAGCCATTGCCCTAGGCCACATGTGTCAAACACAAGGCCCGCGGGCCAAATCCGTCCCGCCAGGCCTTGCAATGTGGCCCGCACCGCACTGTCATCACTGCACTCCGCTGCGTTTCCATCACAATGACAGTTTATGACTGTTCAGTAAACCATTTGGCCCGCGATTTAGGCTGGATTTTAGATTTTGGCCCCTTCTCTGATTGAGTTCGACACCCCTACCCTAGGCCTATCCCAGCCCTCTGCATATCGGGCACGTGGGGCATATAACTTCTCTTTAGTTTCACAGACCTACCGATCTGGAGGAACACTATTCTAGAACCTGTACTTAAGGAACATACCCAAGACCCTCATCCACACCTGAACCTGATTCTATGATAGGATGAGAATTTTGGGGACCCTGGGAAGGGATTACTGTGTTTTGCATGGTGAAGGGACATTTATCATTGGGGGCCTGAGGGCAGTAGTGGTAAACATCTTCAGAAATGATCTTTATATCCTGATATTCATGCCCTTGTACGCCCTCCCCTGCCCTTGTGCGTGGACTGGATTTAGTGACTTGCTTCTCACAAATAGGATACAGCACAAGTGATGAGCTGCCACGCTGAGATTAGGTTATACATACAAGACTGTGATTCTTGTCTTACTGTCTCTCTGGCTCGCTCTGCTGAAGTGAACAGCCCTGTTGAAAGCCGCCCCGTGGAAAAGAGCTAGTCAACAGCACTGAGGAGCTCAGCCCTTCAGACAATCATGTGAGTAAGCTTGGAGCAAGTCTTTTCCCTTAGGTTGGCTCTGAGATGAGTGCAGCCCTGACAGACATCCTGATTGCAGCCTTGTGAGAAACCCTAGGCCAGAGAACCCCGCTAAGCTACACCCAGACTCCTTTCACAGAAAATGTAAGATAATCAATGTTTTGAGCCATTTGTTTTGGGAGAATTTACTACAAACAATAGATAGCTACTATACTCATCCTAAGGTTCTGTTATACCGAAACACCATATTCTAAAACTCCTCAGGGCCTTTGCACATGCTACTCCATGCTGGGATCAAATTTCCTAGCTTTTAGGTTTGCTGAACTTCCACCTGTCCTACAGGACTCAGGTCAGGTGTCCCTTCCTCCAAGAAGCCCTCTCACCCTCCCACCCGCTCTCTGTGTTTCCAGGAAACATCGCCTCCTACTGAATATCACATTCCAACTATGGTTTATAGTACCCTAACTTGTGGAGGAGAGCAAGGACGTTTCTATATTCATCCCAGTAGCCTTAAAACGGAATATAAGGCTTGACATGAAATAAAATAATAATAATACAGTAGGGCCCCCCCCCCCCCCCCCCCATCCACAGGGGATACATTCTAAGAACTCCAGTGAGAGCTTGAAATCACAGATAGTACTAAACCCTGAATATACTGTGCTTTTTCTATATATACATATCTATAATAATGTTTAACTTATAAATTAAGCACAGTAAGAGATTAACAACAATAACAAATATTAAAATAGTACAATTGTAGCAATATACTGTGGTAAAAGTTATGTGGTCTCTCTCTCAAAATATCTTGTACCAAACTCACACTTCTTGTCATAATGCAAGATGATTAAATGCCCACACAATGAGATGAAGTGAGGAAAGGATGTAGGCACGGTGACATAGCATTAGGCTCCTTGTAACCTTCTCACAATATTTAACAAGCACTTGAGGGCACATCTGAATTGCCAGCATAACTACCCTTCATCATGGGGCCAGGATGAAGTAATACATAGGATTACTTGAACACAAGCACTGCCACACTGTGACAGTCTGTCTGATAACCCAGAGGGACGCTAAGTCACTACTAGGCAGGTAGCACGCACAGCATGCAGATGCTGAACAAAGGGGCCTTTCACATCCCGGGCAGGATGAAGTCAGACGGCATGAGGTTTCATCACACTACTAGATGGTGTGCGGTTTAAAATTTATGAATTATTTCTAGAATTTTCCATTTGCGATTTTTAGACCATGGTGGATGATGGATAACTGAAATCACAGAAAACAAAACCATGGATAAAGGGAGGCTGCTGCTGCGGCAAACTTTTGTCAACTGCCTATGCCTTGCCTGGTATGGTGTGAGGTGCTTTACATGTAACTATCCATAGTAATAAAAGGGTAATAAGCTAATTAGACCGAATGTCTTCCAGACATCATTCCGGATGTGCTTCCTGAGGAAGCTAGGGCCAGAGGAAAAGCAACCTGGATCCTGGGTGCCTATGGGTGGCCCAAGGGAAGCCAGCTTGGGTCCTGTGTGCCTGCCAGCAGCCGGAGGAGGGAAGCCTGGGGCCTGGAGAAAAGCCAGTGCCAGCAGCCAGTGGAAGGAAGGCCTACTCTTGCACAAATTTTCATGCAGCAGGCCTCTAGTCTTCTATAATAATCTATAATAATAAAGGCATACTATGCTAATTAGATTGGACAGCCGAACATCCTTCTGGACAAAGCCACGGAGGCTGTGAGGGCTGAGGGCAGACAGCTGTGGCGGCCAGCAGTGGTAGCAGTGGTTGGGTGATTGGGACGGCGCCTTCCCCTGATCAGCCTGGTCGCCTCTCAAGGACCAGGAGCAGGCCCAAGACATCCCCTGAGGGCTCCCAGACTGTGAGGGGGCAGGCCAGACTGCAGGACCCCACCAGCACACGAATTTTCATGCACCGAGCCTCTAGTCCTATTTATAAAAATATGCAATGAGGCATGGTCTGTGAGGAGGAACCAAGGCGAGGCTGGGTGCTAGGCGTTCGGCACATGCTTGCTAGAAAAGGAGATGCACACTGCTCCTCCTGTCCCCCACCTGGCAGCAGCTGGTACCCCTCTTCCCAGGAACTCTGCAGAGTTGGGCCAGAAGGAACCCTGGGCTCCCAGACACACACTCTGTGCCCGACTGCTTATGTAATTTTGCTTTTCCATAGAAATACCTGGATTTATCCCTTGGCACCTCTGAGGAAGGGCTTGGCTAGCACCCAGAGAATTTTCTGGGCGTCAGAAACCACACTTCAGGCTCCCTGCTCACAGCTGTGCCTCTGGCCTGCAGGCAGAACAAGCATTTTCCTCCCTTCACTACAAGCCACGTTAAGTTCCTCGATACTCACATTGCAATGAGCAGATGCGGCTCTGCATTTTTAATGCACGATCTGCAATTAGCCACAATGGGCAGGGAGACCTCTGTGTTTCCCCTGGCTGCCCCTCGTGGATGCAGCTGCCAGTGCATTTGTGCAGAGGAATCTGGCCAGGCTCCCCTGGCCATGCAGCTCTGGCAAGTGGGCAAGGGATCTTCTCTTTGCAGTGTCTGCTTTGCCAGGAAGTGGGAAGGGCTGCTGAAGCCTGACTGTCGCTCCTCTGCTGACCTGGCTTCTCTTCCACCTTCTGTGCTACCTAACCACCCTGAGAGCATGTTCTGTAAGGAGGCCCAAAGGGCATACCACACCCTGAATGTCATGACTGATAAGCTCTTCACAGATGTGGAGTCTGTGGTGGGCAGTAAATGTCTGAGAAATGCAAAGGGGGCATGCTGCATGTCCAGGCACACCTCAGAGGCATCTGCAGGGACTTTAGAAGAGAGCTGGCCAGTGAGAGTTCATGGGTGCATGTCAGCGCTGACCAAAGGATAGGAACATTTTTTTTTGTAATCAATATAATGCCAAAAACTAGCATGTTACTTACTTACTGTCTACCAGGGCCTATTCTAAGTCATAATCACATTTAATTCCAGAAGGCAGTGTGAATGGCCACTCACCCTTCCCTCCTCTCCTCCCCAAGCCAGAGACCCCCCGGAACCCAGCTGCAGCAGAACGAAGTTGGGATTATTGGCTCGTGGTAACAGGTAGAGTACATAGTACAGGGAACTATGGGTGGCTGGGGAAAGAATAGAGGGGAATGGAGTGTTGGAAAGAACTTACTGTAGGATCCGGGCTGTGTTAGGTGATTAGGGAAAGGGTTCAAGGAAGAGAAGCTTTGCTCTGGATTGGAGGCTGTTAGGAAGTAGGTGTGATTCTCTGATTGGGTGCTTAATAAAGTTTATCCAGAGGAAGGAGTAATGGAAAAGTACAGTTGTAAGTCATAAAGAACTGTTTTCACTTTTATGGGCCAAGGTGCAGAGGGAGGACTATTTGGTCATTTTTGTATTTTGGAAATGCTCTTGCTTTTGTGTGAGTTCAGACATGAGTATGAAGTAGGCTTGTACTTTACTTCATCCATCAATCACAGCGCAGCTATGCCTGGTGTCGATGCTCATGTTCACAGGAGAGCACCAAGATTGGCCAGGCCAGCTCCCAGCAACGCTGCGGCTACCTGATGGCACTGGGCCAGTTTTCGGCCCTCTGGCTCTGCTGTCCTCTCTCAGCCCCATTATTGCAAAAGTTGGCAGCAATAATGCAGTGGAGGCTCAGAGAAGAGCTGTCATAGTTAGCAGCACTGTGATTCCAGGTAACTGAAACTCAGGAGGGACTCAGGGGGGCTGGAAAGCAGGGGTATGACCATGGAGGGGACACGATAGGAGAGTAGATACAACATGGGATTGGGAGCCAGACATGTCCACTTTAGAAATCTCTGCTGCTTACTAGCATCTGAGATTCAATATCTTCTACATAATGGGAATACAAAAATCTGTTTCCCAGGGTTACTGGGAGAATAAAATTAAAGATGCAGTATAAAACCTCTAAGAACAATACATAACACACTAGGCATTTGCTGTATGTCAGCCACTGCCCTAAGTACCTTACTTGTAGGACTCATCTAATACACCAAGCCCATGAGACAGATTCTCTTATAACCTCTGTTAGTGGGCGAGAAGACAAAGGAACAGAGAGGTTAAGCAACTTGTCCAAGGTCAGGTCACACAGTTACCAAGCAGAAGAACTCAGGCATTCTGGCTCCAGCACACCCACTCTACTGCCTCCCATGGTAGCTGTTGGATCACTGCTCCTCCCCATCCCTTGGTGCAAGCAAGGGCTCTGAGGCTAGTCAACTTCTGATGGTGATTTAATGCCCTGGAACTTCCTGCTTCCTGACCTTTGTTGTAGGAGGGTCTAAGCTGCTTTCTTGCCTCTGGTTTGGGAAGTACTTATTTCCTTTTCAAAGATAAAAACATTCTTGGCATGACAGATTATATATATATATTCAGGTTGCCTGGAACCAAAACCCAACAGTGTCACTGGTAATAAAATGTAAAAAGAGCTGGCCAACCTTGATGGTCGGAGCTATTAACTCATCTTCTAGTTGAGATAGTGGTGGTTGAGGCAACTTTAATTTGTTAATCACATGTAAATTCTTGTTGATTTTCTGCTGTTGGAACTTCCCCCCTAAGAGATGTCTTTGTCTCAGAATCTCAATAAAAGGAATGGTAAAAGGCCAGAGCAGGGTTAGTCTTCCCACTAGAGGTGGACTTCCCGCCTGGCCCCCATTTTCCCAAATTAATTCTCTTCCAGTCTCTTCATTTTAGTGTGAGGCCTTCTCCAGAAACCGGACCCTGAGTGGGCCCTGAACCACGCAGGTCGTATTAAGGGATCCCACACAGGTCACTGTGGTCAACAGATCAAATAAAACATAGTATTGCCTTCTTGGTATTTCCATGCCTTTTAGTAAGTACAGAAGTCAGAGAAAAACACTGGGAAATGAGTGAAAACAAAATGGCTAAGGAATGACCCAATGTGGGAGGCTGTTCAAGTTGGCTACAACACCATGGTCAAGGCTACTCAGTGTTGCCTAGCCCACCCTGATGAGTGGGTTTATCAGTTGAGTCACCAGTTCTGGGTGACCGGGAGGCAAGGATTCCTGGGCCAGTGACTCCAGTATGAAGGTCCTTCAGCCACTGACCATCCCTCCCTCCCCAAGGTCACATTTCACCACCTGGGAGAGATGAAGTGCTAGAACTCACATCAACATTCTCTCGCTGTTTGATACAACCCCAGATCAACGTCACCAATCTTTCTGAGGCTCATCTGTTCTTAATTATATCTCTAAATCCCAAGGTATTACAACTCTGAGAATTTGGGAAATTTAGCTGCTAGAGGATTTGTAATAATCACAGTAATCCCTGGTGTTTACAGAGCTTCCTTTTGCAGACTGAAACCCAGACAGACATTACTGTAGTGGCAAGGACACCCCGAAATTGCTCTTAAGTTCTCTTCACAGAGTGCCAGGCCCTTAGCTTGTCTTACTTTGTTAAGCTCAAGGAGACAGGAAAAAAAGAGTAGTTTTCTCCATTACCTCCTGAGGGAGAGCAAAGAGAAGACGGAAAGGTTAACCCACTATAGAAGATATACCTGGGGTTGCTTGCCCAACCCGAGCCCTATTCTCAGAACTGCCTTCACCCCCTCGCCCCCATGCCCCTACCTCTCATCCACTGAAGGAATAGGTATTGGAGCCATGCTTGTACCACTTGGGAATGACCCTTCTTAGCATCAGCTGATTGGTCAAGGAGCCGACACTTGACTAATGAGCTGAGCCAATCAGATTCTCTCTCTTGTTAATTTCAATCAGTATATTTAGAAACTGGGAGTCAGTTGGGTCCCAGGAGCTAGCAGGTCAGGCAGACACGAGGGTTGGGGTGACCGTTTGTACTGATTAACAAGCAGGGAGAAGGGGGATAAGCTATGCAGCACCTGAGAGACCTGCTTCCAGCACTTTCCGTATTTGTTCAATAACTCCTAAGCCAGGAGCCGTCCCATGAGACCACCACTGCATGAAGGGCAGGCGTTGGAAATGACCTCACACTCCTATTTTGTTTCCTCCAACACAGCATGCCTTCCCTTCGGCTTTAGCAGAAGACAAGGCCAAGCCCCATGGGCTCCAGGTACACAACACACTTTCCCTCTAATAGGGACAGACCAGATGGCAAACAGGCAAGTGGGAGCCCAGCCACATGGTCCATACTTAAGACGCATGCTGACTTTATCAGAACCAACACAGGCCTCCCCAGAGCTTCTGGGGTGTGGGGCACAGCAGCCCCTGACCTCTCCAGCTTAAAAGAGAAGGGCTGAGGAAAGTCTGTGCAAAAGGGCCATTGTTATGCCACAGCACAGCCATCTGGTCCCCCCATTGATCTGACAGGGGCAGCAGGGGCTGAAGGCAGTACACACAGAAGCCCTGGGAGTGCAATTCCATGAACAGCCCTTATTGATCTGCTTACCTGCCTGATGGCTGGCCAGACTCTATGTTTAAAGATACCCATGGAAGGTCAGAGCTGAAAGACAGAGGCCCCAGGACAGCCTGGGATGGTCATAAATGGGAAAAACCAGCCCTAAAGACACAACTGAGATGTGACCTTTCCTATTTCAATGAGTTTTAGATCTTTTTGGGGGTTACGGCATGGGTATTATCGTGCTTCCTAACTATATATTCCCCATAGGGAGGAAAACAAAGAGAATATATATTTATGTGGAATCTGTAGGACTGAATCATAAGCTCTTGAATTAAAAGAGCACATTCTTGCCACCAAACAATGTACTGCCACTAGTTCAGAAGCCCCCCTCACCTCCACTCCAAGGTCACAGCCCAGCACAATTAGACTTTCCTGGGCTGGGGGTTCCAAATGGAGTATGTGAGAGAGTGGCTCTATGATGCCAGCTTTTGCCCAGCCTCTGCTTAGCCACCTATTCAAGTTCAACCTGGCCTTGTCCCATCAGTGAGTCCCTAGCTTGCAATTCATCACAAACCCCTCTGCTTTTGGCCTAGTGGATTCTGGAAATAGTCTGTTGCTTGCACTCTCCCCCAAAGCCAGGGGCTAATGCACCCTCTGGGACTTAGCCACTGGAGCCCCTGAAGCCTTTCTGTCAATCATTCCACCTATGCACCTGGCTGGCCCATCTGCCTGACTGATCTGCTCATTTTTGGGTTCCCCTCTGGCTCCCTCATAGGCTGAGAGCCTGGTGAAACTCTAGCTGGCTGGGGCTTGGCCCCATTCTCTTGAGAGTTGGGATTTATCTCCTGTCTCCATCAACCCAAAAGTGTCTCTAACCTAAACAAGCACCTGGGTCATGTGACCACCTGTTACCTTAGAATTTGCCTTTTCAAGCATGCCAGCCCACATGAAGGTAGAATTTGTCTTATTTCCTTGGTTGTTGATCTGGACACTTGGGTCTATTTTCAAATCCTGTTCTAATCAGCATCACTGTAATTCTGAGCACTGACTTTTATTGTAAAAAGAGCAGGCCCTGGATTCTGTCCACACTACTATCCAACTGTATGAACCTGGACAAGTTAACTAACTCCACTCTTTTGAGCCTCGTTTTCCTTACCTAATGTATCCTATGTGACTGGTGTGCAATAAATGAGAGTACAAATGAAATAATGGATCTAAAAACCTTAGCATAATGTACTATACAAAATACTAACATAACATGTTAAATTCTGTGCAAAGTGCTTTGGAAACATTACCTTCATTTGCACGGTAATCTTGTGAGGTCCTATTATCCCAACTTTTTAAATTAAAAATCTGAGGCTTTGAGAGGTTAAGTTGCCCAAGGTAAACATCTGGTCAGTGGTTGAGGAATGTCTCATATACAGCAGGCACTCAAACGTGTGTAGAATAAATGCATGGCTCTCAGGTCAGTGTTCTTTTGCATAATTGGGTTAAAAGCTGAGCTCTACCAACTTATTCTCAATTCTATCTTCCTGCAGTGGGAGGTGTACTAAACTGTTCATGCATGTTTTATTTCTGCCAGAATTTGTGTCCTTATCCCCAGTATGGCTATTATTGGGTGTTTGAAGTTATTCAAACCTTCTATCTGAATGGATACATAATTTCCAAACCACCTACTCTTTACTCAGAGATTACTCAGAGATTCAGCACTTTGGACAGAGCTAGGATTTGTAAGCTAATATCTAGTCAGTATTGGATTTGCATTTACTGTAAAAACTATTTACATTAATGTATGACCCACATATGAGGAGAAAATACTGCACTCCCACTTCTAGCTCAGTGGTTCTGGCTCTCTCTTCTGATAGTCTATGAGATGAGAAAAGACTGCCATAAAGATTTTATGAATCCAAGAGAAACATTACTCAAGCAGGATTTATTTTAAAGGCATCATTCTGAAACAGTGTTTTGTTTGTTTTTAAAGGCAAAATAAATCTCATATTGGTGGAATTTTTATACTAAAATGAAGTCCAAATATTGCAGGAGATCCTCTTAATGCCCACTAGGCAAGCAACTTCTTCAATTTGGTTCAAATGAGCAATTAATAGAATATTTTCAGTGTCTCTGAGTCTGTACTTGTAACCAGTGACAGTAGATATGTTCTTTTCCCAGTCTGCATGGAGACAAAGAGAAAGGTAAATACTGGATTGGTAATTTCAGATCTTCACATCTTGGGATAAAAATGTATCTATGATGCCCAGCATGTGTCATGGTGCTGAACACTGCAAGGAAACAAGGCACATTTTCTGCCCTCAAGGACCTACTGTTTTGTAGGGAGATACACCATGCAGTGAGATAGGGTTAAGACAAAAATAGTATAAGAACTTTCCAGCTGGGAGCTTGCTCTGGAATTGTGTGGGGCATCTACTGTCTTTTTTTCTAACCAACAAATTCCTATTCATTCTTCAAGGAGCCAATCAAATGTCCTCTCCTCTCTGAATCCCTTCCTGACTCTCCAAGACACAGTTAGCCTTCCCTCCTTGGGGTTCCCGTAAACTTGTGAAGAAAAGGAGTGTGGAAATGAAAGGTAGTAAATAACTATATAAGTATATATAAAAATTACACAGGGGAAAAGAGCAGAAAATAATTAACTGTTAATGAAGAGGTAAGGATACTTGAATGGGTTCTTGAAAAGTGTGGAGAAGGTCACTCCAGATGGAGAACGACAGAATAAAGGTGTGACAGGACGAATAGATATGATGTGTTAACAGAAGGGTAGGTAGCTCGGGGTGGCTAAAGCACAGCACATGGGAATGGTGTGGGGTGCTGCTGATGACGGGAGACCTGAAGGTCACAAAGCTGCTGTTTCAGGATGGGGACAGATTATGGCAATCCTAGTATAAGAAGCTTGTATATGGTGGTAGTTATTGAAATATATTTTAACTTTTACTGATTTTCTGCACCCAGAAAGTCATATCTGCTTGTAAAATCTTTAGAAAATACAAAAGGACATAAAACACTAGCACTCCATTCAGAACTCATGGTGTTAACATTTTATTGTCTTTTAAAATGACTATCATATATACATGTATGTGTAAAAATTTTATTTCATATTATGAATTCATTTAATATGTTGATTTTTATCACTTACTATCATATTAAGCATTTTCCAATTTCTTTGAATGTTCTTTGAAGCTGCTACATGTTTTATCAGCCACATGGACCATATATTGGTTCCTTTTCCCTACCATAATAAATAACACTGCAATGAACATCCTTGCATGTATTCTTTTACACTAACCTCTCACTATTTTCTTGGGATAGATTCCTGAGAGAGATACACCTTTTACTTTTTTTTTTTTTTTTTAATCCTCACCAGAGAATATTTTCCCATTGAATTTTAGAGAAAGTGAAAGAGAGAAGGAAAGACAGAGAGAAATATTGATGTGAGAGAAACATATCAATCGGTTGCCTCCTGCATGCTCCACGATCAGAGCTTGGGCCAGGGAGGAGCCTGCAACCCAGGTACAGGCCCTTGATCAGAATCGAACTCAGGATCCTTCATTCTGTAGGCTAACACTCTATCTACTGAGCAAAACTGGTTTAGGGCCACACCTTTTACTTTTAATCACTACTGTCAAACTGCCTTCTAAAAAGGCCGTGCCAATTTATAATCCCACCAACGGGGCTTGAGGCTCGACGAGGTTAAATGACTTGCCTAAGATTAAACAGCTCATGGGTGTAGAGCTGGGGATCAAATGTGGGTCCTGGTGCCCACGGGCTATGGCAGAACTTTGGTGGGGAGAGGGGAGCGGTGGCCAGAGGTAATTGAGTCTGGAGGACTGAAACTGACTCAGATGAAGATGATCTAATGAGACGCTTCAAAAGACGAGCTGCTCAATGGACAACATTTGTAATTTCATCCTCTCTTTACAGCTGCTATGTCATGATTCTTCCCATTGGAGAGGTTCAGACCAAAGAGAAATGAAATATATCTATCTTTCTCTTAGCTGTTATTCTTTTGTAGACCCAGGCCTGGTGCTGGCACTAGGGGGAATGACACATGTGAAAATCTGCCTAATCATCTGAAGGTTGATTCAAGGAGGTTCCTCATTAAAGCCCTGGGTACCAAATAAGACAACACTGGGCACACCACACCCTTTAGTCAGCCATAAGGAAATCAGAGGTACTCATCTCTCTGGGGCCACGGCATGTTTTCTCAGATGTCTCATAACTGAATGACTCAATGAGGAAGAAAAGATTCAGCATCCTTAATTCTGTTTATTCTCACACCTTGTACTACTACTAGCCTATCTCCCCCCTTCCCCCCACCTATCCCCTCATTTTGCTTTTCCTCCCCACCTTTTTACTTCCCACCTTTCCCTTCAAGGCCACAAATGCCATAACATAAGTCTAGGGCAGTGGTCGGCAAACTCATTAGTCAACAGAGCCAAATATCAACAGTACAACGATTTAAATTTTTTCCCTTTTTTTTTTTTTAAATATTTTTATTGATTTTTTTTTACAGAGAGGAAGGGAGAGAGATAGAGAGCTAGAAACATCAATGAGAGAGAAACATCGACCAGCTGCCTCCTGCACACCCCCCACCAGGGATGTGCCCGCAACCAATGTACATGCTCTTGACCGGAATCGAACCCGGGACCCCTCAGTCCACAGGCTGACGCTCTACCACTGAGCCAAACCGGTTTCAGCTAAATTTCTTTTGAGAGCCAAATTTTTTAAACTTAAACTTCTTCTAACGCCACTTCCTCAAAATAGACTCGCCCACACTGTAGTATTTTGTGAAGAGCCACACTCATGGGGCCAAAGAGCTGCAGTTTGCCGACCACAGGTCTAGAGCAAACACGAAGACTAACCTCAGGGAATTATCTCATCAAAACACCGTATTTTACACATTACAGGCTTGAAAGGGGTTCAAAGTCACACTTCAGAACTACTTCATGAATTCCCTGTACATGGTCTGCAGTATGTGTCCAGCACCTAAACTCCACTGGGCTCCTGAAGAAAGCTATTCTATTCTCTTAGACCTCACACTGAGCCAGGGTCTGACTCTTACACCTATCCATTGTTTCAGTTTCTGCCAATCATCTAAACTTTCTTCCATAAGACAGATGGACAGTTAAGTACCTGAGAACAGGTGTTATTTTCCTCTTAGGATGTGATGTGTTGGGGAACAAAGGTCAAAGGCTCTGGAGTCAGACTGACCTGGAGGGTTCCACTCCTGACTCGGCTGGTAACCAGCTGTACTTTGAGCAAATTGCTAAATATCTCAGAGCCTCAAATTACCTCCTGGACGATAAAGGATGATGCACCTGCCCCGCTGGGGAACATGAGGAATCAATGAGTGTCAATAATATGGCAAATGGTGGGAGGTTGTTAGATATTGGGTCCCCTCACAATTGTCTTTTCCTAAGTCTGTATTTCCCAAAGGTCCTCTCTGATCAGTTGCATCAAGATGGTCTAAGGCAGGCATTTAAATTGCAGATTTCTGGGTCATAGCCCTAATCTACTAAGTCACATGTGAGCATGAAGTCTAGAAACTTCTATCTGTCTAGCTGTATTCATGTGCTAAGAAGGTGGAAGGCCTTAACATATATGGGAACTCTCCAAAGCTTCAGGGCCCATCTGATCCCTGGATGAGGTCGCCCACAAAGGACACGTGCCTCTGAACTGGAAAACACCCCCATTTTCAGGGTAACTCACTCATTTGCTCACTCTCAGATACAGCCCTTCCCTCTGTATTACATGATTTGGAATGTGGAAGTGGGAAGGTACTGGGAAGGTGCTACCATGTAGATCAGAGCTTTAACTATTCTATTGTATAATCCTCATATAGCTAGAAAGAGAAGCTAGGCCCTTGGGAAGGGGAGAGACAGGACAGGGGCTCATGGGCCAGCTCAACACATTGAAAGTCAGCACGCTCTAGCTCCCTGCAGAGTCACCTGTGACCACAGCGGACACACAGTGGACATCAGAATGCCCAGGCCTTTCCCTGCCACCATGGAAGGCAATTTAACCAACTCCAGACCCACCCTCAGATGGACCCAATGAATCCTGGAAACGTTCCCTGCTTCCAGGGTCCCTGGGCCAATAACCTCCCTGAAGACCATGCTTCTGATTACTTGCCTCTGCCCTTCCCTTACTGCCACTGACCCCATCTGATGTATCACAGATAGGAGAGACAGGGAGCGAAAAACAGCAGTTGTTGTCAAAACCGGTGAGCTCTTATTATGCATAAGGTATAGGAAGAGCTCTACATTCTATTTCTCATTTTAATCCCCACAATATCCCTTTGGGACAGAGACAGATGAGGAAGCTGAGGCTCAGGGAGTTTAAGTAACTTGCCCACGATCTGCAGCAGTACAAGTGGCACAGAAGATACTTAGGCCCACACTTTCTGACTTCCGAGACCTATCAGAAAATGACATCAAAGAACTCGAACAACTCAAATCCATTTCCAGTGGTCTACGCGGGAAAGGTTAAGAAACCCTAAGATATACCATCCTCACTCACCCCAGTGCTTAGCCTGACTTACGGGGGAGGCGATGCTATCTACCACAAGATGATCAGTACAACAATGAGCTGAAACCTCAGCCACTGCTGGGGAGATCTACTTCTGAATTCAATTTGGTTCAATCCAGTCCAATTTAATTCAGTGCAGTTATCGAGTGCCCTGCAAAGCCTGGCTGTGGATGGTCCAGAGAGAAAGGCAGAGGCCCCTCCTGGGATGTCATGACTAGCCCAGACACGGGGTGCCACCTGAGGAGGCAGGAATTGGGGTGCTGGGAACCAAGGTTCAAAGCAGGAATCTAAGCCCTGTAGAGAATTTGTCAAGTTCTTGTGCTGGCCTCTGGTCAGTGGTGAGTTTTGTAATTTGGCTAATCAGAATCTATATGAATCCTGTCCCATATTTCCTGTAAGATAAGTGTATAGAGAAGACCACGAGTTTGTCTAATAAGAATTCTCAGGTATAAGACACATGAGAGAAATTGAGTTTGCTGAGTAGCTGAGGGCATGGCCTCTGGTCATAGAACTTGGCTCAAGTACTTCCTAGCAGAGCCACCTTGAGCACCCTGTACTAACTTTCCGAGCCTCTGTTTCCCTCTGTATAAAACAAGGGGAATGAAAATAATACCTGCCTCAAAGGGTTACTGAAAAGGGTTAAGAGAGATTATGCATGTAAAGTGCTCAGCATCGCACCAGGTGCCTCAAGAGTATAAAAAGTGCTTGCCAATACAATTCTTATTCCAGACTGATTAGCCTGAGACAAATCATAGTTGCAGACATGTGCTGCCTAACGATGAGGAGACGTTCTGAGAAAGGCGTCCTTAGACAATTCCATCACTGCCTGAGCACCGCAGAGTGCACTTACACAAACCTGGATGGTCTAGCCTGGTCCACACCTAGGCTAGATGGTTTGGCCTATTGCTCCTAGGCTACAAGCCTGTACAGCATGTTACTGCACAAAATAACATGAGATGAAATCAAGAGCAAGAGGAAATGGTGCAATCAGGAGACCCGATAAACAAGAGATGAGGCTGCAGCCGGTGTAGCACAGCTACTGTTTGACAGCAAACTTTTTTTTTTTTTTTAAATAAGCAGAAAGAGCACACGTTAAAATAATGATAAGAGTACAGCATAGAAAACACATAGAGCAGTAACATCATCATTTATTGTCACCAGCTAGTATTATGAACTGTACATAATTGTGTACTATACTTTTATACAACAGGCTGTGCAGTATGTTTATCTGCACCAGCATCACCACAAACACATGAGTGACAGTATGACGTTATGACAGCTATGACATCACTGGGCAATACAAATTTTCACTCTTTATTATCTTATGGGACCGCCGTGGCATACTTGGTCCTTTGTTGACGGAATGCCATTATGTGTGAGTCAAGCACCTCACCAGGTCCCTGACACTGATTTCCTGAATAAACTCACGCATGAGAGGAATGCATAGCTAAAGGGTGACAGCAGCTGGAGGGAGCCCTGGGTGCTGAGTGAAGAGTGGGAACTACAATATAAACCCTGTGGCGACAACAGCCAGTGGAGGGGCTTCTGCAGGGAAGGGGCAAGGCC
The DNA here is from genome assembly GCF_014108245.1 of Pipistrellus kuhlii. Lineage (NCBI taxonomy): Eukaryota > Metazoa > Chordata > Mammalia > Chiroptera > Vespertilionidae > Pipistrellus > Pipistrellus kuhlii. The sequence continues at coordinate 175,461,882 of NW_023425515.1, read as the reverse complement.
AGACCAGGACTCTGGGAAGGATCATACTGGGCCAGACCAGAATGACGGGACCTATGAGAGGAGCAGCGGCGGGGGCGTGGAGGAGGCTGCTTCCGCGTTCCAGGTGTGGGGGCACCTGAGTGAGGAAGGGGAGCTGGCACTGCAGAGAAAGGGACAAACTGGGAAGATATATGGGAGGCAGGACTGACAGAGCTTGGAACCAAGGTACCTAAGTAGATGACAACTGCGCTGCTCTGTGTGAGAGTCCCACCAGTGAGTTAGGGCAGGGCCGTGGCCTCCCCAGGAGCCCTGGCTACTGATGCCAGTGGGAACACTGGCTCTGCTGCTCCTTGTACTCGGGTTCAGGAGACTTGTGATTGGGCCTGGCAGGAAGCCTGTGGGAAGTTCTATATAACAGGCCTTGGAGCTTACAGCTGGGACCAGTGCCCTACCATGGGGAAGAGATCCCCCCAGCAGGCAGGCTTTGGGTAAGGGATAGAAGTCGCTTTCCTAATTTTACATCATGCTCTCCAGGGGAAGTCTCCAAAACTAATTAGAAAGTAAATTACATCTGAAAACAGCCCAAATAAAAGGAAGGTGACTCTCATGTGTGTATAGCTACTATGTGCCAAGTGCTAGCCCCTATCTGTTCTTTTGCAGCCTTCAGCGTGACTGCAGAAAGAAGTAGCCACTCATATATTTTTTAATTTAGATTTTTCAAATATATATATATATATATATATATATATATATATATATATATATATATATATTTGTATTGATTTCAGAGAGGAAGGGAGATAGAAACCTCAATGATGAGAATCATTGATTGGCTGCCTCCTGCACCCCCAACACTGGGGATTGAGCCTGTAACTTGGGCACGTGCCCCGACCTGGAATCAAACTGTGACCTCCTGGTTCATAGGTTGATGCTCAACTAATGAATCACACCAGCTGGGCAAAGTAGCCACTCATTTTACAGAGAACTGAGGATCAGAGAGTTGTTTTTACATCCGACCCTGTCTGGCAGCAGCAGAACCAGGATCAAATCCCACTGTCAGGCTCCAGAACCCATTCTCTTTTCCCCACTACATATTTCATAATCTCTAATTTTAAAAGTCCCATTTCTTCAGACAGTCACATACTGCCGGTGGCAGTGTAAAGTGATGGACTGCTTTCGGAAAGCAATTTGGCAATAAGAATCAAGAGCCTTAAAAAATATTCATTCTGGGAATCGCTCCTAAAGAAATAATCATAAATTCAGAAAAAAGAAAGCTTTCCACACAACAATGTTCTTCACCGCAACATTTATAACATGAACAACTGAAGTCGACCTAAATGTCAACAGAAAGAGGGATGGTTAAATAAGTTGTGAGATACCCACTTCATGAGATATTTTGGGGCCAAGGTTTCTAATAATAGGGAGAATGCCAAAGATATAAGTGCGAAATAATCAGGATACAAAATTATACCCAACGTTGTCTAGCGATGGTGCTGCAGAACCACTTGGGGTTCTATTTTTTAGCACCTCCTCCTCTAGTTGCCATCAGTCCTTTCTGAATCACCCCAGATTTTAAAAAAATAATATTAGCTAATAGAGACAGAACATCGTTTCTCAGTCTTATATAAAAGGGGAATAAAAACATCGTTAGCAATGTTGCCATTTTTACTGATCTGTGCTATAGAATTTAGTGAAAACTGTGCTTGCCTTTAAGCTTCTCCTATGGGGGAATCATAGGGCTGCTACCAAGGCTCTCCAATCATTTCTCTTTAATACAGTTCTGGAGGCACTAGCTATGTCAGAAGCCAAAAAAAAAAAAAAAAAAAAAAAAAGTCATACATATTGAGAAGGAAGAAACAAAATTACATTACTTGCAGCTAATATGATTGCCTAACCTAGGAAAGCTAAAATAATCAACTTTAAAACTATTAGGCTAATGAGAGAGTTCTATAAGATGGTTGGTTCCAAAAGAAATATACAAAAATCAATAACTTTCCTATTTACCAGCAACAAACAATTAGAGAATGCAATCGCAAGACAAGACAATCCACAATAATTAAAAAAAAAAACTATAAAAGTATCTAGAAATAAACATAACAAGAAATTTACGAGGCCTAAATGATGAAAACTATAAAATTTTATTAAAGAACATAAACAAAGATCTGAAAAATGAGAGAAAGCAGATTCCCTACTGTAAAAATGCCAGTTCTCTCCCAACCGATCTACACATTCAGTGCAATTTCAACCAAAATCACAATGGAATTTCTGGGGGAAACTGAAAACCTTATTCTAAAAGTTATCTGGAAAAGTAATGGTACAGGAATTGGCAATAGCCTGGCCAGCGTGGCTCAGTGGTTGAGTGTCGACCAATGAACCTGGAGGGTCAATGGTTCAAAGGTTCGATTTCTAGTCAGGGCACATGACTAAGTTGTGGGCTCGATCCCTAGTAGGGGGTGTGCAGGAGGCAGCAGATCAATGATTCTCTCTCATCATTGATGTTTCTCTCTCTCTCCCTCTCCCTTCCTCTCTAAAATCAATAAAAAAAATAAAAATTAAAAAAAATTGGCAATAAAATGTTTTAGAAACAACGAGGGAGGACTTTTTGTACTAGAAAGCAAAAATTACCATATGGTAATTGAAATGATGTGATTCTGGCACAAAAATAGAATTCATAGATAAGTGAAATAGAAAAAAAAAATCCAGATGTAGAATTTCAAATAGATGTGAACTTAGTTTATGATAAAAGGGCCATTTCCTATCAGAAAGGACAGATTTGGGGCTAATTCATTATTCATTTGGACTAAAAGTTGGGTCTACCTCACATACCTGGCACAAACTATAATTCACACAGATTAAAGAGCTAACTGTAAAACAGAAAACTCTGAGAGTTCCAGGAGAAACAGGGAAGACTCTTTTTCTAATCTTCAAGTGGGGAGCAATTCCAAGCTGACATAAAACTCCAAAGCCACAAAGGCAAAGATCAACTGAATTGATCATATAAAAATGCAAAATGTCTGCTATGAGGAAGAACAAAACAAATGCAAGGGTAAAACACAAGTCACTGACTGATAGAAAGTTTTTACACATAGATGTTCCCCCACAAACATGCATCTATTGAAACCTAACCCCCAGTGTCACAATATTTGGAGGCAAGGCTTTGAGAGGTAGTCAAGTCACGAGGGTGAGGCTCTCACAAATGGAATTAGAGCACTTTGAAAACAGACCCTGATGAGATTCCTGCCCCTTCTGTTGGTGAGACACAGCAAGAAGACCATTGTCTATGAACCAGGAATCGGGCTCTCAGCAGACACCAGGTGGGCTTGCACATTGATCTTGGGCTTCTCAGCCTCTAGAACTAACGGGAGGTGGGTTTGTGCTGTTTATCAGCCATCTAGTCTGTGGTATTTATGCTATAACAGCTGAATGATCTGGAACAAACATAGTATTAATATTCAAAATATACAAAGAGCTCCTAAAAATCAACAGGAAAAACACATGCAATCCAGTAAAAATTGGGTAAATAATATAAATAAGTAATCCAGAAAAAACAAAATTGACCATAAAACCCTGAAAAGATTATCAACTACAAATAATTGAAGGAATGGAAATCAAAATTACCCACTAAGAGAGAAAATAACAAAACTTTGAGAGGAATGTGGGGCAATAGCCAGTCTCATACATGGTTGATGAAACATTAAATTGGCGCAGCTTCTTTGGAGTATACTTAGGTAGGATCTAAAATAAAAAATAATAAAACAACAACAAAACTGCTTTGACTCAGCAATTCCACTTTAAGGAGGCTATCCTATGAATGTTCCAACATACACACCAAGATATATGCATGAAAGATTAATTGTAATCTTGTCTGAGATGCTGAAAAATGCAGTATTGGACAATTATATATACATACATACACACACACACACACACACACACACACACACACACATATATATATATATAAATGGGGCAGCTATAGATACTGACATGGAAAAATACCTACCATCGATGCTAAAGATAATAAAAACAAGCTGCAAAATAACATGTTTATGTTTAACTCCGAAGTGTGTGTGTATACGTATGTGTGTGAATTCACAGGGACAGGTTATAAAGCTGCATCCCGACTTGTTAATGATATTTGCCTCTGGGGAGGACAGTAGGATTAGAGTAGGAGTTTGACAAACAGCAGACTTTCACATTTTATTCTGTACTCTCGGGTATGTTTGGAATTTCTCACAATGAGCATAAATTGCTTTTGTAAATAACGAAAAGGATATAAACTCCAAGAACACAGCTCTTTAAATTAAAAGCAAAGCCATGCCTAGGAAAAATGGGGGTAAATACATCAAAAGGTTCACGCATAAGTGGTTTTCCCCCTAATCTAGCATTTCTCTATTTCCTAAAATTTCTTTAATGAGCATGTGTTACATTTATAGCAAAAATAAAAACGAATAGTTTCTTTTTAAATTGTTTCCTTTTTGCTGAAAACCAATTCAGTAAAATAATTGCTCTTTTGCTCTTTTCCACTGAGGCTGGTTGGGTGATTTTAAAGCAGAAAGCGGTTAATAACTAAAAACTCATAAAACTCAACACCAAACGAACAATCCAATTAAAATATGGGTAGAGGACCTGAATAGACACTTTTTCCAGAAAGACATACAAATGGCCAACAGATATATGAAAAGATGCTCAACTTCACTAGCTATTGAGGAAATGCAAATCAAAACTATAAGCTACCACTTCACACCCGTTAGAATAGTTATTAATAAGACAAGTAATGAGAAGTGTCAGAGAGGTTGTGGAGAAAAAGGAACCCTCATTCACTGCTGGTGGAAATGTAGACTGGTACAGCCACTATGGGAAATAATATGAAGGTTGCTCAAAAAATTAAGAATATGGGTACCATATGACCCAGCAACACCCCTTCTGGATATCCACTTGAAAAATTTGAAAATATTTATTTGCAAAGAATCTGTTCATTGCAGCATCATTCAGGGTGGCCAAGACATGAAAACACCAGAAGTATCCTTCGATAGATGATTGGATAACGAAGATGTGGTACTTCTACACAATGGAATACTACACAACCGTAAGAAAAGATAAAATGACATTTGTGACAACATGGATGGATTCTGAGAATAATATCATGTTAAGTGAAATAAGTCAGAAAACAGTAATAACCCTATGATTTCACTCATATGTGGGATACAAAAATGAAAGTAACAAACAAGAAAAACAAACAAAAACTCATAGGCACAGGTAACAGTATGGTGGCTACCAGAGAAAATGAGATTTGTGTGGGGGTTCCTAAAGGGTAAAGGGTGTCAAATATATGGTGACGATGACAAAGAAGATTTGACCTTGGGTGGTGGGCACACAATGCCAGATACAGATAATGCATAACATATAATTTTATTAACCATGTCACCTCAATAAATGCAATTAAAAAGGAGAAAAAAGAAAGTGGGGACACAGCATTCCTGAGCCCCAAGCACAGACTTGAGAGCATTTGTGGGAGGTGAACGACCAAAATCAAACGGAACAAGAGCAAACAGGTCTGGTGAGAGGGTTTATGCCATTCCTTACAAACGATCAATGGGATGTTCCAGGTATAGTGGTAGGTGTGTAACAAGCTGATGATGTATAGAATGGCTATGAATGGATCATCACGCTATTCAGCCTTACACTCCCCACATCAATAGAAACATCTGGGTCACATCTCTGCCTGGTACAACCCGGATGGCTGAGGAATTAAAGCAGAGAGAGCACTAAAATTACTTACAAGGAAGGAAGGAGAGCAAGCAGCACTTATTGAGCATCTATTATGTTCCACTTTTCTCCTGGGCACCCTTAGTGGCATTCTAACGCCCACCTTGTATGTGGGAGCACTGCAAAGTTTGCCCAGTGGAGCTCAGCTTATCTGATTCCATGTCCCAGGTGCTTCCCAGGGGCCTCTCAGTCAGGAGAGGAGGAAGGAAGTGGAAATAAAATAATAGGAGCTTTCACCCACGTTCTTTAGGGGGGAAAAAAAAGAATAAATGGGTCATGAGTGTGTTTGAACTTTGAGCCTTTTCCTTCTCCCCCAGCTGAGTTCTGAAACTACTCATGATGGTCCCAGAAAAGACTCTGAGGTGTGTCTAAATAAAGCCCCCAAGTGGGCGTCCCTGCTCAGCTATGCATGAGCTCTCTCTGACTTCACTCCCGATGCTTACCACTTCAAGAATAGGCATGACTTCACTCAGTGCACAGCCAGGAAAAGCAAAACTTTCCAAAAATATGAGTGTTGACAGCCAACGCTTGCAATCCAGTGAATGACTGGTTTATGTGACTGTGTATGTGTGCACCTGCATGTGACCTAAACCCATAGAACTTACCATTCTGTAATTACACAATAGGTTTTGAGTCCCTGATTTTCCAAACATCAGTGGCTAATTGCCAACTGGCAGGCAGCCTCGCTTTTCCCCAAGACCCTGGGGATGGCTGACAATGGTCCCTGAAGTGGTCCTCTTGCTTGCTGTCTGGAAGGACAGAAGGTCCAAACACTCTCATGTCAGTTCTACACCTCCTCTTGTCCTTGGAGGTCTCCAGGCTGTTGTCTGACTGTGGTGAGTGGGAAGGAGGTTTAGTGTCACAGCAATGGGGCTCCTTAGATAAGGAAGTCCTGCTGTCCTCTGTCCTGCTCATCAGAGCCACTGTCCCCTCCACAGGTCTCTGAGGATTTGCCCAAGTCTTAGGGCTCTACAAGGCTTAAGGGAAGATGCTCCTTCCTCCAGGTCATGTCCAGTGAGCTGGGTTCCACTGCAAAGCTGCCTAGGACCCCATGTTACCACTCTTTTAGTTCACCTCCACCTGCCAGTTTATACCTTTAAACGTAAGCAGGTGCTGTTGGTGTCCTGTCCTTCCAGAGCAGGCCGTCTGACTGCCATCTGTACCCCTATGACTATAGATTCCCCTCATGGAAGGCCATGGGCACAGCAGGCTGGAAGGACTAGGAAACCACTAACCCCCGGGAGCCCTCACTCGATGACTTTCAGGAATAGGGTGTAAATACCCCAGCTCCTGCATTCTCTCAGTGGGGTAACTCTGTGAGCTGGGTTAGGCAGACCTGGGTTTCCCAGCATCTTCCCATGGGATCATGTCCCAGCCCCCACTGCAGTAGCTGGTGCAATCACACAGCCTTCATCAACTGCTGTCCCTTCCCTGTATCACATGCCCCTTTTCTACTGGTGTTACCTGCATCTCCCAATAAGCTACTTGCCCTTGAACCCTTGTCGCAGGTCTGCTTTGGGAAAAACCCAAACTAGGACAATACCCTGGTATCAGTGGGGGAAAGGGTTCCAACATCAGACACACGATAAGCCCAGAAGTAGCCCCGCTCTGTCTGGATCGCTGACTGGATCTCCATTTCCTGCAGGGCAGATCTCCTCTTGGGAACTCCCATCTTCTGCAGGATCCCAAGAAGCTCCAGGTACTTCCATGGAGAAGAGGTGCTGTCTTGTTCCTCTCAACCATGTCCCAACCTCAATGTCCTTGAGCTTCCATTTCCATCTCAGGAAAACAGCAGTACCAGGCAACTTTGGTCAGTGACCGTGAGAATGAATAACAATACTGGCTCCATTACTGTAGAGTGTCACCTACATGCTAGACATGCTGCGTAGTGCTGATGTAAAAGTCACAGTGGCCCTAAGAAGTGGATTATTATTCCTGTCAGCCTATTTTAAAGATAAAAAACTAAAATAGAGGCTCAGAGAGGTCAAACACCTTGCCCAAATCCTGGCTCTGAGGTTCAAAGCCATGCCCAACTGTAGAGCCCACTAGGCACACAACCTCTCACTGAGTCACCTGGAAGGAGATACCAAGGGGTATGCAGGTGTGGGTATGGGTTTGTGGGGGAGGAGGGCGGCTGAGAGAGGCAGGAGTGGCCTTACCTGGGGGGTAAAAGGCAATAGCCTGAGGCCAAGGAAACAGGCCCCAAACTGGTCCAGTCTGGGCCCCCAGCTCAATCTGGTGGTAGAGGATGAGGATGTCTGGTGGTTGAGGTGAGAAGGGTTGGGTGGCTGGATCTGAAATGGAAGGCATCTTATATACCACTAGGGCTGAGCAGCAGGGCCAGTCCCAGAGGCTGGGCTGTGGAAGGCATGCCCCAGGCTGCGCTTGAGCTTGACTCTCCTTCTGCAGAGGCATGAGAAACACGGTACAGGGCTTAGGCGCAGATGGCCTTGGCTGAAAGGTGGCTTTGCACCCTGACTGCCCTCCAGGAAGGTCGGTCAGAAGGGCTGCTGAATCGTCTCCAGGCCCTAGACATAGGGTGTGGGCTGGTCTCAGCCCCTCTAAGCCTGTGGGTTTGTGAATATTGAACAGCTTTGCATCCAAGGCTTTCTGGGCTACAAGACAGCAGGGCTAAGGCCGCAGTGCTTGCCCTGAGACACCAATATTCTCTTCGCTGAGGTGCCTACTGGCACTTGGTCCCCAAACCCGATGCGCTACTTGCCCAACCCCGACACAGAGCCAGCGCCATCTCCCCTACTCTCTAGAACCCCTGAGGCTAAGAGACACGTGGGTCCCTAAATCCAAGCAGGGTTTTCTCTTGTTAAGTCACCGGATAAAGCACTTTACATATTAATCAGGTTAGGAATCTGAGAGCACATATCAGGGGATTGAAATATGTAGATTTTGATGATGAATTCATGCTCATCAGAAAACCAATGAATCATCCTAACTTCATTATTAGGAATTATTTGATGGGGGAATTGGCAGGGGGCAGTGGGGGTGAGGAGAGGAGTGCAGAGGGGAGAGGATTTCTTGGTTCTCGGCCCAGACCGTGTTCTCTTCCAGCAGCACAATTTCGCAGCAGAACAATTTGTCTCTTTGATGTGGGTCTTGAACATGGAGGCCTCAGTGAACGCCCTCCAAGGCTCCACCCAGAGAAGCCAGACCTGGACCCAGTGCAGACTGTCGGGTCAGCCTCAAGTAACCCGACCAGAAAGCACAGTGACCTTTACAGCTGGACTAAGATCACCCAGCAAGTCACTCCTCTGACACGAACCCCCTGGGTGTCTTTTGACAAGTCACATCCCCATGCCTCAGTTTCCTCAACTGGAGAGTAAGGTGATGGCTGTTAAGCAATGGAGCTTCCAGGGATGGAAGGAACCAAGGATGGGGTTGGAATCCCCCAATTTCAGGCTCCTTATGTGCTAGGCACTCTTAGATGTGAGGATCCAGCTGAGAAAAAACAACAAACAAACAGACAGATGCGGACATTCTAAAGAATGGAAGAGGCACTCTTCATCTTAGAGAGAATGTGACCTGGAGGTTACACCTGAAAAAGGTGAAGGAGGGAGGCATTTGGGTGTCTGAGAGGAAGAACATGCAAGGGGGAGGGGACAGTAGCTGCAAAGGTCACGAGGTGGGATGAGCATGCCTGGTGTTGCAGGATTGGCAAGGAGACCTGTATGGCTGCAGAAGTGGATGAGAGAGAGAACAGGAGGCGGGAGGGTCAGGTAATGGGGGAGGGAGCAGGGTCAGAGTGTGGGAGGTTTAAAAGGGAGTGTTGAGGCCAAAACAACATTAAGGAAAGGTGAGAAGAGGCCCCAGAAGATAAAAGGCTCCTCTATGGGGGTAAACCAAGGCACCAAGGCACAACAGCGTGGGGTCCAGAGAAGCAAAAAGGAGGGGAACATGGCAGTAAGTGGGGTCTGTGTGGACACAGATGTTCAGACGATGCTGCTGCTGTGACTCCCGTGTGGAGTCTGGCAAAGGCTGGTCCAGCGGCAGGCAGCCCGGAAACGTCCAAGCTGGAGCAGGCAGGCCTGGAGAGCCTGTGAAAGCATGGACTCCACCCTGTGTTGGCCACACACTTGCTGAGAGATGCTGGGACTCAGTGTCCTTAGCTATGGAATGAGGCAATAGGGCAATAGCACACTTTCTACAGAACTCTCTGGAAACCTCTGATTCTGGTATTCCTCCCAATTTTCTCTTTCCTGGGATACCAGAGCTGTGCCACTCTCTTTAACGATGCAAATAAAAATCTGTCCGATTTCCACAGAGCCGGTCCACTCTTGTGGCCATGTGGGTCTTTGGGCATCGGGTCCAGGCTGAGGGCCATGCAGGCCCCGCCCTCGCCCTCCTGCACTGCTTCCTGAAGCCACAGCGGACACAGCATGCCAATCAGTGGCGCTCAGGTGATGGAGAGGCTGTGCCAGTCTTGGACCCGGCTGTTCTTTAGAATCACCCAGGGAACTTACACCAGGCCCACCAGCACAGAGCGGGTTCAGCTCTCTCCGGTGGGGAGCAGGAATAGCTCTCACTGGGCTTTTTGAGGGGAACCCAAAAGCGGCTGGTTCAGGTTGGACAACCCTATTCTAGGTGCCCCCACAGGCTGTGTGCCTTCACCTTTCTCCCATTTAATCTACCCTGAGCCTTGGAGGAGGGGCCTCCCTCCCGTTTTGCGTGAGGAAATCAGGGCTGGGGGAGGGAGGTTTACAGTCAGTCCCAGGACCCCTGGCTTGTCCATGCTCATGCAAGCTCATCTCTTATCTCCGCCAGAGCCTGGGTTCTTAGCCACTTCCTTCCATTGTAGCAACTTCCCCCTATTTCTCACATAGCCTGGAAGACAGGCTTAGAGAGGAGGAAACTGAGGCTCAGAGAGGTTGAGCGCCTTGCCCAAGGTCACAAGGGCAGAGCCAGCCTTTCCTGCCAGCCCATGAATCAGGCGGCTAAACAGCTCTTTTTCTTCTGTGGTCCTCCTCACCAGACATCCCACTCCCCAATCCCCATCCGGGGCTGAGGTTCTTGCTAAGGGGATGCAGTGGAATCAGTACCAGCCTCTGAAGAGATAAAGCATTGCAAATTGAATGAGAAAATCTATTTTCACATCCTGATGAAGACATAACTGGCGCCGAAAGACTGAATTGTTTTAGAAGAAAACACAGCCCTGGCTTTCTCTTTTTTAAAAGCCCGGAGTTATAGCTTTAGGAACACAGCAGCAGCTGACTATCACAGATAAAAATGCCCTTTTGCCTAATTGGATCTTTAATAAGGAATCCTAATTAATTCCCCTGAATAGAGAACTTTCACACTGGTGTTATCTCAGGCCTGTGCTGATGGGCCTGCTTATTTCCAGCTACAGAATAATGAATCTTTTCCAGCCGGGTTAGAAGTCGCCAGAGACTTGTCAACTTCCCTGTGAAGGTAATTACTTGCCAAGGCACCGGAGGGGGTGGAGCTGGGGGAGGGCAATTATAAGCAGAGAGACTGAGGGGATCTCAGGGGGAGCCGGGGAGGACATTGTCGGCCAAGGGTGGGGAGAAGATGGGCAACTGTGAAGCCAGACGCTGGTGGAAGGACGCAGGCCATGTTAGCATCCAGGATGTCGTCCCCTAAGGGACGCTTGCCTTTGTGCGGAAAAACGTCCCTTGATGGAGCCTGACAGGTTCTGATAATTGTGAGAGCCGAACAGGCAGCACACAGGAAGCAGCCTGCCCGCGTCTCCTCTTGGTTGGGGCAAAGGCTGGGCTGTCACTGCCTGGGGACCTTCCTGGCATCCCATAAAGACAATACTAAATGGAAAGGATTATCTGGACAACTCAGGCCATGGACCAGCAATGAGAAGGACGCGCTGAATGACACGGGCCATTTGTCTGCAGCGACAGGGCTCTCCTGCAGGGAAGGCTGCTGGCAGTCTGGCCCCGCGCTCTCTGGTGTCTTCCAGGGAGCTGGCAGCACCCAGCAGAGGAGGCCTCCATGAGACTGGCTGCCTGGGCAGCCAGCCTGCAGTACCAACCGAACACAGTTCAAGGGACAAAAGTAGCACAAGGCGGAGAGAGCAGGAGCTGAGGGGCCAGACCCAGGGGCATCCCCCAGGGCACCCAGACCCTTCCCAGCCGGAAATGCCCACCCCGATCGAGTGGGCCAGAAAGAACAAAAGGCTGGGAGGCACAGGGTCCTGGCTTCTGTCTGCAACATCCTAGCTCTGTGACCCTGGGCACTTGACTTCGCTGAGTCTGTTTCTTACTATTACTTCTGGAGACTCAAAGGAAAGAATAAATGTAATTGCCTGACGTGGAGTTGGCATTCTACAAAGAGTACAACTGGCTCTGGGTCAACATGGGTTTGAACTGTGCAGGTCCACTTATCTGTGGATTTTTTCCAATAAATATATAGTCAGCCTCTTGTATTCCTGGGTTTCTTATCTGAGGACTCACCCAAACAATAATGGAAAACAATATTTTCTATCCAAGTGGGGAATCTGTGTATGCAGAGGACCAATTTAAGTAATATAGGCAAGTCTTAGACTGTGAGGAGGTTGGTGCACCTAACCACCCCTCTCCACATTGGTCAAGGACCAACTGTACTTGTCATTTATTCTCCAAATACTCCCAGCTGAGTCCTGCTGGAGGAGAATCTGTGTGCTGTGTTCCCATGCGGAAATAAGGATGTCTCTGTGCGCTGAGCCGAATGTTCAAAGCAGGTTGGGGCGGGGGGGGGGGGGGGTAGTGAGGGGTGCAAAGAACCCACCACATGCCTTAAAACCAGGGCAGCTCAAGTTCAGAGAGCTGAGTGCCCTGCCACACTGTTCATCCTGTCTTTCTCTCTGTGCCCTTGGGGGTAAAGTCGTCTGGCCCTGGGACCTCAGAGCTGTCAGGCCCAGAGAGGTCCACCTCCTGCAGTGGCCTCTCAGCTGCTGAGGCTGAGACCACCACGCCCTGGAGCCTCTGAAGGGACTGTGTGCAGATGTCTGCACAGAGCATGTGCTGGGAGGTTCCGTGAGTGGGGCCAGAGAGCAGGGTGGACTGGATGAGCTGGGGACAGGCAGGGAAGTCCTTCTAGGTGCTTCAGCCATGCAAGGTCAGAGGAAGGTCATGAGCAGAAAGGTCAAAAGCAGGAAGCTGGGCCTGTTTAAGGTCTGTCAAGCCTAACATTTCTTGCAACTCTATGTAAGGCCCCAATGAAATATGGTAGCAATCATACTTGGGTAAAAACTACTGTTTGAATTTTAACCCTACTATTCTGACTTCGACCTTCACTTACTTGCATTGTTCATTGCACGATGGGCTTAGGAAGGATGAGTTCAAGTTCTGGGCAAGGTTACAGGCAGAACTTTCTTTTTCATTAAAGAGCCAGCCCTATGTACACTTAGTGGTTATCTCGATGCTGGCCTCGAAAACAATGCTGTTCTATCCAATTAAAAGAATGCACCTGGCATGGTATTGAGATTGTGGGCATATCTGGTCTCTGGCCTGCAAGGTCAGACAGCTAAGTTTATCTTCATCATTCTTCAAACGGGCTAAAGCAAACTAGAAAGCAACATTTTGTCTGGGAAGAACAGCAGAAAATTCCAAACAACAGTTTGTTACAGAATGGGAGTTTTCCTTCTCAGAACCTTTAAAAATAACTACCTGCCCCTAAAGCGGCGCAGTCGTTTGGAGTCTGCCTGCGTGCTGTACTCTTGTGCCTGCCCTAACCAGTCAATAAATACTTGCCTGCTTTTTTTAAAAATAATTATCAGCCTCCGGTGGTCTTATTTTGAACCCAGGGTTTGACCTCACAACACCCAAAGGGTGAGTTAGCTGAGGTCATACAATTAGGTGAATCAGAGATGATATTTGCACCCAACTTAAATGCCATGTTCTTTCCCTTACTCCACGCTGCCCTCCCTGCGGTTCAAGGGATGGGCAGGAAGGAGTCCCCGGGTCTTTCCTGGGATGCCAAAGGAGAGACCCTGAGAAGTGGTCCCTCTCTCAGCAAGGAATGCAGACCAAGGCTCAGGGACCAGACCTAGAGGCAGAACAGGCCAAGCCCTGGCTATCTCTCCACTTGGGCATGGACACCTGGAGTTGTGGCATCATAGTACATCCACATAGCTATGGGCACCCACATGGGAGAGTCAAACCCACTGAGGACCCAGCCAGGGGTTAGGGAGTGGTCAGCATCCAGCTGGGGGTGAGTAGCCCAGGTTTCACACCCACAAACATTCTGCAAGGAGGTTGCATGTCTGTTTCACAGAGCTGGCAACAGAGAATGCCATGAGGGAACCGGGAGAAGGGAGCAGCATCTGGCAGAAGCTCTATTATCCCAACCCCCTGCATGAGAAGCAGCCTGTGAGTTTCAATGGCCTGTCACAGGAACAGAGGGAGACTCCCACCTAATTCTAGGCAAAACAAAATACTTGGTTCAAGGGCTGGGGACTCACTGCAGCTCTGATCATCGTGGGAATGAGGAGGACTGGTGGGAGGTGTAATCCTGGAGACATGGAGGCGCACAGTGGGCAGGGGCCATGCTCCGCTGGAGAGGACCCAGGTGGGAACCCAGGAGGGACTCACCATAAGCCTGTGGTTAAAAGACAGAGAGGACCAGTGGCCCCAGAAGAGAGAACCACAGAGTCACGTGAACAATGGTGTTGGGCAGAAAACGAATCAGAGCTCAGGAGCAGAAGGGAGAGGGAACAGACTAGGGTTTAGAGTTCAGAGAACGGGGCCCAACACGTGGCCTGGGCACTTACTAGTTGTGCTTATGTTTATATATTCTGACATCTTTCCTGCTGCCAAAGGGCTCAGAAACCAGGTAAGATTAAGCGAAATACCACAGGCCTTTCCTTTTGATCGTGGTGAGATGCAGTGGCAAGGAGGGCATGAAACTCCAAGATCTCAGAGGCTTTATTTATTCAACAAATTGCCAGCCAATCCTGATGCCTGTGCATTGCCAGGACTTTGGCTGGGCACTGTGGACTCAGGGAGGATAGGACAGGCTCATGCTCTGAAGGAGTTCATGCTGAGAGAAGGATGCTAGGGAAGCTAAGAGGTTTGTGCTGATGCAGTAGGAAACCAGGGACAGGGGGAGAGTGGGCAGGGGTGAGTGGTTGGAGGGAAGGCAGAGAAGCCACCGCATCTCAAGGCTTCCAAAAAGAGGCAGCCTCTCATAGACCTACACCAAGTAGACAAGGTGAGGCTAGAATTCAAGCCAGAGATGGAGACTTTCTAGTTCAGCATCACAGTCGCAGGGCTGATCGGAGAACCTGCACAGAGTAGGCAGGCGAAGACATGTGTTGGATAAATTAATAAAGTCTGTTAGGAGTCAGTATGCTATATAAAGGATGTGCTTGGCCAAACTTGTGCATAAACCAACACCAAACATGAAAGTCCAATATAACCCAGGAATTTCTATGCCAAGAAATTCAATAACGGATCCATTCTTTAAAAAATAGATCATTTCATAATGGGCAAAAGCCTCCCCCCCCACCCCCGCGCCATGTTATGTTCTAGAGCACATGTGTCAAACACAAGGCCCACGGGCCAAATCCGTCCCGCCAGGCCTTGCAATGTGGCCCGCACCGCGCTGTCATCACTGCACTCTGCTGCGTTTCCTTCACAATGACAGTTTATGACTGTTCAGTAAACCATTCGGCCCGAGATTTAGGCTGGATTTTAGATTTTGGCCCCTTCTCTGATTGAGTTCGACACCCCTATTCTAGAGAGAGTTCAGTTCAGGCCCAGGTAGCTCTCAGACTTCAATCTCCTTCAGAACACACGGGAAACGGATTTACATACTGAATGTGGACCCAGTCCTTAGGTATTTCAGACTCAGTATCTAGGATAGGACCAGGAGTCCACCTTCTAAGACACCTTCACGTGGGTCTTCTGAAGCAGGGAGCCCGTCAGTACATCCTGATTTGAGAAAGAAGGGTTGTGTCCTAAGGGGTATTTTTTAAGTGGGGGATATAACTGAGCTAGATCAGAAGCTCTGGGGCTTCTAGAAGCTGTTGTGTCTAGCTGCCTCTTCTCCCCTCACCCTGCCTGTCATAAGACAGACAGAACGACGTCCCTTCATTTCTGGGGAAGACAGTCATCTCCCGAAAAGCCCATTTCCTCCTCTATTTGTTGATTCCCTTCATAAGCCCTTTCTCGAAAGCCTCCAACATGGTTCATGGTTCCCTACCTGGGTGCGCCCTGGGGTCCCGTGGGGAGCTTTATGAAATACTGGTGGCTGATGCCATCCCTGCGGGTCCAGGGTGTCGCCTTTCCATCACTGTGGTTCTAACGGGCATTAGGGTTGCCATGACAGCACTAAACTCTATGAGCCCCAACCCCAGCCCAGAGGTCAATGTCCATGGACACGGCTGCTTCCTCTGAGCCTCCCTATCAGCCGTATCTCCAGTGGCTAGAAGAGGAATCTGGAAGAGAGAGATGAAACCTCATGTGCCAGACTGAGGATTACAGGGCCCAGGGCGGTCTCAGCGTTCACTCCTGGCAGCAATGAGTCTGCTCATCACCCTCTGATTGCCCTTTCTCTGTCTCCCTGGGGTGTGGAGGCAGGAGATGAAGAGCACTCTAAGGACTACCGGCGGTGGCACAGGTTGCTGGCAAGTTGATTCCTCCCAACCATGGGCCGGCAGAGTGAGCAGTGCCCATCACCTCCTCATTGCCAGGCCTTCGTGCTGCCACTAAGAGGAAGGGAAGGAGTAGCTGAAATCCTCGTGGCTGCTGCAGAAATTGACATCTGGTGCCAGACAGACATTTACTTAACTAACTGGCTAATTTTAACCTCTGTCTCCCAGACCAAAACTCTTAGGAAGGGAAGAAACAAAAAGGAAAGTGATATTTAACACATTTCTATTTCTGTGCCACACAGTCTCTCTCTGAGGTTGCAAGTTGGAGCCTAATTGATTTCTTAGTCAAAGGAAAAAAAAAAAAAAGACAGAAAAGAAAAACAAACAAATGCTAAGCCCTCCCTCACTCACAATGCAATCAAACCTCTCCAGTTCTGGGGACTGCTGAGCTTTTTATTTTTTAAAACTGGCCAAGTGACTTGCATAATTTGAGATCCTTTCTAGCGCTGATCAGCATGCTCTGGCCAGGCAGTTTGCTGATTAATTATTAATCAGAATGAGTTGAGGATGAATAATCAGCAAGAGTCAGGGCTAATTTGCAAATGTCCCCCAGGAAGGTTATTACTTAAAATACTTGGTGGAGAGGCTCCGAGATAACCTTTGCAACGAGCCACAGGCCCTTGTTACGGGCCAGGCAGAAGTAGGTCTCTCCTCCAAACCGACCACCCGTGCATACCTACTAGGTGCCACTACTAGGTGCCAGCCCTCCTCTCCGGGCTTCTCAAGGTCCTGCAGGCAGTGGGAGGGGGTGGGGGGAGGCACAGAAAAAAAGATAAATTCATAATAAATAAGCAAGAAAATATCGGGTATTGACAGATGCCTAAAATCAAACATGATGCTGTGACAGAAAGTGAGGGGTTCCTTTAGAATACATGGACAAGGAAGGCCTTGCTAAGGAGGGGAGATTTAAACTGAACTCTGCATTTCAAAATAAAAATAAAAAATCAGATTTTTTGGTCTGTTTTTTTAAACAATTTTGAAGGGAGGGGATCTTAAGCTCTTGGAGCAGCTAGTGCAGAGGCCCAGGAGGGGACCTGCTTAGCCCAACCAAGGCGCAGGAGGAAGGGGCGATAACTGAGGCAGAGAGAGTGGGCCTGAGCAGCAGAAGCAAGGTCAAAGAGTGGGCAGTGACGCGGCAGTGTAGTCCTGCTGAAGGATTTTACTCTAAGTGTGATGGGAAGCCACTGGCAAGCCTTACATTGGGGAGATGAGATTGGATGTATGAACAACAGTCAGCTGAGATGCTGTATTCTATGGTTTGGATTACAGAAGGGGTAGGAGCTGGGAGACATGGCCATTGAACAATCAGAGATGCTGCTGGCATCAAAGGGGCAGAAGAAGCTTCCTCTTGGGTGTAGACAGAGATGGAGAGGAAGTGATTAAGGGTGATGAGGGGATGAGAAACAGCCCAACATCCATGGACACATGAATGGATTAAAAAATGTAGTGTATACATGCCATGAAATATTATTCAGCCTTAAAAGGAAATTTTGATACATGCCAGAATATGGATGAACCTTGAAAACATTATGCTTAAGTGAGATAAGCTATACACAGAACAAATATGTAGGATTCCACTTACATGAGGTACTCAGAGTAGTACCATAGAGACAGGAAGCAGAATAGTGGTTATCAGAGGTTGGGAGTGGATGAGGGAGTTATTATTTAACTAGAGGTCCAGTGCACAAATTTGTGCATGGGTGGAATCCCTTGGAATGGCGGCAATTGAGGCCTATGGTTGGGGAGGGGGGGGGCTGGCAGGCTTGGGCTTGGGGAAGGGCCTTGGGAGATTGGCCAGCTGTGGGAGGTTGGCTATGAGAACGCACTGACCACCAGGGGGCAGCTCCTGCTTTGAGCATCTGGCCCCTGGTGGTCAGTGCGCATCATAGCACTGGTCTTTCAGGTTGTTCAGTCGTAATAGTCACTTAGACTTTCATATATATAGATGGGTATAAACTTTCCATTTCAGAAGGTGAAAAAAGTTTTAGAAGTGGATGGTGATGATGGTGGCACAACACTGTGAATGTACTTAATGCCACTGAACTGTACACTTGAAAATGGTTAAGGTGGTAACATTTATATTATGTACATTTTACCACAATAAAAAAAAGCCTGCTTGGAAGATTTCATTTTGAAATTCCTATTAATATATATAGAGCCCCCCAAATCCTTCAGGACTGGACATTTAGACTGAGAGTCACTGGCATATACATATTGAAAGTCAACCTGTGATTAGTTGAGGTTATCTGGGAAAGAAGGTAGATGGGGAAGAGGAGGGCCCTAAGGACCCCTGGGGCAGTCCACATGTAGAGGCTGGACAGAGGCTACGCAGTGAAGTGGACAGAGAAGAAATGGCCATAAGTAGCTAGCTGTGTGATTTTAAATTAGTCAAGTGAAGGAAAGATCCCAAGAAGGCTGGATGACCAGTGCCTTGTATGGCCAAGAGGCCAAATCACATAAAAGATAGAAAAGCAACATGGGGTTTGGCAACCTGGAGATCACTGGCAACCTGAGCAAGGTCAGTTTTAGGCAGGCAGGGCAGAACTGAGAAAGGGAGCTGTTGCAACAATTGGTGGTAGCTGAATGGGGCTGAGTAATGGGGGAGTTTGGTGCATGTTGAGTTTAGATGGTAGATATTAGACTTGTCTTTATGCTGTTAACAATATTCAAGAGAGAAGAAAAAATTAACAAAGGTAAAAATAAAAGAGACAAATTTAGTAGGGAAGTCTTTGGAGACCAATGTCATCTGGAGCATAAAGGGAGGGGCTGACCTTTGATAAGAGCCAGCCTATACTGTCTACTGAAACATGAGGTGTAGCCAAGATATTAGCTCACCAGGCATTTCATCTGTTCACCTTGTTTTCTGGCTCCCTTGCAGCTATGCTGGACCAATGAAATGTATGTTGGGAGTGATGTGTATCATATCTGGGCCAGGGCAGTGAAAAGCCCATGCTAGTCTCTATGTCCTTGTGATGGCATTGAAGAAGGCCAGAAATTCTAGATGGTGCAGCTACAAGATGGTGGAACCTTCATGACTATGTTGATGGGAGCCACTTCCAATGACCCATGATAGACATGCATCATGAGCAAGAAATGAACCTTTGTTGTGTTATACCTCTGAATTTCAGGGTTAATGAGAGTTCAAAGAAGGAAGTGGCAAGGAGATGAGGCTGGGATGGTGGGCAAGGGTTGGATCAAAAGAAGCCTCTCCTGAGCTATCAAGGACTGAAACTTTATTCTGTAGGCAATAAAAGATGATTGAAAGGTTTTGCCTGGGGCTTGGCATGCTAGATCTGCATTTTAATTAAACCATTCTGGTAGCAGTGGGAGTCTGAATGGGAGAGTGCCAAGAAGCTGGGGGATCAGTGAGGAAGATACTACAACCCACAAAGAAGAAAAGAGGATGAGCTGAACTGGGGGACTGGTAGCAAAGGAGCAAAGATAAGTTATAGATGTTATAAGCAGCACATTGGAAGAATTCAGCAATTGATTGAACGCGGTTGCTGAGAGAACGGTACTAAACAGAGATGATCCCCAGATTTTTTGATAACTATGTAGAGAGAGATGCCATAAACTAATAAAGGAAACAAAGTGACCATTTTAGGAGTCAATTATGAATGAAGTTGGGGGATGTTGAGCTGTAGATACTGGTGAGACATTAAGGTGATGTCCAACAAATAGTTGGCTCTACAGTTTGATGCTCCATGGAGAGGCCAGGCTAGGCAGACAAATTTGGGAATGTCAAAAAGACAGAGGCATCTTAAACCAAAACAGTAGGTACATTACCAAGCAGTCAGCCAAGAGCAGACATCAAAGAAAATAGAGAAGGAATGGCCAGAGAGGTCCAAGAAGAATCAGAGAGACCAGCATGAAGGCAGAGAAAGGAGAGTTCCCACAGGGGAAAATAGCCAACAGTGTAAAGGAATGCAGAAGTGTCCAGTAAAATAAGACTGTATTTGGCCTCGGGAGTAGTAGTGTTAATGTAGGCGGTGGTTTTCTGAGGAAGATTTTAATGTGAATGGTTTCAGGGGAAGGCCGGGGAGAGAAGACATGGTAAAGTCGGTGAAGAATTAAGGGAGATAGAAGACTCAGAGGCAGCAGTGTAGACCACTCTTCCAAGAAGTTGGATGAGAAGTTCCCAGAGAGGTTAAGAGTTCTATTCCTCTATGAAGCCTCCCCATTTTGTTCAAACCAACCCTGCCCTCTAGTTTCCCAAGTGGTGATATTTGTTGAGTTCAACAGTGATCACCTTGCCATTTCATCAGATTGTTAAATGCTAGTTTTCTGTGTGCATCCCACTTCCTTGGCGGGTCTGTAGGTGTCACATACCACTGATGGGGAGGAACTGGGATTAAAAGAAGTACAGGCTCAGGGTTAAAACCAAGAATTTAGGTCAGTCTTAGGAAGCCAGACGAGAATGTAGGAGTAAGAGCTAGCAAAACCACGGTAACACATGGGATTGGTGAAGCCAAAAGTGAGTGGAAAAACACTCGTGGCCAAGAGTAAAAACAAAGGCCAGGCTTGGGGCCGTGAGCATTCTGAATGAAGTAATAGCATCATTCAGGAAGGCAGGTCTTGCCAGAAGGCAGGACCTCTGGAAGGGCCCAGACAGCTCCTTCCATCTGTTTTAGTGGCACCATCAGGCATCTGGCAGCTTCTTGAGAGAAGTTGAGGAGAGCATCTTGTCTGTGCCCTTCATGGCCTGGCATGGGCCCCTGTGCAGATGACACACTTAGTACAAACCTGTTGCATGCAGTCAGACCACGGGGGCCAGGCCAGCTGCCCGAGCCCAGCTTTCCACGCATCACTTTGCCAAACCACAGGCTCTTAGCAGAGCCGCTGTGTGGACAGCAGTCAACCAGGCTCACTTCCTACTCCTTCAAGCTGTGGCTTTTGTTCTCTTTCTGAGAGCAAGTTCTCACTGGTGGGTGCATGGAAGTCATGTGGATACTCTACAGAGCATGCAGGAGCCCTCGCCCTGGCTCTCCAGACATGTTTGTACCAGCAGCATGCTAGGGCACTAATCCTTTCCTACCGCTCAGCTGTGGAGCTTGTAGTGCCATTTCCAACTCTGAGAGATAGAGGAGATGAGATTTTAAAGGGCTCGTTATTTATGGCCTGGCTCCTGATGGCTACAACAGATGCAATTTCATGGGCCCCATTAGAAGAGAACAGCTTCTTGGGGTGGCTTAACGCACTGTGATGTGGCAGGGAAGGAGACGGAAGCAAGGAGGTCACAAATCCCTAGGAAGGCAGGAGTTTTGGCTGGAATAGATCCCTCCCATCAGTTCAAAGTGCCATGGGGTTCAGCAGCATCAGTCATGCTTCCTGAGTATCTATGTCAAGCCTGAGTCTCTGTCCCTGCCTTACTTGACATTCAAACAGGCTGAAATCCCAGAGGACAGGCATTCAGCCTATGCCACTTGCATGTATGAAGTTCAAGTTCTAATAGGGACATTGTGATGATAGGGCTTTACATGTGCAATCCCTCTGCCTGAATGCTGATTCCCAAGTGCTTCCCATGGCAGCTTGTTTTCAATAGTCAGATCTCAGCTCAAGTCCTACAGCCTCAGCGATGACTGCCATGACCCTTTTATCTTAATAGTGACACCATCACTATTATTCCCCATCCTGTTCATTTCCTTGATGGCACTTATCACAAGTGTATTTTATTATTATTGTTGTTGTTGTCAGTAGCTTTCTACAATCAAGGGAACACTCTCCCAGTTTAGGAACATGGGAACAAGGTTCTTCATGGCTCATGCTCTTCCTATGCTCACTTTAAGCCTCACATCCTGCCCTTGTTCTCTTGTACCCTGAACTCCACTTGCAGTACTGGTGGCAAGCTCTTACTTACCCCCCAACTCAAAAGTCGGCTCATCTGGGACTCTTTTATCTGAGTCCTCCCCTCCATTATGACAGGAAGACTGACAACTTTTTCAGAGGACAGCCTTCACTTGTTCTCCCAGTGAACCAACCCTCCTCCACTCCTAAGTATGAAGTTGGTCTCAGTGGAGGCACCAAGAATGGGGCTGATGAGGCTCCAAGTTACTGAGATGCCTCATCTTACCCTTTTCCCTTCAAAGAGTGAGCCCCTAACTCTGGTCCCCATCCCAGGAGCATTACACTTACCACGGGTCAGGTAGCAGTTTACATGTTTAGCCCTTTCAACGTACTTTGTAGGTTAGAACAATGAGCCCATTTTTTATATGTGGAAACTGAGGCTTAGAGAAGCTAGCTATTATCCTAAGCTCACACAACTATTAAGAGATGGATCTGGATGCATCTAGCTGACTCTCCTCAGTTAGGGATCAATAAGCATGCTCAATCCTGGAGGGACTACATGGACCACCCCCTGTCCTTGGAGAGGATGTGTGGCTTTCTCTTCTTCCTTGAAGCCCAGAGAAAGGAGAGTGCCTAGCATGAGGCAAAGAAAGAGGTGGGAAGATTCTGGTACCAATGGCTTCTCAGTGGACTTCCATTCACTGATTTTTCTACCCAGTGGAGAAGCTGGCTCTGAAATAGGCCGGCAATCAGTTCTATTCATTACAATAACACGATCCTGATACCTCCAGAAACTTCTAGGTTCTAGGGACCCAGAACTGGGTTAAAAGGGGACTCTTCATTCCTCAGTCTCAGCCCTCTGAAGAGTTCAGAGGCCTCATGAGGAATGAGCTGGAGTATTTTCCTAGAATTTGATGGGAAGCATGAGGCTCCATGAAGGTCACAGCCAACTGAATGGGTCAGAGCAGAATAAAGAAGAATCAGTGAGAGAAAATCTGGTCCCTGGACTGAATTCAGTGAATAGAGACAGAAGTATGTATGTGTAGGGAGTCTGACATAGTGATGAGTACATGATGGCAGAGTCTTGGAGGAGGGTGTGTGTCAGGGCTGATTTAGCTGTGTATGTGTTGTGTGGTAAGGAAATAATACCAAATATGCTGTCTGGATTGTAACTTTCAGTCAATTCAAACCCAGCTTTTGCTATGGTCAGTCACCACAAAAAGCAACTAACTTAATGTAGAATAAGTGTAAAATATTTGGAAATCTCTCAGCATGCCAGCTACAGGGTTCAGTGCTCACCATAGTAGCCATTCCTATTGCAAACATGTACTTTTGGATTCCCAGAGGTCAGCCATGAGTTTCAAAAAGGGAGCAAGTGGCAATCTAGTGATGGATACGTATCACGTGAGTGTCGCTATGGACACACCCTGCTACTCAGGTGAGCTCTCCTCCAACTCCGTCTTTTGCTGTCAGCACAAGGCTCCCAATGGAGCCACATTTTTGGCTTTGAACTGTCCTTTGTTTTATGAAATAATGTTCTCAGGAGTTGGCAGGTTTTTCCCTAATAACCTTACTTGGCACAATAAAAAGCACCAACCTTATGTTTCCCTAACTGTTTAGAAATTTTACTGATCCATGAAATTTAAACAATCTGAACCCTAATCAAAATTCTCCTGTGTTCCCACCAGGGGGAGGAGAGCCTGTGGAAATGGAGTCAGGACATTCCATGGGACCCCTCCCGCCCTTCCAAACCAGCGGGACCTAATACCTAGGGAGGGAGGGAGCAGACTTTTCTCTCAGAGGTGTCTCTGTCTTCTCACCAGGTGAATTGTTCAAATCCATCTTTTCTACCAGGATCTGCTGTCTTTCTTGACCTTGGTGCAGAACTCAAGAGAACATCCTAATATCTTACTGTGAGCTGATAGGAGAAGAGCACTCGTAAACCAGGTAAACCAGCCGCGCTGCACTTTGACAAGAATCCAGGGATCCATCAAAGAATGGGCAGGGGAGAGCCCGGGCTCTTTGCACATACATCTTGCGCCTCCAAGTTTGTTTATCCATAATTGCTATGCAAGGATAAACTAGAAGAAGAAATGCATCCTGTCTGGCAGCGGCGATACCAGCCCTGTAAATAATTATAATTTAATCTTATAGCAAAGAGATCTGAATGACTCCCCTAACGATTTCCTCTGCTTAATTCCTTCCCCACTGAGTAACTTAATAGGAAAAGGAATACTCTTTCAGATTTGTTTCACTCCAGAAGTTTGGACAGCGTGTAGACCCACACCTGGGGAGCTGAAGCTGTGGGAGACTGTTTGGCCCACGGAAAAACAAACAAGTGGAGGAGACCTTCAGACTGGAGGAGAGGGGATAGGCAGGGATATTCATCTTGGCATCTGTTTACAGGAGAGAAAACTTGGGAACCACCAAACAAGAGAGCTGATGCGTGGAGTACGCACAGTCTGACAAGGAAATGCCCCAGAGCCACGGCAATCCCCGTGTTGTCATGGCTATCATGGGCTTTCCAGGCCACCTAACATGGGGTTGAATCCCAGCTCTTCTCCCTACTAGCTGTGTGACTGCAGGCCTGTCAAACAACCTCTCTAGGCCTCATTTTCCTCATCTGTAAGAGGAGGACAATTACGCTATCCACTTTATAGGATTTTTATAAAGATGAAATGAAATTATAGCCATAAGAGCTTAGAATCAGCCTGCCACATGTTGATAATAAATGCTCAATATATGATACTATTATCACACCTATTATATTTTGGAAGCATCTGTATGCTTTCAATTATATTGAAAAATTGTCCTGATCTAATGTTAAATTAAAAATATATAATTACAGACATGTTAAGATACTAATTGTGGAATATTAAAATATATTTAAGTAGCCAGCTAGCTTGATCTATTGATCTAGGCAAAGCCAAAAGCCAAAAGAGAATACATCAAAATTTTAATATGTTATTCATTTCTCTATCACTTTTTATGTTTTTCATATTTTCTATGTATTACATTTGTCATTAAAAAAAAAACCCACCCAGGTATTTGGCAAAAAGAGGCAGCAGGATCGTCAGACTGGGCAGGCCCCTGGGGTTGCAGCTCAGTGAAGGGTCATCTGGACTTTCACCCCAACTCCTGGCTCCCCATGTCCAGCTGCTGCCCTCAGATTAGAATTTCAACATCCACACAGCAATTTCACTCTTCAGCTCACAAGTGCTTCTCTCAACACCCCATCCTGGGTAGTAAATGACCTGGTAAAGTTCATGAACAAGCTTACAACACCAAGGTCTCTGGCTCCCTGGTCGGTTTGCCTTCCTCTGCACTAGGAAAGTTCTCAGGGCTACACTGGTCCATAAATTTCAGAGTCCGTGTTTGGGAGAAGTCATTTCCACTTTATCCCTTTCAAACAGTCACACCTGGCTCCTACCGTGGGCTTGTTGGATTTTCTCATGCTCAAAGGACCAGGTCTGACTCAACTAGTCTGACTCAACAGCACCAAATCTGCCTCAGTGCATGTGCCCCTGCCTCCTGTATTCTTCCTTTTCCTTCCTTCCATCCTCTCCTTCTTCCTCCTCAGCCCCTCTGATCACCGCACTTGCCAGATACCCACTTCCTGTTTCACTCAGCATCCTTGTGACACATCCCCTGCCCTCATTCAAGGACACCACACGCTGCCTCCCCCGACTCTGTGCAAAGGGGAAAGCTGCAAAGATGCCCATCTTGTCTAGAGCACATCTGGACACATCCTTCTATTGGCTCCTGATGTGCTGACATAGGCCCCCGGTGCTCTTATAACAGCTATGAGGATTACATGAGAGAGCATTCAAAACCCCCCATTATCACACAAAGGGCTGTCACCCAAACAGGAAGCTGGACACTCCCTGAAGCCAATCTCAGCCTGGGCATGTCACATGGGTCCAAATCTACAAGACTACAAGCAACTAAGGCTGGTAAACCTTCATCACCACTCTCTTCGGGCCTGTCAGCATCAAGGGTCTCCAGGACTGATGGGCACAACACAGGAAAACTGCGCTTTTTAGTAAAACCAGAGCCACGGGGAGCAGACTGGCCCTTCCCTTCAGAAACCCAGACCTAACACCTTTCCTCTCTCAGAAGCCAGGGAGAGGGAAGAACAACTATCAGTGAAGGTTCTATTCCCTTCGTTGGTCGCTATTAATATGTCTCCCAGAAATGGAACAATATTTCAAATCATTTCCCTGAGACCCTGTCCACATCCTGAGAGCAGAACATTTCTGGTCTTAATGCATCATGAAATTCTTCAGCAAGGACATGCTTCAAATCAGGTACCAAAATTACTGTACATTGACATGGGCTCTAAAAATATGCAGCGATGTCTCACTGTAATGAGAGGAAAACTTTCCCACGGTGGGTGGGGGAAGTGGCAAAGGGGCCTTGGGCTGCAGGTCCAGGCGCTGAGGAGACTGCATCCCAGTAAGGCCCAGCCCCCAGTGACGGCCAGGGCAGGGCAGGGCAGGGCAGGGGTGGGCATGGTGCTTACCAGAGGGAGGAGCCTTCGGTCCCCGTGACTTCCAGGAAGTCATAACCGTCCTCAAGCTGGAAGTCAATGAAGACCAGAGCGATGGTGTCTCCCAGCTCGGCCAGGATGGTCCACGTGCAGTCGGCATTGTTGTGGTACTCCGCGGGGAAGTGGGGGCTGGAGATGATGCCGCTCTGGCCCCGCAGGGTCCCGCCACAGGCATCATCCGCTGTGGGCAAGAGGCAAGAGGCTCACGTGAGTTGGTCCTGTTTGCAGGCCCGGTACTCACTGTACACTTCACGGTGAGAAGCAGACAGTCCTGAAACTTGATGCTTAGACAGAATGGGCAGAGATCCCAGTCTGAATTGGTCTAATGATAATGACACTGACCCTTCCACTGACCCTTCCACAGCCCTTACCATATGCCAGGTGCAGTTCTGAGAATATATCAGTGTTCTTACTGAGCAGGTGAAAAATTCAGGCACAGAGAGGTTAAGCAACCTGTCTGTGGTCATACAGCCGAGGAGCTGGGATTTGAACTCCACCCTTCAAAGCACATTCTTAACTACTACACCATACTGCTCCAGAGGATGTCAAAATCAGCTGTCACATTTATTTCTGCATTCACAATTGTGGTGAACAGGATGGTTCTGCCCCCCAGGCCTTAGTAAACCTCAGATGTAATGGAACAAAACAAAAACTCAACCCTTCTCCGTGGGGGTGGAAGTCAAAGGGCATCCCAGGCCCATCACAGCCTGGCTGGCTGGACATCTGCAATCTCTCCTCCTGCCCTTTGCCCCCGGGCCAATCTGTGTGAGCACTGTGCACATTCAGACCTCCTCCCTTCATTCACATCGTTTCCTCTGCCAAGGTTGTCCTTTGTACAGAGCCACTATTTTCATGCATTAAGACCCATCTCCAAGGCCACCACTTAGAAAGCCTTGTTTCCTCAAGCTTTTAGAAACTGCTCTCTCCTCTGGTCTCCTTCGGCAATGTGTCCGACTTCAGATGTGGCATTTAACGCTGTTTGTCTTTAATCCTCAACCGAGGATATTTTCCCAATGATTTTTAGAGAGAGTGGAAGAGAAAGGGAAAGACAGAAATATCAATGTGAGAGAAACACATTGATTGGTTGCCTCCTGACCAGGGCCCTGGCCAGGGAGGAGCCTGCAACCAAGGTACGGGCCCTTGACCAGAATCTAACCTGGGACCCTTTGGTTTACAGACTGACGCTCTACCCACTGAGACAAACCAGCTAGGGCTCTGTCTTCCACTCTGAATCTGAGCTCCGCCGGGAGTCCCCAAGGATGGGGACCAGGTATTACTCGTCCCGGCAGCATAGCCTAATGCTGTCTCACTGCTCCCAGCT
Organism: Pipistrellus kuhlii; assembly: GCF_014108245.1. Taxonomy (NCBI): domain Eukaryota; kingdom Metazoa; phylum Chordata; class Mammalia; order Chiroptera; family Vespertilionidae; genus Pipistrellus; species Pipistrellus kuhlii. The sequence goes on along the minus strand of NW_023425515.1, from coordinate 175,433,865 downwards.
GAGACTTGATATTCAGAAAAAATGATCTGAGGAACATGTTCTCACATATGATAGCTGAGAGCATTGGCTTTGGAATTACTGTAGCCTCAGCCTGAATCCTTCCCCGCTGCTTCCTTGCTGGGCCACCTGCCCTCCTGGAGCCTATATGAAAGTGATCATAATACACTTAGCATGTGCTACTAAAGATATGGACTAAATCTGAAAGAAAGGGAAAATGTAGAATCAGAGTTCCACCATGTATCAGAGGCAGCAGAGTGATGATAATAAATGCTAATGTTTATTGAGCACATACCACAACAGGTACTATTATAACTACTCTGTGTATTTCTTTTCTTTTTTTAAAATATATTTTATTCATTTTTTACAGAGAGGAAGAGAGAGGGATAGAGAGCTAGAAATGTCGATGAGAGAGAAACATCGACCAGCTGCCTCTTGCACACCCCCTACCGGGGATGTGCCCGCAACCAATGTACATGCCCTTGACCGGAATCGAACCTGGGACCTTTCAGTCCACAGACCGACGCTCTATCCACTGAGCCAAACCAGCTTCGGCTACTCTGTGTATTTCATAGTGACCCTTACTATGACCCTATAGAATACCATTCCCATATTCTAGGTAAGAAAACCAAGGCACAAAAAAAACCAAGGTGTTGCTAAAGTTGATATAGCTCGTAGTGATTAAAGGAACTGGACTCCTAAGTCCTATGGTCTGATTCTAGCGCCTATGCTCTTAACCAATATACTCTTCTGTCTCAATTCACAATTTGAGGACATAGGTAAAGCAACAATTACTTTGTTTGGGTAAGTCAATGAGGGAAAGCTTAACAGAAGAGGTGTTATTAGAGTAGGGTTTTGAAGGATGAATAGGAGTTCACTAGATAGAGAAGAAAGGGCAAGGTATTTAAGAGAAGAAGGAACCAAATATCATAAGCACAGAAACATGGAAGCACAGGCATGTCTAAGATAAGTAGCTCTAGAAGGTTTATCATACTGGGAATGTAGAAGGAGCAGCATGACAGAGAACAATGGGAGCAGAGGAGTACATTAGAAAGAAATGGATTTTAAGGTCAAGAAATCAAGATCTAAATTCAGGCTCCACAATTTCCAAGCCATGTGACCCTGGGCAATTTATTTTCCTAAGAGTCCTTTCACTTGTCTACACAATGGTTTGTTATGATAACTCAATGGGACAATGAATATGACAGTGCCTAGCATTCACCAGTGACTGGCATATGGTAGACGCCCAGCAAATGCTAAGTTCTCCTTTTCATCCCACTTCACCTTAAGGATCAAAGGTAGTGAAGAAATAGGATTGAATGTGCATTTTAGAAAGATTGCTGTGTCTTGGCAGAGAGGAGGTCTGAGTCAGGGAAGGGGCAGGATGCTGTGGGCAGGCCATAGTGGCTTAAGTCCAGGTAAGTCCAGATGAGATCTGAGCTAAGGCCATGGGGAGGTGGGAAAGGACTTCTCTGAGAGATATTTAGGGTGTAAAATCTGAACTGCAGGCTTCTGTCCTGAGCATGGATGGATGGATGAAAGGTGCCATTCACTGTGGCAGGGATCCCAGGAGGGGCGTATGTCATAGTGTAGAAGGCCACCAGGAGAGCAGGTTTGGAGACCGGGGCTGCAAGTGTCTGTGGGATGTCCTGGTGGAGAGAATGAGATGACAGCTGGATACACAGGAGTAGTGTGAGATGGAGACCAAAGTGTGTTTACCGGTATTCAGGGCTCCTGAATTGTTCTTAATTATGCCATTCTACAGGGTCAGGGTCTATTTGAAAAGAATAAGCCCATTTCCAGTTCCAATCCTTGGTATGTATGAGCACAGGTATGAAGGGGCCTCACTCAGTAGGTGCTCATGAATGTTTCCCTCCCACATTCATTAACAGAGCTCTTACTGTGTGCCAAACACTGAGCTAAGGACAGTACTACATTGTGAAAAACTCAGTCTCATCTCTGCCTCCGAGAGTTTCTCAGAGCGGGGATACCCAGCAAACACAGTGACTCAGAATTGTGTCAAAGCCGAGGTATCAAAGCACGGAGATGCACATGGGACTCAGGGAAGGCTCCACAAAGTAGCAATGTTTGTGTTGAGACATTCATTCAACAGATGCTTACTGTGTGCCTACTATGTATGCACCAGGCATAGGTACTGGGGATTTATCTGAAAACAAAACAAACACAAACCCCCACCTTCTAGGAACTTACATTTTAGTCAGAGGGAAATGGGCAATACTCAAGATAAAGAATGAAGCCCGATGGGTGAGTGAAGTAATGATAAATGCAGGACGGCGGTGGGGGTCTGAACATTTCAGAAGGGCCTCAGGAAGACGTTGACATGTGAACAAAGACCTGAAGGAGAGGTAGAGGACGCCACATGGCTATCTGGGGCAAGAGATTCCAAGTGGAACAGCAAGTGCCAAGGCCATGGTGTAGAGAGGCACTGTAGAAGAGCATCAAGGGACCCATGGGGCTGGAGTAGTGGATGCAAGGAGGGGAATGCAGGAAATGAGGCCTCACAGAGAGCCTCTGTACAGATTTGGGCTTTTCATTGAGAGAAATGAGAAGCCAGAGAAGGGGAAGTGTATCCAACTTGGCAGAATACACTTCAGCTGAGCTCTGACTGCCTGGCAGGCCTCAAGGGAGAGGGTGTTATGGGCAGAGGAAACAGGTAGAGCAGGGCAGCTGAAGTGGGTGAGGGCACGTGTTTGGGACTTGCTAGTCAAGAGTTGTCTGCCCTCCCCATGCTGAGTGGGAGTTCCTGAGACGGCCTTGCCATGGGCCTGCAGCAAAGTTGAGAGGACCTGGAGGCTGGAGCCTGCAAGGCAGGGAGTCAGCAGGATGAAGAGGGAACTAGCCACAAGGGAGTGGAGAGCCACTGGGACAGACGTGACATTTGATGGGCCACAGGAGAAGCCAGGGCACCTGGGAGGAGGCTGAGAAAAAGCCAGCCAGGGGGTGGGACCGTCGAGGGAAGAAGGCCAGGGAGTGGGGTCGGGAGAGCAGGGACTCTGAGCCGCTGAAGACTGAGCAGGCCCCAGCCCTGTCATGAAGTCACTAACTGGGTCTTAGGCTACACTGCACATGTAGGAAAATGGACAAGGCAACAGCAGGGAAGGTGGAGGGAAAGCAGGCCTTGGGGAAAGATAATGGCTTTACAGTCTTCTACCTAGTTCCTGTTTAGAAACCTCACAGGATACCCCACATAGTTCTCAACCTCAACCCGACCAAGACCGTCTTCGACCCCTCCTCTCATGAACCCAGCCTTCCTCTGGCTTCCTGTCTTGAAGGATGGCAGCATCAGTCACCCAGTGCCTTCAGCCCAGAGATGGGGTCCTTCCCAACTCCTCTTACACCCTACAAACAACTAGTGACCAAGTCCTGTCCATCCTGAGTGGCTCTTGGCTCAGTCACCCATCCTCTAAGCTAGGTGGGCCCCAAGTCATCCTTGCATGCGTCCTCCCTCCAGCTCCAGCTGCCTCCAGCTCCAGCTGCATCCAGCTATTTCTGTGGCCACAGAACTGTGGTCTCCTCCGCTACACCGTACCTCTCGGCGTGGTTAGCCATCCTCAGGTCTTCAAACACCCCGGTTCCAATAATGACTCCTGGACCACGCTGGAGCAGAGGACTCAGGAAATGAGACCCGCTGGCAGAGCCACGGGTGTACCCTGAAGACGGCACCTCTGCCACGTGAGTCATCCCTGCTGCCGCGCTCCTCTGACACCCCTGTTCCCGCTCTGTCCTGTGTTGATTGAAGATGTTGTAAAAGTTGTTTGGAGATGTTCTCACACTTTAAATAAGGCCTCATATTTCATGGTTACAACTTCAGAGTCATAAAATATAACCTTCAGCTGACACCACAGTCCTAAAGTATTAATTTACACTTCCTCCTCCTCTGGCAGTGGGCATTGTGCACTGCCATTAAGTCATGTGTATTCTAGGGTGCAGGTGTGTTAAGCTGATAGTTTCCTTTCCAAGTTTATGACTTTATTTACGATCGACTTTATTTCACCGAAATTTCTTCAATTAACCATAATTTTAGACAACTATCCCTCTGCCCCCTTTGACATCTGTGGGCTCTCTAATGACTCACAAATTTCAGGTAGGGATGGAGGAACCTGCATCCTATTCAAACCCCCCCACCCCCACCCCTCATATCCCACTCCAGCACACACTCCTGGGTCCTTGCAAGCTTCCAGTCCTTGGCACTGGGCTTCCGTCCACATCCTCCCTCCTCAAGACTACTCAGCCCCTGAGGAAATAAAATCCCATTAGGCCCTGGGGATCTGTAAGAAGCCACCACCTGATAACTCAAGGGCAAGCCAGACTGAGCCAGGGCAAGAGGCCCCAAAGCTGCTGTGCTCCCCCTTTCCTTGTACTGTGTAGCTCAGTGTCCCTCCTGGGGCCCCAATGACCTGCTCAACCTCATCAGTCCCCTCTTTGGGGGCTCTGGATTCTGACCCTTTATTCATGGTTCTATCAACGACTCCCCTTCTTAAAATTAAGAAACTGCTTGAGAGCATCAATGTAAAAAAATATTCTCATTGATTTCAGAGAAGAAAAGAAAGGGAGATAGAAACATAAATGATAAGAGAGAATCATCAATCGGCTGACTCCTGCACGTCCCACATTGAGGATCAAGGCCGCAACCTGGGCATGTGCTCTCACTGGCAATTCAACCGTGACCTCCTCATTCATAATTTGACGCTCAACCACTGAGCCATGCTGGCTGGGAAAGAGCATCACTATTTCTGCCACCATCAGGCTTCTTCCATAGATACAGTATCCCCGTTTTCCGTGGGGAATAACGTTTCAAGACCCCCAGTGGATGCCTGAAACCACAGATAGTAGTCAACCCTATTACTTCCTGTACATAGTAGGCATTCAATAAAATGTCACTGAATCCTGAGTGAATGAATGAGAATGCAATCATCCTTATAAGGCCAGGACTCATGTCCCCACTTTAAAATGCAAAGAGGTTTCAGCAACACACCGGCAACCCCAGCTCGGAGGGCAACCCCAGCTCGGAGCCGTCATAGCCAGGGTTGAACTTGGCCTGCCTGACTGCCTGCTCTTCCAGGCCAGACACACTGCTTCTGTTTTCACATTCCTCCCTGGGGCATGGCATTCGGAATGCAGCTCAGCACTTGCAGCCCAAGCTTCTGCAGACCAAACGCCCGTTTCCCCAGGTCTGGTGGCAGCCTGCAGTGCTTGGCTGGAACCTCAGAGGCCAAGCGTTTCTTGCTCCGGCTTTCTTTCCACCACCTGCCTCCAGCCCCAGCACATCTGAACCCTGTTCCTTCCCCATGCGGTCTTCTTTGATCCAGGGCCAATATCCCTCACAAGTCAAGAGGCTGGTTGCTGAAATCCACATGGTATTCCTCCTTGTGGATCAAAGGGGTTCCACAGAGCTCAGTGCCTCCCAGGGACCTCTGCCTTTGTAAAGGTGCAGTGACACAAACAGAGTGTGGTCCCAGCTGTCTCCTTCCCTCTGCCTGCTGGACCAAGGCTCCTTGGACCTGGGGACAGGCCTCACACCTGCTCTGCCTCCCCCGCTTCCCCGACCAGAGCCCAGCTGCTCTCTAATCCCTCTTAGTCTAAGCTGTGTCCCCAGGCCAAGACCCCCATTCAGCCGGGCACATGGCACTTTCTGTACCGAGCAGGTACACAGTCCTCCCTCCTGCTCCTTGAATGCAAAGACTTTGTGTTACTCGGAGCTGCTGGGCAGGTGAGCTAATCCAGGCTAGTCATTTGCCTTTGGATGGTCCTGCATAATCCTGATGGTGAGGTAGACCCATCCAGCCATCCGTTCATTCAGCAAATATTTAGGAACGACTGCCCAGTGGATGAGGTTTATCCACTCACAGATGCCAGCCCTTGAGAGTTCCGCATGAGAGGAAGGAAGGCCACAAGGCTTTAATCCTGCCTGAGTGTGAACTTGCTAACTCTGGTGTGACCGTGGCTCCTGGCACGGTGCAGCCAACGGAGAGCACTTTCAGCTCTTGGTCTCCTGAGGAAGGGCAGTTTACAGAACCACTTTCGGGAAATTCCTGACATGATTGAGGGCACTTCTCAAGGCTATTCTTGAAACGTGTGGCAAATCGGAACAGAGGAATGGGCCTGAAGCACGGAGTGGGCGGAGGGGCTGGGAGAGCCACACCTCAGCCCCTCAGGCACCAAGGGGTCTTTGGGCTCGAAGCCCCTCTGAAAGCAAGATCTACATCCAGGGCTGGCTTTCCTGGTGAGTTCCAGAGGCAGCAATCTCTGCTATGGCTGAAGATGCTCAGAGAGGATGCAGGAAGATCGGTGGGAAGGGCCTCATGCTCCATGCTGAGGAATGTGAACTTGGCCCTGTCAGTGATGAAGACCCACTGGCAGGATTCTAAGCAACGAGTGGTCCTGTCAGATCTGTGTCTTAGAAAGGTCACTTGGCCACAGAGAATGGGTTGGGGTGTGTGTGGTAGGGGCTGGGGGACAGCTGCCCAGTGATGGACCCTTTGCAGTGAGAAGGTGAGAGATGAGAGGACCTGGGCCGTCCCAAGCCAGGGCCCTCTGAATAGTGGCGGAGGCCGGAAGGAGAGGCCGGTGCAGAGGGAGATTCATCAGGGCGTGGTGACCGATGATGCAAGAAGCCAAGGGGAAGAGTGTAAGGTACCTCTGGGGTGTGACAGATGGTGACACTCCTCCCTGAGCTGGGGAAGGCAGCCAGAAGGGTGGTTTGGGGAAACAGAGAACGTTAGGTTTTAGATTTGCCCGAATTTGAGGCTCACTCTGGGAAGGGTTCAGTAGCGTTTGGTCCCCATGTGGGCCTGAAGCTCAGGACACAGGGCAGGGGTTGGAGGTAGAAATCAAAGAGCCTCCTTCCTCCCCTCAAACAGCAATCAGAAGCCATGCAGTGGCTGAGCAATTCCAAGAGAAGCAAGACATTTGCAGGGAAGAAGCTACATATTTAAGAAGAATTGCCACCGCTGAGGCCAAAAGAGAATCAGGGGAGGCTTGGGGGAAAGTCGTGTCATGAAAAGGTGTCCCATGCCCACAAATTACTGCTGTGATATGAGCTAGGGAGCAGTGTTACCCCAGCCCATGCCTCCCACTGAAAGGCTAGTTCTGGCTCCCGGGCCTGCAGGTGCAAACTGTGGGCCCTGAGTCCATCTGCGAAGAAGACCTCCTAGAGCAGACAAGACTAAAGATGATTAGGGCACCCTTTCTGCTTGAGGCCAGACACTGCTGTGGGTTCCAACAGGCAAACCACAACCAATCAACATGGGTGGACCTGATGGGTCCACTGGACTCCACCTTTGTTTGGCCCTCCTCAAACAACACTGTTGGCCTCAGCTACCTTGGCCCTCTTGGTAGAGCCTGAGGCAACTGGAATATCTTGTCCTGCCTTCCTAAGCCCCTTTCTCTCAGGCTCTGTTTCTCATGTGGGCCATGCCTCTTTAGTCACATGATCTGCATCAGGAATGACCGGACTAGGGCCCTCATCACTTGTCTTTCATTGGTGAGTTAACAAAAAAGCTACTTTATCAGCCATCCCCAGTCTCTTTTGGGTGAAAGCCTCCACATGCAGGAAGGGAGACACCAGCCTGGAGGGAGGTGGCAAAGGCAAGGTGCAACCAGGCTCCTGGGCCTGAGCAGCCAACTGTGGCCCTGAAATGAGGTCCAGAGGCTGGAGAAGGAGGAAGCAGTGTAAGCACCCCACAGGGGAAGCGGGAGCCGGAGAAGACAGAGCCAGGGAGAAGCTTCCAGGGAGAAGGGACCAAAAGATGGGGAGAGTCCTGACTGCTTAGGCTCATTCTAAGCCATTTGCCTGGCTGTGAGGCAAACTGCCTGCATTGCCACAAACCTTCAATAAAGGCTGTGCTTCATGAAACACCTTCGTTAGTGGTTCTGTTTATTTTTATTTGTTTTATTTGGGAGGTGGTGTCACAAAAGCAAGCCAAGATCCTGACCTAAGTTGGCAAAGCAGAACCCAGGGATTGAGGCACGGCAATGAGTTTAAGGTTGAGAAGAAGCTAAAGCTGACACCGCTTCCGGAAGATTCTGAGAGGGATGGTGGTTTGCATCACCTTGGGATGGGATGTTGGTGTGAATTCCACTTCCCAGAGCAGGCAGACAGTCCCTCCACCTCTGATACTTGCTCTACATTTGTTTTCAGTTTCCTTATTGATCAACAGTGTCTGACATTTATGGTGCTGTAAAACAGGAGAGACTGTTGGTTTCTGTTTCACAGCATTAGTATTTGTTTACTATTGTGATTTCTATTATCACGTCAAAGCTCTGTCATCCCTCATGGGCAGGAAGGTCAGTCTGTTAACTTGACATCCTCTGAGCTGGGGTGGGGGTCAGGGATGGGTGGGAGGGTGGGCACGGATGCTCTAAGAAGGGTGATACAGCAGCTGCAGGCCATGGTTAGACACTCAGGGCCAAACACCTGTATGTAGGGGCCTGATCGGTTTGGCCATAAAATTCTGTAACTGGTCCGGTCATTCCTAATACAGATCATGTGACTAAAGAGGTATGGTCCACATGAGAAGCAGGAAGGGACTTAGGAAGGCAGGACAAGAGATTCAGTTGCCTCAGGCTCCACCAAGAAGGCCAAGGTGGCTGAGGCCAACAGTGTTGTTTGAAGAGGGCCAAACAAAGGTGGAGTCCAGTGGACCCATCAGGTCCACCCATGCTGATTGGTTGTGGCTTGCCTGCTAGAAAGGAATGCACAGCAGTGTCTGGACTCAAGCAGAAAAGGTGGTCTAATCAATTAGTCCTGCCCGCCATCAGAGCAGGAAGAGCAGAAAGAGATGTATGTGCCATGTTTTCCATCCCAGTATAGACTGTGGAAAGTGTGTGCACATGGTGGGAGTAATTACAGAATATCTTCTTCTTAGAGAAAGGTAAAATCTGAACCCTAGGAGAGCTCCTGGTTTCAATTATTTCTCAACTCCTTCAAATGATCTTCCCAGACCTGTATCTGGGTCCCTGGGTTCCACAGAATTTAAAGATGAGAATTGCAAGGAGAAAAGAGTGGTCAATAGTGCAAAGGCTATAGAGACGTCAAAGAATATAAGGGCCAGCACAATTCCCATCTGATTTGGCAACAAGATGCAGACTGCGGGGGGCAGAGGTCAGCCTGCAGGCAGTGAATGGGAAGTGGGGAGAGAGCCAGGCTGCACCAAGCATTCAGGATGCTGGCGTTTCTAGTAGTACAGGGAAGCTCGGTGGCCCAGCCGTGCGCTACCAGGTTTTAAAAGGTGGATAAAAAAACCATGTACCTGCATTATAATCTTAATTATGTACCTACTCATAGTATACGTACTGAGAGAAAATGGAAAGGAAAGACATGAAAATCGTGGTTAAAATACATTTTATTTCTCCTTTATTCTTTTCTATTATTTTCTGAGATTATTTAAAACTGATCATGTGTTATTATTTTTTGCTGTTGTTAATCCTCACTTGAAGACACTTTTTCCATTGATTTTTAGAGAGAGTGGAAGGAAGGGGGAGAGACAGAGAGAAACATCCATGGGAGAGAGATACATCGATTGGTTACCTCCCACACGTGTCCTAACTGGCACCAGGGTTCGAGCCTGCAACTGAAGTACGTGCCCCTGACTGGAATCAACCCTTCAGTCTACTGGCCGACACTCTAACTCACATGTGTCAAACACAAGGCCCGCGGGCCAAATCCGTCCCGCCAGGCCTTGCAATGTGGCCCGCACCACGCTGTCATCACTGCACTCCGCTGCGTTTCCATCACAATGACAGTTTATGACTGTTCAGTAAATCATTCAGCCCGCGATTTAGGCTGGATTTTAGATTTTGGCCCCTTCTCTGATTGAGTTCGACACCCCTACTCTAACTACTAAGCAACCAGCTAGAGTAATCACGTGTTATTTTTATCATCAGATAAGATACAAATAAGAGCTAAAATTGACAAAGTTCTGGGGAAACCAGGGCAATCTTAAATAGCTGAGGGCTGCGGAGGATGTAGCATTGAAGGGAGGTGGGATTTTGGGGGGATGAGTGTTAAAATAAAGACATTTTGAGCATATTTGTAGATGGAGAGGAGAACACCATTAAATAGGAGGAGGCATTGGATTTATAGGAAGGAGAAAAACTCATTGTCAGAGTGAGGTCAGAAGGAAAGCAGCTGGGAGAGAGATCCATGCACATGAGGAGGTGGTCTGTGATGGGGAGAGAAACCACATTTCTTCGGAGACAGGAGGGTAGGTGGTGAGGGCAGACTGTTGATATAGGGGAGAGTGAGAGGGTGCACACCTGAGGGCTAGAAGGTCAGGTGAGGGGGAGAAGACCCTAGAAGACCCTCACTCCCAGAGTGAGGACCCCAGCCCTTGCTGGAGTGGATGGTAGAGCTCCCCCACTGGAGACTGGGTCCCACTGAAAGCTCCAGCATGCTCTCCCCCAGGACCCTGCCTGGAACCTACCTCTGCAGGAGGGCAGGGGGAAGTCCCACGTGGCACTGCTCTCGGAGCCCGCGTGGCAGGTGAGGACGGCGTGGCCCTCCAGGAAGAAGCCGGGGTTGCAGCTGTAGCGGACCTTGTCGCCCAGGTTGAAGGTGGAGCCCTGCTGGACGCCGTTGGGCAGCCGCCCCGGGTTTCCACACGTGTGACTCGGGAGCACTGTGAGAGAGGGAGACACACGGCTGTGAGCGGGGGCTCGAGCCCGACACTCTGCTTCAGAGCAGCACCTCCCTGGGCACGACCCGCCGTCTCCTTTCCCCTGTGGGAAGGGGCTGGCCCTCCCAAGGCCACCTGGTCCTAGAATATTCTAGAGGTCATGCTAAGGAGCCACATCTGTGACTTAGAACAGACTGTCTGGGCTTCCTGCTTTTGTCCTGCAAGGCCTGGGTGTGGATTACACCCATCCCATCACTCTACCGTGTTTCCCCGAAAATAAGACATCCTCCGAAAATAAGACCTACTTACAAGTTTCCTTTTGAGTGAAATATAAGGCATCCCCCGAAAATAAGGCCCCCCATAGGCTAAACATGAGAAATTTGGTCCACTGATTCTGAAAGAAATGGAGTCACAAGAAATTCACCAGGAAATTCAGGAATTGGATTGTTATGATGATGTTCCAGAAGATGATGACATGATTGTCATTGAATAAATGAGTAAATTCTTGATATTGTAGGATTCACAGTTTGTCTGGTTTGTGTTGACAACTACCGTACTACCGTACCGTATACAGGTAATAAATTTCCTTTATTTTCATTTAACAATAAATGTGTACTGTATTCTTCTTCTTGAAAAAATAAGACATCCCTGAAAATAAGACCTAGCGCATCTTTGGGAGCAAAAATTAATATAAGACACTGTCTTATTTTTGGGGAAACAGGGTAGATGCCCTAGGAAGCACTTCAATGTCCTGGATTTGGTTCCCCTGATTACAGACTCCACACTCCTCAGAAACACCGTGGAAGGGACACGGAGCTCGGCATGGAGTAGCTGCTCATTAAACCCAATGCGCTTTCTTTCATGAGTGTCTGTCCTCACAGCCAGGGCCCTACACTGGCCCAGGGGAGCTGAAGGAGTCATTAGTGCTGGCATAGGCAGTGAAGTGGGAAGACAAGAACCTTGAGTTTTGATCTGACCCAACTGATCCGAGTGAGGAAATGGAGCTGGAGAATAGGCTGTACACTCTGTGACCTCAGACAAAAGCACCACCAGCTGGGAAGTGCTCTTATCCAGGAAGCCGTCTTGGTGAGGGTGTGAGAGCATTGTGACCCCCCCAATCAGGAGGGGAGCGTACAGCTCCTCTGTGTCTGAGTCGCCCTTCACCTTGACCCAACTCCCCCTACCCTCTCTGCCTTTCTCCCCAGAAACGGAGCTGCCTGTGCACGAAAGGTCACGCTCCCACCATTCCAGGATGCCCCCAAAGGCCTGGGACGAGGGGCCACAACCACATCCAGACTCCCATCTAAATACCTTTCCAGTAATTCCCCCGGCAATGATTTGCTGAGGCTGAGGAACAGGGTGGTGCTAAGTACAGATTCGAGAGGCACAGTACTTAGGCTTGCATCCCTGCCTGACGGCTTATTGCCTATGGGAACTTGAGCAAGTCTCTCAATTTGTCTGTGCCTCGGTTTCCCCATTTGTAAGACGGTGATCACAATAATACCTTTCTCCCTCATGGGGTTGTTGTGAGAATTAAGGCAAGGGACAGTCTGGTATACAGTAAATGCAACATAAGTGAATCTATGCTCCCAGTTCAGTGGAAGATGTGGGTGGATAATGGTATGTTGTGTTATGATGGGATAGGGACCAGGTAGGGGATCAAACCCAGTGTAGGTAGGTCAGAAACAGCTTCTGGAAGAGGTGCCACCCATGTTGTACCCTGAGATTAGTAAGAATTACTAGCTTATGCTAAAGAGTATGCCAGAGGGAGGAAATATCACGTGCAAAGGCCTTGAGGCGAGAGGTAGCCTAGAAGCTTGGGAGCCTGGGGTGAGAGGCAGGATGAGGGCAATGATGAGATAGAGATGATGTGGGAGTGGCCAGCCTGGATCCTAGAGGGCCTCTGGGCCCTTGCAGTACCCTTCTCCTGCCCATGATGCCAGGAACACCTGGCGGGACCCCCTCTGCCAGCCCTGATGGACGCAGAACCTGCAGAGAGCTTTCCCTCCTCCTCCTCCTCTCCTTCCAGGAGGACAGCTCAGGTGCAGAGAGACAGGTCCGACTGAAAGCAGCTTGGTCTGTGTCTGAAACCAGGTGCTGTCACTGTCTTGAGCCGTGACTTCTCTGAGCTCTAGTTCCTCAACTGAGAAAGGAGGACAGTAATTATCTAATGGCTGAGAAGGTTACTGCTAATAAAGGACGCATGCCTGGCACCATGGCCAGCATGTGACAGATGCTAAAAAAAAAAAAAAGGCAGATGTTATCATTCCACTGGGCTATAATGCCACAAGGGCAGGTGCCTGGTCTGGTCCATGTGGTATCCTGGGAGTCTATCACAGTGCCTGGCACTTGTAAGGACATAGTTGTATATTCAGTAACTAGTTGTTTGGGAGAGATATTCATTCTTATATTAATGCCTTCATGCAACCAAAGTTTACTATAGGCCTACTGTGCTTGGAGTAGTGAATTAGACAATGTGGGTCCCCGCCCTCAAGAGGTCTATGTTTTGTGAGTTATCTTAAGGAAGGAAGAGCTCTTCCTTGTCCATTCTCTACTTCTGACAAGTGAGATGACCCAGACAAAAGAATTTACCTCCATCAGCCTGCTCATTAGCTTAGCTTAACATTTCCCATAATCCCACACTGCTGGTTTCCTTGGCATTTCCCATAATTGGCTGCTGGCTTCCTTAATGTTTCCCATGATCCCATGCTGCTGGCTTGCTTGGCATTATCCATGATCATCCTACTGGCTTTCATGGTGCTTCCCATGATCCTCCTGCTGGCTTATATGGCATTTCCCATAATCCCATGCAGCAGAGGCAGTGACTGTGATGTGTGTGTGTGTGTGTGTGTGTGTGTGTGTGTGTGTGTGTTGGGGGTGGGAAGGGCTGGTCAGGTAAATATTTGGAAAAGCAAGCAAGCTAAGGTGAGGAGAGGGAGCCAACCAGGGAGAATGGGCTGAGAACTGGTGTAGAACTAACCGTTCATTTTCAGCAACGGGACACAAAGACCCAATTTAATTAAATTACTAATGTCAAATTTTTAATGAGCCTGCTTCTGCTTTGGGCTTTCTTCCTTCAAAAATAATGACTGGAACATCACTATAAATAAAAGTCGATTCTTTTTAAAAAGTGACTCTCAAACACTCACTGCTCTTTCCTTAATGAACTGTTCATAATCAGACCACTCCAGCCAGGTGCCTCCACCAGGACTTGGTTGTGATGATGGGGCTCATTCTAACTTCACTGCCCTTTTCTTCTTGAGCTCTGCTCCCGAGAGGCCACATGGTGATCAGTGAGGGCAGAAGGGCTCCGAGTGGCTCAGATTCAAATCTCAGCTCGACCACCTATAACTGATGATCTGGAACCTTTACCTCTCTGAGCTTCAGTTCTTCATCTAAAAATGAGGATACTTAAAAAAAATTTTTTTTATTGATTTCAGAAAGGAAGGGAGAGGGAGAGAGATATAGAAACATCAATGATGAGAGAGAATTACCAATCAGCTGCCTCCAGCATGCCCCTACCAGGGATCAAGCCCACAACCTGGGCACGTGCCCTAACCAGGAATCAATCCATGATCTCCTGGTTCACGGGTGGGCGCTCAACCACTGAACCACACTGACCAGGTGAGGATACTTTTTATTCCCACGGCAGGAGTGTGTCATTTTGCTAGGGTTGCTGTAACAAAGTACCACAAATTGGCTGGCATAAAACAATAGGTACTTATTGTCTCACAGTTATGAAGGCTAAAAGTCCAAAATCAAGGTGTGGGCAGGGCCATGATCTCTCTGAAACTTGTAGGGCAGTGGTCGGCAAACTCATTAGTCAACAGATATTGTTGACTAATTACCAACAATTACCAAATATCAACAGTACAACGATTGAAATTTCTTTTGAGAGCCACATTTTTAAACTTATTCTAACGCCACTTCTTCAAAATAAACTCGCCCAGGCCGTGGTATATTTTGCGGAAGAGCCACACTCAAGGGGCCAAAGATCCGCATGTGGCTCTCGAGCTGCAGTTTGCCAACCACTGTTGTAGGGAAACCAACCCTTCCTTGTATCTTCTCAGCTTCTGGTGTTTTTCTTGGTTGGGAATGCACCATCCAATCCTTCATCATCACGTGGCATTCTCCCTCTATGTCTCTGTGTCCAAATTTCACTTTTTTATAAGGGCACCAGTTATACTGGATCATCTTAACTTCCTCATCTGGAAAGACCCTATTTCCAAATGAGGTCACATTCATAGGTCCTGGGGGTTAGGATTTCCAACATATTTTGGTGGGGGCACTGTTCAACCTATAACAGGGCTATTGTGCAGATTTCATAAAGATCAAAATCACCCTGTGGGGAACACTATTGTCCTCATTCTACAGATGGAAAAACAGAGGCACAGAGAGTTTAAGTAACTTGCCCAAAGCCACACAGCTAGAAAACGGAAGAGCTAGGTTGTGGCTCTAGGTCTTTCTGGCTCCATTGTTCAGCACTCATAGTTGGGATAAATACTACTTCTGACAGAGACAAAGCATCCAGCACATAGTGGGTGCTTAATAAGAGTTCCTTTCCTTCCTTTATCATTGTAGGCACTGTGGCAAGACCAAGGACTATTATCTCAGTCTCCAGACTTAATAGTCTGTTTTTCCCCCCCTCCAGTCTGATTTGCCAATCCTATGCTTTTTTAATAACGTCAAGGGCAACATTCAAAGTGCGGCCTTTTGTAATATATCTGATGCTCAACTTGCCGGACAGACAGAGGAGATGGGAGATAAGCCACAAAGCGGAGTCTTTCTAAGGCTCGGTGTTCTCTGATTTTTCGATTTTGCCCCTGTGTTCCTTGGCACAGATATTATAATCGTTCATGCTCTCCTGTCTATAAAACTTCCCTTTGATTGCTTACAAAATGCAGAGTGGGATATTTACATTCAACGTGGCCCAGAACAATGTTATTAAAGCTGTGCCTGGCGCTGAACAATTCCATTGTAGATTAGCAGTGGGGAATTTTGTCCCTTCTACAAAGCCAGGCTCTTGCCAATCAGCATAATATTCTCAGTGATTGCATGACAATGAGGCTCCTCTGTGGTTGGAGAGCGGCGAAAGCTACATCCTGCCTTCTTTTATTTTTAATTTGAGACTCTAGTTCCTATATTATCATGAAGAGTCGTTTATGCTCTCTGGACAAGCACCCTCCATATGTTTTGATTTCTTATCTCCATCAAGTAACTTGTTTCCTCTCCAGGACCAGACACTTGATACAGAGTTGTGGGATGGCTGGGAAGAAGGATTTGGGTAGGAGGATTTAATGTGCCACCACCCTAAACATGGAAAGAGAAGATGATGTTAAACGTATGTGCCTGGTGTGTGTGTGCGTGTGTGTGTGTGTGTGTGTGTGTGTGTGTGTGTGTGTCTGAGGGGTATTGGTCCTGGGAGAAAGGAACAAAAAAATACCCCCTTTTGAGTACCTACACTGTGACAGGCACTTGTGCATCACACACTACCTTAGCTAATCTTCATCAATCCTTTACTGTTGGCTGTTTGGCCTTATGAACGTGATTTATCACACATTCTCATTGTCACATGCTTTGCACATATACCCACCCCCAAAGAATTGTCTATACTGGCTGTCTCCACTCCACCCATCTGATAGATTATGCTTTTGATACATTCACTGTTGACTGTTTTTCTCACCCTGCTACAATGGAAGCTCCTGAGAACAGATACATATTTTTTGTCTGTTTTACTCATTTCAGTGTCCTAATTCCTAGAACAGTGCCTGATGTATAATAATACCTCAATAAAAAATTATTAACCTGGGAACTTATACGCAGTGCATATATGCATAGCCCATGGACACAGACAATAGTGTGGTGAAGACCTGGGAGGGGTGGGTGTGGGTTGCAGGGGTTAGTGGAGGAAAAAACAAAGGGGACATCTATAATACTTTCAACAGTAAAGATACATTTTAAACAAATTTTATTGAATGACTTAATGGTCTTATTTAATCCTCCTAACAACCCATTAAGAGAGGCACCATTATTACTCCTTGTTGAGATAAGCATGATTGATTGCCAGAGAGGTTGAGGCATATACCCAAGGCTGCACAGCTCTTTGGGGTTTCAGCTGAGTTTCCACAGTAGTGCCTAGATGTCAAGTCCATGTACTTTCCACTTGCACTAGGCCAGTGGTCGGCAAACTCATTAGTCAACAGAGACAAATATCAACAGTACGACGACTAAAATTTCTTTTGAGAGCCAAATTTTTAAAACTTAAACTTCTTTAACGCCACTTCTTCAAAATAGAATCGCCCAGGCCGTGGTATTTTGTGGAAGAGCCACACACAAGGGGCCAAAGAGCCGCATGTGGCTCATGAGCTGCTGTTTGCTGACCATGGCCTAGGCCATTCTTGCATTGACCATTGCACACAGAGTTCATGGTGACTGGTGTATCTTAAAACACCCCCATAAAGGATTCACACTCGTTCTCCTTGGAGAGATCATTTAGGGTGACAACCAGGGAAGTTAACACCTAGTCTGGTCCTGTACATTTCCTGCCACCTGTCAATCAAGCAAAGGCATAATGCACCAGGGGTGTGCCACTCATGCATTTGTAGGGTCCTGTCCTGACAGGCCTCTCCCTGGCTATCACTGGGCATATGCTGTCCACTATGAGTCGTTTTCTTGGCTCACATATGAAGTTTTGCATCAGGATCACCTGGGGAGTTATATAAGGATACTTACCCTAGACTCTGTCCCCAAACCTACTGGATCAGAATTTCAGAGGCAGAGCCTGGGCTCCTGTAGGTGACCACAGAGAAGAGCTGAGATTGGGAACAGCTCAGGGTAACCTGCCCACGTCAGTTACTCCATTAGACTGGGGGGGCTCTCTCTGAGTCGTGTCCTATTCACTCTCCAGGGCCTTCTTGTTGCACGGCTTTGGCTGCTGGGGGCAAGGCTAATCTCTCCCCTTGAACTTCCCTGTCCTCCATAAATCATAGTTGCCTATCCTCCCTTCTCATCTGAAAACCTGGTCATTTTCCTCTGGACTTCCGCACCCAACTCTGAATTCCCTGTTCCAATGCATTGCCCACTGATGCCAGAGGGAGTGTTCTAGAACCCAGCTCTGGGGGGATCCCTATCACCAAGGCATGTGCAAGGCAGGCCCTCTGGTCTTCTGCATGATTCGGATAAGAATAAATAGTGGTTTAAGAGATTCATAACAATAAAAGGAAAGAAAAAGGAAATCTCGGGAACTTCTCCATTGCTGTCAGGATAAACCTAAGGTTCG
This sequence comes from Pipistrellus kuhlii, assembly GCF_014108245.1. NCBI lineage: Eukaryota > Metazoa > Chordata > Mammalia > Chiroptera > Vespertilionidae > Pipistrellus > Pipistrellus kuhlii. Next base: position 175,415,952 of record NW_023425515.1, on the reverse strand, counting down.
GCTCCCAGAGCCCCATCCTGCTGTGCTCTGGTTGCTGCTGACATGCTGTTTCATCTCCTGCTTCTCCATCATCGCCCCTCCCCACTGCTATTCCAAACCACAGGCTCTCCAAGCACACCTTGCTTTCCTCTCAAGTTCTCCATCTGGCAAACTCCTACTCATCCTTCAAGGCCACACTCAAATGTCCCTATCTCGGTGAACCCTTCCTGGAGATCCAGGTGCCCTGCATAAATTGTCAATTCCCACAACAACACAAATTTGGGAATTATGTGATTGACAGCTCACTCCCAGAATCCTGGAACTCCCAGCCCATTAACTACATGAGGGCTCACTCTGGTCATTTTTTAAAAAATTTTGTAATCTCATAACCCTATTGGATTTTGGGGACCCAATTTAGGGAGTTAAGTTGGGACTTTTCCTTGCACTTTAATCCCTCCTTTTGTCATACAACATTGCAGTTCACCCATCCATTACTTTACAACATCCTGCTTTTCAAATAGGAGCTGAACCTGCTTGTAATTGTTTGGTTAGGTGTCTATTTTCATCTCTACACTTCCCCAGGGGCAGGCATGCCATCGTGTTCTTCACAGATCTAGTGTTTGATTTAATGCCTGGCAGGAGGAGACTGCCCTGTTGGAATGTGTTAAATGAAATTTACATATATGCAATTAACTAGTGCAGGGCAAACATTTTCTGGAAAAGACCAGAAGGTGAATACTTTTGGTCTCACAGGCCACATGGTCTCTGTTCCAGCACCCCATTTTTCCAGTGGCTCACCCACAGTGCAAAAGCACCTGTAGACAACACAAGTCCCTATAAAACAGGCAGGAGGCGCATCGGCCACAAACGGGCAATTCTGAGTTAGTCTGCCTGCATGTATTTATCTCAGTGTACAATTTGTATCTCAGGAACACCACCCCCCCCGCCCTTCCACCTTTCCATAATAGACCATAATAGAGAGATTGTTTTTGCTGGAGGTCAAGGATGGGGAGGAGCTCAGGGGAGAGTGGGCTGCACAGGTAAGGGTCCTGAACAGAGAAAGCTGGGAGGAAGGAGGCAGGGAGAAGACAGGCAGAAGGCACCTGAGGACTGAGATGTGCTTTCCCTTGCCATTGGGCCTGGGACAGGTGACTCTGTGCTGGCTGCGGGCAAGAGCTTATACGTGTTTAGTCTTGACTCTTTGGCACTGAAACAGGATTTAGTTTAGTCTTCATAGCCACTCTTTGGGTTGGTATTTATGAACCCCATTTTACCAAAAAGAAATTAATTAAGAGAGCTGAAGAGCCACACAGCTGATAATGATAACAGTCACTTTTGGGGTGTTTAATAAGAGCCAGGCACTCCACTCAGCACTTTATCTGGACTCTTCTATTTCATCCTACCCTGACAGAGGCACTATGACTGTCCCCTTTATATGGAACAGGGGTAGGGAGAGAGATAAGGAGCAGCAAGGCTCATTCTGAAGCAGGGGCACCACTGGTTGGGACCAGGGCTTGGGTATATCAAGCCATTTGACCACACTGCCTGTGGCCTCATCAAGTGGTAACCTTGACCTCCCAGACATCAACATCTGTGTTTGTTTAACTAACTGCTTCCCCCACCCCCACCCCTGCCCTCCTGCACAGTCCCTCTCCCTGCCAGACTACAGCATGCCCAACTCACACCCAGGTAGATCCCTTGCGGGGCCTTTTCCCCTCCCCCTAACTACCTGAGAGCTGTCAGTGCAGAATTCCCCTTGACCCTTCATAATCACAGCACCCCATGGCCTCCTCTCTTTCACCTGTGATTCTTTTAAATCCTCACCAGAGTATATTTCCCCCCATATTGACTTTTAGAGAGTAGAAGGGAGGAGGAGAGAGAAACATCAATATAAGAGAGACAGACTATTTCACCTGTGATACTTCAGAAGCAACATCCTAGGACCCAGCCGCCCAGTTAACTTTGCATTTCAGAAAAACACAAATACTTTTTTAGCATAAGTATACCCCATGCAATATTTGGGGTATATTTATACTAAAAATGGTTTGTAATTTGAAGTTCAGTGGGCATCTTGCATTTTAATTTGCCAATTTGGGCAACACTACCCCAGATGGGGGAGTCTGCTCTTCATTGAGACTTCGGCTTCTTAAACACTGGGGGCTTCCCTGGGAGAGGGGAGAGCCAGCCCTGCCTCTCAGGAGCACAGCCTTGAGGTGGAGAGGCTTCAGAGAGGGCAGCTTCAGAGCCCCCGACTGGGGTACAGCAGGACTCTAAGGAGCCACGGACTGTGCTGCCTCCTCCAGGCACTCGCCAAGGGAAGCTCAGTGCATTTTTCTGTACCAACATTGCCCTCTCCTGTTTTAGGGGGCTGTGCCATGCCTCAGCCTCTCTGATTGGCCCGGTGCAAGGCAGTGTCCTTGGACCTTTCCAGCCCTGAGACCCTCTGCTCCCAGCTCAGCCCCCAACCCCACCACATCCTAGCACGGGGATTCTCCCGCCTGTCTAGACAGAGCAATGTGAGCAGAATCCATGGATGGTGTCCTGTGGGGAAACATTGCAATATACTGTCGGTGCGAAGCTTACAATAGCTAAATATGCAATTGGGGGCTAAATTAGGGTAATTACAGAATGGAGCTTAGAAATGGTTTCCAAAGTATGTCCATAGCGCCCTGGCTGAGAAATAAACTCCGTGAGGGAAATATTTGGCGGGTCCACTGCAGAACCAGCCCCTCCTCGTCAGGAAACCAGTATGCAGGAGTGAGTTCATCTGAGAGGCTCTGCAGGTCAGAAACCCATTTATCCCCGCTCAAAACAGCAGCTCCAAAACTTGAACTCCCCTCCCCACAGAATCTCCCCTCTTCCTCCCTCCCCCGCTGCCCCCCACCACCTTAGACATAACTATTAACTTCTAAATTGTTCTGTGGAACACACTTTGGGAATTGCTAGATTTTAGGATAAGACAAACCTGAGTTGATTTGTTTTCCTTATGAATGAATCATCATCATCAAACAGCAATAGCAATTACAGTTGACATTTACAAAGAACATTCCAGGTTCACGTGCATTGTTTTGACAGGCACAACCCCCCTTTGGCACATTCAAACCTATGTTTTCCTAAAGGCTGGGATGGCCCATGGTCAGTAGCGTTGGGGAGTGGGGTCAATTCTTACTAAAGAAATAACCTCAGCACCTTCAGGTGAACGCAGCATGCCACAGAAGGACAAGAACACAGGTTCTCTATTTGCACCTGACAACTTAAGCAGGTCCCTTTCCTGTTTGGCTGGGCAGAATGACGCCTGACCTGGTGGCTGGGACTTCCAGAGGTTTGTGGCCAGGGCCAGCCATGTTTGGCCCTCAGCTGCACACAGGAGTGAATCCTAGCAAAGGAGCTGTAAGAGGTGGCGGCTCTGACCTGGCTTGGCAGGGGGTCCTGACCTGAGCCTGGGATGGTAACCCTGAGGGTGGTGCCCACAGGGAGGCCATCCTGGCTTGCTGGGGTGTCCCACCAGGTTCCACTACTGCCCTGCTGCCCCTTACTCTTTCCCAGGGTGGGAGCCCACATGTACACTCGCCACCCCAAGGCTGGGACTCAGTCCCTATATCCCATTGGCTAGAAGGGAAGTGCTGCCTCAGCACCACCCCATTTGGGATGCCCGTGGGGACACCTTACCTGCTAACTCCAGCCCAGTGGACAACGGAGTCCCCCAGACCCCCATTTCCTCCACTTGGCCCCAGTCCAGGGTCTGGAAGCCCCAGATTCCTCACCACCATGTCTTCTTAAAGCAGGAGAGAGGCTAACGCACATCCCACTAGGAGAGGCACAACACAAGCAGGCCCTCTCTCTCAAAGAATTAGACAGAGGGGCCTGGAGAAGAAGTGAGAAGCCGGGCTTCCGGCCAACATCATCCCTTTATTTCTTGTACAAAGGATGGTGGATACAGTGACTTCAAAGACACTGGTTAAAAAGCGCGCCTGAACAGATCTCTGTGAATCCTCCTGCTCCTCGCCTTCTTCACCATCAGCGCCACTGCTCGCTGAGCACCTGTATGCACTGACTTTACATTGAATTCGGTCTCATTCAATCCTCATAACAACACTGTGAGATGGCTACCATCCCCATTTTACAGGTGAGGTCACTGAGGTTCGGAGAGATGAAGCTGCTCACAAGACTAGGAACTGCGGGACCTGGATGTACGACCGGTAGGCCTGACTCTGCACCTTCTTTCTTAGCTACTGTGTTTCAGTGGGAGGTGAAGGATGGGTTGGCAAGGGACAGGCTATCTTTCTGGCTGGATGTCAGCTCTGAGGCTCCATTTCCCACAGGTCCCCTGAACTGGTGCCTCAGTTTGAGGAGCAGCAATGGTAGGGAAGGCAGACTCTGCCTATTGCTTGTCTTTCAGTTTTACTCATTCTGGAGCCCCAAGCCCAAATCTATGTGGAAGCTCCTGTGCAGGTGGAAACCATCAGTTCAGGTCCTCCAGGGTCAAGAATCAGGAGACAGCCGAAAGCGGTTTGGCTCAGTGGTAGAGCTTCGGTCTGCGGACTGAAGGGTCCCAGGTTCGATTCCGGTCAAGGGCATGTACATTGGTTGAGGGCACATCCCCAGTAGGGGGTGTGCAGGAGGCAGCTGCTCGATGTTTCTCTCTCATCGACGTTTCTAGCTCTCTATCACTCTCCCTTCCTCTCTGTAAAAAATTAATAAAATATATATTTTTTAAAAATCAGGAGACAGAGCTGGCTCTGCCCTGGAGATGTTCCTTCCTTTGGGACCCACAATCTCACACACATCACAGGCTCAGCAATGTAGCTCTACATCCAGTATGTGCACACAACAATGCACAAATCCACCATTCACATATTCTCGCAGACACACACATGTGCCTGTCCCCTCTCTCTCATACATCGTCATACATATACCTGTGTATATAAAAACAGACAAATCCAGAATGCACCAGTCCATAGCTCTTGTGTTCATCCATGTGACAACAGACACTTGCTGTTATAAGTGACGCATTTGTCTATCAAAGTAACCATCTTCTTATGGGTTAATGTCCCTCCCTCACAGATACCTCCTTTTACAACCAGAGCATCCATTGGAAGCCAGTGTCACTGTCCCCACACACACGGCCTGCCTGGCACCTGTGTGTAAGCTCCTGTCATCCCAGACACAGCATGCAATGCAGGGTGGGAGCGAAGGTGCAGATCTGATCCTGAAGAAGCTTCTAGCAGCTGTGGGTTCAGTGATCGATGAGGTGGCAGGGAGGGCTATCGAGGTCTGGGTGGCACAGAGTGGCATTTAATTTGGAGAGTGGCTCTGGCGCCTCACAGACCGAGGTCTGAGTTCCTCTCCTCACTGTGGGTTAGCAGTGACGATGTAACTGTAGCAGAGCACAGCAGTTAGGGGAGTAGACTCAGGAGACAGATGGCCCGGGTTCAAATCCCAGCTCTGTTACTACACTATCGAGTTGCTGCCCTCCCTGCACACGTTTACCTGCCAATAAAATGAGGGTAATAACTGCCCAGCTCAGAGCTATTGAGAGGATTCAGAAAGATCATCAGGGCAAGTGCATATCTCAGTGTTTGGCACATAGTAAATGTTCAATAAATTTGGGATGTGATTACACAGAAGCCCCTGGGGATCCCTGGAAGAAGATGCCAGGGCAGTGTGAGAGAGGCCAGGCAGAAATAAAGAGAAGCTGGAAACAGGAGCTGGAGGGAGCAGGTGGGCCCAGGAGGTGGGAGAAGGGAAGCCATCCTAGGATCTGCCAGGCAGGTGGCATCACTTGGATCCCAGTCCAGGGTCCAGAAGCTCAGATCACGTCCCCGGAGCCTGGCAGGAGCCAGCCACTCCCAGCCTGAGAGGCTTCCCTCAGCTCTAATGAGAATAATTCATGAATGGTCCCACTGTCCCCAGAGTAGCTATGGAAATACAGATGACACACACACACAGAGGCTCAGAACCCCGCCAGCTCCCCACCCTTCTCCTCAGCTGCCCCACACTCCCTGGCCCACCAGCCAGTGGCATTTAGCCTCAGAGATGACGGGAAGGGATAATTCGAAGAAGTTTCCAGGAAGAAGCATTCAATATAGTCTTGGCAGAGAAGGGAGGGCATTCCAGGTAGCCATGCTGGCACATGCCCAAGAGCACGCAGCCCCCACACGTGATCTTGTTTACTAGGCTCTGTCCCCTGTGCTACTGATTCTTAAATCTGTGCACAGCCAAGGTGCCAGCCCAGACCTCCCTCTTAGTCTTACTGCCATCAGGCTTCTCCACAGGGAAGTCTTAGGGATGCTTCCGCTGCCGGGGCCCAGTGAGCTCCTGCCACTGCCCGAACCTGCCTCTCCTCCTGGATTCCCTGCATCTGGAACGGCCTGTGGTCTGTCCAGTTACCCACGCTGAAACCTCATCCGCTCTCACACCCCGTCTCACATCAGCTTCCGTTCACCTCTCCCATCATCTCCCTCCATCCCCACTAATGCCCCTGGGTCCCCTGCCCTCACACCTTCTTCCTGGAGACTGGAGACAGTCACTTCCTCCCTGCTCAGCCTTACACTTGCCACAGTCCAGCTATTCTCTAAACAGCTACCAGGACCAACTGCTTCCCTCTGAAAGCCCTTTGGGGGCTCCCCATCACTTACAGGTAGAATTCCAACTCCCTCGAATGTCACTCAAGGTCCTCCACTAGCCAGCCCTGCCCATGTCCCCAACCTCAGCCCTCACAACACCCCATGTCCCAGGAACAGTGAACTCTTTGTGCTCCTCCCGCATAATGTATGTATGTGTGTAAACAGGGACATGGATATCTATAGTCATTCTATTGCATTGGTGTTTGTATGTATGTGTATATGTTTGTATGTGTGCATATATACACATACATATAAATAAATATACGTATATAAATACATATTATATCTATAGAATATATAATAATAGATATATGTGTGTATCATAAGAGTATTTATGTGGGAGAGCCTGTTGAGGATGGGGATCAAGGAAAACAGAATGGGGAAGCCAGTGGTTGACACAGTTGGACTGGACTTGATGTTCTCAGCAAAGCTGGCTGCTCATAACCCCCGGGAACCAAGGCCTGAGAGTCAGAACTTATTAGTCCCCACCCTTCCTCAAAGGTGCACCTCCCTCCAGGCCTGGCCTACAGCTGTTCGGGTGTGGAGACCAGCCTTTCGTCACATGACCTAGCCCACTCTGACCCTATCATCCTGCAGTCAGGACCAGCTTCTCTCACATGACCCTGTGTCCTGGCTGGTCCTGTCTATCCCGCAGCCACAACCTGTGCTGCCACATCTTGTTTCCTGCGACTGCAGCCTGCCTGGTGGAGCAGCTTACCCCTCTCAGCATAACACAGTCCCTGCACTGCTTATAAGCCAGAGCCCGTGGCTCCTCCTGAGACCCATGAATTTACAATCCAAGTCCATCTGTACTATTTTGGGGTCAGTGGCCTTTGGGAAATGATAAAACACATAGACCCTCTTCCCGGGAAGACAGATTCACAGCTCCTGCAAATCAGACATGGATTCCTTGTTTGCAAGCAGGCCAACCTGTCAGCCCAGCCCCAGGTTCAAACTAAGCCAAACAAGGACCTTGCTGGTTAAAGCCGACTGTGCTCCCTGGGGATCAAACTAATCTCCATTCACTGGGCATTTTCTAGGACCAGCTCCATGTGAGGTGCCCTCCATGCACGGGAGACAAAATAAGGTGTTTGATACCAGGGCAAGCCCAGCTGATGGGTGAGGGGCCTCCCTGAGACTCAGTTTCCTCATCTAGAAAGTATAGAGCTTAACAGTTACACTACCTCTGTACCAACTAGGAGAATACCTACTTAGGGTAGTTGTGAGGACCAAGTTAAATACTCCATGCCAAGCACACAGCATGATGCCTGGCACAGAAGGAAAGCTTGTATTATCTCCTGCAACCACACCCTTTACCTGGTACTAGTAGGATTCCCATCCATAGGAGAAGGAACTGAGACTATGAACATGAAATAACTTGCCCAAAGTCACCAAGCTGGTGAGCAACACAGTGTGGACTCAACCTGACCACTTTCACAGCTGACTGACCAGGGATGCTATGGACACCTGTGGGACCTGCAGGAGGCCTGGTGAAGCAAGGGGAGGGGCATGCTGGGGCACTGTGAAGGGTGGCAGTCCTGGTGGATGCCACATAACCCAGCCACCTGAATACCAGGATTATACACAGTCATGGTCAAGAAAAGGGCATGTTCATAGCATGACCACCCACAGTGGCCAACAGGTGGAAATAACCCAAGTGTCATCGACGAATGAATGGCTCAACAAACTGTGGCATATCCACACAATGGAATACTATTCAGCCTTTTTAAAGGAAGGCAATGCTACAAAATAAACTGATGAACAAAATAGATCCAGAAACACAGAATCATGGGACAGGCTGTTAAATCTCAGAGGGAAGGAGGGGGTGAGTGGGTGGGAAGAGATCAACCAAAGAACTTGTGTGTGTGTGTGTGTGTGTGTGTGTGTGTGTGTACACACACACACACCATGGACACAGTCAATAGGGTGGTGAAGTCCTGGGGTACGAGGCAAGGATGAGATAGAAGAGGTCAATGGAGAAAATAGGGGGACATATGTAATATTTTCAACGAAGACTTAAAAATAATATAAAAGGCAATTCTGTCACATGCTATAACACAGATGAACCCTGAAGACCTTACACTAAATGAGATGAGTCAGACACAAACATAAATATTGTGCAGTTCCATCGACAGGAGGTGCCTAGAGGACAGAAAGCGGAGTTGTGGTTTTAGGGGCTGGGAGAGGACAAACAGGGATAGTATTTAATGGGTAAAGAGTTTAAGTTTGAGTAGATGAGAAGTTCTGGAAATGGATGGTGGTGATGGTTACACAAAAATGTGAATGCACTTAATGCTATGGAAATGTACACTTAAAAATGGTAAAGATGGTAAACTTGGTTGTGTGTTTTACTATGACTAAAAATAATTCTTTTTAAAAAGGAGGAGGAGGGCCGAAACTGGTTTGGTTCAGTGGATAGAGCATTGGCCTGCGGACTGAAAGGTCCCAGGTTCGATTCCAGTTAAGGGCATGTACCTGGGTTCGATTCCAATTAAGAGCATGTATAAAGGCAGCTGATCAATGTTTCTCTCTCATCGATTTTCTAAGTCTCTATCCCTCTCTCTTCCTCTCTGTTAAATATATATATATATATATATATATATATATATTTTTTTTTTTTTTTTTAAAGGGGGGGGGGGGGGGGAGAGGCAGAGATGCCTGCTCTCCCCATAGGCCCCGCCTGTCACTGCTCTGAGAAAGGATGATCCCCAGTGGGAACCATCTGCCCTCCACAGGGCCTGGCTCTCTGGCCCCTCCCTCCAGCCTCATTTCCAGTTCTAGGGGATTGATCATCAAGGAGCTGCGGAGAGGGAATGTGAATCAGGAGCTCAGCTTGAAGTTGTTTTATCTTGTTTCCCTGTGAGGTGCCTCCTGAGTGGGGCGTGGCGGGAGTGTGCTGAGCCTTGTTGTGACTTGTCCCCAGGCAAAGGCAGTGGCAGCTTCCACGCGGGAGGCTGAGTGTGGAGCATCCTGGGGCCTGCGCACAAGATGCTCTTTCCAGGAAATAATTACTGTGTCCTATCAAATTAGCCCAAAAGACAGAACACCGAGAATCCCCACAGTTATGCCTTCTTAATCAGTCTCCTCACTTAACCTGGGCCATTACTAGAAAGATGCCTGGGGAGAGGCAGGCCAGGCTTTGAAATTTCAGGCCATTTACTGATGGGTGACCTTGGACCAGTCTTTTAAAGTCACTTAGCCTCAGGCTTCTCATCTGTAGAATGGGAATAATGAAAATACCTACATTGTGGTGTTACTATGGTAAGAACTGATAAAATGTTATGTGTAAAGGGCTTAGCACACAGATATCCTTGTGTAGGAGCTGACATTTTCATCATTTTGTTATCATCATCATCATCATCATCATCATTTCTAAAGAACTGCTTTATATATATATATCAACATTATTACTAGTCAAAATGAAATGCTGGGGTTCCGTCTGCTTTCTATTGTCTCCCTCTCCATTCAAAAATCTGCCAATGCCAAAACCGGTTTGGCTCAGTGGATAGAGCATCGGTCTTCAGACTGAAGGGTCCCAGGTTCGATTCTGGTCAAGGGCATGTACCTTGGTTGCGGGAACATCCCCAGTAGGGGGTGTGTGCAGGAGGCAGCTGGTCGATGTTTCTCTCTCATCGATGTTTCTCTCTATCCCTCTCCCTTCCTTTCTGTAAAAATCAATAAAATATATATTTTAAGAAAAATCTCCCAAGCAGGTACCAAGCCAGCCACACCTGGTTGGTGTCCTCCCTTGAAGCCCACGCAGTGTAAGGTGGGGCTGATCTTCACCTTGGTGCAGGTGAGCCCACCTTCAGCCTGGGGCCTGTGTTCCTGGAGGGGTGATATGGCAGCTAAACTCACCACATCTGGGGCCCAGTAAAAGCCTGGCTCGGACCTCTTAACAACTGTGTGATCCTGGGCCTATCTTTCTTATTCTTTTTTAAAAACTGTTAAATTACACACAAGACAAATTTTGCCATTTGGCTATTTTAGGGGCACAATTCCACGGTATGAAGTACTCTCACATTGTGCCGCCCTCGCCACTCTCCATCCCCAGGACCTTTTCATCTTGTGAAACTGAACCTCCATAACCATTAAACACTGACTCTCCTCCCTGCTCCCCGGGGCCCCCGGCAACTGCCACTCTAGTCTGTCTCTATGGATTTGACTACTTATGATCACTTAGCATAATGTCCTCAAGGTTCATCTGTGCCGGAACATATGTCAGCCGATGGTGGGCTTGCTTTCTAACTTCTAAAACGTACATGTACGTGACAAAGGCACCTTGAGTTGTTGTGAGGATAGAATCTCTATCTACCCTGTTGCTCAGACCAAAAACCTAGGAATATTCCAGAATCTTCTCCCCTCTCCCACATGCACATCCTCAGCCAGCCCTCCTGACCACTCCTGAATCCATGTGCTTCCCTCCAGCTGCGGTGCCCAAGCCACCAGCATCCTTCTCCCAGGCCCTGCAGGGGTCTATGCATTGGACTCCCCGATTTCACTCCTGTTCCCACACAGAAGTGCCCTTTCCAAACACAAGCCAGAGCGAGTATCTCCCCCGCTGTAATGGCTTCTCATCCCCCTTCACATAAAGCCTACACTTCCCACCTGGACCTACACAGTCTACCTGGGCAACCTCTGCTCATCCCCTCCCCTCCTTCCTCACCACACTCCAGCCACATGGCCCTTCTTTCTGCTCCTTAAACCCCCCAAGTCCGTTCCTACCGCAGGGCCTTTGCATTAGCTGTACCCTCTCCCTGGAGCAGCGTTTCCCCCCTGATATCAGCTTCACTCTTTGCCTAACTATCACCTCCTCAGAAAGGCCTCCCATCTCCACACAAATAGAAGAAGGACCCCCACCTCCACTTCCGGCCCTAACCACTCCATTCTATTTTAATTCTTTGCATGGCACTTACCACCACCAAATAGTTTGCCCCTTTCTGTTGACAAGGCAAACTACTCTGTCTTCCCCTCCAGAATGTAAGCTCCATGTCTAACCGCTTCATTAGCGCATACCCAGAGCCTGGCACAGAGTCACTGCTCAGTAAACATGTGTCGAATGAACTGACAAATGAGCAATTAGGCATAATGCATACAAAGCACTCCGCGTACATTAGGCCTGGCAAGAAGTCACAGGAGATGACGGTCATTATAATCATCATTGTCATCATAATTATTACCCTGCACCTCCTGCTTCAATGGTCTGCAAGGCTAGCCCTCACTTTAAGATTTGGGACTAGATCAATAAATATCCAAGACTTTCTATGTCATGATGGGAGCAAGTCTTGGGCTTTCCCAGGTTTGTGGTCCAGCCTTGATTCCTCTTCCTTTTGGGCAAAGGTAACAAGATCAAACCCAGAAATGGAAGGGCCTAAAGGGCCAGGAGTGTAGGCCTGGTGGGAGGAGAGAGATGGGGAGCTGGGAGACAGTACCCTGGAACCCACAGTGAGTGAAAACTACCAGCCCTGCCACCAACAGGACTTGAACGGGTCCTCAGATCTGGCTTTCCTGCCCCAGGGACACTAATCAGGCCCTGCCTGTGCCAACGAGCACATTCATTTATCAATGGACCCTCTAGGCCTCCTGCCTCATGGCCACCACTAGACCCACGAACTCGACCACAGTGTGTACATGTGCTTGTTAGTGCTGCTGCCATGTGCCAGCAGGTGCAACCCTAAAAAAATAATCGAACAGCCCTTTACGTGATGCTTCACACAAGGTTTCCATGGCGATGCCTAATGAAACAGCCATGAGAACTTTGGTGGGCTCCCCTCCTTCCTTGGCTGCCACAGGGATCCTGGCTTCAGAGGCTGTGCTTTGCTGAGCACTGGCTCCTTCGAGCTGGGGGATGCTGGGCTTAATATTTACCCGCTCTCTGCTTCGGTTTACTCATTTGTAAAAGGGGGACAATAGCAGCATCTCTCTCATAGGATTGTTTTGTGAATTAAATGAGCTGGTGCGTGTAAAGCATATCTTATATGGTTGATACGGTAAGCAGAATCTGAAGATGGCCCCTGAAAGTCCCCTCCTTGGTCTCACCCCCGTAATCCTCTCCCCGTGGGTGAGGGTAGGATGGAGGAATATGACAGTAGGTCACTCCCTTGATTAAAGTTATTGGGAAAAGGTGAATGGTTTTATTTTATTTTGCAAGTGTAATTAGGGTCCAAATCGGTTGACTTTGAATCAATTAGAAAGGAAATTATTCAGGTTGTGGGGGGCTGATCAAATCAGGTAATTCTGAGGATTTGGCAGCTGGAGACTTGAAACAACAGATTCATTCTTCTGCTGACCTTGAAGAAGCAAACAGCCTTGATTCTACAGCACAAAGAAGCGGATTCTTCTAGCAGCTGCGTGAGCTGCTGAGAGGACACCATGCCTGTGATAAGACCCCAGCCACGGCTAACGCCTTGATTACAGCCTTGTGAAGCCCAGAGTAGAGGATCCCTCAGGGCCTTGCCCAAACTGCTGAACCACGGGAACTGCCAGATAACAAAGGTGCTTTAAGCTGCTACGTTTGTGACAGTTTGTTATGCAGCAGCAGCAACGGGAAGCTGATAGCAGTTCTTGTTCAGTAGATGTATGCTGTTGCTAGTGTGATACTTCCCTGCCCTCGCAGCCGTGCTGCGTGGAAACTGCCTGCATATCTCCACCTCCCAGGCTGCCCTGCGACCTTCCCACCCAGATGTGCAAAGTGAGCCAGTGTTCAATTTTCAGGGTGACCTGGGCTGCACCCCAAGATCAGATACATGCACTCCTCTTTCTGTCACAGTGAAATGATGCCTGGAAAGCACGTCCCGCGGATCTGGATGGAAAAGAAGAGTCCCTGCTTTGAAGGCTATGGACACTGTTCGGTTCCCCGAGAGCAGACGGAAAACGCCAGGGAGAAGGTGAGTGTGACATTGTGCCACCTCTGGCTTAACTCCTGATGTCAGGGAATGCAAAAGCCCGGAACTCCGCAAAAGCAGGAACATGTGTGCCTCACCCTGGCTCGCCCCGTCCAGCAGAGGCAGAGAGGAGGCACTCAGAGATAGCTGTCAAATCCCAAATGACAGGCACTGTTTGCCATTCCCATCAAATGTAGACTAAGGCACAAAGCCCCCACCATGGCTTCTGAGGTGGCTCTGCATGTTCTGGCCCGGGCCCCTCTCTGTCCACACATCCTGCCTTCCGGTTGGTGGCCAACTCAGTCCCAAATTGCCTGGGACATTTCCAAGTTTTTACTGAAAGTCCTATGTCCCAGGAACTCTTAGTCAAGGCACAGTAGCACAAATGCTCACAAGTCCCCTGTACCCCCAACTCCTCCATGCCCCTCACTCCCATCTCACAGGCCTTAAAGCAGCTCATCAATGTACCAAGCTGAGCCCCTAAATCACCTCACTCACATCACTCAGGTGTCCACTCGAGTGTCAGTTCCTTGACGTTGTCCAAAAAGTTCAACTCCCTGCTCTCCTCCCCTGGCCTTGCTTCTGTTTCTGGGCACACTTATCCCACCTGTAAATAAATACTTCACAATCACATCCTTCCATCGGGCAGCGACTGTCCTGTTCACTGCTGGGTCCCACACCTGGACATGTCGAATGAATCCACGAAGCCTTCTACCTGGACATCTGGCCTCTTTCTGAATCCTGGCCCACAGGACAGCAGCCCTCTGGTTCTCAGGGGTGGGGCTGCCCTGACCAAGCCCCGCCCACTCCTGTCCTCCCAGGTGCTCCCAGCGCTGGGCTACCCCATCCACTTACTCTATCCAAAGCTGGACCCTCTTTGAACCCTTCCTCCTGGGGCTGTGAGAAACTGTCCTCTGTCCGTATGAGAGGTCTGGCCTCTGCTCTGCCTCTGGCACACCTTGCTCAGTTATTCAACACAGAGCCCTCAGAGCCAGGCTCCCTCTCACAGACGTCACCAGTCCACCGATGCGGAACCCTGCGCGCTCTGGCAGCCGTTTCTTGCTAATTATCCATTAATTTACTGTATAACTCTATGGAGCAGTCTGTGCCAGGCACTGGGAATGGGAAGAGGGGTCAGATGCAGACCTCGCCACTTTTAAGGGACGCTGGGTCTTGTGGGGGACACAGATGTGTAAGTTATTTATAGGAAGATGAGGGGTGCCGGACCAGAAGCCTGTATGGGGGCCTTGGGAGCTTGGGGCCACGTGCTCCCAATGAAATGAAAATGAAACAGAAACTCTCATTCGCCAGCCTATCTAAGCTTGCGCATCAGATGCTTCCTCTCCCAGGGAACAGGATCGCTCTGGAATATGAGCATTTTGCAGCTCTTTCTCAGTGGTTTGTAGAAGTCTATGCATATGATTTGCTTAGAAAGCACCATTGCCGAAACCGGTTTGGCTCAGTGGATAGAGTGTTGGCCTGCAAACTGAAGGGTCCCAGGTTCGATTCCAGTCAAGGGCATGTACCCTGGTTGTGGGCACATCCCCTGTGTGTGTGTGTGTGTGGGGGGGGTGGTGCAGGAGGCAGCTGGTTGATGTTCCTCTCTCATCAATGTTTCTAGCTCTCTATCCCTTTCCTTTCCTCCCTTAAAAAAAAATCAATAAAATATATTTTTTAAAAAGCTTATTAAAAAAAAAGAAAGAAAGAAAGAAAGAAAGAAAGAAAGAAAGCACCATTGATGGGGTACCAATCAGGTTTGCAGGCGACTCTGGAGTTAGGCATTGGGAGGCAGCCCTCCAGGGAGCACACCCATGGGGGGTAGGGCAGGAATGGGCCATGCTTCCCATCCTTTTCCTGATCCCTGTGTTGACCCAGATGACCCTGGGTCAGCATCCCTGACCCCATCCCCTATCCTTCTCTCCCATTTCCAGTTTGCACTAGACCTTGCACTGCATCCAGAATACCATTGTGACAGAGAGCATCAGTCCCTCCCCTGCCCACCCCTCACTGGCCAGCAGGAGTCCCACTTTCTTTCTTTTTTTTAAATTAATTAATTTATTTTTTTACATATTTTAATGATTTTTTTTGCCCCCCTCCCTCCCTCCCATATATCCCCTCCCTCCCCAGAGTTTTATGTCCATTGGTTGTACTTATATGCATGTATACAAGTCCTTCGGTTGATCTATTATCTCCCCCAGATCCTCCTCCCCTCCCCGCTGTAATTTGACAATCTGCTTGTTGCTTTACTGTCTCTATATCTATCTTTTGGTTCATCAGTTTATAATGATCTTTATTATCCACAAATGAGTGGGGTAGGAGTCCCACTTTCAAAGGACAGAGCACTGAGAGAAAGTCATGGCTTGAAAAGTCTACCTGCCTGGTCTCACCCACCCTCTCAGGTTTACCAGGGAGGTCTAGGGCTCTGTAGCTGTGCTCCTGGATACCCTCATTAGGGTCTGCAGTCTGCCAGTGCCCCTAGTTCAAGCCCAGCAGGTCCCAAATCTCACCCTTCCCCACTGCCTGACACCAATGTCCCATTACACCAGAGGGCTGGAGAATCGCAATCACTGGGAATGAGGTCTCCTGGCCTAGCATACCCTGTCCTGTTTAAGAGGCAGTGGCTGCCAATATCTGAGTGACAGCTGGGAAAGGGATCCAGGCACAGTTCTGGAGTCAGACAGACTTCGGCTCCTACTTTAACTGTGTGACTCTGAGATCCAAGATACCTCTCATGCTTAGGTGCCTCAGCTGAGAAATGGGGGAGTCACTGAGAGTCAGAGGTCTGGAGAGAATTAAATGAGTTAGATCATGGAAAGCACTGATCACAGATCCTGGCACATACTAAGCGCTCAGTGAATGGAAGGGAGCTGCATAGCTGGCTGGAATGGCAGTCCCAGGCTCTGGGGAATGTCCGGGCTCCTTTGCTCTGCAGCCCTGAATGCAGGGCCCCGCGGCCTCTCCCTCACAATCGGCATCTTTGTTTCCTTCCCTCTTTGCAGGTCTCATCCCCTTTTCATGAAGGAGAGCGGATCCGCCTGGACGCAGTCACCAGGGAGCAGGCTGGCTTTGTGCATGAACAGCGCTGCTATTGGAAGGGCTTGCTCTCTCACCCAGAGAGTTTGGGGGTCAGATAAATATTTAATTCGGGAAATGCACGTCTCTGCAAATGCTTTGTGGGAACCGGCCACTTGCAAGCAAGAACTGCCAGGTCAGCCTGGGTCCTCGTAGGGATTATAAACTGGATTCATTGCACAAACACCTGATTTACATACAACCCTGCAGGAAACAGACTTATTACCATGTCTCTGCTCAAAGGTTCCACCAGCTTCCCCTGCAAAGTCCGAGTAAATGCCAAGGTCTTCGCAAAGGCCTGCAGGCCCCACCCAAACTGTTTCTCCTCTGCCCTCCTTTCTGCCACTCGTCTCCATGTCCCCTGCCTCGGGGCCTTTGCCTGGAATGGTCTTCCTCGGGATGGTCAGCATGGTTCATTCCCTCACCTCCTTCAGGCACTTCCTCAAATGTCAGCTTCTCAGGGGGACCTTTCCTGACCATCCTGATTAACACTGCAAGCTCCTTCCCCCACCCCTCGCTTGCGTCCCCCTGCCCGCCCCCCTCAACTGCATTTGTAAGCATCTAACCCATTCTATAGTAATTTAGTTACAGTTTACATTGTGCAGTATATAAGCTCCGTGAGGGGAAGGCTTCTGTCAGGTTCATTCCTTCCTGTCCTTAGCACACAGAACCGTGTGTCTGACACCGGGATGGCCCTCAGTTAATATCTGCAAAATGAATGACTAAGTGAAGGGCTGCACCAGCCGCCTGGAAGCACAGATCCTGTTGTCAAAGGGCCAAGAATCTAAATCTGCCCTCTCTGCCTTCCTCACCGTGGCTCCCAGGTGGTATCTACTGCAACCATGACCACATCACTCTCTCCTTAAAGCCCCTTATCGATCCCCTCACCCAATAGTCTGCTCTGCGACCAAATCTTCCTCAGACAGGGACGGCCACGTCTGGGAACAGGCAGTGCCATTATTTGATGGTCTTTCTCCCTCTTCCTTATAGGGACCGTCAATATAAAAGCAAACTCCTCCGCAGGGCCTATGGTCTGTTTCTGTTTGCACTCTGCCTTATACTCCCGAGCTGCAGGCAATGGGTCCCCATGCTGGTCCCACTTCAAAGACCATTCTCTGGGTTTCTGTGCCTCTGACCTTGGTGCTGCCCATTCAGCCTGAACCAACCTTCCAGACCTCTCCCACCCTCCCTACCCTGGAAAACTCGTATACAGCCTTTAAAATGCTCTCAGCTTGTGCATGACTCAGCTGTCACCTTGCTGAGACATTCTCCCGTGGCCAGGCTGGGTTCAGCGCCCTGCTCTGGGCACATCTCTCTCTCAGCACCTCACATCTATGTGTGCACCTGTCTTCCTTCGGCATCGGCGCTTCTGCAGCTTGGAAGCTAGCACTAGGGATTCAGGCTTCAGCACTGAGTCTGCATCCTCATTCTGATCCTAACTAGACAAGTCATCAGGTCTCTTCCTGCTCAGTGCCCTCATTATAAACAGCGATCTTAACACCTCCCCCCCTAGGATTGCCCAGGATGGGATGAGAACTTGCATGGAACGCACTGGCACTGTGACAAGTGGCACTGGAAAGCACTTGGGAAACTCTTTACACCTCAGAGGGACAGAGGCAGAGCTGCCAGGGCCTCTGTCCCTCTCCGCCACCTTTCAGCAAGCTCCCCCTTGGTGAACCTCATAAAGCTTAAATCGAATGGAGTTAGAATTCTCGCCATGGGCCCTCTCTTCCCCTTGACCTTGGAGCTGAGGGCCCCCAGCTTCCCGCTTCCAGCAGAAGCCTCTTGGGAGGAGGCCTGATAGAAAGAAAGCTCTAGCGTATGGCGTGGTGGGTGCCCTGCTTGACTTGCAGGCCTCCTGGGAGCTTGCCATCCTTGGCTCATCACGGCCTGGCTTTGAAATCATGCCAGAGGATGAACACCTCCCCTGCTGAGAGCCATGAACAATCTTCCCGAGCAGGCGAGGTGCTCAGTGAAAAGTCTTCTTGGGTGCAGATTCTCCTGATTTCCCACCTGCCCCAGCCCGGGCCTGGGGAGAGGGGGATGGGAAAGGATGCCTGAGCTTAAGCTGAAACTGGGTGCTGTCAGAAAGCGCCCGATAACTATGGCCCTTGCCCCCAGAGATCCTCATCTAATCTCACACCATTAATCATCTAGGCACATCAACCCTCCAAAACGCTTCCTGTCCATCCACGTATTAACACGGGCATTAACCAGCTACACAATTTGCAGGGCCCAGTCCACACTGAACATCTAGGGCCCCTTGTCCAAAAGCTGGTTAAGGAGCAGGAGCCATGCACATGCCCTCATGCCCTGTGTGACTGACTGTGGAGGCCGTGCCCCCAGGAAGCTGGCCAGGGGCAGGAAGCACAGCCTCTCTGTGAACCATGGAGCAACAGAATGAAGGCTGGGCTAGGGGGACAGTCCTCACCTTCAGTTCCCAGGCTAAGGGGGTGCAGAGAGAGGTCAGCTGTAAGTACAGCACAGAGCAACGGGTCCACTGGGACTCATGACGGGGAGGGGCAAGAACTTCATGGAAGCAGTTGTCCTGCTCCAGAAGAGTCAGGGAGAGTCAGGGATAGCTTCTAAGGAGGAGTTACTCCAGATCTGAATTTTATAGAACAGGAAACCTACAAGGCTCCCTGAACTCCCAGGGAGTTCCGTGACCATGGAGCCCGGCATTGAGCATCTATGGTCTAGATCCCAATTCCACCAGCCTGCTAAAAGAGAAACTTTCTTGACCACTATTCAAGGCCAACCTTGAACCCACCTGCACATGCCCAACCAGGGCCATGCAAGTTTTGTGCCCTTATGGTTGCAAAACCTTAAAGGCCCAGTGGACGTCAAGTGAACCTTTGGCCCCAGGCCATCTTCCCTAATTACACAGAGGCTTAGATCAGAAGCTGCGCAGGGAGGCTGGTTTGCGAGGCAGACCTTCGGCTGGGAGGAAATCTCACTGACCACTCGACATCCCCGGGTCTATGGGGCTCCTGTGAAGTGCTGAAAAACCACTTCCCAAAATAGAGCAGACTGCCCAGGGTGGTAATGGACGTGAGGAGTGAGCGAGTCTGAGGAAGTGATGGTGTTTAGCCAGAAAACAGAAGCTGTGAATGTTGAATTTGATGGTAGCCCTGATTTGCGAGTGTTTGAAAACAAGAAAAAGATGATTTATGAAATTGTTTCAGTAAATGCTTCAGCCAGGGCAGAAATTGCTCATCGAGCCAGAATGAACACGTTGGTGGCAGATCAAAAGGCAGTGGAGGATGCTGTCAGAATGTGCCCAGGGAACCAACCCACAATTCTCTGTGGAAATATGCTTCGAGTACAGCGAGGAACTCCCTAAACATGTCCATGAAGCACCAGGCAACGGGGCAGTGTTACAGCTGCCCCTTTGACCTTTAAGCAGGAGGGAAGTTTGAACATTTTGTGGAGTGTTTTCAGTGCTGCAGAAGTTGGTAGGGGCATGGCATCATTATTCATCAGGAACCCATTAGGCTTAGCAGCTTTATATAATAAATATAAATAGAATAATGATAGAGGCAACGTACAGGGGTGTCTATTTTCATGGAGAATTGATTTTAAAATTTCATAAATGGCATTGGTCTTATGTTTATGGAACCACTAGAGGTCTGAAGAGATCACCAAAATATTTTTCCCCCCAAGTACACACTTGACTGATTTTTTTAAAGAGGAATATGTTCTAAAGATATTTGAGAATTTAGAAATGTCCAGTTGATAGCAGATACCCTACATGAATTTCAAGGATCTACTCACGCAGGTACACACACTCACCCTCATGTGAACACACAGGTGTACTGGGGCTCCAGTGTCACGTCCTCAGCTTGGAGAGGAACATTCATGAGTGTCCCTGTCCATGTGGCCACTGATGCCGGCCCACCCATGCACACGGGGCCCTGGGGGCTCTGGAGGCGACCTGTGATGTGGCCCTGGAGGGGCCTTCAGGGAGGAGCACTGCTGATACTCATCCACTGCATATTAATCCCAAGTCCTGCCAGAAGCCCTGAAGGAGACCCTTAACCACCAGCTACTTCTGCACAGTCCCCGCTGCAGACACCACAAGGGCTGCCAAGATGATAATGATCCTGATCCTGATAATTGTGTTCATTTACTGAGCGGTTATGCTGTGCCAGGCACTGTGCTAAGCTCCTTACACCGATTACCGCAATTAATCCTTCCAACAGCCTGATTATTATCATCCCAATTTTAATGAAGAGGAAACTGAGGCTCAGAGCACAGATGGCTGGTTCAGGAGGGAGGCGGCCGGATTATGGAAAAAAGAGCACACGTGTGGTTCCCAGTGGCCCAGGCATGCACCTCACATGTAGGCAGGGGAGAGCCTCCAGCAGCCACCTCCTGGAAGGCGCTGGCTGGCAGTGAGGCTGCTCTGTCAAGGGGACGCCTGCTCTTCCTTCCCAGGCTGGGCAGGAGCGGGAGTGGGCCAGCAGAGTCTACAGAACTGCCCGCTCCCGGCCAGCCTGAGCACAGTCTCAGATGCCATCAGATGTCACCTTGTAATTCTACAAAACTGTCCTCCTGGGAGCAGAGAGCAGGGGAGATCAGGAGTGATGGCTGATCAATGACTGCAGACGTAGGGAGGGGGGAGAGGAATGGGGTGTCCTGGTGTGCCACTTCCGCAGCCTTTGCCCAGAGAGCTGAAATCATGTCATCTTTCCTCGCCCACAGAAGCATGCACATTTGCTCACTCTTTGTCCTGCACTCAGACTTTCATCCACGGGGCCAGCAGAGCATAGCGGTAGGCAGCACAAGCCCGAGCATGGAATCTGATAGAACTGGCTTTGAGTTTTTGCCTCTTCATGAATTCTCAGTGTGATCTTGCAAGACTCACTTAACCTCTCAGAACCTCAATATTCTCATTTGTAAAATGAAAACAACAATATCTAACTTATAGGGTTACAAAGAGGATCAGATGATATACTGTCATAAACCAGTTACCACAGTGCCTAGCACCAGTGAATGTCCAATAAATAATTTCAATATCTTTATCTCTGTATCTATATCTCTTCCTAGCATAAATGTCACATAAGCCTCGAAATTGAGCCATGCATATAATTTTAAATTTCTGGTAACCATATTAAAGAAGAAAAAGGAACAGGTAGCTTAAACTTAATAATACATCATTTTACTTAACCTAACACATCCAAAATAGCATTGTCCATACACGTCATCATTGTATGAGATATTTTGCATTCTGCCTTTAGGTCTCTGAAATTGGGCACATATTTTGCACTCATAGCACACCTCAGTTCGGCCCAACCCCAGTAAATGCGAGCACTCCCTGAATGGTCCTTGTGCTGTTCTCCTCTCTCCACTCTTTCTCTTACAATGTCACTGACTCCCACAGTTTCAATTATCACCTTTAAGTGAAGATGATGGGAGTGCCTTCTAGGGCCTTCTCTAGGGAGCTAGGGAAGAAACAAGATGTGCACAGAGCATGTCCAGATGGGCATGCAGCCAACAAGGCTGAGGTTTAGCACAGGCCTAAAAAAGTGGCCTGAGGACGGTAACGTCCCAGCAGAGGCTTTGTGCAGTAGCTATCAGCCATCAGAATGATAGATTATCACAATTATAAGACTATCATAAATTAGCAGCCGAGGGCAACACATATTTATTGTCTCACAATTAATAATAGCAGTTATCTTGTGGGTCAAGAGCCTGGGCCTGGCTGGATCCCCTCTTTGCTCAGGCTCTCCCAGGCTGCAGCCAGTGCTGCCTGGGCTGCACTGTCATCTGGAGGCTCGACTGAGGAGGAATGCTTTCTGTTTCCTTTCAGCCGTGTTACTGAAGGCCCCCAGCTTTCTGCCAGATGTCAGCTGGGTGCTGCCCTTGGGGATCTGGAGGAAGCCCTTGGGTCCCAGAGGCCAGCTCCAGTTCCTTGTCATATGGGCTTCCCCAACACGTCCACTTAGTTCTGCAGCCTGCAGGGAGAGGCTATCTCCAGCCTGCTGAGACAGAGTCTTATATGTAGGACATAATCATGAGAGGGACATTTGTCACCTTCGTCATATCCAATGGGTTCAGGCCCCATCCATAAGAGGTTAGGATTAAACAGAGGCATAAACTCCAGTGGGCAGGGAAGTTTCAGGGGGGGGTCACCTTGGGCTTCTGGAGTTTATGAAAAATTGTAAGGATGAATAACAAGAGGTCAAGGGGCTTAAGAGACCTCTCCTTTCAAAGAGAATCTTCTTCTGGATGGCAGCCAGGGCAGTGAGAACAGGCAGAACTTGAGAAGAGGAGGGGAATGTGGCTCAGCCCTTGCTGTCCCCCCAGGCTAAGCCAGGTGTCCGTTATATCTCCCACAACACAGTGCTGCTTTTTGGCATAGTGCCATTAGAGCTTCTAATTCTACATTTGATGATTCTTGATTAATAGTTTTATACTATATTATGCTGTGGTAGACATAACAATGCCCCTACCCCATCCAAAGATATCTATATCCTAGTTTCCAAAACTTGTGAATAGGTTGCCTGGCGCAGTAAGAGGGACTTTGCAGGTATGATTCTGTTAAGGATTTTGAGATGGGAAGTTATCTTACTTATCCGCTGGGCAGAATGAAATCACAAGGTCTTTATAAGAGAGGGCATGAGGGTGAGAGTCAGTACAGAAAATATGACCATGGAAATAAGAGGTTGGAGTAATTCAAGGAAAAGGCCACATATGGGCATGCAGAAGCTAAAAAAGGCAAGAAAACAGATTCTCCCCTGGAGCCTCCAGAAGGAGCCAGTTCTACCAACACCTGACGTTAACCCAGTGAGGCTGATTTTGGATTTTTGACCTCTGAACTGTATTGAATAAACGTGTGTGATCTTAAGCCATTAGATTAGGAGTAATTTGTCACAACGGTAATAAGGAGCCAATACATAGGCTCAGGGTCCTGCCTCGTGCAGGAGGGCAAGCCCCAGAGCTAGTAGACTAAGAGCCTCCATTCAGGCTTCTCCCTTGAAGATTGAGTTTAAAAAGCTGAGGTTCAGGGAGGTAAGCCACCCATCCAAGATCGACAGCTGAAGTCCTTCTTGGCCTTCATTCATTCACTCCACAAACCTGGGGGGCTCTTCAGGCCGGAGAGTGTCCTAGATTGAATGAGACAAGGTTCCTGCCCCCCAGAGACTCCAGGTCAGTTGTGGAGATACCTGGTGTGTGAAGTTCAGTGAGGAAGTGAAGCCTGAAGACCATCCCCCTCTCCTGGAGACACAGCCCTCTCTTGCCTGGCCTATTGTGGGCAGGAAACTGTGCCCAGTGTTCGGGAGCAATGGCCATGCAAACGGCCCTTTTGGAGTTGGGATCTGGCTGGGGAGGTAGAACTCTCCCATGGTGTCAGAGCAGGGGGTGGATACTCAGACAGAAGCACCCCGTACAAGGGCTCCTCAAGTTCAGGGACTGGGGTAGCAACCAAGACAGACCTCAAAGAAAAGGCTGGGTCTTTTACAGGAAAAACAGAAAAGCTGAGAGGAGCAACAAGAGGCAAAAGATGGCTCAGAATCATGGGCTGCTGTGGTTTCAGCACAGAACCACCTCATGCCTATGCCCGGAGCCACCAGGGCCACAGCCCCTCCTGTGTCCCCATCCCTGTGAGGAGCCACGTGGAGCAGATGGCGGCCCTGAGCAATGGCTGGGATGCTGCACACACACATCATTCATTTGCCTACCTTCAGGGCGGCTTGTAAGTCTTTCTTTGTGTATGTTTTCATCGAGAAGTAATCTTTACAACCACAAAAAAATGTCCAGAAACATTTCTCTCCCTTGGCAAACATCCCCCGTATATCAAAGGCTCAAATGCACAATCCAGGGGCTCACAGGAACAGATGTTGGAGGAAGCTTTATGGCAGCCTGCGGTAACTGTCCAGGGTGTGTGTGTGGGGGTGGGGAGGTGTCACCCACAAATCTCACATGGCTCTAGACCTGATAACCCCTCATGCAGAAGAGAGCCCCCCCTGCTGTTTGCTCATTCCGTCTTTCTTCAGGAAATGCTTCCTGGGCCAGGCACCAGGCCAGGCACCAGCAACACAGACATGAGCAGTCAGAAGGCCTGTCTCTAAGGACCTCGTTTTACTGCATGCTGTTCTCAGGGCTTGTATGTTGTTACTTGTTTCATTCTTGCAAAAGCACGGAGCGGGGAAGGAGGGGAGAGAGTTCTCTGACATAGCCCCATTTGGCAGGTAAGGAAACTGAGACCCAAACAAGTTTCAGTAAGTTGCTCAAGGCTGGTTAGTGGCAGAGATGCTTTGCTTGCTCATTTCCTGCAGTGGATTGTGAGTATCCCAAGGCTCAGCTAAGCATTGATCACTTCAGCAAAGCAGCCTTAAGGAAAATACTGGTAAATTTATGCGCACAAACTTGACAGCCAACAGGGCCCATCGGCCCATCTCAGAACCCAACTCCTGCTTTGCACAGTGAAGCCGCCGAGGCCCAGAGAACAGGAGCTCCTCTGAGGAGTGACCTTAGACCTCTCGCACAAGCACACTTGGATGGAGGCACTTTTATCTGGGGGTGTCCCTAATGAGTCACAGGAGGAGGACACTCTATGGACGGAGACGGCCCCTGAGGCAGACAGGACGCCAGTTGCACTACCTCACCTCTAAGGGAGGAGGGGCTGGACCAGCCCAGTTCATGGGACTGTGAAGCCAAGGACATCCCCCTGCACAGACTTCCACTCAGTCTGCCTCTGGCTGAGCTAGCTCCAGCCTACCCTCAGGAGCCTGGCACTGGGGCAGGTGCAGGACAGAGGCTGGGTGGGGTCTTGCGTCTCTCTGGAGACCATCCCCTCACCAGTGGGCCTGGTTTCATCCAGCTTACACCGCAGGGTTGTTCTGCAAGGTTCAGTGGATCTAGGGACAACCTTAACCAGGACTGGATTCACTTACAGATACACCAAGGGCTTCTGAGGATCTCCGGGTCAGGCACCCAACAGCACTGTCCACCTTTCTCTATTCTCCTTACTAAGCTTTATTGTTCATGTCACGCACAATCTCCAAACATGGCACCAATGCTTGGGCATGTATTTACTCTCTGTCTCCTGGATTAGAGTATAAACAGACTTTGTTTTGTTCACTGCTATATCCCCAGTGCCTGCCTAGAACAGTGTCAGGGACACTGTCATTGTTCAAAAGATTTAAAAAAAATAAATCAATGGATCCCTTTGAGAACTTGAACAAATTCAATATATCTATGGATCTCCCCTTCCTGGTGTACACACACACACACACACACACACACACACACACACACAATGCAGCACGAATATCTAAGGTCCATGGGCTAGGGAATTTCACACAATGTCTCCTCACATCCAGGTCCCTTCCTGATAAAACTCCCGGCAGCCAGATTCTGGTTTTCTCTAAGCAGAGATGATGCCACACAGATGCTACCTCTCAAGGAGCCTCCTGGGGTCTCTCCCCGCAGTGGGCCAAGGGCATATTGAAGCATTTGGACTTCCTGCCCAAGGGATGCTCAAGTGAATCTGAGCTGTGCTTCCCTCCTGATTGGGAGAAACAGGCCTTTGAGACTAGTTATTACCCCCACCACCACCACCACCACCACTGCTTCCAAGTATGGCTAATGACTAAGCTTGACTTCACACACCACCCCAGCAGCTCTGCAAATGTCACTCGGGATCCCTCCTGACATCCCAATGCAGAGGGCACAGTATTTTAAATTAAAAGTTATATCCCCATACATTTCGTTTCTCTACTCTTTCAAAAGCAACTTGCTGATAATTCTGGACCCTTTGATGCTGAGGCAAGGGGCCAAGGTCACTTTCTCACCTGAGAGAATGGACTGATTTAGCTTTCAGAGGGAGCTTAGGATGTGGATGGCTCAGGGTTTCCACTCACCGCGATGAGGCCCAGAACAAAGGCGTGTCTATTCTGGCCCAGGGCTGTGATTGGGACAGGGAAAAAAGTACAGAAGCAGAGGCAGATGACGACTGAGGACACACAGACAGGGATCCAAATAGAGGGGCTGGTGAAAGGGGGTCTCGGGACCCACCAGGGATCCATGGGTGTAGGGTGTAGGGTGTAGCCTCAGCCTCATGGCTCATTGCTGGGACCTGGCCTCTGGCCTCATTTCTACTGTGGCTCCAACACCATCTTTGAAGCTCTTCTTCCTAGGCTCCATCTGACCCAGAGGAGTTGACAAGCCTGCTCCAGCCCAGGGTGGGCTGCAATCAGGTGTCCCCACAACCAAGGGATGGAGGCATCACCGCTGGAGTCTGAGGTAAGTGGTCTGGGAAGGTCTCTTTACTCCAAAATCTCTCCCACTGCTCCATCCTAACGCCAAAGTTCTCACACTGTAGACACTTGATGAGGCTCTGGCTCTGCCATAATGAAGCATTGGGCAGCTCTGAATTGCTCTGATCATTTGCAAGATGAGGACATTAATATCTACCTCCTTGGGTTGATTCAAAATTAAATGGATTAATCCATGTCAAGCTCCTAGCACAGTTCTTGGCATATAAAAGGTGTTCAAATGACACTGGTTCCTTCAAGCTCTTCCTTTACCTTCTTTGTATGTGTGTGTCTGTGTTTATTTTTCTAAAATATATTTTATTGAGTTTTTTTAAATTTTTTTTTTTTTTTACAGAGAGGAAGGGAGAGGGATAGAGAGTTAGAAACATTGATGAGAGAGAAACACCGATCAGCTGCCTCCTGCACACCCCCCAATGGGGATGTGCCTGCAACCAAGGTACATGCCCTTGACCAGAATCGAACCTGGGACCCTTCAATCCGCAGGCCGATGCTCTATCCACTGAGACAAACCAATTTGGGCTTCTTTACCTTCTTTAAGGGTCATGGAGTAGTGGCTTGGGCCATGAACTGAATTCTCTCCTGTTTCCCCTGCCCCTCCCCAATCCCATCATTTACTAATTTTATTTTTATTTATTTATTTATTTATTTATTTATTTATTTATTTATTTTTATGGAAAAGCTCTGAAGCTTCAGTTTAGAGCCTCTAGCCAACTCTCTGAGGATTGGCTATTATTATTATTATTATTATTATTATTATTAGGAATCTCTTAGTGGTTTTGTGTGCCTGTGTGAGTCTGGGTTCTGTGCCTGCTTATGGATCTGTGAGTCTCCTGTAGGCAATTCAGGGGCTGGCCCTTGATGCTAGCCTGGCTGGTTCTGGAATAAAAATATAAGGAGCACCCTGAGAAATCAGTTCCAGACTCAGACTATCACACTCATCCTTGCACAACCTCACATTTATGAGCACCGACTCTGTGCCAGGTTCAGGACTAGGTGCTAAGCACATAGTAGTATGTCAGGGCCTGTGCTCTCTAGTCACTTTTGGTCTAGTAGGGGAGATGGGCATTAATCAGAACACCCTACAAGTAGGTGCAAATGAAGAAACAATAACCAGTGTTCTCAATGAGGAAGAAGAACTGAAAGAAGATGGAGACAGAATCTAATCTAGTCCTTCTGATAAAGTGATATTGGAACAAGACTCTGAAGCATGGGGTGTGGGACTGGGCCTCTGGCCTCATTTCATGTGGGAGGAGTGACTGGCACATGCAAAGCACAGGGCCAGGAGGAAACACAGTGCATCTGAGGAGGCACGCTTGGAGCAAAAGAGGAGTAGAAAGAAATCATCCAGGTGGCCTGATACAGACTATGGCCCAGATTTGTGTGTGGGCTCATGAGAAACACCACGTGGGGTCTCCTTAGCCCACTGTGTCGGGAAGAGGAGGATGTATAGGGGCCGGGGTACTACAGTGGCAGATGGGGTCTGGGACCAGTGTGGGAGAGAGAGAGAAGGCTGTGCCCTCACACATATGTGCCCCGTATGCTGTTCTGCTCCCCAGCTATTTGCAGCCTCCTCTCCAGTTGTTTGCCATTCTTACTCCCAGCTGTTTGCAGTTCAACACTCTAGCTATTTGCAGTCACCACCAACGTGTTTGCAGCCTTATCCTCAGGAGTGTGCAATCACCACCCCAGCTGTTTGCAGTCATCACAGACATTTGCAGTCGCCACCCAGCTGCTCACGGTCACCTTCCCAGCTGTCCGCAGGACCACCCTCAGCTCTCTATAACCTCTTTCCAGCTGTCTGCAATTTCCATCCCCCTTTGGGCATCAGGTAAGGCTTGCTCAAGATTAGTTCTAACAATTACTATTAGCTAATAATTGGGTGCCAGTTTATGCGCAGGGCTGTATCACGTGCTTTTACATGCAGTCTGGTTTGATCTTATGGTGATCCCTTCGTCTGAAATATTTCCGGTGTGCTTACTCTACTTCGGGCACTGCCAGATGCAGGGTATACAGTGATGACCAGAACTGGACATGTCACTGCCCTCCTGGAATTTTCAGTCTCATGGAGGAGACAGAAATTAATAAAGCAACACACCAGTAAGTGTGAAACCACAAAGTGAGACAGTTCCATGAAGAAAGCAAAGGCATTCGTGCTGGACAAGTGATCAGAGGAGGACCTCTGGGGAGATGAACTTGAGCTGAAGAATGGGCATGAGTAGATTTGGCTGGGGTCGGGTGGGGTGAAAGATGAAAAGAGCTTCCATAGCCATGGAGGCGGCATATTCAGATGCTCTGGAGACAGGGCTGACAAATGGCCAGGTGGCAGAAACTTGAACAGCGTGGGTGGCACGTAAGGCCAAGGGGAGCCAGGTTGAGATGACTATGACAGACTGGGGCAAATTGGTTGGCTTCTGTGAAGAAGGGATTGTAGAGGCAGGAGCAAAAGCAGCAGTGGCAATACTGCAGTCCAGGTGAGAGGCGAGGGGATCCCGGAAGAGGAGGTGGCAGGGGACCGGGAGAAGTGGACTGATGTGAGAGCTTTTTAGGAGGCAGACAGACAGGGCTGGGGTGGAGAGGGCAGAGGCCAAGATGACTTGCAGGTCTGACTTGGGCTACTGGATGAACACTGTGGGCTGGGGCATGGGAAGATGCCAGGGCCAGAGGACAGGGGAGCAGAAGGGCAGGAAGTGGTGAGATGGATGACACAATTACTTACAATAATCCTGGAGAGAGAGTGTCTTTATTTTTAATTCAACTCTTTTTGAGCATGTACCAGGTGCCAAGAAGTTATTCTGGGCCTCATCTTCAGAACAGGATATGGATAATCCAGCTTGTGCGATTATTGAGAAGAGAGAGGCCTTTGGAACAGGGCTGCTGAGAGGCAGGGTGCTTAAGCCTCGAGTTCCAAGCTGGACTCTGCATTTAAATCCTAACCCTCTTCCCTCAAGGTTTTTCTTCTGAGCAAGTCACTTAACCAGTCTGCGCCTCAGCTTCCTCAACAGTGATGTATAGAGGGAGGGGAGAGATGATACTGTGAGTCCTTTAAATGAGTTCACTGTAGTTTGTACCCCAGACTCCAGCTTAGGGCCTGGCACATGGTAGGAATATACTAAACTCTTGTTGCATAACTGAATGAATGATGGACCGATGAGGTGGCTCCTGGGATGTGTTGTAGGAGACCTGCCAGTGGGGGAAGGAAAGGGTGCCCCTGGCCAAGGGAACAGCAAGTGCACAGGCAGAGGCCCAGAGGACATGCACACTCACGGCCTTAGACGCAATGCAGTTCTGGTGGAGCTTTCGGACATGGAGGACGGAGGCAGGCAGGTCGGGAGGGAGGCAGGGCCTAGATCCCAAGGCCCTGAAAGTCCTGCTGGTATTTGGAGCAAACCCTTGGAGTCCCAGGGAGCCACAGAGGACTCTGAGCAATGAATGGCAGGACTGGGGGGCTCTAAAAAGGATGAACTGAAGGAGGAAAAGATTGAGGGTGCAGGGAGTGCTCATTAGAAGGCTCCTAAAGCAACAACCCTGGAGAGGGAGTGCCTTTATTTTTAATTCAACTCTTTTTTGAGCACGTAGCACGTGACAAGAAGTTATTCTGGGCCTCATGTTCAGAACAGGATATGGATAATCCAGCTTGTGTGTTCACCTGTATCCATCCTCCTGGCCACCTCCCTCAGGACATCATCCCTCTCCTTGGGAACACCTTTCTCTGTGGGAGGTCTGGACAGGACAGGACAGGACAGGACAGGAAGGGCATCACCTCCTTGGTGAGTGGTTATGTGGAAAGCGATTTGAAAAAGTCTGCAGGTCTGGTCTGGGACCACAGAGTGTCCATTCCCTTGGTTGCTCCCTTCCTACAGCTGCAAGATGTCTTCATGGTCAAGGCCAAAGGGTGAACTTGTGAATCTATGGGTTTCCCCCGACACTGAGCATGCAGAAACTGTCACCCATCCCACTGCCACCAGGCTGAGGGACCTCAAGGGAGAGTGTCCCTGGGAAGAGAGAACAGAGTTTCACAGAAAAGCTTGCTTCTGGCCATCTGCTTGCCAGCACGCCTGCCTGATGCTGTTAGCAGAGTGCAGCATGACTGTCTCTGGGGCAGACAGGGTTGCCTGGCTCGGAAACACGTAGGTGACTTGGGCCTCACCCTGGCCCTGAGTCAGAATCTCCGGGAGGAGGCCAGGGAGCCTGCGTTTTACCTGCCCAGTGATTCTGTTCTCTACTAAGGCAACGCTTCTCAGTAGCAGAGGCATCACTGTGGATCTTACAAAGCAAAGCCTATGGTCCTCTTGGCCTGGATGGGGCCCATGATTCTGCATTTTAATAGGCCTCAGGTTGGAGCCCCTGCTCCTGGTCCACAGACCACACTCTGAGCAGCAAGGCACTAAAGGTCAAAGCTTCCGATTTCCAAACTTTTTTTACTTTTAATATATTTTGTTGATTTTTTTACAGAGAGGAAGAGAGAGGGATAGAGAGTTAGAAACATTGATGAGAAAGAATCATCGATCAGCTGCCTCTAGCACACCCCCTACTGGGAATGTGCCCGCAAACAAGGTACATGCCCTTCACTGGAATAGTACCTGGGACCTTTCAGTCCACAGGCCAATGTTCTATTCACTGAGCCAAACCGGTTTTGGCTGATTTCCAAACTTTTAAAAGGAATAAACCCCTCTCAAAGGAACCCCAACGTATGAAATGGATGGCATTAATATAAAGGGATATCCATGCAAATGTGATGCTTGCTTACTATTGTATAAAACCTGTCAACGAAAACCAGGCTGGGAGGAAGACAGAAGCCTGGTGGTGAGGATCCCATGGCGAGTTGACATGGACCTCAGCATCCATCATATCCAAACTGCGGATGCGCTGCAGCCCCAATGCCACGGCGACAACGCTGACCTCAGTGATGGATGAGAGGCTGCTCCTGCTGCCCCCTCCAGTGTAGACTCACAGCTCGGACTGAGCCTTCCTTCCCTTCTCCATCCACACAGCCCCTCCCAGCCAAGTAGCCACTGCTAAATATAGCTAATATTGCTGGCGGCCAGACTTTCTAGGGGAGGCGCCAGTGAGAGGGACGCTGGAAGAACAATTGCTAGTGCACACTAGAGACCACAATGCCAGGCCCACTAATTAGTGGTTTGGCAGCTGGGGAGGACAGGAGGAACTGCGGTGGGCCAGGCCCTGCAGCTCCAGGGCTCTCTGAATGAAGGCAGGACACAGCAGCACCTACAGGACTTGGCAGAGACTGGGAGTGGCCATCTGGTGAGAAGGCACGAGGCTGGCAGGAGGGCGCCTGTGGGAATGAGCAGGCCAGGGGAGCCAGGAGCCCGGTGGGAACTTTGGTGGCGCTACTTGATAAGTTGTCTGACCTCTCTAGGCTTCAGACAAAAAAAGGATGCTCTGTACTTTAGGGGTTAAGTGGGATACTGTTTGTGGGAGTCCCTGCTCCCCAGTAGACCTGGCGCCTTGTGTCTCCACAGACAGAGGTCAATGGTCTCAGGGCACTGCCCAGCTTAGTCCAGCTGGTGTGACTGGTATGAACCTGTACTTCCTTCTAGCATCCAGACTCCACAGCCTCTCTGGTCCCCCACCCTTAGAACACAGGGGTCTAGTCCACTGGCAAGTTGCCAGGCTACATCAATCAATGCTCTAATATCAATAGAAGGATCAGGCAGAAGCAATCACTCTCTCATCTGAGCTCCGGGTCCCTGGTCCACTCCTTGAGCATCACTTACCACCTTGGCTGGAGATGCCCCATTAATGAGTCTGATTGTCCCACCACCGGGGAGTTCCTTGAGGGCAGAGGTAGCACCAGCAAGGATTCATGGAATGATGGTTGCCAATTCCTTCCCTCTTTGTACACACATGCCCATAAATCCCTCCATCCCATGACCAATGCCAGGGCCTTGGAGGCTCCTGCCCTCTCAGCAACACCCTCCTCTCCCTCTGCTCTTCCAATCCATGTCTGTCCTTGCCTCCAAATACTTCTAAGGCTTGCCTGTGTAGAGGTCTTCTCTCCCAGAGGAGGCAGGGGCAAGGAGAGGGAAGCTACTATCTCACTCTCCTCGCACTGCAAGGGGTTCTCCCAACAACCCTCCAGGGTTTATACCAATGTCATACCCATGTTAGGGTTGAGGAAACTGAGGCTGTGCAAAGTAGGGCATCTTATGAATGAGCGGGAAAGCAGAGTCAGTCTTCCAGTCCAAGTCTGCTGGCTTTCAGAGCCAGTGGCCTCCTGCTCCCCTGCTGGGCCATGACTCAGCTGCTCCTCAACCCTGGCTCCCATCAGAAGTGCTGGCCTCCCTGTGGGCTTTATTTGCTAATAGCCTAAAGTCTTCCAAGTCTTACTCCTGGCTTCAATGCCAGGCCGCACCCTCTCTCGGCCTGGGCTCTGACTAGCTCTCGTCTCCAATGGGGCACCTGGAGCTCAATGTGGGGCCCTGAGCATGTCAGATGGACTTTTGTCAGCACTGACTCAAAGGCTCCTCTCTCCCTCTTCCCTGAGTCAGAGGGAGGGTACACCCAGCACCTGCCTCAGACACAGCACAGTAGGTACATCATGCAACAAAATGCCAAACATTGTCCAGGACAGTGTACACACAACTCCCAAGTAAGAAAGTCAGGCCACCAGAGCTAAGAGTGCACAGAGGAAGAGCATTTCAGGAAAGTGAGGTGGTCAGGGAAGGTTTCCTAGGAGAGGTGGCAGGATCTGGATCTTGAAGAAAAGGGGGCACCCAGAAGAGATAAGAAAGAGTGTCCTACTCATGTATGCATAAGGCCTGTGGGCCTGTCTGCTGGGTATTCTGGTCCAGGCTGGGATTGGGAAGAAACTGGCAATACCTGACGTGGCACAGTGGTGATTAGGGCCCTACCAAGTGTAAGGACTCCTCTGCCCCATGAGGCTGCATTAGTCAACAAGCCAATGAATGCTCAGGCCTTTTGCCGCGATGGAAGACAAGCCTTGCATGGAAGACTCTGGGGACACATAGACCTGGGTTCAACTTCCAGATCTCCCACTTCCTGCACCAAAGACCTTGGGAATGATCTGTCAGGTCCTGGATTTCCCATCTGTAAAATGGTTTATGATAATTCCTATTTTACAGGTGTGCTGTGAGAACTGAAGGGCATTATAATTAACTAACACGTATAGATCACAAGATATATACTATTTTAAGTACAATACATGTTCTAAATTAAATCCTGTTAATACCCTCACAAGGTAAATCACCATTTTGTAGACACAGAAGCAGAGGCAAGGGACGGTGAAATGAGTGGCTAACAAGTGGGAATGTTGAGATTTGAACTCAGGGAGTTGAGGGTCAGAAACCAATGTCATAACCACTGTATCCACGTAACAGTGTGCTATGCGCAAAGCCTGACCCAGTGTTTGCTTAGATAGCAAACCCACCCCTGGCATCACCCTTGATTTCTCAGTGATGACTCCCAAGGCTTGACCTCCAGCCAAACCTCCTTTGTGATCTTCAGACCTTCAAGTGCAATCAAGTCCTGGACATTTCTACCTGGCATACCTCACTGCTAACATGGATTGAGCTCATCGTCACCACTCAGCACCCATCCGTTCCAAACCCGCTCTTCTTCCTGTGTCTCTAGCACATGTGTCAAACACAAGGCCCGCGGGCCAAATCCGTCCCGCCAGGCCTTGCAATGTGGCCCGCACCGCGCTGTCATCACTGCACTCTGCTGCGTTTCCATCACAATGACAGTTTATGACTGTTCAGTAAACCATTCGGCCCGCGATTTAGGCTGGATTTTAGATTTTGGCCCCTTCTCTGATTGAGTTCGACACCCCTAGAATCAGAGGCACCAGTTCCCTTTGTTCAAATCAAGAACCTGGAGTCACCTGAGAGTCGTTCTGGCTCCACCTCCATCTCCACGGCTTTCACTCATACCTGCAGCATGTCCTGCCTGACCTACTCAACAGCTGTTGGGCACAACCTTATTGTCCTCCAGGCCTGTTCCCCCACCCCCATCCCCGAAAATCCAGTAGTTGCACAACAGCAGGAGCCATCATTGCCTCAGCCATTTCATGGGGCTCCCTGCCTGCAGAGGACAGATCTAATGCACTAAGTGCATTTAAGAGTCTCTTGAACTGGCTCCTGCTGAAGCCATAACTCAGGCCCATTTCCCAGCCCTCTCCCATTTATTGGTTCATCTCTGTCTCCCCAGAGACAATTTCAGTGCCAAGAACACTTAGTGTCCTTAATTTATAGCCTTTGAAGAAATGAATGAAAGAGTGAAATCAGCTGAGGTCATTCCCAGTGGATGTGCAGCAAAATCACAGCTGTAAATATACAGCTCTAAGTGGCTGGAGCAGACAGGGCATGAGGAGGCCTTGCCTGACATGTGATGACACAGGGGCTCCGCAGAGGGACCCTGCTGCAACAATGCAACCTAAGGGGGCTTCTGAGATGCTGAGCTGGCAATGGGGGAGGGGAGGGTCTGAAATGAGGCCTCTTCCTTAAATGCCCATCTGCAGAGAACTGAATCCTACTCCCTCCATCCTTCCAGTCTCTGCCTTCCCTGTCTCGACCAGCATGCCTTGCCTCTCTCTGTTCTCTGACCCTATTTTATTTTTCTTCCTAGAACCTGGTCTACTCTTACTATTTTTGGTTAGGTTGTTGATCATCTGTCTCCTGCTACTAGATTACAACATGCAGGAGAGCTCGGCACTCAACACAATGTGACATGTAACAGAAACTAAGCATGTACTGGTTGATGAAAAACAGGTGAAAAAATAAAAGGGCTGGTATCAAATCAATCATATTGCATCTTGATAAAAATATGATCTAATAGTCTTTTCAACCATTGGTGCAGGAACAGCCATATAGTCACCTGGGGAAAAATGAACCTCGACTCTCTGCCTCTCTTTCTGTGTGTGTGTATGTGTGTGTGTGTGTGTGTGTACACATATATGTATGTAAAGTGTACATATAAATAAGTATATTTATATATGTGTATGTATGCATAAAATATTTTTAAAAATATATTTTATTGATTTTTTACAGAGAGGAAGGGATAGAGAGTTAGAAACATCCATGAGAGAGAGTCACTGACCAGCTGCCTCCTGCAAGCCCCCTACGGGGGACACGTCGGCAACCAAGGTACCCGCCCTTGACCAGAATCAAACCCAGGACCCTTCAGTCTGCAGGCCAACGCTCTATCCACTGAGCCAAACCCATTTCGGCACACATAAAATCTTATAACTCACTTATAAGAAGATGAGCTTCTCAACAACTCATCTAAAAAATAAGCAGAAGGCTTGAACAATCAAAATCCAAAAGGTCAATGAACAAACAAAAAGATGTTTATCATCAATGAACATCAGGTAAATGCAAATCAAAACCACAATGAGAAACTATTAGAATAATTAAAATTAAAAAAAATAAAGATACCAGGTTTTAGCAAGGGAATGTCCATCGTGCATTGCTGATGGGAGTGTCAAATGGTACAACCACTTTGGAAAACAGTTGACAGTGTTTCAAAGAGTTAAACACACTCTTATCCCATGACATAGCAATCTCATTCCTAGGTATTTACTTAAGAGAAAGTGTATGCCCATGCAAAAACCTGCATATAAAATTTCACTCTTACAGCTTTCTTGATAACGGCCCAAAACTTGAAATAAAACCGTATTTTCACCAATAGGTGAATGGATAAGCAAATTAGGCTATATTAATATGACTGAACATTACTCTGCAGCAAAAATGAATGAACTATAGATGCATTCGACAACATGGATGAACTTCCCAATCATCACCCTGAAAGAAGCCAGGCACAGAAGAACATGCACTGCATGATTAGACTGTGTGATTCTACTATATGAAACTCTAGACAAATCTACTACTACTGCGAAGTAAAAGAGAGCGGATCAGTTACCTGAATGACTAAGAAGGGACAGAAAGAACTTGGAGAATCATAGAAACCTTTATGTCCTGACTGCAGTGGTAGTCAGGAAGATGCATAAACATGTCAAAACTCATCTAACTGTACACTTATGATTGGTTAATTTTATTTTGTTAATTATACTTCAATAAAGGTGATTAAAAAACACAGAACAGATATTAAAGAAGTGATAGGATGTGTAGAAATGTAAGATGTTTAATAATCAGAGGCCCCACGATACATACATGGGCTGTGAACTCACTCCTGGAGATGGAGTTAAAGCCAATTAAACAGTTATTTAATTTGAATTAATGTGGATTCACTCCATTTAAGGTGATGAGAGTCTTTCAGAAAACACATTACTCTCTCTCCATCAGTCCCCTCAGCCTATGGTCTCTCCACATGGAAAGCCCCTGCTATAATGAGTCTATCTCCTCTCGCCCTGTACTGCTGCTGGGCCTTCCCCAGCACCGTGTAGAGTTCTAAAGAGCAGAGTTAGCGCCCCAAATGCAGGGCACATGGAAAAAAGCATGGGCTCTGCTCTCAGAAGCATCCTATCCAAATCCTAGCTCGTTCTGTCCAGTCACTTAATCTCTTTGCACCTTCGATTTTTTTCTAAATCTGAAACACTTAAAAGGATCTCCCTTTGGTCCAGGCTGGCAGGGGTGGGGTGGAGGGTGCTCAGAGACAGGGGAGGGAACCTGAGCCTACTCAGTTGCCCCCACTTTTCCCATCTCTTCCAGGTTAAGATTACTAGTCTAAAACACATGTTCCCAGTTAAAGGTGACTTCAGATAAACAATGAATGAGTTTCTAGCATTAATAAATATCCCCTGAGGCATAGTTATATTATTGTAGAATATTGCACAGGATATACTTGCACTAAAAGGAAAGGACTTATTGTTAAACTGAAATTCGAACTTAACTAATGTTCTATTATTTCTATTTGTGAAATCTGACAACCCTATTCCAGGCAGCCACAAATCTAGAATCTTTGGGGCTCCCGAGAACCCAGTTTGAAACCCTCTAATTTACAGCAGGAGCCATGGGGTGGTACATCCTTGGAATTCTTCCATTAGAATCTACAGAGAGCTAGAGGAGGTAGGGAGGAATTGAGTGGGAACCACCATCATAGCTTCCCATCTTATCTAGCTCTGCAGCTCTTGGTACAGCTCTGGCTCATGCCCCGTGTGTGCTCACTTTTACAAATCATCTGGATGGGAGCCAGAACAGCCTTGCTGCTCTGCAGAGAAACACAGCTATGGGCAACTCATTTAAAATATCTATCTCTCTCTGACTTGGTTTCTTCTTCTCTAAAATGGACCTCCCAACAAAGCTAAAGTACAAGTTACAGATAAGAAGGAGGAGAAAAGTCACCATGGGGAAAATGGATACAATGGCGATGCCCAAAACATATTAAGAGTTTCAAGTCAAGAAGGAAAAGATAAATAATCAACAGGGGGTAATGGTCAAGAGATATGAGTAATTCACTGGGATAAAAAAATACAAATGGAGCATAATCATCTGAAAAGAGGTACTCATTAGTAAGCAGGAAAATGCCAATCAAAACAAAATGAAATAGCATTATTTGACCATCAGGTTGGCAGAAATGAGAAAGACTGATAAAATGTAGTGTTGATAATTGGTAAGGAAAATGACTTAGGTTGTTGGAAAGGTGAATTAGTATGGCTTCTGGAAAGGACAATTAACAATATAAAAATTATAGCCTGTGAGCGCTTTGTCATGGCAATTCTCCTTCTAGCTTTCCATCCAGCAGACATCCTTTTATATGCACACAAACTTGCATGAACAATGACACTCACTGAAGCCTTGCTTTTAACAGAGCCCACTGTGAGCAACTTTATATCCATCAATCAAGTAGCTAACATGGCAGAGAAATCTAGAGTCACCAAGAAGAAAGAATATGAATACAGAAAGAATATGAATACAGAAAGAGATCTAAAGACATATGACAAGTTCTTTTATTATAGACTAGAGGCCTGATGCACAAAATCCGTTCAAGAGTAGGCCTTCCTTCCCTCTGGCTGCCAGCACCAGCTTCCCTCTGGCACCCGGGACCCAGGCTTCCCTCGCAGCCCTGATTGGTCTGGAAGGATGTCTGGTCTAATAAGCATATTATCCTTTTATTATTATAGATTATTGGATATTAGAGAAACAGAAGGGAGAAGGAGAAAGAGAAATATCAATGTGAGAGCAGAACATTGACCGGCTGGCTCTTGCACACCCCCTACTGGGGATTGAGCCTGAAACCCAGGCATGTGCCCTGATCAGGAATAGAACCAGCAACCTTTTGGGATGACGCTCAACCAACTGAGCTGCACCACCTAGGGCCATATGACATTCTTAAAAGAGCAGTTTCACAATAGTACATTTTGTTTGTATTACTTATATTAAAAAGTACAGCTATATCTGTGTATGTGTGTAGTATATGTATATGTATGCAGTTAAAAAATAGTTCTATGTCTCCCATCAGTCATGAACACACTAGGCACCTGGGAAATGTAGTTCTCAATGATGAAGAGAAAGAGAAGAAACATCTCTATGACTGTAAGTTCTCACCATGGACCTAGGTTGACTCCCCTGAAATTCATACCTGGACAACTCTGTGCTGTCTTGCCTTCTCACAGAACTCTCCCCCTCCGCCCCCCACCAAGTTATACACAGTAGGGGGCCTTGGCTTAACCAAGGCTGGAATCTTCCATTTAAATGCACACCTGCAGGCCTGCCATGTGGTCACCATCAGAGGCTGACAAAGGGCTAACTCGAGCAGGGCTGGTCCCAGTCCTCTTGAATGCCACTTCTTACCAGCCTTCCATCCAGAATCAAGTCACTGCTGGCCTCCTATTGTGGGATTCTGTGTCTGTAACTGGCCTCCTGATCAAATCTTTGGGCCTGTGTAGAACCTCAAACCCCCAAAGCGTAGCTCTCACAAAATAGAAAAACAAAGTGGTGTCTCCCCAGCCCCTACTCTTGAATTATTCTATAATGATTTTGTTCCAACTCAGGTCCCAGTTACAACAGGCCATCAGAGTGAGTTAGTTCATCATGTCTCAGCTCACTTCCCACCTGGGAAAGAAACTGATTTATTGCAAATAGCAAGAGCAATGCTTTAAAAATCCCAGAGTCGGGTTGTGTTAATATCCAGGATCCTAGAGCAGAGGTCCATCTGCGGGTTTCTGTTGACACACACCTGACAGTTCTTACTCCCAGGTGTGACTCCAGCCATCTGTAGCTGTGCACACCCTCGGGCTGGTGCCTGCCTCGCTGAGGTCAGCTGGGGTGACGTGCATGGTGGAAAACATAACTGACAAAGCAAGGACTGCTAAGCCAACTGGGGGGGAAATATGCACAATTACGTAACAAACAAAGAATGAATGCTCAAGTATTATTAAGAGCTCCTGCCAATTACTGAAAAGGAGGAAAAAATTCAAGTGACCCAAGAAAACAGGCAAAGATATGCACAGAAAATTCACAGAAAAGGAAATACAAATAGCCAATAACTGGAAGGATGCTCAGGCTCTGACAGAGCGATGTGCGGTGACCCTCCCCTTAATCCCCGTCTAGGACACACAGTTCTTGCCCACAGAAAACTCGGCACAGAGGGATGAAAGAATGTGGAAGGATGATGAGAAGCCACACTCTATTAAGCTTTGACTTCCTCCCTCCCAGCTTGTGTTTTCTCCACAGAAATCTCTTTGCCCACAGATCCTGGCACAGGTGTGTCCATTCTGTACAGATCAGCTCTCAGGGCACAACAATCAGGGAGCAAACAGAATGTCTTGGCAGCGGGTGGGTCCTCATTGTCTTGGGGCTACTGACAACCAGGCAGACAAGAGGGCTGAGCCAAGGCCGCCCTGCCCCCCCCCCCCCCCCCCGAGGAAATAGAGGAGCTTGTACACATTGGAAAGGGGAGTGTGCCCACCCAAGGGGCTTCTCCAGGAAGAAGACTGGAGTTTCCCAAGCGTGCCATCTCTGGGTAGGATGGGTTTGTGCATCTCTCCGGGAAGATCGAACTGGAGAATTCATGGAGTCAATTTTAGGAGTCAACTTAGAAAAAACCAGAACTGATTCTATCAATCAGAAAAAGAAAAAAAAAGAAAAGAAAAGAAAAAAAAGAGAGAGAAGAGACAGAGGGAGAGAGGGAGGGACAGTGGGAGGGAGGAAGAAAAACACAGCTAATATTTATGGTATTATCTCATTTAGTCCACAAACCACCCCTTTGGGGGAGTTGTCATTCACACCTGCAGAAACTGACATTCGGAGTGATGCGTCAGTTTCCCAAGGCCTTGTGCTGGGTCAGTAATTAATGGTGCCAGTTCACCAGAATCCAGGTTCCGTGCTCTCAACGCTCAGGCCAAACTGCATCTTGCCGAGGCCTGGGTGTGTGCAGAGCTCCACCCAGACCCAAAGGGGCAGTAAAGATCTGCAGTTGAATCTCCTGCTCACTGGAGTCAGGCCCAACAGGAAGGCCTTGGATGGCTAGCAAAGCAGGGACCATTTGATAAACTGGGACCCGGCTGGATGGCTGGGTGGGAGAAGCCACGTCGTGACCTGTCGCCCAAAGATGATTTCCAGTCCCTGCCGGTGCCTGTGTGTCCTTAGTAACAGCATTACTATTCTCCTCTTTCTGCGTTTGCTCTGATTAATCTAATTTGCACATGTGAACGAGAAGCTGGTCTGATCCATTTAATATGTTGGGACCGCATCCAGCTCATTTGCATGGTGGGCCTGGCCAACAGAGGTATCTCCTGTTCCCTGCCTTCCTCCCCTCCTTCAGTCCGCCCTCCCACCAGGCAAATTCTTGCTGAGCAGGCAAATGGTGATCCGTGCTGTTGCTTTTAAGTCTTAAAACCCATTAGGAGTGTATTAGCAGACGTGCTGAGAGCTCATTTGAGTAATAAAAATCTTTTTTGTGCGCAGCTAATAAAACAGAAGAAAGGAGAGAGAGAGAGACGCTTGGACAGGGAGAGAGAGCCCGTTAGGATGGAATGCTGAAATCTGTCTGCACAATTATCGGAACGGGGCTCCTTTGCTTTGGTGATGCTGATGGTGATGGGAGGAAAATGGAGTGAAAACTCAATGAACGCCTTCTCTCCGGCAGCCCCCATCCATCAGTGGCAGCAGTCCAGGGAGGCAAGATGGGCATCTCATCGGCCTCCGAGATCAGCCTGGGGACCCCCAGTGGCCGGCCTCAGCAGTTATGATCAGGTGTGGCTACAGGCCCAGAGGACAGTCACCTTGTCCAGGTGTCCCTCCGTCTGCACAGCTGCATTAGCCCGGTCCTGCCCTCATGCCAGGCTGTCTGAGCGCAGCCTGTAGTATTTGAAGATTCCCAGCTGGCAGCTCTCAGATCCAGTTCTCTGCTTCTCCCTCCGACAGCCTCAGCTCGCCCAGGTGAAAGGATTCAGTCCTGAATTTGGCACCTAAAGGACCAGCCACGTGATCAGTGGCCACTACAGAATGAAAATGCAGGGCCCCTCGTGCCAACGTGATGAGGTATTTCAAGACGGCAGCAGCGGAGCATTAAACCAAGCTAAGGCTTTCCAAGTGCAGGGCCCTGTGCCATGGTCAGGACACAGGCCTCTGAAGCCAGCCCTGGGTACCTGCCAAGTACTCAGTTATTTGTCATTTGGGTGTAAATGCCCCCAAAGAGTTGATCCTCCATTTAAGAAAGTCCAAATATCTGGGTCGAATAAACAGTCGAGACTCCTAGAGTCCCCTTTCAATAGAACTCTGAAGAATAGGCTTTGGAAGGCCCGCGATAGGCATGTCGTGTCCCAGGCTCCCTGACGCCTCCCGCTGGCTAGACCTGGTCCCAGATGCTCCAGTGTCCCCTGATGGCCCATTAAGGCCCCTAAGCCAGGACTTATCTAAGTCCTTTTGTGTCACTCTACGGAAAAGCAGCACAGAAATCCTCTTACAGCTAATCCCTCTGAGAACAGGGGCTAAATCCACAAGAATGCAAAGCTGGAAAAGCAGACAGTGCATTTCGAGAAGACAGGCAGTGGGAAGGGTCTTTCCTGGGACAAACAGAGATGCAGGCTGTGGCAGGCTTTGAAATGGGTCTCAACGCTAGACTTGCATTCACAGGGCTACTAGTCACCAGATTCTTGACCTTGGGCAACCCCTCACCTTCTCAGAGACTTCCCCCCAGTCCTTTCACATGTGAATGAGGGCAATGGAACAAACATCCAAGAATAATCATCACAGCACTGTTTATGCTCAAAAAAAAAAAAAAAAAAAGAGAGAGAGAGAGAAGGAATCATAGTTGTCCTTCAGTGGAGTTTTACTAAGTTCAATGTTGTTATCAGTAAATGCAACCATTCAACAATGATGCGACGAAAGACTTCTTTTGTAAGAAGTCAAGTAAAGATACACTTTTATTGCTCTTGAAATCCACCACAAACAACAAAAGGAACAAAAATATAAAGAAGCCAAAGCTGCATCTTCAGCGAAACAAGGAAAAGGTCCAACCACAAGCCGAGAAGCATATTCATCAAATACTCCAGAATTTGGACCTAAATGAGGAGGAAGATTGAGAGCATCCTTATGCCTTCAGCAAAATGCAGGTTTTCTTAAAGTATCCAAGCCCTGGAAAAGCTTGATGAACTTGTGATGAGAGTGACAGGATGTCAGAATGAGGGCCCGCCATGGGAGAAGTGGGCGTATCCTGCCCTGCAGAGACCCACCAGCACTGCAGGTGGGAAAGGGGGTGAGGAGGCCAAAGGAGAGGCCGCCCTGCCTTTCTGCTTGATCTGTGGCCATGCCTCTCTCCTGTGGAGGCTGCAGAGCAAGGCTTTGGACAGGCGAGGCATCCATCCCCACACCACCACACAGAGAAATCTTGGCACAGAGTGAATAGAAATGCCGAATTTAGCGAGAGGATATCTGAGCCATAAAACCCGGCCTGCAGTGCAGAACCACTTAGTTCATAATCCTTCATTTTCCAGGCCCCAGAGTTTCACATTATTCTTTAGCAAATATTTGATTTGATAAAAACAAACAAACAAACAAAAAAACCACAGAGATAATTAGTAGGAAACTACTCAGTGAAGTACAATTAGAAATAACAAAATTTTTAAAAGAGAAAGAAGGAAATTAGTAAAGTCAAAAGCTATGGGAAATATACTTCAGAAGAAATTATCAAAGGAAACAATATGAGTTCAGAAAAACATGGTTCTCTAGACTGAGAGAAATTATAGATTTTTTTAAAAAGAAGTTCAAAGAAGAGTTTTGAGAATTGAAAAGGGAAATTAAAAGATAAAAGACATGAAAGGTGAGCATGCAGACTAGGGTAAAGAAAAAAAGAAAGATCACAGTGAAAGCAATTGAAGGAGGAGGAGAAGGGGGATGATGAGAAATGAATTATGTCTGAAAACCTAGAAGAGAAACTTGGCAGGCAAATCTGAGAAACTTAAATCATCAAATGGAAAAGATAAAATACACATGATTATAGAGAAGATCAGAATACTGACAAAAAGACCCACACATCCATAGAGAAAAATATATAAAGATATGATCATTGAAAACATGCTGAAATAGAGGAAGTTAAATCTGAAGATTAAAAGGGCACCTAATGTCTCAGAAAAACAGAAAGACATTCTGGAGAAGTTGCAACATTTCAAGGAAAATGAAGAATCATATGGGCTTCCAGGCAGAAAACCCAAGCTCAACAACAAAGAAGTAGGTCTGGTTAGCTCTAGATCAATGCAGTCATGCTCTCAGGAGAATTATAGTTAAGAATTGTATACCCAGTGAAGTTGTCATTTAAGTATTTACACAACAGGCAGGCTCTTTTCAGCATGTAGGAATTCAGAGAATACGACACCCGAGAGCCCTTTGTGTTGAAAGTATTTGACAGTGAACTTCAGCAAACCAAGAGATCAATCAGAAGACAGACCTCTGGAACATAAAATCTGTGGTAAGAAGACTGGCGGTAAGTGTTAATACTTTTATAAATTGGAAGCCAAGATAACACAACTGTGAGAACAATTGTCCAGAACAGAATATAGTTATAGACCTTGACAGGTAAAAATTTTTAAAAATTTTTAACCAGAAAAAAGAGGCTGAGGGAATGAAAACAAGCATAAATACACGAACCTCCTCATCTTTCAAGCCTCATAAAAAATACAAAAACAATAACAACAGAAG
Organism: Pipistrellus kuhlii; assembly: GCF_014108245.1. Taxonomy (NCBI): domain Eukaryota; kingdom Metazoa; phylum Chordata; class Mammalia; order Chiroptera; family Vespertilionidae; genus Pipistrellus; species Pipistrellus kuhlii. Next base: position 175,371,034 of record NW_023425515.1, on the reverse strand, counting down.
GAATAATGACAATTGTCCCAACCTGTGCCCTTTTGTCTTTGTTTTTAGCTTAAGAGGAATATTTTAGGAACTAATGTGTATGTATCTGAAGTTCAATAATTCCTTCAATTTTTCACCATCTGTTGAATTCAAGTAAAAGTTTCCAAATGTAGCCGAAACCGGTTTGGCTCAATGGATAGAGCATTGGCTTGGGGACTGAAGGGTCCCGGGTTCGATTCCGGTCCAGGGCATATACCTTCGTTGTGGACATATCCCCAGTAGGGGGTGTGCAAAAGGCACCTGATTGATGACTCTCTCTCATCGATATTTCTAACTCTCTATCTCTCTCCCTTCCTCTCTGTACAAAATCAATAAAATATTTTTTTAAAAAAGTTTCCAAATGTAAACATAAAACCAATAGCATGCAGCAATCCCATTTTTTCCTCTAAAATTCTTTCTTTCATTAGCTTGTTATCTCCGTGGGTAGCTAGATGGCAACGTTAACAATGATTTACGTTTGGATTGGTGAAATGTTGCATTTGCAATTGTGCTGTATCTCTTTAATGTTTGTAATAAACACAAATCATTTAAAAAGAGTAAGATCGTGATTCCTTTTTACAAGCTGACGTGATGGATCGACACCAGGTCTCTCCTTATAGTAGGGGCAGGCACTAGCTCTTTAAGCTCTCTGAGTTCAAGGCCCCCCTAGTCTATGAATCCCTCGGTGCCTTGGTTTCCCCTCCTGTAATACGGGGACAATAACAGTCTGTGGTGCCACCCTTAGAGAATAGTTTGGAGGAATAAGATAATGACCATAAAGAGCAAGGACTGTAAGTGCTTAATAAATGTTATGCTCAGAGCAGCCATGGGGCCTCACTGCATGCTAATAAGGAGTGATTTGTATGCTCCCTCCTGCTCTCCACATAAATTTAAAATGTCTCCATGTTCTTTGGGGAACGGCGGCTGGCTGCTGTCTTTAGGTCTTCAACTGTTTGTGAGGCAGAGCTGTTATTAAACATGTAATTAGCAAAGGACCTAATCTCGTGCACGGGGATTCTGTGGCCACTCTGAATTGTTATAGGAGTATTGCCACATAAATATGTTCTTGCTACATCTGTAAACTGGAAAAAAAACAAACAAAAAACTTTAAACATTTAAAAATATTTAAGTAGTTCTTAAACAGTATACGTCCCTAGATGACAATGGGGAATGGACCACAGTTTTGTAAAATGGTCCCGGGCCAGCAGTGGGTAGGATGAGGCAGCAGAAAGCACATGTGGCTGGGAGGGGGTGGGAAGTGGGGAATGGTCAGGGTGGTTTTTGCCTCTCCCTTTGGGTCTTGGCCTTGAGCCTGTAAAGGTAGAAAAGCTGGGGCCAAGTCTCAAGTTCCAAGGGGACACTCCTGCCTTTTCACATCAACCTCCTCTCTTCTGCAACTTCCATTCCCCCAACCTCTCCCCAGAAACACATTCATGCACATGTGCTCACGCATGCACACATACACGCCCTTCTCCCAGGTACTTAAGGACTGGACTCAAAGCAGTGTTGAGACCTGTGGGAATTACATCTCCTTCTTTCCCTTTAGATGCTAACAGAGGAACTGGATTTAATCTCTGAAGACAAGTGCTCGTTTCTAGTGGAAAAACAGAGGCTTTGATTTCCACGAGATAAGATCCCTCTGTGGTAACAGAGTTTTGTGCCTTTCTGTCATTGCTTTTTACAAGGTGACTAATAAATAATCCCCATTACACAAACACAGCCTGCATCCATCATGCCCAGACTGCAGGCGCTGAGGGATGATCCCTAATGGCTAATAATAATAGCTACCATTTATTGATTGGGCGCCGGGTGCCCGGCACTGAGCTAAGCAGCTCATGCATTATCTCCACAAAGGATGCAGTCTCTCCCCTGCCTCTTCCTTCCCTGTCGGTGTGGCTGAGGCTGTCCTCAGCTGCTCCAGCTATTTTGTTCCTTCTCTGTAGAAACCAGGTCCCCTCTGTGGGGAAATGTCCGGAGGCAGCCCCTGACTGGGCAGTGAAACAGAGCTACATGCTACCTCTTCCTCGCCAAGTCCTCCGTCTCTCCAATGGGCTAGGCCTTTCCTCCAACAGAGCTGTAAGAATCAAGTCTCAGATTAAACTCTGCATGAAAGAACTGTGGTTATAGGTCTTTGGGCTGACCCAAAGGAGGAAAGCTATAGCTTGTATCTGCCCAGCCCTCTGTATCCCCCTGGGAGAACTGCCCCACTTCCATTCCACATGACTCAGACTGTCAATCAAACCACACCACCGCTGCCTTCTAGCTCATCAATGTGGCATTTCATCTCCAGCCCCACTGTGACTTCTCTTGGGAACATTTCATGACTCAAGCATGGCCAGGAATAATTTTTCTATATGGATTTCATCTGGTTGTTGGAAGAAATGGGATCTATCTCATTCTCCAAGATCGCGTAAGCCCAAAACTCCCAGAAGCCATCTAGTTGCCATATAAGAGAGATAAAGTAGAGGTTCAACGATGGAGAGAGCCCCGGCAATGCTGGAGCCAGCTGCTCCTAAAGCCATCCACATCCACACTTTGAACTTCCTTGAAACCTAAACCATTAAATCCCCATTCCTGTTTCTTTAAATTGACTTTCTCTCATGCGCCACCAAAGGAATCATGGGAGTAAGTGAATTAAAGACATTTTCATTGGAATCCAGCCAGCTCACCAGAATGTTTGGAGCAGTAGCTTTATCTAGTAACCAGGGCCTCCTTTGCCAGATGCATCTTTCATATATCGATATGTACCAGATATCCTTGACTCAAGCATGGCATCAGTAATGACATGCACTGTCAATTTAATTCGAGCATTGGAAAAAGAAAAAATACACATGAACTGCATTTGTTGGTTGTTTTAAGATTTGTCTACTTCAGAGGGTTAAACTATTGGGTGGCGTGTAGGAGAGAAGATAGTATATCTGAGAATCAAGGTCTGAGGGGCCCAGGTATTGCTATGACCTGGGCAAATACAGCCTTAATCCCATTCAATTCTATAATTCCCAACTCTCCATGGCTGGGAGCTTGGTGGCTTCTGAGAAAGGGCTGGGCTCCCTGTCTGGTTCTGGACTCACCAATCCTCACTCTCCCATCCTCTTTCTCAGTCCTGACTGGGCTGGGCTGAGCAGCTCAGTTTGTATTATTGGCCCTTCATCAGTCATCCCTGAAGACAGTGCATGTGAGGAGGCTGCGACATGGCATACTCTCCTACAACTTCCCATCAGTGGCTCTTCCTACTGACATGGGCAACTCATAAGCCGAGTCTCTAGAGAAAACAGTCTCTCAATAGGGAAGCTAATGAGACCTGAGATGGAGAAATATTCCCTGAAAAACACAAGATATTGTGCACACCTTCTTGATGCTGCCCCTCCCTACCATTCAGTAATATCTTCCATGATGCCTGAGATCAGCAATGACAAAAATAGTAAACATACCACCATTGCTGTCATCCACTCCCATGCAGACATCACTAGCTGATCTCTGCACTCTTCTCAGCAATTCTACAATAGATGTGGCCTCAACACATGGTCCTTGCAGCCACAACCCACTGACTGATACTGAAACACATTTGCACATTTTGCCAGATCCTTCTGTGGCTCCCTGCCCTTTCGGCCCAACCTATCTTAAGACCGAGCCAAACCTGACACCTCTGGGACAGTCCTCCCAGGCTGCGCCTGATTTCCTCAATCCCTATCGGGGAGACAAACACACTGCCTCCCAGGAGGGGAACCTTGCACAGTGAACCTGCACATTTCTGTGGCCTCTAGACCCTACTCACACCTGCTCTTATTGTTCGAGGACCTCCAACCAAGGCTTGTTGACAGGTCAAGTCTCTATATTCCACCCATCTCACGCTGTTCTCACGACCTGACTCCAGCTCACCATCCCACACTGCTTCTGCAGGATTTTTTTTTTTTTTTCTAAAGGGCAAATAGCATATGAAGATAGTGAGCAGCTTGGGCATCCAGAGTCTCAGGAAGCAATTGTTCTGGGCCTTATCCCTCATCCCCCCCCACCCCCCCAGCGTGTGATTACTGCTTTATGGGCTTGTCTGTTTTATTTGGTTGTGAGCTCCTGAAGGCACCAAAGGACCTGGTTTTGTTTAGTTTCATTTTTCTCCTAATAGTACGATATAAGATGAATAAATGAATGAGCCACCAATCATTCTTGGGTACCCATTCAGGAAGTTCATGCTCTCTACTTCTCCCATGGGCCTCCAGCCATGTCCAGGGTACAGACATGACCATTCCTAGGTGGAGCAGGACACTGCTCCAGGCTTAGAGAATGGAAGCTCCACGGAATAAGAAAGCACTGATGAGGAGGTGAGTGAGCATCCTCCAGGAAGCCAGAGGGCCAGATTGGCTCAAGTATGGACACTGTGAACCCTCTGCTAGCTCACTGCCTCCAGAGTGTCTGCATCTAGTCTGAAAAGAGGAAGGCTCCAAGGACAACAGAGCATTCTGGTGAATAAGTGGTACCCAAAAGAGGGCCCTAGCATCTGAGCCCAGAAGAACAGCCAAGATGGGATGCAGGAGACAGGTCTGCCCCTACCTGAAATGCTTTCTCCTGACATCAGCCTCCTGGGAGTGGCCACTCGGAGACAAGAGCAAAGAGGCACTCTTGACTCAGTCCTTATTGAGGGGTGGGTGGGGGGCACATGGCAATGGCCATGGAACAGCTTCTGAGAAACAAGTTAGGCTATGGTTCCTACAGTTGCTGGGATACCAGTGACCCGCCTACGACTGGCCTCCTCTAACCCCTGTTGGTGAACCATCTTTATCTGTCCAATTGGTGAAGCATTATTTAAAAATGTTAATATTCAGTGTTGGGAGGGTGTGAGGAGATGGGTATGCAACACTGGCAAGAATATAAATCTTCCTGGAAAGCAATTTGAAACCACCCACCAAAAGTCTCAGAAATGGCCATGCCCTTATAGATTTATTCTGAAGAAATAATCGGATGCACCCAGTGATTTATGTACCGGAATTTTTCATTGCAGTATTATCTATCATAGGGGGAAAGTGGAAACAAAACACAAGGGGTTGGTTAAATAATTATAGCAATATAAATACTACTATATATCATTCCAAGTCTGTGCACCCATATACACACAACATCTGGAAGGATAAATAGCAAGATATTAACTGTAGCCGTATCTAGAGGGTGGGATCGGAGTAGCTTGTAATTTTCTTTGTGCCTTCATGCATTTCTCCCATTTTCTCCCATGAACATGTACTACTTTTATAATCTGTAAAAGCAAGGCATGTGGTCTTGAAAAAAATCCAACAAAAACGGCTGTCAGTTTGAGTATAAATTGGTTGAGTCTTTGAAAAAACCTAGAGATCTCACTTAAACCAACAAACAATTATGCTTTGTAAAGCACGCAAACCAAAATCAGAATTCCGACCCATGCTTCAGTCCTCTGCACTTGTCAGCCAGCGGCTCCTACTCCAAGAGGGCACAGGAGACCTGGAAACCGCAGCTGTGTGCATCTTCCTTCAGCCACCATCTTTCCGCACCTCCCCAACCACAGTCTGTGTGCAGACGTGCAGCTATTGGCATTAACCGCATTCTTATAGAGAAGGAAAGGCAGGTCCTGAAAGGTTAAGTGTCAAATCAAACTTGTCCCCCCAGGGAGGAGTGAGGATGAGAGGCCCCAGAACCTTCACTCCAGGTTTCCTGTCTCCAGCTCCCTAGTCACCAGCCTTGCTGTGCCGCCTCCTATCGTCTGGAGCGTGCAGATTGACAGAAGGGCCTGTCAGTCAAAATGGAGCAGCAATGCCAGGCCTCGGTGCTAGGAACAGGACCTCAGTTGAGTAGGTGGGCTTTGTCCATCTGCAGGCAGTCTTTAGTGGTCTGCCACAGGGCTCTACCATTGGCTTGTTCTGCTCAACAGAGTTTAGCAGAACAACAGGTACAGGTACAAAAAATATTCCTCAATTAGTCACAAAGGACTTTGCCACCCCTTTCTCTCCTTTGCAGCAAATTCCTTCTCAGTTTTTAAGCCCACCCTCATCTCTCCTATGGTAAAAACAAAGCCAAACAAACCCAGCACCTCCCTTGGACCCACATCTGCCCTTATCATTCAAGGTCTCTAAAGAGTTGTCCAGATACTACTCATCTCTGTTTCCTCACCTCCCATCCATGCCTTGGCTGGGAGGAGGGGGGTGAGGGAAGCCCTCTGTGTTAGCCTCTTCCTCTTTCTGCCATGAGGGTCTCCCAGGGCTGCAGGCTCTGCTCATTGCACATCCTACTAGGACTGCCTCTCCCTGGTGACTCAGGCCCTTTCATGGTGCTAACTACCACTCTGTGATGGTTAATGTTACATGTCCACTTGACTGGCTCTGGGTACCCAGCTTAAACACCATTGCTGGGTGTGTCTGTGAGGGCCTTTCTGGATGAGGTCACCATTGGGCTCAGTGGACTCAGTAAAGGAGGTGGCCCTCCCAGTGTGGGAGGCATGACCCAATCCCCTGGGACCCTGAATAGAACAAAGGTGGAGGAAGATGGAGTTTGCCTTTCTCCTGCCTCAATGACACGCTGAGACATCTCCTCTCACCTGCTGCATTTGGACTGGGATTTATACCATTGGCTCCCCTGCTTTTCAGGCCTTTGGACTTGTTCTAAATCATCTGACCAGCTTTCCTGGGTCTCCAGTCTGCATACTATGGGACTTCTCAGTCTCCATAACCGTGTGAGCCAATTCCTCCTTTTAAATTTATATATGTAAATATGCACACAGACACCAACAGTTGACTTTGAACAACACAGGCGTTAGAGATGCTGAAAATCTGTGCATAACTTAAATTGTCTCTCTGCATATGTGGATTCCCAACCACAGATAGAAAATACAGTGGACTTTGAAAAATGCAGGCACACTTAATATGTGGACTTCTGCATGTAAGTAGACTCATGCAATTCAAACCTGCATAGTTTAAGGGTCACCTATATGCACACACAGACACACACACACACACACACAGGCTGTTGTTTTTGTTTCTCTAGAGCAGCGTTTTTCAACCGCTGTTCCGCGGCACACTAGTGTGCCACGAGATGTTGCCTGGTGTGCCGTAGGTGCAGACAAGACAAGAATTTTATAATTTTTCACTATTTTGTTTACTTAATATTTCATAATAAAGTAATTATAAAATACTTTCTTTGTGTTTATTTGATTCCTATTCAAGAGAATTACTTTATATATAGTCAATATAGGCACAGAGTTAAATTTTTTAACATTTTCTAATGGTGGTGTGCCTCGTGATTTTTTTCATGAAACAAGTGTGCCTTTGCCCAAAAAAGGTTGAAAAACACTGCTCTAGAGAACCCTGACTAATGCTCAAAGATAAGCCATTAACTCCCAAATCTATTATGAGTATCTTTGCTAAAACGGCTTGAGCTCCTGCGACATTCTAGATCTTCGTTTTCTTTCACTGAAAATAAACTATGAAGTCCTGCTGATTTCACTCCTGAATGACAGCCCCAGCCTTGCCTCTCCCTCCCTATTGTCACTGCCATTATCCAGCTCAGGCCTCATCAGCTGGCACCTGGACTGCACCTGGACCCAGGCATTGTTTTCCTAAGAGGCCCCCACCTCCCATTTTGAACTCTCCAATTCACCCTCTCCTCAGCAGCACAGTAATTTTCCAAAATATCTAACCATGCCACAGCCTACTTCTAAGAGCCCATCAATGGCTCCCCATCGCCTACAATGTCCAAATGCTTAACATCTACGCAGGCCTCTGTGCTCCAGATCCTGCCTGTTTTTATAGTGTCATCTTATGCCTTCCTTACCTTCTAATTATTATTAATTAACTAGAGGCCCACTGCACGAAATCTGTGCACTTGCAGGGGTGGGGGTTGGTGCAGCAGGGTCCCTCAGCCTGGCCTGCACCCTCTTACAGTCCAGGAGCCCCTCAGGGGATGTCTGAGTGCTACAGAGACAGGAGAGACTCCTGCCACCACAGCTAAGCTCAGGAGCCATAAGCCTGACTCAGGGCTCCTGCTTTGAATGTCTGCCCGCCCCCTGGTAGTCAGTGTGCATCACAGCGACTAGTCATTCAGCTGTTTGGTCGATTTGCATATTAGCCTTATATTATACAAGATTATTAATACTCTTCACACTCCCCATCTCGCCTCAGGCCCCCAGACTTGGCTCAGACTGCCCTTTCTGCCTGGCGGGCCTCCCCTCCTTCACAGTTCCCTAGCTCACTGGCCCTCTTCCTTTAAGACTCAGCTATGGTGGCCCAGCCCCCAGGAAGAGCCCAGGCAGAGTTGTGGTCCACAACACCTTACCGTTGGATTCTAATGATAATGCCCACCACCTCTTGAGCATTTACAATGGGCTAAACAGTTTTTCTGCATTCTCCTATTTTATCTTCATTATAACTCTGTAAGGTTAGTTCCACTGTGATCAACAGTCTATAGATGAGGACAGTGAGGCTTAGAGAGGTTCACTGACTTCCCCAAGGTCACACAGGTCATAACCAAAGGAGCTGGATCTGAATCCAAGCAGATAGATGCCTGCCACACCCACTCAATGATTCCTTTCTGTGTCTCCCTCAGCCTCGGGAAGGCCTGGAATTTCCTCTCATTCTTTAGGTCTCTGCTTCCTCTATGAGGCCTTCCCTGCCAGCCACCTTAAATGTTGGTTTGGACACCCATCCTCTGCGCTCCCACAGCCCCCATAAACTCCAGCACAGCCCTGTTCACTGTGCCGTGACTGCTGGCCTGTCCCCCGGCTGGACTGGGAGCTCCGTGTGGGCTCAGGCAAAGACTACTTTTAATCACCGTGAATCCCCACCGCCTTGCACTATTGCCTGTAATTCCTGGTCAAATTACTGCACGCTTCGCTTCCTTCCCCAGCAGAGGCTGAGCGCTGGTCTAATAACCTGTCTAATAACTTCCAGATGTAAAGGCGGGTGGAAGTGGACTGGTGTTGAAACTGTCCAAAGTCCGGAAATAAGTAAACGGGGCATTGGAAGTCCTAATGTCCGCTTGTTTTGGGGTGAAGTTTTTAAGGGCTTTCATCAAAATAAAAAATTAAAATGCTGTCCATGGGCACCTTCTTATGAGTCCACCCTTTCTCCACCCAAGATCTCTGGGCCTTTACACCAGTTTTCTTTACTTTTTATTTCCATTAGTGAATGAAATGTCGATAAATATTTTCTGAACGACTAAATGAGTTGAATGAAAAAGAAATAATCTAGATGCCAGGAATCTGTTAGGACCAGTTCCGCTACTAACAGTGAGACTATGGACAAACCACTTTGCTTGGCTGGGGTCAGTTTCTTCATCTGAAAATTTGGGAATATAGGCTGAATGATTCCGTTTTCTTCCAGTTGTAAAATGGTCTATCAGGGTCAATGTCATCTGGCCCTGTGGCCTCTGTGATTCTGTCTCCTATTCACGTCCCCCACTCATCCCCTCACTCCCTACTGCTCCCTGAGCATGTCAAGGCCACTTCGGGGCCTTTGTACACGCTATTTATTATTCCTGCTGCCTGCAACAGTCTTTCCCTAGACACCTTCTTGGCTCACTCCTTCACCTCCTTCAGGTTTTCACACAAATAACACTTTCTCAAAGAGGCTTCGCTGGCTACCCAATCTAAAATTCTCGCCTGTTTCTCTGCTTTGTAGTGTACTTTGCACTTATTAACATCGATATACTCACATTTTACTCTTCTGTCTGTCATCTGCTCCATATACCAGAATATAAGCTCCTATAAGGGCATTTATTTTGTTCACTGCTATAAGCCTAGAATTTCAAATTGTGTCTGGCACGTAGTAGTTGCTCAGTAAATACTGATTAAATAAATTAACGTTTCTCCAACAAGAACACACAATCCCATACATGAAGCCAGTGAAATATTGTAAAATTTCAGGCAGCTCTTTCATCTTAGCTGTCAGGGCTTGGGAACAGATCTGCTTCTCCCCTGGCCTGTCTGATTGCACTGTAACCAGGACCAGCCCTGGCTTTTCTGTAGCTCCCACACTCTGTATGTCTGTTCCTAAGGCCTAGCTTGACAGGAGACTCCTCTTAAATGTCTTTTTTTATATATAAGGAAAATCTAATGATTAGCCTTTAGAAAGAAGCCCCATGCCAAGACCATGCCACAGGCTCACTATTGTTCTCCATGTGCTAACAGGGACATTTCCAAAGGCACAGCCATGGGAACCGTGCCTCAGATCTGCATTCTGGGGACCGCTGCTTTGAAAGCACACATCGCGGGTTTCCTTTCATGTATTATCACTCACTGTAATGCCCGCTATGGATTTTTCAATCCATAGTCCTGGGCAGTAGGTGCCTGCCAGGCAGAGATGAGCTTCTGCCCCCGGTGCTGTGGACGATCTTTTGTCTTTGCTGCCAACAGCCTCCCAGCACCCACACACACCACGGGCCTCAGAGGGGTGTCTTCTCAGAAACACGGGCCTTCTCTTATTTCTCTTAGGACCTCGAGGTAGGACAGACCAGCTCTCCCCTGTCCTGAAACCTTGCATTTCTCAGCTTAGTCAGCACATCCTGAGTGCCTACTGGGCACCTGCTCTAGGAAGACAGGAAGGGAGGAAGAGCTAGGAAAAAAAAAAAAAAAAAAAAAAGGGTGCAAAAGGGTGAAGAGCCTTCTCTGAAAGCCTCAGGCAAATGCAGCTTCGGGGAGAAGAATCTCTCTTTCCTATCTCTCCTCTTGTTCGAAGTCATCTCACCTAAACTGGCGGCTTTAAATACTGTCTGCACTGGAAAAAGACTCCTCAGGCAGGCTCCCCCTATGCACTGTCTCACACCTAACAGTCCCCACTGAGCTCCTGATCTCTGCACTCCCAAGCCTGCCCACCCAGAGGCTTCCCTGTCTCAGTTCATGGCAGCTCCACGTTGCTAGTGTTCCACCCTTGGAGCTACCCTGAACTTCTCTGTAACACCGCACATCCAGTCTGTCAGCCGATTCTGTTGGCTCCACTTTCAAAATCTACCTGGAATAGAACAGCTTCTTAACCTCTCCACTGCTACTCCTGGGCCTGTCCCTCCTGGTCTCTCACTTGCTTCACTGCAGTCTCTCTGCCCCCACCTGGCCCTCCTTCAGTATCAGCGCAGAGGCAGCAGCTGTTTCAAGGAAGGTCAGATCAGGCCTCCCTCTGCTCAGAACCCACCAATGGGCCCCACTGCACTCAAACAAAAGCCAAGCCCTTCCATAATGTAAAGGCTCTGTCTGACTGGTCCCTTCTTCCCTCTCAGAGTGTATCACCTCCTACCACCCTCCCATCACTCTCTACTCCAGCCACACTGGCTCATCTCTGCTCTTCAAATGTGCCAGGCCAACTGTCACCTTAGGGAGTCAGGGGGTGCTGCTGACTCACCCGGAAATCCCCTAGTACATGGTGGTGTGAACCCTGAAATCCATCTAGGGATCTCTTTCCCTTGGGCCTATGCGAGCGACCACCATGCCCCATGCCCTCATCTCTCAAGCAGGTTCACGTGCATCAGTTATTAGCTTTATCTGTCTTCCCAAGTAGACCATGGTTGTCCAAGGTCAAGGACTATATCATACTCATTGTGTTTCCCCAGGCCCCGTTCAGAGTAGGTATTCAACGCGAGTTTATGAATGGATGGATGGATCAACAGATGGCTGAACAACAACAACAACAAAAACAGCAGCAGGTTTTCATAACCTTTAAAGTGTTTGGGACATTTCCTCCCATTTGTACTTGACTAGACAGCGAGGAACCAAGGAATATACACTGTGTCTCAGGAGGCCTCAGGAAGCCAGCCAGTCCAGGTGCTGCCTGTAAGCGGGGTCCCAGCTGGTCACCTCAACAGCTGGGTGTGCAGCTCAGGAGAGAGAACTCTCTTTCTTCCTGCCTGTGAACGGTGGAGCTGCCAAAAGCACAGCCTTCCAGACACTGTTTCCCCAAAAAGCGAAAGCTTCTTCTCACCTGTCACCCTGCATTTGAGACAGACATGGACACTTAAGAAGAGTCTCCTGTCATCCCAGAACAAGAAGGGATCTTGGAAGAGGAAGCAAATGAAATCCCATTGGGCGTGGCTATACATGAGCATCGCTGTTAGCTCACTGTGTGCAGGCATCAGCTCCATTTCAGTTGAGAAAACTGAGGCACAGAAATAATACAGTGTATTCTCCAGATAACTATAGTAAATTGGCAGATTAAACTAAGGACTATTTGGTTCCATACTACAAACTCATTCTACTACCCTGGCTGTTTCCTGCTTCTCCCCCACCCACCACCCACCCCAGCCTTCAGAAAGGGGTGAGAGACTACCTAGGTGAGATGCATGAGCGGGGCACTGTGGGCACTAGGGACTAGGCTAATGTCCCACGTGAGGCTGCCCTACCTTCTCAGACTGTGTGTCAGAAAGTGAGTTGTGGAGTGGGGGGAAGGGACATGGCCATGTGCCAGTCTTAGTGTTAATAAGGTTTGACAGGCAGGGCCTAGGCCAATACTGGAGATTAGAAAAGCACTTTAGAATCAAAGTCAATCAAGTTAATGAATGGGGAGTTACTGATTTAAAGTCGTGAGTTACAGAATCACAGAGTCATTGAATTAGCAACTGAGATTTGCCATGAATTTTAGAAGGCACCTAGGGAGCTCCTCCTGCATCCAGTCCAGCCCAGCTTCTCACACCAAAGAAATCCTCAGCAGAAAAAGTGTGTGTGTGTGTGTGTGTGTGTGTGTGTGTGTATGTGTGTGTGTGTTTTCTTGTGGCCTCGAATCTAGGTTCAAACCAGGTTGGCTGGCGACTAGCAGGACCTATCTCTGATGTTTCCTGCTCTGTCTTTTAAAAAGCACCCATTTGCATTCTTCCCCCCCTCTCTCTCTCCCTCCCTCCCCCCACCCCCGTGTGTATCTGCTTTCATACTGTACCCGTGGTAAGACTGGAAAATGCACCATGTTTAGCCTATAGATCTGTACACTCAAAATACACCATGTATCCCCCACCCCAGGCTATGTAGCATCCCACTAACTCCCCCCCCCCCCCACACACACACATTTAACATTTAAATAGCTCAGAAATTGAGATGAGTCCCACAATCAAGAATGTGTCCTAGTTTAGCAGGCAGTGTTCTTTCTTTCTTTCTTTCTGGTACATAAACTAATGGTGCATCCTATAGTCGATGGACATCAACTGATGAAATCCAGCACAAGCACACTTTGAGAAGTACGCTAATGGCATCTATGCCTGAGTTTGCATTCAGACCCTAGCCTGAGCCCCTCCAGAGATGGGAAGTGCATTACCTCCTGAGGCAGCCTGCTTCATGACAAGTAAAGCTAAGTAAAGTTTCTTCTTGATTCTTGGTTGAAATTCACATATATCCAACATCTATGCATTGGGCATTGTTCTGCTCTGGAGCAATCCAGAATAAACAGTTATTTGTCTTATCTGTGACAAATCCTCAAGTCTCTTCCAGGCCCTCTCTTTAACCGTTCTTTGTGCGATCATTACTTCTCTTAGTCATTACCCCAAACACCTGCTCTTGTGCTAGGATCTTCAAAAGCACCTTACTGCTGATTATTGCTTTATTATGTGGGTCCACCGACCTCTGGAGATCTGGGGATCTATACTTCTATTAAAAGCCACGTGACCTTCGGCTCACAGTGAAGTGAAACCTCTATGTAGCTTTCACATAAGCCGAGACTTCAATGTTGTTTATCTTAGTTTGCTCTTTGATTTTGGATTTTATCCTATTTGCTCTATCAAACAATCAAATAAGCAGCCATACAGAAACACTTAAAAAAATTACCCACAATCTCACTGCTCTCTCATATCAATTGTTACCTTTTTTATTCCTATGCAGTCCTTGTCCCTATAAGACCTATTTTACAGGGTTGTCATAAAAATGGGGTCATAATATTTCATTCTGCTTTTTTTCGGTGAAAATATCATAAACATCTTCCTGTAGTACTAAATAATGCCTTTATAATTTTAAATGGCTGCATAAATTCACAAGGTACATACACCATAATTTCCCTGGTAATCCCCCTATTGTTGGACATTTTTACAGTGTCCCATTTTTCATCATTATAAATAATGCTGAAATCAACACTTTCGTGCTATATCTTTCTCCTTCTGTTGACTTGTATTCCCAGGAGGGGAATTACTGGGTCAAATGACATGAGCATTTTATGACTCGATACATGTGATCCAGCTCGATTCTCGAAGGACCGCTTTACATCGCCACCAGAAAGTGTGGCAGCCTATTTCTCTGCAACAGCTCCAGCATTTGATCAGGGCTTCCCTAGGGCCTTCCAGCTAATTGACCAGGAATGAAATGTCCTTTTGCTGTTTTAATTGTCATTACATTGATTATTAGCAAGGCCGAATAGCTTTCCTGCATATTTACTCGCTGACTCTATTTCCTCTGGTGTGAACTCCAGGTTCCTTCCTTACTTGGGTGCCTGTGGGCTGTGTGTGTAATATGGAGAGTAACCCTTCCCTGCCATATCTGGCACAACAGCATTCAAGTCAGTTTTTATTTCCCTTCTAGATGGTTTTTATTGTACAGAACTTTTGCATTTGAATATAGTCGGATTCGTGCATCTTTTCTTTTTGTTAGATTCTTTAAAGTATAATGTTAAGCACTGCTCTCTGTTATGGTGGAATGTTTAATTTGGATTCAAGAGTCCCAGCTGTGTGAAATTATTTTATTCTGTTTTGCAGACTCAAGTCAAAGCGCCTGGGTTTAAACCCACATTCTACCTCTTAGTAGCTGTGTGACTTCAAATAAGTTACTTAACCTCTCTGTGCCTCATCAGTAACACGGGGATTATAACAGTGCCTACCTCACAGGAATGTTGTGAAGATTACATGTTAAAACGTAAGGCACTATGAAGAGCACCTGGCGCCTGTAAGGTCATCTTTCTTTATAATTCTTACAATCACTGTTCAGTGTGCTGGGATCAAGGATGGTGGGAGGAGTGAGCTTAGAGAATTGTGTGGGACTTATTTTGAGAGGCAGCACAGAGTGGAGAAAGATGCACTTTGGAACCAAACAGACTTTCCCTCTGTGCATGACCCTAAGGTGCAGTATAACCTCAAACAGATTATCTCTCTGAGCCTCAACTTTCTTCTCTGTGAAATGGGGTCCTAAGCTTGCTCAGGAGGCAGTGATGTGCCGGTGTCTGTGAGGCTCTCGGTCCCTGCCAGGCATGCCCAAGGTGCTCAATCTTTGCTTTCCTCATCCCAGGGGCTCCGGGCTTATGATCCCATTGTTTGCATGAGGACACGGGAATGTGGACAACTCGTGTCTTCTAATGCGATCATTTCCAGGGGAAGGAGAGAGATGTAACCTGTCCACTACCCAATCTCCAAATTAGAATCTCCCACTAAGGCGAGAAGTACTCTTCTCTCTTCCTGTCCCAATGAATGTCAATGGCTTCAACCCTCAGTCACCCACACTGATGAAGGGCTGGAAAGAATAATTCAAAACAGTGGCTAATCACCCCCAAATGATCAATTAAAGGGAAGAGGAACATTCAATCTGATATTTCTGTTTGTTCTCCCCACTGATGCTCAGCTCCTGGAATGGGAATTAAGTCACCCCAGGGAAGAATAGCATGTGTACCCTGGATTTCGGGGGGTTGGAGTCAGTGGAAGCGTCTCTGACAGGGTTACCAGGTCATGAGGAGGGAGACAGCTGTGTGTCCAGCTGTAGCCACTGCCAGAGCAGGACTTAAAAGCTAATCCTCCGACACCCACACCCCTACCCGGGGTCAAGACTGGGGCATCCTGCAGCCTCCTCAGAAAGGGCATTTATCAGATGAAGACCTGCGCTAATAGGTGTTAAATAGAGTTCAATGCAGGAAATTGAGAAGTAATGAGACTTAGAGCTGAAAGAATAAATTAAGAGGTGATCACATGGTCAGCGTGAGCCACCACATGAATGCTGAAAAGGAGGAGCCTGCCAGTCGGAGAGCCCCGGTTCTGAGGAGAGGTCAGACTGATGGACCCATCCCAAATGAGGCTGAGTGGCGGGCAAAAGCAATTAAGCAGTGACCATATTTCATCAGCTCTAGGGTGCACATTTTCTCATAATTTAATACCTTTGAAGTGAGGTTGCATCTTACAATCAATGGCATGTCATACTTTAATTGGCAGCATTTTTTCTCTCTTAGCCGTACATCAAATAAAGTGGTGCATCTTGTATAACTGAGGGCATCTCTGAGTCAATGAGAATATGGTCCCAGGTACCTTGAGCCAATCTCTTTCCTTGTCTGGGTCTTTTACATTGGGTGAGATGATCACCTATCCACTTACTTATTGAATCATTGTTTATTGAGCATCTATCATGTGTCAGATCCTGGACTCATGCCCACGTGGTTGCTTTTTGAGTGTTTCTTCCACACCAGGCACTCTTCACACTTGTTGCCTTATTTGTTCCCATCGATGATCCCACAGAGCAGAGATTATTGTTCCCATTGTTCTTCTCTGACAGGGGAGGTCACAGGAGGTTAAGTGACCTGCTCTAAATCCCACATGGGCTACTAACAGGCTGACTTGGGAGTTGATTCTCCCTTAGGGCCCTTAGCTCGTAATCAGTGCTGCTGTGGGTTCCAGCCAGTCCAAAAACATGCACAGGAGTAGAGAAGGCAAATGAGGAACAGGAGATACCTAGGTGACCCATGAGAAGGAAGGAGACATCAGGGAGCTAAGCGAGATGTAAAGGAGTGCATACACGGGGCAGATGCCTTGATTTGGTTAAGCAGACGCTGGAAGGAATAAAAGGAATAGCGGCAGAGTGGAGTGGGGAAGCTTCAGAAGAGGGGGCTCCATGCATCTCATGAGTGAGCAAGGAGATAGTGGGGTCTAAAGACTGAATAAAGTCCAGGGTGGCTGGAGAAGGGAGCGGGGAAGGGAAAGATGATGCCCAGGGCTTCATGGCCAGGTAAGGAGTTCATACTCCATCCTGGAAGCAAACAGAGGGTTGAAGTGAAAGTTCTCCAAGATCCTTGTACCCAGCATCTAATGATCTGCTGAATCCTGAGAGGAAGGCTCTGGAGCGAAGCCACCATATACAGTTGTTCGGGTTGAATACTGCAAAGGGAAGCCTATGCAGAGTGATGATGAGAGCAAAAGTCCAGCCTATACTCCAACCCCTAAGCCACGTGCTCACAGGGCTGTGTCCCCTCAGAGTGGCCACTTGTGCTAATTTGCACAAAAGCCCAATAGAAACTAGCAAGGCTCCAGGTTAGAAGAGGCAAGCACTAGCTACCGTGTTTCCCCGAAAATAAGACATCCTCCGAAAATAAGACCTAGCACATGAAAAAGTAAGACATCCCCTGAAAATAAGACCTAGCGCATCTTTGGGAGCAAAAATTAATATAAGACACTGTCTTATTTTAGGGGAAACAGGGTACTATTGTGGTGCCCTATGTGTGTCAAGGCCTGGACTACGGTAGCCTGGTGAAGGAAAACAAAATGGATGACACTCTTCGTTCTTGGAGGGCCACAGGGCTCAAGTAAAGGTTTTGTCATGGAAAGAATTTTTTTTCACTCCCACAAACACACCTGGCCTTATTATAATAGCTTCCTTTTACTGAAAGCCTACTATGTGCCAGCGGCTAGGTGCTTCCCATACCTTACCACTAATGCTCACATACCCCTGGAAACCAGGAGAGGGCTAGCCCACTTTCCATAGGAGGAAGCCCGAAGGTTCAGTGTCTTGCCCAAGCTCACACAGCAGGAACATGGAAGAACTCACACCTAATCCGCACAGACCCAACTAGGATTTCTCCTCAAGGTGGGGGAATGGTATTTATTGAATACAGATGCTGTTCCGGCACCTCCCATGCATTAACCCTTTCAGTCCTCATTACAGCCCACTGAGGTGGGACTTAAACTTTCTCTTCTGGAAAAAACAACAACAAAGCAGCTCAGGGAGACTGGGAGACTTGTCCAATGCTCTTAGCTAGCCCAGGCTTGAACCCACCTTTTTCCAATCCCTGCTCCTCTATTCTTACTCCTCTCCAACTATTTTAGGTCTCAGAGCTCCTGGTAAGTAGGTGCCACTTCTCCATTCCTATTCCTCAAATTATTTATATATATATATATATATATATATATATATATATATATATATATATATATAATTGATTTTTTTACAGAGAGGAAGAGAGAGGGATAGAGTGTTAGAAACATCGATCAGCTGCCTCCTGCACACCCCCTACTAGGGTTGTGCCCGAAACCAAGGTACATGACCTTAACCGGAATTGAGCCCGGGACCTTTCAGTCAGCAGGCCGACGCTCTATCCATTGAGCCAAACCGGTTTCGGCCTATTCCTCAAATTCTGCTTTGAGACCTGACATAGAGCAGATGTGCAGCATATATTTGTTGAATGAATGAGTGAGCGAATGAACAAACAGGGACAGAAGTAAATTAGATGTATACCTTAACTGCAGGTAATCTAGCAACCTGAAAATGCCCCTTCCCCTTCATCGCTATATCTTTGGACACCCCAATGTGAGGAAGTTCAGGACACTAGAGTTTGTATGATATCATATACAAGGTACGCTAATACCCTTCCCCAAAGGGGGAAATATCACTATGCATGATGAACTGTTTGTGGGATTAGTGAAGACGTGATATGAAATTCATCCTGATTCCCCATTTATTGAGAAGTGCTGCCCAATTTGTCTCAAATGTCACATCTCTATGTATTAATCTGCTACTCCGCAGCACTGATTAAGAGGAATATTCTGCAACTCCCAAGGCAAAGCCACGGAAATGGAGCCAAGTTCACTCAGGAAGTGCACACCATCCCTCCTGGGCAGAGGAAATGGACATTCATCACCTCCCGCCCTCGAGGAGGTCTTGCCAGGCCTGCTGTTCTGGCCCACAGTGGTCTGAATGGTGCAAATTGCATATTCAGTATATATATATAGTAGAATAGCTTCCATTAGCCCAGTTTTGAGATGTCTGCATAATGTCCCAGAATTGGGGAACTCTTTCAGAATGAGGAAATTATCTGAGGCTGAGACCAGGAAAAAGGAATCAGCAGGTCTAATTCCAGGAAGGAATGAGTCAGAAGGGATCCATTTCTGGGCCCTGATTTCCCTGTTTGCTTCCACCTGCAGAAGCCAGGAAATGACTTGTCCTCCAAGCCTGCCTCTTCTGGTAGAGCAACAACGGGGTGCTCCATTTTGTCTGTCTGTCCCTCACACGTATGTCTGTCTGATCCTGTTGCACCATGCTGTGGTTCTTGCACACAGGTGACATCACTGACCTTCCACAGGTGGCGAAAGCACTCCACGGTGTTCTTTCAGAAGTGACACTGTATTGGGCTCTTATTCCTTCCTTCCTCTTTGGAAATGTGGGGAAATAGGAAGAGAGGAGACAAATGGTGACTTAAAATAAGGCTTGGATGAAAAATCAGGGAATGCATACTTCGGTGCTCAGCAAACATTAGCTTAATTAATGAAAGAACCTCTACCAAGAAGTATATGTGTGATGTCTGGGCTGTTTTTCAGGTGATGAGGGGATCAAGGGTGGGCTTCAGGGTATCTGAATTATATGAAAAATATGGAAAAGTGTCATGTTCATTTGTATGTGCATGCATGTGTATGTGTGTAGGCGTCTGTTTGGAAAGACAAATTCTACGGCCTACTGAATGTGTTACTGTAATCTTTAGCTCTAACACCATCATCTCTGTTAATACAGAGAAAAGAGGCCATGAAAAGCCTGTGTCCGGCCTTGACCTCATCAGTTCCCATCCACCAGGTGACAGAGCCGGAGACCTCATCCATCAGACAGGTACTCTCTCTGGCAGTGCTGGGCTCCTGGATATGGAGAATCCTCCGGTCCTTCCTTGAAAAAGCCACAACCTGTTTGTAAGACTAGACATACCATGAACAACTGGTGTGCAGATCTGATGCAAACTCAGGAGCTGGGGGGCTGGCAGTGGGTTGGGACTGGGACCTCTGGACTTGATGTATCTTTCCTTCCATCTCCTAAAGAATCTCAGTTAAGTAAGGTCAGGATGAAGGTGACTTCATTAACTGGCTGACATTTATAGAGCCTGACAGTTCACCAGGTCCTGTCACCGAGCACGTTATGTGAGCCCATGCATTCTCTCCTTTGATTGTCACAACTCCTCTGTGGGGTACTACCTGTGTTTCCCCGAAAATAAGACATCCTCTGAAAATAAGACCTAGCGCATGGAAAAATAAGACATCCCTTGAAAATAAGACCTAGAGCAACTTTGGGAGAAAAAATTAATATAAGACACCGTCTTATTTTCGAGGAAACAGGGTATTATTATCCTGGTTTTGCAAAGTGAAGGCCAGAGCTCAGGGAAATAAAATAACCTGCCTAAAATCCCAAAACAAGTGAGTGACAAAGATGGGGCTGGATGCCAGATTGGTTTGAACTCAGAACATGAGGTCTTCATCATTGCATTCTGCCATCTCTCCCCTGATGGTGACCAGGGAGTTTGCAAAAATAAGATTCTTCATCCTCCTGGATTCTATGAGGATAGAGTAAGTGAACTAGAACAGGTTTGATGTTTAAGGAAGCCCTCTGTATTCTAGGAGTAAGATGACAAGATGAGAGATTTAGCTAAACAAAAATACCTGTTTTTAGATGTGGATGATTCAATAGATCTAACTGGCCAAGACCAGCACTCAGAGATAGGTTCTCCTTCACAAACATGTCAGAGCATTGGCTCAAGGGTAATAAATATATGCTGATAAAATGCAAAGGTGCATCCAGGATCAAGGATGAAAATCCTGCTGGGACTCTTAATCTAATTGAGATTTTTCTGATCTGCTTTTAATTCTTGCTTACCTGCTGATCAGTATGGAATAGACAGAAACAATCCTATACAACCTTTGAGAGCTGTGTGTGGAGAAGGGGAAGCCTAGGGATAGGGTGGGAAAATCATCTCCAAACAGCAGCAAGAAACCTCAGGAGAGACACAAGGAGGACAAATTGGGGAGTAATAGGTTTCCACACACTCAAAAAGAGACACAGAAGGACACACAGTGAGCATTAGCAGGTCAGAGACAGAAGGACACTCATGGAAACCAAGACCAATACTAGTGAATTCCAAAGGAATTTAAAAGTGAAATGGAACAACAATAAAAAATAAAAACCCTCTGAAATAATAAGATGACCATTTGGATGACTATTTATCTGATCTCGGCAGAGAAAAGACCTTTCCAAAGGTAAAATAAAAATTAAAAAGTTTTAAATTACTGGCATAAAAATTAAAGCCGCTGCACATCAAAAGGAAACTCATAACATTAATATCCTTAATATGCAAAACCACTTACAAAAAAGATAAGAAAAAAAATCCAACACCTGAAAAGAAAAGTAGGCAGAGGTAGGGACAATTTACAAAATGATATACAAATGACCAGTAAGTGCTGACAGGTGCTCAACCTTCTCTATCATCAAAGAGATGCAAATTATAATCACAAATGAGGCTGCAGTTTTCACCCACTTTAATCAATGAAACTGATTTGAAGCTCACCAACACACAATGTAGGTCAAGTGCGGGAAATGGGCCCTCTTGTGCGCTGCTGGTGGACGTGTGCATCAGCGTAACTGTTCGAAAGGCGCTGTGCAATTATGTATTAAAACATAAAAATCTACCCCATCTTTGACCCAGCAACTGCACTTCCAAGAATTTATTCTAAGAAGATAATTAGATGAGGGTTTAAGTTGTATGTACAAGGATATTCTTCACCTAAATGTCCACAGAAGATGACTGGTAAAATAATTATGGTATATGCAAACCACAGCGGCTATCTCCCTGAGAGTCATTAGGAAGGACAAATCAGGACTACTTTTATTAACACAGAAGAATGTCGCCCTCATTAATCAGATTATAGAACTGCACATGTAGCATAACCCCAAGTGCACATAGATGTGTCTGTGCAAGTGTATGTGTGTGTGTACAGAGAGCTGTCTAGCTGTGCACTCCCTGGAAGGGCACAGGTGTGGCCAGACCCTCAATAATAGATGGGCAGCCCCAGCTGGGTAAGTGGGAAGGGGCAGATCTGGGAATCAGGAGGAGGGATGAGTGGGGTGAGGGCTCCTGGGAAATTAATGCTAAGAAAGTGATTGCCAAATCTAGCAAATAAAAATATAGGATATTCAGTTAAGTTTAAATTTCAAATGAACAACAGATAACTTTTTTTAGTATAAGTATGTCCCAGGTGATATTTGGAATATATTTATATTAAAAAATATCAAATTTAAAAAAGCTGAATAATTAAAAATTCAAATGATCTGGGCATCCTGTACTCTATCCAGCAACCTGAACTGAGCAGCTCTGGAATACATCTCTTGCTGCCAGCCTGTGTCATTCCCTGCTGCTGACTTAGCTGCGGTTTACCGGCCTATGAAATGGAGTCACCGATCTCTGCCTTCCTCCAGCAGTTTTGCAAGGAGCACAGAGTAAGAGAACAATGTAGTCTTTAGCACCAGAAAAGCCATTTCTGACCATTAAATAGCCTTAAGCTGAACACAAAACTCCTCAAGTCCCAGCTCGTACACCTGTAAGATGTAGATAGCGATTTCTGTCCACTAGGCTGTCATGGGGATTAAATGAGATAATGTATGATCAGTGCCTGGCATACAGTCAGCGCTTAATACAACTTTCCCCCAGTCCTTGGCTGCAGCCCATGCTCTTGCTCCCTGAGATTGCAAATCAAGCATCTTCTATCATCTCAGGATCTGACAACTGGCCTTTTTGATCTTCCCCTTGAAGCAGCAGCAGCTATGACTTCACCTTTCTCCAAAATCCCAGTAGCAGTCGGTTCCTTATCTGCACTTTTCACTCTCCAGAACAGGGTGAAGGAGGAACAAACTGGCTTTGATAGCAGACTATCAGGGATGTCAGCCAATAGGGGTCATCGAGTGCAGGGCCTGGTGTCATTTTGAAATGGGTGTGGTGACTTCCTGAATACAGACTCTAAGGAAGCTGTCCTGATTGGGGCAGCACAGGTCAGTAGGGGGCCCCTTCTATGCAGCCTGTCTGCCTGCCTGCCTGTATGTTTGCTGCTGAGCAGCACAAATGATGAAGGCGAACTCTGCAATGGAAGACAGGGCTGACTTCCTTCCTGGAGAACCACATCTTCGTAGTCCTTTTGACTACTGACTTGCTGTGCCCCCACAATAGGGCCCAGAGAGCTTTTAAAAATCTTCCCAAGGTCAGTTATTAAGCAGCTAGTGTTTATCAGCCAATTCCCAAGTATGGCATTGTCTGGTAAGTCCAGTAACAGCAAGAGCCCAAACCACCGCTCTGGGTGCATGTACCTTAAGCAATATACCCAGCATTGGCTGCCCCTCCTGCTCCCTCCCACCTTCCCTCCTTGCCCCTCTACTTCGGCTGTTCCAAAAGTCAGTGCAACTTCCACTTTTCCAAATGCACACACTACCCCGTGGTCCAGTCCTAAGGCAGATCCATGTGGCTTGGTGATAACCCCAGCCTTGGCTTCTCTGTGCCTGACCCCGCTGTCAGCACAGACGTCTGCTGGTCAGCACACAGACAGCAGCCAAGCAGACTGCAGAGTAGGCAGAAACCAGGGACTCCCTCGGCTATAGCAACCTGTTTGCACCAGTCCAGGGCTTGAAGGGGCCTTGCCTGCAAGGCTTTGTCAGCTTAGTGCCAATGACTTAGAGAGCTGACACCATCATGTGGCTGATGTAAGACAGGCCCTTGCTTCTGCCCTGCGTCCTCCTGTGGAATGCATTCTCCCAACTGGGCTGCCTCTGAGGTTGCTGGGCAGGTGGGAGGAAGGACCCAGGGGCTTCTATTTTATCCAAATGGCTTGCTGCCTTGTTTGAAACTCGGGCCCTTTGTGACTCTAATGGAAGCTCTGGCTCAGCTCGGTGCAGCAGAACTTTCTGTAATGATAGGAATGCTCTCTGTCTGTCTACGAGGGCAGCCACAAGCCACATGTGGCTACTGAGCACTTGGTATGAGGCGAGTGTGACTGAGAAACTGAACTTTAAATTGTAATTAATTTTGATTAGTTTAAATGTAAATAGCCTTGTGTGGCTAATGGCTACTATGTTTCATAGCACAGCTCTCATAAAGGGCCAGAGCAAATATTTTAGATTTTGCAGGCCATATGGTCTCTGTGGCAATAACTCAACTCTGAAGTTGTAATCCATGCAAACAGTCACAGACAATATGTCAACAAATGGGCTAGTCTGGGTTCTAATAAAAGTTTATTTACAAAAAGGAGCCAGCGGCTGGATGAAGCCCTTAGGGAGGGAGGAGGCCTAGTTTGTTGATCCCTCTTCTAGACCCTTCCTAGGAAAAAATACATACATCCTTATACCTTCAGAATTTTGCCTCTAGTTACAAGGGGTCTGCAAACCTGTGATGCCAACTACAGACCCTGCCCAGGAAGTCCAGGCTGGAGCCTCTGGCTGCACAAGGCCCTGTGAATGTAACCTCAGAACTGCTCTGCCCAATGACAAGTGTTTGCACTGATCCTGGGTGGGGCCAGTGAGGTCAGCATGTAAATAGGACTCTTTTTTCTTAAAGCCTCATGAGAGCCCAGATCTCAGACAAATATCTCCAAGGAATGTTGAAGAGGCCACCGTGAGGGCCCAGCAGGTGGCACACAGGATTGCTGCAGGTACCAACCATGGTGTCATTGCCTCATTTCCCCAGCCTTCCCCAAACACAGCCATCTCCCTAAGGCCAACATACTGTGGATGAGCTCAGGGTCAGAGAGCTCGCAGGAAGCTCCTGAAGAGATCTCCCTTGGGAAGGAAGTTGCAGGCTCAAACTTCGGAGAGAACTGGTTTGGGTTCAGGGCCAGAGTTTCATGGTAAAGATGTAACCAGGATGACCAAGATCATGGGCTTGATACTGGGAGAAACTGGTTGTTTTTGAAAGGAAATTGGGCTATCTCAGGAGACCACCCTTTAAAGACACGTAGGTTTTTTTCAGGAGCCCTCAGTTAAAGGCATGTGGGACTTTCTCTGGAGCCTCCTCAGAAGCTTTAGTGAAAAAACAACAGACCTTCCCAGGAGCCTTTAATTGCTCAGGTTAAAGTATTAAACTGTGTTCCCCACAGCATCAGGGGCGGATTGAGCCAAGAAGGTAAGATATGCCACCTCTCAGTGGCATATTTCTGCCAAGACAAAGGTGGAATCTATTTATGTTTTGCTATAGAATATAGATGCTATTCAAGAAGGCATCACTACTTTTTTCAAATGAAGAAAATTTATTTAGACAGTTACAGAGGTAGCACAAGTGAGCCAATTGGGCTGCATAGGTGCAGGACACAAGCTACAGAGGCAGAAGAAGGGCTCTTGGAGCTCAGGAGAGAGAAAGGCAAAGGTAAGGGGCCTGGGAGAAGAAGACAGGGGCGGGGGGTAGGCGGGGGGAGGGGGGGCCGGAGGAGGGAAAGGCAAGGGCGAGGGCATGCTCAGAGAGGTAGAGTGAGCCAGCGTCACTTATTTTTCAAGTTCTTGGAGGCAAGAGAAAGCAAGCTTTAGAATATCTGGCATGCTTTACTGGGGTATTATGTCATTACTGTTATTAATTATCATTAACAGTCTTAAAATAAGCCCATTAATGATCTCAACACGAAATAGCAGTGTGGGTCTTAGCCAAGAGCAGCATAATTACCTATTAATGAGATGTAAATTTCCCAGGGAAATGACAGAGATCCAGAAGTACCACCTTCTGAACTAACGCAATAAAGTTAATAATAATAATAGTGTATAATCTGAAGATATTAGTGTTAATTTGAATGCTAACACCATATTTAAACAGGCTGAGAGAAGTGGAAGTTATTTGCATAACTCAAACCAAGAAACCCTAATCCATGCTATTAAGGAAAAAGTAGCAATTGTTCTTCTCTGAATGATATAAAACTGACTCTTGGCTGTCACTATATTGAGCAGAAATTTTTTCCCCATGACTTATTTTATTGCTTTTACTTAGGGTTTATATCGCTCGTATTTCCAAAACCAAGCTGATGTACCTTATACAATTAAGCCCAGTAGAAAACAGAATTTAAAAAAATAAAAACACAACAAAACCCAGTTAAGGGGACAGAGAAGTAGACATTACCAGGCCCTCGGGACAAACCACTGCCATTGAGCTGCGATTTCAATTCTCAGCTTCCTAGAAACAGGGCCTGGGCAATTGAAGTAACTGAGTTACCAGTCAGTACCAGCCTTGTCAGGAGAGGCACAAGTCTGGAATGGAAGCAGCCCTCCCGGCAGCCAGGAGCACCACAGCTCTGCCCGAGGCTATTTCACGTGAAGCCCGTGTATCCAGGGCTGAGGGGCCTACCTTCGTAGCTGGCGCGGAAGCCCTGCGCACTGACTGCGTAGTCACTGATGAGATGCAGAGAGAGGGTGGTGGCCGTGCTGACGATGGTGGCTGGCAGCTGAAAGCCTGTGAGCCTGAAAGACAAAGAGGTGCAAGTTAGGGAGGATGATCCCCTGGGGATCTGTGTATCTAGGAAGCACTTATTGAGCACCTGTTGGATGCGCAATGCTGACGTGGGCACAGGGAAGAATACAGAAGAAGCCAAACACCAGTCATATCCAAGGTGTTCAAAGAGAAAGTGTTGGAAACCAGGGGTCTTCTGCCACAGAAACATTGGGGGCTACTCCCCTGAACTATGGGCTATTCCTGACGTGGAGGCCTCCCTTGCGTGTGTCTCTTCTCTTTTCTCACCCTTCTCTTTTTTCACCCTTTCTGGCTGAGGTCTTTTTAGGCTCTGGGCAGATTTCACCACAAAATGCACAACTAATAATTGCCAATAGACTATATTTTTTCACAAATTGAGAAAGATACATCCAACTCTAATAGAATGCTAATGCTTCTTTTCATACACCTTATTCTTTAAGAGGAATAAGGCTACTGCTTTTATAGAAATGATAAGTGCTGATTATTTTTAAAAGATGAAAGCAGAATAGAAAAAAGAAAAGAAAAAAAAAAGCCCAGTGCAATCTAGAAATGATCATCCTTGACAGCTGGCACAGAAAGAAATGGAAGGATCAATAGATAGGATCAGAGTCAATGCAATAATTTCATACAAATGGGATCATACTGTACTAGCTTTTAAAATTAAAATGCTTAATTTTTTTCCCTTCAAGTTAAGTGAAGGAAAAAAAATGGTGAAGTGGACGGAATTATTGAACCTGAGGTAATGTGTTTAGCACAGAGAATCATTTTTAAAGATTCTCCTAATGTTAAAGAGATACAACATTGAAGCTTTCAATGAATGCGTGGGGACATATTTGAGGAAAGCTGTCCACTGCTGGGTGTCCACACATGTTGACCCCACAGGTGGCCTGATTGTGAATACAAGTGGTAAGAGATGGCAGTCTTCTGTCCGTCTGTGTCCTTTGTTCCCTATCTTAGGCTTGCCCTGCCTCCCCTGATCCCCATCAGGGCTCTGGGAAGGAATTCAACGTTTACTCTTACCCCCATTCTTAAGTAGTTTAGGGTATTTGTGGTGTTCCTGGTGCCCTCTCTATACCTCCATTGCTGTATAATATCTGGATGCCCAGATGTCTCCTGGAGAGTATGAGTACTGGGTTCAACAACTCAAATCAGACATTTATTAATGCCCACTGTGCTAGATGAAGCCCTTGCCCTTCCCACCATCCTAATCTTATAAGACTTGTATTAATCCAGAATGGATTTGAGGGAAACTGAAGAAAAAGTGATCAAACTGTGAAATGGGTGACCCAATAAGTCTCTTCAGGTATAACATCCAGCAAAGGATCCCTACCTCACACCATGTTCTCTCCCCTTCCCTGGCTCTGTCTCCCTCACTTTCTCACATGGGTCAAAACTTATATTTAAAACAATGAAACCATACATATTATAAGGAACTACACAATGTTTTAAATCATATTACACTAGAGAAGGTCTTCCTAGGGGTGACATATTTAAATGGCTGCTCTGGTTGCTACCTGCTCATCGTTCTTCTGGAGAGCTGCTGTTTCATGGGGTCCTGACATGTATCTTCCTGCTCATGAGCCACAAAATTGGGCAAACAGCCAATTGTGGCATATCGCTCATCTTTATGGACTGGCTTAAGGCAAGAAGAAGAGGGAAGAGGGCACATCATCCAGATAGGGTCATTCTGAGTCTTTCCATGGGATGTGACATACATACTCGGGAAGTCTTATTTTTGGATTCTAAATCATTAGAGTGAAAGGATGGGGTGCCAACAGCCTTTTATCATTACACAGAACCTATCTGCTTTAGAAAAAATGATATCTCACATAGATATAGACAAAGCTGGACAGTGAGATGAGGTGAGACACAGAGACCTGATGACACACCGTTTAGATGCCTGACCCAGCCATGCAGAGATCTATATCTAGTGCCCAGTTACATAAGCCAACATCTTTCCTCCCTCCCTCCCTCCTTCCCTCCCTCCTCCCTTTCCTCCCTCCCTTCCTTCTGTCCTTTCCTTCCTGCCTTGCCTTCCTTCCTTCCTTCTTTCCTTTTTTTTTTTTTTTTTTTTTTTGTTCAAGCTAGTTTGATTTGAGTTCTATCTGTTGAAACTGACTGAGTTCTATTAATAAAGCATGAAACCCCAGAGGCTTTAAAGCAAAATACTGATTTCATTATGTGAAAATTAAAAGCATGTATGGTGAGCAAAAGAAACTGTAAAAGAACATAATAAAGAGAAAGGGCAAATTGGGAAGATTATATATTATACATGATAGGAAGAGGGTTAGTATTCATAATCTATAAAGAACACGTATAAATCAATATGAAAAAGATACACAGGCAAGAGAAAAAAGGGCAAAGGTACAAATAGAAACAGAAAGCTATCCAGCTTGTTAATATAAAAATATGAAAACTGAATTAACAAGATTCATTTTTCATCTACTAGACTAGCAAATTTCCAGAGCTAAGGACAACAGAGTCTGTAGTTATCAAAAGGATGCTAAGGGTGGGTCAGAGTGGCTCAGCTGGTTGAATGTTGTCCTGTACACTATTTGATTTCAGGTCAGGGCACATATTTGGGTTGTGGGTTCGATCCCTGGTCAGGGCACATATGGAAGTCAACCTATCAATATTTCTCACACTGAATGTTTCTCTCTATCCCTCTGTCCCTTCCTCTCTTTAAGAATGCCCTCAAATGAAGATTTTTTAAAAAGAATAAGGAAATATGAAAAATTACACACATACATTTGACAGCTTAGATGAGACTGACCAGTTTTATGTAAAGTAAAACTACCATTACCTTCCCATATGAAATAGTTAGAATAGCACTAGACTATTAAGGAATTTTATTTCATAATTTAAAATTCACCTTCTCCCAAATACACAGACCCAGATGGTTTCCCTGGAGAATTCTATCAAATGTATAAAGAAAAATTAACACCAATTCTACTCAATCTCTTCCAGAAAATAGAGGAAGAACACTTTCCAGGTGCATTTGATGAGATCACTGTTGACCTAATACCAAAACCAAAGACTGTATGAGTAGAAAAAATAAAAGACCAATATCCTACATAAATATAAACAAAAATCCTTAACAAAATAATGGCAATGAGGATTCATCAATATATAAAAATAATTATACACTATGGCCAAGTGGGGATTATTCTAAGGATGCAAGCCTGGTTTAATATTTAAAAATAAATCAATGTAATTTGTCATATTAACAGGCCAAAAGTAAAAAAATAATAATAAATCACATAACCACATCAATTGATATAGAAAAAGCACTTGACAAAATTCAATATTCACTCATGATTTAAAAAATTCTCAGAAAACTAACTAAAACTAAAATTAAGACTTTGTTTATCAACTTGATAAACAAAACCTACAAAACTCCTATAGCTAATATTGCATTTAATGGTGAAAGATAATACTTTTTCCTAAATATTGAAAATGAGGCAAGGATCCAACAATCCAATTAGAAAAATCAGCAAAAGACACAGACATTTTACTAAAGAAGATAAAGGTTGGCAAATAAATGCATGAAAAACATTCAACATCATTAACCATTTGGACAATGCAAAGTAAGACCAGGATGAGGCATTACCACATACCATCAGAAGAGATAAAATAGAAAGTGACAACACCAATTGCTGGCAACAATAAGGAGAAACTGGATCTCTCATACATTGCTGGTGGGATGTAAAATGGCATAGCACTTGAAAATAGGAAGTCTAACATTCCTGCCATTTCGCCCAAAGAAATGAAAACCTGCCCTGCCCTTGACTGCCTTGATTGTTCATACGAGGCTTTTTTTTTTTTTTTTCTAATAGCCAAAACCTGGAATGACAAAAATGTCCTACAATAATGGATGAATGACTACACAAACTGAGGTATATCCATACCATAAAATATTACTCAGCAATACAAAGGAATGGTTATCGATACATATAACAGTTTGGATGTATCTCAAGGGCATTATGCTGAGTGAAAAACAAGCTCATCTCAAAAGAATGACATACCAGATGATTCCACTTATTTAACAAGTTTGAAATGACAACATTAAAGAGATGGAAGACAGACTCATGGTTGCCAGGGGTTAGGGGCAGTGAGAGAAAGGACGTGGAGTGACCAGAAAGGAATGGCACCAGAGAGATGATGACAGTACAGTTCTGTATCTTGACTGCAGTGGTGGTGACATGAATCAGTTCACATGATAAAATGACATGGACATACACACACACACACACACACTGCACCAATGTTACTTTCCTGGTTTTGATACTGTACTATAGTGACAGGTGTACCCACTGGGGAAACTAGGAGAGCACATTGAACTACTCTGGACCATCCTTAAAACTTTCTGTGAATCTATAATTATTTCAAAATTAGAAGTTTAAAAAATTACATATGTGGCCTATCCCATTTTTCTATTGAAAAACGCCTCCTCAGTCCTCCATTGGATCTGACCTTCACTCAGTCTACCTAGTGTGAGCCTTGAGCTCCCATTTGGTCCTTGCCAGGCCCCTCCTGTTCATTCCAACACCTACAGTACCCCCCCACACATACACATACACATACACATCCCTACAGCATTGGCTGGTTCCTTGGAAATGGACTGACCACCGGAACCAGAACCCTGGCCTCTAAGCCACCACTCACCTGTCCCTCAGCTTCCATGCACCAGATACCTCTACCCGACCACCAGATATTCATGTCTGTTGATGACAGATGCTTTTAGCATTAAAATACCAAATTGTCCCCAATGGGTCCAGATCTCTATCTGGATCTGGTTTCTACACTCCATCCTAGCTGACCTTGGTGCTCTCTTCCTCCAAATGGGCCTAATCCGTGGAAGCTGCAACTCGCTTCTCCCCCATGACCACCAGAACATGCCCTTGGGTGCCCTTCCCGGAATCTGTCTGGGGTGCGGCTTTTCCTTCAACAGCATACAGCTTCCTGGAGGACTCTCTCCCCTCACAAGCTTTCTCCCATGAAGTCATCTCTGGGATGACATTCTTCTCACTGAGGATAACTTGTTGATTTTATTCCTCTAGTTAGTTCCACACCACTTTTGAGCTGCCATTGAAGATTCCAAACTCTCGTTTCTTGGTACTATATTTACACAAGCTGTGAAGAGCTAATGTACACTGTCAACAAACAATTACATTTTTATCACTTGCAATATATGGAATTGCGGCTTACTAGCCATTTTCTCTAATCAGATATTTATCGCTGCTCTGCTATTTCCCAGGCTTGGCAGATAAATTCTAACATGGAGGCTTCCTCAAATGCACTAAAGTCGGAGGGGGTGTGAAAGCCTGATCTCGCCATCTGGGTACTTGAATCATCATTCCCACGTTTTTGCACTGACAACTCGCTCTTCCCTCATCCATACATTATCACTGAATCAATTCCAGACAAGCTGATGACCCACGAGTCAGGAGGAGTTATCATGTTGGCGTGTCAGAGAAAGAGCAAATAAAACTTTCAGACCAGCCCATCTTTTATCTGACAAGTCCATTTACCATATTGAAATGAGGGAGATATCCTCCCATAGTAGAATCCAGACTTATTAGGGAAATGGGGTAAAATGATGGCAAAAAGGCAAGAGCCCAGTGCTGCTGTTGGTTAACTGATGAATCTAAAAGGTGCAGAGAAGAGCGTTTACAAACAGGTGCCTTAGCCACATTTGTAAACTAATACCCATCTTCCCCTCTATCAAGGCTGTGGTCTTTCCCACTTCCTCCACAACCTTCCCTTTTTTCCTTCCTCTGTGCCTAGAGTAACCTAGGATCTTGGAAACTGGTTAAGTCCAGGACTCCATGCTTCTCACTCTCCCAGTTCAGACTCCATCAATGGCTTCCACTGGTCTTAGGATTAGGCCAGTGGTTGGCAAACCATAGCTCGCAAGCCACATGCAGCTCTTTGGCCCCTTGAGTGTGGCTCCTCCATAAAATACCACACAGCCTGGGCAAGTCTATTTTGAAGAAGTGGCATTAGAAGAAGTTTAAGTTTAAAAAATTTGGCTCTCAAAAGAAATTTCAATCGTTGTACTGTTGATATTTGGCTGTGTTGACTAATGAGTTTGTGGACCCCTGGATTAGGCCAACATCCCTAATGAGTCCACAAAGCCTGTATGACCTGACCCTGCCCGATTCTCTGCCCTCTACCCCACCGGGCTCCAGCTCCTCCAGAGCTCCAGTCTTCTTTGGTCAAAGGCAGGGGCAGGGGTCAGCCCGGAGTGCAGATAAGAAGGAATTTGTGAGGAATTTGAAAACAATAATAAAATGGACCTGTAAGTTCACTTATTATCACTGTGATTGTGTACTCCAAGAATGTCTGATAAAATAATCCTCCTCACCTTTCTCCCTGCCCTCCTCCTTGGTAGGCTGCTGGCTTCAGTTACTTCAATTTGCCACCCCACCCCCATCCTCAGGGCCTTTGCACATGCTGCTTCCTTTTTAGGACACTTGCTCACATCCTCTCCACTTGTTTGTCTAACTGACTCCTTCTCATTGTTCAAATCTCATTGCAAATGTCTCAATAGTATTTTCAGAAAGGTATATCCTAGACCATCCAGACCAGGCTATTTATTTTATATTCTTACAAACCCCTGTGGAAGTTACTGGTGCTTATGGATCTCCAGCTTTCCTTCTAGGCACAAGGTGGAATGGCACCTCCCCCTCCTTGCTGAGGTCTGGCACTGGCTTGCCAAGGATATGTGGGTGGCAGTGAAGTGTGCCATTTCTGGCAGGGAGCCTTGTGGAATCTGTGCATCTTATGCTGAATTCCCCTGCTTCAGTAAACTGGGTCCCTATCAGCAGGGTCCCTGAGTGATCCACTAAGCAGAGGACCCTGCAAACTGATTTTGTTGTTGTTGTGTTAACCCTCACTCAAAGATATTTTTCCACTGATTTTTTTAGAGAGGGGGGAAAGGAGCGGGAGAGACACAGAGAGAGAAACGTCCATGCAAGAGAGACACATTGATTGGCCGTCTCCCACATGCACCCTGAGAAGGGCCTGGAATTGAGCCTGTAACCAAGGTATCTGCCCTTGACCTGAAATGAACCTGTAGCCCTTTGGTTCAAGAGCTGACATTCTATCCCCCGAGCCAAACTAGCCAGGGCACAAATCCCTTTTGAACATGTAATATTGCAAGAAATAAATTTTTGGTGAGTTAGCCACTGAAATTGGAGCAGTGTTTCTTACCTGTGTTTTAAAATGCATATTTTGGCTCCCTAGTTGGTTTGGCTCAGTGCATAAAGCATCAGCCTGCAAATGAAGGGTCCCAGGTTTGATTCTGGTCAAGGGCACATGCCTGGGTTGTGGGCTTGATCTCCCACTGGGGGCATGCACAAGGCAGCCAAATGATGATTCTCTCTCATCACTGATATTTCTATCTCTCTCCCTTTCCCTTCCTCTCTAAAATCAATTTACCTAATAATAGACAAATGTGTACATTAACTGTAACTCTGCTATGCCCAATAGCCAATCAGGAGGGAATATGCAAATTAGAAGGACAAAGATGGTGGCCACCTAACTGCTCCAGGGGCAGAGTGGCCAGGCAGGGCAGGACACCTGCTATGAGAGGGAGTCTACAGCAAAGACAAACATGGCAGACTCCAGTCTCAGTCTGCGAAGACAAAGAAGGCAGACTCTGGCTGGAGCAAAGGCGTGGGTCTCAGGTGTTGGAGGAAAACTGTTGCTGGAAGCCAAGGGAAGAAAGGCCTATTGCATGAATCTCTTCGTGCAACAGGGCTTTAATAACAATATATAAAAATAAATGCATCTATCTATCTATCTATCTATCTATCTATCTATCTATCTATAAAAGCAAGTTGACCAGTCACTATGATGCGCACTGACTACCAGGAGCAGACGCTCAATGCAGGAGCTGCCCCCTGGTGGTCAGTGCACTCCCAAAGGACTGATGGGTGCCAGATGCTGGGCTCACTTCTGGCAAGCATAGCTGCGAGCCTCTCAGGCCTCCAGGACAGCACTGAGAGGTGCAGGGGCAGGGGCAGTGAAGCCAGGATGAGCAGGAGCAGTGTGGCGCCTGGCCTGGTCTCCTCCAGGACTGTCTGCCACTTCACGCACTACTATATCCCTCGGGGGATGTTGGACTGCCAGTTTCAGCCCGATCCCCGAAAGCCTGAACCTGCAGTCCAACATCCCCCATGAGGTCCCAGATTGCGAGAGGGTGCAGGCCAGGCTGAGGGACCCCACTGGTGCATGAATCCATGCACTAATCCATGCACCAAGCCTCTAGTACATAAATAAATAAATAAATAAATAAATAAATAAATAAATAAATAAATAAATAAATAAATAAAATGTATATTTTATGGTAAGGCCAACAGATCAAAAGACAATTTCCATGGAAAATATTTTTTACTTGCAGTTCCCAAGAGGAGGGGACAAGCCAGGACACCCAAAACCACATGGGTTAACACTAGGGTAATTCAGGAGGTGGGAAGAGCAGGAGGAAGGTGTAGGTAGGAGCCTTTACTCATGTTTTCTAAGGGGAAGGAAAGGGTGAGGCAGGGTGAGCAGGCTGGTGGGTGAGGCAGGCCTGCACTAGTTTGAATAATTCATAGGGCTCCAGGGTTGCTCTAGGCCCTGGGCTGATTAGGGCAAGGGGATAGTTGTTCAGTAAGAGAAGAACTGTAAAGGAGGTGAGTGAGCTCTGGATTGGTTGATTTGCATATGAAAGGCTCCATCCCCTGAGAATCCTTTGCTATCTCTAGGAATTAGCTAATCCTGGGAGGGGCTGTCTCTCTGAGTTCAACAAGGGTCCCAGATGTCATAGCATCAGAAAATATAGAAAAGGAAAACATGATTAATGCACACAGCATGACAGGGCCCATCCTGACTAACACCTTTTGCTAGCATTCATCATATTCCTAATGAGATGTTTATTGGGATAAATATATATATATTATTTTTGTGATTGCTTCCTAAAAGTCCACTTACAATTCCATGAATGCAGTGGCTGTGGGGTGGGGCCCTACTGACTGGGACCACTGCTCTTGTCAGAGCTACAAGAGAGCTTGCTTTCCCTCTGAAATCCACCCAGTAAGGATACAATGAGAAGTTGGAAGTTTGCAACCCAGAAACCCAGAAGACAGTTCCCCGATGATTATGGACTCTGATCTTGGACTCTGAGTCTCCAGAACCATGGGTAATAAATCTCTGCTGTTTGTAAGTCACCCAAACCACATAATTTTTGTTACAGCAGCCCAAACTGATGAAGACAAATGCAGAATGAATGAATGAATGAATGAATGAATGAATAAATGATTATTCCACTATTGGAGGGTGGACAGAAAAGGCCTGATGTCCTTTGAAAGACCAGTTTAGGAGGTTGGCCCTTGATGGCACCTGGGAATGTGAATTTCAGGGAACCCCACCCTTTCCTGAACTGAGGAGAGTGGCCTAAGCTATTCGTGCAAACATGTGTACAAACACTGAACACCTGCTTTCCCTCTGGGGTTCTGGAACACTGATACACGTCAGGCAGAGGTGCCTGTGTAATATGCCCCAATGACAACCCCGGCACTGAGTCTCCAATGAGCTTCCTGTGTGGCAGCATTCCACGTTGCTGGGGGAGCAAACACATCCTGTGACCCCACTGGGACGGGACTATGGGAGCTCGTGCCCAGTTGCCCCCACACGTCATCCCATGCATAACTTTGCTGTTTGGCCCTGTATCCTTTCACTGCCATAAATCACAGCCTTGAGTGCCACTGTATGGTGAGTCCTGTGAGTCCTCCCAGGGAATCACTGAATCTGAGGGTGGCCGTGGGGAACCCAACACGGGCGACAAATGAATACAATCAGATTCTTCTGGAAAGTACAAATATTAGCCTATTCTCCAAAGGCTATTCCTGGGTGCTTATTGGTTAAACATAACTGAGAAATACTGTGTTAACAAGGTCACAAAAGAGATAGTCAGAAAATAAAACATAAAATGTTTATGGCGGCTTTTAATAAGTGAATGAACTCCCAAGGCAGGGATAGATTATGTAACAGCTCCCTCACCCATTTTATCATAGATCCTTTTATGTTTACAGCAGAGTGTGGGCTGGGGTTCTGGGGAACCTTCTTTGGGAAATAGCATGCCCAGTGAAGGCCGGCCACAGAGCTCAGGCTATTGCTATGTTAGCCCCGAGGCTGCTGATGCTCCCAGTCTCAGAAGCCCTGAAACCTATGGCAACCAAAAGGCTTAGGAGATGGTCCCTGTGCTGCCCCAGAGTCTGAAAATCCTTGTAATAAATCCCCATTTCTGAGGGTAATCAATGTATGTTTTCTTCCTTTAGATCTTAAAGAGCTCAACTAATATAGAATTATCCAGGAATAAACAGTAATGTAGCAAATTGGGCCTTTATTGAATGGCTCTCATTTAAGGCTCTTAGCACATCAAACAGTGATATTAAAAAAGACATGTCAATTGACCTTGGAAATAAAGGAGTCAATGTAAGCAACATTTGTCACACTGACAGGCTTGGCAAATAGTGTTTTGATTTGCCAGCAGCCCTACTCCAGAGAGCAGCCACTAGTTAGATACATAAACCATTAAGCTAAAAACAGAACTGTCATTACAGGCAACATCTAGTAATTTGCAGGTAATTGATGGACATTAGTCATAATCACACACAGTACACAGAAACACACATACACCCTACAGACACATGTTTTCTCTGGTAATTCCCATTTGCATTTCATCAGGAGCTTCTAAAACTGGGAAACTGGGAAAAATTGGATTTTCTGATTTCAAGCACAGGCAGTCCTCGGGTTACGACGGAGATTCGTTCCTACAGCTCGACATAACACTATTTTCACCAAAATCACCATAGTCAGAACCCACCTACATAAGCACCTATGTCACGCATGTGGAGCACATACACAGCAGTAATGAAGTGAAACAGTAAAAAAAAAAAAAAAAAAAAAAGAAAGATAACAATTCCTGACCTTTACTTGTGGTAAATAAATAATAAAAAACATAATGATGGAATTTTTAAAAATAAATACTGTAAATTGGAGATGGCGATGTAACCATGAAACAATGTAAGTCAAGTCCGAGGTAACCCAAGGAAAACTTAGGGTTCCTTGTACACTAGGATGCTATAAGGAACTTACAAGAGCACACACACACACACACACACACACACACACACACACGAGGCCCAGTGAAAGAAATTTGTGCATTTGGAGGGGGTCCTTCTCCAGCCTGCGTCCTCTCGCAATCCAGGATCCCTCAGAGGATATCGGACTGACAGCTTAAGCCTGCTCCCTATTGGGCCTAAGCGGTCAGTCATACATCCTTAGCATTGCTGCAAGGCAGGAGAGGCTCCTGCCGCCAGTGTTGCTTCGCCAGCCATGAGCCCAGCTTCTGACTGAGCGGCCCTCCTGCTGTGGGAGCACTGACCACCAGGGAGCAGCTCCTGCACTGAGCATCTGCCCCCTGGTGGTCAGTGTGGATCATAGTGACCAGCCATTCATGGTTTGGTCAAATTGCATATTAGCCTTTTATTGTATAGGAGGATATATATCATAAACTCTTTTTTCTGAGAGCATCCTGCGTGCTGGGGTTCTGTGGGACACTCTGGGAAGTGAAATGCCAGAGAACACAGGTCATGGAGTTCATGCTGTTGCTACATTGGTCATGAGATGACTGAGATTCCTGGTCTCAGAAGCCCTGAAGCCCTAGCAACCAAACATCTGTAGAAATGATTCTCATGTAAGATCTCCATATGTACTTTTTAGAATGCATGGCTTCAGGAGCAAGGTCTAGAGTCAACGCAGGCCCATATACTGAGGTCTAAAAATAGACAAGCAGCACTCTATGCTCAGAATACCAATCCTCTAGTCACACTCACTCTTTCAACACCCAGGAGTATTTCCCATAGAACTGCAACAAGGAGTCCTGGGTATTCTCTCTTCACGTTCTATCCCAACAATTCCCAAAACACGTTCCAAGGAACACTGTCCAGTGTTATGTTAGTACACTTGCCTGAGAAAATGCACATATAATTTTGGGAAATGCTACATACAAAGTGAAACCATAGTTGCCAATCTAGATACCACAGTACCCTATGATGCTATAAGGAACTTACAAGAGCACTTGAGGGATATTTTAAATTTTCAAGGGAATCTGTGATACTCAATATCTGTTGGACACACAAAGTATCAGCTCAAGGTAGTTGAGTCTCAGCATGAAGCTATGTTCCAGGGGATGACATGGTATCTTTACAAAGCTGGGTGTTTGGTGGCTGGTGTGATAAAAAGTAGCACTGTGTTTAAATCAGCGTGGAATAGGATTTGAGGATGGTAACGTCCTACCTAAATCCAAAGTTTGAAAAGCTGTGCAGAGCCCGACAAGTACACATGTTCCATTAGTAAGTAGTTGTGGTTATTTGCGGATAAAATAAAAATGTGGTGTTTTGGTTTTTTTTTCTTTCAATTTATAGTCATTATTTTTCCAAACAGCTACAATGTTGTTAAGATGTAAATATGCTTTCAGCTATTCAGACCTTACTACTTAATAAATGGGGCTGATAGGTACTTCTTTTACCCATGGAGCATTATGCAAATATTACTGAAGCACTTAATTGCACCTCAAACTAAGAAATGTTGAGGGAGAGAGGAACCAAGATGGCAGCGTAGATAAACACCTGAACTTGCCACCTCCCACAATCACATCAAAATTACAAGTAAAATAAAGAATCACCATCATCCAGAATCACTGGAAAGCTGGCTAAATATAAGCCCTACATCTAAGCACTTCCAAGCCCAATACAAAGAGGAAGAATCTGCAGATCTCTCTGTAGCTCCTGTAGGGTGGCCCCAGGAAGTGACTGATGTTGCACCTCCCTGGAGACCCAAGAGCCAGTGTACCCAGTGGTCAATGTAGACCATACCAGATTATCCATAAGTGACGTACTCAAGGGACAGACTCAGTGAGCATCATAACCCCACTGAAATAAGTCCTGCTCCATAGGGGTGTCTCCTGCATAGCAGCTCTCCCACTGTAGCCACAGCTGGTCCTCACAGCCAATTGGCCTGGAAGTTAATTCCTCCCAGTGACACCATCAGCAATCAAGTCTCAACTACAACAAGACTGTGCTCACAGCCCACAAAGAAATGCATCTAGAGTTCTCAGCTCAGGTGACTGGGGAGGCTGAGTCACTGGGCCCTATAGGACACCTACTACACAAGGCCATTCTACCTACTCAAGGAGACAGCAGCCCTACCCAATACAAAGAAACAAACACAGGGAAGCAACCAAAATGTGGAGACAAAGAAACATGTCACAAATGAAAGAGGTGGAAGAATGCAAACTACTGGATATAGAGTTCAAAACCACAGTTATAAGGTTACTCAAGAATCTTCTAGAAACCTCCAAGGGATTTAGTGAGACTTTCAAGGATCTTAGTGAGAATGAAAAAAAAAAAAAAAAAAAAGAAAGAAAGAAAGAAAGAAAAAAGACGAGTCAGAAACATACACTACTGACTAAAATAAAGAATAGCATGTAGGGATTCTGAGAACTCAATCAACAATTTGAAATATGAGGAGCAAAAAACTACCAATCAGAAGAACAAAAAGAAATAGGAACTCAGAATATATAAAGATAGCATAAGGAGCCTCTAGGACAACTTTGAGCATACCAACATTCGCATTATGGGGGTTCCAGAAGAAGAAAGATATTGAAAACCTATTTTAAGAAATAATAACAGAAAATTTCCCCTGCCTGGTGAAAGAAACAGACTTATAAGTCCAGGAAGTACAGTGAGTCCCAAACAAGAGGAACCCAATGAGGACCATACCAAGACACATCATTATTAAAATGCCAAGGGCTAAAGAAAAAGAGAGACTCTTACAAACAGCAAAAGAAAAGCAGCTAGTTACCTACAGGGAATACCCATACAACTGTCAGCTGATTTCTCAGCAGACACTATGTATATCAGAAGGGAGTGACAAGAAATATTCAAAGTGATAAATAACAAAGAGATACAACCAAGATTACTCTTACCCAGTAAAGCTATCATTTAGAATGGAAGGTCAAAGAGCTTCACAGACAGGAAAAAGTTAAAGGAGTTCATCACCATGAAACCAGTATTACATGAAACTAGAGGCCTGGTGCACGATTTGTAAACGGGTGAGGTCCGGCCAGCCCACCCCAATAGGGGCCGATCCAGCCAGGCTGGCCAAGGGGATGGCCACGGTGGTTGGCCAGCTGGCCTCACACCCTGGTTGAACTCCCAGTTAAGGGACAATTTGTATATTATTATATAGGAAGTTTGTTGAAAGGAGAAGGAGGAAAAGGAGAGGAAAGGGGAGGAGGAGGAGGAGGAGGAGGAGGAGGAGGAGGAGGAGGAGAAGAAAAATATGAACAACAAAATGGTAAATACATACCTATCAACTATTGAATCTAAAAATCAAAATAAATGAATAAGAATAAAAAATCTAATGAATAAACTTGAGAATAACATAGAATCAGAGGCATGGGAATGGAACAAACTGATGGTTCTCAGAGGGAAGGGAGTGGGGGGTGAGAAGAGATTAAATAAACATCTTATATGCATATATGCATTACCTATGGACACAGACAACAGAGTGGCGAAGGCCTGGTGAGAACCAGGCGGAGGGGGCCAATGGGGTGGGGGAAATGAGGGACACCTGTAATAATCTCAAAAATAAAGACTTAAAAAAAGAAAAAGAAATGTTGGGGATCTGTGCATTAGTGCCTTAAAGTCTCTGAGACATCCCACAGCAAGAAAAATAGACAAAGTTGAAACCAACATCTTCCACATGTCTTGGTTCAGCCCACCCATGAACAGCATTCTTTATGACATCAGATTGAGTGATTTGGGTGAATATTACCCAGGATGTGCTCTATCATCTGACAGATTCAAAAAGAGGAAACAGAGGCTGATATATTTGTATTATTAACATTCAAAATTATTTTTCATCCCTTATTCATCCAACAAACATCATTTTTGTGCCCTATTAAATGTCATTACTATTTTCAGTTCTGAAGACAAAAACTTTTAAGATGGGACCTAGCCCCAAGGAGTTCAACCTTTAAAGAAGGCATTTACATTCATTTATCAGGAAATTCAGCCACTCCTCATCACTTTCATTACTGCCATTCTGATTCAGGCCACCTCCAGCTGTTGACTTGGTTATTGAACCAACCTCCTAATTGGTCTCCCTTCTTCCCCTTTGTCCTCTGACAGACCATTCTCAACACAGCAGCTGGCATGATCGTTTTAAATCAGATTATGTCACTTCTCTGCTTAGAACCCTTCTAAAGGTGTCTCACTTGATTTAAGACAACACTAAGGTCTTCATAACAACCTACAGGTCCTGGGCAATCCTCTGCCACCTTTACGCACTCCCACTCCATTACTTTGCTCTTTATCACCAATTAGTCTCTCCCTGCTCCTTGCTCCAGCCATAATGGCCTCTTGCTATTCCTCCAACACATCTCACAAGTTCTGACATAGGGCCTTTGCACTTGATTCCCCAGCTATTTCATCTCTTCTCCCAAATGTGCATGACTGGTCCCCTCATCTCCTTCAGGTTTTTGCTCAGACATCCATCACCTTTACAATCAAAGACTTCAATAACCCATCCATTTAAAACTGCAACCCTCTTCTGACTCCAACCTCACTTCCTGGCTCCTGATCTCTCTGTTCTACATTTTCTCTGTAAGGACAGAGGGGGGTGGGGGGGGGTGGGGGGGGGGAAGCCTTTCTTTTTCTTTGCTGTGGCCTTCCGCAATTTATGAGAAGCACTTGGTAATTAAACTCCAAGATTGTTAGCTCCTCTGATTCAAACAGCCCCTCTGTTCAAAACTGTAAGACAAGATAAGCTACTTTCAGGGCTACATTCTTGCACCCGCACCCCCTGCCCAGGCTCCTACCTGCTGTTTTCAGAACTCAGGGAGTCTCTAGTTAATAGAAAGTTCCCTTCAACCAAGCCTCTTTTGAACTCTTCAAAACTTTTGCTCTGTTTTACAGGCTTGGGAAAATACTGATAAGACACTCCCCTAGGACATGTGTATACTAAAAAGCAAACAAACTAACTTTTTAAGACAACCTCCCTGATATCTGCTCAACTTCAACCCCAATTCGCCGCCCTTCCTTGTTGCTTAGCAACAGCCTATGTTTAAAAGAGCAGGCCACCATTTGTTTCTTGCCCTGTATTGATTAGCAAACTTGGCCCTTTCCTTTCTTGGAAAGTAAAATAAACTTCCTCTCTCCATCTCTTCTTTTAGTTGTGAATTCTTTCACAGCCTACAACACCAGCCAAACCATAACATTCACCATAATACTTATCACCATCTAACACTACCAGTATATATCTCATTAGCTCTTATTTATTAAGTCTATCTTTTCTTATT
Source organism: Pipistrellus kuhlii (assembly GCF_014108245.1). Taxonomy (NCBI): domain Eukaryota; kingdom Metazoa; phylum Chordata; class Mammalia; order Chiroptera; family Vespertilionidae; genus Pipistrellus; species Pipistrellus kuhlii. The sequence goes on along the minus strand of NW_023425515.1, from coordinate 175,328,209 downwards.
AACATGTGAATTCCATGAGGCAGGGATTTTTGGTCCCCTGTTTTATACTCAGCTTTAGAGAATGGTGCCAGACACACAGTAGGAGTTAATAACTATTATTATTGCTCAAGACACAATGATAATGCAATACAGAGATGTTCAATGACAGGGATGTACCCAGGAAATTTGAGGTACCACCCTGAGTTGGTCATGAAAGATAAACTGTTAGCCAATTATACATAGGGTATAGAAGTTAGTGGAAAGATAGGAAGGGCAATTTCAAGCAAAGAGGATGGCATGAGTAGAAGACAGACAAAATCCAGCTTTACATGTAATTTATGAAATGGCTCTCCAACCAATGACAGGACAAATGGAAGCAACCAGCTGTTCATCTTCCAGGTGTTTTCCATGACTGCTTAATTACCAGCCTCCCCAGGAGAGGAGGACCATTTTGGAGGCTGCTCAGCCTTCTAGCAGATGCAGAATTGATTTGCTAACACAGGGTCCTGGAAAACCCTGGCCCACTTTGGTGGGCTTCATGACAGAGCTGAAGCTTCCAGCACCATGGGCCAGGAGGGTTGGTGGGATGGAAATGGGGACGGAAAAGAGAGGCCATCAGGTTCCTGAAAACTTCTGCCTCTGTATCCACCTCCCCCAAATCAGGCCAGTGATATCCCCATTTGGGAACAGGAGCTGTTCTCTTTTTGTCAAGGCTGCCCTGAAAGTCTGAACCACCACAAGGATCTCCATGGATCAGCTGGGATCTACCAAGACACTAAGATGGTGCCAGTCTAGGATTGGCACTACCTGGAAGAGCTCTGCATTTTCCGTCCTTCTCATTCCAGGAAAATGAACTATAGTTGTCCAAAAGTGAGTGAATAGCCAATGGTGTCTCTACCTAGAGGTCCCCTATCCAGAGGACTTGTGCCCACCTAGTCTCTGGCTGCTGAAGCCACCCTGAGAAAGGAGCAGGTAGTTTCTGAGAGCTCTGGGAGACTCAAGATGCTAGGAATGTCTTCACGAGGGCAGGGAGGCTGTACCAAGAGAATGGATAGTCCACCCCTCCCTGTTTCTGCACCATGAGGCCGATCACGGAACCTGGTCTAAAGTCTGAGTCTCCATATTAGAGATAGCACTTCCATCATGCAGCACCTTTGTCCGGGTGAATGGTAACGATAATCAGAACCAGCAGCTGCACACCCACCTCCAGGAAGTGCTGAGTATGAAGCAGAGGAGCTTTGGCCTATCCTTGTGAGCAAGGTAGTAATGCCTCTCAGACACAGTTGGATGGCAGAGCCAGGCCCGGGACACACAGAGCAGCATGTCCACTATTTTTCCATGCTTCAGGAAACCAGGATGAACAGAAGCTTCCAGAATAATGGCCTTAGGGAGGCAGTGTGCAGATTCCCCTCTGAGCAAAGCAAAGGATAGGTTCAGCTCAAACCGGGGTTTCAGGGCCAAATTGGGCTGTAGAAACAGGGCCAGCGAGGCCCATAAACTGTGTAGCTTGGAGCGCGGCCTTCAAGGCCAGGTCACAGGCAACCAGTGATGGTGGCTGTGAGCAGCAGAGGATCAGCCTGAATCATCACAACCAAAGCAGAGCTATGTGTAGGCGACAGTAGAGCCCTCACCTGAGACCTGAGAAGATGGAGCCACAGGAGCAGTGAAACAGTTTGGTCACCTGAGGTGTTTTGCAGGGGGTTTGGGGAATCTCTCCGGTTCTGTCTCCCAGTGTCTGAATCTCTAACTGGTCTGGCTTCCAGGATTTTTCAGGGCCACCATGTTGCAAAACTATGAGGGCTGCCATTCATATCATAGTGGATGGCCCTGGGTTTGGAAGTGTTGTCTTATTCCTGAATTCTGTCTCTCTGTCTGAAGCCTCAGAATTAGAAAACTGTCAGCTTGAATTTAGAAAAGGGTTTACACCCTGTATGCCATCTTTTCGGTCATCTCTGGAGCCACACTCACTCTGTAAAGTGGAGACTGATCCAGCTCAATCACTTAATTCCCCTAAACCCTGCCCATGTCTACGTCATTCTCAGAGGTGACACAAGCACATGGGAGCCAAGAGACAGCATCACGTTTTGAGGGACTGATGTCAAAGCGATGGAAGTACCACATTCACAGGGAGGATCCCATTAATCACAGCTCCCCTGTGTTCACACCCTGTCATCACTTTCCATCAGTCACTCAGCTCATTCCTCATAATGCTGAATGGCTTATGTATATGGATTTATTTATTAATTGCCTACTCACTCTGCTTGATTCTAAGCTCCATTTATAGCAAGGACTTTGCCCCTCTTGGTTATTACCTTTTTATAGTCCATACTAGCACAATGCCTGGCTCATAGTAGATGCTCAATAAATACATGTGAAATGGGATGAATGGGTAAAAAATTGGGGGTATCAGAGAAGCTAGAAAAAGAAAGTATTTAAAGAAGTATGAGGTCAACTCAACAGCAGCAAACACTTTCAAAGGAATTGAAGTCATGATAAGAAGGTCAATAGATGTGACAATCAGGAGAACAGTGGTGACACACACACCCCCAACACACACACATAGACACACATACACACACCAGCCCCAGCAGATTGGTGGAGTGGTAAGGCTGGAGATAAGGTGTAAATATGAAGAAATGAAGTAAAGACAGAGTTTAGACAGTGGTAGAGAAAGGAAGAGGGTCAATAAAAAAAGCTGCTTTTAAACAAAAGCCTCTTTTGGCCCCTAATCAGAAAATGCTAATTCCTACCTTTCTCTCCTGCCCTTCCCTTCCTGTTGCTTCTCTCAGGGCACACACCATTAATCATCTCTCATTACTTTATTTTTTTAATAGAACAAGCAAGTTCACAGGCATTTGTTTCAGTCTGATATTCATTCTTTTGGCAGGATAATAATTGATACCTTAAATGACCTCATTCATCAGGAGGGACCATTAGAATGATGTAAGTGGAGGACAATTGGCCGTGTCGCCTATCTAAGAAAGACTGAATGGTCCCTGCTATAGCGAGGTCAGAATGGGACACTTCCGTGGGTGACTGACTCCTCATGAGTCCACCTTCTTGGGTCCCTCCAAGCAAAGTGAAGACAGGAAATCTCCAAGGAAATTTAAAAGTTAGTGGCACATGCAGGTTCAACATGGTTCCATGTTCATTGCTGGGCTCTACCACCTTCATCCTTGGGCAAACATGTCTGCATTGATTTTAGAGATTTCCTGGGGACAAATACAATTTTAATAGATGAACTTCTTAAAATGTAGTCAGAAAGTATATGGCATTCCAAAAGATTCACGTGAATCTTTTGATTAAAAACACAAACAAACAATAAAAAACACAAAACCTCTCTGCAAAATAAATTATCAATTTATTTCCCTTATGTAATACCTTAATCAATAAAGAAAAAAATATATTAACTCAGAAAAAAATAAAAAATTATTAACTCTGATCAGAGGTGGGAAGATCAGAATATGTGATGGAATATCTGGCTTCAACAAGGCATTAGAAACACAAGAAAGGTAGATTGAGACATTATCACAATACGATAGATTCTTTGCTGGCTCAATGGCTGTGCACAGATGTCAACTGGCTTTGTGACTGAACCCAATCCTCAGTTCTGTCCTGTCCTACATAATAAGTTCCTTGTGTTGGAATACTTTGAGATTTACAGAAAAGTTGCAAAGATACTACAGAGAGTTCCCTTTACCTTTCAAACAATTTCTCCTGATGTTAACATCTTCCATAACCATGGTAATCAGTAAAAACAAAGAGATGAACGTTGGCATTTCATTAACTAAATTACAGCCTTTATTTGGATTTCACCAATTTTTCCACAAACATCCTTTTTCTGTTTCAAGATCCAATCCAGCAGACCACATTGTTGTTAGTGCTATAAACTTTAATATCTTGTATGAGAACACTGATGGCACTCAGGTCAATGAATGACTGGTATGACCAAGACTCAATCCAAAAATCCCCCAGGCTTAATCTAGAAAACTTTCCTTGAAGACTGACAAGAATAAACTTCTGCGCTGGCCAATGTGGCTCAGTTGGTTGAGCTTCGTCCCTAGCACCAAAAGGTCATAGGTTCGGTTCCCAGTCAGGGCACATACTCAGGTTGCAGGCTCAATCCAGTAGGGGAATGTTTTCCTCTCACATCAATGTTTCTCTGTAAAATCGATAAAAATATATTTAAAAATAAGTTTTAAAGAGTAAACTTCTGTCCTTGGGTCCTAGACACAAACTGTAAAAGCAGCTGCCAGACACTCCTGGAGCTCGCAGCTGGCTCTGATTGCGCCTTAGTGCCAAGAAAGCTTATGAGACCTGGGGACACCTTCCAAGGACTCGAGTGTCTGTCTGAGGGTAATGACTCTGGTCTATGGGCTATCTGTGTGGGTGTGTTTACCTCCTAACTGCTTTCATTTTTCTAAGTTGTTTTTCCAAATAAGGATCTTTCAGAAGCACAAGAAAGGCTGGAGAAGAATGTAATGTGCACCCATGTATTCAACAGCCACTAAGGTCATGAAGCACTGCAAAAGGTCGGATCCCCTAGAGAGCTCTCTGTCCTCTTGACATGGTGACAAGATCCTTCATAAGGCAGCCTCTGCATCTTCTCCTATAAATCATCAGCTCCCACCCCAAACAACAATAACAGCACACCAACAAGCTAAAAGCCAACCCACTTCCAGCTCTCCAGCCGTAGGGGATCTCAGGAGATTCCCTGAATATCAATAGGGTTGCACACACTCCAGCCTCCAAGCCTTCTTTCTTCCCGCCCCATCCATCCATCTTCCAGGGTGAGCAGTTGGGAGCCAGCAGTCCTGGATTGTGAGAGGGATGTCCGACTTCCCACTGAGATCGGGCCTAAACGGGCAGTCGGACGTCCCTCGAGGGGTCCCAGATTGGAGAGGGTGCAGGCTGGCCTGAGGGACACGGGCCTTTAGTGATAATTGTATCTATCGAACTGTTTAGCACCTGGTAGCTATAGTCACCTGGGTTGTGGTTCCACAAAAAGCAGGACCCAGGTGAAGGATTTGGGAGCAAAGTGAGTTTATTTGTGAGCCGATCCCATGAAAGACAGGAAGGGAGAGGGGAAATGAGACAGGAAAGGGAAGATGACCCCTCGGGGTCTTAGTCCCAGGCAACAAAACCCAGCCAGTGTGAGTGAATGTGGAGTTGAACCCCACTTCGGGATTCTGGGAGCAGAAGAACGTGGAACTCAGTAATTCTAGTGAGGAGAGGAGCCTTCCTCTGTTGCTCACTGGTTGCTCCTGGGGATATTAGCTCTACGCAGTTAGCTATGCTTGGGAATCCATGGGGTCTACTGGGTCTCCTCTCCACTCCCATTTGATACTTGAGCATATGATCTGGGTGGAGAGTGGTGGACAATGCCCAACAGCACTTCTGACCATGCCCCTGGCTGCCTGGTTGCCTGCTTTCTTCAAGTCCTTTGAGTGCTGCTGGCCCTGCCGCAGCTCTCTCCTTGACTCCATCCTAATCACAGATTCCCAAGGGCTGGCATTGAGAGATGCAATAGTGCTGAAAAGTGATGGGGTAACCGGCCAGAAGGCCATGCCACCTTCAGTACCAGGCTGGTGGCTGGCAGAAAACATCCCTTCTCCCTCTCCTAGACCCTCAACCCCCTCGCCTTCCTCCCCAATCCCCTTCTGACATTCTTTTCAGCTTTAGTAGCTGATGGCAGAGCAACATTCTGGCACACTGGCAAGACCCATGCAACACATACAGCCCATTACAGTGATCTGTGCCTCCTCGCCCCCACCAGCAGGCGGTCCGGAGCCTGGGCCAGAGAGAGGTGGGTGGAGAGAGGACCCAGCTGCCCAATCTGCCTTCTGCCCCTCCACCTCCAGCTCCTGCTGCCGGCTTCTCATTACTCCCTTCTACAACCCCTTGCTTGTCCGTCCCCGGTGCCTGGTAATTAGGCTGTGTTTATTAAACCATGGCTCCGGCTCTGCTCACCTGGACTCGGCTTCCCATAGATTTTCCTGCGAGGACTGCAGAGATCGTAAACACAACATCCCACCTTGTCTCTCCTGCTTATTTACTAGCTTGGCCATAAATAATCAGAGCGATTTGCATCTCACTACTTGGCTTTTTATAGCACCACACATCTGAGCGCTGGCAGTCAAGCTGGGGGCTGGGGCCGGAAGAGCCATGCTCTAGGCTGGCAGTGACCCTGCCAGAGGAGCTTCTGACTTCCTCCTTCAACCAGTGACTGGCAAGCTTGTCTGAAATCAGCAGGGAGGGGATCAGAGTGGGCTCTGGAAGAGCGGGAGGAGGGGAAGCCAGGCATAGCACCCCGGTCAGAAGCAGAGGTGGGCACAGCTATAGTGGGAGGTGGTAACTCTAAGATGTCCCTTGCAAAGGATGGCCTTTGTGCTGGGGAAGCAGGGAGACCGCCCCCACCCCAGGGTCCCACGTCACATGGGAGGGGTCTGAACATAGGGCGTGCACCCCTGAATCAGACCCCTGGCTCTGCCATTTACTCCTTGTGTGACTCTAGGTAGGTCACTCCCCCTCTCGGATCCTCGTCTCCCCATCTGCAAAGTGGAGAGAATGACAGCACCTGCCTCAGAAGATCTTTGTGAGGATTCAGAGGGTTAATATAGGGAAGGCGGTTAGCATGCCAGCGTACAATAAGATGATGATGATGCTATAAAAGCAAATCCTCTCCATTCTGTTCCTAGAGCTATCAAACAAAATTTATGAAGGAAGATAAACCAAGACCTACTCGAAGCTCAGAGACAGAATTAGCTGTCAGGCCACACTCTGGAAGGCTGTGAAATCAGAATAGAAACATGTGGGGGCCCGACCGCGGCAGCAGAGGGACTACCCCATGGGAGCCAAGGGGACAGGAGCCTGCGGGGTCTAGAGCCAGCACTGCTGCCGGTGCCTGCTGTCTGCGGACTGGCAGGCTGGCATCGGGGTGGGTGTCAGCCTTCACAGTCCACACGTGCCCGCCGGCCCACCACGCCCTGGTTCCCAGTGCACACGCCTGACCTGCAGCCCCGCTCATCCTGCCTCCTCCAGTCAGTCCTTTTCCCCAGGAGATTGGACCCTGCTCCCCATCACTCAGCCCTAAATTGCATTTTCACTTCACCTCCTGGCAGACGTGAAGCATTTTTACAAATGGAAGGCGTGGATGCTACATTCTTAGATTTCAACCTTCGCCGGGGTTTGGGGAGAGGAGGAGAGGAGGAGGGAGAACCCCAACCTGAAGCAGCTTTAGGACCCTCTGCCTCTTGGGCACTGATCAGTTTATGTCCCAGGCAATGAAACCCAGCCCTGCCCCGACCCCCGCATCCACCCCATTCTTTACTTGAGATCCCTGCAAACCTGGAGACTGGGCTCCTTGCTATGTCGCCTGGGAGAGAAGTATGAAGGGTCAGGGCAGGACAGGAGGAAATGGGCGGTGACCAGAGGACTGGGCTCTGCCTGAGACATGAGGGATGAAGCACACAGGACATTGCGACCATAACGCTGCTGCTACCGTTTCCCCGAAAATAAGACAGTGTCTTACATTAATTTTTTTCTCCCAAAGTTGCGCTAGGTCTTATTTTCAGATGATGTCTTATTTTCGGGGAAACACGGTACTCGTGAAAAAGGAGGAAAGGGACGGGGCTGTCATATCAGCAGGAGTCAAGGTGCTTCCAGCTACGGGCTTTGGCTCAACCTGGGTGGCTGAAATGGGCAAGCAGGGACTTCCTTCCTTCAGTGCCTGGGAAAGGCTATCACAGTCCTGGCTCAGCGCCTTGTGCTAGGTATGCCTTAGTCCTGGCACCCTATCCCCTCTGCTCTGCCTGGCACCCTCTTCCCTCCACTCTGCCCGGCACCCTCTCCCCTCCACTCTGCCTGGCACCTTCTCCCCTCCACTCTGCTTGGTACTCTCTCTCCTCAGCTCTACCTGCCCTACCCCTCAAACCCCTGGGAGTCCTTCTATGAATACTCACACATCACCCTATTTCTTTCATCACAAAGCCTATCAAAAGCTGTGATCAATTTGTTTAGTTTCTTCATTTACTTATTAGTCTCTCCTACTAGAGGCTACACTGGGGAGATGGAAATGTGTGTGCTTTTTCCCCGTACTGTTTTCCCAAAGCCTCTGTCACCCCTGCAGGGTGAACACATGGCCCACTGTAATTAACACGCTACACGGTGGCTCTCGGTGTCCAGCCCCGATAGGTGCTCAGTGACTACTCGGGGAATGAATGACAGTGTGAACACAGGCAGTGGAACTCCGTGTGGTCCCTGCAGCACACCCGGACTTCGCTTTCCTAACCCTTTGCCCAGATCCCTGCGAACTGAATCCTCGTCAGTCACCACCCTGGGCTCTTCCCTGCCCGGTCCCATCTTACCTGTGATAGTTCAGATGCCCAGCCCTCCATTCCCCTCACCCCCGCCCCCACCATGCTGGACCATCAGGTCATCCTCGCAGGGCCACCTTGGGCTGCCAGAAGCCACGGGCATGGCTGGGACAGACCCTGTGGGGTTCACCACCTCTGTGAGAGGAAGAGATGGACAGAAGAAGGTCAGGAAAGCACAGGAGCCAGAGCTGAGGGTGAGGACCAGGACAGGAAGGCCTAACAGAAGCGATGCCTTGGAGGAGGAGGAGGGTGAGCTGAGAAAAGGCCCTGGTCAGTCAATGTGAACATCCTGTGAAGGGGACCTCTCGTGGGGAGCTCAGAAATAGCCTTCTGCAGGGAACACTGACAAAGAGGGTGTGTGCAGGGGAGAGGGGAGGAAAGGGTGAGTAGGAGTGCAAGACACTGATTTTTTCATTTGTTTTTGAAGAATGTAGCTGAAGGGTCAGGGAAGAGGGTGCATGAGAGAGGTGCAGAGAAAAAGCGAAGAGAGCGAGAGAGCGAGAGCGAGAGCAACAGCGAATGTCAGCAGGGAAGAGTCCAAGTGGGAAGGGGCCTGAGAGCCAGGGCGAAGGGCAGCCTCAAAAGAAGAGGGAGCGATGGAAACCTGGAGGGCTCTACGAAGACCTCAGTAAAATGCCAAGTGACTTTTTACTGAGTTTAGGACCAGCCACATGACCCGCAGGGCCCCAGGCAAAATGAAAATGCAGGCCCCTTGTTCAAAACTTAATGACAATTTCAAGATGGTGACAGCTGAATATTAAAGCAATGTGGACCTTTCCGAAGCTAGGACCCTGTGTGACTGCACAGGCCCTCACTCTGCACAAAGATGGGAAGGGTGGAGATGAAGAAGAGATGGAAAGAAGACAGACAAGGGACCAGAGAGGTTGGAGAGGCCAGCAAAGGCACATGGTCCTGGATGCAGGATGGAGGAAGCAGGCCACACACATCCCAGTACCAGACTGAAATGGCACTGCCCAGCACCCGTCTGCAGCTCCAGGGACCCGGAGGTTCACGGTGGGAGTTACTGGGGAACAGGGTCAAGGCCTTTCCCCTCCAGCCCACCCTGACCAGCTCCACACCACTTCCCTGATCAAGGCTTGCTACAGCCCTCCAGGAAAATACAATTCCTCCATGAGGAAAATCCAATTCCAACCACTACTCCTCCTCAATGTGCTCAGCAGGACCAAGCACCATGCCTCACTTTTCAAGGCCCCACCCCCCCTCCAAACACACCTGGGGTGGCCCCTCCTCTGGGCCATGGCTCCACTGTGCCCCTTCCTGGAATGCCCTCCCCTTGTCCACCTTCCAGCCAAATCTGATTGATTAGTTGAAGCCCAGCTTGGGTCCTTCCAGGAAGTCTTCTCAGCTTAGATACTGCCTGTGACAACTCTCAGGTTATCAGTGGTCCTGTGTCCCTTCACAGCCTGTGAGCACTCAAAGGGAGTCGGGGTGAGGTAGGGAGAGGAGTATAGGGGATGGTGTGTGGGGGTGTATGTCTGATCAGTGTCTTATCCTCATCCCTACATGTCCCTCCAACACGGATCGCGCTGGACAGCCATGCAGTGGTTACATGGCTGATAGGATGAGGGCAGGGAGACCCAGAAAGGCCGGATTTCTCCACTGGTCTAGGACAAATGAACTGCGGAAAAAGAATGCAGTGATAAAACAGGACGATCCAATTTTGGTCAAGTCAGTGTATGGTGTGTGGGTGTCTGTTCTTTGAAAGTGGCTCCATTACAGCTGACTTTTTAGAATTCTTTGTAATAGACTGATTTCCCAAGTTTTCTATAATTGGAATATAATGAAAGCATACATATCAAAGAAAGGGAAGGAGAAGGTCAGAGAGGCCGAGGATGGGGAGGCACTGGGGGAGCCCTAAGGGTGGCACCTCTCCGGGCTCCCCAGGGCACCCCCGCTCTGCACCCTGGAATTCCTTCTCCTCTGGAAGCCATGCTGCCCAACCGCCAGCATCGAATGCAGGGCGCGTGCAAGTCATGCGGCTCCCTGTTTCTATTTTTTCCCTTTCTCTTCCACTTCATATTTTTGTAAGGATCTAATTTTAAATTCTCCAGATGCCATATTTTTTATCTTTTCAATTGATTCTTTGTGGAAATGGAGTAACAAGAGTGCCATGTATCTTGTTAATGGGACGGGATAAAAAGGCCATGAAAGTTTGGAAAGCAGCCACTGTCCAGTCCCCACGGGCCAGGCCTCACCTTAGTGCTCCTGCCCCGCCCTCGCCCCTGCCCCTGCTTCTGTCAGGAAGCTGAGATGCAAAAGGCTCCACCCACCGGTATCCCCAGAGGCTGGGAAAGCCAGCTCCTTGCTGCAACTGGAGGCATCTAATTGCACAGAAGACTGTAACCGGAAGGCACGGAGGTGATATGGGGGTGGAAGGGAAGCACATGTTTGCTAACCATAGAGCAGTGGTCCTCAGCCAGGGGCAACGTTACGCCCCCAGGCCAGGGACATCTGGCAATGTCTGGAGACATCGTTTTATTGATTTCAAAGAGAGAGAGAGAGAGAGAGAGAGAGAGAGAGAGAGAGAGAGAGAGAGGGAGGGAGGGAGGGAGGGAGGGAGGGAGGGAGGGAGGGAGGGAGGGAGGGAGGGAGGGAGGGAGGGAGGGAGGGAGGGAGGGAGAGAGAGAGAGAGAGAGAGGACTCTTTGGTCCGCATGTAGGATGCTCTATCCACCAAACCAAACCAGCCAGGGTGAAGGCATTTTTTTATTTCTGCAATGAGAAAGGGGTGCTACTGGGCCAGGGATGCTGCTAAAAATATCCCACAATGTGAAGTACAGCCCCCCAAAAGGAAGAACGGAGCAGCCACAAACAGCAGTAGGCCCTTAGTGAGAAAGTCTGCAAGGCTCCTGCATCTTCCTATGCTGGGAGCAAGGCGGCCTCTGACCCTGACCCATCTTTAAATTACCTGGGCATTCATCAAGGCTCTCTCACAGCCCTGGCTTCTCCCTAGCACCAAGGGCCACGGCTCACTGTTTCTGCCCATCTCAGTGTTGAGAGTGGGGCTCAGGGGCCCAACTGCCCAAATTCCAATCCCAGGACCACCACTTACAAGTCACTTAATTTCCCTGTGCCTCAGCTTCCCCATCTGTAAAATGGGGAAAACTACTTCACATGGTTTGATGTAAGCAGTTCACACATGTAAAGTACTTGGAGCAGGGCCTGGCACATAGTAAGTGCTCATAGTAGTAGCTATTCATATTATCCTGGTGAGAGAAATGGATCAAAATGGGCACCAAAACCCCCCATACTGTTCTGCATGCCCACGGCCACACTCAGAGCATGCACACTTCAGTCCTGGCTCCCACAGGTCCTGTCTGAGGCCTGACAACCTGTTGCTGTTATTGCCATCCATGTGCACAGCCAGAACTTTATCCCATTTTCCCAGTGAGGAGCTTTCTGGCTCAGCTGGGCAAGGGGGCTGGCTTTAAGTCCTTCCTTATTGGGAATGGGATCAGGCTGGGGATTCTTCTCCAGTGGGAAGTCAAGCAGGACAGATGTGGCTCTTAGGACTCTCAACTCCTGATCTTGTTGAATCTGAAGTCAATTAGAGCACATTCTACTGGGGTCTCTGATGCACTGGGACCATTTCAGAACAAGGGACCATTTTAGAACAAGACAGAACGAGCCCCCACCAAGCCCTCTGGGACTTTCCAGATGGCATTTTGGGGCAGCAACATTTGGATTCAGACTAAAAATAGAGCCTTAAACCTTCAGTCGTTTTATTACCAAGTAATAACACATCATGGGCATCTGTCAGGGGTTACTATGGCACACATGCCTGGTAACAAAAGAGTGGCCTGTACATCCCGACACTGTGGATCAAAGCCAGGAAGTCCTGCTGGGCCATGTTTCCGGCCGGACATCTGAGCTGGCCAGGCTGAAAACGGCAGACACAGAAGATAGGGGAGGCGGTAGAGAAGGTGGGAGGCTGAGGGGGTGGGAGGATGACAGGGCCATGAACATGAGAAAAAAAGCATGAGAACCCATCTCAGAGAGCAGGGCAATGGGGCCCAGGACAGCACAGGACTGTGTCCGGCCTGGGCTCAGCTGTGGGCTGTCCTGCTCTGTGGCCCCCAGCCTCACCCTGGCTTCTGCAGGCCTCTAGGGCCCTGTTCTGAGACCCACCACTGACAGTCCCTGGAGAAGCAAAGAGACAGAACTGACTGCGGAAACTGATGCCCAAACCCTATTCCCCAAACACTCCTCTTCCCGGGGTCTCCCCCTCTTCCTTCTCCAGCCTGATGCTCTCTGTGCTCTGAGAGTGTCTTCGGGATTTCCTGAAACACACCTTCCCCCGCTCTCCCAGGCACTGCTCTGCCTTCAGTTCTCCTGATCCTTTCCTTCTTCCCTGCCTGCTACCTTCCTGCCCTCAAAGATGGGCAAACTCTGCTGGATGGGCAATGAGCCCCTATGCCGAGTAGCAGCTTCCATCAGGCCCGCGCTGGGGTCAAGGTCTCCAAGCAGTACCCATTAGAAACCATGCCCCCCACATCTCTGCTTATTTTCCTTCAGTTAGCCCAGGTACAAGGGTACAGGACACTGGCTTCACTCTGCAGACCTGGGTGAGTGTCCCTCTCTGGGGCTTCCTAGCTGCTCGAGCTTGGGACTGTGCCTTGACCCCTCTAAACCTCTGTTTACCAGTAGCTATCTGCAGACTGAGGGTGAAAATGTCTAACTCGTGGAATTATGAGGAGTAACAAGGTCATTCATAGACAGCCTGTAGCACTGGGCCCAGAACATCTAAGTGCTCAGCAAAATGTAAGTTTCTGCTAGGAGTTCTGAACCTGGGCTCAAAGATGGTCCCCAGCTGGTTTTTGTATCCATCCCTCAAAATTAAATGCACATTTAAAAATGGTTGTATGTATATTGGAAGGAGAGCCCACAGCGTCTTCAGAAGTTCAGATGGGCCCACAACTCCACCCTGCCAAAGCTAGGAGCTTGGACAATACTGCACAGTGGCTAAGTCTGAGTTCTGAAGTCCGGTGCCTGGGTCCAAATTCTGCCCTGCCCCTCACTAGCTGGGTGGCCTTGGGGGTCATTCAGTACTCGTCACCTCAGTTTCCACCCATAACATGGGGACAGTAATAATACCCTCCTTCCCCCTCTCAGGACTGCTCAGAGCACTAATCCACATGCATTAGAAGAACGCCAGGCACATATATGTGCTATGATGTGTGTGCATTTTATACAAAAACACACACATGCATATCAATTTTATATATGCAAGTATGTAAGCTTTCCTTTTTATTATTAGGAACACCGTTCCAAGGCCTGCTTTTGATTTGTCCCATCCTTGCTCACTCAGTCGTTTCCCCCTCTCTGCTCTGAAGTTGCCTCTTCCCCCTTACCTTCCCTGCTTGCTGGCCTCATGAAACACCCTCCAAGTCAGAGGGAAAGGGCACGGGGTGGAAGGGAGGGAGAAGAATCAAAGTTTGGGGTTCAGCATCCAATCCGGGGGAGTGGCAGGCAGTGAAGCTGGAGACTCAAGGCCTAAAGGCTACAGGGCCCTGAGGGCTGGGTCTGACTTGGAGTCAGGAGTCAGGAGCAGATAAGTGGCTAGCAAGACTCAATTGGGTCTAGCCTGGCCTAGGGAGCCAGGGCTCAGAGCTGGCTGGGGACCAGCCAGGGGACTGTGCACACCACAGCACAGCAAGCACCTTAGTGTCCAGGGTGCCCAGAACCTGAGCCCAGATGTAAGCCCTGAGCCACCCTCTACACAGTCAGGCTTGGGCAGGATGAGCGTGGGGTCTGAGGAACAGCACTGCCTGCAGCTAGGCAGGAGTGAGTGGTGGAGAGCGATACTCAATATTTCGAATTAGAAACATCACAAACTCCTGGAAATGAGAATGAAACGACTCTGCTCGGTGGCGATCAATGGTATTGGCAGGCCCATCGTGCACATGTAGATTCACGGAGGCGTGCTGACTCCCTGGGCCGGCAGAGAAGACACACTTGGGGACAACATGCTCACCCGCCAGGCCTGAGTGGGCAGCAGAGAGAGCTGTGTTAGGGGGTGGACTCCAGAAATGATCCTTTTCCCTCACACAGGACTTCCTTCAATGGCTCACAGCTCTGGGCAGGGATCAGAGCGAAAATATTGAGAAATATATGTTTACTCAAATACATGCTTGATCAGAATGAAACACACATCATTAGCCCTAAAAGTATGATGAAGACAAGAGAGCGTTATTTGCAAATGATCAGCAGTCCTGGCACGGAGATAAACATGTGCAGAAGATGTGAATCTGAACAATGAGTGCCTAGTTCTATTTCTATAAAAACGTAGTTTGCAAGTCCTGCCTGAATTCACTCATGCCAGGGTCCCTTCTTCTTACTTGGTCCCTCTCCATTTAACAGACTCTATAAAGGATGGGCCAAGGACTTGTACATAAGCAACCAACTTTCTGCCATTCTAGAGAGCCAGGGCCCCAGGAGCTGTGGGAGGGCAAGGGAGATCATCTTAGGTACGCCATGACTGGCGGCCTGGGCAGCACCAGGGAGCTCACTGGAATTGCAGACTGCTGGGCACCGCCCCAAACCTGTAGAATCTGAATTGACATTTTCACAAAATCCCCAGGGGAATCGCATGCACATTGAATCATGCAAAGCACCCATCTAGACTACCGTCAATCTTCTAAAACCCCACAGTTTATGATCCACATAAAACGAACACTTCCTTCTTTAATGTGGTTTAAATTTCCCAAAAGTAAATGAAAGCCAATCAAAGCAATGATTACTGAGAACTGCATGTGCAACCACACAACGGAGCGGGGACCAGTGGGGCCGGGGGCGGGGGCCGGGGAGGGAGTGAGGGGAAGAATTACTGATCCACAGAGAACAGCACCCACTGTGCAGGTGGAGTGTCTATGGTCCAGACAGGGACAGCCCTAGAAGTTCCAACTTCTGCATCAATTCTTCCAAATGCAGCTTGGTGCCTCCTATGGGAGGGAGCCTCAACTCCAGACAGATACAAGGGCCAGACATGACTTAGGTTTGCTCCCCTGCCACTTCCATTTCACAGCCCGAGTGCCACCATCTGATGTCAGCTTCACAGTCCTCCTCCCAGGCC
Organism: Pipistrellus kuhlii; assembly: GCF_014108245.1. Taxonomy (NCBI): domain Eukaryota; kingdom Metazoa; phylum Chordata; class Mammalia; order Chiroptera; family Vespertilionidae; genus Pipistrellus; species Pipistrellus kuhlii. The sequence goes on along the minus strand of NW_023425515.1, from coordinate 175,312,763 downwards.
TCTGACACTTCCCTAAGAGTCCCCTTTCCCCAAGTAAGGCCCACAGTCCTTCAACTTCCATCTCGCAATACAAACTAAATAAAGCCATCTTCATCCTGGTCATTCTCCTTTGGGCCCACTTCAGTCAGTCAATGTCCCTCTGTGGGTGTAGGTGGGGAGGAAACATTTAAGCTTTTTCCTTTCCTTTACCTTTAACTTTGTATCCATTACAAACGCATTCTTGCCCAGCCGGTGTAGCTCAGTGGTTGAGCATTGGCCTATGAACAGGAGGTCAGAGCACATGCCCAGGTTGCAGGCTTGGTTCCCAATGTGGGATGATTCTCATTGCTGACATTTTTCTCTCTCTCTTTCCCTTTCTCTCTGAAATCAATAAAAATATTATTTAAAAGTGCATTTTTTAAAAATAATTCTTTATTATTTAAAGTATTACATAAGTCTCCTTTTCCCCTTATTGATCTCTACCCGGCCGCCCCACCCCCAAGCACATGCCCTCATCCCCCTACTGTCTGTGTCCATTGATCATGCTCATACGCATGCATACAAGGCTTTGGTTGATCTCTTATCCCCTCACCCCCTGCCTTCCCTCATAGGTTAGACAGTCTGTTTGGTGCTTCTATGATTGGCTCTTTTTGTTCTTCAGTTTATGTTGTTCATTATATTCCACAATATAAGGAGTGAGATCATTTGATATTTATCTTTCTCTGACTGGCTTATCTCGCTTAACATAATGCTCTCCAGTTCAATCCATGCTATTGCAAATGGTAAGAATTCTTTTTTTTTTTTTTTTTGCAGCGTAGTATTCCATTGTGTAGATGTGCCCCAGTTTTCTAATCCACTCATCTACTAATGGGCACTTAGACTGTTTCCAAATCTTAGCTACTGTAAATTGTACTGCTATGAACACAGATGTACATATATCCTTTCTGACTGGTGTTTCTGTTTTTTGGGGGGATATATTCCTAGAAGTGGGATTACTGGATCAAATGAAAGTTCCATTTTTAACTTTTTGAGGAAACACCATACGGTTTTCCACAGTGGCTGTACCAGTCTGCATTCCCACCAGCAGTGCATTTTATTGTAAAAAGAACACAACCTTGTGACAAAACATCTATAATAATAAAAGCATAATATGTTAATTAGACCAGACAGCTGAACCACCTTCAAGACATCATTCCGGATTAAGCCGCTGTGGTGGGGGCTGAGACAGAGGCTATTAGGGGCAATCAGGCAGGCAAGCAGTTAGGGGTGATCAAACAGATGTGCAGAGTGGTGAGGGGCAATCAGGCAGGCATGCAGAGTGGCTAGGGGCGATCAGGCAGGCAGGCTAGCAGTTAGGAGCCAATGGTCCTGGATTGCAAGAGGGATGTCTGACTGCCACAGGATCAAGCCTAAATTGGCAGTTGGACATCCCCTGAGGGGGTCCCGGATTGCAAGAGGCTACAGGCTAGGCTGAGGGACCCCCCCCCCCTTCTGTGCACAAATTTTATGCACTGGGCCTTTAGTTTTTTAATTAGATTAAAAAATCATGTATAATCCAGTCATTGTAACACCTCTCTTATCTGCATGCTACTGTATTTCCCTCAGGTCTTTTTCATCCAAGTATATGTTCTTACATGGTGATATACATAATGCACAGGCAGTTGTGTTTTTTAACCCAAAGGTTTAACTCAAATATTTTTCTCTGCTGCCACAGTCTTGATGATCACCCTTAGCATCCCCCTCCAGTGAAAAGCCTAGAGGTGAACCAGTTCAGAAAAGAGATGGGTTTCTCCAGCGGCAGACCCCTCCTCACTGCTCATCCTGTGCCCAGTAAGTTTCATGAATGCAGCCAGCTTCTCCACACTACACTGGTGTCACCCACTTTGGAGGGGACCTAAACACACAAGGTAATCACTCATTTATTCATCTGCTGGACAAATACTTGTTGAGCCCTGCCATGTGCCAAGCAGTGCACCAAGGGCTATTTTGTGATGATGAGCAACATGGTCCCATGAGCTCATGAAAGTTTCATGGTGGAGACAACTCAATGGGGCAGCAGAGCACAGGAAGGGAAAGGGACAGACATTCAGTGAGAACTTGCAACAGGCTGGACATTAAATACACACACATATCAGCTCCCGGACCCTCTCAATGAGTCTCCCTCTTTGCAGGTAAGGAAAAGGAAAGGGGAAAGGGAAAGGAAAAGGAAGAGGAAGAGGGAAAGGAAAAAGAAAAGGGAAAGAGAAAGGGAAAGAGAAAAGGAAAGGGAAAGAAAAAGGAGAGGAAGAGGAAGAGGAAGAGGAAGAGGAAGAGGAAACCTGCCCAGGTTATAGAGCTAGGATTGAAACTCAGGATGGCCTGACTTCAAAATTCCTTCTGAGTGTGTTTGTTCATTTATTATAGAGAACAAATTGATGCTCAACAGATGGGAGAGGGGTTGGGGGGATGGGTAAATGGATGAAGGGAGTTAAGATGTAGAAATTGCTAGTAATAACAGTAGTCACAGGGACGTAAAGTACAATACAGGAAATATAATCGATAACATTGTAATAACTATGTATGGCATCTGATGGAGACTAAATTTACCGAGGTGATCATGGAATAAGGTCTATTACTGTCTAATTATTATGCTGTACACCTGAAACTCATATAACATTGTATATCAACTGTATATAAAACAAAAGTTTAAAAACCACTCCTTCTGAGGTCCCTAAGCTCACACTGCATCCTTATGAGGCTGTCTTTCTCTGCTGACCCTCTGTGGGCTCTGGTCATTTTAAAAGGCCATTAAGAGACACTCCCAACAATATGCTTCACTTATTTCACAAAAGAAAGTCAAAAGTGATAGAATACCATCTGGTCTCAGGGGTGTGATCACACTTGGAGAAAGGAGGGAAAAGGAAACTTTCCCACGGAAGCACATCAGCCAGGAGCCCAATTCAGACAAAAGTGTAAGAATTTAAATACCTTACTTTTCACTTGACCAGCTCACACACATGCTATATAAACCTTCTCAGACCCCATTCTGACAGCCAAGTACCCAGGAGGTGAGTCAGTCCGCTTATTGCCACCAGACTTGGAAAAGGCCACCTCCCCCTTCATAATTACTCCAGGCAATCAGCACCAACTGATCAATCAAACAAAGAAAATTGCAGGTTTGAAGCTTTAATTAAATCTATCCGGCACTATCTAATTAAAGAAAATCTTTACTCTTCTACATACTCCAAAATAGACGGAGCCTGCTCCTTCGGGGTTCTGGAAATAATCTGCGATGGCGCGGTCTCACTTAAGTTGGAGGAGCTCCGCAGAGAGAAGACAGTTACTCTGGTCTCCTTTCCTTTAGGCCAGTGGTCCGGTAGACTCATTAGTCAGCAGAGCCAAATATCAACAGTACAAAGATTGAAATTTCTTTTGAGAGCCAAATTTTTTTTTTTTTTAAATATATATTTTATTGATTTTGTACAGAGAGGAAGGGAGAGAGATAGAGAGTTAGAAACATCGATGAGAGAGAGTCATCGATCAGTTGCCTCTTGCACACCCCCTACTGGGGATATGCCCGCAACCAAGGTACATGCCCTTGACCGGAATCGAACCCGGGTCCCTTCAGTCCCCAAGCCGATGCTCTATCCATTGAGCTAAACCGGTCCCGGCAGAGAGCCAAATTTTTTAAACTTAAACTTCTTCTAACGCCACTTCTTCAAAATAGACTCACCCAGGCCATCGTATTTTGTGGAAGAGCCACACTCAAGGGGCCAAAGAGCCACATGTGGCTCACGAGCAGCAGTTTGCCGACCATGGCTTTAAGCCCAAGTTCAGGTAAATTCCAGTGGTGTGTGTGTGAGGGGGAGGGAGGGGCAGGCCAGAGGCGGGGGCTGTGGAAGAGGAAACACATGCCTGGCAGGGTTCCTCTCATCCATAGATGCCCTTTTGGACCTTGGGCTCCTTGTTGAGGCTGCCTCCTCCCACCACTGGACCGCCAGCCCATGTGGTTAGGAAGCATTGCTCAGAGCAGGGCTACTGAGAACTCGGCCACCTCTTATTAGTTCTGTGCTTATTCCCAATTCTGAGCCACAGCTCTCTTCTGCAGAATGGGACTCCAAAAAATATTTACTGGGTTCCTGAGAGAAGTAAATCACACAGTGTGTCTGGGAAGCTTAAACAATCAAACGGAATTGGGAGGGGCAACAGTGGGCTCTTAAAAGGTGGAGTCCTGTAGCTGATGGCTATTTCTAAACCCACATTGGTCTGCAAGAACTCCTCTTGCTTCCTTCTCCCATCTCCTAAGAGCCTTCACAGATTTCTTGCTTTCTGAATTTACCTATGGGCCATGATGAAATCCTGTTATGAATGAAATACAGCTAGACTATTGGAGCCAGGACCTGTCACCTTTCCCCTTTGCTGCATACAGTTTGTATAAGCTGAAGATCCACCTTGCCTGTGATATGTGGCTACAGGATGCTGGAGAAGACAGAAGTTAGATGTGCCTCCACTGATCGGTCAGGGCATCACAAAGCTCCCAGACCCCTAGTTGAGAGCCCCTAGTTGAAATTTGGGACAAAATCAAATTGGGGAGGTGGGGCCAAATCTATAGACTTCCTTCCTTTAAGGCTGCTTGATGAAGCCACCAAGGCTCATTAGGGGACAAAAGTGGTGGTGGTGGTGGTGGTGGTGGTGGTGAGGAGTGAATCAGGAGGGAAAGGAAAAGCCCGTCAGGTGCAGAGAAGCTCACATACATAAACCTTGTGAAGACATGTTCTCCTTCGGGCAGGACGGAAGACACTGTCCTGCCAGCCTCCGAGGTGCTCAGGGGCATCATGAGGTCAGAATTCCCACCCAGACCAGTCTCTATAGCTTCATCGCCTTCATCATGTTACCCTGGGAACCAGAGAGCACAACTCCTGGGGGACAGGTGCCATACATGTGTCTGAGTGTTTCCCATGTCACCTGAAGTTACCACTGAATATGTGTCCTCGTTCTTAAATTTCCTTAATGAAATCTGCTGGGCCCTGAGAAAGAAAACACTTGCACGACACACACCTCAAGCCCTGGAGCCAACTGAAAATAGGCAGAGACACCAAACTCACCTTGTTTCAAGTTTTTACTCACCTTCTTTGTGATAGCTTCCTTGGCCACCCTATTAAAATACTACCTCTTACACATCACACCCCTCCCCTCCACTGATGTGTATTTTCCTCTTAGTGCTTATCTAAGTAACTTTCACATTGACTAGAATCTATAAGACTAAAGGCAAAAGGAACTACACATAATCACCATTCTCTAGTTAAAAGCTTTCCCACTGGGTTACACTTAATGATCTGATACCCTACATGCATACCCTGGACTTGAGCTAATAGTAAATGGATGGTGGGAGTGCAGTTCCTTACTGTTAAGAGTGGAAGGTTCCAGATAAGCAAGGGGAGGAGGCTAGAATGATCCATGTGGTAATGGATCAGTGTTGGAAATTTCAGTATGAACTCATGTTTACCTGAATTTAGATAGATGGATACAGATAAAAATGTATAGGTATGTATAGATATATGGGTTAGTATATGTACATCTATTTCCTTGCTCTGTCATTTGAAAGAGTGTAGAAGCAATGATACCCCAATAGTAATGAGTACACCCAGTGCCAGATTTTGGTTTTAAGACCATTTTTTCATTAAAGGAGCCAAAGCTCATGTGTCCAAAGAGCTTTGGTGAAACAACAGCAGCAATAACACCACCAATAACGAAAATTGACAAGGAAGGGAAAATGTCAAAGGAAACGGGAGCTCCCAATGGCCAAAGCTGGAACAATTTAAGCAACAAAATAAACTAGCATTGGGTTATAAACAAAATTATAAAATCAATACCCATGAGTCCATACTGATATCAATAAATCAATGAATATATGAAAAATAGATTTCTCCTATAGAAGAGTTCCAAATAATTTATGTAGATATTCTACCCTCCAGATGAAGCATAACTTTATTCCATAGGTGTGGGCTGCACATAAGTGACTTCCTTTCAAAGAGGACATGGAGGGGGAGTAACTCTATGGTGGAGAAGGCTGACCAACACAACCTCAGCCAGCTGATCAAGGTCAACATTTTCAGGGATATGTCATGTTGGTAAGCATGCATGCTTGGTATGATGTAATGAAAATGTGACCTTCCTTCTAAAACACATTACTCCAGTTTAATCATGAGAAAAACATGAAATAAATCCCAAACAGAAGGCTATTACACAAAATACCTGACCAGTGCTCCTCAAAACTGTCAGTCATCAAAATCAAGAAAGTCTGAGATACTGTCACAGTCAACAGTAGCCTAAGGAGACATGACAAAGGAACGTAATGGGATCCTAGCACAGACATCATATAAAAACTCAGGAAATCTGAATAAAATAGGCACTTTAGTTAAAACCACATATCAATAGTAGTTCATTAACTGTGACAAACATAGCATACAAAGGCAAGATGGTAATAACAAAGGGAGGCTGGGTGAGAGGTGTATAAGAACTCTCTGCACCATCTTCACAACTTTCCTATAAATCTATTGTAAAACAATTTCTAGTTATTTTAATGAAAAGTTTATTGTTTAAAAAGTGAAAAATTAAAAGATCGCCTCAGTTCCGGTATGAAGGACACACTGATGGTGATAAAGGCAATAGCAGGGAGACCAGTTTTGAGAATCAAAGCAAGAGGTGCTGGTGGCTTGGACCAAAGTGGAAGTATTTAGAAGAGGTGAGCTTTGGATAGGACAGTGTTGATAAAAGAACCATTTACTGAGTGCTTGCCATATGCCAGGCATCTTCACATAGCTTGTGCCTTGTAAGGTAGTTGAATCTTCACAACTTCCCTGCAAGGTATGTGCTACTATACTCCCAACTTGGTGGTGCAGAAACCGAGTCTCAGGGAGAAGTGATTTCCCCAAAGTCACAGAGCCAGTGAGAGTCCAAACAAGGACTTGAACCCAAGTGCACTGGCTCCACAGTCTCTCTCACAACCACCACACCACACCTTGTACTCATCTGGGGCTGCAGGGGATGAGATGGGGCTCAAAACTACAACCAGAACCACATGTTGGTGCCAAAAAGAATTCATGGAAAGTCAGAAGCACAAAAACTGCTTCAAAATATATGGGGCAAAGGCCTAAGCTTTAGGCACAAAGGCCAGTCCATCCAGGAGCTTTATCTCTCCAAAGCAAACAAGACCAACTGTCAACTCTGGAAAGCTATGGACTGTGCTATCTGGAGTCCTCGCCTACCTCTAGGTTCTAAAATAAATTCCTAAATACCAACACTCAAGTTTGCAATGGCTCAATGGCTAAGGAGACACAAGCTACAAAGATAGATAAACCTCAGACTCTCAGAAGTCTAAGTCTGTGTACAAGTTTATGTTGCCCTAATGTAAAATCCAACCAATCAGCAGCAGGTTCTATTGCCTAAAGTCATCCAGGCATCCAGACTTCTTCATTTCCTGTCTCCAGGGGAAAAGACAAAGTAGAATTATCCCAGAGGAGCTTTTCTGGACCAGGCCTGGGAGGGGTGTATATTACCTCTGTCCACTTTCTACTGACCACTAAGCTACACAGCGCCATCTAGGTGCAAGGGGGTGGGGTCTGGGATATATCACCCTGGCTGGGTGACTACTTCCCTCAGGCAACTCTACACTGCGGAGGAGGAGCAAGAAAGATCCACAGGGCTTAACAGGCCACTGGAAAATAAATCCTGACGCCAGAGACAAATGGGGAAACTGCTGAAAGTGCCAAGAGCAGTGACTGCATGGGCAGAAATAATCCGAGAAGATCAGGAGTGTTTTATAGCCCTCTGCACACATCTCCGGCATCGCTCAATCACACCACTTCAGCGCTAGAAGAGGCTTTGAAGTTCCGCTAAACTTAAGTCCTCAATTTACAAGTCAGGAAAATGCCATTGGCCCCGGAAGGAATAGGACTAGTTGAAGAGCAGGGCAAACCACAGTAGAGATGGGATGGAACCAGGACTCCTTGCGCTGGGCCTGGTGCTGGCACCACACCTTGTGGCAGTTCAGACCCATCAAGGAAATAGTAGTCTGGTTCTTTGTTCACTTAAAAGCTGAGAACTGCCCCACCCATGTGGCTCAGTGGTTGAATGTCAATCTATGAACCAGGAGGTCACCATCTGATTCTTGGTCAGGGCACATCTCAGCTCAATCTCCAGTGGGGTCAATGATTCTCTCTAATCACTGATGTTTCTATCTCTTTATCCGTCTTATAATACTTCCTCTCTGAAATCAATCTATCAATGTATCTACATACTAGTGTATATCTATGTGTGTGTGTGTGTGTGTAGATAATATTTTGAGAACTGGTTTTCTTTTCTATAAGAGGAGGATGAGCTCAATACTTGGAGGTATTAGTTGGGTGCCATTTCTGCAGACAAAGAAATGGAGTAAAGTCTGGAGTTACATGTCCAAACTTGCCTGCACCATGAGGACAACAGTCCCAGTTATCAGAGACCCTTGCACAGCACTTTCTGATATTCCCAAGGCTCAGCGAACTAGGGTTAAGGATAAAGAAAGGAGACACTTCCTTATCCCAGCAACAGCCCTTCTGGCTACCACCTGCAGCAAAGGCCAGATGAGGGCCATGGAGTGGCCAACTCCATTCCGGGGAAAAGTCGACTATTTGACCAACACCTGCTGACACTGTGGGCAGGACCCATCATGGGGAGGGGTGTAGGCAGCACAGGCCTTTTGCCTGAGACTCAGGCTCCGAAGTGGGCCTTATACAATATTTTGGCTGCTATTAACTAGCAGATTTGGCGAATGGGCACGGTAAGGTTTTACTACAAAAACAGACTTTGACCTTGAACCACCAGGGTCCAACCCCAACCATGCCTGCCCACACCCACCCTTTGGCACCTGGTGATGGAGCCTATGGATACCCCCTGGGTCACTGCAGCTGGAGTCCCAAGCCCCAAGCCTGACAGACCCTTCTTCCTCCCCTCCTGCAACCCCCTCAGCCCTGAATAATGTGGCCGTGCCAACCTGTGTGAACTTGGTGTCAAGTAGAACCTAGGAGTTTGAATACAGCTGCCCCACGGCAGGTGGCTTCTTAGAGATTCAGTTTTCTTAGAAATCAAACTGAAGGCAATATTCGTACCTCTGGGAAAACTGTGAAGATTAAATGAGATATGACCCATAAGTACCTGGTACACAACAGGTAAATATTCCAACCTCCCAACTCTCCCCTGGGTCCATTTAAGGCATCACAGCTCATGGTCTTACAGGTAAACAATGTCCGCCCCCCTCCACAAAAAAATCTTGCAACTGTTGGCAATAGGAGTCAGCAATCTCCCTGGGAACCTCTGTGAATCCCCCAAGCTTGCCTGGTGAAAGACCATGAATAACACCAAGGGCAGTAACTCAGAAAGACAGGCTGCTGCCCTGTCCCAGGCAACCCTGTCCAGCAGCCTCTGGCCTCTCCACTCTTCAGATGACTCTTTATTAATCACAGATAACTTTCCTGATTAAACACAAAGCTCATCACAACAGGTTTGCCTCTGGACAGCAAATCTGCCGGCATTTATGATGACTCAAACATATTTACTTCTCAGATGTTAGGGTTTTGATAAAATCCATAATGCCTTTGGCCTCAAGCCCTCTTCCTATTAATTATTAAACCCTTGTGTGTTTCGAGGGTAATTGAATCCATGTTTCTAATTAGTTTACACTTAATTCATCAGAACAATTTTTAAAGGGCTGATGGATGTCCCAATAAGCCTCATGGGCAGTTTAATGAATCTGTAGTTAAAAAGAGATTGGACACACACCAAACTGTTAACAGCAGTTACCTCCAGGGAGCGGGGCTGGGACGAGGAGGCACTTGTGTTTTTTTCACTGGAAACACGACTGCATGGCTTGACTTTTTGGAAGTAGTTGAGTTCCCGTTACTTCTACCATTTTAAAGAAACTGCTTAACAAGGAAAATGGAATGAATTTTTAAAAAAGGAAATGAAGTGAATGCAAATGAGTCCCATGCAGTGAGAAGGCTCCTTGTTGTGGAGCGGAAAGCCTGGTTTCTGGCTGCATGAGACCCACTGCTCCATTAGCCACTTAGAAGCTTAGAGAACTGAGGCGCTCACTAAACCCCTGCAAAGAAAATTAATATCCCCCATCTCATGGGTGGGTTGTTGAATTATTGTAGAAAACACGTGGAATGCCTGGTTAAGACTTTTTAGTGTCTCTACTTCCCTTAGGATACACCACAAATTCCTCAGAATGGCATATGGGACCCCTGATGATATGGCTCAGCCACATACCCACCTCCCACTGCACCCCAACCACTGTCATGGAGCACCCTGCTTTCTCTTGTTTTGCCTAGGCCTGTGCACACACTATTCTCTTGGCCCGAAACTCTCTCCCCATCCCTCCTTCCAGGCTGTATCAAGGAATCTCAATTTCCTCCAGAGAGCATTCATTCACTCACTCCATAGTTATTTGTTGAGCACCTACTATGGAACCTGGAGACACAATGCAGAGTAAAACAGAAATGGTCCCTGCAGTCAAAAAGCTTGCAGTCTTGTGGGAAATGAGCATGAATCCAATTATCACACACATCCACATGTAAAACCATGAAGGATGGATGTGTAATTTGAGGGGTTATCATCACAGGAGGGTGTGACTAGATTGAAAATTAGAGTTGTCTCAGAGGACCTGCTGGGTGAGAAAGTGATTAATAAGTTGAGATATGAAGAATGATACCTAAACAAAGGGAAGGTAGAGGGAAGACATCCCAGGCACCCAGATCAGAATCTAAAAAGATCTCAAGACTAGGTCAAATTCCCCAATCACAGCATTCTGGACTATCTGTTTTGTCTCCTTTAAGAGATCATAAATTCCTTGAAATCAGAAGCTGTCTTGATAACTGCTATATTCCCAGAACCTGGTGTTCCTGGTAGGCATTCAATACATCCTATCTAATAAAAGAGTAATATGCAAATTGACCGTACCTCTGCTACACCCACAAGCCACCTCCACCAGCCAATCAGGAGCAAGTATGCCAATCAACCCAACCAAGATGACTGCGGCCACAGAGCTGCAGCACGCAGGAGGCTTGGATTTCCCCGGCAATGGAGGAAGCCAAGCTTCCCTGCCGCTCTGGCCGGCCCAGGTTTACACTCAAGGCTACAAAGTTTCAATTATAGAAGGTAAATAAATCCCAACAGAAATGGCAGCAGCCATGGAGCTGGAGAGAGCAGGAGGACTGAGTTGCCCTGGCGATGGAGGAAGCCAAGCTTTCACATCCCTGGCCTGCCTTGGCCTCCACTCACGGCTACAAAGTTTTAAATAAATCCCAACAAAAATGGCTGCAGCCACTGAATGAGCAGGAGTTTTGGCTCCTCTCAAGGCTACAAAGTTTCAATTATCAAAGATAAGTAAGCCCCAAATACCAGAGCCTCAGCTTGGGTTGCTGGGGGCTTGGCTGGCCAGCAAACAACACAGGCCCCTCACCCAGGCCAACCCATGCCCCAAGAGAACCCCCACCTTGATTCAGGATACCCTTCAGGGCAAACAAGACAGCTCCCACCCATGCACCAGACCTCTATCCTACCTAATCCTATCTAATAAAAGAATAATATGCAAATTGATCATCACTCCAACACACAAGATGGCTTCCCCTATGTGGTCAAAGATAGCTGCCCCCATGTGAACACAAGATGGCTGCCACAAGATGGCCAGGAGGGGAGGGCAGTTAGGGGGGGACCCAGGTCTACAGCTGAGAACAGTTGGGAAGGAACCAGGCCTGCAGGGGTGGGTAGTTAGGAGTGATCAGGCCTGCAGGGGAGCAGATAGGCATCAATCAGGCTGTCAGGGGAGTGGTTAGGAGCAATCAGGAAGGTAGGAAGGCAAGCAGTAGGAAGCCAGCAGTCCTGGATTGTGAGAGAGCAGTCGGACATCCTTCAAGGAGTCCCAGATTGGAAAGGGTGCAGGCTGGGCTGAGGGACACACACACACACACACACATGCACGAATTTTGTGCACCGAGCCTCTGGTCTTAAAAAAATAACAGTGAATGAATGAATGAATGAATGTGTCCAGCATGATATCTGACCCATTACAGGTAACCAGTATCATTTCTTTTTTCTCCTCTCCAGTGTCCTCTCTCTGCTTCAGTCCTAATCAGGGATGCTCCCTCATCCCATGGGTCCTCCAGCTGCCTCCAGCCCACAAAACTCATTCTCAAGGAACTCTGGGGAGAGGACTCTCCAAGGACAATCAGACTAATGTACAAGGCACACTTTTTAAGGTACCTAACAGACAGGTTCTTTAGGGGCCTCTGCTGTGATCTATATTCATAAAACGGTAAATCTGGCAAATTGGGTGAAATTTTTACAACTTCCAAACAGGTGTCTAACGTCAGTAGAGTGAAATCTGCAACCAGCTCCAAATGACTAACTGCATTTCACCTTAGGCTGATGACAGAATGTGTATTGCCGGTAATTGAGGAAAACAAGCCATAGTGTTTCCCATAACGTGAGCCCAAATGTCTAGATTAAGGGATGCTTAGATGTGCTTAACTGGAGCAGTCATCACCGGCGCCCTATCAACCTCCAATGTACAGTGATGCAGTTTATTAGCAATGTCTCCATAGATTATGTTCGCTGTGTTCCATTAGAAAACTTCATTCCATATTAAACTGCAATGCAATCGGACGGCTGCCAGCACGGGAAGGCCATCTCATTGTGCGAAAGCAGAGATGTGGGAATTGTTTCGGTAATTCATCCAGGCAGGGCTGACACTGCATTCTCTGGAAGGCTCTTTGTTCTTTCCTTGCTAATTTCTAAACTCCTACAGGCTTCCCGGCCTTCAGGACCAGCTCCTACTCCCATTTCCCACCCTGATCCATTATGAGAAGAATCTGATCAGCTTCTATTGTAAATTTAATTTCAAGCAGCCAGACGCTGCCTCCTGGCACCCTGGGATGCTGCTGCTTGTGAATAGCTCTAGATGAAATGTGAGATGCTTTCAAGAAGATGGCGATGAACCCCTGGTGGAGAAAGGGAGTCGTTGGGAGATGAATGGCATCTGCATATAGAACAAGCTGTGCACAGTGTGCCCGCTGGCACCTCTTCACGCACGATGCCAGGTGCAGCCTTCAGTACCTTGCATCGCCGAGAATCCTCCCTTTCTCAGAGGAGGACACTGAGGTTCGGGTGGGTTGACTCATTTGTCCAAGGTCACTGACATAGAAATGAGATCAGAATTCAGGTGCCTGACACTAAAGGCCTTCACTCCTCAATCGCCTCCCGTGGGATTCCTCAACCTTAGCGCTGCTGGCATTTGTGGTGGGAGGCTGTCCCCTGCCAGGTAAGATGTTTAGCAGCATCCCTGGCCTCTTCCCACTAGATGCCACAGCCCCTCTCTGGTCTGACAGCCCAAAATGTCTCCAGACATTGCCAAATGTCCCCTGGGGCTCAAAATTGCCTTCAGGTGAGAACAATTGCTCTGCCTCATGACTTATAAATGTACTTGTGTTTGTGTGTGTGTGTGTGTGTGTGTGTGTGTGTGTGTCTTTTTGCTTAACTATGTTTTATTATTTTTCTACAAATATTTAAGTATTCCTTTTGTTTATGTATCACCACAATTAAAAGCAGTTTACATACATTATTTAATTTAATCCTATGAAATAGATACTGATACTAGTATTCCCAGTTCATAGACAAAGATATTGAGGATGAGAGGCGGAGTGAAAAAAGAAATGCATTAAAAATGTACAGAAAGCAGAATTGCAGAACTTATGCCTGTCAGTCAAGACATGACAATAAACACAGAAAGCCTACTGCAGGCTTGTGCCCCACAGATGGGTGACCAGGGGACCAGTAATGCCACCCACAAGGAATGACTCCCTGTGAGTTCAGTACCTGCTTCAGGTATTACATTTGCAGTTCCCTAAATCTAAAATGTCTAACAGTTGAGCCACAGAGATGTGTCAAGACAGGCACCAAAGTCCTCTGCAAACAGTCTTGAGTTTCTAGGTCCTGAGAATAGCAGGGCAGGGGGAAATGCAGATAATGTCTGTGGAGCACTATGGGGTCTGCAGCAGGCGGCTCACATGCTACAACCCTGTAAGGCAGGTCAGTGTCACCTTTATTTTATAGATGAGGCTCAGAAAGGCCAAACTTGGGCAGGTCACAGAGCAAATAAATGCAAAACCGAGCTGCATATAAATCTAGGCCTGTCCTCACTGTACCCTACTGACTCCTGGGAAAACACTGTGACAGGAGGTGACCTACCTTTCTGCCAAATGAATGAAGGATAACGTCAGTGCAGCAAACAGCCTGGTAGGCTGAGAGAACACATTTTACTGGAAACTAGATCCACTGGGCCAATATGGCTCATTTTCTGCTTCCAAGTCAGACACTGTGGAGTCAACCTCCATCCCTTCCTTTTTCTTATTCCCACTCCACAGTCCCTATATATCTACTCTTAACTCTGGGGGGAATGCTTTCCCAGAGCATCACACAAATCCACGGCATCTTCTCTCCTCGTTGTTCCACCTCAGGCGCCACCGTCTCCTGCCTGGCCTGTCAATCACTAGTCTGGTCACCAAGCCAGCGGGTTTTCCATACTGCAGCCAGATTGTGCCAGAATCCTTCATTTAGAAACCTTCATTAGAAAAGCACCTGCCAAATACCTACAGCTAACATCATATTTAATGGGAAAGATTAAATGTTTTAAAATCAGGAACAGGACAAGAATGTCAACTCTCACCACTTCTATTCAATGTTGTTCTGAAGGTTCTATAGAATGCAATTAGGAAAAAAAAAGAAAAAGGATTTGATTAAAAGCAACTAGATTGGAAAAGAACTAAAACTGTTTTTATTCAGAGATATAAAAAACCATTAGGACTATTAATGACAAGTTCAGCTAGGTCACAGGATATAAGATACTGTATTTCTAGATATTCATGAAAATTTCAAAAATTAAATTAAATTAAAAATAATTCTTTATTCATAATAGCATCAAAAAGAATAAAAATCTTAAGAGAGATGTTCAGGTCAAGATGAAGAGGCAAGATAATATATTAAGCTCCCCTTCAACCTAACACCCTAAATTCTCATGGAAACAACCTAAGGTTTATTAAATAAATAAATAAATAAATAAATAAATAAATAAATAAGAGAGAGAGAGAGAGAGAGAGAGAGAGAGAGAGAGAGAGAGAGAGAGAAAGAGAGAGAGAGAGACTGACTATATGTCCATGTTGGAAACTAGGAAAGAGAGAGATGCCTACATGCTATAATCACTAAGGAATTTCTATAAGGTGTAATAGCAAAGAGACCTGATTTTTAAAAAGCTAACTAGACAAGATGTTGACAGAGAAATACAGTTTAAGCCCTGGCTGGTGTGCCTCAGTTGGTTGGGTGTTGTCCCGTGCACTGAAAGGTTGCTGGTTCAATTTCTGGTCAGGGCCCATGCCCTGGTTGCGGGCCCAATCCCCATATTCAAGAGGCAGCCAATCAATGTTTACCTTTCACATCACTATTTCTCTCTCTTTCCCTTCCTTTTTCTCTAAAAAATAAAAATAACACAGTTTAAAATGTGTTCTGAAGTAACTTTAACTACTAGACTAAAAATCACAGAAAGGGCAAAGAAAACTTACACTTGAAGATAGAGAAAGGGAAATGGCATAAGAAAGCTAAAAAACACAAAGCATTAACTATTACACAAATATTACACAATAGAGAAAGTATATCAGTTATCACCAAAAAAAGAGTGAAATAAACTTTCCAGTTAAAGAATAAGACTCTCAGGAAAGATTTAAAAATAAAAATGCAATTACATCTTATATTAAGAGATACATCTAAAACAATGACATAGAAATATTAAAAATAAAGAAAGTGGCAAACAGGGACTCAATAAATACAAAACTAAAAGAAAATAAAGGTGGTAATATTGGTATAAAACTAGAAATTAAAGCAAAAAACCTTTGGGGAAAATATAATTTTTATATTGAAAAATACATATAATTCACTCTGAAGATCTAATGCTAAAAATATATGCTGAAGAGCGTACCATCAAAATACATAAAATAAAAGGATGAATTGACAAAAATAGTGAAAATGTAGTCAACACACTGCTTATCCTTGACAAATATCATCTAGACAATAAAGACATTAGAAAAAATAAATTCTAAAAGTTTTACCCTTCAACCAAAGAATCTGAGGTGTTTTTTTTTTCAAATACTCATAGAACATTTACATAAAAATGATCTTATACTATGAAAATAAAAGCAACAAATTCTCCAAAGTAGAAATCATAATCTAATCATAGTACAATTCAACAGGATAATAATTTTTAAGTATAAAAAAGTTTATTGGAAAGTTTTAGGAAAAATCTCTAGAGGCAAGGAAGGAGCAAAACTGCAATTAGATATTCTTTCTACAATAATGACTATCCATCAAAATTAATGAGATATAGTCAAAGTTATACTTAGGGGGAAATTTTGATTACCAAATAGGAAATAATGGATCTAATTCAATTCACAAAACCAGCAAAAGAGCAATATCAGCCTAAGGTGAGTGAGAGAAAAGAATGCATAAATATAAAAACAGAAATCAATAAGTTAGATAATAGGGAAATAATAAAATTGATAGCCCTAGAATTAGAACTTTAAAAAGACCCATAAAACAGGCAAACTGCAGCAAGACGAACTGAGTAAAAAGAAAAACACAGATGCACAGGAGCTGGTGCAAGAAAGGAGATGTAATCCCAGGAACTGTGGGGATAGAAATGTTCCCTGGGAGAACTATACTTATTTCTACACTGCTACCCTTGACAATCTCCATAAAATAGATGACTTCCTAGACAAGCATACATATAGAAACTGACTCCTCAGTAAAATCTGAGTAGATTAATAACCATGTGAGAACATAAAAGAATCCACAAACACCCAAGGGTCCCCACCAAACACACTTGCTATCCCCCCTACAGACCCAAAGGAGTGTCATTCCAAAACCTTCAAACAGCACATTTTTCATGCTGTTTGGATGGTCCCCCTCTGCGGTCATTTCCCCTCCGAGGGTCCTCCAAGGTGTGAGCTCCTCTGCTATAGGCATAGCTTTCTCTCCAGCCCTCCCCTCGGCTGAACCTGGATGCCCTTGGCTACTTCTGAAATAAACTGACATGACCAGATCAGGAAGGTGACACAGAAGGAACCCAAGCAAGGATAACCCAGTGAAGGTACAAACCCTGGTTCCTCAAACATGGCTGGTTGGCCTGCATGGGCTAAGCGGGGGCCAGGTGCACAATCCAGGACCACCTCCCAAGGTTATGAAACCCCCACCTTCCAGGCGAGAGCAATCCCCACCTCTGGTGAGCCTTCTAACACTTCACTCAGAGCCTGCAAACCCAAATGTCAGGAAACAGAGGTCTGACCACATGTGTGTGGACGCTGCTTTAAAAGAAAGGAAAGCTAGAGTAACCCCAGTCGGCAGAGCTGGAATGTTTCCTGCAGCATCCATACCCCAACCAAGCAGCCCATTAGCCTAACAGGACGTTTTATCTTTCAACATTCATTCAACATTCACCACCGGTCAATGCAGGTGCCCTACATGGTGTCGCCTAAGCTCAACATCTGATGTGAGGACTCGCTCCCCTGTGACCTCATCCAGCCACGTGGTCTTCAGCACTACCTAGCACTGATTTCCTTGAACTCTAAACTCATATTCAAGCCCATTCCTGTCTCTCTCATTACCATGTAACCTCTATGAAGACTGTGGCTTTGTTTTGCTAACAGCTATATTCCCAGCACCCAGGTCAGTGTCTGGAACATACATGTGCTCATGAAATATTTGTGGAATGAATTAGGGCAGTGGGGACTCCAGTCCCTTCACCCAAGTTGCACTGAACACCTACTGTGTGCCAAATCCTGCCGAGCCCAAGGGAGATGAATAAGCCCTGTCTGGTCTAAAACAAACTACTCGTCTGGGGCGCCCCAGACACTCCAACCTCTGCTGCAGGCTTGGCAGTCTCACCTCTGCACTGCCCAGAGAGGGCAGGTTGCCAGAGAGAAGAGGGCTGGAGCGGAATTACAAATATTGTCTGTAACACTGCTCCAGGCACCTTCAACAAAGCCTTGAGGTTAAGGACTTGGCAGGGACGCCTCATTAATTACAATAGCACCACCCCCTCCCCAACCCACCCCTTCAGCTCCCTGGGACTTGGCTGGTTGGCTGGTAAGCCATTAACGCTATAACTTCCTGGGGAGCCCAAAGCCTGGCAGGCAGGACCAGGACAAGGCCTGCAATGGAGCAGAGCAAACTACCATCAATCAAACCTCAGAATGGCAACTCTGGAGCCCTTACAGCTGCCCCAGAAAGTCTGCCCTTTCTGCAGAGGCTGTAGCTTCCATCCCCGTCTCCCTCCGCCATGTGAACCCCCTGCTTCAGAGGCAGCTCAGGGTTACAGGAAAGCAGAATCACCTCCTCCATGGTTTTGTCTTCCATCGCCTGCAATGGGATCTGAGAGAGCGGGATCTTCCCCAAATTTCTGATTCTACACCCATAGCCACAGCCACAAGGTTTGCGGCCAAGGCAAAATGCAAAGCAATTTCCAACAAAGTATTAATGGTTTTCAAGTATAGAATGCAAGTCACAGCCACTATTATTAGCCTCCAACTCCTATCTGCTAGGTCCCAGGGGAGAAAATTAATTTCTGTGTGTGCAAAGAATATACACCAACAGATATTCATATATACACCATTTACACACAAAATCCGTTTTCAAGAGAAAAATTTGAATTTCTCTATAACCCTTTTATGTCTTCTGTCGAGTCTTCCCAAATATCCACCTCATCAACCCTGTCCGCTGAGCACTTCTAAGCAGGAGAAAGGAACTGGAAAATACAAAGAAAGCAAAGGAGCTGAGGGCAGGCCTCATGAAAACAGAGGTCTTCGCTGATGACCATCAATCTCTCAACCCCAGTGGGTTCCTTCTCTCACACAGCTTGGCTCGGGGCCCAGCTACGTGCTGCGGGGAAGAGACGGGTGGTACCTGGTTCGCAGGTTCTCTGGCTGCGGTGGGCCATCGAACACCGACAGGACATCGAAGTCCTCCTCCAGGGCGAAGGACTGGAAGACGAGCTGGATCCTGTGCTGGTCCTCTGCGGTGATGGTCCACGTGCAGTTGGCGTAATTGGGGTAGCCGTACGGGAACCCTGGGCTCTCCACTGTCCCATTGGGACCCTGCAGTTGGAATGTGCAGTTCTGGCCTGGGAGAGAGAAAGGGAGCAATTCAGTGTGGCCTGGAGAACTCCTAGAAGCTTCCAGAGAGATAGGAGCTCTGTGTTAGAGAATCATGAACCCGCTTTTCCAGGTGCTTCCAGATGCCAGCTCCACGCTTATCACAGAGGGAGGGAAGACAGGTGACTGACACTGAGTGTGAGCCTGTTACGCCGCGTACTGTCCAGGTGTACAATGAGCATCGCTGTGCCCAAGCCTGAGAACAACTCTGTGAGGTAGGACACGAAGGCTCAGAGAGAGTGGACAATGAAAAGACAACCAGACTAGGCAGCATGTGGACTTCCCCTTTACATTAAATGCCAGAGTGAGGATTTCAACTTTCTGCACCTTCCGCACCCTCCTGACTCTCCAGGCCCCTCATCTCACCTCCTGTCCTCTCTTCTCACTCCCCCAGAAAATAAAAGCCATCAGTGGGGATCCCTTGTCTTCCCAATTCCAAACCCATCTAGCCTGCCCCACGCTGCCTTCCTTCTTCCAACAGAGGAACCATCTCTCCTTCAATCTTAACATTAAGACAAACCAAAAAAAAAAAAAAATGCGGTTCTATGGAAAGTAAATTCATAGAGTGATCTGATCATAAATTCTTAAATGGACAGGTTACGTTGGGTAGTCATGCCCCAGGCCTGTAACCTCTTTAATGAAAGGTTTATCTTTGCCTTGAGCAAGCCTTGTCCATTGCCTCTGTGCATATAGGTTAACAGGCCTTTGAAATGCATCTTTTCAGACCCCTCAGAAGGAAAACCACCCTCAAGAGAACACATCTTCTCATTAGCCTGTAATCCCATTCCGGCCTGCTTTCTCCTGCTTTCACGCTTCATATAATCTTCCTTACGTCCCTCCCTAATTCCAAATGCATGAAAGAAGATGCAAACTGTTCTCTAAGTCTGTGGAGATCCTGCTTCCAGGCATCTCCTCTGGCTCAAATAAACTTCAGAAAAATTATCTACAGGTCTGGATGTTCTCATAGTTACAACATAATCCTTCCATGTGCCCTTTGGGTCCCAGCCCCCCTCCTCTTCATGAACCTTATATATGCTTCTCTCTTCTATAGGATACACATGCTTAAGCCTTTCCTTTCCACTGGAACCTTCCCATTTTAAATGTGCTCAAGATTCCATCATTAAGAAAACAATTCCCCACTCTACTCCTCATTTCCCGCCAGCCTCATGTCTATCTTCCCCTTCACAGCCAAATTTCTGGAAAACACACCTTTTTTACAAGCTTTGTCTCCATTTCCTTACTTCCCACTCACTCTCCAGCCCTGATGCTTCTGCCTTTTGGTTCCAAAGAGGTCTACTGAGGTCACTGATGGATAGAGCGGGTCTTTTCAGTCTTCATTTAATAGAGCTCTCTCTCATCTGCCTCTAACAGTGTTATACATCCTCCTGAAAACAGTCCTCCCAGGCCAGTCTCAGACTTCACTGTGTGTGTGTACAATGCCTGGGGACAAGGCTGAAATGTAGATTCTGATCCACACCATCTGGGTGGGGCCGGAGTGTCTGCTCCTCTAACTCACTCTCTGGTGAGGCTGTGCTGCTTCTCAGAAAGCCCCTCATTGCTGTTCAATAATAAAAAATAAAATAAATCAGTTAAGGTCTACGAAGGTCTCTGTACAGTCCGGCCCCTGGTGACCTCTTAGCCTTGAATCCACTGGTTTCCAGTCAAGCCCCGCCCTTCTCAGTCATCTGTATCTGATGCACTCTCTTACTGCACAGCCACAGGACCTTTGCATGTGCTGTTTTCTCTGCTTTGAACACTCTCCCATTCCTACTTGGCATATTTATCTTTCAGATCATGGTCAAGGGCCTCTCCTTGACTGGAACAAACTCCCTATTATATGCTCTTGTGACACCATAACCTCTCACTGGTAGCACCTATCATAGAAGCAAATTTCCATGTTTCCGTGTGATTATTTAATAAATATCCATCTCCTTGCCAGGCCATAAGCTCCATGAGAAAGCAGACTATATAAGCGTTTTCCCATTTTTAAAGCCACAAACCAACCTCAGTACTAGGCACATGATAAGTTCTCAATAATTTAACACATTGGAAATAATGAACAACATAAACTGATGAACAAAAACAAACCCGGAGACAGGGAAGCATCAATCAGACTGTCAAACCTCAGAGGGAAGGTAGGAGAAGGTGGGGGAAAGAGGGAGAGAGCAACTAAAAGATTGTATGCATGCACATAAGCCTAAACAGTGGTCACAGACAACAGGGGCGGGGAGGGGGGGCATACGTGGAGAAGGGTTTGGGATAAGAATGGGGGATCAGAACATTTATGTGATACCATAATCAATAAAAAGTAATAATAATTTAACACACTGTATTTGGTTAGACGCTCTTCTAACAACTTTATACGTATTGACTTGTTTAATCCTCACAACAGCATTATAGGGTGGATACTATAAAAATTATCTCCATTTTACAGGTGAAGAACTAAGGCAAAGATAAATGAAGGGAGGAGGCCCAAGTCCCACTGTTACTCACAGTCAGGATTCAAAAGTAAGAAGTCCACTTCAGATCCACCTGCTTAACCATGATGCTAATACACTGACTCAACACCAATTATTTTTTAAAGCCCACATTAGGGATTAACTGACAAAGGACAGTTAATCTCTAAAATGACTAATATTGAAAAAATAAGCTGTAACACAAAGCATCCCAGTAAGAGAGCAAAAAGTTAAGGTCTTCTGAGTAAATGCTAAATGGGCATTTAATAAAATAAGACATGTAGACCTGATTAAAATAGCACCCGGGACCAGGAGAAAGAATATTTCCTTAGCCATCGTTTTAGAACAATTACCTACATGGTACTCTTGGTGAAATAACTGATTAAGATCAGGAATGAGACAGAAATGCTACTATCACCTCTGAGATTTCACGCCTTATTGGATGAGCCAGCCCATGCGACACAAGGGGAGGAAATGAGGAAGAAGCGAGCATATGGTTTGCAGATGATATGTTAATATACCCAGAAAACCCAGGAGAATTAATTATAAAGTTATTAGAACTAATAAGAAATTTTAGCTAAGTAGCCAAATGTGAAAGAAATATACAAAATCAATAACATTTCGCCGAAACCAGTTTGGCTCAGTGGATAGCACGTCGGCCTGTGGACTGAAAGGTCCCAGGTTCGATTCTGGTCAAAGGCATGTACTTTGGTTGCTGGCACATCCCCAGTAGGGGGTGTGCAAGAGACAGCTGATTAATGATTCTCTCTCATTGATGTTTCTAACTCTCTTTTCCTCTCTCTTCCTCTCTGTGAGAAATCAATAAAATATATATTTTTTAAATCAATAACATTTCTATTACCAGAGACAGATGAGAATATAAAGAAAACAGATGAGAATATAAAGAAAATATAAATAAACTTAATACGGACTGTGTAGGCACTGTATGAAAATAACTTTTATAGAGGGATAAAAAAATTTTTGAATAACTGGAGAGACATAGCATAATCTTGAGTGGAAAGACTACTGAAAGGTTAATTTAGCATATTAACCTTTTGAGAAGTTATTGAAAAGTTAATTTATAAGCTTAATGCAATTCTGATCAAAAGCCTGATGACCTGTTTTAAATTTAGTAAAATGACACCTAAAGTCTAACTGGGAACATAGGCATTTACAGACAATGCAGAAATGTATTATAGTAGTAGCCTTATCCTACAGGGTACTAAACAGAACCAGCAAGTGACATTTATGAAAATAGTGTGGAGGAGGTCCAAGAGTGAACAGGCAGAACATGAAATGATATTGCAAAATAGTCTTAATACACATAAAAATTGAAATATGTGTAAGACAACATTAAAATATCAATGAGAAAAGAAACACATTTTTGCAGGGTCAACTAACTGTTTGGGAAAAGAATTATCTCATTGACTCGCACCACATACTAAATACATTCCAGATAGAATAAAGAGTCATAAGCTAAAAAAAAAAAAAAAAAACCCAGCCAAAAGCACAGTTAGAAGAAAATATTGGCAAACAATGACCTAACTGTGTGATTTTCTGAACATAAAAGCTATGGAAGATACAAGATTGATGGTTTTATTTTATTTATTTATTTAAATATATTGTATTGATTTTGTACAGAGAGGAAGGGAGAGAGATAGAGAGCCAGAAACATCGATGAGAGAGAGTCATCGATCAGCTGCCTCCTGCACATCCCCCACTGTGGATATGACCGCAACCAAGGTACATGCCCTTGACCGGAATCAAACCCGGGTCCCTTCAGTCCCCAAGCCGACGCTCTATCCATTGAGCCAAACCGGTCTCGGCGAAGATTGATGGTTTTATACAAAAATTATTAATGGTTGTATGTCAAAAATAGAAGCAAAATGAAAAGGCACATAAAATGATAGGTAAAAAGTAATATTCTTAATACAGGAAGAACTTTGATGAGTCAATAGGAAAACAACAAGCAGTGTAACTGAGGGTCTTGAAGAAGTTAGTTCACAAAAGAAGACCTAAGTACCCCCAGAAACTAGAAATATATTTCTACAATAACAACTAAATAAAACTTCTATCTCTACAATTCCAAAGGAGTCCCCTAGTTCACTTCCCCTCACTGGCAGTGACACCAATCTTCTGGGCTCATGCTCTAAAACCTGCCGGGTGTTGTCACTATATCATGTCACTCATGCATTTATTCATTCCTCTTGGTTCAATCCTGGGATGGGCCATGAGCCTTGGACCACAGATTAGACATAAGCAGATACATGTACAAATAGAAACACAGAGTGATCCTCAAGTACAGATCCCATAAGAGCCACACCTTTAGAGCTACCCTCATTCATGTCCTGGACAATCATTGACACCAACATTCACCACCATCCCAGCATCCCAGACTAGCACAGTTCTGCAGTTTCTGATTCAGAATCTGGGTACTAAGAGTGAAAAAACAGATGAATAAGGTTCAGAACAGAGCCCCCAGGGAACACTTTCCATGTACAAGGTATAAGGAAGGAGACAGAGTAGGGGCAGGGCGGCAGGCAGAACGGTGGGAAGAGAACCAGAGGGAGAAGGTGATTCAATGTGTGGAGATCTAAGTGTGGAGAGGCTAAGACGAGGGTTTGGGAGGAGGCCTCTCAGTCTTATGTCTAAATGGTCATTCTAGAAATAAGAACACAGAGTGAAAGCTTTATCCTGGTTCCTACTTCATCCCCAGTGCCTGAATTCAAAAAGTATCTGCTGAATGGATACATGAATTCCAGCAAAGACAAGTGGCAGGTGGCAAGGGAACAGAGAACAGATTATAACAGGTAAAGGCAAGATTGGCTGGTGAGCGGGTAAAAGACACTATATTTTAAACAGTAATTTATACTTTTCTCATTTTTGAAAATTAGAAAGATATAGGCAAGAATTTTTTTTTAAAAAGGACACATCATAATCTCACCTTCCTACCAGAGGCAACTGCTGTTAGTATTTTCATTTACTTTTTTTCTAATTTCTTCATGCATATTTCACACTGGTGAGATAATCCTATATAATGAAAGGCTAATATGCAAATAGACCAAACCAAACGGTAGAACAACCAAACAATTGATTGCTATGACTTGTGCTGACCACCAGGGGGCATGTGCAGGTGTTGACCACAGTGAGATGGTGGAGTAAGTGAGCGAGGGCACCAGACCCAGGCAGGTTGCTGGTCACTGTCATTGAGGCGAGCCTCTGGTGCTTACTGAAAATTCTTTGTTCCCACATGCCACAGTCCTGCCTGGTACTTGCACCTGCTGCCTATGCCGGCACCAGCCCCACTGCTGGTACCCAGCACTGGTCCCAATCACTTGGCACCATCAGAGGGTGTGAGTGGAGGCTGTTAACCCGATCACCCCTAAGGGCTTCTCCACCTCCCCCTGCTCCTGAGAGGTGATCAGGGCAGCAGCCTCAGCTTGCACCCACTGACAGTGCTGGCCCCGCTCACACCCACTGCTGGCATCGGTTCCAATCACTCAGCAGCATGGTCAGTATGTGGGAGCGGCAGCGGGGCTGCTAGCAGACAGGGAACTAGGGGCTGCAGTGGGAGGAGCTAGGCAGGGTTGCAGAGGATGGGCTGATACCCACCCCTGTGCCTACCACAGCCTCACAGCCTACAGTTCCTTTCAAGGTGATTTCATGCACTGGGCCCCTAGTGTGTATATAATGTTGTATTCTTTTCAATAAATTATTCTTTTGCCAAATCACAGAAGGTCATAGGCACTTCTAATATGCATAAATATCCTTACATGCAACACAAAGATTACAAAGAATTCATCTCTCCTCTCTTTCCCTTTCACCCAACCCAAAGTAACTGACATTAACAGGCAGGTGTCCTGCTCCAACCTTCTCCTCTCTCATGCAAACAAACGGGCACAGTAAGGCAGAATTTTTATTTTTTGTTTCAAAAGTGAAATTGAGTTCAGCTCATTTCTCTGAAACTTGCTTTCTCACTTAACAATCCTTCAGGGGCACCTTCCAGGTCAGTAAATACATATCTAACTTGTTTTTCATATAAATGTGTAATATTCCAGAGCAAGGATGTAACTCAATTTATTCAACCACTCCCCTGCTGATGGCCATTCAGGTATTTTCTTGGTTTTCTTTTGCAACAACTCAGTAAACATTATAACATGAGCATTTCCCCAAGATATTGAATCTGTTCATAAACAGCATTTCAAATGGATGCACAACATTCCAATATATGGTTATACTAGAATTTACTCAACCATTCCCCTGTCAAACATTTAAATTGTTTCTGGATTTTCCCCCTATCCTATATAATAAAAGGCTAATATGCAAATCAACTGAACAGCGAAACAACCAGTCGCTATGGCATGCACTGACCACCAGGGGGGCAGACACTCAATGCAGGAGTTGCCCTCTGGTGGTCAGTGCATTCCCACAGGAGGAGCGCTGCTCAGCCAGAATCCGGGTTTATGGCTGGCAAGCGTAGCGGCCTTCGACTGCCTGCTTAGGGAAGCAGGCCTAAACCATCAGTGGGACATTCCCCAAAGGCTCCCAGGCTGTAAGTGCAAAATTGAGTGCACTGGGCCTCTAGTTATAAATAAGACTCTTAGGAAGGTCTAGTGACAGAATGTTGGTCAGTTCAGTGGAAAATGCTTTTCCATGGCCAGAGTCCCAGAATGAATGTTCACTTTTGCAACAGTGGCATCCAGCTTTGGTTTCGGGGGAGGGAAGGTATTGTCCATAACGGGTTGGCTGACCTCTGTGACAAGCATTGTCAGAGGTGTGTAGTTAGGGCTGGACGCCTGACTGGTTTGGAAGTCTCCCTGAAATCAAATGTGTGTTCATGAACTAAGAAAGTTATAACCCAGAGCACTCCGACTGAAATGCTAACAGAGTGGGAGTCCATGCCAAAGTGGCTGAACATTCTTTCATGCCTATGAAATGCTGAGCTTTTTCCAAGAAAACAGCTACCTGTTCCTCACTTCAGTGACCAGCTTCCTGCCTTGTAAATAGGAATGCTGCTGTAGACGTGCATCTGAGTACCCAAGATGGTGTCTGTCTTCTCTCACCCATGCCTCTAAGTCAACGGAGCTACCAAACATGACCCATTTTGAGCTCAAGAACAATCCTGGAGAGCTGGATTCTTCAGGCTGTTGCGCACATATTTATTTTTGGATGATTTCCCTAGGACACTTCCAAGGTGCAGGTTACTGGGCCAAAGGATATGACCTTACTGAGGCTTTGGCTCTGTTTCGCCCATTGGTTTCTTTCTTTCCAGAGTAAGTACATCAATTGCATTCTCAATAGCCTGTGTAGGAATGCCTATCTCAAGGCACACTCACCACCACTGTCCATGATCTCACTGAGAAGTTTTTGTCTACTTGTTGGGTACAAAAAGTGCTATCTTATTTTATTTAGCATCTCCTTGTGACTCAGATTCAACATGTTTTCAGACCTTTCCTGGTGATTTTAATTCCTCCTTTGGGGAACTAGCTGATAAATTCCTGTGCTCATTTTTCAATGTGGTATTTTTTTCTCACTGATTTGTATATTTAAACCTTCTGGGCATCGTATGTAGTACATAAGTACACTCCGTAGTCGTTTTTGCCTTTTTATGCTGTTTGACATAGAGGTTTCTCAATTTTATGTACTTAAATCTTCCATAAGCTCTTACCACTTTTCTTATCGATTTGTACTAACTCTTTATAGAATCAGGATTTCACTTTTTTGTCAATGTTGTGGCAAAGATTGTTTTCTACCTGGTTATGTGCTTTGTTTGGTTTAGCTTTTTCATGCCTTTATACAGGCAGTCACATTTACCTATCTTTTTCTCAGTAACATGTTTCCTTTTGGATGCTTAGAAAGACTTCACTCTGGTTTCTCATCTCACTCAACAGAAAAGCCAAGGACCATGTTGTGTCTCAAATGGCCTACCTGTGGACAGCCACTGCCCCTTTACCTCCTCTCCTGTCTCTCCTGAGCTCATCCCTGTAATCGCCATGCTGCCTCCTAGCTGTTCCTTAAGCCCATCACTTGCCCACTCTGGGAAACTTGCATTTGCTCAAGGTATAGCCCAGAAAGCTCTTTCTCCAATGCTCTGTGATCCCCTCCCCCATCTTCTTCAATCTCAGCTAAATATCACTTCCTCGGGCCCTCCTCTCAACCCAGGTGCTCCAGGTTCCTGTTTCATTTTTCCACAAAGCACTTGGCACCCTCTGACGTATACTTTCCTGTTTATCTTCTGTCTCCCCAACCCTCCATTAGAATGCAACCTCCAGGAGAATGTGAGCTATTTTGTTCTCTGCTCTCTCCCCAGTACCCAGACCTGTACCTACACTCAGCAGATATTCACAGACGAGCTGTTGGTTAAAAGAATGAATCCATGGATACTGCTTGTCCATCCAGCTCTCTGTGTTTGGAATGCTCTCTCTCTAGTTCCTTCACCCTGCTGTCCCCGGGCACTTCAACACTGGCAGCCTCCTCGGGAAGCCTCCAGACAATGCCAAGTCCTCTTCCTTTGTCTGCCAGTCCTTGGTGAATGAATTAGTAAATATCACTGCTTTCACCAATGGTGATGTCATGATATGTTTGCATGGCTTTTCCTCCAATGGCCTCCTTGAGATTCTCATGTATCTTTATCTTAGCATCTCACTCAGTATTTGCCCACAGTGGGCACTCAGTACATATTTCTGGAACAAATGGATGACTGAAATGAATTTTTTAAGTAGTCAGATAACACGTAGCATCTTCATTTGTCCGTGTATTTATGCTTCTGAAGGTGGCTTTATGAAAAAGTTACAAAAAGTCTTGGTTTCAAATTTCCATTATACCACTGAATACATTGTGGACAATTTACATAAAATTTTTTATTTTTATTTTTTAATTTATTTGTTATTGATTTCAGAGAGGAAGGGAGAGGGAGAGAGAGAGAGAAACATCAATGATGAGAGAGAAGCATTGATTGGCTGTTTCCTGCACACTCCTCCCTGGGGATTGAGTCTACAACCCGGGCATGTACCCTGACCAGGAATCGAACCATGACCTCCTGGTTCAAAGGTCAACCAATGAACCACACTGGCTGGGCTAAATAACACTCTTTAAATCTTCATCTCAGCATCTTTAAAATTAGCACTCACTTCTAGGATGGCTATAAAGATTAATGTGATAATATCTGTACCCAACACACTGTAAATGATCAATAAATACCAGCTAATCTTTCAGTAAAGGTTTATACTTCTCTTTATGTAGGTCCCAGTCACATCCTGATAAGGTTATTCCCAGACATTTTATGCTCTTTTTGTTACTCTAGTGAATGACATTTTTCCCATTATTTTTTTTCCTAGCTGGTTATTACTGATATACAGAAAACCTATTGATTTTTATACATTCATCTTGCATACAACTGGGTTTCTGAACTCTTATTAATTCTAACGATTTCTCAGTTGATTCCCTTGGGTGTTTTAGTTACACAATCATGTTGTCTACCAATAATGATAATTTTGAGGAGATAACTCTTTTGAGAAGTTTGGCAGGAAAATTCAATTCAATTCTGCAAATATTTATTGACTGCGAAGGTCAATTTTGGACAAATTTAGTAGAAGCTGCCGGTGGGACATCCAGATGGAGATGGCCAGAAGGCAATTAGTTCTGTAGGCTGGAATTTGGGAGCACAATCGGGCTGGAGATATAGATTTGTCGGTGATGTGAATTAATGAAACTGGCTGAGGAGGAAACACAGAGGAGAGCTGCAGAGCTGGCTAAGGAATCATGCCAACTGAAGACAGCTCACCTGCCACATGGAAAGCCAACTGTGCCCCTCGAGTCCACAATGGGACTCTGGCCCGACTCCATGTATGCCTGCTGGCAGGGGCAACTTGTCTGCACAGATGGAGAAGCAGGGGTCAAACACTGTCTGTGGCCTCGGCATTTACCCTTCAGGAGTGAACCAGAGGCCACGGGTGGAGAGAAGCTGGCATGGAGCCTCGCTTGCATCTCTCTCCTATACATCAAGCTTCGGTCACACCAATTCATTATCTATATAAACCCAGGCCCTTTTAGACCTTTTCCTAGAATGCTCTTTCCCTGCCTTCTCAACCCAGAAAACCATACTCACTGTTTCAGATCCAGTTCACACATAGCACCTACTCTGAGGAGCCTCCCTGTGGTTCTCAGGCAGCAAGCTTCTCTCTCCATCTCTCTCTTCCTCTCCCTCTCGCTCTTCCTCTCTTACAGCCATCCACCAAAATTCAGGCCTCTTCCCTCCCAATCTGTGCCTTAAAAAAAAAACCAATATGGGATGCCACTTAAAATCCTTCAATGGCTCCTCTGGATAAAGCCCCAGATCCTAACTATGGCACATAAGATTCCAGGATTCCCTCTTTTTTCTTTTCTTTATTGATTTATTACATATGTGTCTTTATCCCCCATTACCCACCCACCCCCCCCCCCCGCCATCCCTTCCACTCTTGACTTCACCCCCCTGTTGTCTGTGTCCATGGGTTAGGCCTATATGCATGCATACAAGTCTTTGGTTGATCTCTCCCCTTTACCCCCACTCTCCCCTACCTTTCCTCTGAGGTTTGATGGTCTGATCAATGTTTCTCTGTCTCTGGATCTGTTTTTGTTCATCAGTTTATGTTCTTCATTATATTCCACAAATGAGTGAGATCATGTGATATTTATCTTTCTCTGACTGGCTTATTTCGCTTAGCATAATGCTCTCTAGTTCCATCCATGCTGTTGCAAATGGTAAGAATTTCTTTTTACCACAGTATAGTATTCCATTGTGTAGATGTACCACAGTTTTTAATCCACTCATCTGCTGATGGGGACTTAGGCTGTTTCCAAATCTTAGCTATGGTGAATTGTGTTGCTATGAACATAGGGGTGCATATATCCTTTCTAATTGTTTTTTTCTAGTTTCTTAGAATATATTCCTAGAAGTAGGATCACTGGGTCAAATGGGAGTTTCATTTTTAGTTGTTTTGAGGACACTCCATATGTTTTCCACATTGGCTGCCCCAATCTGCATTCCCACCAGCAGTGCACGAGGGTTCGTTTTTCTCCACACAGGATTCCCTTCTTGCTACTCTTTCTGTTAAATGACACCTCAGCCAAGCCCAGCTCCATTTGATTCCTTTAATGCTAAAAACTCCTTTGCTGACTCTGGGTGCTCAAACCTGCTGTTCCCTCTGATTGAAGCATCCTCTCCCCATCCTCTGGTCTGACTAAATCCTATTCATCTTTTAGGTTCACCACTCCAAGGGGAACTTATTGTCCCCTACACTAAGGAGTACTGTCCTCATCCCAACACACACCCAAGCACACACGCTGCTGCATGTCCTCACCATGCCCTGTACCTCCATCATCACACACAGCACCAGTCATGGTATCATTCAGTGTCTATCTTCCCCTTGGGGGCAGAAACCGTGTTCTGTCATATTCATATTCACATTGATCTCCAGCACGTTGCCTGAACAACAGGTGCCCCAAGAGATTTGCATAATGGCTACACCTTGCACAGGACTCTACTAGGTCACACATCCCGCCTACCTGCAGACCCAGAGCTCCTCCCAAGACTGCTCCTCTCTGCAATCCTAGTGTCAAGCTCACCGCCTGGTATGGATGGCAGATGAGCACTGAGTTTTGGATGAGAGAATCATCACAGGTGTTTCTAATGAAGTTGTACATTGATCCCCCCCCCCCCCCCCCCCCGAAGTCTTAACAATCAGAGAAATTCCCACTAATGTGTTACAATCTAGTCCAGGGTTTCTGAACCTCAGCACTATTGACATTTTGGGCACTGGGCAGGATAACT
Source organism: Pipistrellus kuhlii (assembly GCF_014108245.1). NCBI lineage: Eukaryota > Metazoa > Chordata > Mammalia > Chiroptera > Vespertilionidae > Pipistrellus > Pipistrellus kuhlii. The sequence continues at coordinate 175,281,252 of NW_023425515.1, read as the reverse complement.
GTTTTTTTTGTAGGGGGCAGTTTTGTACATGTAAGATGTTTAGCAGCATCCCTGGCCTCCACCCAGTGAATGCCAGGTAGCACCTCCCAATTGTGACAACCAAACTGACTACAGATAATGGCAAACCTCTGCTAGGAGGGGAAATCACCCCTCATTGAGAATCACTGGTCCAATGCTTAGCTATTTGGAGTTCTTACTGAAAGCTAGAAGTAATCTCCCTAGAATAATACACATAGGAATCTACCCTCTCACCTTTTTCATTCATTTCAGGGGATTCGCAGGCCAAAGTAGCCTACCCAGGGGCCTCCCAGACCAGAGACTCTTCACTTTTGTTGAGCCTTGGCCCCCCTCTGGCAGCCTGGTGTAACCTTCTCAAATGATGTTTCTAAATGCATCAAACAAAATATATAATTATATTGCTATATAATTTTCAAAATATTTTTAAAATTTGACATATAGTAATACAGGTACTTCTTCATTAATGCATATTAACAAGATCCAGCAGTGGGCCTGCTACCCACTGTGGTCTGAAGCATAGATGCTATTTCTACAGTCACAACAACTGTACTGTTCTATGAAAATATGTGTGATCAGATCAGTGACAAATTCATGGGTACTGCTAACACTGCAGTGCTTTGTTGCCTGTCCTCACAATTGGTAGAAATGCTGAGTTTCAATAGGAGATTAATGAAAAAAGATGCAATTTTCCCCAGTTATCTTAGGGACCCCCCCAGAGTATATTAAGGATCCAGAAATCCAAACCAAATTCAATCTTCCATTCAGCAAGTCTGAGGAGGGCTGCTTAGCTCCAGGCTGTGTCTATATGGCGGGAGAAGGGAGATGAGGGGGTGAATTTTGTATATGGTCCATGTCCCCAATGAGCTCACAGTGCAGTACAGGAACAGACAGACATAGCCATATTCCTAGCTGTGTCTCCATTTGACAAGTGGTTCAGGAGACCTCACAGTTAGATCCCAGGGGAACCTAGGGAACATACACACACACACACACACACACACACACACACACACACACACACCCAGAAAGGCTGGTGCTTTTGTACACGTCTGAGAAGAGACTCAGCCTTTATCCACATGCTTTACAAACATTATCCCCCTAACATCTGCAATGACTCATTCAAATGGCTCTACTGGCCTCACCCCTACCACTTTACACATGAAAACACTGGAGATCCTCAAGGTTGAACAACATGCTCAAGGTCAAAAAGGTAGCCTTGGAAGAGCTGGATTCAAACCCCAATCTGTGCAGAAAGGAAGCTCAGGTCCCTTCCCCTGCAAGGCTCTGTGGATTCCTCCACACGCCATCTGGGGACACCCTTCCAAAGCTAAGGTCCTGTTTCCACTCTGCACCCACGCTGGGGCACAGCCTGGGGTTTGTTCTAGAGCTTAACACAATTTCAGTGCCTTGGGGACTGAAAACAAAGCAGGGTCTCCTTCTTCCTCTCACGCTGGGGCTGCAAACTTTGTTGTTGGCACCAAACGTGTGGCAGCTAGGGTGAGGCAGCAAGCTTGTCTCTGTACCACATCCAACTGCGCTGTGGATGGAAAGAAGCCCAGGCTACTCAGCTTCCTGCTTCTAACTCTAGGCACTCTGACTGTCCTGCACATGGCGAACACAGAAGCCACCACTGCAGACCAAATATGATTTCCCTCCCTGGCGATACAGACACAGCTCATTTGTCATCGTTCTGAGCCAACACCAGCCAGGGGTTGTTTATTATGTTGACGGGGAATCCTGGACCAGCAGAGGTATCTCTGCATTGCTGATGGCAGAGGCTCTCATTCATTGAGTTGTGCCACATCCCTGGGTCAGCACTGAGAGAAGGGGCCAAGTGTCTGGGGACAGCTGCCTCGCCAGGCTGGGCCTACTCCTGGCTGGGTCTTTCAGAATGAACACAGGGAGCTATCATTGAGTTCTCCTCAGCTGAGGAGATGCCTGAGCTGTGGCTTGGGTCCCAGGGACTAGCTGAGCACAGAGACTGACACACAACAGTTCAGAGCTTAGCAAATGCTTAATTCATGCATTTACTCAATTAAAAATTAGTACTAAGCACCCACTGTGTCTCGGGTACTATTCCCTTTCCTCCCACAAGCTGGTCAGGCTCTTGCCTCCAGGGCCTTTGCACTTGCTCTCTCCTCTTCTGCAAAGTCCACTCACCCCAAACACAGCGAAGTCCTTCTCCTCCTTCAAGTCTTTGCTCAATGTTGCCTTCTCAATGAGGTCTACCCTGACCGCCCTTTATAAAATGACAACTCTACTCCTATCTTCATTCCTAGCACTTTATCTTCTTTACCTTTCTGTTTCTCTCTAGCAAATCATGTATCACTCTATAGCAGTGATTCTCAGCCTGTGTGACGCTGCACACTGGTGTGTCACAAGAATTTTTAAAACATGCAATGCCTGACTTTTAGTCAGTGGCATTGACTTTTAGTCAGGGGCACTGACCTCAATGACAACAGTCACACAATAGTTGGCATCTGGTGTGAATAAATCAAAATTATATCTGTATTTTTGTTAAGATGGGCAAAAGATATTATTTTGTGTGCCACAGAATTTTAGTAGTTAATTTATAGGTACCATGAGATGAAAAAGGTTGAAAATCACTGCCCTATAGAATCCTATGTATTTTACCTATATATTGCATTTATTATCTATTACCTATTTCCTCCTGCTAGAATATTCAATTTATAGGTAAGGTCCTGGTACCCCTCAAACCCTCTTACAGCCCAGTGGCCTTTGCTAAGGGATAGTACAGAAAGGTACCTGCACAAGGTGCCATTCAAAAGGGGCTCAGGAACTGACATCAGCAAGATGGCAAAATAGGAAGCCCCAGACTTAGTTCCCCCATAGAGACATTAATTCACAATATATGTTCTAAAAATTACTTGTGAGAACTCAAGAAACCATTAAGAAGTTGCAGTACTCCAAGCAAGCTCAAAGGCAGAAACAGTCACCCTGAAAAGGGTGAGAAAAATAGTCACAGCATCCACAATAGCTCTTGCCCCCAGCCTGCACAACTTAGCAAGAATGGAACAAGATCCCAACCAGCAGCTTCTCCCTTGGCAAGGAAAGAGAAGAATAGAATGTAAGACCAATGTTCTACTTTGGTAGGAACTACCCAAGGGACTGGTTTCTGACTCTCTGGACTTTGAGTGTAAACAGGAAACCAGCATACTTTGGATGTATGAGAGCCCTGAAGAACAAAAGAATGCTTTTTGCAGCATCAGAAAACCTGCAATGCCACAGAGACTAGAGGGAATAATAAAATAAAAGCTCCTGAGAAGAAGGAGGGAGGCGGGAGGCAAAACTGAAAAAATACAGGTACAAACACAGAGAAAACACATTCCTAGATTCCTGGGACAAGGTTTAAGAGCCTCCAAAAGCTCTAGCCAAGGGAACTGGTGAAGGTCTTCCATTGTATGAAGCCAGTCCATAAAGGCAGGAGAGATGGCACAAATCATGACAAAAAATTACAAGGCACATAAGGAACAGGGAAACATGACCCAATCAAAGGAATGAAATGAATCTCCAGATACAGATCATAAAGAAATTGACAAAGAATTCAAAATAATCATGTTAAAGAAACTCCATGCACTACAAAAGAGTACAAGCAAATAAAATCAGAAAAACAATGCATGATTAAATGAAATTATCAACAAAGAGATAGAAATTATTAAAAAGAGTAAGAGAGAAATTTAGAATCTGAAGAATATAATAACTGAATTGAAAAATTCACTAGATGGATTCAACAGCAGGCTTGATCAAGCAGAAGAAAGAACTGGTGAGCTCAAATACAGGTACTTTTCAATTATCAAGTCAGAGGAACAAAAGAAAGAAGAAAAAAAAAAGATAGTAAATAAAGCTTAAGGATACTTAGATAATACCAAATCACCTCAAGATGACCTATATACACATTATAGGAATCCTGGAAGGAAAAGAGAGAGAGGGAGCAGAGAGATAATTTAAGGAAATAATGGCAAAAAATTCCCCAATCTGAGGAAGGAAATGGATATCCAAATTCAAGAACCTCAAAAAACTCTAACTAAAATGAATCCAAAGAAATCCACACTAAAACACCTCATAATCAAAATCTCAAAAGCCAAATACCAAAAGTGAGTCTCAAAATAAACAAGAAAAAGATCAATTTGTTACATAAAATGGAGCTCTCATAAAATTATCTGTGGATTTCTCAGTAGAAACCTTAAAGGCCAGAAGAGAGTGGAAAAATATATTCCAAGAGCTGAAAGAAAAAACTGCCAACAAGGAATATTATACCTACCAAAACTGTGCTTCAAAAGTTTAAAGAACTTCCCAAATAAACAAAGGCTGAAGAAGTTAATCACCACTAGATCTGCCTTACATAATTGCTAAAAGCATATATAGGGTGTCCCAAAAACCTATATGCATACTTTGAAGAATTATAAAGGCAGTGTTTATTAAAATACATTTCATTTTCAAAATTGAGCTCTTAGCTGTTAAAGTGTATATATATATTCCTTTGGTAAATATAAATGTATAGAAAATTAAAAATCCTATAAAACTGTAATGTTGGTACAAAAGTCACTTTTAAATCTGATATAAAATTTGAAAGATAAATGCATACCATAACTATAAAATTATGACAATGCAAACAAAATATAAATAGATATGATTTGTGACATTGATAACACAAATTTTGGGGGAAGGAGATGTATAGGAATAGAATTTTTATATGTGACTAAAGTTAAGTTGTTATCAGTTTTAAATGTACGTATTGTTTTAGCTCTCTACAGAAATATACACACAAAAAAAGGGAAGTAAAACCGGTCACTACAAAAAAAATAAATGAAACATCAGGAAAAGCAGCAAGGTAGGAAAAGAGGAACAAAATAACTATAGGATACACATAAAACAACAAAATGGTAATAGTAAGTTCTCTATCATCAATTATTTTAAATGTATATGGATTAAATTCAGTCACAAAACAAAGTGGCTGAATAATAAAAATAAAACCATATGCTTGCTATGATAGGGCTCATTTTAGTAATAAGGTAAAAATTGACAAATATTTAGCTAGAATAGCTAAGAAAACATAAGCAAGACTAAAGTAACAAAAATTAGAAATAAGAGAGAAAGTATTCCAACTGATGCCATAAAAATAAAGACCTAAAGAAACTATTATTAACAATTATATGCCAGCATATTATATGACCTAAAATAAATGAATTTCTAGAAACTTACAATCTATCAAGACTAAATCATGAAGAAATAAAAACTCAAAATAGGCTTATAACTAGTTAAAAGATTGAATTCATAATTAAAAACCTCCCAATAAAGAAAAGCCCAATACCAGATGGCTTTCCTGGAAAATTCTACCCAACATTTAAATAATAATTAACAACAACTCTTCTCAAAGTCTTACCAAAAATTGAATATGAGAGAACACTTCCAAACTCAAGAAACTAACATTATAATTTTGATATTACACCAAAATCAAAGATACTACAAAAAAAAATACCTATAAACCAATATATATTGATATATTGATACAAATTACTCAACGAAATATTAGCAAACTGAATTGAATAATATATTAAAAGGATTATAACCATGATCAGTGGGATTTCATTTCTGGAATGTAAGAATGGTTCAACATACAAAACTATATGAATGCAATACACCAGTGGTCAGTAAACTCATTAGTCAACAGAGCCAAATATCAACAGTACAACGATTGAAATTTCTTTTGAGAGCCAAAAACCGACTTCTGCGCATGGACCACAAAGTTTTAATCTCACTGTACGTGTGCACCCACACGTGGTATTTTGTGGAAGAGCCACAGTCAAAGGGGCCAAAGAGCCACATGTGGCTCCTGAGCCACAGTTTGCCGACCACTGCAATTCACCATGTTAATGAAATGAAGGCAAAAAACAAACGCACATGATCATCTCAATCAAGTAAAAGCATTTCACAGAGTCCAACAAACTTTTATGATAAAAATTCATCTAACTAGAAATATAAGAAAATTATATCAATGTAATAAAGGCCACATATGGTAAGTCCACTGGTAACATCATACTCAATAGTGGAAAACTAAAAGCTTTCCCTCTAAGATCAGAAACACAAGACAAGGATGCTCTCTTTTGCCAATTCTATTCAACATAGTACTAGAAGTCCTAGTCAGAGAAATTAGGTGAGAGTATGAAACAAAAAGCACCCAAAATAAAAAGGAAGAAGCAAATGTATCTTAATTCACAGATGACATGATCGTCTATGTACCAAACACTAAAGTCCCCCCCCCCACACACACACACATACACACGTTAGTATAAACAAATTCAGCAAAGTTGCAAGGCACAAAATCAATACACAAAAATCAGTTGTTTCCATATATTAACAATAAAAATTTCAAAAGGAAATTAATAAAACAATCTCAATTACAATAACATAAAAATTATGAAATACTTAGGAATAAATTTAACCAAGGAGGCAAAAGACTTATACATTGAAAACTACCAAAAAAGAAAAAGTACTGAAAAAAAGTAAATAAGACATAATAATGGAAAAAATCCTATGTTCATGGATTAGAAGAGTTAATATTATTAAAATGCTCACACTACCCAAAGTAGTCTAGAGATTCAATGCAATAGCTACCAAAATCTCAATGGTAATTTTTGCAAAAATAGTAAAGTCCATCCTCAAATTCATATGGTATCTCCAAGAATATATATCTCATAGCAAAACAAAAACAAACAAACAAACAAAAAACTTTAGAAAAACAAAACTGGAAGTCTCATATTTCCTGATTTCAAAATAGTTTTTCAGTATTACAGTAAGAAAAACAGCATGGCACTGGCATAAAATAGACATGTAGATCATTGAAATTGTACAGGGAGCCCAGAAATAAACTCACATATATGGTCAAATGATTTTTGACAGGCATGCCAAGGATGCACAATGGAAAGAATAAAGTCTCTTCAAGAGTGTTGTAAAACTGATATCTACATGAAAAAGAACTTGGTCCCTTACATTACAAAATTAACTAAAAATAAATTAAAGATCTACTAGTAAAGGTAAGACACAAAACAATAAAACTCTTAGAAGAAAACAAAGGGGGAAAGCTTCATGCCACTGGATTTAGTAAGGATTTCTTGCAAATGTCACCAAAGATGTAGGAAACAAAAGCAAAAATAGCCAAATGGAAATATATAAACTTTTTACAGCAAAGGAAACAATTAACGGAATGAAAAGTCAACCTACAAAATGGAAGAAAACATCTGCAAATCATATATCTGACAAGGAGAATATATAAAGAACTCCTACAACTCAACAGCAACAACAAAATAACACAATAATCTGACTTAAAAATAAGCAAAAACTGGAATAGCCATTTCAGTGAAGATAAGCAAATGGTCAATAAACTTATGAAAAGACGTTCAACATCACTAATCATCAGGGAAATGCAACTCAAAATGAGTTATCATTTCACACCTGTTAGGATGTCCACGAGGAAAAAAGTGACAAGTGCTGGTAAGGATGTGGAGAAACTGGAAATCTTGTACTGTTGGTGAGAATGTAAAATGGTGTAGCCACTATGGGAAACAGTATGAGGTCCCCCAAAAATTAAAAATAGAATTACTATATAAGCCACCAATTCTACTTTTGGGTACACAGCCAAAAAAAAAAAAAAAAAAGAAAAGAAAAGAAAAGAAAATAGAATCTTAAAGAGATACTTTTCACATCTATGTTCATTGCAGCATTAATCACAATAGCCAAGAAGTGGAAGCAACCTAAGTGTCCATCAATAAATGAATGGATGAAGAAAATGTGGTTTATACATACAATAAAATATCATTCAGCCTAAAAAAAGGAAGGAACTGGCCCTGGCCAGTGGCTCAGGGTTGGAGCATCATTCCATACACCAAAAGGTTGCAAGTTCGATTCCAAGTCAGGGCACATACCTAGGTTGCAGGTTCCATCCCTGGTGGGGGAACATATGAGAGATAACTGATCAATGTTTCTCTTATCACACCCATGTTTTCTTCTCTCACTCTCTCTCTCTCTCTCTCTCTCCCCCCCCCCCCCCCCCCCGTCTCTCTCCCCTAAATATGTCATTGGATGAGTTGGGTGTTTTTTTTAAAGGAAGAAATTAATTGTCAACTAAAGAGTAAGTCTGACCATCAGCCCAAGGTTCCAATGGATAAATGTATTTGATAATACTGGTATGCTGCAACCCGCTCATATCAGCTTCCAAAAGCCAATTGTTAAATTTCCTGCAATTTTGTGAACCAATTGTTAAGCACAGACATTATTAAGAATTTCATTTTGAACCCACAATTAAAATAACTTGTATTAAGAACAGTTAACATACTCAAATCTCACCACTTCCTAATTATTTTACAGTGTTTTACTACAAGATGCATATGGTTAACATTACAGTACTGGACACTTTAATAAAATGGTTAAGATGGTAAATTTTATGCAATATGTTTTTACCACAATAAAGAAGAAGACAGGAGGCTTGGGAGGTTGGGTGTGATTTACAGAGCAATGAGAAGTGCAGTAGAACCACCACCAACTGGTGACTTTAATTTCACCCCTTCCAATTAGGGGGGAGGGATCTTCTGCTTCCATATGCTCAGAGAGGCCCTTCCAACCTCTCTTTCTCTGATTTATTTTTCTTCAGAGCACTTATTCCCACCCAACTTGTTTTATATTTATTTACTTAGCTGTTTATTGTCTGCAAATTACCAGACATGCAAGCTCCCTAAAGGCGGAGTTTTATTACTATTATTACTTTCTTGTTTATTACCGAACCTACCCTCTAATTCTAGAAGGGTATGTGGTCTATAGTAGATGTACGATAAATATCTGAAGAGCGAGGCTGTGAATGAAAGAACTGAATGAATGAATGAATGAATGAGGAGTTGGGGAGAGCCAAGATGCGGCATCTGAAGTCTGGGGCTTCTGTCATGCATTCGTCAATCTTGGTAAAGAGAAAAAAGAGGGGGAGGGGGAAGAAAAAACAGACTAGCATGAGCAGAAGTCTTTGGTTGGGCTTGTGGAAGCAGTCAGACCAACTTCTGCTGCCTGAAGGATGGAGAGAGCTTATCCATTGGAGGGTCTCTGACCCTGGTGCCTTCTGAACCCAAAAAAGAACAGAGACTGTGCCCACTAGCTCTTACTGGTTTGCTGTAGATGTTTCTCCTTAAGGCTAATGAGTCAACAGATTCCACCTGTCAGACTGAAAGGTCCTCAGCCCCTCCCACTTTTCATATCCCAGCTCCGAGCTTCTCAAACTTTCCGGTGCGTTCATCCGGGGGTTCACTGGGTATGGGAGAGGCCCTAATAACCTGCCTTTCTAACAAGCCTCCAGGTGATACTGATTACAGCCTTGTTTACAGAGGCTGATTCTCTTCCCTGTGGCACCTGGGAAGCTTTGTAACATAATGCCCAGGCCCCCCACCCAGATCAATGAAATTAGAATGTCTGGGAGTGGGACCCTGAAATGGTGTGGCCAAGGTTGAGATCTAGTGTCCAGGGGCTCTCCAAAGGCAGGCACTTATATGGAAGCAAAGCCACAGCTTGGGACCCTGCAGTCCCCTCCCAGCTGTGTGCCCTTCCTCAACAGCAGCGGGCTGCTAGGACTTCCCTGTTGCTGCTGAGGGTCCACTGAGCCTTGTGTTGACACTGGCCCACCTTGACCTAGGTCGTAGGACACGAAAGAACATTATAGCTCTTAAACATTGGGGGCACGTTCCTATTTTGTCCACCTCCTGGCTTCCACTTCTCACTCCTCTTTCCAGTTAGTAGGGGGCTACCATCCACTTCCAATCTAGTAAAACAATGGTTTTCAAACAGGGGTGTTTCTCCCCTGACTCCAAAGGATATATGGCAGTATCTGGAAACATATTTGATTCTCTTTGATCCAGAACCCCTGCTTTCTCTTGACCCCCAGGCTATAAGGCTCTTACTCATCCACGGTGAATTTTCTCTCCAAGCCGAAAATTCTAATTATCTCACCCAGCATTTTAATTTTCATGGATCTCCCCATACCCATTAGAGATATCTGCACACTTCCAAACCCTGTCTATGCTCACGACTGAAGTTTGTTCTTCATGAAACTCCTAAACCCCATGGAAACAAGGATGTGGACAGTCACCCTAAAAGTTCTGTGAGAGGTAAGGAGACATCCAATTAGGGGACAGAGAAGCCCACCAGAGGGGTTGTGGCCCTATCCCTAAATGCCTTCTTATCTCAGTCTCAGCAAGGACCCTGCTAAGTTGCCCTGTCCCTGTCATACAAGTCCTGGGTACTCGCTGTACACCAAGCCTGCTTTAAATGCTCCGTCTCATGTCATCCTCCCAACAGCCCTACGAGGAAGGCACCACTGTTATCACCATACGCAGAGGAGAAGACTGAGCCACAGAGACAAGTATATATTCCCCAAGATCACACAGCTAGAAAGCAATTGAGTGAGGAAGTGAACCCAGGCAGCTAGGGTCCAGAGCCTGTGGGTTTAACCACTACACTTATATGGTTCCGCATGCATTTCATCTCCACAGCAATCCAGGCAGGCTTGGATTCTGCTCTTGATATTACAGATGGAAACCAGCTTCTCAGCAAAGTAATCTTCCAAAATAACTCAGTGTGTCGTGGATCAAGGACTCAAATCTAAGGCAGACTCAAAAGTCCATGCTCAGGTCAGGAAAGAAAAACAGGTCACAGAAGATGGAACTACTCATTCATTCAGCTATTGATCCATTCATTGTACATGCAGCACATATGAATTGATGCTTCCAGAGGGCCAGGCCTATGCTGCATGCTCAGGATCCAGACAGAAATCATTCATGACCCATCTGTTCTTGAACTCTTAACTCACAGAGACAAGCTTCAGGCTGGTAGGTGGACTAGGGAGGAAAACCAGGGTACAGGAGGGCAGGGACATCATTGAAACTTGTCCTCTGGGAGACTAAGCAGCCGTGGGAGACTAAGTAGGCACTGTTCATGTCCTTGGGTGGTCACCTGGGTCAGATGATCTAGGTGACACCCTTGCCCCAAATACTCTCAACTGCACACATTTCTGTTGACTTGTTTTCTCCCCATCTGTCCTCCTCCTGGCTTGCCCAAAACTTCAAATTCATAAGCAGAGCATATGAGAAGCCAAAAGGGACTACGTACTCCCCATTGGATCAATACAAAGGTGGCATCCCAACTCATCACCCCAGGTTTCAAAGAGAAACCAAATTGTCACTGGCAGGAACACAACAGAACTGTCAAGTGCAGATGAAATCAGCCACGTAAATTGTGAAACCGGAGTCACAGTTCTATTTGTTCTGCAAGAATGAACATCTCACTTTTTCTCCTTGTCAAGATGGAAAACAGAAACAGAGACAGGCTAGGGTTTCATCTTGGTGGAGAAACCCACCACCAAGTCTCAACCTTGGCCCCCATAAACCTATTGTATATCCACTCCCATTTCACTAAACCCACAGGAAGTCTTAGGATGGGAGTGGGTGGGTGCGCCATCAGAAATGGTTATGACCCAGAACCTGCCTTTACAGAAATCATGATCTATTGGTCAAAAGACAATCCTATATCCAGCCAACAACATTAGAACATAGTGACAGGCCAGACGAGATCAAACAGGAGAACTGAGGGAGTGACTAATTCCACAATGGCAGAACAGAGTAGGTTTCTTGGAAGAGGTACCATCCTCAATGGGCCTTACCTGCTGGGAAAGGAAGGGAAGGGAAGTCCAGGGACAGAGGCTGGAGCAAGCTACAGAGGGGCACACAGAATCAGGAGATACCTCGGAAGTCAAACCTCCTTCTGTGAGAATCTGGGCTAGGCGGAGAGTGACTTCTGCCGGCGATGCTGGGACACCAGGCGCCCAGGACTCCAGGGTGGGAGTGTGGGCGCTACCTTCCCGTGTGCTCCCAGATACCCACACGTAGGCCATGCGCAGATGGTGCACGCATGCGTCCTATCACTCAGGTCTTGCACGTGCATACGTATGCATGGCTGCGTGTGCGTGCACGCGTATGCGTGCCTGCGCTTGCGTGCGAGCGGAAGCGTTGGAAGCGTTGGTAGCGATCTGGCAGGCCCTTCTGCATAAGCCCTGCAGCGCTGTTGCTTGCTGCTCCCCAAAATAGCATCGAGCAATTTAGGTCAGGAAGTAAGGCCTGTGTTATTATTACTAGTTACTGGTGAAGTTATTTAATAAGAATGTCACATCCAATTGAGACCACGGTGGGAACTGTCAGCAGGAAGAATGTAATTACACTAACTGCAGGCGCTCCAGGCCCCGCCGTTTGCACACCTCCACACATCCACGCAGAGATGGACTCTCCCAGCCCCATGGCCACCGAAAGGCATTCCCGCAGATGGGGCCACATCGCCAGGCCCGGGAACAGCAGATCTGCGCTGCTCCTATCCAGGACCCGGTTTACAGGGTCTCAAGGGGGCATCTCCAGGGGGCGTCTCCAGGACCCACTGGGATCCCCTTAGTCACACCATCCAGAGCCTGATACCCAGGGAAAGGTAGACAGAAAGCAACAGAGAAATCCAGGGGCTCGGAGAAGCCCAGGCAGAAAGGAGATGAGCTCATAGAAAAAGAGACCCAGAGGCAGATACAATGTAAGACTGTAAGAAAGAGAGAGGGAGACAAAACAAAAAAATAAGAGAAAAGAAACCAAGGGACAGAAGTGACAGAGACAGGCAAAGCAGAATAAGCCCAAATCGGGGCAGAAAAGGTAACAATCACGGGAGGGATGTAGAGAAGCAAGAGGAGCCTCATGACAAAGGCTGTCATGTCAGCTAATACAAAGGCCAAACACCAGTTCCTGGGAAGAAATGGAGACTGCAGATAGGCCATTGGGAGCAGCTTAACTTCAAATGGAAGAATGAGGCAGTTAGCCAGAGGGGTTCAGGGCCCAAAGAGAGCCCCTTTTTATTTTGAACATGCTTTCGAATAAAAAGAGTAAAATAGGCGGAGAAGAAAAACAAAATGGGGGAGATGAAGGAGAAAGAGCCAAACCCCAGAGGTGAGAGAGAGAAGGGGACCCAGAGCTCCGGGAACCAGGAGTTGCAGGAGGAACCCCACTTCTTCAGGGAGAAGGGGAGGATTGGAAGTGCCACATAAGGGGTGGCAGGATGTGGGACAAGCCCATTCTCTCCTGGCCAGGTCATCTTGGGATGGACCCAGGAATGTGTGTCTTGGAGTGACCACTCTCCAGATGAGAGCAGGAAGCTGACCAGGGAGCCGATAGGAAGAGGATAAAGTTTTGCTGGGCTCTGGACACGGTAGCCACAGGACCCACAACCCAGGGGACAGGCAGAGAGCTGGCCTGTGGAACTGTCCCAGGACAAACGGTATAGAGCTGGGGCAGCAGAAGACTGAAGGGGGAGGGTCCCAACGGGTCAGTCTTCTGGGGAGGAGGGGAGGAAAGAGGAGACAGTGGAGACCAGCCAGCCTTGGTAAAGAAGGAAGGGGGTGGGAGAAGCTGCCTGGGAGAATGGAACTGCTGGGGCCTGAAGGTCTCCAGCTTAGAAGAGGCTTTGCAATCCTGGGCACTGCCCACACCTAGCACTCCACCCACCGCTTGTGCCTCCCGGTTCCTGGGCTCTCCTCACCCAGCCCCAGCAGCCATGACCTCATTTTGCCTTTTGCTGTGGTTCTTATTTCCTCCCTCTGTCCAGGCAGCTCCCTCCGCCTCCTCAGCAGTCAGTCAGCTTCAGCTGCTCCCTGGATCCACTCGTGCTCCATGCAGGGCCGTGGGTAATCTTCCTCCCACGTTGGACTCTGAGCTCATTCCGAAGTGGCTGGAGGGCTTCTCTGCTCTGCACTCAGTGCTGACAGCTCAGAGGCAGTCACGCCCAGGCAGCAGACCCCTGCCTGGTTCACCATGGCTGGTCCACCCACCCTGGCTCTGAGAGCTTCGGAGGCTCCTCCTCAGAGCACTCGAAGGGACTTAGTGTGAAGACACTGACACAGAAAAACCGACTGGGCTCATAGAAACCCTGGGGAATCGCATCTCTTCCAAACACTGCACCCACAGGCAGTCTGAGGGCGTGTCCCCTCTCTTCCAGCTCCCCTCAGAAAGCACAGACACCCGTGGCTCCAAGCCAGCAGGTCCTCAAAGAGACTGCAGCTTCACCAAAGAGGAGTCCCAGGTGTTGAGGGAGGCCTGCTGATAAGACAGAGGCACAGACTCCGTCCTGCTAAGCTGAGTGTCGGGCCAGGGCCTCCCCGAAGGAGCCACAGGGCCACAGGCTCTGTGCAGCTGCCGGCCTAGCTGGGCCCTGGCTGTTGCCAGGCTTTGTTGCCAAGCACAGAGTCGCATCCTGGGTCATGAGAAAACTGCCTGAAGAGGGAAAAACAGCCCTCAAATGATCAGGGAAGGGTCTGGCATGTAAACTCTGCCACCTCAGGGCATGACTTGGGGACTGGGACTTCAAGGTCAAGGCCTGATCCACCCCTGGGGCTGGGAGCTGGGAGCTCAGGCCCAGACTAATCAAGATGCTCATGACACTTAACTCTGGGCACACAGAGTTCTAACACATACACACATTGGCATCTCCAGACACAAACGTGCACGTCCACTACGTACCAAGCATGCACCTTGTACACATGTGCGCACAGCTCTTCAATACATGGTGCACATGCCACACACTCCCATGCTGCCACTCCACTATCCTGGATAAAGGGCTCATTGGGTCCTCCTGCTGCTTCCCTCCCTCTATCAGGGCCCCCGTGGCATTCCTGAAGAATCTATGCAAAGATCCATGTGTCTCTCCCACTTGGCAGTGAAACTATGAGTGTGAACATACCTGTGAGTAGAAGCCTGGGTGTGCACATGTGCTTACACACATAAGTTAGAATACATGGAAGGACAGATGTAAGAAGGGGGGCCGGGAAGAGCCATGATAGCTACAATTCAATCCGCACTGCTCCCCACAACCGCAGACATACACACATTCTAGGGCATCAGCCACCAGGCTGTTCACTGCTCTAAGCAGACACCCTAAGTATCCCACAGCACAGAGGGGCCTATGGAGTCAGACAGGCCTGAATGCACCTCACTCTGCCACTTGCTAGCTGTGTGACCTTGGGCAACCTGCTTACCCTCTCTGAGCCTCAGCTCCTTCATCTATAAAGCAAAGGTAATAACGTTTATTGTAATAACAGGCATGCTGGGAAGATTAAATGAGATTACGGATGTGAAACACCAGGCACAGGGAACTCAATAAACATTAATTACCACTCATTCTCTCCCTTCCACCCATCCTGTGCCTTTCATTCGCACAACTGATGAGTATTTATTGAGTGTTAACTGTGTGTCAAGCCTGCCTCAGGCAGTGGAGGTGCCAATTCCCTATCCCCATCCTCATGCAGCCTGCTTTCTAGTGGGAGAGACCAGTGATAAGCAAGTAAACAATAAGCAAATAATATAAGCTTCATCCACGGAGGTCCATCTCTGACCATGACACTTGGAAGCAGAGACCTGAAGGAGGCGTAAGAATGAGCCATGGAAGACTCTGTGGGGAGGGCATTCCAGGCAG
Source organism: Pipistrellus kuhlii (assembly GCF_014108245.1). Classification (NCBI taxonomy): domain Eukaryota; kingdom Metazoa; phylum Chordata; class Mammalia; order Chiroptera; family Vespertilionidae; genus Pipistrellus; species Pipistrellus kuhlii. The sequence goes on along the minus strand of NW_023425515.1, from coordinate 175,265,688 downwards.
GGAAAGAGCAGGGGTATTGGCCTGGAGGCAGGAACAAGCTAACAACAAGAGGCCAGCATTCCTAGGGTGTGGAGAATGCAGAGGGAGGTATGGGAGATGGATGGGGCAGATGAGCACTCTGTGTGCACATGGGAGGATGACCCAGTCTAAACCACATTATTTAGGATCTCCATCTGGCTGTTGTGGGAAGAATGAGATTAGGTGAACACGGGGAAGCAGGCAGACCAGCCAGGCCTGTTGTTTTAACCTGTTAACCGGGGAGTTCCCCTTTTAATAAGCTGCTATACCAGCCTTGGAGGAACTGGTGGGCTAGTGGACAGCTAGTTATGGTAAGAAGTGATATTTTTTTTAAAAGAGAGAGAGAGGTGCTAAGAGAAGGTGCTAGATTGATTCAAGTCAGGGACCATATCTTATTCATCATTCTGTCCCAGGACTTAGCACAGCAACCGACACTTAAGTGACCAACCAATGTTTTCAAATTGAATGAATGAGTTTAGGAGCAGAGAGGAGGGAGGGAGGAACTCTGCCTGGGGAAGTATCAGACGAGGAGTATTGGAGTCGTAACAGAAAGAAGAATCACAGAGGAAAGAGGGTAACAGCAAGGCAGGTCTCTGGGTGCCACCTGTTACTGCCCAGGGCATAGGATGAATTCTACATGTCACACGGCAAGGGTAAAGGTGTAGGGTTTACCAGGAAAGGAACATTGACAAGATCAGAGTCAGCAAAATGGGATGGCACAGGCCTCTCATTCTCTCTCATCTTCGTGGAGGGATGTGCTGGGGCCATGGTGCTCTGCCTGACCTTCAGCAGGGGTCTGTGTTCCAGAGGAGGGTCCTCTCCAATCTATTCTTCTGTGTATAAGTCAAGCATACGAGCCATGTGAAAGTCGGGACATTTATGTCTGGAAGGAGTACATTTATTGAGCACTTACTATGTGCTGTATACCCAGTGGGTAGTTGCATAAAGGAGAATCAGATACCATGTCTGTGCTTGAGTCCTAGGTGGGATGGCATTGGTTTGTCCCTTAAACCAGGAACCAAGTGGATGTGCAGAGGTGGGGACCAGGGAATGTCTCCTGAGGAGGTAGCTTTGAAAACCTGCTCACAGAGAGTTGGAAAGTGACCTCTGTAGTCTGAGGTCATCAGAAAAGGCATCTTGAGAGATGAGTCTGAGGATGGGTGGGAAGTGGGACACGGTGGGAATGCAGAAAGGGCCTTGGGGTATAGGAGTAGGGTAGAATGAGTCCTTAATTACGCAACCTGTAAGGGGCATGTACTCTTTCACTAGGACATGTCAGTGCGTCACGCCTGGAGGACGTAATTTCATATTATTATTCTTTTTTATTTATACTTAATTAAAATAAATGAAATATATATTTTTTTCATAAAGCACAAAGGAAAATACAAAATTACAAACAAATAGAAAAGAATACCAACAAAAAAATGGAAACATCGAATTAAAAAATTATAAATTTTACAAACAATTATAAAGATTACAAAAAATATATACCGTTTCTCTCAGGGCACAACATATATTTCAAGGACGTATTCATACGTCCTACCCGTTCCCCATATTGTTTACATTTGACGTATTTATAGGTCCCACTCGGTGAACAGGTTAAGAATTTTGTCCCGCCGAAACCGGTTTGGCTCAGTGGATAGAGTGTCAGCCTAGGGACTGAAAGGTCCCAGGTTCGATTCCGGTCAAGGACATGTATCTTGATTGCGAGCACATCCCCAGTAGGGGGTGAGCAGGAGGCAGCTGATAGATGTTTCTCTCTCATCGATATTTCTAACTCTCTATCCCTCTCCCTTTCTCTCTGTAAAAAATCAATAAAAAACATATTAAAAAAAAAAAAAAAGAATTTTGTCCCAACATCTAATACAGATGAAGGGTCTGAATAATGGAAAACGCAAGCTTTACATCATGTCATGATGGCTCCCTTAAGTCAGCCAGCCCATATTTGCTGAAGCGTATGTTGTGATAGGCTGTGCAAAGGGCTGTGCTTGACAATTTCCCATTCCCTGTCCACTTTCCCAATGGGAAGCCTCGCAGCTCGGGAGAGCGTGCCTGGGGACAGGGAGTGAGCAAATGAGAGGCAGACTGTCAGAAGGAGCAGAAGCTTCTGGGCGCTATGCTGGCTCATGTTGGTGTCTCTGCCACTTTAGAAACATCTGTTTGCCTGAAAATAGCCTACATACTTTACCCTCAAACTTCAAACTCTGATTTTTATCTCAACTTATCACAGCAATAGCCTGGAGAGGAGGAAATCATCAAATGGGAGTTTCTTTTCTCTTTTGCAGGCCCAAGGGATGAAGAGGCTGAAAAGATCCTTTCAAGTTAATTCAGAAATGTGACGCTTTTACATTTTCATATTCAATTAAGTAATTACTACATTGCCATAGTAACACTTGTTGCCCTACTTTAGATTAGAAAGAAAAAAACACACACTGACACACATTCGTTATTAACTTTCTTTTTACAATCTAGAGTGAGAAAGATCTTTCTCTACCAATAACACAAAACTGGAAAGCCAAATCATGGACAAAATAGATTGCATAAAGTTGTAGAACCTCTATATGTATGTATGTATGTATGTATGTATGTATGTATAAACAAACAAACAAACAAATAAATAAACCGATCAACCAACCACTGAGTCTACAAACAAGCTCTAAACTTGGGGGGGGGGGGGGGATTTACCACATTGCTACAGACAAAGAATCAATGCCTTTAATATCCAAAAAAGTTCTTACAAATCAATTAGAAAAAATTGACCAATGTCATCATAAATGAGCAAAATATATGAACAGTTTGAAGAAAAAGGGATACAGATGACCAAGAAACATGAGGAGATGCTTAATTTCATTTACAAGTAAAGAAATGAAATAATGAGATATCTTTTTGATACATATCAGAATGGTAAATTTTTGGAAAGGTGCAGAGCAGGGTTCCCAAACCAGCATATCAGCATCACCTGGGAATGTGTTAGAAATGCTAATTCTCTGCCGAAACTGGTTTGGCTCAGTGGTAGAGCATCGGTCTGCGGACTGAAAGGTCCCAGGTTCGATTCTGGTCAGGGACATGTACATTGGTTGCAGGCACATCCCCGGTAGGGGGTGTGCAGGAGACAGCTGGTCGATGTTTCTCTCTCATCGACGTTTCTAGCTCTCTATCTCTCTCCCTTCCTCTCTGTAAAAAATCAATAAAATATATATATTTTTTTTTTAAAAAGAAAGAAATGCTAATTCTCAATCCCATCTCAGATCTACTCCACCACATACCTACTAAACCAGGAACTCTTGGGTCCAAAAATCGGTCTTTAACAAGCCCTGCAGGTGAAGCTCAAGCATCCTAATATGTAGAGAAACCAAGAACTCTCAAGTGCTTTTGGTAGTACTTAAATTGATGTCATTTGGCACTTTTATCAACATGAATGCATTACTCCAAGACAATAAATCCATAAATTCATTGTACAGACTAGTTTATTCATGTTGAAATCACTTTCACACCACACACACACACACACACACACACACACACACCACAACACACACAATTATTGTGGTATTGTTTGGGATAGCTAAATTATAAAAACTTACATTATGCAGAACTGATTGTGTCTTTTATGGTAATTTATGAAATGCTATGTAATCATTAAGAAAAATGAGATGGACCTATATATGTCTACCCAGAAAGATGCATGTTACAGACTAGTATATTTGATGTATCTAAAATAATGCCATTTGTGTGAGACATAAAGAATTTGTGTGTTTCTACCTTCTGGAGTAATTCAGAAGAAGCTACCAATAAGAGATACTGAGGATTTGCAGCGGGAGGTCTTTAATCATTATACTAGCATTCCAGTGCATGGATTCCGGCACATTGAGAGGAAATTAATTAGAAGAAATATTTTAATATCACTATTCACATCTTGCTAATGAAAGAAAACAGGATTCTACCGAATCTCCTATCTACCTACTCCAAGACTTCTGTGAGGATCAGATGAGATTTGGGAAAATGCTTCACAAACATTTGGTTAAATCAGAGGTCAGCAAACTGCAGCTCTCAAGACACATGCGGCTCTTTGGCCCCTTGAGTTTTTAGCAAAGGCCAGCTTAGGAGTACCCTAATTAAGTTAATAACAATGTACCTACCTATATAGTTTAAGTTTAAAAAATGTGGCTCTCAAAAGAAATTTCAATCATTTTACTATTGATATTTGGCTCTGTTAATGAATGAGTTTGCCAACCACTGGGTTAAACTGTAAAATGTTTTCACTTGGCTATAAGGCAACTGGGTTCCTGGGCTGAAGAAACTCCAAGGATGCTAGTCACTAGGGAGAGGAAACTAGGCTTGCTATGTGACGCCATTACCTGGCGCCCACAAAAACTGTTTCCAGGCTGGGCTGTGGGCCGCATTTTGCGCCATGGGGTCTTGGCAGGGCCTGTGTCCCACTTTGGGGAAGCTGAGTGTTGTTTGTCAGTGCCAGGTCCATGGTGCCATTTATTTTTAAATGGCCAGGGCATGTCATGACAGCTCCAGCATTGAGCATCTATCTGCCCTCTGATGATCAGTGAGCATCATAGCTCCTGGTCAGACGGATGGGCCTTTTATATATATATAGATGCTCCCTGTATTATTTGAATATTTGCTATGAGTATATATTACTTTTATAGTAGTTGAAAATTAGTTATAACTAATGAACTTAAAAGAAAGAGAAAGAGCAAACAAGAGAGGAAGCATGGCTGGGAGGAGAAAAAACTTAGATTATTTCGGTAACTGCATTCTGAGACTATTCAGACCCTAGTTTATAACTTTCAAGATCTCTTCCGTGCTTTATTTTCAGCCACTCAAGTGGATAAAGAAGAACTAAAATCTCTGTTTCACTGAACTGGTAGCTTTCATAATAAATTACTTGGTTAACAAAGGGGGGGGAAATCCATATCTATTAAACAAGGCCAGGGCCTCTGAGCCACCTGATGTCCCTTCCTGCTGACTCCTTCCATCCAGCAATGTGTGCTGTGCACTGTTAGCCAGTGAATCGCATTTGGTTTCCAACAGAGTGCAAACAGGTGATCTCCATTACAACTTACAAGTGAGTGTAAACACCAGTAGAGACATATCTCATATTTGCATGTCAGAATCAATAAGGACTATGTTTGTACATTAGAATAGACACAGTCTGTTTTCACAGAGATACGTGAACATGAGGTCTGTGATGATGTTCTAGGGCTGATAAATCAAGCATTTTCACTAAGAACATTGTGGGAATTGATAAGAGAATGATGCAAAGGAGACCTATCCCCAGACAGTCCCTCTAAATAGCCATTATAATGTATTCTCCCATTCAGCCTTCATTTGTACTTTTGACCAGCCAGCCCCAAATGGGTTTGCTTGAACAGTAAACTTGAAAACCCTGATCTATCCATTATTCAATCATCGTCCCATCTACCCATTTTTTGAGGTCTTTTTTCATTTATCTATCGAAACACATAAATCTATCCATTCCATGAATCTACTCATTGTCCATTCCCTCAAACCTTTCATTCAACCAGGACATTTCATCTGCATAATCCATCAAGTCAAGCCTTCCATCTACCCATTCATCCCTCCATTCACCCTTCCATTCATCTATTCCATTCATCCATCCTCTATCCGATCTACCCTTTAATTTTACCAGCCTATCAACCAACCCATCTTTTTCTATACTAGCCATCCATGCATTCATCCATACTCCCCATATAACAGCCCATTCATCTATACCTCCATGCCAAATACTCATCAGTCCCATCTAGCTATCCATCCCCTCCACTCATCCATCCTTCCATCACCTACTATCTATCTATCCTATTCATCTATCCAACCATCCATTCACCATTCATCCCTCCCCACTCAGCCATTCATCAATTGCATATCTTCATCCCACCTCATAGCCTGGACCTGGTTATGTCTCTGGAGACTGGGGCAACCAAGGTCAAATAACATCATAAAAAGAAAAAAAAGTTCTTAAATTCCTGCTCCTTTCCCTAAGGCCTACTAAGCTCTCCTCAACCAGGACATATCTGAGGACCCTCAACAGCAAGGCTTTATCCAAACTTCACATCCCTCCTCTTTTTCTCATGCCCAGACTTACCCATTAGTCTCTGATTATCTGTGACTTCTAGGCACAAACAAGATAAAAAACATCAGACTCAAAATCTGCCTGTAATCTCTCCCATCCTCAACCCAGTAACCACATGTTTCTTTCCTTCCTACCCCAGCTCCATTTTGTTTTTTGGGTTTTTTGTTTTTGTTTTTGTTTTTGTTTTTTTGATTTTTCAGAGAGGAAGAGAGAGGGATAGAGAGTTAGAAACATCGATGACAGAGAATCATCGATCAGCTGCCTCTTGCACACCCCCTACTGAGGATGTGCCCGCAACCAAGGTACATGCCCTTGCCCGGAATTGAACCTGGGATCTTTCAGTCTGCAGACACACGCTCTATTCCACTGAGCCAAACCGGTCCTGGCCCAGCTCCACATTGAATGCTAGTCTCAGGTGAAGTGCCAGCCATGATACAACATTTATGGCTCTAGCCCAGTTTATATTCTGGTCTGGTCTGGTCCAACTTGGCCTAAAATTACTCCCAATCCAGTTCCACTCAGCAAGATTTCAACTGAAGGATGTGTCCTCCAATTGGGAAGGCAAGCAGCCTATTCCTATATAATAAAAGGCTAATATGCAAATTGTCCCCTTGGGGGTTTGACCAACCGGTAGTTCGACCGTTCGCTATGATGTGAGCTGACCACCATAGAGTGGCATGGAACAAAGGAAGGCCCCAACCAGCAGCCAGGGGATGGACGTCCCTGATTGTCAGGCAGGCCTAGGGACCCTACTCATGCACAAATTTCGTGCACTGGCCCCCTAGTTTAATTAACATCTACTACAGGTAGGACCAATCTTAGGCACTTTCTGTTTGACATCTAATTCTATATTCACTGCAATTCTCTGATTTAGACAAAGAGGCTCAGAGTGGTTAGGTAATTTGTCTAGAATCACAGAGCTCCTAAAAGGCAATACCAGAATTCAAACCCTTATCTGACTTCAATCTCACAAGCTGCCACTGGGAGGGCAATTTCCAAGCTAGCTCAGAGAAAAAAATTCAGAATGATAAAGAAACACACACACACACACACACACACACACACACACACACTTTTCTAACTCCTTCTCTAACCAAAAAACAAAGAAATTGTGTGGATTTTAAGTTACTAGAGGCCCAGTGCACGAATTCATGCATAAGTGAGAGCCAATCACTTATGGCCCCTCCCCTAGGCCAGTCCCACACCTTGGTTAAACTTCTGGTTGAGGGGACAATTAACATATAGCCTTTTATTATATAGGAGAGTATATAGTGAGTGCAGACTCTGTATCAGGTGCTGGCTAAAAGCTTTCTATATATTATTTCATAAAAAATAAAGCAATGTCACTTTGATGATCCTTCTGAGGGTCTCTCCACACACTGTGGTTGAGCAGATCCCAGCAAGGTTTCAAGGGTATGGGGAACAACGGTTTTCTCCAGAAGAACTTGAACAACTGATGTTCACCCTGTTCACAAGCTTAACCACCAGGTAGGAATTCTCACATTTTTGCCAATACACAGGGTTCAAATCCTGACCCACTCACTTGCCATGTGACTATGGCCAATGTACTCCACCTTCCTGAGCTTGTTCCCTCCGCCTGTCAAATGGCAACGGCGAGAGTATTCGTGTCTACTGGGTTGTCCTGACACTGCAATTCCTTTTCTGACGTAGCAGTCTGACCTGTCTCTTATTGTTAAGTTTATTTCCATTGTGCCCTCTATTATAAATAATGCTGTGCATCTTGACACATAAATGGTTGACTGTAACTCTGATGATTTCTTCAGGGTAAATTCTTTGAAGTGGAATGCTGAGTCCAAATAGATGAGTACTTTTAAGGCTGTTGATAATATATTGCCAAAATGCTTTCCAGAAAGTTTGAAACAATTTACACTCCTCCAGGCAGTTTATGAAAGTGCCCATCACAGTGCACCCTTGTCAGCAGTTAGCACTTTCTTCTGGAACCATTTTTATATTTCTTTTTACCACACGTATTCACATATAATCCTGCATGAATGCATAAGTAGGATCTCATTATGCAGATTGGGTGTTTAGTGCAATTTTACTTTTTACTTTTATCTATTTCACTTGGCTTGCTCTCCCTCGACTCCCCATCCTCACCTGCCCACACTACCCACTAGCCAACAGACACCCTTAGGTAATCCACATTAAACATCTCTTTGGCATCTTTCCATATATTTAATCTTGCTTATCAAACCATACACAAACATAAGCATACACACTCCCATATACACATTTACATATATGGTAGGGGGTTGACATTGTTTATCTTTTTTAAATTGGATCATATTATACATACTTCTCAGCATCTTGTTTTTCTCAGTAATAACGACGTTTCAATTAAATGAAGTAATGTCTACATAGTACTTAGCATAGCAACTGGAGCGCTGAATATGTGTTATTTATTATTGTTGTTGTTATAAATTTAAAAAGAACTGGCATTCCTCCTAACGGTCAAGGTGCCTCCCTCGGTATTCCAGTCTTGTTTGGGAAGGAACCGGATAAGGCAAGGTCACTACCTTTGTGCCAGTCACGTCCATCTTCCCTGAGTCACTCTTCAGACTAATTGAGAACCTGTTTGCCAGGGACCATCTCTGATTCAGTTAGAATAAGCAAATCCACAGTCCCTGCCTACTGAAGCTTACAGTCTGTGAGGGAGAGTGATAATGATAAATTAATGACTGATCAATATATAATTATCACCTTAGATAAGTTATCCGAGGGCAAGGAACACAGTTTTAGGAGAATGATCTAAACCGGGGGTCCAGGAGGTAGAAGTGAACCTTGAGCCAAGATGTGACAGATGAGCCAAGGTTAATGATGTGAAAGGGGGCGGGACACTCCAGATGGGGAATCAGCTTATTCAAAGGTCCAGAGGCGGAGGGAGCATGGCCCTCAAGGGACCTGAAGGCAGGAGCAGGCTGGAGTGGAGGTCTCTGAGAAAAGAACTGGCCCTCACGTGAGTGCCAGCAAATGTCTGGAGAATACCTGTGGCCCCACCAAGAGCTTAAAAAGCAAATTTTCTCCCAAAGCTCCTGATCCCACTGAATTCAGCAGGCCTTGTTGTCTTGGCAACCATGACCCAGAACCAGGGCAGGCCTAAGTAAGTGCTTCATGTACATCATCTCACTGCATGCTCATAAAGATTTGGTGAATTAGGGATTACTGTTCTCGTTTTAGGGATGGGAATGGAGGCCAAAAGAGATTATTAAGTCTCTTATGCAGGCTAGTACCCGGAAGGACCAGAATTTAAGCCCAGGTCTCTCTAAAGCTCCATTATGTATTTCTGAGAACACCCAACGCTGTTCTCCAAGGTCCTGAGCAATGATTTAATGGCCACCTCATATGGTGACTTACGAGTGTTTCCTGCAGAGCTGGGCTGTGTACCCAGCTAGGCTGACTCCAGAGTCCAGGCTCAGAATCACTCCACAGGGATCAGCCACACTCTCTCCCTCCTCTGTCACCTGACCCTCCCCAAGCTTGATCTCTCTGCCCCAGCCACAAGGTGCCTCCCACAACGCAGAACTTCTCTGCTCCCATCAACACAGGCCCTTCAAGGTCTAGGGTCACTTCCCTTCTTTCTTTCCTGGAAAATTGCCTGCTTCCCCTAAACATCTGACCTCACATTCACCTCCCCCAATAACAACCCACCCCCTCTTACCCCCCCACACCCACCCATGCAATGGAGTTGTTTACTCCATCTCCTGGGCTTCCATCTTGGTTCCATCTCTCTAGTTTTTCTTTCATTCATTCATTCATTCATTCAATACCCAATAAATAGTCATGGAGCTCCTACTATGTGTAGGATCCTACTCTAGAAGTTGGTGCCCTTCAGACCTCAGAGAACAAATATCAATAGGACAACCTTCTTCATCTCATGGAAATTACATGAGGAGACAGATAGTAAACGGTGTGTGTGGGGGCGGAGGGAGGTATGCACCTATAATATGCCAGGTGGTTAAAAGAACTATGAAGAAACCTAATGCAGAGTAAGTGAAAAAGGGTGTAACTGTGGATAAGGAAAGAAAGAGTCTGGGCATTGCTATTGCTTTTTACTGGAAAGCTGGCCACTTTCTCTGCCATCCCCCACCTGCCCTTCTTGCTTGGGATCTATTATTCCACTCAATTTTGGTTCTTCATCTGTGAAGCAGATGGATGGTGCTTGACCTCAATCTGACATCGAGGAGTTAACCGAGGAAGAATCAGGTCTGACTCCAGAGCAGGTGCATTTTTAACAGCGGTCCCATTTCCCAACAATTCACCTGGATGAAGCCCATTCTCCACTTATCCTTCCATGGGCCAATGAAGGAAAAGGAAAATGAACAATTTAGTATTTTCTTATTTAAATGTCACAGTGATAAGCGAGCCAGATGAGCAACGTTTTATCAACATCTCCTCTCTGTCTGGGTAGAGCTTTGAGATCCTCCAAGGATGGCTGGCCTCTATAGCTGCACCCAAGATGGGGGGTGCTGGAACCATTTTTCCTGGGGGGTATGGGACTGGTCCTGCCTGCCTGAGCCACTCTCAGCTGCAGGTGATGCTGACCTGCTCAGGCCCAGACCCACTGTGGCTGGGTGGGAGAGCACGCGCGCACACACACACACACACACACACACCACTCCAGTCACCATAGGGGTGAGAGTTCCCAGTCTATGCCCCCCCGAATGCAAAGTTCCTCAGACACATATTTTTCCAGTTTCATTCTGACCCCTCCCTGTCTCACCCTGCTGGGGTGGGTGGTGACTGGTCTAAGTAGTGAGTTTGGGGAGAGGACTTGGCACACTCAGCTCAGTCCCACCTGCATCTCACCTACCTAAACTGGTCAGGCAGGCTTGGCTCCTGTTTGGAAGGCTCGAAGGTGTCACCTTGTGCCCAGGAATGGGTGGGTCTCTCCCATTCAAAAGGGATGTGTTAACAAGCCAATTCGGCCGCACATGCAATGCTACATTCTCCAATCAGCATTATTGGTAACGAAGCTGGCATTTGATCTCTCCATTTGGCACCGCTTGTGTTTTTCACTCAGTTGATTGCAAGCTCCAGAGGGGAAGAAAGGAGTGATGGGAAGAAGGGGTGGGAGTGGTCAAGATGAGAGTTCCTGGCCTGGGATTCCCAGACCCCTACAGGCCTTCAAAGGCATTCAGGAGAATTGGTGAGCCGTTTTCAATATTTCAAAGAGCCTCACAGAAACTGCATTTATCCACAATCAAAATGCACCAGCCAAATAAATGCCAGTGTCTGCTTCAGGCTGGAACTTTTCCCAGTTGGTGAGGTCACTCTGCCCTTTGTCCATTCTGATTGGAGGGACCCAGGCACCACCCTCCGGGGACCCTACAGGCTTGGCAATTAAGGGATGCTGGGTTCCCCAGCCCCTGCTTTACTGCATGAAAAACTTTAGCTCCTTGGCAAGGCTGAATGCTGTTTGGAAAGGGGAAAATGCAATGAGGGGCACTGTGGAGGGTGAATGGGGGTAGTCTGGACCTTAGATAAAAAGACTAAGAATGAGTTCCCAAAAAAATGCCTTTTCCCAGGGCCAGCGAACAGAACCACCCAAGTTAGGCAAGGGAACAACATCTGAGGGCTTGAACTCAGATAATACGGAGGAAAAATGGCCGAGGTCACAATGGAAGGGAGGGGCCACACGTCTGCTTCTGCCCCGGATGTGGCTTCCTCCTCCTCCTCAGTCTGCAGGCAGGTCTGAAGGAAGCTGGGAACTCCAGTGGCAGAGTCTCCTGGGAACTGCTGTGGGGTGGGTGGGATATGGGGAGGGAGCTGATCAGTGCCTACAGACCTGAAAACAACTGGCAGTTACATATGTCTTTTAGAAATAAAAACGAGAAAAGCATCAATGCCCTTTTTAATCAGTGCAGTCTGGTGGAAACAGCACAGAGGTTTCTTGGGAGGAACTCAGTGGACAGGAAGGCATCCCCAGTCATCACGAAGTTGGGCGGGAGAGACATTTAGGCGCCTTGATCACCATCACCACCACCACCACCACCACCACCACCACCACCACCACCACCACCCCGTCCTGATTGCGGTCTCAGAGCACAAAGGAGGGGGACCCCTACCCTTCTAACCATGCTAGGGCCCGGGAAGGCTTTCTTGCCGCTTGCCTCCTCTCATCCCTTGCTGGGCCATGTTCTGCCAGGTAGAGGAGCCCTAACCTGAAAGGCAAAGTGTGTCCACCAGATGCCCCTGTTCCACCTAAAAATGGGGGTGAGAGCAAGCCCATCATTATCCTGCCCAGAGCTGGTTGGGACAGGGACACCGAGCGTGCTCTGTCGACCCTCTCCCAGCTCCAATTCTGCAGATGCTCCTGAGTGCTTAGTTCCCAAGACGGACACTCACAGTGGGGGGTGGAAAGCACCATGGTACTCAGGCCTGAGCCAAAGTCTCCAACACATGTACCCAAAGGTCTGTGTTTTGAGGGCCATCGGGCACAGACCCAGCTAAAATATATGAACTACCGTGTTTCCCCGAAAATAAGACATCCTCCGAACATAAGACCTACTTACAGGTTTCCTTCTGAGTGAAATATAAGGCATCCCCCCGAAAATAAGGCCCCCCTCCCTAGGCTAAACATGAGAGATTTGGTCCACTGATTCTGAAAGAAATTCACCAGGAAATTCAGGAATTGGATTGTTATGATGATGTTCCAGAAGATGATGACATGATTGTCATTGAATCAATGAGTAAATTCTTGATACTGTAGGATTCACAGTTTGTCTGGCTTGTGTTGACAACTACCGTACTACCGTACCATATACAGGTAATAAATTTCCTTTATTTTCATTTAACAATAAATGTGTACCGTATTCTTCTTCGTGGAAAAATAAGACATCCCCTGAAAATAAGACCTACCGCATCTTTGGGAGCAAAAATTAATATAAGACACTGTCTTATTTTCGGGGAAACAGGGTAGTAGTTGACTTTTTTTCAACTAGCGTTCCTTGTGCTTACACCCCATCAATGGGAACCTCAGATGAGACAAGGTGTCCGTGGCAGGTGTTAGTGGCACATCAGCTTAAACTCCTTCGAAGGCTCTCTCTTATCCAAGAGTTTCAGTCTTGCCTCTTCAAGGATACCAACTTAGCAGAACCACTCCACTCCTCCACTCTATCCTAATATCTCTCTGACTGAAGCAGGCACCACCCACTAGATTCTAGTGACTAGAGGAAGGCAAGAATGGCTGTGGAAGACTATGCGTGATCAGAGTGCTGGGTACTCAGGTATCCAGGAGGGTGAGGCCACAGCAGCAGGAGGGAGGCTGGAGGGAGGCTCCAGAGCTGTTTGGGAGGCAGAGTCCTCAAAATGTGGTTGGTGAAAGGGAGTGGGTGGGAGCGGAATTCAAAGATGACTCCCCGGTTTCTGGTTTAGAAAGATGCATGGCTAGCGAAGCAATTTATGCAGGTGACCCACAAAGACTGCGGAATGGTAAAACTGCTGGGGGCGAGACATGATACAGAGGAAGGAAGGATTTGGTTTGTGGCGTGCTGAACATGGGACCAAGGACCCCCGGGTGCTGGGTGAATGTGGAGTACCCGGGCAAGGTCTTCATTGGAGCACTAAATGCAGAATGTGGCAATTATCCTCATTTAGATTGTGGTTGTTAAAGCCACAGGAAGGAAGGAAACGTAGAATAAAAAGAGGGGAGGGCTAAGACCAAAGATCTGGAAGCAGCAATAGGAGAGCTAATTGAATTAGAAGGGAGTGATGGGCAGAATGAGATGCTGAGGAGGGGGAAGGACAGGCGGAAGGTCAAGAGGCAGGCAGTGGCCAGATTGTGGGAGGTCCAGAAACCGAGAGAGAGACACTTGGATTTGGGCAGTGGGAAGTCATGTGGTGTCCTGGGCTGGAGCACTTCCCCTGGAGTGAGGAGGATGGGAGCCAGCTGACAGGCGCTGAGAAATGAACTGGCAGACACTCTCTCAGGAAACATGGCTGGGAAGGAAAGGAGACAAACAAGGTGACAGCCAAAAGGGGGTGCGGAGTCAAGGAGGGGGTGTTGTTTAGTGTGTTGCAGAGATGGAAACAGTGTTTTCAGGCTCACGGGAAGAAAACAAGAGGGGAAGAGGGATTCAAGAAAAGAGGAGCAGGGACACCAGTTACAGTAATGACCTTCCTAGCTGCTCCTCCTTACCCAAATTCTGCAGCCAGTCTTCCCTACCCAAATTCCGCAGTAAGGTTCATGCGGTTCTTTCATGTCAATGTTTCTGTGTTGTAAGAAACAAGTTTGTTTAGGAGGGCAGGTGGCTGAGGCGGCCCCACAGATGAGAATGGTACCAAGGTGGGTAGAACCTGTGGTTCCGAGAGGCACAGAGCCCAGAACAGGATGCACCAGGGATGGGGCCAAGTGGGAAAGGCCAGCAAGAGATCAAGAGGAAAAATAGGGGCAGCGTTGGACCAGATAAACTTCTAGGTTCAAAGTCTGAGGCCCAGGTCCATTGGGTTAGTCCAGAGACACCCACATCTACCCTTTACCACCCTACCTGACCTTAATCTCTCCGGACTGATCAGTTCATTTTTACGAAGGTGATAATGGCTAACACTTGTCAAAATATTTAATTTTAGCAATGGCTTTCAACTCAAAGATTTCAGCAACAGCAGAATCTTCTGAAACACAGGCCGACACAGAGCAGCTATCTCATTGCTCTGCATCAAACATGTCCACTGTCCCGTTACCCCTGACTCTCAGCAATGCCTTCATCTTGGGAAATCTGCCATCACCCAGCACACACAGAAAACAGGAAGGAAAAGCTCACGGTGCCCATGCAGTTCCAGAAAGCAGTTTGTTTCCAGGGTGTTTGGTTTGACCTGACAACCACTTGATGGGCATTCATTCATTCAACCAAGATTGACTGAGCATCTACCATGCTCCAGGCACTGGCCTTTGTGCCAGGGACACAGAGTGAAAAAAAAGAACCCAAACCCTTGTCAGTGGAGGCATGGACTTAGGTGGAGTGATGCGTGCTCAGTGTCAAGCACTGTGCAAACATGGACCCCTACAGGCATGACTGTGAGGTCAGGCTTCTTGCCTCATGTTACTAATGTGGCAACTGAGGCCCGGAATGAACTGGAGCCAGGATTTGTCCGGGGTTGGCCTTACTCTAAAGCGCGTGCTCAGAACGTGTGTCCCACAGGGCTTCCCAGGTTCCTGGGCACAGGAATCACCTGCAGGCTTGTTCAAACGCACGTTCTGACTCAGCAGGTGGGCCGTGGGGCCTGAGGAGCTGCGCTTCTAACAGGTTTCCTGGAAGGCCTACAACCACAGGCCTAGTGATGCCCAAATGCATCTGATCATGACATCATTTCTACGGGGCCCTCACTTAATAATCCCTCCCTCACTTCCTAAAAGCCAAGAACTGTGGATTAAAAAACTGTGGTACGTCTACACAATGGCATACTATGCTGCAGTAAAAAAGGAGTTAAAAAAAGTTGTTTTTACCATTTGCAACAACATGGATGGAGATGGAGAGCATTATGCTAAGTGAAATAAGCCAGGCAGAGAAAGATAAATATCACATGATCTCACTCATTGGTGGAATATAATGAACAGCAAAAACTGATGAACAAAAATAGATCCATAGACAGAGAAACATCAATCAGAACGTCAAACCTCAGGGAAGGTAGGGGGAAGAGGGGGAAGGAGGAGAAATCAACCAAAGGACGTATATGCAGGCATATAAGCCTAATCAATGGACACAGACAACAGGAGGGTGGGGGCATGAATGGGAGGTGGTGGGTAATGGGGGGAATAAGGACACATATGTAATGCCATAATCAATAAAGAAAAATAAAAAAGAAAAGCCAAGAACTGTTTGGCTGAATGAATACATGAAAGACTGAGTGAATGCACTTCGAAGCCTTCCAGCATCTATATTTTCTGGCATCCCTGTTTGCACAACTGGCCCTCTGCCTCGTTTTCCCTGTTGAGCCCCTGGCTTCTCACTGGGACTGCAGTCTCTCTGAATGCCTCTCCGCTGGGGGCTGGGGGCTGGTCCCACTCCAGCCTAGAACAAAGCGAGGGAGGAACCTGGGCTCCTAGGCCCCATCCTCAGGTTCCTCCCCAGCCAGCCCTGAGCCTGCCTGCCATGCCTGTCCTAAAATGCCCGCTGCCTCACACCAACTGGCCCTGGGAAAATGGCATTCCAGTGCTTCGTGTCTGCTCTTCAGTGGGTATTAAATCTAGAAAAACGGGCATTAGTATGAGGAGGAAGTCGAGGATAAGACTCCCCTGAGTGCCGTCACCTAACAAATCAGGGGCCGGTAGAAGGACGTGGTGATTCAGGAGCTCCAAGCTGTCAGGCCAGTCCTTACCAACAGGCGTTTTGTGACGTGTGTTAAGCAGGTTAGGGATGTGAATGCAGGCCTGTGTCCGGGGGCTTTCTGGTTTCATCAGCACGCATCTGGATCCCTGGGAGGCGCCACAGCCTCTGGGAACATGTCCTGGCTCCCCAAGGCCGGCTGAAAGCAGAGTGGGGCAGGAGAGGGAGAAACAGGGGGAATACACTGCAGATGGTAATGGAACCTCTGCTCCAAGGCCACCCAGGCCCAGAGGCCCTTCCTCTACTCATTCCTGGGTGAAGTCAAGACCAGGGTTCCTGAAGGTGTGCAGAGGAGTGTGGGTGGCTGAAGACCTGACTCCTTTGAGCTCCACCTTCAGACCAGGGGAGCAGTGTGCCTGCGAGTTTCCAGACCCACTGAATGTGCATTATCATCATCAGCACCAGCAGCAGCAGCAGCAGCATCACAGGAACTTGCTCTTAGACACTGAGATCCAGATCCGGGGAGGCCTGGAAACTACATGGTAACTGGGAAACTCGGGTGCCATGGTTAAGTGTGGGGTCTAGAATCAGACCAGGTGTAAAGCCCCCTCCCTGGCTGTGTGGTCTTGGGTGAGTAAATAATTCTCCTTAATATCACTCCCTTCAATTGCAAAATGACTGATGTTTTACGAGTGTCCTAAGGTTTAAGGAGAGGAATGTGCCACCCTCTGCATGGGTTTTGAGAATTCCTTAAAACGACTGCGTCCAGCTTCCATCACCACGATGATGGTGCTGATGCAGGGGGATTGCAAACTTGACATCCCACAATCGCAGCTTGCCGCCTTCAGCCTGTATCCAGGCTGCTCCTCTGTCTGGGTCTTCCTACCCCATATTACCCTCCTCTGGGGCACCTGCTCACCCTTGGAGAGCCTGTTTGAACCTCTGGGTGAAGTCTGCCCTGCCATCCCAACTCCTCCTCTATTCGGTTCCCTGGGCCTTTGGGAACTTATAACTAAACTGTCCTCAGGGCAAGGCACCTGGTTTTAAATGGCATTTGTACCCTGGGCCACTGCACTAGGTACTCAGTGGATGTGCAAATGACTCAGCCCACTGCTCCTAAGCGGATGAAAGCAGCCAAAGGCCTTAAAAGTCCTCCTTGTTGGTAGAGCTGCTGGGTTGAGCCTGGATAAAGGGAAGGCCATGGAGAAGAAGGCCAAGGTAGTGGGGTGAAGACAACAAGGTCAAAGTCAGGAGGAAGTTCAAACTGATGGTGAGGTTGGGGGCAAAGAGGGGGGAAAATCCTGGTATTCAGGGAAGTAACAGGACCAAGGATAAGAAGAGACATAAGTGGAGGAGGTTGGAAGAGGAGAGGAGAGGGGACAAGAAAGGCAGAAATGATCAAAATATTGAGGGGCATGCATGACTTGAACAAGGTAGAACACACAGGTCTGCCCACCAGACAGTATATTCAAATGGCTGCTGAGTCATCCCCAAGCAGGTGGAGGTCCTATTTTTATTTTCTTTCTTGATGCACATTTTGGGATGTTCCAACTGAGGCAGAGCTCACAGAACTGTGATTTATGACCCACAGTCTATGGAGTTTCATGGACCTTTGGCAGTTTATCAGTGGTCTGCCCCCGCTGGGTTGGTAGGAACAAGGTGAAAGACACAGAAGGAAAATAATTCCCTCATCTTCTACTTGTGATCTCCCCTGATGGGGCTCCAGGCACCCACACCAACACCTGCCTTCCCCAGCAGTGCCTTTTGCCCTCAGCATCACCTTCTTCCTTCAAAGACCCTCACCCCACAACCAAGCCAAACAGGCCACACCCCTGGTCACAACCCTACAGACTCCTCATTGCCTTATTCCATTAGTAGACCTTCACACTGAACTTCTCCCAGACCTTGAACATGACTTGCTTCCACTCAACAGAAAGCCCATGCAGATAGGTTTCCACTGTTGGCATACTCCCCCACTGCTTCTCTTCATCTGCTCTCTGCTATCCATCCTGCCTGCAAGTTTCATCTTAAACATCCCTCCTCTGGGATAGTTATCCTCTTTATTTTTAACTAGAGACCTGGTGCACGAAATTTCTGAGGGGGTGTCTCTCATCTTGGCCTGTGCCCTCTCCCAATCCGGGACCCCCCCCCCCCCAATAGGCCCTGATTGCCTGGCCAGCAATCAAGGCCTATTGGGGCTTTCCTTCCCCCAGCTGCCAGCAGCTGTCCCCAAAACCACAGCTGCCACTGCTTGCCATCTGTGTGGCATAGCACCCCCCACCACCACCACCCCTGCACTGGTCATCTCCCTCGGCGGGCAACAGCCGTGGATGCAATTGGTTGGCTGACCTGGGCCTTCCTCTGTGGGGTAATTGATCACAGGGCTCCGCAATCGATCGCCTAGCTCAGGGAGGCCCTGCCCACCCAGCCAGGGCTCCGCATTGATTCCATCCAGAGGGTGGCTTGGGACTCTCTCTGCGGGGCGATCGTGGGGTGATGGCTGAACCCCCAACCAACTGCATTGCACCTGCCTTAGCTAGCCTGGCACCAGTGCATGTCATAGCATGGTCATCAGGAAGGTCGTCCGGACAGTCATTTTACTGTTCGGTCGTTTGGTCCATTCGCATATTATACTTTCATTATTACAGATTGTGGCTATAAATATATCATGAAAATTATCATGTTAATCATCTTTAAAGTATCTGATTCAGTGACATTAAGCTTATTCATATTATTGGGTTGGCATCACCACCGTCCATCAACAGAAGTCTTTTCATCTTGCAAAACTAAAACTCTGTCCCCATTAGATAACAACTCCCCATCCCTGCTTCCCTCCAGCCCCTGGCAACCACCATTCTACTTTCTGTCTCTATGGATTCTATGGATTTGACTACTCTCAGTACCGCACATAAGTGGAATCATGTAGTATTTGCCCTTTTCAGACTGGCTTATTTTACTTGGCATGTGTTCAAGGTTCATCCACTTTGTAACATGTACAATATTGTTCCTTTTTAAAGTGGAATAATATTTCACTGTATATAGATGCTATATTTTGTTTATCTATCTTTCATTGGTGGATACTTGGCTTACTTGCACCTTTTGGTGAATGATGCCACTATGGACATGTGTGTAGTTGCCTCTCTTTATATACCTTTGTCTATGTCCCCAGTGCATCTGAGAGCTCAGGCACGGCCCAGGCCCTCAGCAATGCCTGCTGTAGGGCAGAATAACCCCCCAGGTTCTCTAAGTGTGGCACCCATCAAATAATTGATTTATACTTTAATTGGCACCTTCAGGAAACATAGAGCCTCAGCCAAAAGAGAAATCTCCTATAGGATTTGGGAGCCCAGAATGGACAAGAAGGCCTGGGACTACTCAGGCCCGTCCATATGGAAAGCCAGCCTTGCAAGGTGAAGGTGAACCCATTTGGGCCTGAGAACCTGCCCTGACTCCTAGCTCATCAGCACCCCCACGTGTCCTATCTTGTTTTCCACAAAACATTGAAGGATCTGACTAGGTTTAAAAGGAAGCATCGCTGTCTAAAGAAAGACACCATAAACAAAATAGACAGATGGAAGAATGAGAGAGGTTCTTTGTAACCTTTAGAAGTGGCAAAGGGCAAGATCTGAAATCCAAAACAAACAAACAAAAAAAACGTCTGCAGATCAACCAAAATTTTTTCTCAATGAAGACAGGAAGTCCAATTTTAAAACAGGCAAAGACTATCAGTAAGCAATTTACAAAAAAAGTGAAGCTCGAACAACTGACAAACATATAAGAGATATTCAAACTTGCTACTGTAGTTACCAGAGAAATGTCAATGAAAACAATATGATGGCACTTTGAACTCATCAGAAGGGCAAAAATCAGAAAGGTGGGTAACATTAGGTGTTGGTGATGGTACGGGGAGACAGAAACTCTTGTGTGCTCTCAGTGGAAATGTGCCCTGGCACAGCCATTTTAGGAAACATGATGGCAGAACCCAGAAAGTGAACTCAAGGAACCCAACCCTTCATGTGTACAGCCCAGAGAGAGCATGGGCCAAGCATGTGGTTCAGAACTTCACATGTGGCTAGGAGTTATAGACAAGCCAGACATCTATCCCCAGGGGAATGGATACATAGAAAGTGATGAATGCATAATAATAATTCCCAAAGCGGTTAGAAACCAAGGACTGGACACATGCAGGGAGCAGGGCTAGATCTTTACAGTGTTGAGTAAATACAGTAAGAAACGTAATGTTCACTACCATTTATGTAAATTCAAAATATATGCAAACAATCCTACATATTTTATAATAATTCATGCATATTTAAAGACATATCAAATATATCACAGTGAATACTGATGGGAAAGACAACAATGCCTTAGGACAGGGGATGACAGGAGGAAAATCTATATATATAAAAGGCTAATATGCTAAGTGTCCCTCTGCCTATCTGACCAGTTGCTATGACACACAATGACCACCAGGGACAGACACTCAACTCAGTCGCAGCGATGGTTCTTGGGTGATACACCCTGAAACCAGAAAGGAGGGAATCCAATTCCTCCCATAGCCACACAATTCCACTGTTGGCTGTGGGTTATGCTGCTGCTGGGCACTGTCAGCCCAAATCTGGTTTACTGCACACTTGCATTTGTGTTCATACCCTGTAAGACAGCAACTTTGCAGCGTGCTCTCGCACACTCCGGGACCCCTCAGGGGATGTCAGAGAGCCAGTTTTGGCTTGATCCCTGAAGGCCAGGCCTAGAGACCCCATCTGCTCACTCCGCTGTGTCACCACCCCAGATGCTGCTAGCTGAAGAGGGACTGTGAGAGGTTGGCTCTGGGGCATGTCAGGCCCATCTTGCCACACTGGCAACCTTCTAATTAATTTCCTTTCAAGGTGCATGAATCCATGCACCAGGTCACCAGTTGTTAAAATAAAACAAGAGAGGTCTGGCATAGATGATCATAAAGTGTCATGGTCTGAGGGTAGGATTAATTCAATGTCATGCACCTGGGCAAAAAAAAAAAAAAAAAAAAAAAAAAAAAAAAAAATTTAAAAAGGCAGAAACAAACAAACAAACAAACAAAAAATCCTCAACTGTGTCATACTCATGACTGGAGATAACTATCCTTATAACCATTTCCTCTTTCCATGTTTCCTGGAGCAAAATATCATGAGAGGAAGGCTCAGCGGTCCTCAGACATAGGGACTTCTCATCTTGCTAGAGTGTAAAGGCCTCTGTGCAGATCTTGTTTCCCGGATGGGTGCGTCAATGAAGGTGGAGCTCCACAGTCCTCTGCAGTCACCTCTCCCAGAAGACCTCCCAGTGGTGCTGCCTGGGCGCAGAGTGAGGAAGAGGCTGTGGCTGATGTCAGAGGGACTGAGGATAGGAACTGCTTGTGTCCTTCCTTTCAAGTTCTCAGGAACAGGCACATATTGCAGGGTAAGACTGGATAAAGGCTAAGAAGCTCAGCAAGTTTACCTTCCTTCACCCACGGAAGGCCAGGCAGGCTCACTCCAGAGGTACTGAGTTGCACATCCCTGAAAAGCCAAGCCGGCCTGGCCACCAGGCAGATGCCCCTCAGACTAGTGACCTACTCTACTATCCCTGGACCAGTTTTGTTTTGTTAATTAAAGAGCTTCCAAGTACAGCATACACAGACATGGTAGGTATCATTGTTCCCATATTACAGGTAAGAAAATGGAGGCCCGGGAGTATGAAATAATTCCCTCGTGGTCACAAAAATGGTAGAAGCACCAACAAGTCTGGAAGACCAGTTTCCTGATTCTCAGGCCGAATTTCAATGTATATATTAAATAGACCAGAATGTCTTCCTCCCAGTCATGGATTTGCTGCGTGTCAGGCCTCCTGGGGCTGCACAAATGACCAGGTCCCGGCTACACAGGTCCCTGGGAGGAGAGGATGCCATCCTTGAGGTGGCTGTTTTCATGCTAGAAACAGTTTAACATGAATTGAAAATAAATCATTAAACATTTACCTCCTTCTTATCATCAAGTAATGTTCAGAAGCCCACGCATCATCACCAAGGCTCACTCTGAGCCTTTTTGCGTCCTTGACCTCCAGCCTTCAGATGGCGATGGAGGAAGCAATGAGGGTCAGTAGGTAGCAAGTGAGACTCAGGCTGGGGTGGAGCAGAATCAGGCAGCCGGCATGAAGAGGAGTCTCCTGAGGCCTGCCTGAGTCGGCTCTACCACACTTGCTCATCTCAGAAAGGGCCATCAATCATTCACACAAAACGCCTACACACTCTCTGATAATGCACTCGTGTCTCCAATGGTCCCAATTTCAAAGTCTCTGCTTTCTCCCTTTAAACTTACATTCGTCACACTCGCTTATTTTCATTAAATAAATACATGTAGCTATTTAATAATGGAACTTATTCTATTTCCTGTTGGAAACCCTAGGAGATGGACACATCATTTTTTGGAGGGATCTGGATGATAATTGCACTTAATTGAGTATAAATTCGACATTGGCAGAGAGAAAGGCTATCTGTGCTGCAATGTGAGCCCTGATTTTCTGCTCTAGACCACATGGGAACTCCTCAAAGAAATTTCTGAGAGTCATCTTGGAGCTCTCTGTAATTTAACTATACAAACCTTATTTTTAGCATCATAAGAGTTCCTTATAATGATGATTTTCAAGGATAGGACTGACATCCTCTTAGAGATCAATTCAGTTGAAAAATTTCCAACAATATAGGAACAAATAGGTAGGAAGTGAAAGGCAATTTCAAGCCGTGAGATGTCCCCAGAGAGGTGAACTTGTACACCTCTACAGGACTTTGCTTTCTGTGGGTACAGCACCCCACTAGCTTTAGGGTGGGCACAGCTTTAGGGTGGGTTTGACATGGGCTGCACTGAGGTTTCTAGCATGTGCCCGGCATATTTCTCTGGTAAGATTTGTGGTGGCCAACAGGATTCCTAATTTCTCCCTGAAGAATGACCTCTTATAACAGGAGAGTGGAGCCTCCAGCATTTTAGGATCCATGCCAGCATGGAAGCAAGAGCTCATGGGGACTCACTATCTGCTGGAAGTTGCACAGTTCAGGCAAATAAGAAATCAAAGAGTTCTGGGAAGGGGGCTGAAGATGCTACAATAACGGCAACAAGTTGTTTCTGGTGCCCTCCCCCATTGTCCATTTCCTCAAAGTGCCCACTCAAATGTCTAAATAACCCCACCACATCTCCCAGGATCCCATCCCAATTCACCTGACTCAAACTGCCCCAGGACATCCTGACCCACCCCCATCTTACCCCATCCCACCATGACACAATAACCTTTAGTCCACTATATCCTAATTGTCCATTCCATCTCACCCTAATTCCATCCTATCTGTCTATCCCCTAAATACTCTATATCCCGTCTTCTCAATCCCACCCCAAACCCTCATATATTCAATCCCACTCCACACCCCATTTCAACCCATTCCAATTAATTCTATCACATCGCAACACGTCCAATTTCACTCTTGATCCTAACCCACTCAATCCTTCCTACTTAATCTCAGTCCATCTCAAATTATTTTATTTTTTCCAATTTCCACCCATCATATTCCATTATATTCCCTACTCTCTCCTTTTGTGCTTGGCCAGAGTTCTCATTTATGATTTACATGGGGGCATGACCATTCTTCAAATTATATGGAGATACATCCCAAAGTCTCGCCCTCCCTACAAGATCTAAGAGCTAAGTGTGTATTTGGGTAGGGGAAGAGAAAAAAGACACAGAACATCCTCTTTAAAGGAGGGGTATGAGAAGATAATCCAGGGATTTGAGCTCTCAAGAGTCCAGAAAGAAAATAAATACAGTTTCCCTTTGTTTCTTAACATACAGGAGCCACAAAAAATTTCTCTAAGAACTGCATCATCATTTTTAAGTTGAGAAACCCCCACAATGCATAGCCCACCCTTTGCTTTCTGTGGGTCTAAAGGAGCTAAGTTCTATTCACAGCCAGGGAAGCCTGAGATAATGTCTCCATGAGGCAGAGGGCTGTGAAGTCATCCTCCATTTGCAGGTTTACACAGATATTCCCCTGTTATGGTGGCAAATCTCTGCAGGCAGAGAGGAAGTGGTGGGGAGGCCATATCCCACTCAAGGAGTGAAAACCAAGGTCAGTGGCAGTGGCAGTCTCCAACCTCTAGGGAGAGGGATAGAGACTCCTCCCCCTTGACCACTCTAGGAAGAGAAAGGCTAAGTCCTGATGCTTTGAGTGAGTTGACCAAGATCTAAGGGCTGTGTTTTCAATGAGAGGAGCAAAGAGAAAAGACTCTTGCTGATGCGTATAGTGGCACCTCAGAGTGGCATAGTGTTAGAACTGTTTCTTTTGTGATTCTAAGAGGCTGGTGCCAAAAGCAATTGGACAGTCACAGCAGTAAAAGTAGTAGGAGAGGGAGCCACAACCGTACACTGATGCTAACAATGCATCCGGCACTGTGACAAATGCTTTCTGTGAATACAGAGGATGGGCCTTGGAGTCAGGTAGCCCCGGGCTTCAATGCTGCCTCCTTTACCTATTAGCTCTACAACCTTAGCCACATTGCTAAATTTCTGAGCCTCGGTCTCTTCACACATGATATTATAGTGGTTGGATGGTTGTGTGAGTTGAATAGTGATGTCTATAAAACATTAGCCAGCTATTATTAGCAGGATGCAATAGGATTCCCTTGGGGATGTCCCTTCACCTATTCCCACTCCTCCGAACAGCATGCTTTGGGAATGTCTAACAGGGTATCCTGAGGGAAAGGAGCCTGTGTTCCAGAGAACCAACTGCAGGTCCTCTCAACAGGTGTTCATGGAAAGACTGTGATCTGGGCTCCACCGCCCTGCCCGCGTTCACAGGCGGACATCATTTCATTCAACAAGACATTCCAATATGTCCTGATGATTTTAAAACAGGTGGGAACTTGGGGGTTGTGACAGTCCACAAGAGACTTCACCCCAGATGGGTGTTTGGGAATAGAAGCAAACCAAGGATAACTCTGCAGTCTCCTCCCAAGACTATAGTGGAGATGGATGAACCACAGCTGACTGAGGCGCTAGAAGGTTGGATCCAGGCCTCAAGGACCAAGAGCAGCACAGCAAAACTGAAGGGGGGGGGGGGAGGGTTGAAGGGCAGAGGGAAAAGCAGGGTTGGGGCTGGAAGCCTGGGCAGAAGGATTCCAGAGGTCTCTCACCTGTTGGGTCCCCTTAGAAGTCAGTGTAGCTATGAGTAAAGGATCTGGAGTCAGGTAGACTGGGTTCAAACCTACTTCTTCATGTATGAAATGGGGAAAATAACATTGCTGGCCTCACCAGATTGCTTGAGATTTGAGATACACAAATCTCAAATTTGGGATGATGTCAGCACAGGATGAGGCCTCAGTGAATGTCAGCTATTAGTGTTACTCCCCTGAGTACCAGACAGTTTTCTGAGCACAGTGGGTGGGGGAGGACACTGTGAGAGTGCACAGACTTCCTGGCTGAGTCCTTTGTACTCAGTGTTCCTATTTCAGCTCCAACTTCCACTTAAGGGGCACCTTCGATGAGATCGGTATGTGCTGGGCCTATTGCATCTCTAATTTCTAATCCTTTTCTAGTCCCTTTTGCAGGTGGGGAACTGGGCCTTGGAAAGGTCTGAAGATCAGCTAGTTGTCCAACAAGGAACATAAGGTTCTGCTGAGTGATCAGATTCCCTGAATCTGCTGGAGTGACAATGATGATGCAACAGAGCAGGTCAGATAGGAGTCAAGGTGATGCTGCTGAAGCCACCTGCTGGGCTCTTCCAGACAAACCCAAACCTCACAGCGTCCAAGACCCCGCAATCAGGTTCTCCAGGCCCCTTGCCACGCGCTTTTAGCCTCACCTGCGACAAAGCCACATACTCACCAGCCCAAAATATGGTCGTTATCCCATGAACTCACAGCTCAACTGCAGTTGGAATTTCAAGTCCATATACTGATGCCTAAATGCCTTTCCTTTGCAGGGTTGGGAAACATGTGTGTCAAGGGCTTGTTGTGATGGTTCTAGAATATGCTATCTCACCAACTGGTCACATGTAGTTCTGGGTGGGGGAAGGAGGACAATGGGGAACTTGGTATCATGGTTATCTCTAGGTTCCTTGACTTCTAACACTATTTATCTTTATCAGGCCCTTTAAAAATGGTCCAAAAATATTTAAAATTATCCACTGATTAACAACCATCCATCAGACACCAATTCTATGTCAGGTTCTGAGCTGGGGGCTGGGATATAAGAGAAATAAAGCACTATCCCTGCCTTCAGGAAGCTCAGAGTTCAATACTTGAGGCAGATAGATAAATACTTTGAATATAAATTCAATTAGTACTGTACTCAAACACTGGGTTTGGTCAGTGCAACAGTCTGCAAGAGCTTAAGGAACAAGCAAAGTACAGAGCATTAAAATAATAATAATAATTTGGTATTTGAATTTTTAAAGCAATGAAGTGGTTAGGATGAGAAAAATCAGAACTTTGTTGTAATTCCTTATAATTTAATATTACTTTTATTTTTAATTACTTATTATTAAGGGGATAGGAGGCATTTCAGCCTTTTCAATCCTCAGAGCCTCTAAGTCCAGAGAAAAGTAGGGATGTTTGAGAACAATTGAGGGTTTGAAATTTAAAGAATTTTTTTAAAATATATTTTATTGATATTTTATAGAGAGGAAGGGAGAGATATAGAGAGTTAGAAACATTGATGAGAGGGAGCCTTCAATCAGCTGCCTCTTGCACACCCCCTTCTGGGGATGTGCCTGCAACCAATGTGCATGCCCTTGACCGGAATCAAACCCGGGACCTTTCAGTCCGCAGACTGACGCTCTACCACTGAGCCAAACCGGCTTTGGCTGAAATTTAAAGAATTTGATGGCTACCTCCTAAGGAAGGAGTTGAGAATGACACTCAGGTTTCGGGGATGGGTAACGGGGAGGCTGCAGGTATCATCGGCCTACAGAGGGAATATTGGGGGCTCAGGAGAGGAGCTAATGAGTTTGTTTTGGAAAGGTAGCATCTAGATGAGAAGTCACCAGATATATGGGCTGTCCAGACCCAGAATTTCCGTGTGCAACAAAGCCAGTAGACATAAATCAGCAGAAGCATCTTGGCAGGAGATCTGTCTAGAAGCTTCAGAGTGTGGTTGTGGAAGGGATGGACCCGGATGAGCTCACCTGGGGAATGAGGAAAGAAAATGAGGGAAAGCATGGGAGTGGAACTGCAGGAAGCCATACTTAGGGGGAGAGAAGTAATTGCTACTGTAGAGACTGGGAAGGAACAGCCAAGAGGTAAGAGAAAAAAAAATAGCAATGTCCAAGAAGCTCAAGGAAGTGAAGTTTTTAAAAGGAATAATCCAAAGGATTCAAAGTCACAGATAGATAAAGGACTATAAAGATAGATGAAAGAGAAAAGGAAGGAAGGAAGAAAAAGAGGAGGGAGAGGGGAAAAGAAAAGCCAGCCACAGAAAGCAAGAGGGTGGTCCTTGGCTATCTTTCCTAGAGAGTTCCTTATGGGGACAGAAGGTGGACCACAGGGAGTAATGGGTGGTCCAGAAAGTTGAAGACCCTCGGAAGAGAACTGACTTGTTAAAGAGGAAGAGAAATGGGATGGTAGCTAAAAGGTCAATGGGCCAAGAAGTTTGGTTAGCTTACTTCATGTTAAAGATTAAAGCCATTTATAGGCCAAGAGGAAACCTAAGGAGGAAGAGTGAGTGACTGACAGTAGGGAGAGGGGGTCACTGATGGAAGTCTCCAAGGAGACCAGGAGCAGGGGCAGAGGGAAGCCAGGCACAGATGGAAGGTGCTGAGCGAGGATCAAAGATGAAGGTGGGTGAGGAGGCTCTCCTTATCAAATCCTTATGCTCATTTTATCCAGTCATCACTGGGCTGGGAAGGGAGATTGTTCAGCCCTGAGTGTCTTTTAAAGTCAACAATGTGAACACAACACAAAATGAATGTGCTTTCCCCTCGACTGTTCCAAATCCTGCAATCATCTGTCACCAAGTCCATTTCCAAATCTGTGTTGCTTTGCAAGGCCAGACAGCACAGCTACATGCAGGGAAGGTTTAAAAAGAAAAGCACTGGAAGCAAGAGTAGGGCTGCCAGAGAGTAACACCCCTCCTCAAACCATTCACCAATCCCGACCCAACTTCTCTTCTGACCAAAGGAGCCGCTGGCAAGATGGGTCTCTGCAAGCAGGATTCCAGCAGCGCCCTGCAGCTTGCAAGCTAGCTCCCTTGCATGGCCCTTTTTCTTTCCCCAGGGGCATGGCATGCCCTGGGGGCCAGGACAAGTCTGGCTAAGAAAATTGTTGGATCACAGACAGGGCCCGCTCAGGCCCCCTAAGCCTGAGGAGCATGGCCAGACCTGGACAAAGGGCTTCAAGGCCTGAGAGCCAGGAGCAGCGGCTTCCTCGCCGCCCCTGTGGCAAGTCTGGGTGACCGGCGGAGTCCTTCGGAGCCTCACAGACAGTGGGTGTGGGTGTGCGCAAGGTTTGGCTCCTAGGCGCGCGCACCGCGGGCGCCCCTCTCTGGGCGTCAGCCGCTATGACGGCTCTGTCTCCTCCGAGAAACCGAGAAAGTCCGATCAAGTGGGGATTTGAGAGCTGGCTCCGACGCCCTCCCAGACTAGCAACCCTAACATCGCCGGCTAAGGAGCTGGCCACAGGGTCTGCGAGGAGCCACTCACAAAATGTGGAGGTCACAGTGAGTCGGAGAGCTTGCCAGGGAAGGGACGCAGGGACGCACTTTCTGGGATGTTGCGGTGGCCGAGGCGAACGAAGCCTTCGGAGGTTCCTTCGATCAGTGGTGTAAACCAAAACAAACCAGAAAAAACCAACCAGGCTCCAGCCAGAGGTGGCTCCAGCCAGATCCCCGGGCAGCAGGTGTTTAGGGTGTCAGCCTCCATGCTAAATGGCAAGGCGGGCCCTCAGGCTTCGTCCATTGGACCCGTCCCCCACCCGGGGAATAGGAACTTTCTAGGCTGTGGCTCCAGCTGAGCCTCAGAGGGGTGCAGGGGGTGAAATGGGGAGGCACCAGTCGAGGTCAGTATTCCCCACTTGGGGGCTGGATGCTCTGGAAGGGCCGCGTGCCTCTCCCGGTCCACCAGCTGCAGCCAGAAACCCGCGAAGTTCTGGCGGCGCCCGCCCGGTCAGCCTCCTCCCGGGCTCGGTTGCCGGGAGCAGGTCCCGCCGCCGGTGCCGCCGCCGCTGCCGCAGGTGCCGCAGCCCCAGCGCCGGGCTGCAGCAGGGCGCGGGAAAGGGCACTTTGGCGCGGAGCGGAACCGGTGGGAAGGTTGGTGGCGTGGAGCCTGCTGGAGGCACTCCCTCCCCAGCCCGCGGGCACAACCCCCACCCTCGCTTCCACGTCCTCGGCACCCCCAGCGCCCACCTGAGTTCTCGGGCAAAGCATCCCCGGGACCCCCGCCCGGGGCCCGCGCCCCCCGGCACCCCCTCGAAGCCCTGGGCGCGCAGAGGGGACTCCTGGGGAGGGGGTTGGCGGCCGCAGTCTCCCGGCGGCTACTGCCGGGCGCGGGCTCCATCCGCTGGGAAATGGGCGGGGGCGGGGCAGACCCTGCAGGCCCCCAGAATGGGGAGGGTGGGGGAGGGCTCCAGGAAAGTTTATCTGGGGGAAAGCCTTGCATCTGGCGGGGGCTGGGAGGCTGGAGAAACTGAAGCCACGATCCTGGTGCCCCGAAACCCCGGGAAGGGATGCCAGTCTTCCAGGCCCTACCCCGGCCGGATCCGGCCAAGTTGCAGCTGGGTTTGGGGGTAGCAGTGAGGGTGAGGGTAGGGGTGAGGACACTGTTGGGGGGAGGGATGAGTGGGGGGGAGGGATTAGGCTGGGGCTAGGCGTGAGGGTGGGCGACGGGCAGAGTGGAAGGTGAAGAGGGAGAGAGGGCGGGCGGGGAAAGGGCCGGGGACGGGATCGGACTCGGGTGGGGCGCGCGGCTGCCGCCGGCTCCCCGCGGGGCCGGACTCACCCGCGGCGGCCGAGGCGCCGAGCAGCCCCCAGCTCAGCAGCAGCAGCAGCGGCGGAGGCGGCGTTGGCGGCGGCGGCGGACGGCCCCAGCGGCTCCCCACGCCCGGCACGAGCGCCGACACCCCGGCTTCGCGGCGAGCCCTCCCCGCGGGGCAGCCGCAGCGCCCCGGCTTCGGTCCCCGCGAGCGCGGCATGGCTGGCCGGCAGCGCCGAGGGAGAGGTCTGCTCCCGCCGAGGAGAAAGGAGGTCAGGGGAGCTCCGGAGCTTTTTTTCTGTTCGGGGGGGGAAAAAAACCCCGGTACGCGGGAGCCTGGAGCTTCTGCGGCTGGAATGAACCAAGTGTCCGCCCGGCCGGGGAGAGGCGCGCTGCGCTCTCGGAAATGACTCCCTCCAATCCCGCTTCGCGGGGTTCGCGCTGGGGGGCGGGGGGGTGAATTATCCCCGGATTAATCACTCCCGAGACGCTTCTCCGCCGCTCCAAACGGCTGGGGGTGGAGGCACAGCAAAAAAATAAAAAATAAAAATATATTGGGTAGTGGGTGCTCCTCTTCAGCGCCACCTCCGCCTCCAGAGGAGCCACAAATTACATTTTACGGGTTGTTTATTCCTTGTTTGTTCTACAACAGACCAGTTTCTTTTAAGTTCGGTTCTCTCGTCGTTTCCAAGATTGCTCATTAATATAAGCCCCGTGCACACACGCACACACGGTGATAGGCACACACGCGCGCGCACACACAGGCGGCGCGCGCGCGCGTACACACACACACACACGCACACACACACACACGCCTCTCCCACGTTTAGAAACTGGAAGACTGTCTGGGGAAAGGTAACCAAAGAAGCACTCGGATCCCCACGTCAAGGCTTCTACAAGCCGATCTTGGGTAGTGGCTTTGAACTTGCAATATAGGGCTGGGGGGGGGGGGGGCGATGTGGAGGAGCCCTGGTTCACCGTAGCCTCCGACCCCATCCCCGGAGGAAGATGGGTGTTTGTGCGTAGAGATGGGCTGAGAATTGGGGGGCAGCTGGGGTGGAGGACCCGTTCGTTCTTTTGGCTCCGAATGGCCCTACCCCTGCCCTAAGACAAAAATCTCAGGACGGAGAGAGGAGTGCCTGTGTGCGCTGGGGGAGGGGGGGTTTAGGTTGTAGAAGGATGCTGCAAGAGTTACTTGTACAATTGGTCCTCAAAATGAAATAACCAGACCCTGCTTAATGTTCACACACACACACCCCCCTCACCCCCAGCCTTGGCTCCAAACCAGGCCAGTTTCTCCCAATGGCGTGAGTCTCTCTACACCCCTCCCGCCCGGCTGCTTCCGCCAAACCCCGAGGGCTGAGCACCGGTCCCCACCCCATCCCCCACCCCCACCCGGTCGCCGTCTCGTTCTCCTCTTCCCCAAGGCTCCTCCGTCAGTCATGATGGCTCCCTCTCTGTCTAAACTCTCTGGCGAGAGAGGGGGCGGGTGAGGGTACAGGGTGGGTCCAAGAGGGACAAGGCCCCGAGAGGAGGCCCCTGCTGGCTAGCCCAGCCAAAGAGCAGTCGCTGGTGAGCACGCCACCCCCTTTGCCAGAGGCACCGGAGAGAAGCAGCGCTGGGGGCTTGGGGTTTTGGCCAAACCCGAGCTCTGCGAGCGCAGGGCCCAGGAGCCTGGGAATTTGCCAGGAAGAGCCAGGAAGGAGCAATAGGTTTGCCTATCCCAAGGGGGAAGGTGGTGGGCAGGGCCTGAGGAGTAGGTGTCTGCCCTTCCTTCCCAGAGCCACGATCTCCCAGCTCCCTTGATGCCTGTCTTCCTCCCCTAGCCCAAGTTGATTCGTAGTCCTGCCTGAGCTCACCCCACAGTTGCGGGGACCACTGAGTGGCCCCTGGTAGGGGAGCTGCCTCAGACTCGCCAGCCCCACCCCCACCCCCAGCACACTTGCTTTCTCACCCCTCCTGAAGCTGCCTCGCTGGGTGCCAAGAACCAACCGAAGCAGTCAGCACTGCACTGTGAAAGGCCTGCTTTATATCCCAGGGGCAGTGGGGAGGGGCCTCGTCCTTCCCATTGTCCAGGCCGCAAGAGAGGGCTCAGCCAGCCCCACAGCCCAGGGCCTTACCAGACCTGAAGAAGGGGCAGAAGGACTGGCTGGGTGGTGAGTGGGTGGTGGCTTTGGGGAGTGGGGTTGGGGGGTGGGGGGCGGGGTTGGCTGTTGGCAGGATCTTCCCTGGGGTGGGCCCCATGACTCCAAAGCTTGGGCCTACCCCCTCTCCTGCAGGGGGGGGTTCTCCAGTGAGAAGAGCTGGCAGACACTCAGCCCTCCCCTGCAGCCCACAGCTGGGCAGAAGAGAGTCTGGCTGCTCTATAATTCTGGGGCTCCAGGCCAGGGGACTTCCCCCACCCCCTTCTCAGCCCCAGAACTTTGCTCTGTGGCTGCAACCTGCAGCTGATGTTTACCCCAAAAGCCTCCAGGCAAAAAGAACATTTGTCATCTCTCTCCCTTGGGGCTACAGAGGACAGGGGTACCCTTTTTTATCCCTTGTAACTGGCCTGTGTACTCAATTTCCCCACCGTTCCTGCCTCTCTGATCTTCTGGGGTCTGTATACCTTTTCTGAGGCCTCCTGGGCTCTGGGCTTTGTGTCAGGCTGTGCTGTGGCAATGCAGAGATGCAGCGTGTGGCTGGCCTGGCAGGATGTGGGGCACAGATAGAAACCCCTACACAGCCCATACAGTCAGGCAGTGGTAATCACCACGGCAGGGGCATATTACAGGGCATATCAGACAGCAAGCTTTTCCTGGACTTGGGGATCAGTAGGCTAATTTCAAGAGGGACCCTGAGGCCTGGATAGAAACTTTGACAAGGCGAAGATTGATTTACACAACAAATATTTATTCGGGATCATTACGTGCCGGACACTGCTAGATAATGAACATGCACCCCAGCGAACAGTTTCGGGCTTGTGAGGGCAGGAAATAAATAAACACATCAAACGTTACCAATGAAGAATGCCAGGGAGGAAAAGTTCATGGTGCTATGAGGAGGAAGGGGGTGAGGGGGCGAGGTACCTTACATAGGAGACCTGTAAAGGCCTCTCTGAGGTGGTGACCTTGAATGTGGGGTTGAAAATTAAGCAAGACAGCCACGCAAAGGGTTGGTAAAAGGGCTTTTTGCATAGAAAGTGTGGGCAGGGAGAAGACCCCAGGAGATGAGGATGGGGCCCAGGCCACATCATGAGGGACTCTCAGGGCATGGTGGGAGGTCAGCAATAGGCAGTGGGAAAACAGGAGGTATGTTAGTTTGTTAGGGCTGCCATTACAAAGTGCCACACACCAGGTGGCTTAAACGACAGCAAATTATTTCCTCACGGTTCTGGAGGCTAGAGGTCTGAGGTCAAGGTGTTGACGGGGTTGGTTCCTCCTGAGCCCTTTCCTTACAGATGGCCAGCTTCTCCTATGTCTTCACACGGCCCCCTCTCTGTACATGTCTGTGTCCAAATTTCCTCTTTTTATAAGGACAGCGACCATGTTGGATTATGGCGCACCCTAATCCCATTTCAAGTTGATTACCTCTCTAAAACCATGTCTTCGCATTCAGTCCCACTCTGGGATGAGGACTGCAACCTATGAATTTTTTTTTTTTTTTTTTTTGAGAGAGACACAATTCAGCCCATATAGGAGGCAGGACTTTTTAGGTGGAGGAGATAGCCAGAATATGTATTTCAAGAAATATCAGTTGCAGCTGTGCCTAGTGTGACTGCTTTGGCACGCAGGAGAGACTCTGGAAAGGTGTCAGCTCTGAATACCATCAAGAAGTGGGTTTTCCGTTTCCAGGAAATAGGAATCAAGTGGCATAGCCCGGCAGGCAGTCTGACTTCCCTGTGGGTGAGGCACACATAGGAAAGGCAGGGGCAGGGAAAGGGTGGTTACTGCCATCGTCTGAGCTGGAAGTGCTGTGGGCAAAGACAGGGGTGAGGCCCTAGGCATGTCTGCAGGGCAAGGAAGAGGCATGTGTCCAAGAGATGATAACCTTGCCCGGGAGGATGTGGCTCTCGGCCCAGCCCCCACGGCTGGCTCCCTGCCTGCCCCTTCCATTCTCCCCAGGAGCCATGGGCAGCCATGGGGCAGGGTCACGGCCATGCTGTCACATTGCAAACAAAGCCCAGTGAGGTAGAGTGACTCACCAAGATAAGCCTAATATCCAGATAAGATTAGAGGTTTCCTTCAGGAAGAAAACAAGGCCTGGTGCTCAGGAGAACTCTGATTTAAGTAGGGGCTATACACTTGATGCCCTGAAAAAAAAATTTTTTTTTAAATAGTATGCTCTAGCAATGAGGGCAAGAATGGGGCCTGAAAGGGCTAGCAGGAGTGTAGAACAGGGTTACAGAGCAAAGGCCGGAGCTCAGAGGAAAAGCCAGGGTCTGAGTGGAGGATGGAGATTTAATTTTTTTTAAATATATATTTTATTGATTTTTTTTTTTTTTTTTTTTTTTACAGAAAGGAAGGGAGAGAGATAGAGAGCCAGAAACATCAGTGAGAGAGAAACATAGATCAGCTGCCTCCTGCACAAACCCTACCAGGGATGTGCTCACAACCAAGGTACATGTCTCTGACCGGAATCAAACCTGGGACCCTTCAGTCTGCAAGGTTAATGCTCTCTCCACTGAGCCAAACCGGTTTCAGAGATTTAATTGTTTTTAATTTTTAAAAAATATATATTTGTATTGATTTCAGAAAAGAAGAGGGAGATAGAAACATCAATGATGAGAGGGAATCATTGATTGGCTGCCACCCACACGCCCCCTGCTGGGAATGGAGCCCACAACCTGGACTTGTGCCTTTGGTGGGGAATCAAACCTGGGACCCTCAGTCGCAGGCTGACACTCTTTCCACTGAGCCAAACCAGCTAGGGCAAGGGAGCAAGATTAGGCAGAAGCTAGTATTTCCCAAGGGTAAGGCTCTCACTGAGATGACAGTGATCTGCTTCTTAGGAAAAGGTGACAGAAGGGGTTTAGGGAAAAAAGCCCAGAACAAACAGTAGGGAGGCTGTGGGCCTCAACAACCAGGAGGGACAATTGAGAAGAGGCCACAGTCTGTGTCCTTCCTCCAGTGCTACTGAATGCAGAGGCCACCGGATTGTGATATTTCTAGCAGAAAGTTCTCCATTTGTGCAACAAGGAAAGGGACAGAGCTCATGCCTGTAGCAAGAGAGGTCAATTTTTTTTCCTACTTGTCAGAGGCCATAATGCACAGGAGAGGGTCCATTCCAGTCTCTCATCTCTCCTTGAATTCCTCCAATCAGCTATGCATCCTGCCTCCTCACGCTCTTTCCTCTGACTGCAAAGCCATTCCCCTTCTCACAGTGTGGAGTAAATGATTCCAAATCATCACTAGGCTCAAGTGTCACCTCCCCCAGGGGTCTCCTCCTCCAGGTGTCCTTTTCTAAACTCCCACACCCCTGCTGGCTTAGATGCCCCGTGCAGCTTGGACAGCCAGCTGGGCACCAAGAAGGTAGGCTTCCCCTTCCATACCACAGAGCCATGCTCGTTGCCCCCGGGGGGACCTTTGGCAATGCCTGCAGACATTTTTGATTGTCACCTCTGGCATGTAATGGGTAGAGGCCAGGGATGCTGCTAAACATTCTACGATGCCCAAGGAAGTTTCCCTCTGCCCCCCAAAATGATTTGTCCCAACATGTCAATAGTGCTGAACTGTCACTGGAAAGCGGCTGCCTGGCCAGGACTGCATTCTCAGGTCCCCTTTGCGGTGGAGTGCGGTCTTAAAACGAGGTTCTAGCCAAAAGGAATGCAAGTAGGATTGGTGTGTGTGACTTCAAGGCTTTCCCCCTAAAATCCTCCCACTCTTCCTCCTCCATCTGCTGGCTGTATACAGAGCTTCTGGGTCCCTTGGAGATGGCAGAGCCACAGGATGGAATAAACCCGGACCCCAGATCACCCACCAACCAGGGACACTTGCATTGCCCCTTCTATGGACAATGACCTTTCCCACCAATATTGGGGTGTGTTACAGCAGCTAGCAATGTTCCCCTCCATGCTCCCCTCCATGTAGTATCCTGTGCAGTCCTTGGCTTACTCCTCAATCATTCATTCACTTGTTCATGCTACCAACATTCATCTGCATGTCAGGCTGCATGCCAGGCACCGTGCTAGGTGCCGAGGAAACAAATACAAAGAAGAAACAAGTTGTTACCAGGTGTCCCTGCCCTGCAGGAGGTTGGGGGTGTTGGTTAATTGAGAAAGTAGTTAATTACTCTGGGAGAAATGCAGGATGTGATGGAAATGAGATGGGCCCCTAGGTCAGCCTGGCGGGAGCGACAGGGAGAAGTGGCACTTCCCGGGAAGAAAGCAGTGTGGTCCAAAGCTGGGAAGTAGATGGCATGACGGATGTGTGCTCTTCCGGAGGTCCCAGGTGCTGGTGGAAGGGCGGGAGGGGCACTACACCTCTGTCCTCTGAGTCTCCAGACTCTGAAACTGTGGCCTTTCTCACTTGTCTCCCCCAGCGGACTGGGAGTTCCTTAAATGACAGAAAACTTCTCCTCGAGAGCTTCCTGAGTCCCCAGGGCTTGGGGTCTGATATTCCCTCCTCTTGGATGTCCCGGAGGAGGCTCTGTCCCAGGCTACTCATGACTGCACTCACCCACTTCTAAGCCTTCAGCACTTCCTGCCTCTCCGTCAGTCCTCCATCTCAGCTGTCAGCTCTTACAGGCAACTATGTCCACCCAGTTCCTGAGCCAGAAACCCCTCTCACTCAGCCCCGACGTCCAGGCAGTCCCCGAGTTCTGCCTCCTTAACAGCTCCAGATCCTAGCCAGGGCCCATTGCCTCTAAGGTCCCTTGTCACAGCTGCAGAACAAGTGCCCAACTCTATTCTTGCCCCACTGAAGTTATCCCTCTCTTTGCCACCAGTTATCTTTTAAAACACTAACCCGCCCTAGCCAGTTTGGCTCAGTGAGTAGAGCATCGGCCTGCAGACCAAAGGGTCCTGGGTTCCATTATGGTCAAGGGCACATACCTTGGTTGCAGGCTCCTTCCTAGCCAGGGCTCTGGTCAGGGCTCAGGCAGGAGACAGCCAATGGATGCGTTTCTCTCACATCAATGTTTCGCTCTGTCTCTCCCTCTCTTTTCCAGTGTCTCTAAAAATCAATGGAAAAATATCCTGGGGGGAGGATTAACACAGACAGATAAACAAAAACACCACTAACCTGATTTCACAGCTCCTCTGCCTTCCCCAGCTGTTTCCCCATGGCCTACAGAGGGAATCCAAGCTCCCTGCTAGCTTCTCCCTACAAGAGCCTCCATGGCTGCCTCTGCCTGCCCCTCTAGCCCCTGTTTCCACACTCCCCATCCCCTGTGTTCCAGCCATTTGCAGGTCCTTGCACCCCTAATATAGCCATGCTCTCTCTCTTCTTTGCCTCTGAGCTTCTGTGTGTGCTGTTCCCTCTGCCTGGAATGATCTTCTCCTCCTGTGCCTGGCATTTTCTTATTTGTCCTTCAAAACTCAGTCCGGGTGTCAATTCTTACAGGCAACCTCCACCAGTGCCATTCAGAGTGCCTGGCACATGGTGGGCATTCAGCAGGTCTTAGCTGAATGGATGGACGCATGAATGGATGCATGGATGGATGGATGCATGGAAGCTTGAGTAGGTGCTCAGTAATGTTTGTGGAACGGATCCAAAGGTGTCTCTCCTAGACTTCATTATCTGAGTTCCTGAAAGAAGTGCCTCCTCTGTGTTATGATTTAATGTTATGCTGTCTTCAGAGAGCCCTGATGTGAGAAACTGACCAATGTAATGGCATTTCTGTCTTTATGAAAACAGAATTGAATGTATTGCCCACTCTGTCACTCAGTGTCCTTTATAAAAGGGCTCATGATAAATTCATGCTTGGGGTGATTTCCAGGAAACATTTTGTCTCCGCAGATGAAGACGTGTATTTTCTGCCATCAGAAAATAAAAACTCTGTCTTCCAATGTGTTTCCATTTTTTGCTTGGGTTGACAAATAGGAATGCCGAGTTTTATTACCTTATTATCTCCATGTGTTCTGGCCAATTCAGGCGTCTGAAAGTAGCAACTCTTTCTGCTTTCTTTAGATGGAGGCAGCTCTGGCTTTATTTTTTGATGCCATATTTTTACTTTTTAATCTGAAAGCATCTCAGCAGTCAACTAGTATAAATCTTAAAGGAATGCATGATGGTGATGCCATCCTTGCATGAAGTTATGGCAGGAAGGGCAGAACACCAACCTTCTAGTTGAGAGGGACCCCATATAGAGCCTCTCCAGGAAATGTCGGGGCACCTATCATGGCAGGGGCTGGCAGGAAGGCCAAAGGAGGAAGCAAAGGGCCAGTTGGATTCTGACTCTGTTGCTACCTTACTGGGCTTCCACTGACAAATTCTATTCTTTTCCTCCTCCAACTATGGCTTTCCTTTTTCCTAAATTTATATTTTTTAAAAATGTATTTTTATTGATTTTAGAGAGGAAGGGAGAGGGAGAGATATAGAAATATCAATGATGACAGAGAATCGTTGATTGGCTGCCTCCTTCTTGCCCCCTACTAAGGACTGAGCCTGCAACCCAGGCATGTGCTTTGACTGGAAATTGAACCGTGACCTCCTGGTTCATAGGTTGACGCTCAACCACTGGCCTACACCAGCCTGCTTCCTTTTCCCTAACTTTAAATAGAGAGCTCCACGGCTGCCATTTCACATGAATGGCTAATACTAACAAGAACAATCGGTATATTTTTATGAGGGCACACTGTGAGCCAGACACGGTGCTGAGAACTTTACATGGATGTCCCCATTTGAACCTCTCCCACTCTGAACCTGCATTGTTTCTATCTTTTTGCAGATGATGAAATGCCAGAGAAGTTAAGCATGTGCAAAGCTACCTTTCAGTGAGTAGCAGAGCAGGAATTCAAAGTCATGAATGTCAGCTGCTGCCACCCAAACTCCTCCCACTGTCCTCCCACGTGGACAACAAATGGAGGCAACAATAGGGGGTGAAATCCCTTGGGAAATGGTAGGGGCGGTTGATGGTGTTGCCAGGAGAGAGAAACCACAGAGTCACAGCTTTGCTTCTAGAACATTCGTGTCCTTTGCAAAATCCTGAGCAATGGCTGGCTGCTTCAAAACAGCGTCCAGTTGCTGAGACAACACTCAGGGAGCCCCACTCCCATGGCCGCCCCCTCTTCTCCCTCCAGTTCTGATATTTAGCTTCTCGAGGACAGTTACCTGAAATCTCCCTCTGCAGGGCCCCGCCTCTGGGCAGTTTGAATCGTTAGACATCATCAACATGGCAACAAGGGGTCTCCATGGTTTTCAGGGGCCTAAAAAGTTTGAGGCCTGAAAGTGTTATGATTGGCTTCATAACACAAAGAAGAAAACAGCAGCGTTGACATCAGTAAATATTTCATTAAATGCAAATGTAACATTATGGCAACTCCATTAACTGTTGAATTTAATCGTCATAAAAATTTCATTATGTTTGATGACAATTTGTAGGTTGGCTCGTTTTCTCACCGTGCCAGGTTTCCCGGGTAGGCACCAAGATTGGGGAGAAATCACAGTAGACCATACATTAAATAAATTACTCATGGCCCCAAATTTTCAAAAGCAAAATGGCAAAAATCTTTTCAATTTTCTTTGACAACTGGAAAGTGATGTTTCTGGTGGGAGGTAATGTGTGTTTCAAATATGTTAGAGGAGGGAGAGGGCTGCAAGGCTTAGGGCCTATGAGGGTCTTGAAAGAGCCCCTTGGCATGCTCTCCTGAATTTCCCCCAAGCCATGCTTGTCTCGTGATGGAAGCCAGGTGAGTAGGGGCTTTGGCTGCAAAATAGGTAGGGAACATTGTTTCCTCCTGAGGTTTTCTTGGTTCCAAAATAGAAAAGCAAGAATCCTAGAATCCTAAAAATGGTAGCTAACATCAAAACCATGGATAGAGCGTCAGCCTTTGGACTGGAAGGTCCCAGGTTCAATTCCGGTCAAGGGCATGGTTGTGGGCACATCCCCAGGGGTGTGCAAGAGGCAGCTGATCGATGATTCTCATCGATGTTTCTAACTCTCTATCCCTCTCTCTTTCTCTCTGTA
Organism: Pipistrellus kuhlii; assembly: GCF_014108245.1. Classification (NCBI taxonomy): domain Eukaryota; kingdom Metazoa; phylum Chordata; class Mammalia; order Chiroptera; family Vespertilionidae; genus Pipistrellus; species Pipistrellus kuhlii. The sequence continues at coordinate 175,225,214 of NW_023425515.1, read as the reverse complement.
AAAAATCAATAAAATATATATTTTTAAAAATGATAGCTGACATTCATTGGGCCCATAGCATGTCCCAGATGAACTATTGTAAACCCTATATGTGTATTGTCTCTGTTGTCCCAAACAATTCTATAAGGTCAGTATTTTATTAACCCTATTTCACAGATGAACAAACTGAGGTCTTAGAGTTTACCCAACCTGCCCAGGGGAATAGACGTAATAAGGGGTAATTTCAGAATTTTTCCAAATTAAAAATAATGAACAGATGAAATGGTGCCCATGACCACTTCAATCTCTAAAAAAGTCAGGGAGCAGGCCCACTTTCTTCACTATCCTCTCTTCAGAACCTTGAACACTACTAGGCACATAGATATCTATGGGCTGAAGGAACATAATTACAGGTTGAGCAGAGGCTGTACTAGCTCAGTTTTCCCACACCTGCTGTGTACCAGGCACCTATGGGATGCTTTACTCTCCTCACTAGCCGGAGACGATGTCTAGGCAGAGATCTTATTCATCTCCCAGCACCCCCCTTCCCCCCCCCCCCCCCCGCCCCCCGCACCATCACCTTGCACAATCTTGATCCATAAAAAGGCTTAGTTGATGATTCGAGTCCATTCCTCCATCACAGAGTAATTTCACTGTACAGCCAAAGCTCTCCCTCCCTATACACCGCACAAAATCTGTTATTTAAAAACGCCAGTGGCACACGTCTCAATGTAATCATCAAGGAAATGAATATACAGCATTTTCTGTGCCAGGTGTGGTTCTTGGGACCTCCCCTGTGTGAAGTCATTACTTGGGAATAAAACATCTACAACAACTCTGCCAAACAGGTGTGTGTTTTTCTTATTATCATCCCATTTTACAGATGAGGAGACCAAGTGTTATGAGCTGAGTGCTGTCTCCTCCCAAATTCCTATGTGGTAGCCCTCTCCCCCAGTACCTCAGAATGTGACTGTTTTGAGATGGGACCTTTACATGGTGGTTTTAAGGTAAAACAAGGTCATCAGGATGGGCCCTAATCTAATATGACTTGTGTCCTTGGAAGAAGAGATGAGGACACAGGCCTGCATGAAAGGAAGACCTTGTGAAGGCACAGGGAGAAGATAGTATCTAAGTCTAGCTGAGCTTCAGAAGGAACCTATCCTACTGACACCTGGATCTTAGACTTCTGGCCTTCAGAACGGTGAGGGAATATATTCCCTGATGTTAAGCCCTCCATCTGTAGTACCTTTTTATGGCAGCCCTAGCAAACCAATACACCGAGGCACATAGTAACCTGCCTAAGCCTGCGTTGCCAGAGAATGGGAACTCAGAATATGAACCTCGGTAGTCTAGTTCTGGAGTCTATTAGGTTTGGGATCATGAAGATGTTCTCTGTGCTGTCTAATATGGTAGCCACATAAGGCCCTTGAAATGTGGTCAAAGTAACTAAGAAACTGACATTTTTCATCTATTTTAAAATGAAATAAGAAAGTGGCAAGTGGCTACCATATTGGACATAACTTTGTTTCTAAGTATATCACTTAAGTTTTTTTTTTTTTTTTTTTTGTTTTTTTTTGTAGAATCTTCCAGAAACCTCCCCCGTGTGCTCCAAACAAAGCACGCTCCTGTCTTTGTTCCCCGCCCTGCTGTATTTTAGAGTGAGCTGGCCAACTTTCCAGAACCCTGCAGCCTGGGCGATGCAGGGACCTTGGAGTTCTGCTCCAAACATGGGTGGGAGCCAACCAAATGCCAAACAGCACAAACACTGAGTGACATTTTCAGAACTATTAATATTTCATCAGAAATGATCACTTTTCCTTTAAATATACTATTTTCAAAGGTTTTTCTACATTCCTAAAATTGAAAATGTGTACTCAGTCTAGGTCCTTGGAATTTTCCCCAAAGGAACACATTTTCAATTTTATAGTGAAAATCAAAGGGGAATGAAGCTCAGATTTCAAAATTTAGTCAACATTTCCAGGAACTTGGGCCTTCTGTAAAGAGCAAGGTTGTGCATTGGGCACTACGGTATGCCCAGCACTTTCTGTACAGTTTATTATTAATTTATCCAACACACATTTATTGAGTGCCTACAAGGTGCCGCAAGTGTGATCTTTATAATAATTTATTAACACCGTTTTACGAAAAAGAACTCCTCCTCATCCTCTGTTTCATCTCCAATGTGACCTCCTCAGAGAGATCTGCCTGGACCGCCGTCTCAAGCTGCCGCTGTTCCTCTCCCCATGGCCTGGCTTTGCTGGTGAGTTTTCCTTAGAGCCCTTCTATCATCTGTAATCACTGCTCATTTATTTGCTTGGTGAGTTTGTGATGTATCTCCCTACACTACAGTATAGACTCCATGAGAGCAGGGACCACACCAGTTTTGTTCAGCTGCAGGCTTCCTCAGGGCCCAGCAACTCACCTGGACAGAGGAAGGGCTGCATTAGTATTTGGGAAATGAATGAGTGAAGTGAAGAATTGGTAGAGTCACACAGGTAGGAATAAATACCAGTGTGAGGATTCAAACCTCCACCCACAGGCTGCCATCTTCTCTATTCCCATCTATTACTGCCCATCCTCTTGCTCTTCCCTTGCTGTGAAATACTGAAGGCACCACCTGTGGCTCCTGTGGCCAGAGCCCCCAGGCAGAAAGAGATGCTGTGACCTTTCTGAGTTTAGCCCCTTCGGAGAGGGGAGGAGGCCATCGAGCAGCAAACATAACCTAGCGCTTCTCTGCACCTCTGTCCGGTCCCTGGCTCCCATTCCCATCGGCCCACCGCCCACCTACCGCTGGAACCTGAACCTAGCGGCGGAGGGGATGGTCTGTCCCAGCGGCTCAGAGTGAGGGGGTGGGGTGGGAGTGGGGGTTGCTGGGTGGGATGGGGAAGTGGGGGAAGGGGTAGGAGTGAGAAGGCTGGGCTTGAATCCTAGCTCCTCCCTCACGGGGAGCCTTGGACACACCCCCTTTTTTACTTTGATGCTCGGTTTTCTCAAAGGCAGAACTTTACAAAGCAGTGGCACTAACTTCATGCGCCTGTTTTGATCGAACATGACAACACAGAAAGTCCCGCGCTTGGCACTCAGTGAGCGCCAATGTGAACGGCAGTGAAGGGTAAAAACCGGGCGATCGAGGCGCAGGGCCCCTGGCAGGCACCGAGGTGTGTGCGGAGCGGCAGGCAGGCAGGCACCCTTGACTTCTAAAAGAGGAAAGCGCTCTGGGTCCTTTGGGCGCCCATTCACCCCCATCCCGCCTGCGACGCCGAACCCGGGCGTCCCGCGCACCCAGCCGTTGGGTCTGCACCCGCAGAGGAGTTCCAGCGCCGGCGGACAGGAGGGAAGGGAAGGGTGTGGGAGCCGCCAAGCAGGACCTCTCCCTTTCAAGGCTTGGCAGGTGCCTGCTGCGGGTGCAGCCGGGACAGGCTGGGGGTCTGGGTGCTTTCCTGTCGGGAGCTGGAGGGGGCCTGATGGGGGAGAGTGGGGACAAGCGAGGCGGGGCTGGGGCGGCTGGGAGAGGCCGTTGGCCCTCAGGGTGCGCGGGGATCTCTGGGAAGGCCCCTGTGAGAGCCCCAGGGGAGGGCTCCTGCCCTCCAGGTGCCCAGCCCAGTGCCAGGCCCTCCCCCAACCACCCCCAGGTTTGTGGGGTGAGAATGGGCTGAGCCCCAGGCGCTATAAGGTGTCCCAAGGTGTGTGGCAGTCAACGGGGCGCGCCAGGGATTCTGGGAGAGCCCTCCCTCTCCCCCCCCACCTGTTCCCAGATGTCATTCTGCCCACCCAGGCCCCTGGTTCCTGACTCAGGGGGATTCCAAGGTTACTAAGCTACTGGTTTTTGTTGACTTTTAAACGTTTCCTTCTCAGGGAGAGGGGGAGAGGCACAAAGGTCAGCAAGGGAGCAAAGAAAAAAACAAATCAAAATAAGCTCCCCCTCCCCAAAAGGAAGCTGACCTCCATCCACCACGGGCACACAGATCAGATCGGAGGCCTCTGAACAGAGTCACTTTGCTGGAGCGAAGAGCCAGACAGAACTGAACTGCTTCTGCCCCATCCTCATCCCCCTTTCTGGTGAATGAAGGGCGGTGGTGGATGGTCGCCCTGCCTGCGAGCCCTGGGTGGACCGAGGGGCTTCCGGAAAGACAGGAGGAGGATGGCCAGTGGAAATGGGCTCCCTTCGTCCTCGAGCCTGGTGGCCAAGCGCCCCTCCGCCCTGGGCCCGTTCCCCAGATACATCTGGATCCACCAGGATACACCCCAAGACAGCCTAGACAAGACCTGCCATGAAATCTGGAAGAGAGTTCAGGGCTTGCCCGAGGCCTTGCAGCCCCTGACCCTGAGGGAGCAGCTCTCTGTCCCCGTGGTTGGGACCCCGACAGACAACGGGCTCAGCGTCCAAGAAGAGTGAGTGTCCCCCTCCATGGCTGGCACCAGGGGAGGAGGGAGGACACGAGGTCAGACCTTCTGGGGGAATGTTCTGGCCCATTCTTCATTCTGCTAAACCCTAAAGGGCTGTATGTTTTACAGCCCCTCCCCCGTGGTCTCTTTAGAAGAAGAGTGAACTAGGGTCCTGAAGTTCCCTGAGTGACGGGCGAGGCCGAGGCGCTCTCTGCTGCCTCTTCACCAGCCCTCTGAGGGGATGGTTTTCCTCCTAAAGTAAAGTGACCAGACGTCCCGCTTGTGGTGGGACAGTCCCGATTTTTGGAATTTGTTAAAAAATCGGGACTGTCCCGCCAAAAGCGGGACGGCTGGTCACCTATCCTAAAGGCATAGCCAGCCAGAGGTGAATCTGAGGACCTCGGAAAATCACCTGGGCCAGGACCAAGGGTAAGATGCCCATGGCTTTCCCCAAAGGCAACTAGAAGATTCCTTCCCCCTTCCACCTCCAAAGACTAGGCATTGGCACAGATGCGTCTGGTGGTTTTAAACCACATCTGGAATTCCCTAATACAGGGAGCAGCTGTCCCATTCAGACTCCACAGAAGCTGCGGCAAGAGCGCACATCAAAATATTTACTGGGAAGGCACTGACATATTCAGAGGACATAATAGAAAATTAAAGTGTGGGGAAATGGCCTGAAATAGCCCGTTTCCTGGATGGGAAATCCTGGCCTGGGGAACACAGAGCTAGCTGTTTCTCCACCAGGACAAAAGCTGAGCAGATATCATTGGGGATAGATAGTCACAAGGAGAGAAAGGGGGGAGGGGAGTGAACTACTGAGCACTTATTCAATGCTTTGCCTCTTCAAGGTGGACCACAAATATTAATTAATCCTCCAGGACCTCTATGAGACAGGTAGTAGCGTCCCCATTTTACAGATGGATTAAGTGTTAATAATTAAGTGCTAATTAAAGACTAAGTGATAATTAAGTGTTGCCGGTGCAGCACATGCTCCCGCTCAGTTCAGAGCTGCTCTGAAGTGGGGGAACCATTCAGGCAATTATCTGCTGCCTCTGGTCTCAGGGATTTCTAGGCTAGAGCTAAGAAAGAAAAAAAAAAAAATGTGTGACCACCACCCAGGCCCGCACTACCTGCCATCCCTTTTTGGGCTGCAGACAAAGGTGCAGGCACGTTGGCTGCCATTGCTTTCCCTACCCCATGCTCAGCAGGATATGGCTAGGATGGAATGGCTTGCCTGCTGCCAAAATTTTTGCTGCCCAGCCCCAGAGTGAGTGGCACTGAACCCCTGGCCCCTGCCCATTGCCATCTGCTCTGGGACAGGGTCTTGGCAGGGGATCCACGGGGCTGTGGTCAGGCTCTCAGAGGCCAAGGAGCCGATGGTCCACTTGGTGCACCAGGGTCAGTGGCAATTTCCAGTAGATGGCACCCTCCCTGCCAGGTCACACCTAGCTAATGGAGACAGGCTCTACTTCCAGTCTGCACTTGGCCTGAAAGCGAACTGACGCGCACCTTTGGCCAGTTGCTTAATTTCATTTGGCCTTGTTTTTCTCATCTGCAAATTGAGGGTGATATGCCCTGCCTTGTCCACCTCAGAGCTGATAATGAGGATCCGATGTGAGACAGGAGACTGAGCACTGCATTATGCAAATGAAGTTGTCCTTAAATGGAACTCCCAGGATTGGGTTTGGTTGTTGTTGGTTTCGATCTCCGAGTTTTCACACTATGCCCGTAGACTCTAGGGTGCTGTAAGGATCATCCTGGGGTCAAGTGGCCTGGTGGCGGGGCCCTAATCCCCCATTCAGCCAGAGCTGTTCTGCTTTTATAGCTTTTACTCTACTGGAGTTCGGAGTAAAGATTGCGTTTGAAAAAAAAAAAAAAAAGGGCTCTGTTACTGAGAAAAGAGCTGGAAAACCACTGACTTAGATGAATAAACGATATAATCGTGTAGATATCAGCCAAGCAGAACACAATGAGCTATTCTTGAAAGAAAGGCAGCTGAGATGGTGGAGTCAGATAACTGGTTTCAGATAGTATTGCAGCCCTGAGCCAGCTGCGGGATTGGTCTAATGTATGTGCGTTTCAGTTTCCTCATCTGCCAAACGGAGATGATTACCATGCACTTCATTACATTGTTGGGATGATTAAATGGGATTTTTAAACATTCTTGGTAATAACTAGGGGCTTGCAAAAATTCCTTGTAAATGATGATGCTGTTGATTCCTTCAAGCCCTCCAATTATTATACCGGGTAGGTACTATTTTAAATACCCCCTCTTTTTACTTTTCATTATGCAAATCTTTGAACCATCAAATAGAATAGTATAGTGAATGTCTGTGTGTTTGTCACTGAGCTTCCTTATCAAATTTGTGCCATTCGGGTTTCAATTTCTCCTTCCCCTGTTTTGAAATGAAATCCTTTTTACACATGAGGTAACAAGTTTGGAGGGGTTAATGTCTTTTTATTTATTTATTTTTATATTTATATATTTTTATATATTTATTGATTTTTTACAGAGAGAAAGGGAGAGGGACAGAGAGCCAAAACATCGATGAGAGAAACATCAACCAGCTGCCTCCTGCACATCCCCCACCGGGGATGTGCCCACAAGCAATGTACATGCCCTTGACCGGAATCGAACCTGGGACCCTTCAATCCACAGATCGATGATTTATCCACTGAGCCAAACCGGTTTCAGAATGGAGGGGTTAATGTCTTTGGCCGAGGCCCTGCAGTTAGGAAGTGGTGGGGTTTCAGAAAGCAAACCTAGGACCCGCTGAGACATTACCCAGTGGTATTGGCTATCTTTCCCTAAAAATTGAGGCATCTTTTTGGATAGTCAAAATATTTGGCATTCAAAATATTTGAATGATCACGTGCACATGTGTCAAACACAAGGCCCGCGGGCCAAATCCGTCCCGCCAGGCCTTGCAATGTGGCCCGCACCGCGCTGTCATCACTGCACTCCGCTGCGTTTCCATCACAATGACAGTTTATGACTGTTCAGTAAACCATTCGGCCCACGATTTAGGCTGGATTTTAGATTTTGGCCCCTTCTCTGATTGAGTTCGACACCCCTATGAGATAACAGATTTTAAATCTAGGGAGCTGTCCAGAGTGCTTTAGGCTGGCTTCACACCCTCAAGATCCCTCTCAGCTAACCTTTTGCTTAATTTCTATGCCTGATTTGGTTGATGTTTTCTGCTATGAGCCAGCTAGATAGGGATGTTCTAGAACTCTTACTAGCCAGATTTTTTTTTTCCTTAACTGTGTCTCTGTATATTTCAGAATATAAATACCTCAAGTTTGGAAGGGACGTTGGAAGTCATCTTTTGAGTCCCTCTTCACAACCCTTGCCCAGTGGTTATCCACTTTTACACTTTCTCCGATGGGGAGCTCACCACTTGACCAAGTAGCCCTTCCTTTGTTATGGACCCTGCTGTCAAAAGAGCACTTTCTTCTCGTACTGAAACCTGTCTCTATCAGACTAATACCCATTGATCTGGATTCTGCCTTTAGGGCTCCAAACCAAGCATATCCCCTATTTCTCTCAATAGCCCTTTAGATGTTAAAAGATAGTAACAATACCTCTGCCAGGATTTCTGGTTTCTACAAGCTGAATTTCTCTGGTTTTCTAAGTTTCCCGTCACGTGCCAGGTTGGTCAGTTTCCTATTTATACAGCTGGTCCTGTGGCAGTGCAGCACCAGAACCAGGTATGGTCCAATCTGTGCTGATTGGGTACTCCCTGTTAATATTCATTTCTCATGGTCATGGCGATTGAAACCAGGCTTGTTTTTCTCCCCAAGCGGACTTCACTGTGTGGGCACATTTTGAGTTTATTCATTCCATTATTTATTCAACAAATATTTATTAAGCATCTACTATATGCCTGGCACAGTGCTAAGAGCTAGTGGGATAGAAGCTGCCTTCCTACAGCTTCCATTCAAGTAGGGGAAAGAAACAGAAAAGAAGTTATTAGAAGACTAGGGTAACTTTAGATGTAAAGAGAAATGGTGTTCTAGTGGAGGAAACCAATATAAACATGTAAAAATAACCCAGATAATTTCAGATAGCAATGAGTGCCCTGATAGAAATAAAACTGAGTAAAGTCCTAGGGACAGCATCTTTGGATGGGATGGTCAGGGAAGGACTCTCTAGAAGAAGTGGTCATTTGAGCCGAGACCTGGCTACCCAGAAGGAGCCAACCAGTGAAGATCTCGGAAGGATGTCCAGGCAGAAAGAGGAGCAACTGTGAAGTCCCTGAAGTGGAAGTGGCTTGGAGAGAAACAGCATGGCTGGGGTATATGGAGTGATAGAGATGGGACAAGGCAGTATCTGAGGCAGGCAGGAAGGCAGGCAGGCAAGGTCTTAGAAAGCCTGGAAGATTACTGTAGGGAGTTTATAGTTGATTCTCCATATTATGGACACTCTTTGGAGGTTTTAGGGAAGGAGGTATAATTTGATCAGATTCACTAATTTTAAAAAAATATACCTTATTGATTTTTTTTACAGAGAGGAAGGGAGAGGGACAGAGAGCTAGAAACATCAATGAGAGAGAAACATTGACCAGCTACCTCCTGCACACCCCCTACTGGGGATGCACCCGCAACCAAGGCACATGCCCTTGACCAGAATCGAACCCGGGACCTTCCAGTCCACAGACCGAGCCACACTGGTTTCGGCCACTAATTTTTAAATATCTCTCCAGTTGCTGCATTGAGAGGTTTTGCAGGCATGTGAGACCGAAAGTTGGGAGACCTCTGGGAAGATGCTGCCATAATCTAGGTGAGGCAGGTGGTGGTGCCTGGATCAGAGAGAGTGTAGTGGGGATGGGAAAAGTGTGGGGTTCAGTGTGTATTTTGAAGGGAGCAAACAGACCCACTGATGGTTTGGGGCACACAATTGGGGGCATGAGTATTAACTCAAGGATTTGGGCTTGAGCCTCTGGTTGGATGGTGGTGCCATTTATGGAGGTGTAGAAGAAACAGAAGAAATCAGCTTTTGGGGAGAAATCAATAGTTCTGTCTAGTGTCAATTAAACTCCAGAATTGTGTTCAGTTATCTTTTAATTAGTCTTAAATTTGGGCTTAGAGAATTGTGGCCAGTCACTCACTGACTTGTATCCTAGGATTACTTATTCATTCACCCCCCTCATCACAACTGCACAGCTTCAGTTGGGGGCCTTGGGTTTGCTGTTGACTCAGTTGCTCTGACTGGGAAGTGCCATTTGTTCATCCCATCATTTATGGATTCAGTCAGCAAGCACTCACAGTTGCCTACTCGGTGCCAGGGAACAAACCAATTCTTTATGCTCTCATTATTTAAACAATTGGATGTATCTCGTTTTTCTAGAAAAGTTGCTTGGAATATATCCCAACTTTCATTTATTACTATTATTATTTTAAAAATCTGGTGATGGGAGTGGTAAGGACAAGACTCACAGTTGGAAACTAAGAATGATGTCCCAGAGTAGAAGCCAGCTCTGAGTCCAATGCTTCAGGAACGTGTTTTCTCCCCTTGTGGGAACAAACATCTTTCTGACAATCTGAAGAAAGATTATCTCTACTTTGTGTCTGAAGCACATCTTCAGATCCCTTGACATTTTGTAAATGACTTCAGAGACCCCCTGTGACCCTGGTTGGACCACTTTTCTCTTGGAACCAATTCTTAAGTGTCTTCTTCCCCTGAGCTTCCTAAGGCTGAGTCGCAGTCTCTGCTGTGACTCCAATCACACTAATATTACCACACACCCACTTCCTGGCTGTCAAGTGAATTATGAATGTAATAGTGCTGGCAGACAGAGGTCCAGGGTCCTCCGACCCTTCCCTTCTTCAGTCTCCTCACACATCCTGAAGTCACCTTTTTTTATTTTTATTTTTTTTAGTATGTTTTTATTGATTTTTAAAGAGAGGAAGGAAGAGGGGTAGAGAGATAGAAACATCGATGAGAGAGAAACATTGATCAGCTGCCTCCTGCATACCCCGTACTGGGAATGAGCCACAAACTGGCAGGGAATCAAACTGGTCACCTCCTAGTTCTTGGGTCAAGGCTCAACCACAGAGCTGCCCTGGCTGAGCTGCAATTGCCTTCTTGACTTGTGGTCTCCCTACTTATCTCTCTTCTGCCATCATTATAACATCTCACCTTGCTGTGCCTGGTTCCTTTCCCTCCTGGATGTCCTTCCTTCTGCGGCAGCTTCATCTTCCTAAGGCACATCAACAGTGCAGGTCAGGCATCTGCCATGGTTCCCTCCAGGTCTTCTGAATCCCTTGACCTGGTTTCAAGAGTCTCAATAGTTGGCCCTACCTACATCTTTATATGAACATCTTGCTGCTCTTCTCCACTCCCTAGAACCAAGATGAGCTACCAGCAGGTGCACATCTTCTCGCCTTTGCTCAGAAGATTTCACTTCCAGAAATGCCTTTCATCCATTTCTCTGTCTATTAAAATCCTACCTACCCTTAAAGCCTGAGAATAAGTGTGTCATCCTCTGAAATTTCCACTGCCCACCCCATTCAGCATTTTTTCTTCCTCCCTCTTTCACGTTCCTCTTTTCAATTTAAGTAAACAATTACATTCCTTCTCTTTCCTAAGGGTTTAAAAGTGACAATAATATCAATATCAGACAACAGTAAAATACAGACTGGTGGATTTGAATCCTAGTATACTTCCTAGTTGTAAGCAAGTTACTCAAAATTTCTGTGCCCCACTTTCCTTATCTGAAAAATGGAAAAAGTCACGTGACCACCTTAAAAGATTATTGTGGAGGTTAATGAAATAAGGTATGTAAAGCTCACATAGCACCTGGCGTAAGATAAGGATTCATCATCACCATTAGCATCATCACCATCAGCATCATCACCATCAGCATCATCAGCATTAGCATCATTAGCATCATCACCACCAGCATCAGCATCAACATCAGCATCATCACCATCAGCAGCAGCATCATCAGCATCAGTAGCAGCAGCATCACCATTAGCGTCATCACCATCAGCATCATCACTAGCATCAGCATCATCACCGTCATCACCATCATTATTGTTATTAGCAACGATAAAATGACAGAGGTTAAGTAAAAATAGTATGGGAGTAAAGATATTTATATACCAGAAAATCTAAGCAAAGGGAAAGCACTCAGCTGAGGATAACATTTTGCTGTGAGATTCTTGGCAGCTAGGTCAAAAAGGAACATAGTTGATTTCGGTAACTCATATTATCTAATAAGAGAAAGCAGGGAAGCTCATCAGGAGAGACAAAGTGGAGGGGTCTTTATATGAGGATGATGGAACAGAAGGCTAGGTTTAGAACCAGCTCTCAGGTTTACCGGAGGGGAGGACACAACGCCTCATTGGGATTTGTTGGTGCATTTCTGGCATGGGATTCCTGACAAGGTGGTCGCCTGGCACAAACTGTATGTTGACTTGTGGCAACAATACTTCTCCCCCACTTGACCAGGGCTCCTTAAGGGCAAGGGCAGTGTCTTACTCATCTTTGTCGCCCCAGCACCCCGCTGAGTTCCTGGCATTTGATGATGACTATGCAGTGTAAATGAATGAATGAGGAAGTGAATGATGGATGAACCATAAAAATGCCACTGTAAGGAGGGTGAGTGAGACCTAGAGGTGGCCAGGATCCAAGCAAGAGTCACGATCATCAGAAGAATAATTGAGTGACATAGGGACAGAATATCAATAAGCCAAGACATTGCAGGGTTCCACCCCCCGCCCCCTTTCTGCCTTAAGATACAGAGAAAGAAAGTAATGTTTTCTTGAGCACCTGATATGTGCCAGGCCCTGCATTTTAATGTTCTGTTTATCTCATTGTCTTAGTAACACCTTTCAATAGATGGTCCAGCCCTGACCACTTGGGCTCAGTGGATAGAGCATCAGTCTGTTGACTGAAAGGTCCCAGGTTCGATTCCAGTCGAAGGCATGTACCTTAGTTGTGGGCACATCCCCAGTAGGAGGTGTGCAGGAGGCAGCTGATCCATGTTTCTCTCACATCGATGTTTTTAACTGTCTATCTCTTTCCCTTCCTCTCTGTAAAAAACCAATAGAATATATTTGGTGGTGGTGGTGGGGGGGAATTGATGGTCTGTAGTACTCTCCTTTTAGGGATGAGGAAGCTGAGGCTCAGAGAAGTTAGGCAACTTTGCCCAGAGTCATCGAGCTCAAGTGGCGGCAGAGCAGGAAGAGGAACCTGATGGCCCCACGGCCGGGGCTCTTTCCCAGACACTAGGAGACCTTACAATAGCCCGTGCGTGTCTGCTTAGCACTAGGAACCGTGAACGGTGAAGGGAAGATGAATCGTGACTAACGTCCCATGTCCCGTGTCCCCCTTTTTAATTTAATTTTATGGTTTCGGGACTTGTGCGGCAGGTTGTGGGAGCCTGCAGAGATGGGCCACCAGTGGTTTGGATTAATCCCCTTTTTTAATATCTTTGTTGCAACGTTATTTCCAATTCAGCTCCCAAGTCACATTAAAAAAATACCTCTTCCTTAGGGTAAGCCTTCTCTTATTAAACAGATTCAAATGAAAAGTTTTAAAGATAATTTGAACAATAAGAATCACTCTGTAGCTCCCAGCCGAAGCTCCTTTATTGCCGTATTTATTCCGCAGTATTTCCTGTCTCATTCCCCAGCTCACTGAATCTTTCATCCCTCCCCTAACCCTCTCAGCCCTTGGTCCAACTCAGACCTGAGTCCTATGTCCTCAATGTCTCCTGTCCCCTCCTGCAGGCAGAGGTCGGCGAGGTGTCTCCCCTCCACCTGCCGATCAGGGAGGAGCTGGAAAGTGGGAGGAAATTTGCACCCGGCTTAGTGCCTCCCTGTACACCATTGGCAACAGAATGCAGATTCCTGGGCCCCATTACGCACCAACTGAACTGCCGGTTTCCCCGCAAGGGCCCGGGAACCTGCATTTGGAACACGCACTGCAGGTGATTCCCTGTGCACATGCATAGAAAGGTCTTTGATACGTTAGGGGTTCAGAGATGATGGAGCCTCAGGTATAACAAGGACACAGCTTGGAGAAGGTGGCACTCCAAAGAAAAGCACGTGGGAAGGAGACTGACCTTTACTGAATTCCAAGTGTGTGCCAGGGACACTGTAAAAAATGACTCAACTCTATAAAGGCCTCCGCTGAGAAGTGAGAGGAACTCGAAGTCCAGGCTTGGTGTCCAGGCAGCTGACGATTTCACAGTGTTTACCTCCTTTCACCCCAGCCTGGGTGGTGTCCTCATCCATCCCTGTGAAGTCTCAGAGCCTTCCCCAACTTTCCACCCCTCGCCAGCCCGGCTCGGGCTGTGAAGGGTCAACAGGGCTCCCAGCCTCCATTCCAGAGTGGCTCTTCCCGCACCACCAGGTCTCTCTCTCCGCAGGAGCCGCTAACATTTGCATAGCGCTGCTACAGTTTACCAAGCTTTCACATTCATCATTTCACTTAATCCTCACTGCAGCCAGGAGAGAGGAGGAGGAGGGGGGCGGGGAGCCGAGCTCCTGAAGGCCCTCCGCCTAGCTCCCCTGCCCCCCACTGAGAGGTCCCTGCAAACTGAGCTCAGTAGGTCTCCAGGTTCCTTTGGGACACAGGTGTGTAGGCCCTAGGATGGCAGCTAACCTGCAGCTTCTCTCCACTGTCCCCTCCGCCTTCAAAATGAAAAAACTCGGCCCAGGCCCCTCAGTTGGTTAGATAGGATTGCTGTTGTTTTTTTTTTTTTTTAAAGTGTGCACACATGGGTGTATATGTATGGTGTACTTGGCTGTGCTGTGTGTGTGTCCATGTGTATTCATGTCTGCAGCATGTGTGTGTGCATGGCTGTGGTGTGTGTACACATGGCTGTGTGTGTGTGCATGGATGTGTGCTGTGAGTACATGGCTATCTGTGTGTGCGTGTGCACATGGACATGGTATTTATGTCTGCACTGCTGTGTTGTATGTGCATGAATGAATGTCGTGTATGTTCACAAGTATGCTGTGTCTGTGTGCATGGGGATGGTGTGTGTGTGTGTGCATTGCTGTGCTATATGCTCACCAGTGTGCTGTGTGTGTATACATGGACATGTTATGTGTATATGTACTGATGTGCTGTGTGTGTGCATTGGCATGGTATGTGTGTGTGTGCACTGCTCTGCTGTGTGTGTGCATGGGTGTGGAGTGTGTACGGGGAGGGAAACCCAGTGTAGTTCAATGAACCCTGGATCTGAAGGAGAGGGAAGATGGAGGAAGGTAGCTTGGACATGGATGGCCATGTTCCTTCCCTCCACAGTGGGCAGGGCCACCCTACGTGCTGTGACATATGCACCAGGGGAATGTCCATCAGCCTGGGGTATGTGAGGGCAGGGCTCACGGGGGCTGATGCCAGGCTGGATGTGGAGCTTCTGCCTCTATGATGAAGGCCTCTGCTTGTCTGAGGCCCTTTGGTGCTTCCTTGCCTCCCCCACTCACAGCCATGGCTCCTTCAAGTCCCTGCATTGGCCCCACCTGCCCACCAAGTCCTGCCTTCTGCTGCCTCATCCTCCTAGTTCCTGGCTGGCTTCTGGCAACTGAGATTCAGAGAAGGGAAGTGAATTGAGGTCACCCGTCGGAAGGGACAGAGCTGGGGTTTGAATGCAGGTCTCCTGACTCCCAAGGCCTCGTTCTCTCTCCCACTGCTGTTTTGGAAAGTGTAGGGTAGTGGCTAAGAGTAGTGGCTTGGAGCCGTGAGGACTTGCTCCCAACTCTGTTCCAGCACTTAATAATCTCTTGGGTGAACTTGAATTTGTTGTTCAATGCCTGAGCCTCAGTTTCCTCTTTCTAAATTGGGGCGGAAGATGCTACCTATTCCTCATGGTTGCTGAGGAGTCTAACAACTGGCACCTGGCAGACATGGCACAGGCCCTGGCTCAGGTTCAGACTCTTCCCATCATTCCCCTGGGCTACTATCGGGAAGAGACCAGAGCCTGACACTTCCTTGCTGAGATCTTCTCAGTGGCTTTCTGGTTCCTGTAGAATAAAAACTTGGAGCGTCACTTTGAGACGTGGCAGGCTCTGACTCCTGCCATCTCTAACCTCACCTCTTGTGACCTCCCCACCTTCCAATCTATGTACCCCACCCACTTGAGCATAGTTCCACCAGCACACCATCCTCTTGTTTACCATGTGATCCTCACACATGCTGTTCCCTGTATCTGGAAAGCTCTTCCTTTCTCCTCCTCCTCCTCCTCCTCCTCCTCCTCCTCTTCCTCCTCCTCCTCCTTCTCCTCCTCCTCCTCCTCCTCCTCCTCCTCCTCCTTTTTAACCTGGTTAAATGCTTATTATCCATTAGGCCTCCACTGAAATGACATTTCCTCTAAGAGCCCTTTCTGCTGTCCTAATTGAGGAGTGTATCCCTGGTAATCTCACACACAGCTCTTCACTTTGGTTTCCAGGGTAGCCTCATGGTTAAGAGAGCGGCATCTGGGCAAGATTGCCTCAATTTACACCTTGTCCCTTCTTAATTCTGTGACCTTGGGAAAACTCCATCCTCTTCATTTTTAAAACTGGGATGGTCATGTCTCTCTGTGTCAGTTAGCTTTTGGTACTTAATAGACTGCCCCAAAGCTTAGTGGCTCAAAACAACCACTACGGACTCAGCTCACATTTCTGAAGTTCAGCAGTCTGGGCTGGGCTCAGCCAGGTAGTTCTTCTGGTGGGGGCTGGACATGGCTGGGCAAGATGGGTCTGGCCAACTATTGGGGTTCGCCTCTGGGGGATGCTTCATTCTCCAGCAGGCTCTCCTGGGCTTGTTCAGCGGGGTCCTGCCGATTCCCAAAAGAAATAAGAGGCGGGGTCCTCATGAATCAAGATGGGAGGGAATTACCAAAGAGCCTGAATTCAGGATGTCAAAGGTGTGATGAAATGGGCCATGACTGTCATCATTTAACTCTAGGCCAGGGGGCTGTTGTGGGGGTTAAAATGAGAGTTTTGCGTGGAAAGTGCTTAGCACAGTGCCTGGCTGTTAGCACTCCAGAAAGGCTAGCCTTTTTCCTATTTTGTGAATGAGGGTCTGATGCAGCTTAAGGTCTGGCCCCCACTGAGGGAAGGGGATTTGGACCCAGTGTCTGCGTCTCTGTGAGATGCAGCTCACACAGCCAATGTGCTCTGCTGATCTACCCATGCAGACGTGTGGAGAAGTCAGAATCTGACCCAGTCAGGGGGTCAGTCTGAGGACAGGCCGCCCTCCCAGCCCAGGTCTGTGCAGGACCCGGCGCCCGTGCCACGGCTCCCTCTTCCCCCAGCCACGCTGCCTGGGCACGGGGCCTGGGCCCCCTGTTTGTGGACGGTCTGAAATGCTATAGCGAGAAGAAAATATTTGTTTTGCTGTCCTCTTCCAGCACTAACAATTTTCTGCTTGCATTTTTCTGTTGTTTGGCTCAGCTGAATAGCAGTTTTCATCTTTGCTCTGTGTTATCATGTACACAGAACTGCTGTCGGGGAGCTAACAGCATGCTTGCTTAGTCATTATTCTGGGAAGGGGTGCCAGCCTGTCAATAGCCTTTATTTTTGTGTAACTCTGTCCTCGGCAAATGCAGAAATAACGCACAGCGTCCGCGGGCAGAGCCGCCATCAGACACCTATCATTTCTGGGGGCGGACAAAGCAGAGGTGGTGGCAGCTGCTGGGGCCATGGCACCGAGTGTGACTGTTGCTTCCTTTGTCAGCGCCCAGGAGCTGGGTTAACCTTCCTGAATGATTCACTGTGATAGTCTGTGGCAGATTCTATGTGTGTGTGTGTGTGTGTGTGTGTGTGTGTGTGTGTGTGTTTTCCCAACTCAAAGGAGGAAGCAAATAGCACGGGAGAAGTGCCAACATCGGCAAGAACTTCTTAGGAAGAGAGAAAAAGAGAGATTCCAGAAATGCAGGCAAGCAGGCTTGGTGTGGAACCCAGCAAAGTTGGAAGGAGAATGAAAAGTCTTTTTGGGAGCCCCAAGTTGGTTGTTAGGGGGCAGGTTCTGTGTGGGCCTGCCTTACCAAGTTTTTTTTTTTTTAGGGGGGGGTCTTAGGACTGGACCTACCAGGGTAGTTAGTGAACTGTTCACAGAGATGCCAGGCCAGAGGTGGGACATGGACAGAAGGACAGAAAATGGAATCAAAGCCTGACAGGTTGACACTTAGGCAAGGAGGTAGACAGCCTTTGGCTACAGAGCTCCTGATTCCAAGAGCTCCAAGCAATGGATACATGTAACGACAAGTTCTTGAGCTTCTCCATTCATTTATTCCACAAATACTGACTGAGCTGAAGTTATGTGCCAGGCCCTGTGCTAGTCCCCCAGGCCTCTGTGGTGGAGATAAGACCATCTCTGCCCACAGAGAGGATATGTTGTTGTGGGGAGTAAAGGCATAAAAAAGATATCTGTATGATGGTGATAAACACTGAGAGGAAAATAACCTGATGGAGTAGAGAATGCCGTGTAAGACTGGGCAGGGGTGTGGGAGGAGGCAATAACACTTTTACAAATGGGGTAGGAAAGGTTCCTTTGAGAGTGAAGTGGGAGGGGGCGATGGGATCACTTCGTGTGGTTCCCTGGATTTTACTCTACCCTGTTTCCCCAAAAATAAGACAGTGTCTTATATTAATTTTGTCTCCCAAAGTTGCGCTAGGTCTTATTTTCAGGGGATGTCTTATCTTTCCATGAGCTAGGTCTTATTTTAGGAGGATGTCTTATTTTCGGGAAAACACGGTATGTGTAATGAGGATCCACAGGAGGGTTTAAATGGGGGAATGGTTTGATTTGAGTTCTAGGAATGTCCTAGCCCAATGATTGGCAAATTGAGGCTCGGGAGCCATGTGCGACTCTTTGGCCCCGAGTGTGGCTCTTCCACAAAATACCATGGTGAGTCTATTTTGAAGAAGTGGCTTTAGAAGAAGTTTAAGTTTAAAAACTTAGCTCTCAAAAGAAATTTCAATCATTGTACTATTGATATTTGGCTCTGATGACTAATGAGTTTGCCGACCACTGTCCTAGCCCTTGGACATGCACTTTTTTAGAACAAGCCAGAACAAAGGAATGTTGTTTTCATGGGGGTGGAGGGGACAGGTCAAGACACCCTCTATCAGCGATTTGTAGCTGCACTAGATCTCCATTGCAGGGAGGTGTTGGACAAAGGCTGCCTTGGAGAAGTGGCAATGGGATGGTGGTGACTGGATTGATAGGCTTATTCCCTCCAAGTGTTGATCCAGGATTACTGTCAGGCTGCGGGCTGGGTCTCTAGCAGTGTCCTTAAGGCTCAGCCTTGGAGTGTCTCCCTTTCAACATTTCCATTCACAAGTTGGCGGGAGACCCGGAAGAGGAGCTCAGCAGACATGCAGCTGATAGGGAGCTGTGAGGGACAGCTAATGCCACGGATGACAGGCTCAGGATTCACTGCAATGATCCTCCACAGGCTGGAGTGATAGATGAGCCCCAGCGTCCCCAACTGCGTTTAGGTGGGGGAACGAAACCCAGCCTCAGAGCAGGGGCTGGGAGACCTCGCTGGGTACCATCCCTGGAGAGGAAGCAGGCTGGGTGGGAGGAGGGGGTGATGGCAGCTGGACCCACTGGCATCCCCACCCCAGCCTCTTTACTTTCTTGATGACAAGGACCTTAGCCTCTTTCAGGCTCACTTTTCCCATCTGTAAAATGGGGATGATACTATCTATTGTCCAGGGGTGTGTAGAGAATTAAATTTGAGCATATGGATGGATACCTGGTTTCCTGCCTGTAGTAAGTCTAATTTAGAAAATCTGTTGATAGTCGAAACCGGTTTGGCTCAGTGGATAGAGCATCAGCCTGTGGACTGAAGGGTTCCAGGTTCAATTCTGGTCAAGGGCATGTACCTGGGTTGTGGGCACATCCCCAGTGGGAGATGTGTAAGAGGCAGCTGATCGATGATTTTCTCTCATCGATGTTTCTAACTCTCTATTCCTCTCCTTTCCTCTCTGTAAAAAAATCAATAAAGTATATTTAAAGAAAAAAAAAGAAAATCTATTGATATATATAGCTTGCTTTCTAAGGTGTGAGGTTTTATTTTTGTTGTTGTTTTTTTTTTGTTTTTGTTTTTTTGGTTTGCGGGTATGGTGAAGGGATTGATCCTTCAATTGTCTGGTTTCTGTGACTTGAGACTCATCTGTTCCCTTTGAGGATGAGGATGAGGATGAAGAGGAAGGAGGGGGATCTAAATCTTAGGACTATGGATTGGCAACCTCTTTATTCCAGTTGTCCCCGTGGACACAGGGTGAGAGTGAGACCTGTTTATAGGCTAGGTCTAGACTTGGGAAGGAGGAAAGGGAGTAGGAGAGAGGACAGGGAAGAGGGACAGAAGAGAGAGGATGGAGAGGAGAGGAAAGTGATAGTGTAGCTGGCCTTGCCCCATGCCTGCCTTGCTGGCCTCCAGAGCATCCAGGCCAGCCCCCTCCAGCTGCGCACTGGCTGCGCACCAAGCACGGTATCAGTGCTGAGCTCACACATGGGTATTTCAGCAAGTTCTCATACTGCCTATGAAGGTGGATGCTGCAGGTCTCAGACCCCCCTTACAGGGGGTCCCTGAGGTCCTAGGGTCCAACATTAATCAGGCTCAGGAGTGGTGCCTGATTCCGAACCAGGTCTGTCTGTCTGGAGTCTGCCCTTTCCTGGCACTGCTCTCTGCCTCCTGACCTGGGAGGCTACATGCAGTAGGCACGGCTGTCTCTGGTGTTTAAATAGCAACACATTCCTGTGTCGTTAGCTCTTCCACATGCACCCAAGTGCCCTGGCCATGCATCCCCTTTCACAGGAGCCCTGAGTCTTATCCGGACCCGACTTAATGCCCAGCACAGCAGGAAGCCGCTGGGACTAGAGCCCGTGTCCATTCTGGTTGGTTGTCAGCTGCAGTGTAGTGATATGGGAGTCATTGTGTGCCCCATGTGTATGCACATCAAACACACATAGGTATGTGTCTGTGTGCACATGTGAGTGTGCATGTGCTCATACACAAAGAGCATTACTGGGAAGGCTGGATTGGATTCGGTAGTCACTGTTTGTGGGACTCACCAGGCCCTCTGAATGGGTTGGCAGGAGCGTGTGCCAGGCCTCCCTAGCTGCAAAGCTCCACTCGCGAGACACTTTAGTTTTTCCCTCTGAACTCTTCTTTGCCATCTTCACCACCCTCTCTCAGGGCCAACACACTGAGCAGTTTCCAGAATGCTCTGTGTAGACCACCTCATCTAGCATTCTCGGGAGCCCATTGAGTAGAGATAGAAGATGGTCTTAAACTGGGAGGTGGTGATTCTCCTGGGAGTACCAAGAAGGAAGGTGTCTCCTTGTGAAGGATGCTGGTGGGGCATGCTGGGCCACGAGCCAGGCCGGCAGGACTGCCACCCTCTCCCACATCTGGAGAGAGCCAGCAATGGAGCGTAGAGTCCATAGGACCATCAAGACCCATTCGGTTAGTGCCAGCCATCAAGGGTCCAGCTGGCGGACAGAGTCTGAGGTGCAGGTGGAGGCTCATGTATAGATACAGGTACATGCTTATGACTATGTACAGGGACCAACCATCTGCTGGTGCTCCTAGGAAGTGGGGCCGGGTCCAGAGGCCTTGATCTGGGCAAAGGGCCATCCATGCCAGCCGGGGCGGACCACTGGGCCACAGTGTGAAATCCAGGATTCAGGTGCTCAGCCAGGCAGAACAGGTGTAGACATACTAGCTAGCACTGTGTCACCCGTACTCTGTGCCAGACCTGTCCACAATGCTTTGCATGTCTATGACATTCCTGGAAACCAGATCAGGAAACCGGGCTACCAAGATACTGAGCAGACTGCTCAGGGTCACACAGTGGGGAAGTGACAGAGCCCAGTGTGAGGTCCATCTGTCCTCTCCACAGTCCCTTCTCTCACTCTGCCACTCTGCCGCCAGCCCTCAGCCTCAGCACTCTGGACCCATGCTCAGAGCCGTTGGCTCGTCCCTGGCCCTTTTGTTGCTGTCTGTTTTGCTTCAGGTCCTGGGCACTACTGAACAGGCAGGAGGGAGGGATGAATTGAAATAAAAGCTCAGCTCAGCCCAGACAGCATGGCTCAGTGGTTGAGCATCGACCTAACAACGAGGAGGTCAGGGTTCGATTCCTCATCAGGGCACATGCCAGCGTTGTAGGCTGGATCCCCAGTGAGGGGTGTGCAGGAGGCAGCCAATCAATGATTCTCTCTCATCATTGATGTTTTTCTCTCTCTCACTCTCCCTTCCTCTCTGAAATCAATGACAATATATATTAAAAAAATAAAATAAAAAGCTCAGCTCACTTAGCAAGTAGTAGTATCAGGAGAGGACCTCAGTGTCCCCATTCGCAGAACCACAGTCTTGGTGCTGGACCTGCTGGTGTGGTGTAGAGACCTCTTGGGAGTCTCGAAAAAGCAACCAGTTCTCCTTACCATCTCCATGTCCTTTCCCTGGGGACCAGCAGAGCTCCCGGGCAGGCACTGAGGCTCCTGTCTTTCTGACCTGTTTGCAGGGCTCTGGAGTTCAGCAGTGACAAGGACGAGATCTCCCTGTTGGTGGAGCAGGAGTTCTTGAATCTGACCAAAGAGCACCTCATCCTGGTCACGGAAAGCTCGAGGGGGCTGGAGGCCACCGGCTCTCCGGAGGGGCCCGGACAGCCCGCTCCCTGCCTTCTCACGCCTCCCCTGGTGGTAGGCAGCAAGGAGCGCCAAAGAGCCTCTGTCATTGCCGGTGACAAGCTGCTGGAACCGAAGGTGGCCGTGTCCATTATTGGCGGCAGGCAGGACTGCGATTCTGCCATGACCACAGTCACGGGCATCCTGCGTGCTGCCAAAGTCAAGCGTGCCAAGGGGACAGAGGATGCGGGCCATAGCCTGGGTGCCTCCAACTCGGAGATCAGCAAGCTCCTGGCCCAGTTCCCACTAAAGTCCAAAGAGACTTCCAAGGCCCCTGACAACAAGGTGGTGCTGGAGGAGACGCGTGTCATCAAGGATTTCCTGCAGAACAGCATGTTCAGTGGCCCCTACCCCAGGGAGCCCATGGGGCTGGGCCCCTTCCTGCTGCTGCCACCCTCGCCGCCTCCTGTACCCACTGACAAGCTCCTTGAGCTCCCTGTCCAGAAGAGGCAGCTCCCAGTGTTTGCCAAGATCTGCTCCAAGCCTGAGGCGGACCCCCACGGGGAGGGGCACCACCTAATGGGTGAGTGGGGCTGAAAGCAGGGCTGGCAGGTGGGCCTGCAAGGAGGAGACACTCACCAAAAGCCAATCGGTGCACATGGCATAGCCATGCAGAGTAGGAGGAATGAGGTGGCCTCTCTGGTGGATGCAGCATTTTCACTGTCTATGTGCCCCAGGGCTGGGTGCCCGTGTGCAGGGCACAGCTATTTCCAACGTGCTTTGAGAAGAGGGACCCGCACATTGGGCATCTGACTCATTTTGGAGTCCACCGGGTGTCCAGGGGACATTAAAGGAAGCACTTACCCAGCTGAATCCTGGGTGGAGCTGCAGAATGGGGACTTTCAGCCAGACAGGGAGAGATTTGATTGGCAGCTGGCATCATTTGGCTTCTAATAGAGGTGCTCATTCTGACAATGAGGCCTGGTCCTCTCACTGGAGCAGGGGGTGAGTAGTAAATTCTCCAGATATAGCTGAGAGCATTGGCCCTGGAATTCATTCCCAGCACCTCCATGGCTTTTGCAAAGTGCATTTCCTCCTTGTAACTGAGGAGTCAGCCTGCCCAGGAGATGCAGTCACCTCCCAAGTTTCTCCATCCCACTCGCAGGTTCTGCAGATTGTGCCTAATTCAGCCACTCAGATCCGATGGTTCCAAGAAGGCAGACTGATGCAGGGGCACTTGCCTATAGTGAGCTGTGGCTAGGAGTAAGCCAAAAGGAACTTTATCCCTGTTCCGTGAGCATGAAAGGATAACTGAGACATACCGGTATTGGGAAACCCAGATGCATGTTCCTAAGGAAATAGCAAGATGGTCACACTTGAGGACATGCTGTGTGCTGGAGCACTATTGGAAGGCCAAGGATTCAGAGCTGTGCACAGCAAGCTGGCCTCTGGGTCTTGGGCAGGCCTTTGGGAGCCAGGGGGCTCTTTGGGGACGCCGGGCAGAATGTGCGAGAAGATTAACCCTGCCTGGAGAAGGGGGCTTTTCTCCCACCCCCTTCTCCAGGAGACAGGCATGGCTATCTCTTCACCTGCCCTCCCAGCATTTATGTGTGTCTGTGTGCACCTATCTGTGGGCAAAGGTGTGAGTGTATTGGTTAGAGAAAATGCAGGTGTGGCTGCATCTGAGTGTATATATTTATGTGTGTATGTCTGTCCTATGTGTGGAGTTGCATACATGTAAGTGAGTCAGAGGAGTGACAGGCGGAAATGCGTGTGTGTCTGGGTACACAGATGCTAGAAGGGGGAGTTTTAGAGATAAGTGAGCAGCAAGCATGTTTAAGGCGAACACAGGTGTGTGAGAGAGACTGCAGGTGTGTGGCTCTCTGGGGACAGGGCTATTATTATTAGTGGGTGCTGTTATTTCAGTGCACTAGCTGGGGGCTAAACTCAGCCACCAGAGAGACTCTTGAAAGGGACTCTAGGGACATGTTTTGCTAAAAATGTAATTTTCCTCCTAAATTGACTTGGGCTAGAGCAGCTCTCTCCTAGGCTGGGATGGCGCTAAGAGGACAGGCCCAGTCCTGCCCAGGCTGAGCCCCAAGGTCATTGGGCTGGAAAGAAGTGGGGAAGCAAGAGCTGGGGGGATCTGATCCACTCCCAACACTGAACACAAGTTCCCCTGGTACCGCAGCTGCTGAAATGATCCAGTGATCCAAGGTACCTGCTGTGTATCCAGCACCATTTCCCAGCCATGCTTCTTGTAGACCAGACCCCCAGGCTGGGGAAGGAGTGAAGGGTGCTGGGAGGGCCAAGGCCTCTCCCCTGCTTCAACCAAGCAATGGCTTCTTAATTTTGTTTGAAGAAAGAGTCCCCTTCCTGAAAAGGAAGTAGAGGTGAAGACCATCGCTGCAGAGGGTCCTGTGATGGTCCGGACAGTGTCCTTGCCCTGGGGAGCTCTGGGTCTGTTTGGAGAGAGACCTGAGCCTGGCACGGACCACATCCCGTGACTCACTCTGTCTCCCCGATGACTCCTTGCCTTGGCCTGCAGTCATCCATTGCCTCCCGTGCCCTCCTCCTTGTGTCCCTGGATGTAAGGCCTGGCTGAAGGGCTGCTTCCTTCTGGAAGCCCTCTGACCCTCTCAGACAGAAGCGTCCTAAGCCACCGTCCTCTCCCATGGTGTCCCTCTGTCACCTCACAGTCCCCATCTGCCTTGTCCTGGAGCTATTTCTGGGTCTGTCTGTCTCTTCCTCCTTGTGAGCTCCTGCAAGGCCGAGGCTGGCTCTGACTCATCACAGTGTCCCCAGTACTCAGGTCAGGGCCTGGTGCTGATGAGTGAGCTGAATCACCTGTGAGCATCAAAGCAGGACCAGAGTCCACGATGTGGGGCCAGACTGTGGCTTAGGCCACGTGTCTGTGGAAACTGGTGTCTCCCCGACTAAGCCAGGTGCTCCCAGTAGGGAAGAACTGTGTCCATGTCACCTCTTACCTAGAACTTGACACTATGGAGGGTTGGAAGGAAGGGAGGGAGGGAAAAAGGAGGAAGGGTGGAAAGAAAATAGATAAAAAGGAAAGGAGGGAGGATGGGAAGGAGGAAGGAAAGAAGGAGTTCATGAGAATTAAAGACCAGAGTGGGCAGTGGGCAGAGGGCAGTGAGCAGTGAAGGCATTAAGATATTGTGATTGGACTTGGCTGGGAGAGAGACAGAGTAGTCTGAGCCTGAGGTGTGTGTATGGAGGATCCATCACTTAATCTAAAGAAGGTGCCCTCCCCCGCATGCTTTCCCTAATACTTGGCCTTCTAGAATCATTGACTCAATTTCCCTCCTCCTGCAGAACGGAACTCAGGCACCAAAGAGCCAACCAAGGTTCGAGAGAGCCCCTTTCTCAGTCAGTGGCCCCAGAGCCAGAAGGACATCTGTGCCGATGAAAGTAGCAGTGACCCTGGGGGATCCATGTCCATTGCCCTACCAGCCAAGAAGTCCGCGTGGACCCCTGAGAAGACCTTGTTCTATGAGTTCCTTGGGGCCACCAAGAACCCAGGAGGGCAGCTGAAGCTGCGCAGCAAAGAGGTGGATGGGTTGGAGCTGAAATGTAAGCCGAACCTGCCCAGAGGAAGTCGGTAGAAGGGAGGTCGGGAATCCTCACAGGCCCTAGGAGTGGCTCTGCCATTCAATGGGCAAGTCACTGTCGTTCTCTGGGTGTCCATTTCTAAACCCATAAAATAGGGGAGATGACTTTCTCCCTATGTTCCTTATCTGGAATTCAATTGCTAGAGAAATGCTGTGGGCTTTGAGGGGTCACATGGGTGCAATTGGGGGTCAGTTTGAACACTTAGTCTGGTCAGACTTGACTAAGTATATCCCCGCAAGTTGCCCAAAACAAAGAAAAATCCATGCTTCAGATTATTTGTAGGTTGAGATTACTTATGTTTCTGCTTTGTCTCCCTTGTCCTCCTACAACTGCTTTAATCAAACCTACTTTTCCAAAAAAGATGCCAATGAGGGGAACTGAGGCCCATCTCTGACTCTATAAGCCCACAAAATTATTGTAGAGGGAGAGAATTAAGGATTCATATTCTAAAACAACTCAGCCAAATCTCATTCATTCAGACTAGTTTTGGGTCATACTACAGCGAATCATATAATGTTTTTAAAATATTCAAAAATAATTTCAATCTACACAAATAAAAGAGTAATATGCTAATTAGACCAGGAGACCTTCTGGATGCCCTTCCGGACAGAGCTGGGGCTTGACCGGCCTGCATACTGGCCCCAAATGGCCCTCAGTCCCTTGCCCAGGCTAGCTATGCCCCCCAGCGGGGACCCTCACCCTGATGGGGCATGGCCAGCTTGTAAACAGCCCTTAGCCCCTCATCCAGGCCAGCCATGTGCCCCAGCTGGGACCCTTCCCCCCACGCCAAAGGGTATGTGGCCAGCCTGAAAACGACCCTCAGTCCTTCACTCAGGCTGACCATCCCCCCCCAGCAGGGATCCCCACCTCGATGGGGGCATGGCCAACCTGCAAAATGCCCCAGCCCTTCGCCCAGGCTGGGCCCCCCCCACAAGGGGACCCCA
Organism: Pipistrellus kuhlii; assembly: GCF_014108245.1. Taxonomy (NCBI): domain Eukaryota; kingdom Metazoa; phylum Chordata; class Mammalia; order Chiroptera; family Vespertilionidae; genus Pipistrellus; species Pipistrellus kuhlii. The sequence continues at coordinate 175,198,694 of NW_023425515.1, read as the reverse complement.
CCCTGATCTGGGACCTTCAGAGCAAACCAGCTGGCCTCCACCCATGTGCCAGGCCTCTATCTATACTAATATCTATACTAATAAAAGAGTAATATGCTAACTAGACCGGGAGACCTTCCAGACATCCTTCCAGATAGAGCCATGGTGGCAGGGCTGAGGCAGAGGCAGTTAGAGAGGATCAGACCAGGAGGGGAGGGCAGTTGGAGATGATCAGACTGGTGCTGGGGGGCAGCTGAGGGCAAGCAGGCCAGCGGGGGTGGGGGCGGGCAATTGGGGTCAAGCAGGCTGGCAAGGGGGACAGTTGGGGGTGGACCGGCTGGTGGGGCGGCAGTTGGGGATGAGCAGGCTGGCAGGCAGAGTGGTTAGGGATTATCAGGCAGGCAGGCAGGTGAGTGATTAGGAGCCAGTGGTCCCAGATGCCAGCAGTCAGATATCCCCTGAGGGGTCCCAGATTGGAGAAGGTGTAGGCCTTCTCACAAATTTCATGCACTGGGCCACTAGTATACCACTGCCTCCTTTACTAGTGAGTGATGGAGAGAGAGGCTCCAGGGCAGACCCAGCTGGGCATCTCACCCCTTCCAAATTGGCAAGGTGTGAATGAATGGTGTTTTCCGATAGCTGGAAATTCACTTAAAGAAGCCAAGAGCAGCTTAAAAAAACCCGACCTCTGAGAATATTAATCCCAGGGACAGTCCTGCTGAGGGTGTCCTGGCCTCTCCCTCCCTCAGCCACTGAAACCTCTCCTGTGACTTACAGTTAACCCACCTATGACGGCAGGGGACAAGAACAACCTCAAGTACACAGGGAACGTGTTCACCCCACGCTTTGCCACCACCTTGGCCTCAGCATCCCTGAACCAGCCACTCTGGCTGAACTTGAACTATCCACCTCCGCCAGCGTTCACAAATCACTCCACCTTCCCACAGTATCAGGTGAGTGAGCGGGTTCTGGGTCTGCTTTCCAGGCGGCCATCCAGGCAGGCTCCCACCACAGAGGAGCTGCCGCTAGCAGGACGCCGAAATCACAGAGAACCTTGACATTAGTTAATTTCTTCACTGTGGCCACATCAGACCAACTATTTGGTGCACACACCTGGATATGCATTTCTATATATATATTTCTAATTTCTTTTGTCTGAGTTCCAGTTCACTCTGGGCTGGGCATTCCACAGCTGCATTGCCAGCTCTGGCCTGTTCAGTGCTTAGGCTCCCAGGATAGGATGACAGCCTAGTCCTTCTTCCCCACCCACTTCCTGTGACTTCCTTTATAGTCAGACGACATGCATCCTAGATGGCTTGGGACAGTTCCAGCTTAGGTCTTTTGTCCCCGAATAATTATGAATAGCGCCCCTTTCACTCTCGGGTGTCCTGGTGCGGATGACAAATTATATGGTGACTTCATTGAACCATCTGAGCAGACTTCGTGAAGGCGGCACAATGCTTGGTCTTGGACTCACAGCTGAAATGAAATTAGTAGCCAGGCAGACACAAAGGGATGGTGAAACACTCATAGCAAGGTTGGGAATTTTACTCACAGAACTTATTATTCAGGGAAAATGCAGTTTCTGTAGTTTGTCTATTTAATCTCCCTTAAGAGCTGCTGCCCACTGGGTGGAAGGAGGAAAGAAATCAAATAAACGTCCATTCTGGTTTAAACCATAGTCAGATCCAATAGTTTAATAATCCCTCGAGGTAGTGCTCAGCTTGTCAGAAAGCTGCTCAGTGGCTAAGATTCCTGTCTCCTGACCGCTCTCTGGCTCCTCCAGCATGGTGTGTTGGTGTGTGGGAAAGGATGGAACGAACACCAACTTGTGGGCCAGGTTCTTGAGAATTTGCCGCCCGGCAAAGCCCGCAGAGGGCAATGAGAGACAGAAATTTGCGGGAAGTCTTCTGGTCTTGTCTCTGTGCCTCTCCCGCCACCCTTGGGCCCTGTGTCATTTCCCGCTTTACAGTGGGGGAGAGCTGTCTTCCCAACTCCATATACAGCCTCTAAGAGCTTCTTAAAAATATATATATATTTATGTTTTTATTGATTTCAGAGAGGAAGGGGGAGGGAGGGAGAGATAGAAACATCAATGATGAGAGAGAATCATTGATCAGCTGCCTCCTGCATGCCCCTCCCCCCCACTGGGGATCAAGCCGGCAACCAGGGCATATGCCCTTGGCCAGAATCGAACCTGGGACCCTTCAGTCTGCAGGCCAACGCTCTATCCACTCAGCCAAACTGGTTAGGGCAGTGGTTAGCAAACTCATTAGTCAACAGAGCCAAATATCAACAGTACAACAATTGAAATTTCTTTTGAGAGCCAAATTTTTTAAATGTAAACTTCTTCTAATGTCATTTCTTCAAAATACACTCGCCCAGGCCGTGGTATTTTGTGGAAGAGCCACACTCAAGGAGCCAAAGAGCCACATGTGGCTCGAGAGCCGCAGTTTGCCTTGGGGGCACTCTTAAATGGAGCTAAAGGAGTTTAGCAAAATCTCTCTTTTTCTCTTCAAAAGATTTATTTTCAAGATTTTTTGGTTGTTTCCTTAAGAGAACAGTGTCCATCCTCTCCTCACAGGGGGCAGAAGGCCTCCTGCGCCACCATCAAGGTGATCGTGAATCGTGACCTACAGGAAAGCAAAGTGTGTGCTTTCCACACTTCTAATGCTGTCCCTGCCCAGGTCCCTGTTCCTGTGCTCACAGAGTCACCAACCCTGTCAGCAGTATTCGTCCACGTGTGCTCGCTCATGACTCAGCCATTTCTTCACTACTCACTGACACGCTCATTTTTACTTATTATTTGCTCACTTATTTAAATAATTGTAAAAACCTTTGCTTTGCACTGACTGCAGAAGAGCTTTGGCAAGGTGAGGGGGTTCAGAGGTTCCAGGCCAGCACCGTGTGGGCACCCCCACTGCGGAAAGAGAACCGAGGGCATCGTTTGATTTAGTGTAAACCAGTTCCTCTAGTATGCACTCTCAGGGCTCACCGTGCAAAGCTGATTCACCATGGTTTGCTTTGTAAAGTGCAGATAATATCTCTTTGCTACGCTCACTCCTTCTGACTTGACCTTTTGCAATGGTGAGATTTGGATGCATATTTTTTTTACATAAAATGGAGTGACATGGGTTAATAACATTATATATGTTTCAAATGTACAATTCTATAATACATCATCTGTATATTGCATGGGTGCTTACCCGCCCCCCCTCCCCATCTAGTGTCTAGTCTCCTTCTATTGCTCTATTGCAGTTTATTTGAACCCCTTTATCTAACTCTTCATCTGCCCCTCTCCTCCTCCCGTCTGGTAATCACCACACTATTGTCTGTGCATTTGTTTTGTTTGCTCATTTGGTGCTTTCTGTTTTATATCCTCCCTCTGAGTGAAATCATACGGTTCTTTTAAGCAGGAAGGTCCTTGGTCTTAAGAGATGCAAGTGTTTGTTTTGTAGGACTGACTCTGGGTTCCCTGGCTTCTGGGCACAAGCGGTTGGAGGCCCTGGCTGGGAGGACCCCTGGGTCTTGCAAGGCAGTGTCAGTGCTGACGGGACCCAGACTGTAGAAATTGACCCCTCCTCCCCACCCCCACAGGTGGTAAAGAAGGACAGCCTAATTTACTTTCCCGCAGCTTCTCATCATCAAGGGGCCTGGGATAATAACAATAAGTCAGGTTTGCAATCAGCAGACATTTAAGGGAATCCTGCTGCTTCCAAACTGTGTGGCCTTGGGCGAGTGAGGCACATGCTCTGAGCCCTGGTTTCATTCTAATTACAGCAGTAGCGGCAGCAGCCATTTGATCCGGTTGTAAGGTTAATTGAGTCCATGGATGGGAAAGAGCTTTGTAAAACCTAAAGTATGACACGGGTGTTGGCTTTTATTATTATTCAGCTCTGATCTCCCTAGAAAACAGGGCCAGGAGCTCGCAGATCTGGAGACAGAGAGGAGAAAGGGGGAACAATTTATCCCGCTCTCTTTTCCTGCTTGGCATGGGAGTAAAGGGGAGGTCCCAGATCCAACATTTTCCGAGCTCCGCTGTGGAGGAAGGCAGGCCTGGAAGACTAAGCCCCCAGGTCCAGAGCTCCAGAGGCTCCCGGGCTGCATGGCATGAAAGAACTCTCCTCCCCATTAAGGAGGGAGGCTGCATTCAGAGAGGCCATGGCCCCAAGCAAAGAACAATGAGTGTTTATTTGCCCTTGCTTGTGATTTTACAGAATTGCAAGTCAAACAGCTAGAAATGTCTTCACAGTCATACAACGTCGCTTTTAGAGGACAGAGCAGGGGTGGGCAGCTGTTTGTCTTGCCCAGATCCTAGGGGTAGCCTATTCCAGCTGGCCTGGGGAGGATGGCAGCCTGGGGGCACTGGCTGTGTAGAGCAGAGCTGAGTGCTAATGGGGTGGAGGTGTGTAGCAGGGAGTGAAACAGAGGAGCTATATGGGAACCCTGGCCTTGGAGCTCACGGAGGGCTGGGAAGAAGCAGGGCAGCCCCGTCTGTCTCCCTCTTTGCCCAGGTTCAGGCCACGGCCAGAATGCAGGGACAGGCTGTGGTCACGGTGGTGAGTGGGGATGCTTGGAGGAAAAAGGAGCTGGCACACTGGCTTTAGGTGAAGGGGTTGGTGGGAGAGGGAGGGGCTCCACCATGGTCAAGTGTCTGGTGCACGAGAGGATGTGTGCCTTCAGGGGCCTGGAAGAGGGGCCGAAGGAGAGTCGGGAGACTTTCCCCCACACCCCATATCAGGACCCCATGGCTCTGGGTCAGCCAGCAACACGTTGATAACTGGCACAAGGAGAGCCCAGAACTGAAGCATCTTCTGGAAAGACTTCCTAGTCTAGGGATGCTTTGAGTATTGAGCTGAATCTTAGGAGGGGACTCTGGATTGGCAGGGAGAGGCAGTCTGAGACTGGAGGGGTCCTGGGCTGCCCCATCCACAGCAGCTGTTCTGCTGTGCATGCACGTTGTGTGTGTGGAAGGGGGGCTTGTATAGTGAGAGATACTAAAAAATACCTAACATGTGTAGATTCCTTACTGAGTACTTGGCACTGTTCTGAGCCCTTTGAATGCATTAACTCATTCATCGTCACACCGGTCCTCATCATAAGGTCCAGAGACAGGTTTGGTGGACATATAGACAGACCCCAGCAGAGAGCCAAACTAATGCCCTTGGGTTCATAGTGGCACATTTGTACATGGAAACACACAACTGCGACACAAAAGGAAGCACACGTGCGAATGTGCTTAAATAAGCAGGTGCAAACTTACACACACACACACACACATACACACACACACGTACATGGATACCTCCTGTCTGGGGGCAGGAATGGGGCAGGGGAAAGTAACTTAGAAGAGGAGTGTAGTCAGCAATAAAGAGAATGTGGCTGCCTTCACATGCTTTATAGTCTTGGACACACATATTTTCATAAACAAGGGAAAAGAGGCTCAGAGAGGTGAAGTGACTTGCCCAAGGTCACACAGGCAGAAGCTGGGATGTAAGAGGCAGTTGGGCTCCTGAAGCTCTCTCCTTAAATACCCACCAAGAATGCAGTGAATCGTGCTGAGCAGGCTTCCTGTGTGGTGTGAGTTGTGCGTGCCTGGCCTGATGCCAGTTGAATCTGGCACCCAGTGGGTCTGGCCTGCAGGGCGGTGGCATGGAAACTGAGTTGAGTGGCTGCCCTTTGACTGGAATCCCCTCACCCCTCAGTACTAAGCCTCTCCTTCTCTCCCCAGGGCCTGTACCCACAGCGGGCAGCCAGGATGCCCTATCAGCAGGCCCTGCATCCCCAGCTGGGATGTTATCCCCGACAGGTGAGTAGATGACCTCCTTACCTCTGTCCCAGCTCCATGAAGGCCTTCAGGCCAAAAACCTGGTCACCAGCCATACTTTTTGGCCCATTCATGGGCCAAAGTACAAACAGATACTAGCATGTAGGTGGGCACAAACCGGCATCACCAGGTGGTAATACAGCTGGCACGTATGGCCCCCTTGCTGTGTGCCGGGCCCTGGTTTAAGGTTTTCACCAGTATTAACTAATTTAACCTTCATTACCACCCAGTAAGGCAGGTTAGAGATGAGAAAACTAGGGTTATAAAGTTGGCATATAAGTTAGCTTTTGCTTTGGAAAAAAAAAAAAAAGCCTCAATCTCTCATAGATTTTCAAAAATAAATACTTTTTACTCAGTCTGTGGATTGGTTGAGCCGGGCTAGGATTCGGTTCAAGCCTGTATGGATGTGTGCTGAAGATGTAGTAGCTTTTGCTCCTGCCACAATGGGTGACACCCCATGTCCCAGGAGCCTCAGCTCAGAGCTGGTGTGGTAACGTGTGCCTGCCCTCCATTGGCCAAACCAAATCACATGGTGGTTGACTGCTTCTTATACATACACATAGAGAAATACAGTATCACAATAAAGCAGCAGAGACAAAAATACAAACACAGAGACACAAAGATAGAGTTCTGTACATGCCACTGAGCTGGGTACGCACCAAACACAAAGCAGCATGCCCAGAGATGCTGAGTGTCTTGGGATGGGAGTTGGGGAGGGGGGTGAGGAAAGAAGCTTGGCACCTGCTGCATGCTTGGGCTGGCCTTGCACCCTCACACACAGGTAGACAAGCCCCACACTCAACTCACGGACTCCTCGGCCTCCCCTCTCTCCCCAGGGAGCCCCACCCCTTTTCTGCAAACTGCACCTCTGACCAGAACTACGTGGAATGTTCCAGAGGGTAGAGAAGGGACACAGGCATAGATTACTTTATCCCATGGGCCAGGACTGCTGCATTTTCTTCAGTGGGAGCTTTGCATCCTGAGATGCAGAGAGGAGAGACAGTCTGGTTCACAGAGTCTCACCCACGTCACCTCTTCACCCCACAAGTGATACCATCCACCTAGCTCCAAAGAGAGCATTTCTCGACAACGTTATGTAAATGCATATATTTGAGAAGGTGATACAAGAACCTCACTCGTAGAGGCAATCACTGGTACAGGTTTCCTTGGGTATTTTCCCCGTGATGTCTACTGATACAAACGTCTTTGTACAGACGAGGCCTTCTGGGCACACTATTCTCTCACCGCTTTTGTCAGCAAAGCGTCTGTCACGCACCTGGTTCCAGAGCAGTACACACAGCTCTGTTTTATGGCCTTTATCAGTTACATGTGGTTAGGTGCACATTTTTGAATAAAGCTTATCTCTCATGTCCGTCAACTCCCAGGTCCCCCTTCTCCCCGCTACAAAGGAAACCAGGGGTATTATCGGCCACGCTGACCTGGGAGGTGCCTCCCTGGGTTTTCTCTGAAAGATCTCAAATCTTTCTGACCTCAGCATCTTGAGGCTTTGGTGCCCATGTCCAGCTTCACCAGATCCTATCCATCCACTGGGGGGGAGGGGGCTTCACCAGATCCTATCCATCCACTGGGGGGGATATGGGGAGGGCGTGGGGAGGGCTCAGGGCTCCAGAGGGGCAAGCACAGAGGTACGGAACACTAAACAAGAGGCTTAGCTTCTCTGAGCCCAGTTTCCTTGTCTCCACGATGGGAATACTAGTGGTCCTACCTCACAAGCTGGCTGGGGTTTAAATGAGAGAATTCATCTGGAGGGCGCTCCCTAAGCTCTCAGTAGGCGCCAGGGTGAGAGAGGGCTGTCCAAGAGCTGAATCCCCGAGCAGCCTGGACCCCAGGCTCTTGCTATTGAAGTGGAGGCCCCGCAGGGCAGCTTCCCCCGTTTGGAGGCAGCTTGCCTCAGGAGGGTGGACGCAGCTCTCCCAGGGGAGCAAGGGCTCCCTGCCATTTGGAGCTGTCAGTGGGGGAGTGCGGCGCTCAGGATGGCATGAGCTCCGTGTCAGGGTAGGTATCCAAGCAGACACTTAGCGGTCTCTTCTTTCCTCCTTCCACTTCCTCTCTCCCTCCTTCTTGCATTCACCCAACAGATGTTTATTGAGCAGCTCCTGTGTGCCAGGCACTATCTTTGGAATGAAACTATGTTAGGAAATAAGGCAGATGGGGTCCCTGCCTTGCCAGGGGCATGATTGCAGGAGCCCCATTTTTGATTGGGGTATGATCCAGGTGGTCTCGCAAACCCCACTGAGTTCCTATTTTGCTCTAGGGTTTAGGCTGAATTCCATTGCCCTCTTTTGGCCTTTCCTCCCGGACTCACACTGTCCAATATAGAAACCACTAGCCATGTGTGGCTACTTATATCTAAATCAACTAAAATTAAGTAAAATGGAAAAACTCAGGTCTTTATTCACATATCACATTTCAGTACTCAGTAGGCACAAATGGCTGGCGGCTGCTGTACAAGGCAGAGCGGATATGGAACCCTTCTAGCACCCAGCACAGGAATTCTCACTGGATGAGGCTGCCTTATACTTGGACCCTGTTGAGGGCCTGAGCTAGAAGCCAGGGATGTTTTGATCTCAACAGCTTTTTTCGAGATAGTCGAAGACTTAAAGATGAATAAGGGGCATTGAGGATGGTTACTGACAGAGGGAAAAGGGGATGTAGGGAAGAGAATGGAAATGTTTATTTGCTACTTAGTATGTCTCAGACTCTACTTACATCAGCGGACTCGGTCCCCACACAATGGAGATAGTGTGCCCATTTTACACTATGAGGAAACTGAGGCTCAGCTGAATTCAGTCACTTGCCAAGTTCATGTCCAGAAGTTGAGCCCTGTGCTTTTACCATTCCAACGTGTTGCCTGAGAGACACAGGGTCGAGCGATAGGGCTGGGGTTAGGGTTAGGGTTGGGGGTGGGGTGATGTTTGGAAGTGTTGGGCTCTGCTGGACCTCACCCCTTTTTCCTCTTTGCAGGTGACACCGTACAACCCAGTGCAAATGGGACAGCAGATTTTTCGCTCCTCCTACACCCCTCTGCTGAGCTACATCCCCTTCGTCCAGCCCAACTACTCGTACCCTCAGAGGACACCTCCGAAGCTGTCCACCAACCCCCGAGACCCTTCCCCCATGGCAGGAGATGGGCCGCAGTTCCTCTTCCCCCAGCCATATGGGTGAGTGAGTCCTTGGCCTGCACTGGAAGTCTAGCTTATCACCAGAAAGCTGCTGGACAGGGGAGGGCAGTACCTGGGGCCTCACTGCTGGGGGGTGGGGAGGGGGAGAGATGCCTTGTGGGTCCTGGAAGGACCTGGTGTGTAGGGGAGCAGGATCTGGGGCCTGGTGGGCCCCTCTGTTGGCCCACTTCGTTTCGGGACTGCACTGCACACCCCTTAGTGGTGGCACCCAGCACAGCAGGGGGCGGGTGGTGGACCTGGCACATTTGCCTTTACCAGTTCGTTTGGTTTACAACAGGACGCGGCCAGGTAATCCTCTTACAGCTCTCCCCCACTCACTGCCCTCTGAGCTCCTCGCCAGGCTAATCTCCAGAACACCCCATTGACTCCACAGTAGGCCCCGCCGAAGGCTTATCAGGGCTGCCCACTCCTTCCCTCCAAAGTACCCCGGACAGCAAGCAGAGGAGAGGGGCTTAGCAGCGAGCAGCCGACACAAACTCGACCTGTTGGCCGAAAATTCCACACAAATTTTCCATGCTGCTTAGGTCATACATCTCTGTTCGTTGTTTTAGTGTAATAACAGGGCGCCGCTCACTCCCTCTCAGCAAATCTCCAACTGATAGGGATGTCCTGAGAGTCAGGCAAGGGCTCCTGGGATTCCGAGTCTCCCGGCATACCCTGGGGAGCGGGTGCCCAGTTTGGTTTATAGAACTAGGACCAAACTCAAGTGTTGATGTGTGTCCCCAAACTCTCATAGTTTCGAATCAGCACTTCCTGAAGTGTCTCCTTTAAAGGACTAAATGCTAGAAAGAGGTTTCTGTAGTCAGATGTGTGTGGGAAAAGCTGTGTGAAACAAAAGTAAACACATTTTGCAACTGTTGGAATTCTCAGATCATTTCATTTCCAAGGGTGCCTGGCAGTGTCCAAAAGGGTAATCGATAATGTTATTTTAACCCAAACCCCACAACCCTGTTTTTCCTCTTGCTTTCTTTTTTCTTTCATCTTCTCTCTTTCCTCCTCCCTCCCTTCTTGCCTGCCTTCCTCCCTCCCCCACTTCTGTCCTTCGCTTCTCATTTTTCTTCTTTTTTCTTGTAGGGCATATCAAAAAGCTCTGTATTAATTCACATAGTTCCTATGAATTTAGCCTGGGTGATTAGGACATAGTTACCCCCTTCTGAGAGCTGAGTGCATGAGATGTGGGCACAGTGATGTTAGAGCTGTGACAAAGTAGAGACCACCAAAGTGGCTGGAGGACAAGGCAGGATCTTTGCTGGGTAGACAGTGAGCAGCAATTGGAGAAGGGCATTCCAGGCAGGAGACGTGAGGCCCTGGATTCTAAGGTGCGTAGGGAGCCTGAGGCCTGGGCAATAAAGGCGTCTGGTTGAATGGTTAGATTCATCCCTGAAAAAGGTGAAACATAGGATTGGAAAAAGGAGGCTGGGACTGCATTCCTGAAGGCTCCTAGCTGCTAGACCTGGGCATCTTATGTAGATTGGTGCATACAGAATGAATAGATGGGCTGGGGAGCAGAGAAACAGGAGAGGAGGGAGAGGTTCTCGGCTCCCTGGAGGTGAGAGCAGATGAGAAGACAGAGGGATCAGGACAGACTACCAGCAGGCTAGCAAACTCCCCGTATTCCACACTGTGACTCTGGGCTCAAGGGAAGAAGGAATCATTGTAAAACTGGCTGTATATATTTATGTACTTGGGAGGGAGCGTGATACTGAGGTCTCATCAGTCAGCACTCTTGGGAGCAGTAAGAGGAGAGGGTTGAGACCCGGGTGCTGGCTGTCTATAGGGGCTGGGAGAGGAAAGGGAGTGAGCAGGAGCCTTAGGAAGAAACAGTCTTAGAAGCAGGAGGAAGCCTGGTGCTAGGAGGACACATCATGGGCAAAGGTGCAGAGTGGCCGGAGTGGTGGCAGTCAGCCGGGTGGAATGGAGGCTGCTCTGGGTGGGGAAAAACTGGAGACTGAGGTCCGAAAAGTGAAGCAAAGCATGTAGGACTATGGCCCCAGAAGGAACAATTTGTTCATTCAGAAAGTATTTCTTGGGCATCTTTTCTGTGTCTAGCACTGTTTTAGGCACTGGTGACTGAAGAGAACAGACAATGTTTTCCTTGTCTCATTCCAAGGGGAGAAATAGGCAGCAAGGAAATAAACTCAGGCAAGTTGCCAGGGTTGAGCGGAGAGGGAATGGAGGGAAGTCTCCTGAGCTGAGATCTAAATGAAGTAGGAGAATGAACCACGCGTGCATGTGGGCAGAAAGCAGGGGAAGTGCAGCAGCCCCGCAGGAGACTGTAGCTTGCGCACAGTGAGTGAGAGCGAGTGGGTGGAATTGAAATCAGAGGAGTAGCCAGGGCTGGACTAGGTAGGACCTGTAGGCATGGTAGGAGTTTTTTTTAGGAACAGTGGGAAGTTACCAGGATGACTTTCAAACAGGTGAGGACATGCTCTAGTTTTCTATCTAGAGAAGAAGACATGGGCTGAGGTATGAAGCATGGACTGTGGGGTCAGAGCTGTCACAGGGGTGCAGGGGTGGAGCTTTTGTAGCCATCTGAGGCAGAGATGGTGGTGGTGGGGACCATGGCAGTGACAGTGGGGCAGGAGATGGAAAGCTCTAGAGTGTTTATTGTCTTGGTGGAAGGGCTAAGTGATGGTTGGCTGTGGAATGCGGGAGAGAGGAATGGAGCATGATTCCATTTATAACTTGAGTGACTGGATGAGTGGCGATGCCAAACAGCCAAGGTCAAGAAGGCTACAGCAAAGATCTGTTGATTAAGAGTTTGGTTTGGGATATGCGAAATCAGAGATGTGAGTGGAACTGTGAGAGGCAGGTGGCTGTATGCGAGTTGGGGCTCAGGGCAGGGGCCGGAGCTGGTGTTAGAAACCTGGGAGTCATTAGCATATAGATGATATTTAAAGGCTTGGGATTGCCCAGGGAGTGCGTGCACATAGAGAAGAGAGGAGGCCGAAGGACAGGCCCAGGGCCTCCAACATGTGGAGAGGTCGCCGAGATGTGGAGGAACCAGCAAAGGGTGTAAGGCAGACCCACATGCGGTGGGAGAAGATATGGAGGAGAGGGAGGAGTGCAGGAAGCCGAGTGAAGAAATTATTTCCTGGGGCAGAGAAGGAGGGAGTCACAGAGAGATGAAAACAAGATGAAGGCACTTTAGAGGAGAGCTCTGAGCACAGCAGTGGTGTCGGGTTGGGGAGCTTCCAGTGGTCCCAGATGGAACGAGGTCTAAGAGAGGCTGCTCTGGGCGGGAAAGGATACAGGACCCAGGTGGAGAGTTTAGTCTTAGAGAGAAGGAGGCTCAGTGCTCTCTCTGGGTCAGGAGCAAAGGAGAGAACCAAGAGACTAAACCACAGGAAGTGGGAGAGGAAGGAGCAAGTGGCTCCATGTTCTCAGGGAAGGAGCAAGGGAGCCCCCCCTCCTCGGCCAAATCAATTTGCATATTTAATAATGCAAATTATTCAATAGCCACACAACTTATCTTTCAAACAATAATATTGAATTAAAAGGAGCATAAATAAGAATTTACTAGAAATAGCAGCATAGAAACTGTCCCAGGCAAACCAGGACAGGTCACCATTCTCAAGAGACAGCTCAAGCCTGCTTTCTTCCTCCAGGAAGCATTCCTTGATAACTCTCCATGAGGACTATGTCTCCACATGGGTTACCTCTCTTCCTGGCCCTCTAGTGTTCCTCCTGTCCAGTCCATGCCCTTGGCGGTTGATCTGATCAGAAGATCTCAACCTGAGAAGGGCCTAGATGCCTAGGGTGTGGTGTTAAGATGCGAGGTGTGCGCCCTGAGTAATTTGTTCTTGGGAGTTATTAAATGTGAAATATTGGTTATGGCTTTTATTTTATAAATCCGAGTAGAATCCAGGGTATCTCTATAGTAACATCACTGCCAATCGTTTATATTCCAATCTGATTTTTGAAAGAGAGAAAAAGAGGTGCGGTTACTGCCAGCATTAATTGCTTATCAGGCACCTGCCTTGTGCCAGGTCCCAGGCCGGGCTATGGGTATGAAATGGAAGGGAGTCCAGATAATGTCCCTGCTCTCATGGAATCTGTTTCAGTGAGAAGGGAATGAAACAAAATCTGAAGCCTCGTTGTCCAGGGACACTTGGCAAGCAGCAGATACTGATAGAAGCTGAGGCATTACAAATTAAAGCGGCTTGTTCCCATTGCTCCCCTTTTTCCTCCCCTTCCACCCTGCTCCGCCTTTGTCATTTTGTCAATTCATGGCACAGTGCCACGAGCGTGCACAATCTCCTGTAATATATGTCTACCCGGCTGAAAAGTGACTAAGAATCCCTGGATTAGACTAAATCTAGACATTTGCTCTGCTGCAATTCGTACTGAGCTCTGTCCCCATTCATCCAGAGCATCCTAGCAGATGGGTGACAAAATTGCAATAGGATCTCAGAAGTGTGAGTAAATGATTCCACCTGGAACAGGCAGGGGAGGTTTCACGGAGGAGATGGCTTTTGAACTCTCGATTGAGGTACACTTGGGAGAAAATGCACACGGGTGCGTATTTCTGCTCTCGGAGGGTGAGGCTTCGATCTTCTTGGCTCTTCCTTCTCCCAGGGTCCAGCAAACTCCCAAGCACTCTGCGATATCTCACAGCTCACTTTTTGAGCTGGTATTGAAACAAAGAGCCTGTGTCGGGTTGGGGAGTTTCCTGGAGCTGATGAGGGGAGGAGCCCTGAGATTGTCTGGACTCCTAGATCTCACTCTAGAACGAGGACGTGGCTTGATTTCTCTGTTGTGGTGAAATTTCCTAAAGATCACACCTGGTCCTCTAAGGCAGTTACAGTGGCTGCAGGACCACAAGGAAGGTGCTCAGATTCCCTACTTTGTGGTTCTGGACACGATGAGAGCATAGGCTTCCTAGAAGTCATCCCTACAGACTGCTGGGGACTTCCTGACCTAAGTAAGCAGCAGAAAAAGCTCTTTATTGTCCCCCAATTATACCGGTTTCATGTTTTATTTTCCCACAGCTATAGCACTTTTATTATGCTGGAGCTTTTAGCCTCCAAGCCTGTCATGATCGCGATAGTCTTTGACAGCCACAAAATTAAAATATTACTTTCCTTAATCTCTCCACCAGCATTATGAATTTCATCTTGACATCTGTCATCTTTCTCTTCCAGGTTCGGCTCGTCGTCTGGTGGGCCCCTGCTGAATAGCCCCTATTTCTCCTCCAGTGGGAATGGCATAAATTTTTAGATCTCCTCCTCTTACCTTAGCCCTTGGGTCAGGGCTAAGGGCTCTGGAATTCTGGCTGCTGCAACCACTTGGTAGGAAGTTTGGAAAGCCAAGGTTCCGACCAGGTCGCAGACAGAAGACAGCAAGACCAGACTCATCTATTGACCAACACTCACACACATGGCCCAAACCACACCCCGTTCCCCTCAGCATCATACTCACTTGCTCAACTACTTATGCACCTGTATTTAGCTAACAAGAGTGATTTTTGTTTTTGTTGTTGTTGGTAAAATAGAAGTAAGACACTTAATTTTAGAAAGTTTGTATTTTATGATAAAAGTATGAGCTGCTTGAAATAGAATGTGTCTGTTGGTTTGTTTCTGGTTTGTGGCTATTGTTATGTTCTGCATAACCTTCATTGTTCATTTTCCCAATGAGACTCATCATTCACTTAGGACAGGAAGAGAGACTATGAGCTGGAGTCCTGAAGTGCTGAAATTGTATCCCAGAGGTCCTAAACTTGAGGGCTTCTCTCTTCTATTCTGTGATCCCTTCACTTCTCAACATTCCCATTTATCAATATGTACCTCAGGAATGGATGAAAAAAGAGATGCACCCTCCTCTGTCTTATCAGGTGATGGTTTTACCGAAAAACCTCTCTGGACACAAGATGGGAAAGTGTGTCTTGGAAATTAATTAAAAAAATAATGCTAAATGTGACAGTCATGACTATCCAGTGGTTATCTATCAATGCCACACTCCAGGTCAATCTCAAAACTGCACCTAATGGCACTGCTCTTAGATCTATCTCAATCAACATGTTTTTTTCTTAATCCTCACCCAAGGATGTGTTGGGTTTTTAAAAATTGATTTTTGTAGAGTGAAAGGGAGAGAGAGAGAGAGAGAGAGAGAGAGAGAGAGAGAGAGAGAGAGAGAGAGAGAGAGAGAGAGAGAGAGAGAGAGAGAGAGAGAGAGAGAGAGAGTGTGTCTCATCGATATGAGAGAGAAACATCAATCAGTTGCCTCCCATATGTGCCCTGACCTGGAATTGAACCCTCAACCATTTGGTATACAGACAACGCTCCAACCAACTGAGCTACCCAGCCAAGGATATCTCAATCAACTTTTATTAGTGACTTGAATATAGACATTGAGAGATTCCTGATCACTTTTATGGATAACACAACTCGGGGAAGAGGAGCTGTGTTATGCACATGCACTTGAATTCTTCTATTCTCTAGCCATTGCAGGCGTCACTAAGCAACCGTTCCCTGAGCCTGGACAAAGCTACAGAATTATCCTCCTCACGGTGGTCCAGGCAGCCATCACCAATCAGGGCTAATCTATTAAATGAAGCCCTTGTGCCATTCTTTGGCAAACTGTAACAAGATGAATTCAATAGAAGGTTAATCTAAGTACCTACTTTTGGATCTAAAAAATAAACTACAAATATTCAGATGGACCAATACTGCCAATTCCAAGTTGCTCCATCCCCAACCCTGTGGGTCACCTGAAAGCTCAACCCCAACCTGACTGTGGTGAGAGCCAAGTCTGGGAAAACTAGGAGCTTTAATCCTGATATTAATGAGAAGCTGGGGTCTGGAAGCCACCCATGGCTCAGCATGCGGATTTAAGTCCAGTACCCACAGGACTGGGTACTGGACTCACTGCCCTCACTGTGTGACACCATTGGCCTCACTGGCCTTTTTTTTTTTTCTTCTGGGTCCCCAGAAACCAATTTATCTCCCAAAGTTTCTTAGGACTTAGGCTTCTTCCATAGTATAAGTCTGGGGCACACTTTTAGTCCTCCAGCCCTTCTCCAAGGCTGACCCTACTTCTGGTATATCACTTTTTGTTGTTATCCTTGATCCAGTCTAGATTCTCCATGGATTCTGAGAGACACTGGTCACTAGAAGATCTCACAAATGCAGGAGCCCCTTTCTTTCCTGAAAGGCTTTCTCATATTATACTTTCAGGTAATAACCCAGGGTAAATTACCCTCTCTTGATCTCAGTGTTTGAAGGCAAAAGAGAGGAAGAGAAAAAGCCCAGATTTGCCCTTGGTCAGACCTGGGTTCTTAGCCACTTCCCAGCTTGGCCTTGGTTAGAGAATTTAACCTCACTAAACCTCAGTTTCACTAATGGCAATGTTAATTGTGAGGATTAAAAGATAATGTAGGCTTAAGAGAGACTTAATGTCCACTTAATGTATTCTTGTGGTTTTAAGATGGTAGAATAATTATGTTCTGTCCCTCTTCCCTGGAAATGTACCTTCAAATAGCAAGGAAAATAAGAGAACCTATACAAACTTCACTCTCCATGAAACTAGGAAAAGGCAACAATCCCATCTGCTATACATGAAGGCAGAAATGGGATGAAGAAATGATAAATAAATGCCTTAGATAGAAGAACAGGGGAAGAACACAGTGAAATGCTGGCTGAGGGAGATATAGCAGCATGCACAAGCCATTTTCCCACACAGAATCCTGAAGGTCTCAGAAATTGGAGGTGCCAGGCGCTGGGCACCATGAAAGGTGGTGCTGGTGAGAGATAAAATTGAGGGGTTGATGTAAGAGGTAACTCCTATCCTGGCCCCACAAAGCTCTACAAATAGGAGACAGGAGGAATTTTCTTTGAGGTAACCTTACAGACCATGCATAGGGATTATAGGGATGAGGGTCTACATGGAAAATGGAGATTGAGTGAAATATACATACATCCAATGCCAAGTTAGGCTTTAAACAAGAGGCAGGAGTTTGGAGGGTCCTCCAAAGAAACGGAATTGTACTTGGAGGTACCAGTGAAAATGACCCTCTGATTATGCCCTGCACAAAGAGCTCCCCATCAACTTTTGGGGACCTATGCTTAATAAAAATGGACAATCCCCAACAAGAAACACATCAAACAAAGGCAAAAGGGAAGTAAGAAAAGAGACAGACCACAATATTCTCAGGGAGATAAGATGGTACATTTTAAAAATAAGGGCAACATGTTATATGCTTAATTTAAAAAATCGGAACAAGAAAGTGCTTTTGAAATTAGAACAGTGATAGCTGATTTTTTTTTCCAGTGAGAAGTGTTGGGAGCTAACATCAGAGAGATCTCCTGGAAAGGAGAATTTTAAAAAGACAAGGGGTAGATTATGAGATAAAAGATAAGGAAATGAGAGGATTTAGTCCAGGAGGCTAAATATCTGGCTAACAGGAGTTCTAGGCAGAACAGTGCAAAGAGAAGGGGTGGAAAGTATTAGCAGAAAAACACAAGGAATATTCCCAGATTGGATGGTCTAGACCAGTGGTTGGCAAACTTTGGCTCTTGAGCTATATGCAGCTCTTTGGCCCCTTGAGTTTTTAGCAAAGGTCAGCTTAGGAGTACCCTAATTAAGTTAATAACAATGTACCTACCTATATAGTTTAAGTTTAAAAATTTTGGCTCTTAAAAGAAATTTCAATGGTTGTACTGTTGATGTTTGGCTCTGTTGACTAGTGAGTTTGCTGACCACTGGTCTAGATCAGTGCTTTGCAAAATGAATGAAAAAGATCCACATCCAGACATATAGCTGGGCCCTGGCCAGTGTAGCTCAGTTGGTTGGGTGTTGTCCTGTGCACGGAGAGGTCACTGGTTTGATTTTGGGTCAGGACACATGCCCAGGTGGCCAGGATGATCCCCAATAAGAGGTGTGCAGGAAGCAACTGATCAACGTTTCTCCCTCATTGCTGTTTCTCTCTCTCTTCCTTCCCCTCTATTTAAAAATCATTAAAAACATATTTTAAAAAGAGACACATTGCTGTGAAATTTCTGAAGGTTGGAGATAAAGGCAAGATTATAAGCTTTCCAAAAAATCCACTGGCATGCAAATCAATTTCTCAACATTAACAGGGGAGCCTAGAAGATCTTGGGACTGAGCTGGCATCGCTTTGAAGTAGAAATTATTTTCAAGCTAGAGTTCTAACACCGAACTCCTATCTGTGAAGGTAGAGTGAAGATGCTTTCAGATATGCAAAGTCTCAAAAAATTTCCCTCCTTTGCACCTTTGTCAAGAAGCCAAGGGAGGATGTGCTCCATGAAGACAAGGAAACCAAGACAGAAAAAGAACGTCAGTGGGAGGGAGACTGAGAAGACTCCAGAGGAGATGAAAGAGGAAGTTCTTAGCTCAAGAACAGAACCAAGAAGCAGAGCCTGGGAAGCCAGCACTTGGTGCAGATGGAGCAGGAAGTTGGAGGCTTCAGATAACAGGTGTGTCAGTGGGGGACAGGGAGAAGCTGAAGAAAAAGAAACTGATGATGATTCTGACAGATGACTATGTGGAAAATTCAAGAGTTGTACTGAGAGTTGTTTTCTAGGGATTAGTAAGGGTGGGAAGATTTAGCTAGGGATTCAAATTTTAAAAATGAAACAATTGTTATTAACTCGGCAGTGGACAATATTTACTTGGTCATAATAATAAAAAGCCCAAATATGGAGTTAATCTAAATTACATTGTAACAATGGTGGGAGGATGGAGGTGAAAAGAGGGGTGTCAACAGAGCTAAAAATTTTCATTTGTCATAATAGGAAGTCCTAGTACATAACATCTAAAATAAAGGAATACAGGGAGAGTGAAATTCCCATAATTACTTAGAAAGCTAGGGGTAAATCCCAGAATAAAGAGTCAAGAGAATTGAAGGAGGTGCCTATAAAAAGCACAATGGTTTTGCCAAAACCAATTTGGCTCAGTGGATAGAGCGTCAGCCTGCGAACTGAGAGGTCCCGGGTTCGATTCTGGTCAAGGGCATGTCCCTTGGTTGCGGGCACACCCCCAGTGGGGAGTGTCTAGGAGGCAGCTGATCAATGTTTCTCTCTCATTGATGTTTCTAGCTCTCTATCCATCTTCCTTCCTCTCTGTAAAAAAATCAATAAAATATGTGTGTGTGTGTATATATATATATATATATATATATATATATATATATATATATTTTTTTTTTAAAGCACAATGGTTTTGTGAGGGGTTGTGGTGTAGGGATCTCTGCCTTAGTCATGAGCCTTTTAGCATGATTTGGCTTTTAAACCATGTGCATGTATTACTTTAATAAAAACACATTTATTTAACCAAAAAATTGGCATATAGAACACCATCTAGCATGGTGTCTGGCACATGGTGGTGTCAAAAAATGCTTGTGGAATTCTACTGAGCTGCATTCTGACACACCTAGAGCCCACAACCCACATCCCCTTCCCAGGATGTCTGAGAATCAGATTTTCAGAAGCCTCTATGAATTTATTTTCCCTAAAAAATTCTTTAGGAGGAACCTAAGGGAGGGCAGGCACCTCTGCCTGATGCCTCTCTGACACATAGCGCTCCTTGGCTCCACTCACCTCTCTGGGAGTAGTGGAAACGGGGATCCTGGGTGCTTGTCTGGATTCACAATGGATTGAAAACTCCCAGCTCTTCCATATGCTTCTTCCAAACGCCTCTCCAGCCAATTCACTTAGTACATATTTGTTACTGAACCATCTCCCAGAATTCAGGTCTGTGTGCCCAAGCGCTAGTCAGCCAAAATACTGAAAAACACAGGTGCTTGGAGATAGCACAAGGTTTGTTCGATTTGGCGAAAGCGAAAGGACAGAAGAGCAAATCTCCCAAATCTGTCCTCTTCCTGTTTGACAAAGAAACAGTACCTCAGCTATTTACACTTACATTATGAGAACTAGCGGTGCTTAGTTGAAGAATCAAGATTCTGCAAAATATTGTGCAGCAGTGACATCATCTTTAAAAAAAAAAGAATATTTACTTTAGAGTCTTTTAAGTGACATTATCTTTAAAGCAAAACGCAGAAGTCTTTGTTATTGTTTAAGCTATCTTTGTTTGCACCTAGCTGGCTGTATATTTCTATTATTTCAACAAAAGTGTACTTTTCAACATTCCTCCTGAAACTTGATTTACAAGCAGGCCTTCAGAACATGACTAACATACTTCCTTAATCTTTGACTATGAGTTACATGGCAACCGAAGCCATTTAAACATTTAGCTTACATCATGCCCGGACTATGTCTGTATCTCTAGACCAGTGGTTCTCAACCTTTCTAATGCCACGACTCTTTAATACAGTTCCTCATGTTGTGGTGACCTCCAACCATAAAATTATTTTCCTTGCTACTTCATAACTGTAATTTTGAAATTGTAATGCAAATATCTGTGTTTCCTGATGGTCTTAGGTGACACTGATAACAGTTCTCAACCTGTGGTCTGAGAACCGCTGCTGTGGAGCCCAAGACCATTGGAAAACACAGATATTTACATTATAATTTATTAACAGTAGCAAAATTATAGTTATGAAGTAGCAAAGAAAATAACTTTATGGTTGGGGGTCACCACAACATGAGGAACTGTATTAAAAGGGTCGCAGCATTAGGAAGGTTGAGAACCACTGCTAGACTCTATAATATAGTACCTAAACATGTTTACTATTAACTGTCGGTTTCATATTCACTGAGACTTATCCTTAGGGATCTGTCAGTGGGCAAGACAGATACAGTGCCTGCCCCATGCATTTTTTTAATTTTTATTTTTTAAAATAGATTTTATTGATTTTTTAACAGAGAGGAAGGGAGAGAGAAAGTTAGAAACATCAATGAGACATCAATCAGCTGCCTCCTGCACACCCTCTACTGGGGATGTGCCTGCAACCAAGGTACATGACCTTGACTGGAATCGATCCTGGGACCCTTCAGTCTGCAGGCTGACGCTCTGTCCACTGAGCCAAACCTGTTAGGGCGTCCCATGCATTTTAAAATTAAGACATTAAATCCTAGTTAAATGAAAGGTGGTGAAGTCATTAAAGGGACATAGGAGAGCACCTGGCAGGACACCCACCCCTGTTCAGAATGTCAGATAAGTGATGTCTGCTCTTGTACCATTCTTGGTCCCTGCAAGTAATTCTAATCTGATGTTTTCAAGTTGCAACTACTCAGTCTCCTCCCTCAGAAGCATACTTTATCTGCAAAATAAAGCTAAGGATAGTCTGTGCATGATGTTAGCAACCAAATTGTGAAGTAGCATGTTTTTTGTGGAGTCCAGAAATAGTTAATAAATTAATAGCTGCTGATCATTGAACCTTGCAATGGAACAGGCATAGTGCTGTACACATCACCTTTGTTATCTAGCGTAATATTCACAATAACTGTGATATAGAGTGATGAAGTGCCTTACTTAAAGTCACATGGTAAATGACTCAAAGTCAATATTCTTACTCACTTTTCCTCCCACTTGCCTCTTTCTAGTAACACAGCCCATAGTGAATGAATTTTGTTGGAACTCAAATCGTATGGCTAATGACTGTTAAGTTTTCAGGCAACTAAGACCTCTAAGTGATTTATAGTGTGAAAGCCACATCATACTCAGTGGGAGGCAGAGGCTGAGGACTGAGAAGGAAGCGGCTTGGAGAAAGGAGGGAGCCATCTGGAGAAAAGAGACAATTCTTAGTTTTTAACCTCCTCCTCCAGATTTTAAGTCCTCCTCCAAGGCTCCCTCCTTAAGGAGGGCATCTCATTTCTGTGTTACTTGCTTTGGCACCAAACATGCATTTCCTCCTTTTCCCTTAAGTAATAGACCTCCAGTTTTCAGGTTGTCACATGACTACCTAGAATATGTGGCTTAGTTTTGGCCAAATGAAATTTAGACAGAAGTGTTTTGTGCAATTTCTGAGGTCGAAGCTACATCATGAACTTGGTAGAGCAATAAGATGGAAGAAAGCTGAGCCTCTGATGGTGGTGCAGGTGCCAGGCCAGCCTTAGAGTGCCTGTCCTCACACTCATTTATGTGAGAGAAAAGAAAATTCCTTTTAAAAGCCATTGCTACTTGAGTTTCTTTCATGCATAGCCAAACCTAATCCTAATTGACATACTGAAAAATGAAGTAGCACCATTCCTTCAAGAAGACTTTCTTTTTCTTACTACTAGATGCTCTTGAGACCAAGTAATATTTATCCATCTATCCATCCACCCATTCCTTCATCCATCCCTCATTCATCCTTTTTTTCTACTTATTCCTTCATTACTTAGTAGACATTTATTGAATGCCTACCTTGCAGCAAGTATTGGGCCAGGTCCTGAGTTATACTAGTATAGTAGGACAATCATATTCTCTTCCCTCACAGAGTTATCCTATCCTATCTAATAAAAGCCCAGAGGACCAAATATAGAATGACCAGAACAACTGGTTGACCAGTCCCTATGACATACACTGACCACCAGTTGGCAGACACTCAACGCAGGAGATGCCCCCTGGTGGCAAGAGCAGCTGCTCAGCTGACTGGGATGAGTGGCTGCTCCCACTGTGAACCCCAAGCCTATGGGCAGGAACTCGTGCTGGAACCCAGGCTGCAATCTGATTTGCCTCCTCTCCCCAGGCTCCTCCTCCTTGCTCCTTGCTGCCTCCTCTGCACACCAGAGGCTGGAAGGCAGGTTTGTGGCTGCCCTGGGACTGAGGTCTACTCCACTACCCCTCAATCTATTGTCCCTGGGACCAGCCCCAACCTGGTTTCCTGGAAAGGTGAGTGCTCTGGCTCCATGGAAGATCCTGAACCAGAAGGTAGGTCCACAGCTACTCAGCTGACCAGGATGAGCATACTCCCACAGCAGGCCAATCCCTGCAGGCCGAGTCCCTCACCAGTGCATGAATCCCGTGCACCGGGCTTCTACAATAGTATGTTTATAAAGAAAGAAAACTTTTCAATAAGAAAGGTTTTCCTTGCAACCATAGAACCCAACCATTACCAAAAGGAGAAGGACAATATTGGCTTGGGGGGATCAGTCTCACCCATGACCATATTTAACATTTGATATACTTTACAGTAAGATAAACAGACCTAGAGAATTCAAAAGTGGCCTGTCTACATTTTGGAGGGTACATCTGTGAAATAAATGAAGCCAAGTCCACACTATCAGTCAGGTTCCAGGCAGAAGATAGAACCACTTTAGTTATTTGAACAGAAACATTTTAATATAAATAAATAATTATTAACTCTATATTAAAAAAAAGAAAAGAAAAAGCAAAGAATTCTAAGGGCAACAGGGAAGTAGTGACTGCAGGAAAAAGCTAACATCCAAAGAGAAGAAGGTGAATTATTAAAATTTAGAATCCTGGTGGAGGAGTGTTGAGGAGCTGGTACTCAGACATTTGTCTCTGGGGAGCAGGGACCATTTGGCTGGTGTTGGTATCTCTGGGCTCAGAGGAGGAGCTCCATGGGGTAGGAGCTCAAACTTCTAAGTAGGAGGTATCAGCCTACTGGTGTTGGCATTCTAAAGAGGCACAGTGGATACAACTGCTGCTATTGGGAAACAGTGGCATTGCTAGGGTGATGCTGACTGGAAGAGAAGCCAAACTGGAATAAACAAGTCCCTTCTTTCGCCAGCCTTGTGTCTCCCTAACAAAGAGCCAGTAGGCAAAACAAAACCATATCATACAAAGCAGAGTTTTTGGATCAGAATGAGTAGATTTGAAGCCACGTAAAGAATGACTAATAACTGGAACATCTCTTGTTATGGACTGAATGCTTGTTTCCTCACCTAAACTCATATGTTGAAACCCTCAATCCTAAAGTCACAGTATTTGAAAATCAGATGTTGGGAAGTAATTAATATTAGGTGAGGTCATAAGGTCATGGGGTCAGTGTCCTAATAAGAGACACCAGAGAGTCCTTTCTTTCCACTAGCACACAGAGAAGTCATACAGAACAAATAGCAAGCTCGTGGTGGTTTACATGCCAAGAGAAGAGCACTCAGAATAAAATCCACCTTGCTGGCACATTAGTCTTGGACTTTGCAGTCTCCAGGGCTCTGAGAAAGAAATTTATGTTGTTTAAGTCACTATGATATTTTGTTATGGCATCCTGAATATATGAAGATACCTCTCTCCCTGCAAGGACCCTGATATGGAAAATTTTCAAGGTTGGCGACATGCTCTGAGATTGTCAAATATGAACATAGCACCTCAAGAGTTATCTTCTGAGACTCACCTCTGCTAGTTCACCAGCATCCCAAGTCTTACAGAAGAGTGTGTAGGTATTGCTGGAGAATAAACTTCCACAGACAAGACATTTTTCCAGAATGTTTCTCCTAGTCTTCATTCTTCAAAAATCACCCGTTGTCCTTCAGGAGCCTCCCAGGAAGCAGGGGGGTTGGGTGGGAGCAATCAGAAACTATTAATCAACAGACAAGTCTTCATCTTGCTGCATCATAAAGTCCCAAGGCTTGGCTTCAGCAGTTTATTAAATTACCAGAACGCCAAGAAAAATAGCTCTAATAACACATTTCTGCCTATCTATTATTTTTTTATAACCCAGACTGGAGAATTAAAAGGCTCCCTACCATTTAAAATAGCATTTTTAAAATTAAAATGAACATGTGAGAGGGATCTTTTTCCCCCTCTTAACTAAAAAAAAAAAGAAGCCATTGATTTAGGATGTGATTACTGTAAGCCAGAATTTTATGGCTAAATCTTTGTTTGGTGTAAAGGAAAGAGGAGAAATGGTTTTCCTTGCAAGGTTTAAAAGTATATTAATTAGAACAGGCGGATGGGCAGGTCACTTTGTCCTCTCATGTGGTTTAGCGCTACAAACACTAGTTTCAAGAATTATGATGTTGAACAAGCTGAGAGGGATGTTGTCTAGGGGACCATCTGGTCATCCAGATGGGACCCATGGGGGGAGGGGGAGCACAGAGCTAGCCACGGTAAAGGGTTCATATAATAGTTCAGGCTCTGCTTCTGAGGTTTTCAAATTCAGGAACATTGTCAGTGTCCTTAGATCTAACAAAATTCATAGGCTGATGTATAAAACCCAACTATAACTTATACCTAATGAGGTATTCTTTGATTATGTTTAAGTCACTTTTGGAGCTTCAACTATGAAACAGTCACTGTCTTATGAACCACAGATAAAATGGTAAACAAATCACAGTTTATACCCATGAATGGCTTATAGTGTAGGTGATAAGGAGGGTGGAAGATAAAGATAAATATAGTGCAAAATGTTTCTGTAATAGCAGAGTATACCTGTGAGATACAGAGGTTGTCGGATTAGTTTATTGCTATGTAACAAATTATTCAGAAACATAGTGACTTCAAATATTTATTATCTCAATTTCTGTGAGGCAAGAATGTGAGCTTGGCTTAGCAGGGTCCTGTGCTTCAGGACTCATATAGGCTGCAATCCAGGTGTCTGCTGCAGCTGCGGTCTCATCAGAAGGCTCAACTGGAGAGGATCCACTTCCAAGGGATTGCTCATGTGTTTGTTGGCAAGATTCAATTCCTTGAAAACTATTGACTGGAGGCCTCCCTTAGTTCCTTGCCACCTGGGCCTCTCCATAGAGCACCTCACAGCATGGTGACAGGCAAGCAATGAGGCAAGAAAAAGTGCCATAAAGAGTCCGCTAGCAAGATGAAAGTTCAAAGTCTTGTAACTAACCTAGTCTCAGAGGCGGCATCCAACCACTGTTGCCATATTTTACTCATTAGCAGTGAGTTACAAGGTCCAGCCTCCTTAAGGGTGGGGCATAGAATACACAGAAGACAGGGGGCTTTCTAAAACAATAGAGCCAGTAGAACATAGTAGTTAGTAATAGTTCTAGAAGCATTTTGCCTGGATTGAAAACATACAATCTTTCTTCTCTAACATAGATTTATTTCTTTCCACAATATTTATTGTAGACCTATGTTGTGTCAAGGACCATAGAAGGAGATGAGGGTCAGCAGTGAACAAAACAAGGTCCCTGCTCTCATGGGATTTGCAGTCTAGTGAGGGAAGAAATGAACATTGCTATTACCATCAGTGACATCTGAATGAAGAGCAGAAAAAGTGAGGGAATAACACGCAGATACCTGGAGGGAGAGAGCATGCCAAGTGGAGGGAATTGTAATGGCAACGACTAACAACAGCGCCCACTGCAAATGGTCATTGTGAAAGTTAAATAAAATACATGAAATAACTAGTAGTGGTAAAGGCCATGGAGAAAAGTAAAACAGAGAAACAGAGTAAGGGATGAAGAGTAGGCCAATAAACTATTTTTATCATATATATATATATATATATATATATATATATATATATATATAAACTTTATTTTGAAATAATTTTCAATATACAGAAATGTTGCAAGAGTAGTCCAAAAACACCAAATGGACATTTCATTTAGGCCCCCTAGCGGTTAACATTTTACCACCTTTGCTTCATCTATTTATTTTTGGGAGCATTTGACAATAAGTTGCTATGATGCCCCTTCCTTCCTAAATACTTCAATGTGTGTATTCTGAGAGCAAGGGTGTTTCCTTTACACAGCCACAGTACAGTGAACAAAATCAGGAAATTAACTGAGTGCTATTATCTATTCTGCAGACGTTATTAACATTTTAATAATAGCTATACCAATAATGTTCTTTACACTTAAAAAACAACAACAACAACAACAACTTTCTTTCTGGCCCCCGATCCAATCCAGAATCACACATTCCCTTTAGTTGTCACATCTAGAATCAGAAATAGTTGTTCAGCTTCTCTTACTCCCCCAACCCCACCTGGACAGTTGGCTAAGAACTGAATTCTGCTAATAACTTAGATGAACTGGAAGAAGACCCCTGAAGTCCCTATGAGAATGTAGTCAGCTGACACCTTGATATTAAACTTGTGAGAACTTGAGCAAAGAAGCCAGGGTCTTTTGACCCACAGAAATCAAGTTTTAAGTTACTATATTTATAGAGAGTTGTTGTGCATTGGCAGAAAACTACAAACCTAGAGAACAACATCAATTAAGACCTCAAAGAGAAAGAAGGCATGAGCACATTGGAGAACTGACTCGATTGGTATGGCTGAAACAGTGGTGGGTGCAGGGCTGGAGCTGCAGAGGTAGTTGGTGAGTTCAACCAGCCAAAGAGTTCAAATCGCTCCAGCTCAACATTTACTGAGGACCTTGATGGCAGGACATGCTGGAGATCCAGAGGTAAATGGATACAATTTCTGCTCTCAAGGAGCTCACAATCTGGTGGTGAAAATCAGCTCAGCGGTCATCAGAGACATGTGGACTGGGAGCTCCATGGAAGCAGGCCTCTTTGTCTGCTTCGTTTATTATGGGTCCCAAGTCCTTGCCACAGTGCCTCGCACATAGCATGTAATAACAGCTGTTTATTGAGGTGAATGGAATTAGAATGATATTTTATCTCAGCTACTGATTTTCCACCGGGATAGCTTTAGCCCCCAGGTCAAGAGCCAATGTCTGCAGATAGTTTTGGTTGTCTCAATTGCAGAGGTGCTACTTGCATGCAGCGGGCAGAGGCCAGGGATGCTGCTAGACATCTAGGAGTGCTCAGGACAGCTCCCCTCCACTAAGAATCACCCGGTCCAAAATAGTGCAAAGATTGAGAAACTGGTCTAGACAATGGTGAAATGTGATGAAACCTTTGTTCTCCCCAGCAGAACAAGGTTCTCTGATGCTTGTTACTCCCAGTCTCGGTGTGCTCTCACTTGAATGGGGTTGGATAAACAGGGAAAGTCCCCTTTGCTGGATCTTCTTAGGGCTTCATGAAGTTCAGCGCCCTTCCATTGGCATATCTTTATGCCAGACAGATGAGAACCTAATGACCTCTATGCTCAGGCCCCTGCTTTGGTTTTGGAGGCACCAAGTAGTGTGCTGGTCAATGTGTAACTGCCAGCTCTCAAAATTAGATGTATGTCCTGAATATATGTCCACAAGTTTGTTAAAATTTCACTGAGAGGTTGTGTAGCATACAGTTTACAAATAATGAAACATATAACACTGCTTATTATAAACTCCTTTAGCCAGCTGATTCTCATAGAACGTTTTCACTGATTTTTGCTGAACACTTGTATCTATAGCCAACCTAAGGAAGCAATTAGTGAATGAATGTAGTTCTGACATGAATGTTGGCTGATCTTTTCCCTTTACATTAACAAGTAAAATAAAAGTGAGACAAAGAAGGCATGCTGGAACGCCACTCCCTCGTCAATGATGTGAGCTACTGCTTTGCTGAAGTAGATAACAGTTTTCAAATACTGGAAGAATGTTTCCTTAAATTTTGTGCCTTTCACAATGTAGCATTTACAGACACAACAGGCTTTTAAACTTAATCTGCATCATTAACATTTTCTCCATCGCTTTCTCAAGTCTAGGCAATCAACAAATAAATCAAGCCCTGATTTGTAGCATTTTCTGATTTCCACGGTATAAATATACCCCCCTAGGTGCATTTCAAACCACCAACATGATGTCACTGAGCAATGAACTGGGAGGAGTTGCACAGTGGCACACAAGCATATGGTATTTCCGCCATACAGATATAATAGAAGCAATTAACCTCAAGAGCAAAGATAGTAAAATACCGTGAAGTAATTAGGAAGTGGTGAGTTTTGAGTATGTTATCTGTTCTTAATAAAAGTTATTTTAATTGTGGGTTCAAAATGGATTTTTTAAATAATGTCTGTGCTTAACATCTGGTTCACAGAATTCCAGGAAATTTCACAATTAGCTTTTGGAAGCTGATATGAGCTGGCTCCAGCCTACAGTGGTTGACTCCATTGGGACTTTGAACTTACTCTTTAGTTGACACCTTTAATTTCTTTCTTTATTCTTCTTTCTTAATCTTTGACCAAAGAGAGAGGGAAGTAAGGGGAGGAGAAAGAGAGAGGGGGGGAAAGGAGAGAGAGAGAGAAAGAGAGAGAGAGAGAGAGAGAGAGAGAGAGAGACATTGATGTGATAGAGAAACATTGACTGACTGCTTCCTATACTCACCCTGATTGGGAATCTAATCTGCAACCTTTTGGCGCAGTGTTTCCCAAAGTGTGGTACGCGTACCCCCAGGGGTACAGGAAGAGTTTGGTGGGGGTACGCGTTGCACCGGAGTTTGGTGGGGATATGTACTGCACCGTGTTTAGCTGTGCCTAATTCTACGTTCTCATGAGTACGAGGGGTACTCAGCATTATGAAAATTATAGAAGGGGTACACATATGTCAAAAGTTTGGGAAATACTGGTATGAGATGCTGCTCCAACCAACTGAGTTACCAAGGCATTGACACTTTTAACAGATCTGATCACAATGAGTTATCTTCTAAGTTTCTAAATTCTGAGGATTATGTCCTGACTGCACACACACACAGTGGTGTATGTACTGATCACATGAGAGTTCATCCTATTTCATGTCTCCCAAACTTACTGACCTTATCATATAATGGGAAGAAGATATCTGACTTAAAGTCCGATGGACACTGTTGCCTTTTCTTTGCCCTGTTCCTTGTGGGGTTCCTCTTGAAGCCGCAGTAGTGGCAAGCAGGAGAGGGGAAGATATGTTGCTTCACAGACCCTTAAATGATGAACACTGGCTGCCCGGTGCTTGCAGGAGAAACGTGCAAGAAGATAACTTGATGAAGATGCTCTGAAAACGCACAGGCTCAGCATGTTCTTTTTTAAATCAACCTTACCTGATGTCACATTTTAGCTTGTCCTCAAACTCCTCTCTTTCTACTCAATTCCTCTCCAAAGTGGAGCTAGCTTGAGTCTATGTTGTACCAGCCCCATTTGCAGGCAGGTTTTCCATTTCTGGAATAATTAATGAGATGAACAGAGCAAGTGGATGGTGGTCATGTGAGTTAGCCTTTCTGGGGCCCTCTTTTCTACTATATCCTGCTGTGACCATGATTTACATCACTCCTGTGGTCTCAAGAAGGGAAACACTTAGCATCCTCTTCTGCCTGTTTTCAGAGTCTTCACTCTTCATCTTTCTCAAATTCCCCAACTTAACATGAAAAAAAAAAAAATTGACCGCCCTAACCACCTAACCGGTTTGGCTCAGTGGATAGAGTGTCAGTCTGCGGACTGAAAGGTCCCAGGTTCGATTCAGGTCAAGGGCATGTACCTTGGTTGTGGGCACATCCTCAGAAGGAGGTGTGCAGGAGGCAGCTCATTGATGTTTCTGACTCTCTATCCCTCTCCTTTTCTCTCTGTAAAAAATTCAATAAGATATATTTTAAAATTTTTTTACCAACTACACATAAATCACAAATCACACCTAAACACATTTAGCTATGTAATTTAATTATACCTTATCCACTACCAAACCTCTTACCAAACACATCAATAGACTTAATGCTTAACCTACAAATTCTCCTCTTCTAATGCAACACATTTCTCTCTTAGTCAATTTTTGACATTAAAAATATTATTCACTTTCTGGAACGTTTTTAATTTTGCTTTTTAACAGAATTAAATAAATGCCAAGCTTGGGGCTAAGTTTTTGGGAAATATCAGTGAATAAGAAAGACAGATCAGTTCCTTCCTCTTACGAAGCTTTTAGTATGATGGAGCGTGCCATTAAGCAAACACACACACAAACATGCGTGGGTTAAACAGTAAAAAGTGCTATAAAGGCAAACAATGGCTCCTTAAGATGAGGATATATACTTTGTATTAGGGAATAGGGGAGGCATTACTGTAGGATTACAGAGAAGGAGCAGGAGCAAAGAGTGGGGCGATGGCTTCTGGGAGAGTGAGCCACCTGATCCAGAACACCAGGAAGAATGAGAGGTCTCCAGCACAGGGATGGAGACAGTGGGTGGAATGAGGTAAGGCCTGAGATGGAGGCTGGTTGGATGACCCAGTCAGGTAGGCCTTGCTGTAATTTTTATTCTACCCTCAATAAACTATTGAAGTCTTAATGCGGAGGAGCAAGTGTTCCAAATCACTTTCTCAAAAGATCACCCTGGATGATGATGGACAATGGGAAACTAGGGCAAAGTGGGAGGCAGAATTGAAAGGTAGGAGGCAGTTGTGGTATTCCAGAGGGAGATAATGATGGTGTGAACTACAGTGATGGCTCTGGAAAGCAAAATAAATGGACAGATTTGCAAACATATTTAGGAGGCTGAAAGGATTGAATATGCCAGAAAAAGCGTGCTGAAAGAAATGAGTGAATAGGATGTGTCAAGGATGGAGACTAGTATGGCTGGGCTGAAGGATTGGTCATTTATCGGGAAGACTATGTGGATGCCAGCTTGGAAGGACAATGTCCGACATAGAGGAGGGGCAGCTTAGTGGGAAGTAAGGAGAGAAACAAGATGATTTGAGCTAATTCCTTTTCTATCTCATCACAAAGAATCAATTAGACAAAGAGGTGATATTCTATTGATAAAATCTGCTGGCTATTTTACCTCCCACCCTCCCTAATATCCAACTAGTCCTCAGTCTCACTGTCTTTGGCTATTCGTGCAACAATTTTGACTTGGTTCAAACACTCCTAGACAGTGCTCCTTACAGAGTCGGGCAGGTAGCACTAGTGGTATGCCTGATGATTGCAAGTGGCATGGAAAATGACTTTTCCATGCTATATGGACACGGCCTCACATCACATTGAATTACATAGTGAGAAAGTAATTTCCTTTTCAATTCTTTCTTAGGCTTTTTGATTACATCTGGGAGAAAGGCTCCGTTTGGTGTTAGCATGTCTTTACACCTCTCTAACACTTGATAATCTCTCTTTTTAACAAAGAGGGAACAAGGCCACAATCTTGAGCATTTTTAGCAGGACACAGTCTCTAGCTAGAATTTAATAACTGCTTTTTTTTTTCCACTGCAAAACACACACACACTACACCATTAAGGTTACCTCCTATTTATGGCAAGTAATATTGGTTTTTCATTTACAGCAGTGATATAAATAAATTTATTTTAAAATACAGCTCTAAGTACAAAAAGAGAGTGATGAACATGTTAATTAAATAATAACACATGTGATTCATGAGTAAGACAGTATTCTGGAGGAAGAGCACAATGATCAAAGTCTGCTAAACAAGGCATGACAATGGTGTGGACATCTACTTTCCCTGCTTGGGCAGCGTTTCCTGATTTGTTATGGTGAATAAGTCTTCCCCACTCTCAGCCCAGCCTGTTCCTAGGAAAGTTAATTTCACTTTTGAGCCCCAGGGGGCAGCACTGTTATTCCATTGCGTTGGCCTGTGATTGGCTTCTTGGTGGACACATGTTCCAAACCGGGCCAACCAAGCCCAGAGCTGGGATTTGAACCCAGATCTTAGCTCCAAAGCCTGAGTATATGGATGGGAGGAGAGTGCAGCCTAAAAGCCATTGCACTCCCCTCCCTCCCCTATACTCAGGCTTTGGAGCTGAGTCTGGGGGATGAATAGCAGAGTGCAATTAGGAGGTAAAGAAGGAGAACTGATGCAATGAGGCTATGGATTTAGTCATAGAGAACCTTACAGACCTTGGTAAAAACTTTATTTTGAACGCCATCCTAAGAGCAATGAGAAACCCTTGACTGACTTTTAGCAGGAAGGTGGCAGACTTAGATTTGTATTTTAAAAGACCACTGTGGTTTTTGTAAAGCACTTAGAATGAAGTCCAGTATCCAGTAAATGTAAGAATTAAATTGGAAACTATCCAGCAAGTGTAGGGTACAGAATTGGGGCTCAGTACATGTGTGCCCCCACCCCTTTTTTCTTGGCTTGCTCTTGAGGTTGCTTCTGTCAGGAAGAGACTCCAGCCCTAGCCAGTTTTGCTCAGTGGATAGAGCATCGGCCTTTGGACTGAAGGGTCCCTGGTTCAATTCCGGTCAAGGGCACATGCCTGGGTTTCAGGCTGGACCCCCAGTAGGGGCATGCAGCAGGCAGCCAATCCATGATTCTCTCTCATAATTGATGTTTCTCTCTCTCCCCCTCTCCCTTCCTCTCTAAAATCAATAAAAATATTTTTTTAAAAAGAATTGAAAAGAAAGAGACTCTGGGAAATAAGCCTTAAATAGGACAGAGCCTTGCCCAAGGGCCCTGGCATTTAGTTATAGCCTGTTAGCTGAGGCCAAAGGCAGGAAGCAAAGGTCAGTGCTCCAGGTACTTTTAAACTTTGGTAGTCACTGATTTTCTACAGTTAATAAAAAAGTGGGACCCTTTTTTTTATTAACTGTAGAAGAGTTGAGGTCAATAAAAATTGTTGTTGTTGTTTAAAAAAAATAATAAAAGTAAACCAGTGACTAATGGTCTGACTCAACACAGGTTACTAGACATAGAAAGAGCTCCTTTTCTGGCTCTTAGCCAACATGCTTGGTCTACAGGAAGCAAGGTTTGTGGCTTGCAGTCCTTATTTGCACGTGGGAATGAATGCATAGCTACAGGAGGAAGATGAGAGTATAATTTGGAGATAGAAGTAGTCAAAGGAATTCAACTGAGAAATAACATCCAGGCACAAACATAAGGCATAAAAATAAAATCAATTTCACAAGAAAGCCTGATTCTTGTAAGTTTCCTATTAGAATCTCAATAAGCTCTGGCACTCCCAACCTCCTAGCCCCACCACCAATGCACCTTTGCTGCAGCCTTGATGGAAATTTTCAATTTCTCCATCCTTCACCTGCTTCTGTACAGAGTGGTCTGTGCCCATCAATCTCGCTGCTGCCCCTTTCCCATCCAAATCCCCCTGGACTCAGGGGCCCACAGAGACCCACCTCACTTCCTTGGCCTATTGCTACCCTGACCTGGACTGGCTTCACCATCTCCCCTTACACCTGTACATCTTACCATGTCAGGGCAGTATGGCTCAGTAGTTAAAGCATAATGACTTCATTAATCTCTTAAGATGGACAGACAGATCTGGAGTATTGAGTAGTGGTCAAGGAAGCAAGCAAGCTTTGGAGCCATGTTGCAGAGGTCTGATTTCTCAGTTCCCTGTGTGCTATCTTAGATAGGTTAGTTAGCCTTTATGGGCCTCAGTTTTCTTACCTGTAAAATGGGGATAATAATATTACCTACCTCACAGAGCTAGGAGGTTAAGTAAGTGAATTAATACATGTTATGAATTGAGAACAGTTTTTCATACATAAAAAGTGCTCAGTCTGACAGTGTTAGATGTTATTTGAATTCTCTCTCTGCCATTTACAATCTGTGAGACCTTGTGATGTGATTTAATCTAAGTCCCAGCTTCAAAACTACCTTCCTTGTCACCCTGCGGCAGGGTATCCATCCCCATGAGCAAACAGGGGTGATAAACAGACAAGCCTTGTTACTCCTAGGGTCAGAGTGTTTTCTGCTTGTTCGGCCATGACCCGGATAATGACTGCTCACCTGTATTTAGTAACTTGTGTCATTCAGTCTCTTCTTTCCCTTAAGGATCAGTAGCTGCATCTTTTTACTTCATTTCTTTTGTCCCCTTCTGTCTCAAACACTTGGCCATGTTTTATGTCTTTTTTTTTTAATGCAGAGTTTAGTTATTTCCAGATGCAAAGCTGAGGCCATCTCAAGAATGGAGTTGGTCATAGGATTATAGGAGATTTTGTAGATGGCCTTGATGAATGGCCTCTGCAGCTGTCAGAGACAGAAACCTGGAGCCATCCTAGACACCTATGTCTCCTTCATCCCCAACATCCAGATGGTCACTATTTCCTCAATGCTGATTTATTATTAGTAGTAGTACTATTAGGTTGGTTAGTTAGTTAGTATTAAAGACAATTTTTAGAGCAGTTTTAAGTTCATAGAAATATTGAGAAGAAGATACAGATATTGGAAATATTCTCCTGCCCCCAATCCCCACTCCTATGCACGGCCTCCCCTATTATTATCAACATCCCATACTAGAATGGTACATTTGTGACAACTGACAAGCCTACATTGACACATCAAGATCACCTAACATCCATAGTTTACATTAGAGTTCACTCTAGTGTAATACATCTTATGGGTTTGGACAAATGTGTGGTGACATGTACTCACCATTAAATATCACACAGTATTTTTTCACTGCTTCTGTGCTCTGCCTATTCATTCCTCCCACCACCCCTTGGAAACCATTGACCAACTTACTGTCTCCATAGTTTTGCCTTTTCCAGAATGCCATAGAGTTGGGATTATACAGTATGAAGTCTTTTCAGATTGTCAATTTTTGACAGTCTTATGGATGTAAGATACCACGCTGTGGCTTTAATTAGCATTATTTTTTTTGTTTGTTTCTTATGAAGCTGAGCATCTGTTTTTTAATGTTGGTCATTTTTGTTTCCACGTCTGTGAAGCAACTGACTCCTCACAGCTTTTATTTTTCTACAGGATTTTTCTCTGTGTTTTTTTTCTTATTGATTTATGGAAGTACTTTATATATGTTGACTACTAATCCTTTCAGGCCATCCAAATTTGTAGTTGCTTTATTTTCCTTAAGGGACTATCCTAATGAACAACAATAACAAAAAAAGCTTAATTTCAATGAAACAGAATTTATCTACACTTTTCTTTATGACCTATGCTTTTGGACTTTTTTTCCCCAACTTTTCTCTTTTTTCTCTCTTTATTATGCTTTTGGACTTTTACTTAAGAAAAAATTTCCAACTTTGAGGTGGTAAAGATATTGTTTTCTATAATCTTTCTAAATGAAATATTTAATATTTCACATGAAATATTAATATATCTAGAATTGATATTTGCATGTGATTTGAGACAAGACTACAATGCACTATTTTTCTCTAAGACTATTAATTCTCTGAGGAAAAAAAAAAAAAAAAGAACCTTTCTTTCTGTGCTTATCTACAATGCCAGTTCTTATATCCTAAGTTTCCAAATATTTGTGGGTCTGTTTCTGGGCTTTCAAATTTGTACCATTGTTCTGTTCTATTTATTTCTCCCTGCAACAAAAGAACACTGTCATAATTACCATATTTTTATAGTAATTTCTCCCACACCACTCTTCCTTTACAAGTGTTTCCCTTGCTTTTTCACGTAAATTTTAGAGTCAATTTTATCAAGTGCCATTAAAACCCTTTTGGGATTGCAATAAGAATAGTATTGCATTGACATTGTTACTATTCTGATTCCACGTGTTCATAAATAAGGTAGATGTCTCCCTTTATTTAAGTCTTATTTAAATCCATTAATTTACAGCTTCCTTTTAATACATCTTTTAATAAACTATGCTAATTCCAGGTGCATAATTTATCTCATGTCTTGCATATCTTTTGTTAGATTACTTTTCATTTCCTTTGCAATTAAATCTGGTGTACAGAAACAAAATTGTCAATATACATATTGATTTTGTATGCAACGACTTTGTTAAATTTTCTTAATTTAAATAATCTGAAAGTTCTGTTGAGTATTCCTCACAGATAATCAGAACACTCATGAATAAGGATAGTTTTGTTTACTCCTTTCCAAGTTTTATGACTTCTATTTTTTTTCATTGTATTTCTCAACTGGTTATGACTAGAGTATAATGTTAAGTACAAGTAGTTGCAGCAAGCATCCTTGACTTAATTTTACTTTTAAAGAGAATTTTTTTAAAATTAAAATTATTAATTACACTATTTGCTATTGTAGATACCCTATATCAGTTCAAGGAAGTGTACTTTTATTTTTCGCTGGTAATAGTGCATTTTATTTTAAATGAATTTTATTGAGTGCCTTTCTGTATCTCCTGAGATAATTATGCACTGTTTCTTCTTTAATCTGTTAATGAGATACATTACAGATGTAATTAATTAATATTATCTCATCTGTCATTTGCTATTTTAAGTTTTGTATCTGTGTTTATGAGTGACATTGGACTGTGATTTTGTTTTCTTTTGTTGAGCTTGTTAGCTTCAGGCATCAAAGGATGTTAGTCCCATAACATAAGTTGAGAAGTGCTCCCTCTTTTTGTAGTATCTGAAAGAATTTGTGTAATCTTGGAATGATCTATTTATTAAATGATTGCTACAGCCCCTGGGTATAACATTCTGGGTCCTGTATTTTCTATATAAAATTATCTTAAGCTACTGATTCCATTTCCTTAATTGTTATAGAACTGTTCATATTATCTATTTTGTTTTTGATAAGTTTTTCATTTTATCTAGTTATTTCTTCATTTTATCTACATTTTCAAGTTTACTATAAAGTTGCTCATAATTTTCTTATTATATTTCTAATCCTGTGAACTATCTATAGTGTGTTCACTTTTAAACATCTAATATGCAGTGGTGGGCAAAAGTAGGTTTATAGCTGTGAGTATGAGAAACACAATTTATTCTTGTATTATTATTTATTATGTCATTTCCATACAAACAACTATGAACCTACTTTTGCCCATCCCTGTTTTTAATTTTCATAAGAATCTTACTAAATATTTGATAATTATTTTAGTCGTTCAGTATTTACTTTTGTCTGCTGATTGCCTCTAATATGCATATTTCTAATTTTAATAACTTTGCTCTTCTTGTTATTCCTTTTACTGTTTGGAGTTTATTCTGTTGTGATAGAATTGTGATATCTCCAGATATTTTTTATATTGCCTGTCACTAGTTGGTATCTAATTTGCAAACAGGCATTAATCCCTCTCTCACTTTCTTCTTCTTCCCAGCTCCTTGGTGAGTCATAATTGTCCCCAGATGCCACCTGGGCTACAAACAGACAGGGAAGAAGGAAAGTCGGGTCTATATTCCTGAAGAGACATGTCACCGCTCAGTTGCCGATATTGCTGTGATCATGGCTTGAGATGCAGGTGCCAGCTCAGCACAGCTCTTTCTGACTTCACCTGATATTTTGGGGCACATATATGAAGACTTGGGAAGAGAATTGAGCTTCTGTTGCATGTGCTTCCTATGTTATTTCTGTAAGCATTGTATTTCAGGACACAGTTCCTAGAGGAGAAAGAAAATTTATTATCCCTTGCAACATGATAGGACTGCCCAAAATGCATGAAATCAGTTGCGGAAGCTACAGTTCTACCTTGTCATGATGGTGTAAACATTGCAAATTTTTCATCCAAGTGAAAGATAAACATAGCTTTTTAAGAAAGATGTCCTGATGATTCACCACCAGCCTCCCTCTCTACATCTGAGTCCCTTCCCTCCTAAGGCTTAAGGCAAAGTAGGGGGCTTCTAAGCTAGAAGGTAGGTACAAAGGAAAGATGGGCCTTTGCAGGCATGTAGTCCTGGGATGGTAGACTGTTACATCCTACTTTAACATTCTCTAAAGGAGATGTGGGTTTCCCTCCCCATACATTGACTTTGGGCTTGGACAGTTGCTTTGGCCAAGGTAATCTGAGCAAACTTGACCTAAAGTGTGTTTGAGCAAAAGCTTTAAATGTGTGGTTTGTGCCAGCCTCTTGCTTTTCCCCTCTGCCTTGAGAATGGGTGTATCTCACACCAGGGATTCTTGGTCCCCAGAATGAGAAGATACATAGAACAGAACTGTCGCTAGCCACCAACATGCAACATGAGCGTAAAGTAAATGTCTTTTGTTTGAAGACTCCAGGTTGGATATTAGCTGCCTAATATCCCTGGTTTCACCACTTCGGGGCTATGTGATCTATAGAGAGCTGCTTCATTTACTCAACCCCAGCACTCACTGATGTCTGTTATGTGATGGGTCCTGTTTTGGCCTCTGCTGGTCAAAGAGGAATAAGACAAGTTTCTGACATTGGGAGCTCTCCATGTAGTGGGGATGATATGAATTAAGGGCTGTGTTAGAAACCAGCACAAGGACTGGAGAAGGACTCCTGCCTCAGTAGATATGGAAGATATCTTGGAAGTACTCATGCTAATAAATCTTAAGGGACAAATAAACCAAACACACACACACACACACACACACACACACACACACACACACACACTGGTAAGTTTTCATTGCAGAAGAAGCATCACAGGCAGATGCTCATAACAAACTGAGGGCTACTTAGGCTGAGGCTGGGACCAGATGGCCTCTGAAAATCTGCTCTCTCCCTCCTCAAGTTCATCTGTACCCTGAACTTCCCTAAGAAAGCTCAGACTCACTGCTGGAGCCAGCAGTAGACCCTGGTTGGGCCTTGGACAATGTCTAGACACCCAGATGACTACAGTGAATTGTTTCACTTTGGAAACTGACCTAGGAGGAAAGTGTCAGTTCCTGGGGCTGAGCAATTTTTGGAGGAGCCCCTGCTACCTTCAGCCCCAGGCACCAGGGCAGGAGGGGCAGAGGCTTGAGCCCAGGCTGCCACATTCTCACCACCTTAGACAAAGAATGACTGATTCTGAGTGAATCATTTACTTTTTGTTTCTACATTCGTCAGTCCAAATGAAGACTCCCCCATCTGAACAGAATGAATTGCTCAAGCTAATCCCAGAGTCTGTCTGGGGGAAGTGAAGCATGGTAGAAAAGTAATATGAGAGGCTTGCTGCTGCGAAATATATTGAGTCCAAACAGGAGAGAGATGAGAAAAATGCCAAATAACAATCCAGAAGAACAAGATTCCTAAGTGCTAAATCCTGTAGCTAATTCCCAAACAGGCTCGGAATATTTCATTACCACCCTGACCATACCCAGTTACACTTTCTTTTTCCCCCTTTCTTTTTGAAACCATTTATTTGTTAAATTATAACTGAGAACAAAAGATTGCAGCCGTTAACCAGACTAATTTGTCTGTTTCCTGTGCCTCTCATTCTTGACTATCAACAAGCAACAACACTTGGCTTCTACTGATGAGTTTACCTTGACTCTTGAGCACTTGCTATGTGCCAGGCACTGTTCCAGGCACTGGGCAGACAGCAATAATAAACCATAGTTTCTGTCCCATGGAGCTTACATTCCTCTAGAGAGCCTTTGGATGTTCTCCTCTGACTTGACACATGTAAGCATGCCCAGCAACACTGTGTCCTAAAAGCCTACCCTTATCCCAAGTTTTTGGAGTTTCTTTTTTTATACCAAGTTAGCTTCATGCATGTACTCTTATCTGACCCAGACAATCATCCTGTGAGGTAGCTATTATTGACCCCATCTCAAAGAGAATGAAACTCCTATTCAAGGGATTTCCTTGCAGTAAAGGATACAAAAGGCCAGTGGGAGCCACATCCTCACACACCCTCACTGGTCTAACCCCTTCTGCTCTTGACTGTGAGGGAAAGTCTATGTAGACCCCCTCCACCCCAGCACATTTCAAAAAGAGTCTCTTCTTAAATCCTGCCAGATGTGACAACATGAATAATCTTGAGAGCACGATGCTAAGTGAAATAAGTCAGTTACAGAAGGACAAATACCAAATGATTCCACTTATATATGGAGTCTAGACTAGTTGAACTCACAGGAGCAGAAAATAGAATGGTGGTTCCGCCAAAACCAGTTTGGCTCAGTGGATAGAGCGTTGGTCTGTGAACTGAAAGGTCCCAGGTTCGATTCCAGTCAAGGACATGTACCTTGGTTGTGGGCACATCCCCAGTGGAGGGGTGTGCAGGAGGCAGCTGATCAATGTCTCTCTCTCATTGATGTTTCTAACTCTCTATCCTTCTCCCTTCCTCTCTATAAAAAATCAGTAAAATATATTAAATAATAAAAAAAGAATGGTGTTCCAAGACCTGGGAGGATGAGGAAACAAGGAGTTGTTGCTCAACAGGCATAAAGTGTAAGGTATGCAATGGTGAGCAAGTTCTAGAGACCTGCTGTACAACACTGAGCTTATAGTCAACATCACTGTGCCATACACTCTCCTGAGAGCTGGAAATGTGGGCCAAGTCATTAAGATGAAGAGTTCTGAGTGAATGGAGAGAAGGAGGAGAGGAGAAAAACCACTGATTTTCCTCATATGTTGTGGGGTGAGCTTACTCCTTCCATCAGTCAACAAGTACTTACTGAACACAGACTCTGCCAGGGACTTACAAGGCTACAACAACAGAGCAGAGAGACAAGACTCCGTGATCCTGGAGATTAGATTCTAGTGGGGAAGGCAATGATAAAACAAGGAAACACACATTTCAAACAATCGTTTCAGGCTGTGATTAGGGCTGTGGAAGAAATGGAGGGGATGGCAGGACAGTGACCTGCGGCTGGTTGTAGATATTGTGCCTCCATGAGATGGTTGCAATTGAACTGAGATCTAAGGGCTAAGAGTAAGCCTATCATACAAAAAACTGGGGCAAGAGCATGCCCCGGGCAGAGGGAACAACTAGGGTAAAAGTCTGGAGGTTTGAGAGGTCTTGTATTCAAGGACCAGAATGGATACTCACGTGGAAGGAGCATTGTGAGCAAGAAGAATGTTATAGGATGGCGTTGAAGAAGTGGGTAGGAGTCAGATTCTTCCAGGCCTTGTGCCCCCCCTCCTCCCCTCGGGCTTTATTCTAAGAGCCACAGGAAGCAAAGGGAGGATTTTGAGCAGGGGCTGAAGGATAAACATGTGCCCTCACCTTTCTGTTTTAAAAAAATCTGCTGACTGAGAGTGGGCTGTAGGGAGCAGGAAGGGAAGCAAACAGAGCACTTTGGAAGCTCTTGTTAGAGGCAATGGCCAGGCTTGAGTTCCTGAGGTGGTACTGGGGGAGAAGGCAGGAGAGAGGATTTGAAATAAAATTTGGAGGTACAACCTTTCAGACTTGTTGATGGATTGGATGTACTGGGTAAGAGAGAACAAAGATTCTTCAGATTTACGTGTGAGCGGTTGAGTAATTAAAGGTGACATTTTAATGATATGGCAAAACCTGAAGAAGAACAGATCTGGGCCCAAGGGAAGTGGAAATCAGGAGATATCAGCCCAAGTGGAGACAGTTGTCTATGTGTGCCTGCAGCTCAGGGCAGAGGCTTTGAAACCAGACAGTGTGGCGTGTCCGGGAGAAATGGTCTGTTTAGAAGTGGTTGGGCATTGTTCAAAATCTACTTTTCCGTGAGCAAGAGAATTTTTTAGGGATGGGTGGAGTCAAGAAGTAGGTTTCTTATTTTCACAGATGGTGTTTTCTTTTCTGGAAACAGTTACTGTCTCCTCACACCTTAGGAGGCTGTTTGTTTCTCCTCTCCCCACCCCCGCCCCCCCTGCCCCGGAAAGCAGAGGAGCTGTTAGGAGAGGCAGGGCTCTGGAGCTGGGTCCTTTGTCATCCCTGTATCTCCTCATTATCATGCTGTACCTGGAATCTAAGAGTAGCAAAAAAAACAACTGTAGAGTCTGCAGAGGGGAGAAGGTGATAATAGCTGGAGACGGATGCCATTGCTCCCCCAAGCTAATCACTCCAGACCATTATCAGCTGCTGCGAGCAGAAAGGCATTCAATGGGCTCACTGCCCTGGAGATCCATGTGGACCTGTCACCGTCAGATTCAGGAACCTTATGGCCCAACCCAGGGGCCAGCAAACAGCCCACGAGTTAAGTACACCCTGCTGCCTGTTCGGTAAGCGAAGTTTTATTGGCACACAGCCATACCCATTTGTTTACACATCGTTTGTGATTGATTTCATGACACAACAGCAGAGATGAGTCCTTGTAACAAAGACTATTTGGCCCTAAAAACTGAATATATTCACTCTATGGTTTTTACAGAAAAAGCTTGCAAACTCCTGGCTCAACCAATTAATCCTGGATATATTTGCAGAACCTCATAGTCACTTCCCTCTGTTGCTGCTTTGGCACCCCTGTCCTATAGGCCAGCTCCCTGGACAAAGCCTCTTGTCCTCCCAGGAGACCCCAGGTTATAGGAATGACTGAGGAAACACTCCCAACAAGGTATCCTAGGACCAGACTCATCACATGGAGTCTGGAGGAAGATCCCCTGGGACCCAATGCTGACTGACCACCCCGTCAGTTAGTACTCCCATCTGCCCTGGAAGCAAGAGTGTGGCCAGTGCTCTGCCATGAGGTGCCTGGGGAAACGTTTTCATCTCAGCTTCTCCCCACATCTTCCTACTCCTGTTCCTAGTCTCTATTGCCCACTCTCTGCCTCATGCTAAGACCCCCGTTAGAAAGCCGTGGCTGGTCTTGTGAAATGACATTGTCCTTTGAGAAGAGCTTTCTGATTAGACCAAGTCAGAGGCCTATAGTTTGCCTGCCACTTGGCTGAGGTGTTCTCCTGTG
The DNA here is from genome assembly GCF_014108245.1 of Pipistrellus kuhlii. Lineage (NCBI taxonomy): Eukaryota > Metazoa > Chordata > Mammalia > Chiroptera > Vespertilionidae > Pipistrellus > Pipistrellus kuhlii. The sequence goes on along the minus strand of NW_023425515.1, from coordinate 175,155,683 downwards.
ATGGCATCCGTAGGGTCTGGGTGGAGATAGTCGAATAATACCAGCTGGAATTTTGTAGGGCTCCATAGTTTAGGAGCAATGGGCATGCCTATGTTGAGACTGCATCTGTTCTGCATTATGATGAATACTGACCCGGGTATCATTTCCTTCAGGTGGATCAAAACAATCCTTAAAGCTTTCTGTATCCAGAGGCAGGGGTTCCCAGGGCCTGGCTAGATAGGACCTGCCCCACAAACCCCAACATCTGTTACCAGCTAACTGTCACTCCCCAGTGGACCTGAGGTAGAGGTGGCTGAACAGAGAATCATCTTTCATCCGATTTGCTCGGAAGACTGTATCCATTCCCTCCCACCGTTTTCCTTGGTAGGGCATTGCTGTCCACATCATTTCTACCTCAGTTGGCTTCTCCGTGAAGCTCACGAGCCATTCAGAGACACTTAACCTCCCCACTCCCCAAAATCTTCAGCGAAGCATGAAAAATTCAGTCATTTGGCTCATTCAGGCTTTCCAGATGTCTGATGTTGAGCAAGAGATGCATGCTGCTGACGGATGGCACTTTTTTTTTACCTTCCACCCATGTGTTTGACATCGTGCAGATGTAGGCATTTGAAAGAGAAGATTGATTTGTTTTATTAATGATAAAGTTATGAAATAACGCTGGAGAAACTTTTGACAACTCCCACATAATCCCACTGTTATAATACAACAAGCATTTCCACTTTTGCATATTTCCTTCCTGGTTGGGCTCATCTCAGACACATACTATGAATAGAATTGCAAACACAGTTTTCCCACCATTTGGTAATCTGCTTCTTTAATTTGTTATTTCACCCTCCGTATTCTCTCCCTTTTTCTGCATTACCTTTAAAATTATTTATCTTAATGATTTCATATTAGTCCTGTAGAGCATATACACCATTTTCTTAGTGTAGTAATTAAAACTATGGTCTTGGAGTTAGCCTACCTCATTTGAAACCTACCAGCGATGACCTTGGGAAAATTAGTAACTTAATCTCCATGAACCTCAGTTTCTACATCTATAAAATGGAAACAATACTAATCACTGAGGAATGTTGACAGAGTAAAAATGAGATAATATTATATAAAGTATGAAGCAACATGAGTGATATGTTGTGTAACAAACCACCCAAATCTCAATGTCTTGAGAAACAAAGGTTTACTTCTTCCCCATGTTTCATGGGCAGGGTAGGGTAATTGGTTGTGGGAAGGGGTTGGTGGCTGTGTAGTTCTGCTTATCCCAGTTACTTAAAAACTGAGGCTGACAGAGCAACCATTTGTCACCTATTCACACCTACATCATCTTGACAGAATTACATGCCCAACCCACCAACAAAGGGGACCAGCGGTATAAATTTTAACTTGTGTCTCAGGGAGAATCAGAAACATTTGATAATTTCCACAACATCTGGTTAAAATGGAATAATACATGTAAATCCCTTAGAACAGTGTCCCAGGGAGCACTCAGTTAGGGTAGGTACTATAATTATTGTTATTATTATTATTTTTATCACTTTTTGCACTTATTGGTAGTGCTTTCTACAGACATTGTTTGCTTCTATTGAATTGGAGCAATAGAAGGAGATTATTTAAAAGGAGTGTTATATGTCTGAGCTCTGGGATCGGGCACAAAGGATTCAGATTCTGACTCTGAAACTTACTGGATGGGGAACCAAGGTCAGAAAGTGTATGGAGTTAATGAGGACTAAATCACCATTTAGGTTTGTTACATAACCTGACTTAGGTTTCTTACCCTTGATATGATATCTTCCATATTGGTGGTTGAAGATCCCCAATGTTTATATCTTGGTATTGCCCAGAGGTAGTGAACTTTTCAAGTTTTGTGCAGTGTGTTACACCCTCTATAACCGACTCTGGGTGTCTGACTGGTGTGTGATCTTGGCCTGGCTGAATTAGCATTGGTTGAATAGACTTGAGGTCTGTCAGCTGGTGATGCCACTCACAAGAGCTGAGGCAGCGTTGAAATAATTGCTGCTGTTGAGAGAGCAGGGTGTGCTCAGCTTACTGGGCATACGGTATCATGCTCTAGTTTCAGGCCTAGTTTACGTGGTCCCAGTTTACGACCTGGGCTTCAGACTTTGAACAAGCTGCTTAGCAATTCTGTGCCTTCCTTTATTCCTCGGTAAATAGACACAGTAGCATCTTGGCGTTGAATGGAGGCAGCACAAACTTGATTTCTCTTCTCTTACATAGAGGCAAATGTCTATGGCTTTTGCTAAGCACAGTCATATTGGAAAGAGGATCTTGGTGGATTTGTCTATGAAATATTTAGATTGGAGGTTGGAAACCCTCGACATCTATCAGAATCACCGGGAGGAACTTAGAAACACCGATGCCTGAATCCCACCCTGAGGAGTTCTGATGTAATGGGGCTGGAGCGTGGCTTGGCCCATGGGAATTTTGCAAGCTCCTGAGGGATTTTAATATTCAGCAAAGTTGAGAACTGTTGACTAGACCAGTGTGTCTCAAACTTGAACGTGCTACAGAATCCCCCAGGGGGCTTGCTACGACCCAGATTGTAGGGACCCACCTCCAGAGATTCTATCTCAGGGTTTCATAGATATGGGGCAGGGCCTAGGAATCTGCGTCCCTAACACACTCCCAGGTGGTGATGCTGTTGCTGGGCCAGGAGTCACGCACAGAGGGCCACTGAGGACACCTTTTGTCCTCTGGGCATTTCCTGGGAAGGGCTTTTGAAGAAGGAACTTGTGGCAGGGGTTTTGGAGCCAGGAGCATGGAGAGACTGTCCTCTTTGCATTTCCCACAGACTTGAGAACTGGGCACTCACTCCTCTCCAGAGAGGAGACGCTGTCCATACAGGCAGCCTGGCTCACAGCGGTTTCCTTTAAGGAACTCACAGCCCGCTGAAGTGCTCAGCAAGAGCGTGCCACCAGCCTTCCTGTGAACTGGAGACATCCGTCTCCTTCCTTCCATTACCTCCATTAGCACGGTTATTTGTGGCAATCCCTCTTCCTGGCTGCTCAGGATACAAAGTGCTGACTGTGAAGCCACACTCAATGTCTGGAAGTTCCAGGACTGAAAGGAGGGATGTGACAGGCTCCCACCCAAGGGACCAGACCAACCTGAGGCAGGGGGTGGGGGAGAATGTAATGCAGTAGGGATCCTGGATGGGAGGAGGGTATGGGCAGAAGCCACCCAGTGCCAGAATATTCACCGACGAACTGGCCTTAAGATGCCAGAGCAATTTGAGGACAAAGGAGGTATTTATTTCTCTATCATTATCATCATCCAGATAAATGTAGTTTTGAGGTGGAGGGAAGTAAGGAGGAAATGGTGGAGAAGGAAGGCAATAGAAAAGTAGTATTTCTATATATTATTGAGTGACTGGTGTGTACATTCTGCTAATTTAATTATCCTGAGTTTACAGAGGAAGGACACTCAGCCCTGCAGACCTATTGCTTTGGCAGATAAAAATATCTTAGAATGAGCAACAGAAGCCGTGGTCATCACTGACACTCACACAATACTGGTTCTTCCAGTTGCCTCACTCACTAAGTGCCTGACCTATACTAACTCTTTTCATCTTCACATCAATCCTAAGAGGTAAGGACTATGATTACTCCCATTGTATAGATGAAGAAACTGAGGCCTAGGGAGGTGAAGTGACTTGCTCAAGATTACACAGCTAGTAAGGATTTGAACCAGGAACTTTGGTCCCAGGGCCCATGTTCTTAGTCTTGGGGAGAGGGCCTGATTGTGAGGGATCTGGCTCCAGCTCAGAATGTGCATTGATTTCTTTTTTTTTTCTTCACTTTTTTCTTTTCTTTTTTCTTTCTTTCTTTTTCTTTAAAGTATTACAAATAGTAAAACATATGTCTCTTTTTTCCCCTATTAACCCCCCTCCCCCAGCCTCCCCCAACCCCTGGCATATGCCCTCACCCTTCTAGTGTCTGTGTCCACTGGTTATGCTTATATGCATGCATACAAGTCATTTGGTTGATCTCTTGCTCCACACCCCAGCCCTCCCCTGCCTTCTGCTGAAGTTTGACAGTCTGTTTGATACTTCTTTGTCTCTGTAACTATTTTTGTTCATCAGTTTAAGAGGTTCATTATATTCCACAAATGAGTGAGATCCATGTGATGTTTATCTTTCATTGACTGTCTTATTTTTCTTAGCATAATGCTCTTCAGTTCCATCCATGCTATTGCAAATGGTAAGAATTTCTTCTTTTTTTGTAGCAGTTTAGTATTCCATTGTGTAGATGTACCACAGTTTTTAATCCACTCATCTGCTGATGGGCACTTAGGTTGTTTCCAAATCTTAGCTATTGTAAATTATGCTGCTATGAACATATGGGAGCATATATCCTTTCTGATTGGTGTTTCTTTTTTTATTCCATATGAATTTTTTTTGCTGTGCAGAAGCTTTTTATTTTGATGCAGTTCCATTTGTTTGTTTGTTCTGTTTTCATGGGATATATTCCTAGAAGTGGGATTACTGGATCAAATAGAATTTCCATTTTTAATTTTTTGAGGAAATGCCACACTGTTTTCCACAGTGGTTGCATTAGTCAGCATTCCCATCAACAGTGCAAGAGGGTTCCCTTTTCTCTTCATCCTGCTAGCACTTTTCATTTGTTGATTTGTTGATGATAGCCATTCTGACAGATGTGAGATGGTACCGCATTGCCATTTTGATTTGCATCTTTTGTATAATTAGTGACTTTGAGCATGTTTTCATATGTCTCTTGGCCTTCTGTATGTCTTCTTAGGGAAAATTGTCTATTTAGGTTCTTTTCCCAGTTTTTGATTGGATTGTTTATCTTCCTTTTAGTTAATTGTATGAATTCCCTATAAATTTTGGAGATTAAGTCCTTATTGGAGATAACACTGGCATATATGTTCTCCCATGTGGTGGGCTTTCTTCTTGTTTTGTTGATGGTTATTTTTTTTTATTTTTTTTTTGCTGTGCAGAAGTTTTTTATTTTGATGCAGTTCCATTTGTTTGTTTTCTCCTTAATTTCCATTGCCCTAGGATCTGTATAGGTAAAGATATTCCTATGACATATGTCTGCTATTTTACTACTTATGGCTTCTTCTAAGATTTTTATGGTTTCTCCTATACACTTAGGTCATTTATCCATTTTGAGTTTATTTTTGAGTTTTATATTTTGTAAGTTGGTGGTCTAGTTTCATTTTTTTTTTGCACGTATCTGTCCAATTTTCCCAACACCATTTATTAAAGAGACGATTTTTACTCCATTGTATGCTCTTGCCTCCTTTGTCAAATATTGATTGAGCATAGTGGCTTGGGTCAAGTGTCTGGGTTCTCTGTTCTGTTTCATTGGTCTATTAGTATATGCCTGTTCTTGTGCCAGTATCAGGTAGTTTTGAGAACTGTAGCTTTGTAATATAGCTTGATATCTGGTATTGTGATCCCCGCAACATTGTTCTTCGCAAGATTACTGCAGCTATTTGGGGTCTTTTTTTATTCCATATGAATTTTTGGAGAGTTTGTTCTAGGTCTTTGAAATATGCCATTGGTGTTTTCATGGAGATTGCATTGAATCTATAGATTGCTCTGGGTAGTATGGACATTTTAATAAAGTTGATTCTACCAACCCATGAACATAGAATATTCTTCCATTTGTTTATGTCTTCCTCTATCTCTTTTTTCAACATCCTGTAGTTTTCTGAGTACAGGTCTTTTACCTCCTTAGTTAAAGTTATTTCTAGGTATCTTAATTTTTTTGGTGCAATGGTAAATGGGATTTTTATTTATTTATTTTTAGTTTCTCTTTCTGTGAGTTCATTATTGTTGTATAAAAAAAGCCACAGATTTCTGGTCATTAATTTTGTATCCTGCTACTTTACCAAATCCATTTATTAAGTCTAGTAGTTTTTTTAATGGATTCTTTAGGGTTTTCAATGTACAATATCATGTCATCTGCGAATAATGACATTTTTACTTCTTTTCTAATTTGGATGCCTTTTATTTCTTCTTCTTGTCTGACCGCTATGGCTAGCACTTCCAGAACAATGTCAAGTAGGAGTGGTAGAAGTGAGCATCCTTGTCTTGTTCCTGTTCTTAGGGGAAATCGTTTTAGTTTTTGCCCATTGAGTATGGTGTTGGCTGTAGGTTTGTCATATTGTATAAGGCTTTTATTATATTGAGATATGATCCCTCTATTCCCACTTTGCTGAGTTTTTATCAGGAAAGGGTGTTGGATTTTGTCAAATGCCTTTTCTGCATCAATTGATATGATTATGCGATTTTTGTCTCTCAATTTGTTTATGTGATGTATCACATTTATTGATTTGTGTATATTGTACCATCCTTGCATCCCCGGAATAAATCCCACTTGATGTAATGCTGTATCCAATTTGCTAGAATTTTGTTGAGGATTTTAGCATCTATGTTCATCAGGGAAATTGGCCTGCAATTCTCAATTCTCTCCCTCTCTCTCTCTCTCTCTCTCTCTCTCTCTCTCTCTCTCTCTCTCTCTCTCTCTCTCTCTCTCTCTCTCTCTCTTTTTGCAGTGTCTTTTATCTGCAAATCACAAGGGGTTCCAGGAGCCAGCAGCTGGGGATGTGGGAGTCTCAGTGTCTATGGTGAAAGCCGTGTGACCTTGTCTGGGGAGGCAAGTCCTCAGTAACTCATCAAGGAATTCAGAAGCAGACAGCTGGGAGGGGGAAGTCGTGGATCCTGCTGAGGGGGCCATGCACCCTTCATTGGGGAGACACGTGCCTAGTGGCAGCTCACAGAGGGGCCCAGGAGCTGCCTGTTGGGACAGTGAGCTCAAGGGGCTTGTGTGCTGGAGTGGTGCAACCATGGAGACCAGATGCTGATAGCCAGAGAGGTGTAAAATCTAGCTTCTGCTGCATGATCCCAAGGGGTTGGGTATGCTTGTGCCTTGCAGTGGTTCACAGAAGCACCTGGGAGCTGCCTGCTGAGGTAGCAGGCTAGGGGGGACCTACATACTTATGCAGCACAACCACAGTTTCTGAGGTTGGCAGCCAGGGCAGGAGAAGCCTGAGTTTTTCCTACAGGGGCTGTGTGTCTTGGTTAAATGTGCACAGCAGCAGCTCCCAGAGTCACCGGGAAGCTTCCTGCTGGAGCAGGGAGTCAGGGAGCCCTGTGTGCACTGGTGGCATGACTGTTGGCAGCCGGGGTGAGGGAACTGCTATGCATCCTTGGAGGTGGACAACGTAGGGTCTTCAAGTTGGCAGGCCAGGCAGCAGGACTTTGGCTGGTGTGGCTGCAGGGTCCTGGGAAGTGTCCAAAGCCAATCTGGGTGATGGTGATGATGAGTTCCTATAGGAAGCAGGTCTCCCCTTCAAGATGGCATGGGCTCTGTGCCCTCAGCAGTGGCAGGGACTCTGTCCAGGAGAGCCTGGTCTGCCAGTCCCTGATACTCCTGTAGGTTCTAACTGTCCCTCACTCACACACGCACACCACACACATCCACACATTCCCCTATCACACACTCACTCACTCACTCACACCTCTTCCTCACCTCCGTCCTGCCAGCTGCCATCTTTCCATCTCTCCTGCGTTGATTTCTTTCGACAATTCTAAAGGCTAAGAGCAGGGGCATGGCTCTCTCCTGGCCCAGTCATGATTAGATCAAGTGTGTAGCCTGAATTTTACTCCTTTCTAGGTTTTTCTTTTTCTTTTTCTTTTTCTGAATGTTACTCATGCGAAGTGGAACCTGGTCTGCCTTCAGCAAGAGAGCAGATCCTTGGTGCAACTGAGCAGTAAGCTATACCTTCATTGCCTTCCCTTTCTGTGATCAGATCTCCCCCTTCTGCATGCCTTCATGGTGCCCAAAGCCCCCATCATCCGCCTCCCTCACCCCTTTCCAAAGCAGCCTCTCCTCCCAGTCTTTCAGATACCTCCTAATACCCTTAAATAAATCCCATGGGTGCATTACTAGGGACAGAAAACAGTACATTCACCCCTCCCCCAAACTTCCAGCCACCTTAAGCACACACCCACTTTCCCTTTCACCTATCAGGTTCATTTTTCCTTCTTCCATCCTCTTTTCTATTGGAGGATACAGCAGAAAGAAAATGGACTGGGCGTTGGTCAAGCCATGTCCAGCTCTGACACTTATTAACCATGAATAATCATTGACAAATCCCACAGGCCTGGGTTCAAATCCTGACTCGGTATTTTTTTTTAAATTGATTTTGTACAGAGAGGAAGGGAGAGAAATAGAGAGTTAGAAACATCGATGAGAGAGATTCATCGATCACCTGCCTCTTGCACACCCCCTACTGGGGATATATGCCTGCAACCAAGGTACATGCCCTTGACTGGAATCGAACCCGGGACCCTTCAGTCCCCAAGCCGATGCTCTATCCATTGAGCCAAACTGGTCTCGGCATGACTCTGTATTTTTGAACTTTAAAAAGGTGACTGAATTTCTTTGTATCTTCAGTCCCTGGTCCATAAAATGGGACAGTAATTCTGATTGTTAGAATTACAGGGAGAAGCACATGGTGGCATGAAGTGCTCAGTATAGTACCTGGCACAGAGCAAAAGCTTTCTGTTAATGGGAATTATGACAGCTGTTATTATGATTATTCTCCTCCTCGGCCTCAGTTTCCTCAGGGTTGGCCTACTTGATTTCCCAGGGTACTCCCAGCTCCAACATCCCCTGACTCATTGGCTTTTTTCTTGTTTCAGGTTTTTATTAGATTTCTATGACTGACTCATCTTTCTCCATCTCTCTCCCTTATCATCACCTCCATGAAAAATGAACTCTCCTTCCCTTGGCACCCAGGGCATTGTCCCTTCATCTCTGCCCAGGGGTGGGGAGTGGAGAGGGAGAGTAGAAAAACCCAAGTCAGCCAGTGCCTGCGCACCAGGGATGCTTTGAGTCAGATTCAGTTGGATTTATAAGGCATCTGAGGAGTAGGTAGTCAATATGAATAACCATTACATTGGGGAGGGCTTTTTCTTCTCCCTCTGACTGATGACAGCTAAATTACTGCTAAATATAGGCCTTGAATTTGCATGAATCTGCAGTTTGCCACAGTCAGGCTGGGGGTTTTATTGACAGCCAAGGTACTGAGGCAGGCAGGCACCTGTTCTGACACACCTCTCCCAGAAGAAGCATGGAGTCAGACAGAGCATCCCCCTCGCTTCCTGTCCAAGGCATGCCTTCTTCTTCCCAAGCCTCCAGGTCTGTTGCCCAGACTTTGGGTTTGAACCCAGATCTTCCATCTAGCTGTGTGATCCTGAGCAAATTACTTAACCAGCCTGTTTCCTCATTGTTACAATGGGTCAATAACAGCATAGACTGGCTAATCATTCTTTCACAGGAAGAAGAATTTGGAACTAGGCTATTCTAAATTTCTATCTCGCATCACCAGCAGGTTTGCTTGTCTGTCCTTAGGTTATTGTTTCAAAATCCCAGATGGCAGCTCCAGACATTAAAATCCATCACCATCAGATTCAAGGCAAAAAGAAGGAGGCAGCCTTCCTTGTCACTTCCTTCCCCCCCCCCCCCCCCCAAGGAGCATAATCTTACATAGAAGCACCCAGGAGATGTGCCTGTGTTAGCTCATGGCAATAATAATAACGATGATGACAATAACAGTAGTAACATTTATGGAGTACTTACTACATGACAGGCACCTCTCTAAATACTTACAAGGATTCGCTTACTCAATATTCACAAAAATACTAAGAAATTGGGGCTATTTCTAAAGAGCACAGAGGTAAAAACAGCACCACCAAAAACACCACCAAAAAACAACACCGCCCCCCCACCCCCCCAAAAAAAAATTGCCCAAAGCTACTCAGCAGATAATTGTCAGAGATGAAATTCAAACCCAAGGAGTTTATCTCTGGAGCTTAGACTCCCTGTAATTGGAGTTTAAATGGAGATCATGTTCACTTGTTCAGCCTAAATTGAGGCTCTGAGGCTGGAGGAGGGACCTACCTTCCCAAGCACATTAAATATGCCTAATTCAGAGGCTAAATTGGAATTCTATAAACTAAGGAAGACCGGGGATGGCTTAGGGTTGAAAACAGAGGTGTGTGCCACACAATGTTCCAGTTATTAGAGAGTTAAAGGACAGAATGTCCCTGACCCAGTCTATTCAGGATGTCATATAGACTGGTGGCTTTAAACAACAAACATTTGTTTCTCACAGTTCTGAAGGCTGGGAAATCCAAAGTCAAGGTGCCGGCAATGTAGTCTCTTCTCTTGGCAGCCACAGTCTCTCTGTGCTCATACGATCTCTTCTTTGTGTGCTTGTGGAGAGAGAGCAAGCGCTCCAGTGTCTCTTCTTATAAGGACACTAATCCCATCATGAGGGCCTCACCCTCATGACCTCATCTAACTCCAATTACCCCCCAAAGGCTACATCTTCAAATACCATCGCATTGGGTTTAGGCTCCAATATATGAATTTGGGAGGGGACATTCTTCAGTTCATAGTAGCCTGTAGTGGTTTTTCAAAAGTAGGTATCCAGTAAATGAGAGTTCCCCTCTCCTCCTCCTCCACTTATGGGTTCAATTACTATTTTGAACATGCAATATGGGATTAACTTTAAGATACTAGAGTTTGATTGGGGAGGAAAGACAAGAAGTCATGGTTAAGTCATGGTTCATGATGGCATTTGTTTAAGGGACAAATGCCTGGGCTTGCTCAGAGATAGCCAGATATAGCAGTAGGTCCAACTTCTCCTGTTGACTGTGATGGCCAACCTTCTGAACTTCCAGCTCTATCTTAGGCTGAGACACACTGGAGAAGACCTCAGTTAACTCAGAGACAGATTTTTGGACCTACTAGGCTAGATTGTTTTGGGATAGAAAATCTCACCTGGGAGAACCAGTTTTGGAGAACGATAATTTTCTGTGGCTGGGGAAAGCTGGATTAAATGTGGAAGAGGCTCAGGATTAAAACCTGTGATATAATCAGGAGATATTTATGGAGGGATCACAGCCAGGTGGAGACAAAGTGGACTGCATCAGGTCCAGCAAGCTTGCTGGAGTCCAGGGTCTCAGATGGCTTAGCTATGGTGTGCTGATACCCAAGTGAGAATTACACAGAGCAATAGTGCTGCTGTGAAGTTTGGGGGAAAATATTACCAAAGGAGGGGCATCATCATGAAGGATTCGTGGCATGGAAGTGACAATTGCCATGAAGAGGAAAGCAGGATGGAAGTGGAACTGTGGGTGTGCCAGCCACCGGGAGCTAATGTTGTCATCAGGGGAAGAAAACCAGAAAGATGACCGACCATAAGCTGGGTCCAGATCCTTGCCAATGAGGAGTATGGTTATTTGGTTATCGAAATGTCAGAGCCTAAAAGGCTATGAGGAAAGATGGCCCTGTGGCATCACTGGAGAAGCCAGATCAGGACAAATGACAAGGGAACAAGGTGTCCCTTGGGCAGCTCCCAGACTGACTGGATCTGAATCCCAACTCTACCTTTCATAACTTGTGACCTTGGATAATCACTAAAACCCTCCAAATCTCAGCTTTTTTTACTGCCTGGCTCAAAAGACAATTATGATTATTGAGGAATATAGGAGGTGTGTGTGCAAAGTGACCAGAAGTGTCTGGCACACAATAGGAGAGAGATTGTGGGCTCTGTCTTCTTTAAGTGAATGGAAAGTTGGATATAAACAGGACACCTCTGTCCTAGGGGCCTCCCTGACAATGAGAACAGCTGCCCCAGGCTTTCATCATGAAAGACAGGGGCTGGGAACAATGTCACCTGGGAGAAGTGCTTTGAACCTCTTCTTGATGAAAGATGAATCAATGGTCAGCTTCATTTCAGAGGCAGGTCCCCTAATCCCAACTTTTCATCTAGTTTTCTGCCTTGGCTGGGACCCTCTTTGTTCTCCAGGATTAACCCTGAGAGGGTTGCTTTGGGGCCCTAGCACCATAACCTGGACTGACCCTGGAACCTGGATTCTAATGGCATTTCTGAAGGTTGTTGGCAGCACTCTCCCATTCAGTCTCTGCTTTTCTGGGCATCCTTGGTCATCCCTAATCTCCCACAGAGCCCAATAACAAGAGATTTTGTCCAGGAAAGAGCAGTGGGTTAGAAATAGTCTTGGCTGCTCTTTGCAGAGAAAAAGCAGGGAAATTCCTGTGGGAACTTGGGGTAGCTGCCCAGTGCTTTCCTGACCAGACCTCTTGGCTATGTTGGACTTTTCTACCTCCTCCCCCATCTAATCCTTCAAGGGCCTGGTGGGGGAATGATGTTGCTCTGCTTTTTTGTCTAAGTCTTCTTCAACTCACCAACTCCAGAATAAGCCTACTTTGGTTTTTCTCCTAAAATTCCAAGAAAAGACCTTGGAATCTCATTCTCCCTCAGGCCCCACCCTGCCCTTCAGAAACATCTTTCCCTGCTCATCTGGCCAGACACATTCATTCCTCTTGGACTGATGGAGCAGGTCTACCCTGGCTTTTTAGAGCTTGGATTCACCATGGCTGCCTTCCCATGATGCTGGTCTAATTCACAGGTGCCCTGCACTCATCCTAGCTCCATCTCCTTGTCCTTGGATATGCCTAACAGTTGTGTGGGCTGCGAGTTTATAGGTCAGAAGCAGAATTTTAGGACATCATCTCTCATTCCCCTGTGGTCTTCAAATTTGGATATAAAATATTGTGTAGGTGAGCATGTCCAAAGATGTCTTTGAGTGGTGCATGAATCACCAAAATATTACAGCTCAGTGGGGGACAGTCCTTCTCAACACCCCTCTACCACAATACACCTTTGTGGTAAAAGGTAGGCTGTGTCTTGTTCATCTTTATGGCAATTGTTTCTAGCCCAGTGTCTGACACCTTAGTAGGTGCTCATTAAATATCCATTGGGTTAATAAATGATCAATGAATGAATGGAATACGATGTGAAGCATCCTGAATCTACTAGGGGAGGAAGGAACTCCCTCTCCAAAGCCTCTATAGATGAACATGCATCTCTGATCAGACATTTTCAGAGACGAGGAGCTCCCTCTCTCATTATATTGCTTTATTTTTTTATTTTTTTATTATAGAGCTCAGCCTGGTCCCATTTTGGCCTGGGAGGCTACCTAAGATTTACCCCACTTCTTGGGCCTTTCGAAAGGGCACTCTCATCAGAGGTGCAGGCATCATCTTGTAAACATCTGACAATGCTAAGGACATTTGCTGTACCTGGCCAGGCCCCTCTCAAGACAAGTGGAGGGGGAGTCCCCACCCTTTGGGAGATGTCAGCCTCAGATGGATCACCCATGTAATTCTCTTGACACAACAAATAGGATAGTAACAACAGAGAGTTTTAGAGCTCCTATCAACTGATCACCTTAATTTACAGACAAAACCACTCATATCCACAGAGGGAAAATGCTGTCCTGTGGGTCATGCATCTGGAACCAGAACCCAACTCCCTTGGCTCCCAGCCCTGTACTCCTCCTCTGTGCTCTGCAGCCTCCTTCCTGAAGTTCCTAGAGCAACACATGGGAATGACCAAAGTTCTGCACCTCTTGACCCATCCAAATCTTTGCTCCCCTTGGACTGTCACATTTTCCTGGATTTCCTTTTTCTTTTTCTCTTTGCTAAAGCTTAGGAATCCTGATGGTCTACCCTAAAACCCCTGAGTATATCCTCTTGGCATCAACTTCAGACCCAGTTTCGGGTAGTGTTTAAGACATGGCCTCTGGAGCCTGACTGTCTGGTATTCAATCCTGATTCTGTCATTCCCAAGCTATTTGATCTTAGGCAAATTACTTAACTTGCCCATGTCTCACCTTCTTCCTCTATGGGATAAGTTGATACCTAATATATAGGGCTGTTAGAAGCTTAAATGGGGATGAAGTGTTTTTGCTCAATGCTGGGTAAAGTGCTAGCTGTTTTGAGTGCTGACCCTCTCCTGATCTCCCTATACTCACTGGATCCAGCTCACCTATACCAAGATGATTGATTGCTATAGAGACCTCAGCCAGGAAACCTGTGCCACAAGCAATAGTCCCTGGCATACTTGAGGGGGGCTCTTCAAGGTCTCCCATCTCTGAAGAAGCCCAGGGTCCATTGGTACTTCTAACAAACCCATCTGAGAAGGCTCTTCCGCTGGGCAGTGTGCACGGTGGTCAGAATAAAAATGGGCTTGGGCTTGGTTGCTTGGGTTCATGTTTCAGCCCCACCGCTTTCCAGACATCAGACCCTGAGGAGGGTCCTTTGCTTTTCTTTAACTCAGTTTCCTTATCAATATATGGGAGGGGATGATGCTACCCACCTCTGAGCACTGTGGGAAAATTAAATAACACAGGTGAAGGACGTCTGATGTTTAACAGCATATCATTGTTAGATTGATATTAGTGAATACTTATTAAGCATTTAGTACATGTCAGGCATCATTTTAAGTGCCTTTAGATATATTGATTCATTTCATTTTCACTACAACCCTATGAAAGCGATATGAGTTTTATTATGGCCAGTGGAGAATCTAAGGTATGAAGAACGTAAGCACTTTGCTTGGGACTGAGGTTTATAGCCAGGTGCTCTGGCTTTGATGCTCATATATTAAGTTACCACTGGAAACCATGGGGTTGTCATACATGAGAACCATAGCTGCAGAACTTTCTGATTGGTGCTGTAATTTGCAATGTATCTCAAGCAAGCATGAGGCTGCCTGGAACCACCTCTCTTAGAAAACGTGAGCCAGCATTGAGGATTCAGATGGCCAAAGGGAAAGAGTGGGAAAGAAAGTGACCCTCTGGTGGAGACTGACTGCTAAATTTACCACATACTACCACTGGCATTGTGCTCAGGTTGGCAGCCCAGGGCAAACCAGCTGCTGATTTCATCTCTTCATGTGTACCTGGCAAAAATCTGCTGTCATGACTTGGAGTCGTTGAATGATAACTATGGCCTAAATTGGTGATAGGGAAAAGGGTGGGCAGAACAGGGTCAAGACATTCTAGGTTCCACTGGTCTATTCTCTGACCCATAAGACATGTGTGGGCTTATCTGGTTAACCCCAAGACTAACTTGGTATTTCTTAAACTCCAATATATCAACATTCACACCAAATTCAGATCTTCTGGCCCCTCCTGAAATGAAATACATACATCTTTCTAGTCCTCAGCTTTCTGTGAGGTTGGCCAATCTAGATCTGTATTCTGACTACTAAGCTCTCTCTGTGCAGCTCAGAAAACTGCCGGACTACCCTGCATTCATCTAAGCAAGACCAAGGTCAAGGAAACAGATTCTGTCCTTTGCTATTATTACCAAGCTACAAAACTTCCACCATGCCTAGCACACAGTAGGTATCAAGGTACCATTGCTCCCAGTATACAGAAGGTGTTCAATAAATATGGTACTGCTGTTGTAGGGTAGAACTATCCTGGGGCAGATGCTGAATAGGAAGTCAGATGGCAGGAAGAAAAACACCTGGTCTGAGACAGTCATGGTTCATGATCAGGTGCTGGGGTGGAGATGGGGATCTCTCCCAGTTAGTCACACACAAGGGTCATGTCTCCAAAGAGAGTGCTCAAAACTCTTGGCACACTTGCCCCATGGTACTGGCATGTAGTCCTCTGCACTCAACGGCCCTGGCCAGGTCCCCAGCAGCAAGAATTCAACACTAAAGTGTTCTGAACTCCACGTAAGCAGTGCTCTGTCAACACTCCAGGCAGAGTATTTGGGATCCCAGGAAGCAGCACTGGTAGGTGAATGTGAGGGCTGATGCCTCAACAGGGTAGTACCTGGTTTTCCTGAGAGCAGAACCCAGGACTTCAGAAAGCAATGTCTGATAGTCCAGTGTAGTTGTAAATACCCCGGGAGGCAGTGTTCATGCAGCAGGTAGGACTCAGGATTCCCAGAAGTGGAGCTGGGTGTTCCATGTACTCTACACATCATGGGCAATTGGTCATGGAGATATGTATTTCAGGAATGGGTTTCTGGACTCCAAACTATGAGTCTGAAGGCAGTCTCAAGGGCTTGGTCAAAACAAAGCAGCTCCAACCCATCCTTGCAGAGGGCTGGTTGGTCAAGCAGAATTGGGTTGTCAAATCTAAACAAGAGACCAGTTCTATGATCTGGCTTCTCGACTGGGAGAAGGACTAGACTTGAAGAGACTCACATTTCAGAGACTAGATCTTTCCTCCTTTAGAGTTAGGTAGGTTGGCCTACAGAGGGAAGGAACAATCCTTTTTACTGTATACATTTTGTACTGACATTTTTTCTTCTAGAAATTCCCTATGCATATATACTTATTTTTTGCATCAATTATGGACCATTCTTTTGAAAAAATTAATATATCTTGGGTGTGCCCATATCAATAGTCTCATCGTTTTACATGGCTGACTAATTATCCATTGCATGATATTCTATAATTTATCTAACTAGGGTCTTTCTTGATTGCCATTTAAATTTCTTTCTTGTCTATTTCTGTTACTAGCAATACTATGATGGTACATGTCTTTAGCATATGTATGAGCATACATGACAGATAAGTTCCTAAAATATAAATTGCCGGGTTAATACGTTTGTAGAGCTTTAATATTTCTTTGGCTAGGCAAGTATAAGATTTATTTATGGAAGGAAGAATGGAAATATTCAAAGAAACTTGGTGGAAGTTTGGTACAGCTCATATAAAGGTTAAAAGTAAACCAAGGAAGCAAGCCTGGGGCTCAGCTATCAATGTCACCATCTCCCAGGATGTACTTATCAAAAAGATGCTGCACCATGCCAGACTCCTGACCTTATGGAAGTTGGTTTCATGGTGGAGAAGCTGGTTCCAAGCTGGTGAAATCACAAAGTGGGGATCAACTGGGTCAGGGACCAGTTTGAGCAATTTCCATAATGACCAAGTCACAATCTCATTCAAGTGTAATGCACATGCCACTGCATTTAATTCCTTTCCAACTTGCCAGGGGCTGCCTTCTTCATGTTCTGAAGGAAGACCGGCCTCCTACTAGGTTGCTTGTGTCTTTGGCTTCTCAGCATGTTTCCTCTCTTAATGGGACTTGAGAAGAAAACATTTGGCAGAGTTCTCCCAAGCCACTTATCCCAATCAGAGTGGTAAGGCATAGACAGTGACCAGGAGGCACAGAGCATCAGGCTGGTCTCAGGCTGAGGGAGGTCTTCAGTGTTGGTGGTAGTTCAATGTGGTTGTGGGGTCCTGGCAGATGGCTGAGGAGAGGTGGCCTTGGGGACTTGAAGGGCTGGCCATGGGTCAGCCCAAGAATTCCTGAGGCAGGAATCTGCATCAACTGAGCATCTGACCCACTCTTTTCATTTTGATAGACATTGTCCATTTTATGTTTCCACCAATAAGTATGAGAATGCCTATTATCCTACCCCACACTACGACTGTGTCTTATCATTTCTGAATTTTGCCAATCTGATAGATGAAAAATAAATTTACATTTTAAATATCCATTTCTTTTATTGTAAAAGGTGGTTTAAAATACTTTAAGATTGATTATTAGACATCTGCAGGACTTTTTTCTCTGAGTTATCTGTTTGTGCTTTTTTAAAAATAATATATTTTATTGATTTTTCTATAAAGAGGAAGGAAGAGGGATAGAGAGCTAGAAACATTGACCAGCTGCCTCCTGCACACCACCTACCGGGGATGTGCCCCCAACCAATGTACATGCCCTTGACCGGAATCAAACCTGGGATCTTTCAGTCCGCAGATTGATACTCTATCCACTGAGCCAAACCGGTTTCGGCTGTGCTTTTTGTTTTGGCTTGTTTTTTGCCCATTTATTTTCTGTCGGGTTATTTGTAATTTTCTTATCGATCTCTAGGAGCTTTTGATACATTAAGCAAATAAGGCTTTTGTTTTTCATATAAGTTGTAGTTGTATTTTCCCCCCCAGTTTTTTGGTTGACTTTTGATTTTACTTATGGTACAGTACTTTTCAAAGTTCAGAGAATTTAATTTTTATACTTCAATGAATCAATGCTTTACTTTTTCAGTTTAGAGTTGTCTTGCTTAGAAAGTCTGGCTCTACTTCATAGTCATATAAAAGTCTCCTGTGTTCCTTTCTAGTACTTTTATGGGTTTATTTTTTTTTATGCTGAAACACAAAGTTCCATCTGGAATTTGCTATAATGTGAGAAGCGAAGACAAGATCCAGCTTCACTCTTTTTTCCAGATGGCATGTTGGATGCCTCAGTTCCCTTGTTGAAGAATCCCTTTAGTCTGATTTGAAATATCATACTCACTATATATGAAATTCCTGTGTATCTTTAGATTTCTATCTTATTCTATTTTCCTTTACTTGACTGGCCTGTCTTTGTACCAAACAGTTTTAAATATTACAGGTTTTTATTATGTTTTAATATCTGGCAAGGCTCGTGATTTATTTTTATTATTTTTCTTTAATTCAGAAATTAAAGGGTCTTTCTTGATTGCCATTTAAATTTCTTTCTTGTCTATTTCTGTTACACATGTTGGTTTTTCCATTTATTGGTAGATTTCAATCATCTTTTCTATTCTTCACACTTCAAATCCTATAGACACACTAATTGGGATTCCATGGCCTCAAGAGGATCAGAGAGGCCCTCTGGATGGAGTCTACTCAAGCCCGCCTCAAGAAAACACAGTGTCTTCAGCAACTTGCTGGCAGAGACATCCACCTCTCTCCAAATCTGATGTTCTCAGGTGCTACAGGGGTAAGGATTTAATGGTTAAACAAGTTTAGAAACCTTGGGTTAAAGTTAAACTAATGATTCATGATCATCCATTCAGCAGTTATATGTATAATGTACCAAGTGTTGGTACAGTACACAAAAACAAACTCTAAATATGCATTCACTCAGGCCCGTGAGTGTAAGCTCAGAGGGAAGCCCAGGGTAAGTACTATGATAAGGAATGACCAGGGAAGAACTTAACCTTCTCTAGTGTGAGGGCACGTCTTGCTGAGGAAGTGATGTTTAAATATTTTTCTTAGAGCTTTTACCACCAACACTAGCAGAGAGGACCTGGCTGAGTGTTCCCCCTTTTGGATTATTGAACTCTGCAGATGGCCCTTCTGGACTCATTTCTGCAGATGCTCTGTGGCAAATACTAATCTTTTGCTCTACTCAAAGTCTGTAACCCAGATTGATATCATCTGAGCCAGATATCCTTAGAGAGGTTGCTTAGCTTCTCTGAGCCTCATTTTCTCATCTATGAAATGATATAATAGGGCTGCCATATAAATTACACAAAGGTAATGGCTTGAAACAACAAGCAGTTATTCTCTCATAGTTCTGGAGGCCAGATGTATAAAATCAAAGTGTCAACAGGTCTGCACTCCCTCTGAAGGCTCTAGGGGAGGCTCAGTCCTTCCCTATTCCAGCTTCTGTGGCTCCAGGAGTTCCTTGGCTTGTGGCTGCACCACTCTAATCTCTCCCACTGTCTTCACATGACCTTCTCCACCTCTTCAGTGCCTTCTCTTCTGTCTCTCTCTCTAAAATATATATATATATATATATATATATATATATATATATATATATTACAGAGAGGAAGAGAAACATCGATGAGAGAGAAACATGATGAGAGAGAAACATCGATCAGATGCCTCTTGCACTCCCCCTACTGGGGATGTGCCCGAAACCAAGGTACATGTCCTTGACTGGAATCGAACCTGGGACCCTTCAGTCCACAGGCCGACTCTCTATCCACTGAGCCAAACCAGTTAGGGCACTTCTGTTTCTTATAATGACACTTGGCACTCGCTCTAGGGGCCACCTAATAATTCAAGATGATCTCATCTAACAACACAATAATCTATTTGAGGGGACTGCAATTCATCCCACCATAGAGCTTGTTTTAGAGAATTGTTGTAAGGGTTTTATGAGACAAGCTATGTGAAGCTGCCTGTCTCCGAGTGGGGTGGATGCTAACTGCTGATTTTCCTCTCACGTCTCCCTCTCCAGGTGTCACGAGCCTCAAGAGGGTTTAGCATCACTAATTCACAACAAAGTAGGAGGGTCTGAGCATTCTTCTCCCACCCACCTCCACTGGAGGCAATTTCCTTCTAAATGAGGAGTCTGGGAAGGTAACTTCTCCTTTTTCTCAGGGCTTTTCCTTCCTGAGTTCTGGCCCCCACAGGAGTCATTTCTTATCTTTCTCCCAGAAGCTCCTAAGCAGCTGCTACACCGCAGTCTTGGTCATCTCCAACCTGGACCTATCTTTATCAAGCCTTCTCTTCTTATGAAGATATCCGTCTTTATCAAGACATCAGCACAGATGTTCCTGGGAGCAGGGGTCAGGGAGGCAAACCCTGCCCAAGGCATTTCCATTCCTCTGACAGTTCCCAGGGGACTTCCATCTTCAAAAAGCACCTTGATGCTTTTCTCATCAGCTCTCGGGTTGGGTTTTCACTGCAAAACAAAGGCAACCTCTGCAACCTCTTCCCTTTTCTGACTTGCCTTGTTGAGATGCGCTTGTCAGACTGATGCTGAGGGGCTTGAGCTAAACACTGTTCGGGGGGGGGGGGGGAAGCAAGCATGCCAGGATACAATGTAAAGGCTCCGATGCTTCTGGGTCATGAATGGCCCCATCCTGCATCCCAGATCCCCCAGGGACACTGCTTTTTCCCCCCTTCCTGCCTCCACAAGGGCAGTCCCTGTGTTTCTTGGTCCCTGGGTTCCTCTGTCTCTGGCTCTTCTGCACCTCCTTCTCATCTCCACGCCCTTCCTCCCATTGCTGCTATACCCCCCTCATAATGACAAATCGATGGTAATTGCTTAAGTGCAGCTGTTCAATCCTCAGACTGTTGAGAGAGAACTTAATGTCCAAAGAAGTCCCCAAGGAACCACATGCTGCTTGAATTATGTAAAGGTGAGCAGGGAAGGGTGAATTTCATATGCAGAAATCTTTTTGGCATTAAAGTTTCATGGAAAAAAACTGAACCCTTGGACTCATATTTCTGGTCAAAGCTTATCTTCTTTCATTTGGCTCACATTTATTTGGCTCTTATTATGTACAAGGCCACATCCTAGGTACCATAGGAAAAAAAATATATTAATCAGTCTCAGATTTTCCCTGCAGCCTCCTTTACCTCCACATGCATACACCTTGGAACCAAAAAGCTAGTCTGAGATATAAACTATACCCATATGGTCATCATAACAATCACTTATCCATCTATTTACTGACACAGCAAGTACTCATTGAATGCCTGCTATGAACCAGGTTCTGTGATAAGCATTGGAAACACTGTACTAGGCACAGGGAAAGGCATTTGTTGGAAGGCAGAAGTGATGAAGGCTGTTAAGGATGGTACTGTAAAGGGGATGATTTATAAGCTAGATCTTCGGCAAATACAATTGGGCAGAATGCTTCTGTACAAGCATGTAAAACACTAGCAAAGTCAAGCTTCCCATCCCATTTCAATTTCTTCCTAGAATTTATGTGCATTCCCAATGTTTCTGTTCATTTCTAAGGTCAATTCCATCTTCTTCAAGAAGCTTAGCCCCATTATGTTTTTCTACCCGGGGCTATCCTTTCTTCTGTTTCACATGGACCTCAACATGGTATACATCTCTTGTTCTTGATTTCCCCAAGAGTCATGAATACAAAGCATTTATGTGTAGGTTGCAGTGGGCCCCTCAGCCCCTCCTGGCTTATCCTACCCCTAACCCAAAGAGAGGTAGTAGGCTCCATGAAAAAGTGCCAACATATCCTTATCCCTGCATCGATTTCATCAAGAAAAGTGCGGCATGGAGATTTATATCTCCATGATAGCAATGTAAGCCCCAAAGTATGGATAATTTATCTTACTCATTACTAATATTTCCAGGACCTAGATTGGGGCCTAGAACAGTGCGTTTCATGTGGTAGAGACTCAAGATATATTGCTGACTTTGTTGAATGAATTATGCCACAACTCAGCCTCTTCAAACATTTAAACTGGAAACAAAGGGGAGCATAACTGTAGCAGTGGCAATGCCTTGACACAAAGCTCTCCAGTGCTATCCCATCACATTTAGAATATAATAAAAGGATAATATGCAAATTGACCCTAATGGCAGAACAACCAGGAATGACTGGTCACTATGATGCACACTGACCTCCAGGGGCAGACGCTCAATTCAAGAGCTGCCTCCTGGTGGTCAGTGCGCTCCCACAGGGGGAGTTCTGCTCAGCCACAAGCCAGGCTCCTGGGCTGCCAGAGGAGTGTCTGACTGCCAGCTTAGGCCTGATCCCCCAGGGCAATGGTTGGCAAACTGCGACTCGTGAGCCACATGCGCCTTGTGGGCCGTAGTTTGCCGCTCTGTTGTCTAATGAGTTTGCTGACCACTGTGTAAGGCATTACCCTTACCCAGAAGTTTTAACTTCAGGTTAAAGACATTAGTACATTATTAAAATGGTTTTTAAGTGATTTTCCCTAAGGCAGTGGTCAGCAAACTCATTAGTCAACAGAGCAGCAAACCACGGCTCATGAGCAGCAGTTTGCCGACCACTGCCCCAGGGAGTGGGCCTCAGCTGGCAGGTGGACATCCCCCAAGGGGTCCCAGACTGTGAGAGGGTGCAGGCCGGCTGAAGGGACCCCCCCCCCCCACAATTGCATGAATTTTTATGCACCAGGCCTCTAGTTTAGAATAAAACCCGAAGTTCTCCATGTGGACTCCATGCTCCCATTGACACATGCTGATTCACTCACACTGATGCAGCTCCCTTGACCATGCCAAGAACACTGCTGCCTCAGGATCTGTTACAGAGACCATTCTTATGCCAAACTGCACTTCTCTACCACCTACATGGCTCACTCTCTCACCTTCTCCAGGTCTCTGCTTAAATATCACCTTCTGTCTCGTTTTCCTCATTATGCATATTACTTCCTGCCATTATCTTAAACCTTATTTATGGGTTATATCTTTCCTCTAAAAGTGGTAGCTCCATAAGTGGGGGGGGGGTGTCTATTTTTGCTTATTACTGTGTTCTTGGTGCTCTGAACCATGCTTGGCATACAGAGGACACCGCATGAGTATTTGCTGTTAAATAAATGAAAGGTAACAAATGAACATAAACCCTGCCACAAAGCTATGGTGGCCCTCAATAGAGTCCTGGCAGAAGAGGAGACAAAGTATTGATGAAGAGTTTGGCAATTAGATCCATTCCTATAGAAGCAGATCAGATAGGCCACGAGTAGTTGTCAAGGATGGTAGAAAGGTATGTAAGACCCAGGTTGGTCCATGTAGTGCCCTTGTATAAATGAGAGAAATAATGCCCCTTCCTTTAAGTGGATGTAGCCTTGTTCAGGGAGTTCTGTGTGGTAAGTGTAGTGAGGACTGGATTTCACTGCCCTGTGGGTGGGTACCTTTGTGCAGGACACGTCTTGGATGAGCCTCCCTGACAATTTCAGGACATCGATCAGTCAAGGTCTTATTAGGGGAAAATTTGAGGGCCTCCATGGCATTTTTCTGTACCTAACTGTGTGGGGGAAAATAACCACCACCCTGAGTTTCAGTTTGGGGAAGAGACTTACCTGAAGTTACATGGCCACCAAAGGGCAGAACTGGGATTTGAGCTCCTTCCAATCAAATGACTCAGTGTGGCCTTGCATCATCCTCTTGCTACTCAAAGTGGGGCCTGAGGACCAGCTGTATCGGCATCACCTGGGGGTTTTAAAAAGATGTAGAATTTCATATTCTGGCCCAGACCTATAGACTCAGAATCTGCATTTTGACAATATCCCCTGGGGGATTTTATACAAATTAAAGTTTAAAAAATATTACAATCTACTGCTTCTGGATTTCATGTTCTCTCTATTACTTTTCTATTCAACATGAAGCTCGATCACCTCTACTTTGCCCATAGAGCCAGCCAGCTTGGAGTTTTAGAAAGAGCATTGAACATTTAGCTGTTTCCATGTGTGATGTTGGAGAAATCTTTAAGTCCTAAGAGCATAGGCTTACTAATCTGGAGGGGTTTGGGGAGGGGAAAAGGAGAAAGAATAATCACTCAGCACTTTTATGGTGCTAAGATGACATGATGAATGTGAAAGTGCCTTGTCAATCGTAAAATTCTTTACAAATGCAAAGGATTATTGCTTCCACACAGTGCATATGAAGGCTCCTGGCAGAGACCACTTATCTCTAGAATGCTGTTTCGACAAATTAGAAAGAGAGAGAAAATGAATGGTCTGGGTCATTAGACCCCAATTAGCAGACTGGTATAGACATAAAAAGCCACAGATTCATTTAACTTATAGGGGTAACTAGTTGGCAGCGGGGGCCTTCACACAAGGCTTTGATCATGAAGTTAGCTCCTGTATAGTGAAGGTTTGAGGGGTAGATGTGAGTAAAGGTTAGGTTATCCAGGGCAGGAGGCTTGTTAGGGTACCTGGTAGGTGAGTTATTGGGAGGGAAGGGAGGCTCCTGTGGACAAATTGCCTGCTCCCTTCCAGGCTCAACCACTGTTTGGCTATCACATTTTCCATGCTGTGTCCACATGTTCTGTGCCACATCGAAGTGATCAGTAGCCCTGGAGCCATTTGGTTGGCAATGAGCTTGGCGAATGCCATTTCTCAGGAAAAGGAGCTCAGTGATTTTCCTGGGAATTCAACTGGGTTCTACTGATATCACTGCCCACTTCTACCAAAAGTCTGAACAAAAGTTAGTGTTTAGTAAGTTCTCAAAGAATGAATAAGTGAATGAATAAATTAATTAATGAATGGATGGATACATTTGTCTTTAGGAAACTTTCTCAACTTCAATAAGACCTATCCTGACCATCCTACTAAATTTAAGGTCACCCATCTCTGCTGCTCTCCATCCCCCTTATCCTGCTCTATCATCTTTTTTTGGTGTGTCCACAGCATTTATTCTTTCTTAACATACTATTTAACTTACTTGTTCACTCTCTATTGCCCACTCCCCAGAATGGAAATCCACTAGAGCATGGCTTTTTATTTTAATCTACTGATACATCCCTAAAACAGTGCTTGGCACAAAGTAGATGCTCAACAAATATTTGTTGTATCAAATTGAAATAAATGAATTGTAAGATTGACAGTGTCACACTTAAGTTCTTGCTGGTTCTCTAACCAAATTATTGAGTGACCATGGTGCAAGCCTTCTCCTTTCTGTGCCCTGGCTTCCCCATTTGTATAGCTAAGAGGTTGAATTTATCTGAATCTAAAGGCACTTTCAGCTCTAATTCTGTGCCTCTGCCTCTGCAACACTGCCTTTGGAAGACTGTTTGCACAAAGTGGTGAAGGTAGCTCTATAAAGGAAATGAACAGACCTGGGGCTTTGGTTGAGACATTTGACTTCTATTTTAGATATAATCCTCTGAGCACAGTTTCTGGTATGTCTTAGGAATTGACTGAACCTTCGCTTCTCCCATCTTCTTCCCATCTGGGCTTGGATGCCTTATTGTGAAATGAACCTCAGTTCACATAATCATGTAGCAATGTTCTGAAAGAACTATGTGAACTGTAAAGTGTCCTCAAATGTAATTATGGTTGTTATAGTCACACACATAGCCAATCCCTGGTCTCTCTCCACACAAATGAAATTGAGCTTCTGGTTGCTATTTATACCCAAACCATCTCATGATTCACTGGCCTCACTACTCGTCAGAGATGTTGCACCTGATGAGCCCAAATCCACATTGGGTTTATCAAAGTCTAATTAAAACTTGATCATCATGTCTAACATGTTGCCTTATTATTTTGGCTTAATTAGGGTGATGAGAGGAGGCTGAAAGCAGCAATTCCAGCAGTGCTGTGATGCAACATCTGGAGAGGAATGGGGTTTAGCCAGATGAGCAATTAAGTTGAGCTATATACAAAGCAAAGATCTTTGCATCTGACAGCTGTCTGGCCAGCCCCTCCTCAATCCAGGCTTTGTGAAAACAAGATTAATGTTCTCTGTTCTCCACCTTCTGACATGTTAGGAGCTGGACAGATCTTTCAGAGAACATGGTGGCAAAGCCACCATTGTGGAGAAAGTCCTGCTGTCTTGGATTTTAGTCACCAAGGGAAGAGAAGAGAGATCAACTGCAACAAAAGGAAACTTTTACCTTTGGTCTTGGATTTGGTCAGCTCTGGTCATGATGCTAATGTGAATCATGCTGGGAAACTTATGAAATGTCATCACTTATCTCTTCAGTTATGAAGTACCTGAAATTGGCCACTTCTGCCTCTACTCCTGGCAATAGAGAGAATCAATGGAGTAAGGTGTTCAATAAAACTTTCACCAATACTAAAACTGAAAACTGCTCCATTAGACATATTGTAATACTTATGGTAGGCTAGCTACAGTAACAAATAGGCCCAGTGGAAAGAAGCCTCTAAAATGGTCTCATGATACCTGTATCTTGGCTTTCATACTCAGGTATAATGCTCTCCCCTTGAGTATGAGCTGGAATCAGTGACTTGCTTATGATAAACAAAACTCAGCAAAAAGATAGGATGTAACTTTTGAAATCTTATCTAATAAAAGAGAAATATGCAAATTGACCATACTTCTGCTATGCCCACAAGCCACGCTCACCAGCTAATCAGGAGCGAGTATGAAAATTAATCCAACCAAGATGGCTGCAGCCACAGAGTGAACAGGAGGCTTGGGTTTTCCTGGCAATGGAAGAAGCCAAGCTTTCTGCTTGCCCTGCTCTGCTCTGATCTCTGCTCAAAGCTACAATGTTTCCATTATAGAAGATAAATAAATCCCAGATATCAAAGCCTCCACTTGGGTTGCCGGGGGTCTTAGCCAGCTGCAAACCACCACAGGCCCCTTGCCCAGGCCTCCCCACACCCCAAGGGAACCCCCACCCTGATCTAGGACACCCTTCACAGCAAACCAGCCGGTCCCCTCCAATGCACCAAGCCTCTATCCTATCTAATAAAAGAGTAATATGCAAATTGACTATCACTCCAACACAGAAGATGGCTGCCCCATGTGATCAAAGATGGCTGCCCCATGTGGACACAAGATGGCCACCATAAGATGGCCAGCAGGAAGGTCAGTTGGGAGGGACCAGGCCTATAAGAAAGGGCAGTTGTGGGCAATCAGGCCAGCAGGGGAGGGCAGTTGGAGGGGAGCAGGCCTGCAGGGGAGGGCAGTTAGGGGTGACCAGGCCTGCAGGGAAGGGTAATTGGGGGTGATCAGGCCTGCAGGGGAGGGCAGTTAGGGACAATCAGGCTGGCAGGGGAGCAGTTAGGCATCAATCAGGCTGCCAGGGGAGTGGTTAGGGGTGATCAGGGAGGCAGAAGTGGTTAGGGGCAATTGGGAAGGCATGCAGGTGGGCAGTTGGGAGCCAACAATTCTGGATTGTGAGAGGGATTCCAAATTGGAGAGGATGTAGGCTGGGCTGAGGGACACACACCCCTGAGTACAAATTTTGTGCACAGGGCTTCTAGTTAAGTTATAAAAGACTTATTTCCATCCTTCTCACTCTTATGGCTCCTCTGACTTTCTTTCCATGTTGAAGCAAGCTGCCATGCAGTGAGCTGCTTTCAAGAGGCCCATATAACCAGGGCTGCCTCCAGCCAACAACTTATGAGGAGCTAAATTCTGCCAGTAATCATGTGAGTGAGTTTGGAATCAGATATGTTCTTCTCCAGCTGAGGGTTGAACTAACTGTAGCCCTGGCTGACATCTTGATTTCAGCCTGTGAGGGAGTTTGAAGAAGAGGACCCAGCTAAGCTGTACTTAGACTTCTGACC
This sequence comes from Pipistrellus kuhlii, assembly GCF_014108245.1. Taxonomy (NCBI): domain Eukaryota; kingdom Metazoa; phylum Chordata; class Mammalia; order Chiroptera; family Vespertilionidae; genus Pipistrellus; species Pipistrellus kuhlii. Next base: position 175,128,056 of record NW_023425515.1, on the reverse strand, counting down.
TTCAGAACTGTGAGATGACAAATGTTATTGTTTTGAAACACTACAATTTGGGGTGATTTGTTACACAGAAATAATTACCTAGGTCCCAATAGCTAGTGTGACTCAGATACAATAGCTTATTTCTAGTGCTGGTAAGCATACTTATAGAGACTATCATTTTTAGTAGCTTCCAAGATTGTCTTTAAGTTGTTTGTCTCCATTTCAGCCTGTTGGGGTGTGGAGGAGGGAAGGACAGAGTGTTATGGAATGTGGAAAATGTTAAAAATTATTTTTTAAAAAATTAAATTGTGGTAAAATACACATAACATAGAATCCACAATTTTAGCCACTTTAAGTATTCTGTTCAATGGTAGTAAGTACATTCCCATTTTTGTGCAACCATCACCACCATTCATCTATAAAATTGATGTGTAGGACTGTTCAAAGATTGAGCCTAGAAGTGCTTGTGAGTAGATTTCTTCTCAAATTTTAATGGCTAGACTTTAGTCTGATGGCCACACTTAACTCCAAAGGAGACTGGGAGATGTAGTCCAGGTGCATATCCATGAAGAGGAAAATATAGATTTTTGTCAAGAAGTTATTAGTTTTCCTCACACTTATGTACAACAGTATCTATGTTCCAAAATGATTCCAAACCATTATTGAATGCAAACACCACTCACTCAAGAATAAATAATCTTCCACCCTACATGATAGTGCTGGCTCCACAGCCTCTTACTGGTATGCACCTAACTTTAGAATCAAAGAGAAAGCACTGAAATGGTATGGTGAAAGATTCCCTGGGGTTTCTCTGAGAAACTTTGCAATATGTATTCTAGGCATGTTATATCATCATATTAATGTTTGCTCCCTGTGCACTCTGTAATTTTTTTAATTGCCTGGGACACTTGCAAGAACCCAGGATTTTGTTCTTTAATGTCTCTCTTTTTCTGAAGGCAGCGTTTTTTCATCCCTGTCTCATCACATCAAAGGTGGCTGAGGTGGAATTGATGGCCCTGCACCATATGACAGCAGCTGCTGAGACAGGGTGCTCTGGGGAAGCCCTGCCCATCCTAGAGAGGGTTTGCTTTCACTGTAAAGAGCAATATGCCCTTTGGGGGTCATTTACATCTTGCATTGCCTGAGGTACAGCCAGGGTTACTGATTCCATTTGTTAGATCTCTCATTTCTAACATTTAGAGTGCATTTTCATGAGAAAGTGTCTATTGATGAAATAAAGAAGAAAGAGGAGGAACCCTGGAATCTCTTACAGTTTCTCTTCAAGCTCACATATTAGAGTTTGGGGTAAATGGCTTTGCAAATTTTCTGCCTTTGGAAAGTTCATTTTAAGACCCATTACCTTAGAAATTACCAAACAGTCTGAAAATTCCATTTCTGTGTGAGTAGTTGGCATTTTGAGCAGTTTGGGGTACTCCAGCTCTGCTTACTTGACTTTGGTATGTGCCATGCTGTTATCTTGGCAACCATGTTTTTTGTATATTTGGCTCATGGCACTTGGCTGGGTGAAGCCATCATCTAGCATCCAGCATCTGCTGGCCCCTGTCTGGGTCCAGAGTCCATGTCCTCAATGGTTTCATAATCTAGGAAGAGAGATATAACTTTAATATACTTCAGTGAGAGTGGGTAGAGAGGCATGTAGAGGATGCTTTGTTGACAAAGAAGAGGGTCATTTGATCCACCCTGGGGGAAAGAAGGGAAATCAGAGAAACTTCTTAAGGATTCAATATCTAAGCAGAGTTATAAAGGATGAGTAAGGTTTAGCCAAGAATAACAGGAGGATGAAATATGTAAGGAAGAAAAGTCATCATGGGTGAAGTTAGAGACATGAGAATGTGACACACATTTGGAATTGCAAGTGTGAAGAAGAGAAATAGGGTGACAATCAGAGGCTTTTGAGTTGACAGATCTAGATTTAAGTCCCAGATCTTCCAATTTCAGCAGTGTGATTATGGGCATGTCATTAACTTCTCTTCGCCTTAGTTTTCTCATCTGTAAAACGGAGAAATGAAAAACCCCAACCGCATAGGGTGGTTGAGAGGAAAAATGTGTGGGCAGAGCATTGCATCTAGACCACATCAAAAGATGACTCTTTGGTTGGCTGAAGCTAGCTGGTCTCACATGGCCTCACTCACCAGCTATTGTACTTTGTTGGCTGTTGGCTGCAGTGACTGGGCCATGGGACTCTCACTATCCAGGAGGCTAGCACAGGCTTGTTCACATGGCAGTGGGGTTCAGGCTTGCAATTGGCACAACATTGTTTGCCATATTCTGTCAGCCAAAGTAAGTCAAGGCCAGTCCAGATTTATGAGGTAGGAATAGATTCTACCTCTTGATAGGATGAGTTGCCAAGTTACCTTACAAAGATACAAGGAAGGATACCATTTTTGCAAATAACCTGCCACAGAATTCATAAAAAATGAAGGTATAGCGTTAAAAGAGAAGAAAGCCTGGCAAGTAGCTATCATTCAAGGGTAAGAAGAGGAATACGGAGTGGCCTAAGAGATCCAGGAGAGTGTGGTTTACAGAAGCCAAGGAAAGCAGTTTCTAGAAGGAGGGAATTGTTAATAGCATAAAAGCTCCTGAGAATTCCAAGAGGTATAGTGACTGAAAGGTGACCATTAGAACCCCATATGGAGGTCATTGGTGACAATGATGAGAGCAAGTGATTTGTGGAGAGAGTGGATAGTAAGAATCAAAGACAAAAAGTATTGACAATGTTTTTAGAAAGTTTTAATTAGAAGAAAGGAGAGAGATCTGATAGAAACTAGTTAGGGATAGAGAGTAAAATAGATTCTTCAAAAAAAATTTTTAAGATGGGAGGGACATGAGCAAGTTTCAATGCAGTTAGGAAGGAACTGGTAAAAGGGTGGTTGAATAATATATGGAATGGAGGGCATAAAGAAGAGTCTTGAATAGTGGAAGGGAATGAGATTCACGCTGAAGCATTACTTTTAGACAGAAGGAGAGACAAGTAAGTGGATAGAGGCCTGTAAGGATAGTTTTAGATTTAAATAAGGATATAGGTGATGAAAGAAGGCTGAGGTAGTTCCCTTTTCTGATGGCTTGTATATTGTCTGTGAAGTGGGAATGAAGTCATCTGCTTAGAGCAAAGGGGAAGTGAGCTGAAGAGAGGGTTAAACTCTGCAATAGCCACTATGGAGAGCAAGAGAGAGAGAGATGACAAGGGAAATGGAGAAGGATTGCCAGGCAGCATTGAGGGTCCATTTGAAGTTGGAGACCATAAATTTAGAGTGGCACCAGTGATTTATAGTGGCACAAATCTGGGTAGATTTCCAGCAGTGCTTAGCAACCGGAGATGAGCAATAATTGAATTCATCCACAGTTGGTGTTTTGCCAGAGTTGGGGGGAACACTAGGGCAAGGCTTTTGGTAAGAGGAGGTTGAAGTGATAAGAAATTATATCTATGCTGGATAGGGAAGGAAGTAAAGACAGAAGGGGCCAGCAAGGTAACACCTCAAGCTCATCTCTTCTAAGGAGCAAACTTCACAATGCTGTAAATTGGCCATGCTCCCCAGTCTTCTCCATATGTTGGCATCTTTCAGTTTACTCCTAATTAAGCACTGTATATCCCAATTACCCTATCAACTCACAGCCAAAAAGAGGTGGAAAGGGTGCTCAAATCAAAATCTTAGGACTCATCCTCGATTTCACTCTTTCATTCTCTGCCACTGAATCCATCCCAAACTCTCTTGGTTCCATTCCTAATATATCTCAAGCCTATCTATTTCTCTCTATACATACTGCCATCACCTGAGGCCAAGCCACCATTATTTCTAACCTGTGCCTCAGAAATAGCCTTCCCACTGGTCTCTGCTTTCTCCTCTGCACCTTCAAATTCATTCTTCACACAGTAGCCGAAGTGTTCTTTTCCGAATATAAGTCTGGTCATATGTCATCACTCCTCCACTTAAAAATTCAAGACTTCCCATTGCTCTTTAAATGAAGTAAAATTCTTTACCACTGAGTTCAAGCTGAATTTAAAAAATGCAAGCAGAGGTAGCAGAGGAAGTATGGAGTTCAGCAAGGACTGGGTGGGTTAGAGAAGAAGGTGGGAAGGAATGAAGGATGTTTAGCAAGGCAGGAGAGTTAGACAAAGGCTGGACCACCAGGGCCTTGGAGGTGGTGGTGGCAAGGAGTTGGGGAGAATCACCTTTTAAGAAGGCCACTCTGGCTAGTGTGAAGTCCAGACATACAGGAGGCAAGAGTGATCACAGTTAGACCAGTTATAAGGACATTATTATATTCAGACAGGAGTTGATGGCATCTTGGACTAACTGGTGTTGGAGATAGACAAAAGCAAATGGTTTTGAGATTTATTTTAGGAGATAAGATGAAAAGCTTGGAACTCCCCTGCTCCTATGTTTGCTGGCTAATGCCTACTCATTATTCTGAGATCAACTTCCAACTTCTCAGAGAGTCTTTCCCTGACATTCCAGACGAGGTTATATGGAAACCCAAGAAAATGTCCATGCAACTGACATGATAGAGACTATTCTTGAGCATGTACCTGGACAAAGGGGAAAGATCTGGTAAAGAGGAAAAGAGTGAAGATATCAAAGAAAAGAAGTAAAAGAAGGAGTGAAGTTCCCAAGGAGGAGAGGGGCAAGGAATCGAGAATTCAGCTTTGGATCAGAGGAAACAGTTTGTCCTGCACTCCCGCTGTGCTGGGATTGCACTGTGAATCAGTGGTCCCGTGCCAGAAACTAGACCCATGGTTACCACCTCTTGCTAGTTTGAAGCCCCTATGCGAACTTCAAAATATTTCCTGAATTTTTAGATGTAGCTGTACTTTTCGTACCCATTGATTGACAAAATACATGGCAAGAAGCTCCATGCATTCAGAGAAGCTTTTAATATGTTGTATTTATTATTGATTTTTTAGAGAGAGAGAAGGGGAGAGGGATAGAGAGATAGAAACACCAATGAGAGAAAAACATTAATAGGTTGCTTCCTGCATGCCTCCTACTGGGGATCGAGCCTACAACCCGGGCATGTACCCTGACCAGGAATCAAAGTGTGACCTTCATAGGTCAACACTCAACCAATGAGCCACACCAGCAGGGCAAGAAAAGCTTTTAAATGAGTTTTCTTTTTGTTAATTACAACTTTATTCACTCTTTTTTAAAATAACACTCTTCTTCAAAACATACGTGGGAAATAATTTTTTTCTAGAAAGTGCCAGATGCAATAAAACCTTGGAAATCTGCTGCCCACTGTCCTAGGCTCTGGAGTCTATAGGGTGGGAGTTGGGATTTAGTCTAGACTGGGAATCAATATCATCTGTGACTGTCTGTTTTCCCTAGACTGGAACATCCCTAGGGAGGAGCCCTGCCTTTTTCACATTCCTAGCACCTAGCATAAGACATGAGACAAAACAGATGTTTTAAAGTTCTGGTTGGATGAATGAAAACAGAATTATTTACACGATGGATGTATTATTTAAAGTGAGACGCCCGGATAGTCTCAAATATTCAATTTCTTTTCAAAGTCCTGATTTCTTTCCTCCTAGTGATTAAAATAATTCAAATTCAACCCATTTCCTTAAGGTCCTCATTTTGGATTTTCATCTATTTAAGCTGAGAGCCTGCCCTGGCTCAGGTTCATTTTTCTGTTTCTAGACAGTCTTCAGCAATGCATCATCTTAGTAACGCGCCTGGCTCATTCCATGAAATGTGCAGGCACATCCTGTCCTTCAGATGTTCCATCCAGCTCAAAACCCAAATTTCTGCATTTGCACATGCTTATTTAGCTAAATGTGTCTTACAGGATTAGATTAAGCCACAGCACACAGCTGACTTTTTATTTTGCACATTAATATAAAAATCCGAAGGGAGGGATCACCTGGCCTTATGTGAATGAAATAAAGAGGCGTTTCAGCCCTTGGCACTTTAATCCGATCCTTTTTGATGGGCAAAGCCAACAGAGACACCAAATCTCAGGATGCAATTCTTTAAATTCAGGCTCTTCTTGGAATAACGGAGAGAGAGCTGGCTGTGTGAGCTCCTGGGGGCAGTATTCACCGGAAGCAAATTGACAAATGGACTTGAAAGTTCACTTGGAGAATCAGCTGCTATTTCATAGGTGGCCCAGTCTTACTATTGAGTAAGTGTGGTTTTTCCTACCACCAATTTAAAGTGGTGAAAGTGTCCCACATGGGCAGTAGACAATGACAGTTATTGGTTTCAAGACTGAATGTTGGCTTTGAAATAGATGCACACACACACACACACACACACACACACACACACACACACACACACGTGCATAAAGGCTGGGGGCCCAGATGCAGTAGATGTAGACTCCTGCTCTGGTTGGCTAACTCCTCTGTATCCTCAGTCTCTTCTCCCAATATCCCACCCACCTCCTGCATTTGTGAAAACATGGCTGTTTCCTCGAGATCATTGCTCAGGCAGCCCTCTCAGCTGGAAATATCTGCTACTGCTGCTATTGTTGTTGTTGTTGTTATTATTATTATTATTATTATTGTTATTATTATTACAGACCTGAGAATACTATCTCCAAAGACCTCCACACCAGGTAGGGGGACCTGCTTGTCCTCCTTCTTCTGCCTCATGGCTGTTTTCAGACCACCTCTCTCTCTCCTTGCAAGTGTGGTCCCTCTCTTCAGACTCATGCATCAGAACATCCCAACTCCCCTCAGATACATGCCCCACTGATGCTACCTGGTCATTGCCTCTTTTTATTTTTTAATATATTTTGTTGATTTTTTACAGAGTGGAAGAGAGAGGGCCAGAGAGTTAGAAACATCGATGAAAGAGAAACATAGATCAACTGCCTCTTGCACACCCCCTACTGGGGATGTGCCTGCAACCAAGGTACATGCCCTTGACCAGAATCGAACCTGGGACCTTTCAGTCCACAGGCCAATGCTCTATCCACTGAGACAAACTGGTTTCGGCTCATTGCCCCTTTCTACAGAAGACTTGTTGTTTTTTTGTTGTTCTTTTTAAGGAAAAGTTAAGCCTTATTTATTTTTTAAAATAGACCACTAGGAAAATATATCATAGTCTCGAAACAGCGGACAGAGGCTGTATTATCATTTCAAGTAATAAGTTGCCTGACTTGTTGGTTCTTTATCTTCCTCTATGTTCTAGTTGCGGAGTCCCTGAATTCCATACATATGACTCATTAATACCCCTTGTCATGGGCTGAATTGTGCCCCCCAAGTTCATATGTTCAAGCCCTAAACCCCAGTATCTCAGAATGTGACCCCATTTGGAGATTGTTGAAGAAAATTATTCATGACATTTGCTAAAGAATGTGTTAAGAATGCAAAGGCACAGCCCTTACTGGGTAGCTAAGTTGGCTAGAACATTGTCCCCATACATCAAGGTTGCAGTTCTCTGTGACCTCAGGACTCACCTTAGCTCTCTCTTCACTCTCCTTACACTGTCATTCTCTTCCAGAGTTTTTGATAGCAGCCCAAGCCAGCAATTCCATACTTAATATGCCCAGACCAAACTCTCCTCTGACTTCCACACATGCATTTCCGACCACTTCATTGACCTTTCCACTTTATTCTCAGATTTAACATGTCCAAATGTCCTCGGGCTCTCCTCATATCCAAGCTTCTAGTCTTTTCCACCTATGCAAAGGACATCACATTCTGAAGTCAGAAACCTAGATACCATCCTTGCTTCTCTTCCTCTTTCAGACTCCTCCCCCACACCAAACCTGTTATCAAGTTCAATCATTTCCATCTCCTAATACAGTTTAAAACAATAGACATTCCTCTCCTTGCTGCTGCTGCCACCCACTAATCCCAGTGACATTCGTTCTTACCAAGACAAGTGCATTGGCCTCTTTTGATTCCCTGAGTTGGCTCTCAGTTTCTCCAATGTATTCTTCACACAGCAGTGAGGGAAATCTTTTTTAAAAACACAAATTGGACTATACTGTTTCCTTGCTTATAACCTCCAATAGCTTTCCATTACACTTTAGATAAACAAACACTCCTTTCGTTTACCTGGGATCTGTGGGGTCTGGACCATATCTAATTTGAAGCTTTTCCATTCTTTTCTCATCAATTCTGTCCCAGCCCCAACTTTACCTTCTCAAACAGAAGCATCATGTTGTTACAGTCAGGCTTTACAAATGCTATTATATCCACCTTTGACATTCTCCCCCTCTCTATTTATGGCTGGCTCCTTATTTTTTGTTTAATTTATAATTATTTAAATAGTTCCTATTTTTAAAATAAAATATATATATATTGACATGAACAAATGTAAGGCATATATATATATATTTTTAAATTTAATTTTATTAAATTATTATCTGTGCATATATTTTTAACAAATGGCTACATCTGTGTTACCCATACCTCTGTCAAGAAAGTTTCCTACTCCCCGTCAGTACCCAGCCCTAACATAGGCAAACCTCTGTTCAGATTTTAGAACTTCATATCCATAGGCAAACATAATATGAAACTTTTGTGTCTGGCTTCTTTTTCTCATTATGATTATGACATATCTGATATTCATCCATGTTGCATGTATCAATAGCATCTATTTTATTGTTAATTCATATTCCACTTGTATGAATATGTCACAATTTTTAAAGCCCATTGTCATACTTATGTACTTTTGGGTTGTTTCTGTTTTTGTTTTGTTTTGTTTTGTTTTGTTTTTGGCTATTTGGAATCAATTTCCCACAACTTTTTGAATGGACATTTGCTTTTTTAGCTTTTGGGTAACTATTTGGAACTGGAATTAGTGGGCCACAGGGGGTAGTTCTGGGCTTGACTTTGAAAGAAACTGTCAGTACTTTCCCCAAAGTAGATTTACTATTTTATATCTTACTAGCAATGCACAAGAATTCTGGTTGTTGTTCCCCATCCTTATTAATACTTTGTTGTCTATATTTTGAATTATTGCTATTCTAATGAGTAAATTGTAGTATACCTGGTATATCAGATGTTAAATATTTTTCTTATTGTCCTACAGGTCCCTGAGGTCCTACTAATTTAAAAAATCTTATTTATTTTTAAAATATTTTTATTGTTTAGAATCTTACATATATTAGTACATATATCTTCTTTTTCCCCCCACTGACCTTCCCCCAACCTCCCCTACCTCCTATTTCATGCCCTCACCCCACCCTCTGCAATGTCTTGTACTTATATGCATGCTTGCAAGTCCTTTGGTTGATCTATTTCCTTCCCTCCCCAACACTCCCCAGCCTTCCCGCTATAATTTGACAGTCTGTTCGGTGCTTTACTGCCTCTTCATCTATCTTTTTATTCATCAGGTTATAATGTACTAAATACCACATGATCTCACTCATTTATGGAAAATTAAGAACATTATAACCTGATGAATAAAAAGATAGATATTCCTGTTATTTAGATTAGATTATTTTCATTGGTATGTCCTTAAATTCTCCCTTTTCCTCTTTCATTTCCATTCTTCTCTTGAAGCCATCCATTAAGTTTTTTATTTCATGTATTGTGTTTTTCAGGTAGAACTTTATTTCCTGAGACTTTTTATTTTTCCAGTTGTCTCAAGAGTGTTTACATTGCTCATTAAAATGGTTTTGTAAGAACTACTTTTAGTCTTTATCAGATAATTCCAGCACTTGTGCCTTCACAATGCTGGCGTCTGTTAATTGTCTTTTCCCACAAAAACAGAGACTTTCCTGCTTCTTTCTATGGTGTGCTTTTTAGATTATATTCTGGAAATTTTGAAAAATATAAACCTTTGATTCTGGACTCTATGATTTCAGATGAGGAATCTACAATCATTTGACTAGGTGTTTTCTTATAGGTAATGTATTCTTTTTTCCTGGCTGTTTTCAAGGCCTATTTTCAAAGGTGTAATTATGAAGTTCTCTGGGTTTATCCTGTTTGGGGTTTGCATGGCTCTTAGATCTGTAAGTTTGTGTATTTGGCAAATTAGGGGAGTTTTCAGTCAGTATTTCTTTAAATACTCTTATAATACCATTCACTCCTGTAACCCTGATGACACAGATGTTGGATCTTCTTGTCCCAAAGGTGACTAGGGTTCTGTTTATTATATTTTTAATCTATGTCCCTTCTTCTGTTCAGAGTGGATGAATTCAACTGTGCTGTCATCAAGTTCACCAATAGTATACTGTCATCTCCTCTCTACTATTAAGCCCACTCAGAAACTTTTTTATTTGTTATCATAGTTTTTAGTTCTATGACTTCATTTGGTTATTTTTATGACTTTTATTTCTTTGTTGAGATTTCATATTTTTCATTTGTTCCAGGCAACTGTGTAATTAATTGTTAAATATTTTTATGATGGCCATTTAAAAATCTTTGTCATATAATTCCAACATCTAATTCATCTCAGGGTTGGCATCAGTTGTCTTTTATAATTCAAATTGTGGTTTTCTTGGTTTCTGTTTAATGGATACATTTCATTTGTATCTTAGACATTTTTCCAATATGTTAGGGGACTCTTGGTATTGTTTAAATCTTTTCTTTAACAGGCAGTCATTTTGTATAGTGTTTTGGGTTAGCATGTGGGCCTTGACCTACTTTTTTGAACATGCTTCTGATGGCAATTTAATTGGCAGGGCCTTTGTGGCATTTGGGCCTTTGTTCTTTATTTGATGCCATTGGGGCTCCCATTGGTGCCGACTGGCATTTAATGGGGAGAAAGAGATTTTCCCCAGGTCACCTGGCTGGATGTCTCTCTCTGGGGAAGGTATGTGGTGAGATCCCTTCACAGGTACCCTCAACTGCCTGGTTTCCCAGAGAAGGATAAGCGTTTGGGGCCCATGTGGACAATAAGATTTCTTGAACCATGCCACTTGCCATGACCGAGTTCTTTTTTTCTTTTTAGTGCTTCCTGCCCACCTTGGGGATGTAGAGTCTCCAACCCAAGAGAACAGAGGCTTTCATTTGATATATTCTGGTCTCTCCTCCACAGTTTGCCCATTGGCCTTGGTATATTTTAATGGGAAAGTGACTTTTCAACCCACTCAGATAGGAGACTTCTGTTCCTGGTCAATCGGTTTCCTTCATTTGAGATGTTGGGCTTGCCTAATTTTGCTTACGGGATTTCTATTCAATCTAGGGGGAAACTGAGTCTACGTGAACTGCCTTCTGCTGTTAGATTGGAGGTCAGGAGATGCTGGCCTGGATGGCCTTCCTTTATTAGATTGGGCTGGGGATGAGGGGTGGGGAGGAGATCCAAAATGCCCTATGACTGTGCTGTTCCTCTAGTCCTGGTATGGTAGACCAGCTCAGTTCACCTTCCCCTAGCTACCTTACTACCTAATTATGTCTTCTTACTTGAGTTCTTCTTTGGTTACCTTTTGCACCATTTCCTGGGTTTATGGTTGTCCTTACTGGGGAGATACAGGGAAAAAAATGAATGGGTCTATACAATCTCTGTGAACTGGAAGTACTGATAATTTTTTTTTGTTCCTCCATTATTCTTTTTCTGTCTTTTGAGGTCTAATTAAATATATTTAGGACTTCTTTTTTGCTTACTCTCTTGGCTTTTTGTCTATATCTCTGTGCAGTATTTTTTAGTGGTTGACCTGAAAATTATAATATATATCTTATACTTGTTACAGCCTTTTATGTTATATCTTAGGAGTCTTATAGATTTGCATTTGACATTTAGGCTATGATCCATTTTGAGTTAGTTTTTGTGAAATAGTGAGATCTGTGTCTAGATACATTGTTTTGCATGTGGATGGATGAATGTCTACCTTTTCTCCAGTGTACTGCCTTTGCTTCTTCATCAAAAATCAACTGACTATACTACTTTGTGGATCCATTTCTGGTATCTATTCTGTTCCACTGGTTACTTGTCTTTTCTTCCACCAGTCCAATACTATATCATGTATTGTAGCTTTATAGTAAGTCTTGAGTAGGGAAGTGTCAGTCCTCTGACTTTGTTCTCCTTTAATATTGTGTTAGCTCTTCAGGTCTTTTGTCTCTCTATATAACCTTTAGAATCAGTTTGTCTATATATACAACATAACTTACTTGGATTTTGATTGGTATTGGATTTATAGATCAAGCTGGGAAGAACTGAGATTTTGATTGGTATTAGATCTATAGATCAAGCTGAGAAGAACTGACATCTTGATACTACTGTGTCTTATTATCCATGTATGCGAATATCTCTCCACTTAGATTTTCTTTTGCCACAATTTTGTGATTTTCCTTATATAGATCTTATACATACTTGGTTAAATTTATACCATAGTATATCATTTTTGTTGCTTATGTAAATGATACTGTTTTTTAATTTCACATTCTAACTGTTCATTGCGTGTCTATATAAAAGCAATTGTCTTTTATATGTTAATCTTGTATCCTGAAACCTTGCTATGATCATTTGTTCTTCCAGGAGTGTTTTGTTGTCAATTCTCCAATATTTTTTATGTAGATAATTATGTCATTGTGAACAAACACAGTTTATATCTTCCTTCTCATTCTTTATATATATATTTTTCTTATTGTATTAGTTTGGATTTCTAATATAATGTTAAAAATCAGTGCTGAGACCTGTCTGGGTGGCTCAGTTAGTTGGGTGTCATCCTAAGCGCCAAAAGGTTGTTAGTTTGATTCCCAGCCAGGGCATCCCTGGTATGGGGCATGCAGGAGGCAACCAATCACATCAATGTTTCTCTCTCTCTCTCTCTCTCTCTCTCTCTCTCTCTCTCTCTCTCTCTTTCTTTCTATCTAAAAATCAATAAATAATTTTTTTAAAGTGGTGAGAGGGGACATCCTTGCCTTGTTCTTAATGATAATAAAAAAGCATTTATTACTATTAAGTGTGGTGTTAACTAGGTTTTTATAAATTTTTTTTTTTTTTTTTAATCAAGTTGAGGAAGTTCCCCTTTATATTTGGCTAAGAGTATAAAGGGTATAGGAGGGGGGATAAATGGTGATGGGAAAATTTAAATTAAATCAAATTAAAAAGAGTATTTATCATAAATGGGTTTGGGCTTTTGTCAAATGTTTTTCTGTATCTACTGAGATGATTATATAATTTTTCTTCTTTAGCCTGCTGATGTGATGGATTACATCAGTTGATTTTCTTCCAGATAATTTTAATAGCACTTATCTCTAGATGCACACATACACACAATTTTGTTTCTTTTTTATTCCCTGTCATCTCCATTGAACTGTAAACTCAAGCACCTAGTATACTATGTTCTCAGTAAATATGCGTTGAATGAATGAACTATTCCCCACTTACATTTATTCATGTAGATTGAGAAGCCACGGGAGGAGGATGGCTGTTTATTGGAGTCCAGGAACAGCACAGAGAAGGAGAAAACCAAAGGGATATATCATGGACTCAGGAACAAAGAGAGCTGCTTTGGGCCCAGGTGACAGAGTTGTAGAGAAGACTTACAGATGTTGTAATTACAGATGTTGTAATCCACCAGGTGGGAGCTCAGAGGTATGGTAATTTGAACATTAAACATGACCTTCTTTGCATCTGCAGGCTGCATGGGGGGTAAGGCAACATACAAAAGAATCAGAGCTCTGCTTGACATGCTTTAAAATATGCCTAGATTTAAAAAAAATCCCAACCTGTTTGCGTGTTGTTGTTTTCAGAGTGGCTTATCTTTACTTGAGTCCTAGTTCCTGGAAACATCAGTTCCATTTGACTGGTTTCACAGTTTAGATGTATTGCCTAACAGGACCTGGCTGGCAGATCCTTCTTCTGGATCCAGTGTTCAGAACATCTGAACTTCTGTAACCCCAGAGCCCCCCAGGCCAGAAGGAGCCCTCCAAGTAGCATGTTCCTTCATCTCTAGCCATGATTTGGCTTATATTACTAATATCCATCATCTAGACCCCTGTCTGCTGGCAATGACTTTCACCCTTTGTTTTCAGAAAATCTTCAGTGTTCAGGTTGGAAGGATTCTGATTCTTGCTTCATATTTCTGTCCATTGCAGCTTATAATGAACACCTGTGGGATTTTCCCCCCCTCCAAAATCTATTGACCCATCTTGAGCTGGACTGGCGTGGCTCAGTGTTTGAGCATTGACCTATGAACCAGGAGGTCCTGATTCAATTCCCGGTCAAGGCATAAGTCTGGAATGTGGGCTTGAACTCCAGTGTGGGGCTTGCAGGAGGCAGCCAATCAGTGATTATCTTTCACCATTGATATTTCTATCTTTCTCTTTCCCTCTCTTTTCCTCTCTGAAATCAATAAAAATATTTTTAAAAATATTTAAAAAGATCTTAAATTTCCTTTGGAGAGGTATTCTTTCTCCATTCTAAGTTCCAGTGGTTCAGGTGGATTGACTACTGCCACCTCTCACAGTAGGTCCTAATTGGCCTAAGCCCATCAGTGTGTGACCTAACTATAGGCACTGGGATTGGTACAAGTATGATCATATGACCTAATTGGACCAACAAAAGTCAGACACAGGACTTTGTGCATACTGTTGAGACACATTCACATACACACACACACACACACACACACACACACACACACACACACAGGCTCTCTCTTCCTGGTGGCTATAGATTGCAATGGATGAAATGTTTGAGTGCAGATATAGCCTTCTTATGCCCTTAAATGAGGAAGGAACTTGTCAAAGACAACACATTAGGAAGAGCAGGGACTAATAAAAAGACAGAGAAAACTGGGTCCTGGTGACATTGTTCCAAGCCCTGTATGAAGCCTGAAAACCATTCTGCCCCCTGCCTTTATCAGTTTTGTGATCCACTAAATTCCATTTCAGATTAGTCATTTTAGGTTAGATTTTCTGTGATTTTTCAGCCAAAAGAAGTTGTGAACAATATACTATTCATTTTGTCTTTAAACACTGACAGCACAATGTTCCTTGCTAGCTTTATCTTCTGTGTGTGCTGGCATAGCTGCTAACGTCGAGTACGTGGTCCTAAACTCTGATTTTCCCATGGACTTAAGATTTAGAGATCTCTGATGGCTTGATTTTGGTGTCCTCTCATCAGAGCACCTGATCCTGGTCCCACAATTTCACAGTCCACCTGCAGTGCTATCTTCTGAGCCACTGACACTGTCTTAAGCCAGACTTCAGACTTTGGTTTTTACCCTGGCACTTCCTAGATTCCATATCTGGAACAAGTTTCAGTAGAATTATTAGAACTCACTCAAAACTATCCACAGAAATAATTTTACCCCACTCAACCTTTATACTGATCTGTGTATGCTCAGAACTCAGTAAACTACTGCAAGCAATTTTCTCTTTGAACCATGTTGCATACATATGTTTTTGCCTGTCTGGCACCTCTTTGAGCCTGAGAAGCCTATTTTACCTGACAAACCAAGTGTTATTAACCCGGAGGGAACAGGAGAGACGAGAAGAGGGGACCATGGTGCATGTTTCAATGGGATGCTTGTGCTTCTTTCAGGAGATGTGATAAAGACTGCCTGGAAGTCACACCAGTTTCATCCCAACTTCTAATATGAGCTGAAAGTCTGTGCACTCACATATGTTGGTAAAAGCCAGTAAATTATCACCAACCCAGCATCTCAGGGTGTCTGTTCCTGCTGCATAGACACTCAAATTCCCGACACTGTCTGGAAGCAGAGGTGCCACCCAGGAAATAGCACTTCATCCTTGTGGATTATCCTGTAAGACGGAGAGAATTGTGAATTATCTTTTCTAGCTTTGTAGATGAAAGTAGCAAAAATTGAGAGTCATAAGACCACAGAATGTGTGTCAAAACCTTAAAGAGCTAAAATTAGCTACACTTATTCTTCTAATGTGTAGAAAAAGGAATCAAAGTCCATAGATGTCAAGTGACTCGCCCAACATCACACAGTGCATTGATGGCAGAGTCGGGAATGAAGATTTTGGTATCCTTATTCCCAAAGCAGCACCTTTTGGATCACATCCTTTGGGGCTTTATAACCAGCAACCAATCTAATGTTTGAGGACATATTACTTTCAGAAAAAGTTCATATTTAATTCTTCATATAAGGAGGTGTATATGTTAGCTATTTTAAGGTACCAAACTACATCAAACTTAGTGACTTTAAGACACAATCATTTATTAGTTCTCACAAGTTCACTGATTGGCTAGACAACTCTTCTGGTATGGGCTGGGCCAGCCCACTCTCAACGGTGCTCACTCATGTGTCTGCTGCCTGAGGGGGACTGGTTTGTCTAGAGGAGCTCAGTTAGGGTGGCTCCTCTCTGCCCTTTGTGTTCTTTCATCCTCCGGCAGGAAACTTGGGCTTGTTCACATGACAGCTGGGTAAGTTTCCATGAGAAAGAATGGGAGTATCCAAGGTCTCTTGAGAGGTAGGCTAGGAACTGGTACTATCTCACTTCTATCATTATCTGTTGGCTAAAGCAATTCCTGAGGCCAGCCCAGATTCAAGGGGCCAGGGAATAGATTTTAATCCTAGATGGGAAAATGTGCAAAGTCATATTTCAAGAGGCATAGATGCAGGGAGAGAAATAATTGTGGATTTGCAGACATTATACCAAGGGGACATGATGGTCTTTTGTTTCAAATAAAGGGCCTAATTCACTGTAACTCTTGGCATAAACACAGCAGGAGCTCAATGCAGACATAGCAATTGAGTTTTGCCATTTCACCGTTTACTAGTATGAGAGTATATGTGGGTGAGTTTATAATGTGTGGATCTATAGAGTTGTGTGTGAGTACATGTGCATATATACATGTGGATTTATATTCCTTTAGGTTTTCTGAGATGCAGGCTTCTGCAAGGACAATTTTAAAGACAGGACATTTCAGGACCACGGAGAGAAGCCTGGCCTGAGCAGGTAGGTTATGTTAGGTTCCCAGCAGAGACCCTCCCAAGTGGCAAACCATCAGTTAGTCTGTTCCTGGTAGCAGCAGCACATTGGGTAATCATTTTCATTTCTAATATGACAAAAGACTCAAATTTATCTGTACATAAAATGAGTTTCCTGGAAAACCATCTCAAAAGGAACACTAGGGAAGGGAGATCAGCTTTGGACACAGCCTCCATCAAGGGGCCTTTACCCTCAGGAACAATATTCATTTCCTGATCCCACAGGTGCTTGCTTACCTGAGGCTTCCTGGCCACCATCACTTCCAACATTTCAGTATGTCCTAACCCAGTGGTCGGCAAACTCATTAGTCAACAAAGCCAAATATCAACAGTACAACAATTGAAATTTCTTTTGAAAGCCAAATTTTTTAAACTTAAACTTCTTCTAATGCCATTTTTTCAAAATAGACTCACCCAGGCCATGGTATTTTGTGAAAGAGCCACACTCAAGGGCCAAAGAGCCACATGTGGCTCGCGAGCTGCAGTTTGCCGACCACTGTCCCAACCTATCCTTGCTTTGTAACTGAACAAAGTCTATACCTCCTACCTCAGCCACACTGAGATTCCAGACTTTGCCACAACTCGTATTAATTACTGAACAGGCACTTGGCTAGGTGCTAGGTATAAAAAGTGAAAACATCAGTCATGGCCCTGTTCATAGATAACACACAGTCTAGTAGGAAAGGAGACAATAACTACAGGAATAATCCAACACATAAATACACAAAACTGTGATTAAACCATTTGAATAAAAACAGCAGGATGCTTTTAAAAGAGAATAATAAGAAGAAGTCAGTTTAGATCCGGTGGTTGAGAAAGTCTGCACTGAAGAGGTGCAATCCCCACTGAGACCTATCAAGGGGCCAGCCATGTATAGGGAAGAGGAAGGACCATTCTATTAGGGGAAACAGTAGGTTACAAAGGGCCTAGAGCAAAAAAAGCTTAGAGCTTAAGCCTCTGAAAGAAGTTCAACGGGACTGAAATTTAGTAAATATGAAAGAGAAGTTCAAAATGAGATTGTAGAAATAGCAGAGGCCAAATGATTCTTGGTCTGTAGACTGTTATGGAGTTTGGATTTTACTATAAGAGCAATAGTAAAATAATGCAGTATTTTCTCAGGAAATTCAGATATGGCCACCTTTATCTCCATTGAGAATGCCTAGCTTAGCAAATATTCTAGGAAACAAAGAGGGAAACACCTCTTGTCCACCTCACTGTCTACAAAGTGAACAGATTTTAGGACAACTTCCTTGTCCTCATGGACTAACCCAGACACAAGCCCAGTAGGATTCAGCTGCCATGGACCAGGCCATATAACCTTGGATTTCATGTAGGTCCCCCTGCCAGGCCTGATGGGTTATTTTTTTTCTTTTAAGACTTGTTTTCTCTTATTCTCATGCACCATGAACCTAGGATGTGCTGATCTTAACCATTTCATCATCGATCAGTCCTGTCTTTGTTCTCACCTCTTCCTGCCTAGCTCGTGGATTTCACCTCCCCTCACCAATACTTCAAGCCTTTCAGCCAGAACAAACCTGACACTCCCCTCCTTTCCTCTCCTGGAGGTGCCCCCCTTTTCTCTTCCCTGGGCCCATTTACTTGCTAAATAGTCAAGTAACTCTACTTCTTGGGAAAATCTTGGCAAAGACCAATGGCTATCAATAACCACCAGTAACCCCTTTTATTCTTTCCTCAACCCTTTCTACTATCCTGGAATGGTAAAAAACAGTTCCCAAACATGTGTGTCTAATAACCTATATGCTGAGCATAATCTTAGGTATTTTCTATGCAATGCCTATTTAATCCATGTACAATACCGAAATACAAGGCTGGTAGGTTTTATTTTCAATGGTGACCACCATATCTCTTGTTTTATATGCTCTTCTAGACTCTTATCACTCCCCCATAAAGAGGGAGAGCTTAATTCTTTGCCTTTGAATGTGGCTGCCTTGTGAATCAGTTTTAATCAATAGAGTGCAGTGAAAGTGACAGTGATGTCTGAGGCTTGGTCCCTAAAAGGAGTACAGCTTTCCCTTGTTAGCTGGGGCTGTCATTTTTGGAACTCTGAGTTGCCATGTAAGGAGTTCACCCCTGAGACTATTCAGCTGGAGAGGCCATGTGTATGAACTCCAAGGAGCAGCCCAGCTGTGCTTGCAGCCGACAGCTGGCACTAACTGCCAGGCATGGAGTGAGGAGCATCTTGGACGTTCAGCTCAACCGAGCCTTTGGACAGCAGCAGCACCACCTGACATCTGACTGCCATCACATGAGAGCCTCTGAGCAGATCTGCCCAGCCTCACCTTCCCCAAATTCCTGACCCTCAGAGTCATGAGTGCTTGTTTTTAAACAGATAAGTCTTTGGATAGTTTATTACTAAGCAACAAGAACCAGAACAATAAGGATTATTACTGGCCTTGATTTATAGCTGAGGAATCTGGAGCCAAAAAAGGTAAATCTCTTGCCCACAGTCAAGGAGCTCATCATCCAAATCCTTAATCCTTATCAGTGGTGAGACTGGAGTCTTAGGGCTTAAATGTCATGAGACCTGTGCTGTCAACTCTGTATGCTGTCACTGTCCTTCTGTTCAGCAGTGATCAGAACAACTCCATTATGGGGATGATACAAGGTTCTTAGCTGTGGACCTTATTTTGGGATGGAACCCAAGGTGGAAAACTTCTGTTTCAGGCTCATATTGGGAATTAACCTCATGGATTTACCTCTGGCCTTCCAGGTGGATACACATGTCATGGATGGCCTATGGGTCCTGCCCACCTTGTCCACTAACTAGCAGGGGTGTTTCCTTCTCCTTCAGAAGGTGGCATTGACCACCAGTTAAGAACATGCTATTGAGTAGCCCTATGACCTTGGAGCAAGAGATTTTTCCAGTTCTCTGAACCTCAGGTTTCTCAGCTATAAAATGGGATGATTATAGAACCTAATTCATAAGGGTGTTAAAGGTATTAAATGAAATCATGTATATAAAGTTCTTATCACACTTCTTGGCAGTTGATATTTTCATTTAACTGTTCCCTCAGATCATTTAAATGTACAGACAGATACACACTGAGTTCTCCAAGCCACCTGACCCTCTCCTACTCCACCCAGCCCCTTTAAACGTGTTTAATTCACCTGATTATCCTCACAAAAGCAGTGATTAAAGATCGAGTCCCACCTTCCCAAGTTGGTAAGAAAATATACCCAGTGAGAGGAGGTGGTCTCAACACAGGGTCTTATTTCTTCGTTTGAAGGCAGGATTGTCATCACAGAATGATGAAGAATTTGGGTACTTAACTTCGCTGGCTCTCAGTCTCATCATACGAAAAATGGAAATGACATTGATTACTTCATGGCAGATGTGAGCAGTCAATGAGATGATGGATGCCAGAGCTTAGAGAAGGATTACAGTTTTCCCCTCCTTCTCTGCTCTCCTTTGGCCCACTCTCTAATGGGTGGCTAAATATTACATCTCTTCCTCCCTTCTTTCATTGTAACCAGAGGTCTCCAGGCTTGTAGCAAGGGCTTAAGGGGTTGAATTCCTTCTATGGACTCAAGCAAAGCTGGGACACTCTTTGTTCCATCCTCTTGGTGGGACTCAGAAGTCTCTCTTCTATCTTCAAGAGATAGGAAGGGCAGAGTTTGGAGCTTCAGTGGGGTTCTGTGCTGTCACAGGGACTTTGGGAAGCCCATGATGAAGCAAAGGATAGGAGCAACTTTAGGTCATGGGAAGAGTACTGGGTTTGAGAGTCAGAAGACCCGAGTGTCAAATCATGGATCTTTCCCTTTTTATCCATCTCTCTTTGGCACTGGTCATGAATTTCCACTTCTGCAAAAATGGAACAATAGTATGCTTGTCTTACTTATGACCTAATTATGAGGTTTGAAGAAGACAAGCAGGTGTGACATTATTGCTATTAGTCTTGAGTAGGAACTTAGTCTACTCTTGAAAAACAAAGACCAAATTAGCAGAAGTCCTCAGGCAGAAGTGGAGGGTAGAAGCCCAGCTATGTGCACTGAGTACCACCTTCATCCTCCTGGAGAGTAGTAAACTTTCTGCAAGAGTCCCATCTCTTGCCTCTGGGAAAGATAGCATCCTACTTAGCTCTGTAGAAGCAAGTCTAGACTTACCCTCTAGCTCATTGTCCACATCCAATCATCATCAAGTCTAATGAATTAAATGAGAATAATCAGTAATTATAGAGCATTTGCAATGTACCAGGGATGATTCAAGTTATTTACATGGACTATCTCATTTTATTCACAAAATAACTGATACGAGGTGGTTTCTTTTATCTTAGTTTGCAAATGAATAAGTCGAGTGCAGAGAGATTAAGTAATTTGTCTAAGATCACACAGCTGGTAAGGGATCCAGAAAGGCTTTGAATCCATCTCCCAATGTACTAAGCTCTCCCACCGCACCTACCACACATCATCTCTTGCCAAGATTCCTATAGCATCTCTTTGCTAGTATAACTGCTCCCGGTTTTCCCTTCTCTAAGCCATCCTCCATGCAGCTACAGAGAAATCCTTCCAAAACTCAGTTCTGATCACATCATTCTCTGGTCAAAGCCATTCAATGGCTCTCCATTTTTTTTGCAGGATGAAGTCCAGGCTTCTTCAATTGGCCCATAAATCCCTGTGCAATCTGGCTCCTGTCTAACTTTTTCCAGCCCGTTTCCCACTGAACCGTGTTCATCTTACACTCAGGGACACTGGGATGTTCTATACTTTTTCATTTTGCTTCAACTTAGTGCATTAAAATCCTTAATCCTCCTGAAATGCCTCTTCATCACCCGAAAACTCCTACTCATTCAACCCAAATGTGCAGCCCACCCTGACTTGCCCAGGCCCCTGGGTTCTGCTCCCTGTGCATCCTGGGCCTATTCCCACTATAGTGTCCATCACCTTGGAAGGCACCAATGTGTCTGAAGACTTATCTGTCCCAACAGACCCTGGGTTCCAATAGACAGATCCTCCTTAGCTCCCCCAGTGACTCCCACAAGGCCTGTTCAATAAGGCATTAACAAACGAGTGCTGAAAAATACTTTCAAGCATGAAGAATTGTCACTATTATTAGGAAGCACAGTGCAGGCAACAGTGCCCTCGGGACTCCAACCTATCACCTTGGCTTCCTACTCAGCCTCAGCAACTCTGCCTGGGTCCCTCTTCTTCTCCTAGGTGATACCCAAACCCAGAAGTGGATGGGTTTCAGCACCCAGACACACACTTTAACTTTCTCTTCTCACTATTTTAGCTCCTTGGACTCCTTCAGATGCTGCTTCTATCACCAACCCAGACCAGGTAGGGACAACTCTTGGTTCCCTTTTTAGACTTCCTGCTTTCTCAACTAGATTTCATTAAGACAGGCACAGGATCTTTAAGAGATGCATTTGTGAGCAACCAAGGGAATCAAAGAAGAAAGCAGTGGCTAGTGAAGGTAGTTTTTATGAACCACAGGCATCTGCTTGTATCTGTTCTCCATCCTAAGCATCTTAGACTCATTGGGAATGTTTGTGTCATGAATGAATGAATGCATGGATGGATGACTTGTTGAATCACACACGCTGACTCCATTCTTTCGTTGGGACATTGCTAAGAGCAGCTCTGCTGGGTCATGTGTATAATGGTTACTAGAAAACACTTAGCAGTACGTGCCTTGTCAGAGGGGCGGGAAGGCTGCTCCTCCAGGACTTCTCAGGGCACAAGATGCCTCAGGGCCTGGCCCCAGTCAAGGGGAGGAGACATGGGAAAGGAAAAACATTTTCCTGTGCCCGAGACTGGAATTTCAATTGTCCACTTGAAAGGGAGACAGGCCATCATCATCCAGCTCATCTCTGCGCCAGCCTCAGGATAGCCCTGTGAGAGCTGCCAGGGAATCTGCCAGGTGTTTTATTTTTCACTTGGTGTGTAAATGATATCTAGCTCCTTTTCTGACCAGAGGAAGGTTTCTGCTTAATTCGGGCTCTGGAGAGATGTCTCCAGCAACCCAGAAACCCACAGCCACAGCGGTGAGGTTTATCTAATTGTACATGCAGACCCACCTCTCCGTTCTGCTTCAGGAGGCTTTGCTATTTATTGCACACCCCGCAATGCACGAGCTGTCACCTCTTCTGTGAAGCCTTCCCAGCCACGTGGTTCACAGCCTCCACTGGAGCCTCCTGTCTCCCTGACTGCATCACCCACACACAACCCAACCAGGTACCCATTAGCTTTCACTACATAATAAACATCGCATAATGTGTGGGCTTAAAACATTAAGCATTATGAGCTCATAATTGGGTGGGTGGTTATGCTGGCCTCTGATGGTTTCAGTCATCTGCCAGCGAAGTTCTGCTGGCCGGGGACATGGGGCCACTGCACCACATGCCCTTCATCCTCTTACAGGCTAGTTGAGCTTATCTGCAAGACAGAGACAGGATCTCAGGCCAGGGTAGAAGCTGTGGGGCCACATGAGGCCTGAGCTTAGAACTGGAGCAGTGGCCCATCTGCCCCATTTTAGCAGCTAAAGCAAACCGCAGAGGCCAGGGCTGATTCCAGGGAGGGGAAACAGCTTCCACTCTTGAAAGGAGGAGCTTCGAACTCACATTGCAAAGGGGTGGGCATATATGGAGGGAAGAAACCCATCTACACAAGGGGTCTGTTATCGCTGTGTTATTTCAACTTGAACCTGATAAGAAGTAGGTCTGAGGCTGAAATCCGTGAACACTGGCTCCAAGTTCACTGTTAAGAGAAAGTCTACCCTGTTTCCCCAAAAATAAGACAGTGTCTTATATTAATTTTTTTCTCCCAAAGTTGCGTCAGGTCTTATTTTCAGGGGATGTCTTATCTTTCCATGTGCTAGGTCTTATTTTCGGAGGATGTCTTATTTTCGGGGAAACACGGTAGTATTTCACTAATGTCTTTGGTATCCTCAGACCCAGATTTGAATGATGTCTCTGCTGCTTACTCTTCATATGACCTTGGGCTAGTCACTTGCTCTTTTTGAGCTTCAATTTCCTTTTCTACGAAATAATGATAGGAATAATTCCAACCCCACAAAATTGTAAGAATTAAGTGAATAGGGGAATAAAGCACCGGGCCTGGCATGGTGAAGGCTTAATGAAAGTGGTGTTTATTATCCATGTTTTCATTAAAAACAACAATCATTATTTCACTTGCCACAAAGTAAAGCAATGGGATCTTCATCCCAAATTCTAATACTGCAAGTTCCTCAAGGGCAGGGACTGGATGCACAAAAATATTTATTGCATCTTTATTTATAATAAGAAAAAATTTGAAAGCCGCATAAATATCCAGCAATGGGGGGTTAGTTAAATGAATCTGAGTACACCGACCCAAAGGACTGCAGTAGAGTCACTTAAAATGATGTAGAGCTGTGTGTGCTGACATTGAAAGCTGAACATGATGTATTGTCAAGTGGGAAAGAGGGTTGCAAATAGTCCATACAGTACAGAGCCATTTATGTAAAATATGCTTATGTGTAGTTATACATGTATTGATAGAAGTCTTGGTGGAAAGACTTCAAGTGTTTATGTGACTTATCTTCATGGGAGAGTATAGGATTTCCCCCCTTTTATCATAGTTTTTCTAATTCCTATCCAATAAAATGGGTTATTTAACTAGTTGTTTTTTGTTTTTTTTTAATTACAGTGGGATCCTGGCTGGTGTGGCTCACAGGTTGAGTGTTGACCTATGAACCAGGAGGTCACAGTTGGATTCCTGGTCAGGGCACATGCCTGGGTTTCAGGCTCGATACCCAATAGGGGGCATCAAGGAAGCAGCCAATCAATGATTCTTTTTCATTACTGGTATTTATATCTCTCTTTTCCTCTCTGAAATCAATAAAAATATATTTAAAAAATAATAAAAAATTGCAGTGGGAGAGTCACTCTGGTTCACCATTAAGGCTTCAGAACCAATGCTATGTATCAGGCCTTGAACTAAGAGTTTTTGAGCCTGTTAATGTTAGGCTCTGTGCTGAGTGCCTGGTTTGGTGAAACTGGCTCCTCCATGATTGTGGGGGATGTTCCCCAGGATTTCTTCTGGGGCCATAAGAAGTTTACTCCTAACACCCATCTTGGAGCTATTTTCCCTGAGGGTACCAACAGCTGCTGCTTTCTCTTCCTGCTCCTCTAAACACTCCCAAATGCCCCCATCCTATGTTGATGTTGGGGGAGAGATGGGTCAGTTTGTCCTCAGGGGCTGCCCCATTCCCCATCCATGCAGCCTGAGAAATGGGGACTGGACCCAGGTGCCCAAGCTTACAGTCTGGGCCACAGCAGTGGATGGGACCTGGGGGCCTGGAGCAATGGCTGTGGGACTCTAGCTTGCTGTCTCACCTTCACAGCCTGTGCCCAAAGGAGGTACCAGTCAAGAACAACACTACAGTACAGACCTGAAAGAAAAGGAAACTGACTCCCCATCCTATTTAGAAAGGCTGAGCTATTTAAAAATCACAAATGTCCATTAGTCATAATGTCACCCAGGAGAGCCCTCATGCCTCAGGGAAATGAACAGTCCCCTCTGGATACCCCTGTTTCTCCCCTTTCACCTGAACACCAGCAGACTCCACTCTGGGCTCTGGGCACTTTTCTGGGCCCTAAAGCACGTCCATGAGGTCCCTTCCTTACTCACTGACACAGTTCTCCTACAGGGGCCTTGTGCATCAGTGTGTCCTCTACCAAGTCAGCCAAAAGCAAAATTACCAATCCCAGCCCCTCACACAAGGAAGATATTTGGTACTTTCTACCAGAAAGGTGTTTGTCACATCCCAAACTATCACATATGGTAAAACGGGTTACTTTGAGGTTATTACGCAGGTAATCCAAGGCCTTCGCTAGATTCGGGCAGCTGGGAAAGACTGGGAGGAGCTGATGAAATGGCAAAATGACTCAGGGTTCAAGGGACACGGGAACCAGGGGACTAAGATGCTTAAGAAAACAGGGTTTGAGAGTCCAATATATTGGTTTTTAAACAATTTAGCTGAGGCATCTCCCTTCTACCCCTTTGGGTAGACCCACAGGCCATTTCTCTGGTTACTCACAGGGAAGTGTGGTGGATATGGCACCCACCCTCAGTATGCCAGAATGCAAAAGCTGTGGGCGTGTGTGGATGTGATGTTGAGTCACAATATTGTTAATTACGAGGATGTGTAGGAATCAAGGCAAACTTTCTCCCACCCCCATTTACTGACAATTAAGGCAGGCTGGCTGTGAAAATTCCCAGCCATCATTCTTTCCTTTTCCAGCTCCGGTAATTGGGTTAGAATGGCTCCGTTAAACAAGCATGCCTCCAGACTGAAGCTAAGTTAGAGTCCTTTATACATTAGGCAATAAATTGGGATACATTTGCCCATCTGCTACCTACATTTAGGATATCTGAGATTTTGCATGAGGCACCAAGATATTCAGCAAAGCCCAGACTTCTGTGGTATCTATGTTGCTCGGAGGCATATGGCAGTGTTGGGACCTCTGTCTGTGCTTTGTAGGAACCCCCTCAGATGCCTCCTCTGACTTGGCCATCTATTATCTGTGTGGCCTTGGACAAGTAGCTCAGTCTCTCTGTGTGTCTCAGTATTGTTATCAGCAAAATGGGAATAATAAGAGCACCTGGCTCATATGGTTGTCATGAAGTTTAATAAGGCAATTCCTGTGAAGTGCTTAGAACGCCATCTGGCAGAGAGAAACTCAGCAAACGTTAACAACACGACTGCTACAATTAAAGTTTATAAAATTCCAAGAACACAAAGGCATCACAGTGCCAAATGCCTTTTGGATTAACACAAGGCCAATGTGGTATCCATGAGCTCTCTCTTCGACAAGGTGGCCTCCCCTGCCACACTTTTTCACTTAACCCAGCTGTGTGTAACCCAAGTCCCTGCCCAACTCCATGCCTGCATGGTCTCAGTTGGATGTGGCTGGAGGAAAATCCCTAATGGTGCCCACTGCTGACTTCTCTCTCTCTATTTATGTCCACTCACAGGCCTTAGTGTCACCTGGTAATTATCCTGCATACTTCTGGCTCATGTTCTCTCCCCTTCTCCAAGAAAACTATTTTATTCTTCTTTCTTCCTCCTTCTCATGCTTAGCTATAACCTTGCTTCCTAGTTCCTTGAGAAAATAGAAACACTCAGTATAGCTTTCACAGGTTTCCAACCTTCAGCTAACAGCTTGATTGACACCTGTATCTTTGCCCATAAGTGCTACACTTCCTACTGTTGGACTGCACGTACTTTTGTCATTGGGCTCATCCCTTCTGTCTGGGAAGGATGCCTGTCAACCTGAAAATATGTCCTTTATTTCTCTCACACAGATTTTCTTTTTATTTTGGACCATTCTCATAAGCATTCAAGCTCTT
Source organism: Pipistrellus kuhlii (assembly GCF_014108245.1). Classification (NCBI taxonomy): domain Eukaryota; kingdom Metazoa; phylum Chordata; class Mammalia; order Chiroptera; family Vespertilionidae; genus Pipistrellus; species Pipistrellus kuhlii. The sequence continues at coordinate 175,100,894 of NW_023425515.1, read as the reverse complement.
GATTATACCTCTTTCACCCCAGATACTGTCCTGTTTCTCCACTCTCTTTTTTTAAAATTTATTTCAGAGAGGAAGGGAGAGAGAGAGATAGAAACAACAATAATGAGAGAAAATCAATGATTGGCTGCTTCCTGCATGCCCCACACTGGGGATGGAGACCACAACCCAGGCATGTGCCCTTGACTGGAATTGAACCTAGGACCCTTCCATCAACAGGCTGATGCTGAATTCACTGAGCCAAACCAGCTAGGGCTCCACTGTCTTTACAGTAGAATCTTCAGAAGCATTGCCTGTACTTGCTCTACCTATGTGCTCTCCTCCTACTCAACCAGCTTCCATTTCTATGGCTTGAGCACTTGTCATGGTCCTCAGCACCTTCAAGTTGACATAGTTGATGATTCCCTCCTTCCTAAGAGACTTTCTTATCTTCATTTCTGATCCTTCTGTTGTCTTACTGGGCAAGAACTCTTCTCAATCTCCTTTGATGGCTCCTTCTTATGTCTCTTGCCTTTCAACATTGAAGGGCAGTTCAGCTGTCTCAGACTTTTCTCTGTCTGGACTAGGTTGTTTTATCTGATCTTGTTATTTTAAATACCCTATCTAGGCTGATGACTTCCAAAGGTAAATCTCCATCTCCAATATTGCTTACTAAACATCTCCACTTGAATATGTATGGATATCTCTAAGCTAAAGTATCCAATACTAAACTCCCATTACCACTAGCTTCTCTTAAAGTGTTGCTAGCACTAAAAATGGCAACTCTCTTCTTTCAGTTGTTAAGGGCCCAAGTCTTGGGATTATCTCAACTCCTCTCTTTCTACCTTTCATATCCAATTGGTCAGCAAATCTCTTTTAAAATTAAGCCAGAATAAGACTACTTTCTACCACTGGCCAAAGACATTATCATCTTTCAGCTGGAATATTCCAATAATCTTTCTTATAGACTTCATATCTGTATGTCTGCAGAATACATGTGTTGAAACCTAACCCCCAATGTGATGGTAGGGAATATGGAGCTTTTGGGAGGTGAGAACCCAAAGATGGAGTCTTCATGAATGGGACTGTGCCCTTATAAAAGAAGCCCCAGAAAGCAACCTCATTTCTCCCACCGTGTGAGAATACAGGGAGACAACATCTTTGTATGAACTAGGAAATGAGCTTTCACCTGTCACTGAATCTGCCAGCACCTTGACCTTGGACTTCCTAGTCTCCAGAACTGTGAGAAATAAATGTTTATTATGTTTACCCCATCCAGACAAAGACAGCCTTTTAATTGATCCTCTGGATTTAACCACAGCACTTCTCTTAAAAATACATATCAGAGCACAGCACTTCTCTACTACAAACTCCCTGAGCTTTCCATTCCCCCTTGAGAAACGGTCAAAGGCTTTGCAATGGCCTAAGAGGGCAAAGGCCCCACTGCCTTCAGGACCTCAGCTCCTTTGACTCTTGCCAGCATGCACTCTAGTCTAGCGACACTGGCCTTCGGGTTCATTGAATCCATCAAGCAGACATCGACCTCAGAGTCTTTGCATTTACTTGATATTCTCTCTCTCTAGAAAGCCCTTCCTCCAGACATCCACATGATTTATGTCATTCAGGTCTTCATGCTCATGTCATCACTTCAGAGAGAACTCCGAGATATCTTCTCCCCATTTCTCCCCATCCTGTTATCCCCTCCACAAAGGTGAAACATTTAATATTTACTTGCCCACTACTTGGCTGGAGTTTCACTTTTTAATGTTCTTCTGACTGGCCTATCTCACAACCCATGCTGACATCTGAGATCTGCTGCCTAGAGGCTTGGTGAAAATGTCCATTTTGTTGCACTATTATTATCAGTTATTGAGAGTGTCCTGGCAGAGGCAACAACATTGGCAAAGGTAAGGAAGATCCCAGGGTGGCTGAAGAGCATCCTTGGCTTAGAGGCTCAATTGCAAGGGCTCTGAGCAGCATCTCAAGTTTGCCCTGACCAGTTGTGTGAGCTTAAGCAAGAAATATGACATTCAGGGCTGCTTTCATTTCTGTAATACTAAGCTCTATTTCTGTAAAATAGAGACATTGATCTCATAAGTATATTATGAGGATTGAATGCAATAAACATCCAGAGCACTTAGAATTGTGCCTGGCATGTTAGGTGTTATTATTGTTATTATGTCTTTACTGTTTCATTATAATTATCAGTCATCCTTTGCATATGACCTTAGTTCAGATAACTTTTTCTTCTAGACAGTTTCCACCTTTCTCAAACAGTCCCAAATGGCATGCCACACGACCCTAAGGCAGATAGCATTTCTTTTTTTTTATAGATTCTGCAACTCAATTGAAATCAAAGCTTTGGCCTTGTAGCCCAACTTTTCAGATGGCCTGTGTTCTGAGTACTTTAATGTTGGTCAGCATCAGATTCATCTGTCTCCTCTTGCCCTACTTTCCCATAATTGCACTTGCTTCTTGCAGCTTGGGTCAGAGTTACATGCATTGGATCAGACATTCTGAAAGTCCTCACTTTTCCAGGAGTTTCTTGTTCACCCATGCTGCAATTGTCTTTAAATTTCAGCTTAGAATGAGAGCCAGGAGTCTCTCTGAAGCCTGTCAGAACCAACCCTTATGAATGAGAAGAGCAGCGTGGCCAAGCTCTCTGATGCTCCCCGTTGGCCTTCCTCCCTCAGGCAAGGAGGTATCCTTCCCTGCTCCTCTGGGACCTATTGCAGACAGCAAGGGGTCAATAAGATAGCCAGAAGGTCCACCAGTTCAGGCTTTCTGGAAATAAGAAATCTCTACAAGCAAGGGAATCTCTCAGCCCCTATCTGATGGCTTTTCACTCCAAACAACATGCAACAAACAGACCTTCCAATGGGACAAAGGGATTCTGACAGCTTGTAGAGTTCATTGTGGTCACGATGTGAGCTGAACAGAGCTGATCTGCTGCTGACATCCCTCTGAGGCATCCACCTAGACACACAAAAGGAATAGGTTTAACCCTTCACAGAGCCTGTCTTCAGTTGAGGTCTTATTATGTAGTAAGTACTGAGATCAGCATTAGACACACCAGCATAGATAAGTCTGCTTCTTTCCTTGAGGACCCCCTGGTCTGTGTATACAGCAGTTTATATAATAGTGTTCAAAATGCTGCAGCAGAGGTGAGCAGTAAGTATTATGAGACCACAGAAAAGGAAGGGGGCAAATTTTGCCTGCTGGAGGAGGGTGAGTCAGAGGTGGCTTCATGGGAAAGGGAACAAAACAGTCTTGAAAAATCAGAGAATCATGAGTATGTTAATAAGGTTATTTTGGTTGTAACTTAAAAAAAAAAAACACACCAAAAAACTAGACTTCTTAGTTTAAATAAAAAAAGAATTATTGTAAGGGCCACATTTGTTTCAAGGAATCCAAGCTGGATATGAAAAAGTTAATCTCAAGAATGGTGAAAATGTAGAAATTATGGAGCCTTTGGCCTCAAAAATCTAGGATCATTCTAGAGAGTGTACATGGGCATAACTCTCCTCCACCAACTCCTCATCTCTGCCTGTCTCAGACCCAAATTCCACATTTTTAGAAGAATTTGATTGGTCCAGCTTGAGTGAGTGGTACATCCCTGGTTTATATTGTGAGACCTGATGATCCAGCTTAGGTAGTTCAGAGACAGCCACTGAATCCAGGGAAGTTCCCAAGAAAGGTGATTCATCATGGGTTTGATGTCCCACCCCAAAGAGTGGCTGCTGCAAGGACAGAGGACATTTGGTTGGATGGAACAGAGGTGGCAAATGCATTGAGGCATGGAGCCATAGAGGTGCATGGTGTGATTGCAGCACACGCGTTTAGGGTCACTTTCTTTGTGCAATTTCTGTAACATTACATGTAGACTGAATATCCACTAATCATGTCACGTTTTGTGTGCATGAAGTAAAACTGTTATTTGTAATCTTTTCAGTTAATGTTGTTGGCTTACAAGCAAAAAGGCAATTTATTAGAAACCTATGAAGGGCCAAGGGTTCACAAATTGAAAGAGAAGTTAAAAAAAAATTCCACTTGGAATTGAAAGGACCTGGACACCTCCAGAAAATCTTGATGGCAGACGCCTCTCTTCCTTCCCCTGCTCAGCACTGCTAGAATGAATGGAGTGGAACAGTGTACAATATGTGTAATAAGGTTTCTATAGAGCTGGAAAACTGCAGTTTTGTTGTAACTTAAAGGATGAACATTAAAGAGCAAGTCATGTCTCTTTATGTACTTGACCTCGAACTCCCTTTCCTCTTTCTCCCTCTCCCTCTCTTTCTTAGTCTCTCTCTCTCCTGCCCAGCAGTCACCTCTCTTTTCTAACACCTTCCCAACTTCCTTTTGGAGAATTCTCTCTTTCTAGTAGGTGCTCCCATTCATTGCTGTGTGGAAGTCTTCTGAGTGATTCTGGAAAGGCATCTAATTCCCTAATAAGAGGGGAGAGGCAGGGTTGAAGTAGTCTCTCCCTCTTTCCCTTCCTCTTCCTTCCTGCCTTGAGCATGGGTGCTATGTCCAGAGCTGCAGCAATTGACTTGTAACCACGAAGAAAAATGCAAAAATAAAGACCAAGAGCATTTCAAAGGCCAGAGCACCTTTGACATCATCGAGCTGCTGAGTCATTTCCAGAATCTCCCACCCCCTAGGCTCCTTTGTGGTAGGAGAAAAGCAAACTCCTATTTGTTTAAATCACCCTTAATCAATGATTCTATTACTTGCAACTAAATGCACTGTGAAATAATACAGAGGCCTGTGGGAGTCTGGCTTGACCTCTCCATGCCTCTATAAGTACACAGCACAAAGTATACTACATGAGTGTACTACATAAAGGTTGGATGATGACCTTTCTGGGAGGCCAGCTCCAAAGGACAGTCATCTACTCATCCTGGCCCCATCCAGTTTTGTCTCCTTCTTGTTCTTGTAAAAATGCAAACCTTCTGCGATGCCATAAATGAGGAACAGGCAAGGTGGACCAGCAGAATCAGGAAGCAGAGCTTGGAAATATGCCCAAAGGAATAGAGAGGAATAAACTTTTGGAGGCCCATAGCCAAAGAGCGAGCTGGTATAAGCACTTCTGAGATATGAAAATAATATTGATTTTAAGATACAACCATAAATATAAGGGCCATTTATTGAACACCTACTTTAGTTGACCCTTGAACAACATGGGTTTGAACTGCATGTCTATTTATGCACAGATTTTTAAAATATATATTTTTTTCATTGATTTCAGAGAGGAAGGAAGAGAGAGACAGAAACATTAATAATGAGAAAGAATCATTGATTGGCTACATCCTAGATGCCCCTCACTGAAAATTGAGCTCACAACCCAGGCTGAAATATTACCAGGGACCCTTCAGTCCACAGGCCAATGTTCTATTCACTGAGCCAAACTAGTGAGGGTGACAGAGTTTTTCAATAAATACTATAAATGTATTTTTCTCCTCCTGATTTTCTTTTTTTCCCTCCTGATTTTCTTAATAAATTTTTTCCTTCTCTAACTTACTTTATTGTAGGACTATAGTATATAATACATATAACAAGGAAAATATATGCTAATCAACTATGCTATCAGTAAAGCTTCCAGTCAACAGTAGGTATTAGTAGTTAAGTTTTGGGGGAATCAAAAGTAATATGTGGACTTTTCACTGTGTGGGTTGAGGTCAGCACCCCTAACTAACCTCTCCACATTGTTCAGGGTGAACTGTATACACTTGGTGTTTCATAGTCATTATCTCTTTTGCACAATCACTCAGTAATGATTACTATTGCATCTATGTTTCAGATGAGAACACTGAAGATCAGAAAGGTGAGGTCACTTGCCTCAATTAGAAAAGGGAAGAGCCTGAAGACATGCTCAGCCTGTCTTGACTCCACTGCCCATGGATTCATTCTCCATGGAGCAGGGTATCCTAGGTGTGAGATGCTCCAGTGGGGGGAAATATAGGCAGGGGACAGAAAAGGAGGCAGCCAACCCTGGCCTTGCCTGAAGTTCACTGCACACTCTTCAGGTTCCAAAGAGTCCTTGGACTTCTACAGCCCTGAGACAATGGTTGTTCCTGATGATGGCCAGTCCGGATGCACATGTCAGTGCAGCCTTTAGTCTTGGTCCTCAGAGCAACCAGAAAAAAAAAAAAAAAGTTCTACAAAAAAAGTGTTCCTTTAATATGTGCCAAAGCCAAGCCTTGGCAAGTTGTTTGCCTGTGGAAGTCTGAGTCTCCCATTCACTGGCATTTTTGCTGTTGTGCTATGATGCAAGTCTCCTTGGATCGAGTGAACCTTGCACCCTACCCCTTCTATGTGTGGCTTGCATGTCTCTGGAAGCATCCTCATTAGATTGCTCTAAATGTGTCTGGAGAGCAAAGTCAGTTCATACTTCCTAAAGCCAGGACCATGGAGAGTTTCTTCCTGGTTTGTAGCATTTCAGAGATCCCAGACCCCTTAAAGCTGTTCATTTACTTTTCCCTGGGCTGTCTCAAGTCCTTTGGCTAATGGCTTACAATGGTGACCTTCTCTAGAGATTTGCCTTTGGCTGATAGGAAACCACCACTCCCAGCCTGGAGAAGCCTGGGGGTTACATTCCTTTCTCAGGAACATCTACTGACGGGCTGGCATGAGAGCACAATCACCTGGCCCCTTTGTCTCAGTGAATGACCACCTCGTTTGGTCTACACTGTGGAGCACCTCTTGGGTCAGGCTTTACCTAAGGCCACAGCCTTGTTGACTCTCCAGCCCATCCTTCTTTCTTCCTCCCTTTACAGGTTTTCCTAAAAAGCTCTCCCAACAATCATATGCAGCCAAGTCCCTCGGGGTCTGTTTCTAGGGAATTAGACCCAAGGCAACATTTTGCAGATGGTAAACCTTGGGTACCACTTAGGGACTATTGCTTGAGATCTATTTGAACCCTATAGACAAACAGTCCCTCAGCCTCACAGTCTTGTGTCTATGGCTGTGCACCTCATAGTATACTCACTCACCTCCACTCTCTCTCATTTCCAGACTTTCCTACGTGCCCAGACTTTTCCCAGAACACTTCTTGTGCCTCCCACCTGAACTGCAAATGAGATCTCCCAGAGGACACTGCTGCCTCTGCGGTCTTCTTGAGTCAAGGCTGCTCATTCTGCTAGGTCACAAAAGCTCAGGTCAGCATTCTCCTCAACTGTTTGGCACTCAGGTAGATGTCCTGCCTGGATCTCTGTAAGAATGAAATAAGGTACCTATCATATACACAACTTCAGAGTACATCTAAAAGAGCTTTATGAATAGGGATTTTAGAGCTGTTGTCTTCATAACCATTTCCAAGCCATACACCTCCACCATCCCATTAAAAAACATCTCTTTTGTTTCTTATGCCATTTGGCTATATAATTAAAATCAACAATGGCATACCTTTGACACAGTAATTCCTTTTCATATAAAAATATTAGTGCAAGTTGAAAGGCCATATGTAAGAACATCTGTAATGGCTTGCAACAGTACAAAAAATGGAAGTAATTTAAATATCCATCAATTGGAAGCTGACTAAAAATTGTAGTTTGCTGCACAGTGGGCCACCACAATCCTATTAGAAGAAAGCAGTAATGTTTTGTACTGATATGGGGAGAAATGCATGATATATAACAGTGCATCGAGCAGAAAAACTTATTGTGGACAAATACAGTATGATCTCATTTTGATAAGGGATAAAAATTAAAATATGCATATATTTATAAGATTAAGAGGATTATCCTAGGCTGGGCAATCCTTGGTCAGCAATGTCCCCACAGTTGCTATTATGGCCAAGGGCTCAGAAGCACCACACACTCTTCAAAGTTCATAAAGTAAAATCAGAAAGCATCTAGATCCTAATATCATATACAGATGCTTGCTTTGTCCTCCTGGTGAGTATATAATCAGTGGTGGTGAAATTCAACAAGCTCTGAAATCCCCATTCATAAAGCTCTTTTAGATGTACTCTGAAGTTGTGTATATGATAGAGACCTAACTTCTTACAGAGTGATTCAGGCAGGACATCTACTCTGAGTGCAAAACAGTTGTCATGAAATTCAGGCTTTATTGCCTTCTCTTCCTGTATCACCTTCCCCATCCCCAGTAGTAATTAAGCCAATCTAGCATCATCATCTCTTTTCTTCCTATTTCTTGTCACAGGGATTGGCGGAAGCATGTGGTGCAGAGACACCACTGGAAGAGTAGGGAGGTGGAGAGGGAGTGGGGGAGAAACTTTGACTTTGCACTGGTTGCTTTTATAATGTTTGACTTTGCTACTAGAGTATGTATTACATTTGTAATAACAAATAAAGATTAAAAATGAATTTTAAAAGTACCAATTGACTCACCATGCCTACAGTACACTTACCTAAAGAGAAAGCTCTGATATGGGGTTTTATCAAATGCAGTGACTAAGAACTGGGACTCCAGAATTTTATTTTCTAGATTCTGAGCCTACCACTTATTAGCTTTGTGGCATTGAGTAAGTTACTTAGCATCTCTGTAGACTGGATGCAGAGTTTTTGCCTTACACAACCCTGAGGGGCACCATTCACATAGACCACATTGAGAATGACAGCCACCCACAGAGCTGTGTAGTGCAGTGGCACTGGGAAGCCCTGCCTCTCTTTGTTTTCAGTTTCTTCATCTGTGAAATGAGGATATTAATGATACCCACCGCCTAGGCTTATTCTGGGTGTCTGGTGAATTAATCCATGGGATGTGCATAAAATTGTACCTGACACTTTGAAAATATACAAAAAATGTTAGCTATTATTATTATTACCATCTCCATCACCACCACCACCATCATTACCACCATTACCATCATTACCACCATCATTACCATCATCATCATCATCATCATCATCATCATCATCATCACTAAGAAAAGTCCATGGAGAAGTTCTGTGTCTTTAGATCCCAATCTAATGAGTGCAAACTACAAGCCAAGTTCTTTCTTCTGTCCAGAGGAAAGGACTTTACTTTTTCTCAAGAATGAAGGCCTTATTGGCTAAGGTCTCTGCTAAGGAACTCTTCTCCAGAGAGGCAATAGTACCTGCAGGAGATGGAGCTGATCTGGAAAGCTCCCTGAAATTGTGGAAACCAGAAAGGAACTCTCCATGGTCCTGGTCTCATGAAGTTCAAACTGACTACTCTCTCCAGCACTCTGACTATTGGCTTTGCCACAAACAACTTTATCGAGAAGGTCCCCTTTTAAGACTTTGCCTGAACTCTAATTATGTGTTATCCTTATTAGAAATATTTGAACTTTAAAGGATTCTTAATCCAAATTAAAATAAAATATCTTTGATGGTGAAATTTATAGACCATTAACAAAAGGGACTAATTTTGACTTAGGAGGTCTCCAAAAAGTTCACCTTACATGTGGCTATCTCCTGCTAACCCCAAGAAGCATTTGTAATTGTTATTCTTGCAAAGATATTTTTATGGTCTGATAAATATGTCACCTTGAGTCAAATATTCAGGAGCAGAGAGGAAGGAATGTGTCACATATAGCAGAACCTGTGTGAAGAAGTTGATGGTACCAGATCACCTCCTGGTATATTCTGCCACTGGAGTAGGACCCAGAGTGCTAACCCTTGGAGTTATAGGCAGGGTCCTAGGCATACACCCTAAAATGATAAAGAGGGAGAGAGTGGTAGGTTGTGGGAGACTCACCATTGCTCTACCCAGGGCTTATCTTTGGCACATTAACTTCTAGTTCTGGTTGGTACATAGGAGACTTGGGGAAAACACAAAAAGCCAGACATGCAGGCAATTCTTAGTTCTCAGACCAGGAACTTTCATTTATCTTAGATCTGGTTAGGGGTGATGGAGGTATGGGACAGGGAAAAAGCTATTCCATATCCATACCAGGCACTAGCCCTGAAACACCTTCATATGGAAGCCCTATTGGGGCTGATATTTATATCCCTGGGAATGAGCTGGCATGTTTTATATAACATCCCTCTCACCCATTCACTCATTCATTCCCTCTCTCTTTTCCCCTTCCTCCTCCAGTGCCTGTGAGTTCACTCAACACAACTCTTCTATCCATACTCCAGCTGACAGACTCCTGGGACACTACCTACCCCTCTTACATATCTTCCCAGAACAGGTAACTAAACACACACATCTAGTTGTTATCTGGAGACTTCGCTATTAGCTTCCATAATATCATTGTGCCTGAAATTATTTTATGCCTTTCATAGCTGCTACTGACACCTGAATAATGAACCAAAGTTATTCCAAGGATTGTGTCTCATGAAGTTGAAGAATAAAATCATGGACCAAAAGATGTAAGCAAAAGCATGGAAATTTATAATAAGCAGAAATTTATTATAAGTGCATGGGAGGGGGCCCAAGAATGGGTTGCCACTAAGGCTCACTGGTCTAGAGATTTATATCTACCCAAAGCCTGTTCTTTGTCTATCCGTGTCACTTTCTAATTAGTTCCCTCTACCTGCTTTGTCCAGGAGCAATTTTAAAATACACCAGTGCTCCTCTCCTCTTTTTTTCTCCTCCCCATCTCTTGTAACTTTCTGCATGTGTACGATAAGCATTCTTATCTTGTGGCATCCTATTTTTCTGCAAGACCAACATTTCTGTGGTTTGGGGTGGCTCCAACTGTCATTCCATATTTCTCCCTCTTTTCACCCATTATCATGTCTGCCTAATCCTGTTCCCAAGGGCTCTCACTATCTCTGATATTCCTAGGTAATCAGTGAAGTTTCTTGTTGTACCCACTTTAAGGATAAAGAAAGCTTAATTCCCTTCATCTATAAAATGGGAAGAATAAGACCTACCTTGCTCCACTGCTATGAGGTTTGGACATAATATTAGTAATGTTCACCTTATAGGACAATGTGCTCTATACACATTGTCATTGCACTATATCCAACCCCTTTCTGGACCATAAATTCCTCAAGATCTGGAATAGTTTATATCTTAGTTTTAAACTCACATTATTTAAGAGAGATCTTGCTCCTAGATAGAAGCTGAGGTGGCAATCAGCAACTCATAGAGGTCTCTTTTGAGATAATGGCCTTGTTCTGGCCTCCCACATCAAAGTATCAACTTATCGGAGTAGAATGATAATCATCATCATCATTTTTACTTATTAAGTGTCAAGTAAAAGTCTTGGACTGAGCTGAACATTTTGCAAGCATGGTGATATTAAAGCAATGTTGGAACCAGCCTAAGTTCAAGGTTGCAGAATAAAGAAAGGAGGGTATATCTACATATTCTCTACCCCTTAGATTTATTGACCCCTATCTCCAGGCCCCATTACTCTTGAGGTACATGCCTGAAATACTCTTACCAACCTAGCTTTCTTTACAGCTTAATTGCCTAGGCCAGTGATCAGCAAACCATGGCTCGTGAGCCACATGCAGCTCTTTGGCCCCTTGAGTGTTCTAACACCACTTCTTCAAAATAAACTCACCCAGGCTGAAAGCCAACTTCTGCGCATGGGCCATGAAGTTTCAATCACACTGTACATGCACATCTGTACGTGGTATTTTGTGGAAGAGCCACACTCAAGGGGCCACACTCATGTGGCTTGCAAGCCGTGGTTTGCTGACCACTGGCCTAGGCCACTTACTTGGAGTCTGCAGGAAACTCAGATCTCCAGTATTTCTGCTCCTCCACCTCTCTTCTCTCTAGCATCTCTAGCATTGAGTCTGAAATACACTGTCAAACCTTTGCTTAGATATTGACTTCTAGAAAACTATAATAATACTTATAGCAGTTACTGTTTATTGAGCCCTTACTAACTACATTACCTCGTTTGGTGGTACTATTATCATTTCCATTTTACAAGATGTGCAAATTGGAGTTAGGTCAGTTAGTCAAAGTCATCCAAATAATGAATGACAAAGCTGACAGTTGAACCTCTGTGTGTACCATCTCATAAACCTAGCTCTTCTTTGTTACATTTGAACTGTTTTGCCTTCACTGTACATCTCAATATTATCCCAACCATAGCATAAATGATTCAAGGACATGGGCTTTTCCCATGAAGGTAGTCTAATGCAGACAAAAAGGTGTGAGTTTTCCTAGTCATGAGTTTGGATGGGAAATATGTCTCGTGAAGATAGAGATATGGGCTGTCAATTGAGGTTGACTCACAGGAATAGGGTGATATATGGAATAGGGCTATGATGGGTTGAAAATTTGAGGCCTGAGTTAAGAATGTCTGTAAACAGACCTTCTGTTCAGAGGCAGGACCAATTGTGGTAGACATTACTAGTACTTATAAATATCTAATCCTCTTCTTCTTGGAGAGCTTTGAAGTTGGTGGTGCCATGTGACTAATTCTGGTCAAGGTTGTGAGCAGAAATAATGTGTGTCACTTTGGAGAAATGCAATAAAAAGCTCTCAAATGACTCTGCAGTCCTTTCACATGCCATGGCAAAGGTGTTAAGTTGTCAGAGTCACAAGATGGAAGCCCACCAGATCCATAAATCATTTGGAAGGGAAATGCCCTGAAAAGCCACTGAAACTCCGACAGACTTTACATAGTAGGAAACAAAGCTTTGTTGTGTTAATAAGCCACTGATGTTTTGAGGTTATTTGTTATCACAGCATAACCTAGTCTATTATGACTAATGCCCTATACTCCTCATACACTCACCTGACCTGAGGACTAACAGATTGGGACAAGAATGGCCAGTAACTGGCAATGAGCTGAGAGTAAAGGCCAGTAACTGGCAATGAGCTGAGCTGTAAAAATAACATGTAGTCAGTCCCAAGAATGGGGACTGAGCAGTCTCAAATGCCTCTTGAGCAAATAATGGTCAGGGATGTACACCAAGAGCAAGTGCCAGGTTTACACAAGGGCCAAAGCCAGAGGCAGATAACAAAGCAATATTTTGCATGCATGTTACCCAGGGTCCTGTGCTATCATGTGCAATTGCTGTAGCATTTGGCTTCTCCATAATGTGGTGAACTCCCAGAAGAAAAGTATCAAATCTTGTTCAGCTTGGATATTACCCTCAGTTCTTTGCTCTCTCCATTGTACATTTTGAGCTGAGTGGATCTGAAAAGCTTGCTGAGTTAAGGGCAAGTTGAATCTTGCATGAACAAATTCTGATTTCCTCCATGAGATTCCTTGAAGTTGACCTAGACATTTTCCATAGCTCAAATTATTTACCTATGAGATTATTTTATTAATATCTGTCCATCTCATGTTGAACTCCATGATGACAAGGCCTGTGTCCTGACTATTACTAGATTCTACCATGGGTATCAGTCTGTGGTAAGTGCTCAAAAAAGGTGTTGAATGAACGAACAGATTACTGATCAATGAATTCAAGGTGGAATATTTCTACTGCTTACCAAATGCATCTGTCTCCAGGTCCTTCTTTTACAGCCTTGCATTTGCCAAGTCTTAAAAGAAGTCATCTGATTCCAACCTTCTTGCCCTCAGTCTACTGGCCTCACTGACATCCTAACAGAGCTCTTCATTTTGAACTTCTTTGGCTTTTCTGGACAGGAGCAGAGAGAAATGGGCCCTTCATTTAGCTGATTGAACCAACAAAAAAGAATTTTGAGACAGAAAATGAATATAGATCCAGTGCAGCAATTAGAGGGGAAATCAATAGAACATCATCAACAGCATCAGACCTGTGTAAGTCGGTGTCTCCAAGGATGGATTGGCAGAGCAGCATTCATTTCATTTTTGTTTTCTTAACTTAATCCCCAACAAATAAAGAGGAATAGGTGTGGTGTGAGAGGAGGTAGAGGGTGAATGGAGAGGAAGGAAGAAGACAAGGCAGGATGGGTTGAATAAGAACATTGGATTCCTTCTCCTTACACCACTGCCCCTGTGCCATGTGGGCAAGCTCATAGGATCTGATCCTCACATAGCACCAGTTGGAGATTCAAATGAACCTGAGTTTGAATCTGAAACCACCATGTACTAGAAGTAAGCAGGGCTTAGTAAGTCACTGAGCCCCACTTACGCATCTGTAAAGTGGGGATTGTGAGGCTGCCCCACAGGGTTCTCATGAGGTGTCAATGAAAACCTTCAAAGCCCAGATAGCAGAGCCCTGCTGACCCCATTATAGATGCTGATTTTGCTCATGCTTCCTTGCCCTGCGATTTGACCCAATCAAAGTTCTTTTCTACCTTTTCAGCTTCACCTTGTATGAAGCTCTTAGCTTTTGTTGGGCCATAGGTGTCTTTGAGAGTTTAGTATTCAAATACAGAACTTAAAAGCATGAATTTGGGATTCAAAAAGATCTGGGTTTCAGTACCAGCTTTGTTCTTGCTGACTGTGTGGTTGTGGGCATGTGCCTGAGTTTCTTCATGAATAAAATGAAGATAACAAAGTAACTATCTCATAAGCTATGATAAGAGTTAATGTATGTAAATGCATCAGTGCTTAGAACAGTGCCTGGCACACAGTAATTTTGAGTAAATGTTCACTATTATTAACAAAAACAATGGAAAGGCCTCTAGTTAAATGCTCTCAGGCTCATGCATGCATACAATCTTATGAAACTGATCTCCAATTGTTATTTGATGATTGCTGCAGGATGACATCAGCCTGGCATTTATTACTATGTATTGTCTGGCCCCCTGTCTACAAAAGTGGGTCTGCTGGTTAATGCAGGCTCCACCCCACTATAATATGTCATCTCAAAACTCTGCCACTGGAAATCAATTCCATAGCTTTCAATTCTGTCCACTTGAAAGCCCAGATGAGGGTGTGGCTAGGCAGCGATTTTCAGCAGAGACTTTGAGGCCAGCAGTTTAAGTTCCAATGTTCAAGAGCTTAGCAGACTTTGATCTGCGCTGAGGTTGACTCCCAAAGGGTTGACCCCAGAATCAGGAAGGAGGCAGCCATAGGTTGCCCTGGTGATCTCAGGCTGAGGATGTGTTCTATGGGCTTGTGGGACCCAGGCAGTGGCTCCAAGCACAGGGGTATGGCCAGCCAGGACCAATGTATAGATGGATCTTAGGCGATGGGAGACAGGCCCTAGCTAACAACCCTGCCATGATTCAGGAGTTAGGAAGTAGAATGGAGAACCAGGGGCTGGGTCAGAAGCCTGTCATGAGGGCAGAGAATACAGCCAGGACAGGGAGGTGTGGCTTGCATAGGTTAACACATGGAAATTAGGGGAAGTGAGAACAAGCAAAGAACACCTTTGTCCTCACTTGTCACATTCTCAGTCACTTTCAGACTTATCTTACTTGCAGTTTTTATCTTTTCTACTCCCTGCTTTCAGATAAGTCTGACCTAATATTCATCCACCCACTCATCCATTGCCCCATCCATCATCCACCCACCTGAACTTAACTACAGTTTCACCACCTATTTTAGTAGTAAAGCTAAATCAACAGTCTGTACTTGGGTCCCTTAGGAGTTTCATGCAGTTGTTCCTGGTGTCTAAGGTTAATACAAAATGTCTTTGCATAGAGCAGCCAACCTTCTCTACCTTGAGACTGACAAAACTCCCTGGAGAGAGAATTAGGCAGGGATAGGCATGGAGAAGAGAACCTGGGGGTAAAATGGCCTCCACAGGGCGACAACCTCTGCTCAGAATCAGGTTGTCTTGGTGACAAGAGCATCCTTCTGGCTCCTGCAGGGGCAAAGAGTGGGGCTCTTCTTTTTTTATATATTGAACTTCACATAATAGAGAAGGGATAAAAGTCAGGTTTACTAATCATGCCACTGAGTCATATCTTCATTACACTCATTGTAAGTCCTGTTCTGGTCACAGAGATGCTTGGGGCTCCTCCCTTCCCTCCAACCTCAATGGTTTTATAACACTAATCACTTTGCATTGAGCATCTTCAGTGAAACTCAGGTGAGCTTCTCTGGCTGTCCACCTCAACTTCAAATGGGAGGCAGGTTTACATCAGACTCACCTGGGAGTTAGGTATCCATTCCTGATATTAATAATGCTAACAATTACAATGTTTTTGCTAATTCCACCAAGCCCAATTATTTTGGTCATGACATTTTACTTTATAAATACAGAAGTATTCCTCGGTTAATTCAGAAAATTTGGACTGCACACAGAAAAACACAAAGGAAATAAAAACCCATAATCCACCAACAAGTGAAAAGTAAATATGTGGAGAACGCATGTTTCTAAGTACACATATGTTTATGGTGCTATCTATATTGTTTTGTACCCTGCTTTTTTCACTAGACAATATCTCACAAACATGTCAGTAAATATTGTTCTATAACTTCATTTTAATGGTTCAATAGTATCCCATATTGTGAATAATCCATAACTTGTTTAACCAGCTGCCTCTGATTGGATATGCAGATTCTTTTCAGGTTTCATTAGCAGAAATAATTCTTTATTGACTGTATTTACACATAAATACTTACATCTATATTTGCTTTGATTAGTAAGGTAAATTCCTAGAAGTAAAACTGCTGAGCATGTATGTATGCACATTTTTAAGGCTTTTGATAGATATTGCCAAATTGCCCTCTACAAAAATTGCATCAATTTGAGCGCTCTCTCTCCAGCAGGGTATAAGAATGCCCAATTTTCCATAGTCGTTGATTTAATTTGCATATCTTTTTTTTTTCCCAGTGAGGCTGAATATTTTCTCATATGTTTATTGTCTATTTGTAATTTTTCTTTAGTGAATTGCCTACTTATGCCAATTGCCCATTTTTATGGGGTTGCTTATCTTTTCCGTTTTGACTTCTGAAAGCTCTTCATCTACATAACCTTTTCTCTATAGTATATGTTCATTATATTTTCCCCAGTGTGTCCTTTGCCTTTTAATTTTGCTTATGGTGTTTATTTGGACCCAGTGAAGATTTTATTTTAGGTAATCAAATTCATCAATCTTTCCCTTTATTGTTTTTGCCTAGAAATGCTTGAATGCTTAGTGATGCTTAGAAAAGCCCAAACACCCCCAAGTTTATATAAAAACTCCTCTAGCTGAAACCGGTTTGGCTCAGTGGTAGAGCGTCGGTCTGCGGACTGAAAGGTCCCGGGTTCGATTCCGGTCAAGGGCATGTACATTGGTTGTGGGCCTGGGGATGTGCAGGAGGCAGCTGATCGATGATTCTCTCTCATCGATGTTTCTAGCTATTATCCCTTTCCTTTCCTCTCTGTGAAAAATCAATAAAATATATATTTTTAAAAATAAATAAAAAAATAAACACTCCTCTAGAACATTCCTCTAATTCTTTTATGGTTTCAATTCGCTTATATTTAACTCTTTAACCTGAATTTTATTTTGTTGTATGCTATGCAGAAACACTTTAGTTTTAACTTTTTCTCCCAAATAAGGACAAACTCTCCCAGCACTATGGCATCCTTCCTTCCCTTGTGTGAAGCAGGTCTGTATGACTTACACAGTACCTAACATCGCTAGCTGTAACTGACTTCTCTGAGTGGGATGGTTGGATGAAGAGGGGATAGGAGCATGAGGCTTTCATCTCTGCCTCAGTTGGACCTTGCATGTTCATGTTATTTATCCAAAACTGTTTATGAAGTGACTGTCATGTGCATTCTGGGAGGTGCTGGGAATGCATACAGGGGATTAAGAGAGCATTTCTGCTCAGCATTCTTTAATATCTATGTCAGTTATATGGTGGATGTTGTGGTGTGCCATCCAGAATCCCCCTGTGAGGCTAAAGAACATACTCACCAAGTGGTTGGGAAAGTTGGCTGATGACCGATCAGTTTCCTCCCTGGGGTTTGCCTTCCTTCCCTCCAACTGTGCTGCCATACCCAAGGAAATACACCCTCCCCAGGTCTGCCCACATTTCTTAACTGGTCTATGAGAAATACACCCTCCCTAGGTCTGCCCACATTTCTTAACGGGTCTTAACTGGTCCCTTGCCTTAATTCAGGGCCACCCTAGTTCCAGAGCGCCTTGTGGAATCTGCTGAGGTCTCAGTCACAACTACTATATCCCAGCTCAATATCTCCCTCTGCCCTATGCTGTTTCCCTCATTCATTCATTCCCTTCCAGGTATTCCTGAGAGCAACCCACCCCCACTCCTGCACAATAAACTTCCTATATGCAAATCTCTATCTCCTGAGACAAGGTGTAAGGAGGTCCTGGTTTTTCTTGGCTGAAGGTGATGGATAGATGTGAGGGTGTCATTTGGGGACACAACAGACTGACATGGCAAGACTCCACTCGGCAGGCTTGGTGCCACCCTTTTCGCTCTCCTTCTAAGAACTTTATCCTTTAGACATTGCAGATCTCTGGAATTACATATTAAGCTCAGAGTACAAGAAGCACTTTTTAGCATCAAAATTGTGAGTTTTAGTTTTAGCAACAGAATTATGGTTTCCAAAGTCCTCTTCTAGACAAACTGGCACCAATTAGGCCCTTAGCTCAAGGACAAGATATTAATAAATGTCACAATTTAATTGGCTTATTCTCACCCAATCCCACCTGGTGGTGCTTCATATCCCTGATCTGAACAAAACTGGGCTCTTGTACTTTAGGCTTTAAGCCTTATGAGGTTCTTCTTGTAACAATATTCAGATAATTGCTTCTGTTTTTTTTGGCCGATGTTGACCAGAGTGATTGTATGAGCACCCGTGAATGTGCATGTGTGTTTACAGGGGCATAAAGCTTGACCCAGGGCAGGATTTCTCTTCTGATCAATCACCACGAAAGAGACAGAGCACCACTGTTCCTCCTGAGATGTCTCTATCTAATCACACAGTTTGCTTTTTCACTTTGGCTGCAGCAAACTCAACAGCTCCAGACAATGAGAAGATTTATTATCTTATATCACAACCCGTCCAGAGGTAGGGTAGTCCCCAGGTTGATTAATTCCGTGGCCCATAGATGTCATCAAGGACCCAGGCTGTTTTTATTTTTTTCTCTCTGCCATCCAACATATCTTGGCTTTGTATTAAGTCTGGCTCTCTCCGTAGCTGCAGCCATTTCTATGCATCATATCTAAACCTGTTGACAGTGAGAAAAATGCAGTACCTTCTTTTTCATGGGTCCTCTTTGAAGAGAAAGTAAGCTGTCCCAGAAGCTCTCCCAAAGATTTTCCTCACACTTTGCTATCTAGAATAGATTCCCAGTCACTGCCAGTAGGAATGGGAAAAGCAAGACTGATTTAGACTCATTAGGAAGCACCAGTAAGGCTGTGTCTCCTTCTCCAAAGGCACAGATCAATCTGGCTATCCAACACAATAAGGGTTCTAGTGGTAAGGAAGAAGGCAGAGGTGGGAATGGATTTTGGGGGTAAGCACTCACCATGCCTGCTACATTCACCAGCTCACGAGGCTAAGAGGGGCAAGAATGTTTTGCTTGAAGGTAGTCCAGGGGAGAGGTATAGGGAAAGATGGGAAGGTAAGAAGAGAGGATGGGCTTCATAATTCACAAGTGTGTGGGGACCTGAATGCCCTTGAGCCTGGCGAGCAACACTTTCTTTGTGCCCAGAACTCATCCTGTTGGTCTGCCCCTCACTAGGTGGAATCCAAGTCCTGGTCTGTTTGACATCAAACCTTGAGCACCTTCCTCTCTGCCTCCATTCTTAAAGGATTTCCTATAGTTGAGCAATCACAGGAGAAAGGGATATCAGGGAATAAGACAAAAAGATCCCTAAACAGCAGTCTTCTCTCTGAGCTACCCACATATTTTTCTAAGCCTTGGGGCTATCACACATGGGCCCCAAACCTTTAGACCAACCTTCAGCATAATCTTTAGGCTGTAAAGGTTAGAGCAAATATTGGTAGGCACAAAAGACATATAAAAGAGGAGGAAGAGGTCAGTGCAATCAAACACTGAGCTACTTTATTTGTTCCTCGTCTCTTGGCCCAGACAAATGATACGCTAGGGTATTTAAAAACATTTGCCAAGGCCAATGTCCAACCACGATCTGTTGATCTTTGAGCAATCATGCAAGTCTGGTAGGGGCTGCAAGTCTGGAAACAGGTAAATGTCATTTGTATTTTCAAAGCCTTGGAGAAAGTGAGTTCTCTAAGCCTTTGTCTGCACCCAGGAGAGCATAGACATTATCTGCAGGGGCTGGACACCAAGTACCCCGATGAAGACTCGAGGCTCACTATTGAGCTGCACAAGCACAATTAGAGAAAATCATGTCAGACTGACCTACTTTCCTTCTTTGTCAGGGACACTTGAGGATGAGCACAGGGACACATGGCAGACACAAGGTCAGATACTACAGGCCCAAGCTCTGCTGAGATGCACAAAATGCAAAGGTTCAAGTCCCTCAAGCGAATCTTACTCAATCTTGGCAGTAAATTAGGTGCTGCAGAGGCGTCTGTCTAGTTTACACATTTGCCTCCTGCTGGGGGATCCCAGCACTGTTCAATGGGAACTCCAAACAAGTCAACAGAGCTTCTGAGCCCCACAGTCATCCACTCACTCATTCATACACCTCTGCCAGATATTTACGAGTGCACACTATGTGATGCCAAATGCTAAGGATACAGTGGGGAATAAGGCACAGTCCTGGCCTGCATGGTGTCCTCTGGCCCCTAGGATACAGGGAAGGCCACTGAACCCATTCCCGCATTTGGATTAGAGAAGTGCTTTTCAAACTTTAATATACATGGAAATCACCTGGAGAGCTTATTAAAATCCAGATTCTGACTGACTGGATCTGGGATGGACCTGAGAGTCTACATATCTGATCAACTTTTGGGAGAAGCTCAGGTGTCTATTCTTGGATCATTTTGAGTAGCGAGAAAACCAGCCTTGTATCAGATGTCAGGTGGTGAGCCTTCACCCTCCTAGTTGTCCAGCACTTCTTCCTATCAGGCTCCTTTGACATGATTGGCTCATGCCAACTTAATGCTAGTTTGCTTTACACATGGGTAGAATCTCTGAGCATCAGGGACAATGGGAGAAAGATGATTTGGAAATAATTAATTCAACCAACTCCCATTTCCCTTTCCCTTAAGAAACTGCTCACCATCATCATCATCACCATTATCAAGCACCATTATAGCAGACACACAAACACTGCACTTACTTTAAGCCAGATATTGTTCTTAGCATATTGTTCTGAGCATATTAATACTTTAAATTCCACAAACAAGTCTATGGGAAGGTCCGGCTAAAAGGTAGGAATATATTAGTACTCCCCCCCCCCATTTTTTTTTTTAATCCAGGGAACCTCTGCACAGAGAAGTTAAGGAATTTGCTCAAGTTTACACAGCTAGTGAAGAATTCTTGTTTCTTGCCTCCAGAGCCCATTTCGCTTTACGTTATATTAGAAACACTGAAGACTTTGCATCCCTCCATGTGACTTCCAATGGAAAGCACTGAAGCCCCATTGGAAGAGCCAGTTGAAAGCCTCCTGGCCCTCTGACAGGTCTCCACTGTGGTGCAGCCTCGGGGGAGGAGGAGGCGGACAGGCAGAGAAAAGCAGAGTTAGGATGCACGGATAGGATAGCTTTGAAACGTTGGTGAGATTAGATCTGCCTATTAAATTGCCTGCAACTTGTGGATAGATTTGGGGAGCTGAGGGGAGGTGGAGGTGGATTGTAGCTATTCCTGCATTAATAATAAAAAACAACAACAACAACAACAAAAAAATACAGACATCAAATGAGACCACTTTGCAGGCTCTTGCTACAGAAGCTGGAAAGTAATAGTCTGGGGCATAAACTGTGGGCACCCTGTAACCCAGAGTCCAGATGGGAGTTCCCTTCCTCACTCAGTATGGGGACCACTATTTAGGGGTGCTCTGTGGCTGGTCTGACTGGAACATCACTTTGTTTTCCACTCCATCTTCTCCCTCCCAGACCTTTCCTCAGTATAAAAATGATGCCTCCAGGAGTGGAGAGGGGACAAGAATTGAAAACCCCATGAAAAATGAAATGAAACCATTTAGAATGAATTAAGAGCCTGTTTGTTTACATTATTATTCTCCCCAAACAATTTCATAAGCTTAAACTGACTTTTAAATTTAGCCTCTGTTTCCCAGACCAACTCTGATCCATTGGAATAATTGACAATTACATGGAAACAAATTTCACTTTAAATGCAGTATCCCCAGCCAAAGCCTCGGGAAGATTGGGCTGATAAAAGACCCATTTGATCATCCAGGCTGCACAGGCTGGTGGTGGGTGACAGCACGGTGGGGAGGACCGTCTGAGCCCTGGCAATTGCTGCTCTGCATGATTTGAAATGAGCCCAGCACCACCCTCAGGCTCCTTTGACTAGAGTGCTGGGCTCTTGCTTATTCTCTAGGTCTGATCCTCAGGGAGAAAGATAATTTCAGGGACAGAAGAGCTGTGATTTTCCCCTCTTCTTCTAATTTTCCACGTAATGCAGTGTGTCACTATAATTCTGGAACTCCCCTTTCTACTTCTGCAAAAAGGGAGAAAAGTTTGATCTTGGATTACAGCAAAAAGAGTGTTAAATTGTCAAGAGACTCAAGCTCTCCCAGGTAAGCCATTCTATGCTGTGTGAACTTGAGCCCTTACTGTTCCCTCTCTGTATCCCAATGCCCTCATCTGTAAGACAAAGAATTCAGGCTAGCCAATTTCCCAAAACACTCACTCTTAGTGAATGAATAAATGCTTCAGGTGGCAAGAACTTCGCAAGGGGATAACAGGAGATGGGGCTGAAGAGGTGCTGAGAGGTCACATGACAATGGGGTTTGGGCTGCTGGGATATGAACTATGTGGCCGCACAGGAGAGCAATGTGTGGGTCCTAATCAACTAAGGAAGCAAAAGCCCTATGACCCCACAATTCCTCAGCAAAATTTTCACACCAGTCCATGGGGGATACACACAGGACACACATGCCAGCACCATCTGTGGGGGAGGGAGTTGGAGGTAATTCAGATGATCTTGCAAAGCAGTGGAAACAATGAAACTAGCTGCATGCACAAGTGGACCAACGTTAACTCAGTGCTGAGTGAAAAGATGAGAAACATGACAAGATCTTTAGCATGGTACCATTCATGTAGATTACAATAATTTTCATTTTCCAAAGATACATATGAATTCCAGAATATACAGAAACACATTTGTCTGGCTGCGCATAACAAGGAGAGGAGAATAATGAGAAACAAGAATACATGTAGAGCCAAAACCTGTTTGGCTCAGTGGATAGAGCGTTGGTCTGTGGACTGAAAGGTCCCAGGTTGGTTGCAGGCATATCTTCGATGGGGGTGTGCAGGAGGCAGCTGGTTGATGTATCTCTCTCATCCATGTTTCTAGTTCTCTAATCCTCTCCCTCCTCTCTATGAAAAATCAATAAAATATATATTTTAAAAAAGAATACATGTAGATAAATTAAATCAGATGAGTTTTGTATGGATCACTACCTTAGTATCCCACAGAGCAAGGAGTGAGATAACTTCACGCTTTCACGTAAGATCTAAAAAAGATCCCCCAAACAAAACAAAGAAAAACACCATGCTAATAATAAAAAGTATGCCTCCCTTTATTTTATAAGTGATAGGAAACAAAGAATTCTTTTGTTTTGTATAAGCAGGAGGGTAATCATTTTTTTAATGTTTCAGAATCATGTCTCAGGTGGTTCTGCGAAGAATGGATGGGGAGAAAATGGCTGGGGCTGGGGAGACTGCTAAGGAGGCTGCAGACAAGTCTTGGGGTAAATGTTAAGTTGTGAATGAAGGTCACGATCAAGTAGGGCCAAAGATAGAGAGGGGCAAGTGAACCTTTAAGAAAGGAATGGGCTGTGAGCTGGAGGATCATGAGAGGTAGTATAAGGGCAGAGACTGAGTGAACTTACACCTCCAACCCAGATCCCACACCCTTTGGAAGAACAAACTGGGAACCCCATGACCAGGAGAGAGTTCCCCAGATCTAGGTGCCTGGCATTTAGGGAGGAGGCATTGGTGTGCTAGAGCCAGGTCATACCAGCTTGGGGATTTTGCAAGCCATTGGCATTTTTGCAAGCCATGGTGGGATTATTTATACCACAGAAATGGGCAACTGCTACCAAAGTTTTCTTTTTCCCCAGAGAGCTGGCTAATTAACAGGAAGGTGATGAGAGAGAGAGACCAACTCCAAACTATCGTTCCCCAGAGACCAGCGTGGAGGGCTTAGAGCCTGTGTGTATGCCCCATGATAAGGCCTGTGTGCAGGAGAGGGGACAGGCCTGTAAGAGCTCTCAGCAGCAGGGAGACTTTTGTGGAGACCAGGCAGGCAGGACAAAGCCTGGCCTTCCAACTGGAGCTGGAGTGAGGACTAGAGAGAACCTGAAGCAGCTCACATGGTGCTGACCAAGTCCCAAACTCAAGAACTTAGTGGAATAATTTTCATAGGCCAATTGTTTAAAAGGGGTCTATGGGAAGTGGCACCCATGAAGTAGACATAGACATTTATTTTGGCGTATCATGTACAGTTATTAATATTTATACTGTTATAGAATATATAGAAGCATGATTTTCATTTTACAATTTCTGTAGCAGGTTTCCTGTACTCAAGACAATTTTTATTGTGTTTCTGACACTGAAAAATTGCTTCCTTCTGGGAACCTGGGAATGAAGGGGACATAGGTCCCTTTCTTCACCCCCACATCTTGTTTATAATGAGAATAGTGGCATTTAAATAAATGTTTTCCGTGCTAAATATGTCACATGCATGAGCTCTCTAAATTTTTGTCTGTGAAAATTATTATTCTCACTCTTCACTATTCTTATTTAATGGAAGATGAAATTGAGGCTCAGAGAGGTTAAGTAACTTACTCAGGGTCACACAAATAAGAGGAAGCAGAACTGAATTGAAGGTGGTTCAGCATGTTCTTAACCATTATGTTCCATTTGCCTCTTTTTCCAGATGGCCTTCACTTTGAAATTAGGATAGAGGATCATTGTCAGACCAACCTATATCCTTTTATCACCTTTACAATTCCCTCTTCCCTGCCCTGAAATTCTCTTTCTTTCCTTATTTCTCTGATTTATACAACAAAATCCAGGTTGCACTCTCTCTAAATGTCTTCTGGGGAAAAGACAGTGTTAACGGAGCAGTAAAGGAAGTCTTCAGTCTGGTCTCACCCACAAACATTCATGCATTTAATCCAGGGACTGGCAAACATTCTCTGGAAAGGGCCAGATAGTAAATACTTTTGGCTTTGCAGGCCATATGGTCTTTGTGTCAATGACTCATCTCTGCTGTTGTTGCATGAAAGCAGCCATATGTATGTAAACAAATGGGTGTGGCTGTGTTCCAATAAAACTTGATTTGCAAAAGTAGGTGTTGGGCCAGGTTTGGTCCTCTGGCCCTCGCTGCCTTAAGAAAGCATTGTAAGAGACCAGCACTGCTGAAGGGGCTGATGATGAAGAAGGCTTTCTCTTGGGGTGCTGCCTGGGACAGGTCATCTCTGGCTACACTTGCCCTGGGAGCACTGAGGTGGCCAGGAGACCTGCAGATGTCTCAGGTCTCTGAGGCAGGGGAGAGCAATCTCAGTTTGATTCCTTTGTACTTTGCCTGATTCATATTCTTCCTCTAACAAAACCCATTTATCAAGCCTTCTGTGGTAGCACTTTTCACCCATTACCCTGTGTAATCTTTTGCCATCCTTGCAGGGTTAGAATCACAGCGGTCAACCTTGACCCTGGATTTTTAAATCAAATTTGCCCCTTTCAACCAGGGACAGATAATACCAGGCATTGAGCATGCCAGACCATCTGCCCCATGCCTTCCCCTGCTCCTAACCAGCATGGACTTCTTTGCCTGTTGTAATTCCTCACGCTGTACCCACTGCTGCTTCTTACCTTGTTTGCTCCTTAAACTCCACCTTGGGAACATTGGCTCTCCTGTTCTGACACTGAGTGTCCCAGGGACACATATTCTATCATCTGGCTCATCCCCACTCCTGTCCACTTACCTCTGACCTTCAAGATCCATACTGGTGCCTCCTGGAGGTCATTGGGCACTGGTCAGTCAGACAAATGAATCTACTCACCCAAGGTCACAGAGCCAGGGCAGCTGGGTTGAACCCAGGTGCACCTGCTGCAGGTGCAGTGCTCTGGAAACCATCTGGGCTCCAGGGAAAGAGTGCAGGGTGGCCCCAAAGTCAAGCAGCTGATCTCTGAGGACACTGGTGTTTGCTCCCTGCCTAGAGCCCGGGAACCACTGGAAACAGAGCTCAGAGGAAATGACTTTTTTCGGCAGACAAACCTCAAAGTTGATTTCCCAGGAGGAATCCAACAAGGCCCTTGAAACGTGGACATCAAGGAGAAAAATCAATCGTCTTTTAAGTTTTCACCTTGATGATTGATCCACTGCTGCCAGCCCCTTTTTTCTCCCTCTTAAGTCTTTGGACATAGCCTCTCTCACTTTCACATTTTTTTCCCCTCTCATTATTAAACTGTGGGATTTCCTGGTTCTGATCTGAAACTAAAATTCATTGCTTTATGCCAGGTGACGAGGTATCATTCACAGGCTTCCAAACTTATTTTTTTCAGAAGGAAAGAGGCCCTGGTGAGCCTACTAGAAAGGAAAGGAAGAAAACTAACATTTGCTGAGTGCCCACTATGTGCCAGGCCTTTCTTACCTGTCCAGATCTTTGGATCCCATGGCTCAAATGAAGACACTGAATTCCGGGCAGAGAGGAAACTTGCCCGATGCAAACATGGTTTGCAGGTGGTGACGCAGAACTGAAGCGGAAACAGCTATTTTTCTTCATTTCCACCAGGACTGGGAATGAGCGCCAGCTGGAATGCACAGCCCAATGGAGCAGCATTAGAACCTCTCTTGGCTTTGACCACAAAGAGACTGAGGCATCAGGGAAGCCAGCTCTTGAGTCCTATAGGGGCCACAGGGTGCTGTTCACCCATTTGGAATATACTGAGTAGCAAAGACCAAGGAGAGCCTGAGGAGGTGAGACCGAGCTGGGTTTTGAAGGGGGGCAGTAGGAATATGGGTCCCTCTGTGATAGCTGTGAAATTGGATCCTCATGAACTTGACTGGAGCAGGCCTGCTACTGTCTCCCTGCTCTGTGTAGTTAGCTGTATCCTTGACTTTATACTATAGAAACTAATTGCCTTTTCCTGTGGCTGTTTGTATCTTTCCATCAATCATATTACCTTCACCTTGAGACAGTCATGTCCGGGGGGAATGGGGAAGGGCATGCAAGCCATAGAAAGCATGGGCACTGTGTGGGGCAGCAGGACACCTGTGGGAACGTCTGGCCCTCTCTAGAGTCTGAGGAGTGGAGGGGAAGGGAAGGGAGGAACTGGCCACCTGGCAGAAGGCAGATCATAAAGGGCCTTATCCTTTCAGCTAAAAAGTGGGAACTTTCACTAAATACTTCAAGAGAGCTGCAGAAGGGTTGCAAGCATGTGGCTGACAGGATCAGTTTAGGTGTTCTAAAGAACAGCTGGATGACAGCTCTGGTAACATTTTAGAGGGCGGTTTGAAAAGAATCTAATGCTGGTGACAGATGTGGGAGTGGTGGGTCTTGGAAGGAGCCAGTAACAAATCCAATGGAGAAGGTCCTCCTCCCAGCAAGTGTGGGTGCCCCCTCCCCCGCTTTATCTTGTAGGAAAGAGAGAAATCAAGAGTTCAAGGAGAGGCTGGGACCCAGACTGTCCACATTCTCAGTTCTGAATTCACACCCAGCGGAATTGAAGGGTTTCTCTTCACCGGAGGAGTTGAAAGATGCTGTAAGGCACAGGAGCGTCTTCTGATGTATTAGCTAGGCTTATACAGAAATAATGCTGCATAAAACCACCCCAAATCTAGTCACTTAAGATAGTAGTCATTTATTTTCAAACCCACAGATCATAGGTCAGCAGGGATGTCCATTGCTTCAGAGCATGGGTTAGCTGGAGAAGCCCTCCTTCATGTGTTTCCTTCTGGAGCCCAGAATGTTCTTCTCACCATGTAGTTTGGGTGCTCTCAATGGGGGAAGCAGAAGCATGTGATGCCTCCCATTGCCACTTCTACCCACATTTCATTGGTCAAAGCAAGTCGTGGAAAAGCTTAACATCAATGGGATAGGGGTCTGTACTCCTCTCATAAAGGGGGAGTGGCAGGGAGAAATTACCTGTGGGACAAATATCTAACTGTAGTTTCTGCCAAGGAGCACTCACTGACCCAAGAGAAAATTTGCCTGGTCACAGAAGGGAAAAGTACCGCACGCATGGTCACGCTCTTGCTGGGCCATGAGAAGACCAGCTGGAGAAGACCAGCATGCCTACAAGAAGCCTACCTATACCCCATTCTTTTTAAGAATGCCACCTTGAAGAAGGCTGTGGAATTAGTCAGCAATGGTATGCATTTTATAGGAGACAGAGTATAATAGAGGTCATGGCTTTGTCATAAATGATATTCACCCTGAGATACAGGCATAGCTTGGGGCTGGTTCATCAGGGGTCTGTTTGTTTTGATGGGAAGCAGAGGCACCCATAAGGAAGTGGGTCACCCCAGAAAAGAGTGGGGGAGGTGCATGATGTGGTACATGGTCAGAGGTGGGATATCAGAAGAGGGAGAGACTAGCAAAGGGCCTCACCTGTTACTCAGTGTCACTCAGCTTCCATGAGCTCTTGTCTGGGTACAGGGTAAAAGGATTCTTTCCATGGACAGTGAGAAAAGCCTCGGAGAACTGTTGCTGTCTGGTTTCCAGAAGCTTGGGCACCAAAACTTTCTACAGCAACTGGTGTGTACCAGTGAGCATAAGGTTTGACTACATATAACATAAAGACACAGTGAAAAAAGTCAGAGAAAGACAAATATTGTATGGTCTCACATTTGAAATCTAAAACAACAACAAAAAAGACTTTACAGATACAGAGAACAGATTGGTGGCTACTGAGGTGGGGGCAGAATGGAGGTGGGTGAAATAGGAGAAGGTGGCCAAAAGGTACAAACTTCCAGCTATAAGATAAACCAGGGGCCCAGTGCATGAATTTGTGCACAGTGGGGTTTAGCCAGCCTGCCCCTATCAGCTCATCAGGGCCTGGCCCACTGGGGGGAGGGGAAGCAGGTGATTGGCCAGTGAGCCCCGCCCATAATTGGGATGGGGGACCAATGGGGGGCCAGCGGCCTGGAGAAGGGGTGGTGGGTGGTTGACTGACTGGCCCTGCCTCCTATTGGAGTAGGGGGGATGATCAGGGGCAGGGCTGGCTGTGGGGAGGGGTCAATGGAGGTTGGCTGGCAGCCTCACACCCTGATCAGGCTGGTTTGCTGGCTGCAGTGGGCATCATAGTGATCAGTGGTGCTCATCATTTTGGCATTTCAGTTACTGGATTTTTATATATATAGATCACATGTGTCAAACACAAGGCCCGCGGGCCAAATCCGTCCCGCCAGGCCTTGCAATGTGGCCCACACCGCGCTGTCATCACTGCACTCTGCTGCGTTTCCATCACAATGACAGTTTATGACTGTTCAGTAAACCATTCGGCCAGCGATTTAGGCTGGATTTTAGATTTTGGCCCCTTCTCTGATTGAGTTCGACACCCCTAATATAGATATTTGTGCAAGAATAGGCCTTCCTTCCCCTGGCTTCACTCCCAGCTGCCCAGGAGCCAGCAAGTCTCTGCTCCCTGGTTGCCCAGGAGCCAGCACCACCTCACTCCCCGAGCCGGCAAATCCTTGCTTCTATCTGGAGCACCACTCCAGTAGCTCCCTCCACAGTCCCCTTCCCCTCATAGCAGGCTTCACTCAGCTCTGTGCCTGATATGCAAATTAACCTTCATCTTTGTTGGGTTAATTTGCATACTCACTCTGATTGACTGTGGGCATAGAGGAGTGATGGTTAATTTGCATGTTTCTCTTTTATTAGGTAAGATAAGTGTTGAGCTGTAATGGACAGCACAGTGACTATAGTTAACAATATTGGATTGTGCACTTAGCAGTCACTAAGAATAGATCTTAAAGGTTTTATATGGATTTGCCTATTCTGAACATCCCATATAAATACAGTCACACAATATGTGACTTGTTATTTAGGTTTCCTTTTCTTAGCATGGTGGTTTTGAAGCTCATCCACATTGCACCAGGTATCGGTACTTCATTCCTTTTGTACCTTTCAGTGTTTCTACTAAACAAGCCAACATTTTTTTTTACAAAATTCTCATTACAAGGAAAAAAATTCTAACTGCGTATGATGATGGATGTTAACTAAACTTACTGTAATATTCAGATCACAACATATACATACATCAAATCATTATGTTGTATACCTGAAACGAGTACAATGTTATATGTCAATCATATTTCAATTATAAAAGGAACTCAATGAAGATAATGTTGCAAATTATAGTTGATAAACCCATTTGTGTTTTCTAAGCACTTATTTAATGACTGTGAAGAAAATTAGTTTTGCTCTTATTTAAATAAATAAATAAATAAATACTCAAAATGAAGTGGCTTTCACAGCTGATGTGGTGGCTCCATGGTGTCTCTAGGGAGCAGGACGCTACCATCCTCAGCATGTGGCTTCCATTCTCAGGGTGATCTTGTGTCCTAACATGGCTGCCAAAGCTCCTGCCATCACCTTAGCTGCTTTCTGGGAAAAATAAGGAGGAAGTGGAAGTGGAAACCTTCATATCTTCATCATTTTGGGGAAGAAGATGGCTCTGCATAGCATTTCTCCTTAAATCTTATTGGTCAGAACTTATGTTCACACTTACACAGCCTTAAAGGAGGCTGGGAGGTATAGTCTTTCTCTGAATGGCAGTATGTCTAACTAAAAGTTGGAATTTTTTTAACTAAAAAAAATAATGTAATAGGTATTGAGGGAACACAGGCATTCTCTTCCAGAAGGAGAAAATACCAACTAGACACTCTTGATACTGGGCAACATCAACCTTGATCTGGAATTAGCAGCTACTCTGGTAGCATTTGCAATATCAGGGTCTTCAGCATCACTACAAGAGTAGCCACATGGACAACAGCTGGTGGCAGAAGCCATTTTCACAGTGACCTTGAGTGGACAGGAAGACGATGGTAACCATCAATAGTTTCTAAGAAAAACAATGTCTACAGCACACATGGTCCCTGGCAGAAGACATCCAGAAAGTCCCATAGAGTCTATTAAGACCGGACTAGTGAAATATTGTGTGTGTCTGAAATTGTTAGCTTTTCTTATCCCGGTGGGATAGCCCAAGAGTCTGCCTTGTCCCCTTGATGTTTCTCCTGTCACATAGCACTCAGTGTCCCTCCCTCTCTATGACTCTGCCCCAAGCTTCTTGGCTGACTGTGTTACTGAGCTATGGAAATTGTGTTCTGATCCACGGGGACGTCTTAAAGCTAAGAGCTGCTTGTAGGACCCGAAATTGTCTTCACAGTGGATTTCATTCAAAGTAATAACAGCATCAGATGTTATAGAAATCTCATCCTCATGATCATAAGCATTTATAATAGCCCATCATTGAACAAGTGCTTACATTGAAGAGGAATTTCCATGGAGAAAGTCATTCTTTTCAAAAATGCTAATTTTTTTTGTAAGGAAACCAAATGAGATGCCAAATTGTTTCTGCCATTATGTTGCCCTTCCCTCCTGAGCACTTACCGCTCTGATCAGTATGACATTTCACATGTAGCGATGCAGATGGGGAAATTTACCTCCTGATGGAAAACCCTCGTTTGCCCATTTGTCAGCTCTGCTTAAGCATCGATTGCTGCTCTAGGTTTACAGCAGGCAGAACACAGAGACAGAGTGAGAGACTCCCAGACCTGAAAGGGCTGGCCACACTTACAGAGGGAAATGAAGGAGACCCTTCCCATAACAAATAAAACCTAGCCTTGCCTTGGAATGTGTGGATGAGAATATGGGGGCACTCAAGAACCAATCAGTCTTGTTCCTTTCATAAAAGGTCACTCCTGCTATGTCCCTTGTCTTCTTAGCTGAGAATCTGGCCCCTCTTTTGGACTCATTCCAGTTCCATATGTTGCTCTACTGCCTGGCACTATTTTAGAAAACACCCATTTTGGGAACCATGGTGAGCCTCTTTTCCAAGCATCCCCCCAACTACCCACTCACCTGAAGAGTGAGCCCAGTCATTGACCAAGGGTTACTGAGGACATTGCTATCTAATACCTTGGGTGTCCTAAGCATTGTCTGTATAAATTGCAAGCTTCCCAAAGCCCTAAGAAAAATATAAGGTAGGGGGGAAAAAGTATAAAAATTAATAAATATATTGAAATGTTCATGAAGTGCAGCATTCAGTCACATTCATTACTTGATAAATTTAATATTCATAAAAATGCCATTACATTTACAAACTATTTGCAGGCTAAGCTGTCTCACCTTGCAAGAATTCCCAAGGATGCATGATGATGCTGAGAAATTGTAGTCAATCATAAATTAAGTTACTCAGAGAAAATTATCTCCAAAGCAAGATCATAAGAAAATCTTTTCAAGTGTTACAACAAACATTTAAATGTGAGTATACTTTTAAATTTGTTTAATATGATATTGTGTAGAAATTCCAAAAATGAATAATTAAATGTTTGAGAATCTGTTCTATTGTACACCAAGCAGTTTATGGCAGTGATTATATAAATTATGGTAAGCAATGGACTACTATGCAACTATTCAAAAGAACAAAATGTATTTATATATACTAATAGAAGACATCCAAGACATATTATTACATGAAAAAAGAAGTTGGAGAACAATATCTTCAGTGTGGTTCATTTTGTGTC
Source organism: Pipistrellus kuhlii (assembly GCF_014108245.1). Classification (NCBI taxonomy): domain Eukaryota; kingdom Metazoa; phylum Chordata; class Mammalia; order Chiroptera; family Vespertilionidae; genus Pipistrellus; species Pipistrellus kuhlii. Next base: position 175,068,344 of record NW_023425515.1, on the reverse strand, counting down.
AAAATACTTTGTATGTGTATACAAATATGAATATGTAAATGCATACTGGTACATGTGTAGAAAAATTCTATAAGAATCAACAGAAATAGCAGTTATTTATCTCTGAAGATCAGAAATGTGGGGTTGAGAGTGGGGGGAGGGGACTCCAATTTTTATGTTATAATAGTTATCTGAATGTAAGTAGAGGCGATCAGGCAGGCAGGTGAGTGGTTAGGAGCAATTAGGCAGGCAGGTGAGCCCCTAACCATTCTGCCTGCCTGCCTGCCTAATCAACCCCTAACTGTTTCTGCTTCAGTCCCCACCACAGCTTTACCTGAAGGATGTCCAGAATAACATCTGGAAGGATATTCAATTGTCTGGTCTAATTAGCATATTACGCTTTTATTATTATAGATACTTATCTGGATGGTAAAAAAAAACAACAACACTTAGTATGGACATATATTCATTAATAATTTTGAAAATAAGAAAACAACAACAGGAAAGAGTAGTCTGCAAGCAGACTAGAAAATGAAGTTCATGAACCAGGAATTGTCACTATTAATCTTGCATTGTCTGTGGGGGAGCACCTCTGAGTGTGGAGACCTGGATACCTACCACTCCAGAGGTGAGCAGAGGGAGCATCAGGGATGCTCAACAGATTCGCCATGGCCTGGAAAACACAGCTCTCCAGATTTGTGTCCTTCATTCCACATTTGTCAAGCAGCCTTCTGATTCAATGCAATTTCAAGATTCAACCAATATTTATTGAGCACTGTTTGTATTCATGTTCTGTGCCTGCTGTAACAAACTACCACAAACTGAGTGGCTTAATACAACACAAATAAGTTATCTGAGGCAGGCAGGTCCTAACCCCGTCAATTTCTCTCCTTTGGGGCCGCCAAGCCTCCTAGGCTGTCCTTCAGACTCACCAAAGTTTGTCCAAGTTGGACAAAGCCATCCGTGCCTTTTCCTTCAGGCTCTAGTGACCAAGATGGGGGCATTTATGGTTGATTCGGTCATGTTGAGTGCAGATTGAGCCTGCTGGATGCCCAGAGCAGGGCCTGAACCTGAGGCTCAGGATCTGAGAGAGTTTCCATTTCATGTGTCCAGGACATGTGTAAGCCTCCACCATCCAGGGATGACAGTGATAACAACAATAACAGCAATAATAATAACAGCTAGTAAGTCCTTTAGTGCTTCCTATGTGCCAGACACTCTTGTAAGAACTTTATGTATATTAACTTTTTAAATCTCTGCTTCAATCCTATGAAGTCAGTACTGTTATTACTGCTTTTTTTTTAAAATAGATGAAGAATCGGGGGTACAGAGAGGTTAAGTAACATGCCCAGGGTCACACAGCTAGTAAGTGGCAGAGTCAGGTTCCAACCTTAGCGCACCGATTCTGGAGTGCAGAGACAACGATGACTTTTATTGAGGTATATCTCTGTCTTTATTTAACAGCTCTCTATTTGTACATAGGGTAATTTTCCCTCCTTGTTCATGCCTCAAAGTTCTACTAATTCTTCAAGGTCCAGACCAAATGTTTTTAAATTCCCCTGGTCCCCATCCTCTCCCAGCAAGAGGACTTCTTTGCTGCCTATCTGGGCTGTCACTGCACTTGTCAATCACTTCTGTAGGATCACATCCCATTGTCATTGTTCACACCTGGATCTGACTTCACAGATATTGATAGTTTGTGGATTCCAGAGGCATAGACTGTGTTTATGTAGCCCCAGGACTTACGGCAGAATGGCAAGGAACTGAACTGAATTGATTTCTCCCTGGGTCTCACACCTCTATTTGTGTCAGATCAACTAGCCTGACTTAGGCTAAGATGTTGGTTTTGGGCTCTTTGACATGGCTGGGGCCTTGAGAGAGGAACTCAGAGCCCAGGTCAAGCACCGAGGCCAATGCAGTGCTTCATGGTGAAGGGCTATGTGGAGCCTGGATGGGCTCCATTACATCTGTCTCATCCCCTGGGCTGCCATGTGCTCCAATTTGCTTTGTCCCCATGACCTCAGCTGAAGCCTGGCTGGCCTGGCAGGCTCAGGGGGCTTAGATATTGACACATCTGTGCCAGCTGAAAATGTCAACTGGTCTCTTTGGCTCTCCCAACGCTGCTGCCTCCGGGACTCAGAATCACTGGGAATGAGGCCACTGTTCCAACTGGAGAAAAATCCCAAGTCCAGGAGGCCTGTGATAGAGGATGGAGGCCTGAGTCACCACATGAGTTAGCATAGGAAATTCTAGTATGTTCTTTTCCACAGAGCCTCAGAACTGGAAACAGCCTTCAAACAGGGCAGTTTCCAGCTCCCAACACCTCATTCCATTGCTGGTTTTGCTGGGAAAGTCATTCTCTTGCTAAAATCCTTTGATGGCTGCCTATGGCTCTTTGGGCACATTTTAAAATCCTCTGTAAAGGCCTGCATGATCTGGCTCTGCCTACTTCTCCAGGCATGGCTCTGATCATCTGCTGCATCTCAGTATGCTCCAGTCACATTGACCTTCTCTTCATTGTCTACGCTCCCTCTATTGTCACCATCTCCTAGATAAACTCATCTGTCAGAGATTTCTCCACTTTAATGATCTTTTCAAAGAACCTGCCTCATTGATTTATTGGGCTTCTGCTTCATTGATTGACTGATTGAGTCATTCGTTCAGTCAATCAATCACTCTTAGATATTCTATCTTTGGGTTGGAGCTATGTAGCTGGAATTGTGACTGACCCATGTTGTGACTGGAAGGAGAACACAATACTTGAGTCAGTGATTTTATGGATTCTGAACTTCTCCCGAGGATCGATCCAGTGCTGAAGGTCCAGGGGCAGTGTGTGCTAGTGGTCAAGAGTATGGCCTCTGAAGTCAGAACACCTGCATTTGAATGCCCACTCTTGTCATTACTGGTGTGAACTTAGGCAAGTTTCTTTGCTTAATTCCATCTCACTTTCCCTATTTGTAATATGATAATAAGTATAGCCTCACTATCTTAGAATTGTTAATATAGATAAAGCCACATAGAATAGTGCTTGGCATATAGTACTCATTATGTAAGTGTTTGCTATGATAATGTGGGAGAAACTTTAAATTATCTCTATCTATAGTAGTCCATATTATATTCCATACATAGTCCAATACTATTTACATATACCAAAAGGTATATGAGAAAACTGTTTCTCTCAACTAGCCCTCCAGGTTCTTCTCCCTAAGAGACAAACTCTAATTCTAGTTTCTTATGTATTTGTCCAGAGATACCCTATGCACTTACAAAGTTATGTGTGTATCTCTGTCTTTCTATGCATCCATCCACTTATCCCTCATTTATTGGCACCAAATGACAGAATTCCACATACTCTTCTGATGTCTGATCTTTGTTTTTATTCAGGAAGATCTCCAGTAGCACTCAAAGTTCTTCATCCTTCCCTGTGAGAGCTGAAAAGCTACAAAGGAAGGTGCAAGAAGCAGTGACCTATAACCCAGTGATTCTACAAGGACACTCTTAGCCTGAGTCCTCACTTCATGGCCCTCTTTTCTCTGGAGTTTTAGTGCAACTAAGACAGAGGTTCCCACACTTCTTTGTACATAAGAATCACTTGAGAGGGTCCTAATAATTCTGAATCCAAGGACCTATTCCTTAAAGATGCTGATGCAATATGTTCAGGAACATATAGGTGATTCTGATGTGAAGAGTTCACAGAAATCACACCAAGGAGCATAGTACTAGGAGGAGAATTTCACACCCAGGGAGAGGCATTGATCCTGTGCATTGGTCCAGATTTCCTTCACAGAAGCATGTTTGGGACTTCTGTGATCCATGCTTTATTCAATGCAAGGCCCTGAAGCTCAACATACAGTTCAGTCTTTGAAATGCATGGTCCAACTGAGAGGCAAAACTCATGATGAAAGGTACAGGCAAAGAGAAGTGATCAGTGCAGATGGCCTCTGCTGTGGTTTCAGAAGAGAGGTTGCTGAGGGTTCTGGAAGTTCTCCTGGAAGAAGGGGGACTTGAGAGTGAGCTTGAAGAATAGAGAAAAAATGGACGGTTGGAGAGAATATTGACTGACTTGCATTATGAAGACGTGCTGGGGGAAAATCACACTGTAAGGGGAGAACTTGGTTACAGCAAGCTGTAGGGTACATTTATGCAAATTAGTTCCTGCTTTGAGCAAATGGTACAGCGCTTGCAACTGGATGGCACCTAAGGGCTAAGTGAAGGCAGCCTTCCTTTGGGAGGGATCCCACTTGTACCAGATTGACCTGATTACTGAGAGTACAGTTTAAGTTTCAGCTTCCACTCACTCCCCTGGCCTTTGTGCAGTGCCTGAACTGCCCCACCACATGTGGAGACACTGGCAGAGACAGGTCTCTAAAGAAATAAATGCTGAGATGTCACTGAAGCAGGAAACTTAGGAGAAGCAGGCTTGGGAGCAGAAAAATAATGAAGTTCATTCTGAATTACAGAATATAGGTGTTTGAGTGATTCAGTTGATTCAGGTTAAATCCATCCAGTGAGCAACTGCATAAGGAAATCAGGACCAATGCACAGGAAGAACCTGATCCTTAGTTTGTAGACTGACCACCAGGATGTCCGCTAACTTACCTTTGGACCCTGTAGCTTAGTGAAAGTGTAGGACAGGCTTACATATGATACATGCACACGCACACGCACACACACACATCACATGGAGAATCGTCTGATGGTGTGTGTGGCACAGTCTGGAAGCTCCAAGAAGAAGGCAACCACAGTGCTGAAATTTCAAGAAAGACTCCTTGGAAGAAGTGGACTTGATAGATAGATGTGGCCAGGCGAAGGAAAATAGAAAAGCCTTGTGTCATTTAGAGAGGCTGACTTCTCCAGCTCATTCATATCTCAGCTCAACTGTCACCTGGCATAGCCTTCCATGACCACCCTAGAAAAGTAATCCCCAGTGCCTTTCTATCTCATTCCTCTGTCTCATATTCTTCTGAGCACTTACCCTTATCTGAAATTATCTTATTTTCTATTTGCTGTGTTTTTACTTGTGTGTTTACATGTTCATTGTGTACCTAATTCCATCGGGGTGTAAACCTCCATAAAGGCAGGGGTTTTATCTCTTTTGTTCAACCCTATATCCTCAGTGTCTGGCACATTTCAAGTGTTCAACAGATATTTTCTGAGTGAGTGACTGAGTGAGTGAGTGAAAAGACCAAATGGAAATACACACAACTGTGCTGCCAGCAGGAGCCTTTCTGTATTCCTTTGTCTTATTCGTGAAAGAGGCAGCCTTTTATTTCCCTGACCTAAAAACCCACCCTTTTAAGATTTCTTAAACTCTGCCCTCTTGGGAAGAGCCCCCATGCCTGAAGGCCTTGGCCTTAGGCATAGCTGTGACCTATCCACCTATGGTCATCGTTGTGGCTACATGATGACAGATGCCCTCACATTCTCTCCACATTCAAGCCCTCTCTGCACCCTGTCTCTGTATCAGTTTGCTGCAGTGATTCAGTCAGGAACTTGGAGGAATTTTTTTTTTCTATTAGTGAAAATATTTGTGTGACAATTCAGGAGACAATGATGTGGAATTTGTGGCTCTATTTGGAACAGCATGGATCTGGAAGAATTTAGACATACCAATATGCACACATGAGAATATTTAGCTGGAAAATGCACAGGGGCTTCAAACTCCTAACAAAACCCACAGCCAGAGGGAAGACTTAGAGATTTAAAGAATGTTTGTTAAGCCCACATCTCTCTGGACCAACCGGTGGGCTTATTCCAAGGTAAGTAAATCAGTCCTGCTCTTCTAGGATCAGGTAACTGTGAGAACCTTAGTATCCTCAGCAACCTTGGATAAACCATTAGGATGTAGCTAGAAATCTGAGAGCAATCATTTCTCTCTTTTAAAAAGAAGACCTTTGAAATGACATCAATTATTACCCCCACACACACACACACCTTTATATGAAATTCTATTTAAAATTATATTTTAGTGTAGAAGTGTATGTTCTATGTTCATTGAAGAAAATTAGAAGACAATGATAAAAAGAAGAAAATTGATTATCATCATTCTATAACCTCCATAGAAAAGACCACTCGTCAGTCTCTTTCTCTCTCTCTCTCTCTCTCTCTCTCTCTCTCTCTCTCTCTCTCTCTCTTCCCCTCTCTTTTTTCTCTCTCTCTCTCCCATCTAGTCCTTTTTTCAGGAAGATATATAAATTATATTCTGTATATGTTTTCTTCCAAATCATGTGGCCACCTTGTACACACACACACACACACACACACACACACACACACACATACTGTAACCATATGTCCGTTTATATTCTGAGATTGTTTTATATGGCTTTACTACATTCATATGACTTTTGTCCCATGATATATGTAATCATCCTCCTTTGCTGGGCATTTGAGTCGCTTTAATCCTCTACCTCCTCATCTGTAAAATAGAGGCAATCATGGGAAGGACCTCGCTCCCATGGCTGGTTGAGGATAAAATGAGATAATGCCTGTGAAGGGCTTGGCCGAGTGCCTGGCCATTTTATGTGCTCAATAAATAAATATTAGATTTGCTTATTATCTTCAACTTTGACCTGCTTTAAGATGCTGTAAAGATGATCCTGGTAGCTAAATCTCTGTAAATCCTTACATATTGCCCTAGAATAAATTCTTAGGAAAAGGATTCCTAAATTACAGATTTTGAACCCCTTTAAGATTTTGATCTACATTGCTAAAATCCATGGGTATGAGTACTTATTTCCCGTGCCCGCTTCAGCACTCAGCAATAGTGTACAACTTTTTCAATTTAATAGGCATGTTGTTTACATTTGAATGTCTTTACTATTAAGTTGAACATTTTAAAAAATACATTAGTTTAGCTACTTGTGTTTCTTCATTTGCAATTTATCAGTTTCTGTGTTTTGTCTAGGTGTGTTTTTTTTGTTTGTTTGTTTTGTTTTTTCCTGCTAGGGGCTTATTTTTTTCCTAATTGGTATTAATTTCTCTGTAGTTAAGATACGAACTGAGTGGTGGGGGAGGGAGAGAAAGAGAGAGAGAGAGAGAGAGAGAGAGAGAGCGAGCGAGAGAGAGAAGAGAAGAAGAAGAAGAAGAAGAAGAAGAAGAAGAAGAGAAGGAGGAGGAGGAGAGGAGGAGGAGGAGGAGGAGGAGGAGGAGGAGAGGAGGAGAGGAGGAGAAGGAGGAAAGAGAAGGAGAAAGAGAAGGGGGAAGGGAGAAAAAGAAGAGGAGGGGAGGGGAGGGGAGGGAAAAGTGGAGAGAGATCAGTTTCTAGTTTGTTTGTATTCAGTAAATTTGATTAATGGACTTTTTGAAGTTTTTCCCCCCAATATTTATGTAGTCAAGTCCTATATTTTCTTCTATTGCATCTTTTCTTTCCTTGCTTTTTGGTTTAGAAATCCCTTCTCTGCCCAGAGATCAAGTATTTATTCTTGTTTTACCTTTATTTTAGTTGTTTCATTGTTTTATCATTTACATTTATTTTTAAATCAATTCAGTCTTCATTTAAGTATGCCTTATCATGTACTGATCCAATTTTATTAATTTCCAAATAATTAGCAAGTTACTTCACTGCCATATAGTGAATAGCCTATTCTTTACCCAATGGCATGAAATGCTGCCTTTTTCATGTGGGTCTGTTTTGAAGATCTCTATTATATTGCAGTGATAGCTTCATTTTATACCCATATCACACTCTCTTAATTAATATACCTTTAAAATATGCTTTAATATGGAAAATAAGTGCCTCCTTTATTCCACTGCTTCAATTTTTATCTTGATGTCTCCCACATTTGTTCTTTCAGAATAATTTAAAAACCATTTTGCCAAGTTTCAAAAAATTCTATTTAAATGTTTATTAGAATTATATTTTATTTATGAATTAATTAGAAGTAAATTGAATTTTTAAAATATTGAGGCTTCTTATTAAGAAACATGGTATATTTTGACAGTAATATACTTTTTTTATGTCCTAGAGCAGGGTTTTTAACTTTTCTGTGGTATGAACTTGCATGGATTTTAATTCACCATTTAATTGAGAGCCTTTTAATTATAACAAGGGAGCTTACTTATCTCACTCATATCTGTTGTCATAATATTTTAAAGGGGGGGGGGGAATAAATGGCTTTATTTCTGTTCTATGAAGGTTTTGTTTTTATGCTTTCTTATAACTGTTTTTGTTTTTGTTGTTGTTGCTCTCTGGAAATGCAATTTTTCTGTTCCTGCCTGATGTGTTTGAAGTTTATATCCTGTTTTCCTCCTGAAAGTTGTGTTTTAAACTTTTTTTTAAAAAAAAATTCATGTTCTCCCTACTTTCTGTAAAAAAAAAAAAAAAAAAAAAAAAAAAAAAAAAAGAAGCCTTTATCAAAGCCCTTGTGAAAAAGAAAAAATCTAGTAAATTTTTGCGTCTCTCCTATCTCCTCCATTCCTTAGTTAAGAGAGAGAGAAAAAGAAAGAGAATGAAATGTAAGGTATTATACATGGATCAGAATTCATTTATTTTAAGATTTTAAAATATTTGTACATTATGAAACTCCATTAAAGATAATCCTTTAGCTTCATCTTGTAGTTTACTCTTCAGTTCTTGACATTATGGCTTCTGTAGTCTTAAATTCTGTATTTAATTCATTTCTTAAGCATTAGGCTATATCTTCAAGTGATTTCTTTTTCATCACAGTCCCACAGAAAGTGTACTCAGAGCCCTTTTGTGTCTGAGACCACCTTTCAGCTGCCCTCCCCATCACACTTGTTCTCTCATATTGCTCCTTCTCCCCTGGCATTTGGTTTTATGGAGAGATATAAAGCTAGCCTGATTTTCTCCCTTTGTAATAAACTTTTATTTTCTCTCACATTTGGCAAATCTCTTTCCTTATCCCTGTGATTCCAAATTTTTGCAAGGATGTTTCTCTGTTGGCCTGTTTTCAATTCCTGTTGCTCATTCAGTCCTTTCAATTGGCAGAAATACCAGAAAGTGTTTTTTTCCTATTTAATAAGAATAATTAATTCAGTTTCATTTGTTGTATTTTCACCTAGCCAACTTCCCGTATCTGTCTTGAAGTTACCACCCCTAGGATGTATGCCTCCTTTTCTTTTTAATATTGTTTTCATTTATTTTCTTTTGAAATCAGGAAGAATTTCCCATCCTTGATTTCCTGAAGAATCTCACACACTGTTCTTTCCTTCATGTGATCTGTAAGTTAGCAGTTGTGTTCCATTTTCATGTGCTTTCTCAAGGAGAGTACTGTGTTTTGTGTGTTTCTCATGTGCCTGGCCTTGTGCTAAGTATTGAGCACATGCTGGTGTCTAGTATAAGCCCAGCAGAACTCTATGAATAAGGCACTATTTCATTTTCTTTTGTGTATAGTTAATGTACAATATTATATTAGTTATATTAATTTCATGTGTAAAATATAGTTATTTGACATCTTTATACCTTATATTGTGATCACCCCACTCATTCTAGTAATCATCTCGCACCATGTAAATTTATCATGGTATTATCTACACTAATAAAAGAGAAAGATGCAAATTGACTGTACCTTCGTGATGCCCACCAGCCAATCAGGAGTGGGTATGCAAATTAACCCAGCAAAGATAATGGGTTAATTTGCATATGCAGGCACCCCAGTGGCCGGGGTTGGGGGGATTAGCTGTGTTGTCACTTTGGCAACAATGCAGGTGCTCCACACCACCCCAGCAGCTCTGGGCCTTTTGGCAGCATGGGGAGGCTGGAAGGTGGCTTCAGCTGGAGCAAAGGCAGTGCTGGCAGCAGAGGAAGGAAGGCCCATTCTTGCATGAATCTTTGTGCATCTGACTTCTAATCTGTACAATAAAAGCCTAAGGGATCATTACAGTGGAACAACCAGAACAACCTGTTGCTATGATGCACAATGACCATCAGGAGGCAGACACTCAATGCACGAGCTGCCCCCTGGTGGTCAGTGCACTCCCAGAGGGGGAGCGTAGCTCAGCTAGAAACCAAGTTCATGGCTGGCAAGCGCAGTGGTGGTGGTGGGAGCCTCTCCTGCCTCCGTGACAGTGCTAAGGAGCAGTGAGCCGAATGGTAAGGAGCAGCAAACAGGCAGGTGGTAAGGAGCAAGGAGTCCTGGACTATGAGAGGAGCAGGCCATAGCTGGCAGTCAGACATTCCCCGAGGGGTCCCAGACTGTAAGAGGATGCAGGCAGGCTAGGGACCCCCACACACACCAGTGCATGAATTTCATACATAATTATATCTTCTTTATCCATTCATCTGTCAGTGGACATTTAGATTGCTTCCATATCTTAACTATTGTAATTAATGCTGTCATGAACAGAGGGATGCATATATCTTTCCATATTAGTGTTTTATTTTCTTTGAATAAATACCCAGAAATGAAATTGATGGGTCCAATGGTAAATCTATTTTTAGTTTGTTGTTTATTTTTCTAAATAAATCTTTATTGTTCAGATTATTACAGATGTTCCTCTTTTTCCCCCCCATGGCCTCCCTCTACCTGATTCTCCACCCCACCCCATGCTCTTACCCCCCGCCACTGTCTTCAACCATAGGTGTAAAATTTTTGTCCAACCTCTTCCAGCACCCCTCACACCCCTTTCCCCCAAGAATTGTGAGTCCACTCCCTTTCTATGCCTCTGTTTCTATTATATTCACCAGTTTATTCTGTTCATCAGATTTTTTATTCACTTGATTTTTAGATTTACTTGTTGATAGGTATGTATTTGTTGTCACTTTGTTGTTCATAATTTTTTCTTCTTCCTTTTATTAAAGAATGCTCTTCAGCATTTCATATAATCCTGGTTTGGTGGTAATGAACTCCTTGAGCTTTTTCTTGTCTGTGAAGCTCTCTATCTCACCTTCAATTCTAAATGATAGCTTTGCTGGGTAGAGTAATCTTGGTTGTAGGTTCTTGCTGTCATCACTTTGAATATTTCTTGCCACTCTCTTCTGGCCTCCATAGTTTCTGTTGAGAAACCAGCTGATAGTCTACGGGTACTCTCTTGTAGGTAACTAACTGTTTTTCTCTTGCTGCTTGTAAGATTCTCTCTTTGTCTTTTTCCCTTGGCATTTTAATTATGATGTGTCTTGGTGTGGTCCTCTTTGGAGTCCTCTTGTTTGGGGTTCTCTGTGCTTCCTGGACTTGTAAGTCTATTTCTTTCACCAGATAGGGAAAGTTTTCTGTCATTATCTCTTCTAATAGGTTTTCAATGTTTTTTTTATTTCTTTTTTTAATATATATTTTATTGATTTTTTTTGCCCCTCTCCCTCCCTCTCATACATACCCTTCCTCCTCAGAGTTTTATGTCCATTTGTTGTACTTATATGCATGTATACAAATCCTTCGGTTGATCTATTATCTCCCCCAGATCTCCCTCCCCTCCCCACTGTAATTTGACAGTCTGCTTGTTGCTTTACTGTCTCTATATCTGTCTTTTGGTTCATCAGTTTATAATGTTCTTTATTATCCATAAATGAGTGATATTTTGCTCTCTCTCTTCTTCTGGCATCCCCATAATTCAGATGTTGGTATGCTTGAAGTTGTCACAGAGGCTCCTTACACTATCTTCATATTTTTGGATTATTTTTTCTTTTTGTTTTTTGGTTTGGGTGTTTTTTGCTTCCTCATATTTCAAATCTTTGGTTGATTATTGAGGTCCATTAGACTACTGTTGAATTTCTGTATATTCTTTATTTGAGACAGTGTATGCTTAATTTCTGAGTGGTCCTCAGAAGTTTCTAGAAGATTCTTGAGTAACCTTATAACTGTGGTTTTGAACTCTATGTCCAGTAGTTTGCTTTCTTCCATTTCTTTCATTCATGACATCTTCCTTCATCTTTGCATTTTGGCTGCTTCCCTGTATTGACAGAGTGGCCTTGTGTGGTAGGTGACCTATAAGGCCCAGTGGTTCAGCCTTCCCAATCACCTGAGGTGGACACTCTTGGTGTATCTCCTTGTGGGCTGAGTCTTGTTGTAGTTAAGCCTTGATTACTGTTGGTACACTGGAATTGACCTCCAGAGAAATTGGCCTTGAGGACCAGCTGTGTCTATAATGGAAGAACTGCTGTGCTAGAAATACCCTTATGGGGCAGGACTTATTTCAGTGGGGCTTTGGTGCTAACTGAGTCTGCCTCTTGAATGTGTCACTTATGGATGTGAGGAATTGAAATCTGGTATCGTCTCACACTGACCACTAGTTTCACTGGCTCCTGGATCTCCAATGGGGTGCAAGTCAGCTACTGTCTGAGGCCACCCAGCAAGAGTTACAGGGAGATCTGCAGATTTCTCCTCTTTGCTTGGGGTTTGAAAGTTTTGGAGCTGTCTGACCAGGGTTGCCAGTTTGTTAGGTTAAGCTGCAATAGGGCATGCCATTTATATGCAAAAGCTGCTGTGCACAGTTTGGGTGTGTTTGTAAATTAGGGGGATGGGATCTCAGGGAATCACTAGGGCGTGGCAAACAACAATGGCTGCCAGTCAGCTGTCTCTGCATCTCCATGTTTCCACATCCTCATGTTTCCATGTCCCCTCATCCTACACCCCAGCACAGTAAACGATTCCTGTGCACATCTCCGCAAGAAAGCCACCCTCACTTTCTGACCACATGGCAGACAGTCCAGCTTCTCCTAGTAGGATTCTTGTAGAAAACTGGAGTTCAGAGCAGTCAGGAGTTTATATATCCCTTCGGGTGCACATCCAGTCACCAGCTACCAGCCCTCTTCATGAGCCCTGTACCTCTGTTTTTCCCGCATCCTACCCAGTCTCAATGCTCCTTTCTCTTTCCTTCTAATTGTAGAACTTCTACTCAGCCAGCTTTCCCTTGGTTCTGGGTGATAGATGTTTTGTCTTTTAGTTGAATTTTTGGTGTGGTTGTGAGAGGCAGCATGTACAGGTGTATACCTTATGCTGCCATCTTGGTTTTTCTCTGGGTTTTTTTGTTTGCTTGTTTTGTTTTGTTTTTTGAGGAATCTCCATAGTATTTTGCACAGTGGCTGCACCAATTTACAACCCCATCAGCAGTGTACAAGGATTCTCTTTCTCTACCTCCTCACCAACACATTATTTCTTAAGAAGGCACTGTTTAAAATCCCACTTTTATAGGAAATCGTTGGGTTCTTTAACTTGGGGGGGCGGGGGGCGGGGGAGACACACAGAGCCAGCGACTGTGGAGCCCATATTTGATCAAAACTCCTCACCCTCACCCTGGCCCAGTCTGTCCTAATTTGTCCTTTCTTCCTACTTTCATGGCGGAGCTTCTGCTTTAGATTCATAGATGCAATGACATTTTGAGAGGAATATTAAAAATGTTTAAAATTATCTCTTGCTTCTTCCCATAATTTTACTATTTAGGAAGAATGTTATCTGATGTCAAAGATTGACTCCTTTTGAACTTCAGTTTATTTCTGGGGGTTATATTCTGCCAGGTAGTTTTCTGTCCCTCTGCCCTCCCAGGTTCAGAAGCAGAGGGACACTCAATATTGGTTCACTCAGCACTGAGAGTTGAAATCAATTCCAACTGAGATGGTCAGGATTGGCTCCTGTTCATTCATATCTGTCAGATTTAGGCAAAAGGGCAAAGAGGAAAATTAGGTTTCCTGTAAATGCACCGAACAAGCCAGAGACCCAGCAGTTTGGGAGATGAGGGAGGACAAAAAGAATGCAGGGGCTTTGAGATTCCAAGCACCAAGAGGTAGCCCGGCTGATCCTGATGGGGTGTCCCAAAGCTGTGGGACAAATAAGTCTTATTTCTCCTGCCCAGTCAGGAACTGATGTCATTTGTGAGACTGTGTCTCTGGCATGATTCCCCAAGCCCTGGTTGGATCTATATGTGCTCCAGATGTGCTCACAGCCCACCCTCACCTCCAGGCCTTCCCTTTGACATGGGCAAGTTACGGGCTGTAATAATGGAGTTCTGCCAGGATCTCTTTCTCTAATGTGGAAGGCCACTAAAAGCTATATAAACCAACTTAGACCCTTCTGCTTAAATCCTTCAATGTCTCCCCACCACTCTTTTAAAAAATGTATTGTTTATTGTTGACAGTATTACAGATGTCCTTTATTCTCCCTCTTCCTTTCTCTCCTCCTCTCCCTCCCCCCCTCACCCCCTTCTCCCCTTCACTCCTAAAATCCAGACTTCTCGCAGTGGTCTGCAGGGCCCCGCAAGGTCTGCCCACCTGCCTTCCTGACCTCCTTTTGCACTATCCGCCCTTCCTATCTACACCCCAGCCACACAACCTACTCCCCTCTCTGACCTGTTGGGAATAGCCTCTCCCTGTCATGCTCATAACCAGCTCCTTCTTATCATTCCGCTCTTAGCTCAAAGCTCTCCTGCCCTTAAAGCTTTCCTAACCACCTGTTGAGATAACCTGCTGCCCCCTGCCTGCCCCAGCAGGCCCTCCATTAGGTCTGGCAGGGGTTTTTACTTAAAAATATCTTGTTTATATCTTTGTTTATTAGTCTTCTGTCTGCCTCCTCAATGTAACCTTTTTGAGAACAGGGGCTGTCTTTCCTGTTCCATGTCCTCAGTTCCTAGGCACACAGTAAGGACTAGTACGAGTAAATGCCTTTGTAGGCAGTCAGTTCCCCTTCCACCATCAGACTTCTATTCGTGCATTTCCATCAGCCTTGCTGACCTCACAGCACCAGTCTACATTCTCCTCTGTTTTTATATTCAACTGTTCATTTTAACCTGACCAGAGAGGGAGGGAGGGGGGTGAGGAAGAAGAGGTGGGGCAGGTAGAATATCTACTGAGAACCCCGGCTTTCCTGCAAGTTTAAACTGAGTCTAAATTAAACCCTTTCTTTCTTTGCCTGACCTCAGAGGTCATGTTCAAGAAGTCAGAGAGATCTCTAGGGAACTGGATGACACACAGTTTCACTTGAGTGACATCTGGTGGGCCAAGTGACTTCTAAGAGGATCCTGCACACCCCGGCTCGCTTTCACTGTTCCCAATCAGGAGGGTCCATCAGCTGCCACAATGGGAGTCCCCAGGTCACTTTGAGAAAACCAACTATCACTATCGACACAGTGGGCATCCCATCAGACGAACTCTGTGCGTGAGTCACCAATGAAACGATACGCCCCTCTACTGGTACCCTCCCCAAGTCACAGCTCACCCCACCCCTGACCATTTCTTGTAACCTGACACACCAACTCCAAAGCAAGAGCTCCAGGGAAGCTGGAGCCTAGATACCAGATGCAAGGTCTATGCTCTGCCCAGCGGGTACATATCTGTGCAGCCTGAATCCCAAATTCACAGACTAATGAACTCTGAGCTGGAGGGAACATGCCCATAGTACTCAGGCTCCTCACTTGATAGATGCAGCAGCTCCAGGGAAGAGAAGGGAAGAGACTCCCTTGCTGAGGTCTTATGGTAAGCAAATGAAAGAACCTCTGCTTCAGTCCTACTTTCCTGAGTTGAGTCTAGAACATTCTCATGCCACCGTGCCTCAGTTTCCCCAAATATGTAGGATTCCAAGGCAGGAAGAATGGGAAGCAGCAAGTACCTGCTACCCTGTCCCACCAGCCTTGCCACCACAGAATCCATTCCCCAGGAAGCAGGTGGGCCGCACTGACCTGTCCTTCCTGCTCAGGGAGCGGGCCAGGACCCTGTTCAAGGACAGGGAAACATCTGGGCTCTGACATGCAGGATGCAGCAGGGGAGGAGCAATGGTCAAAGTCACAGCCTAAAGCCCAGTGTTCCCAGGTGTTCACTGGGCCCTGCCGCTGCCTGCAGCTGACTCACAAAGGCAGGGAGCTTTGGACCCACAGGGATGAGCTCAGTGTTCTGACTCATGAGGTGATGTCGAGACAACTCCAGGGCACATAGTCAAATGTTCCGGAGAAGAAAAATGGCCATCCTTACCAATTGGAGAGGTATATCTTAAACACCTTCGATTGATATGGCTTAAAACTGGGGGCTGCGTCTCCTAGTTTCTCAAGTCAGAGACTGTCCTAAAAAACCCCGGTGCAATAAAATGTATCCTTCCTTGAGCAGGAGCAAGTCCAATCGGCTGTCAGGAGCTGAGCGCTGGGGGGAGCCCCTGTTAGAAAGCTCCGCACTGTAAGTGGGGTCGGACTTGTCACCCAGGGCCCATCCAAGGAGAGCAAGCTCCACATTAGTCTCCATCCCAACATCTCATTTGAGGGTGTGCTGAAGAACGCCACCTGATTGGCAAAGAATACGCTCACTTAATAAGCTCTCTCCCTGCCAGACATGGATTAAAAGTGATTTTTTTTTTTTTGGCCTAAATTACATTTTATTTTCTCACCAGCTGCTAACTCTCTGAGACAGATTGGGAGATAAATTATCACAGCAGTGAATGAATCTAATTTTTCAATATAATTCACGGTAATTCTATATTTTCCACACAAGATGGAAATAGTGCTGGCCCTTTGCCAAGAGCCAAAATTTCAAGAAAGACACACTATCTTGGACTCCCGGAAGTCTATGCGTTTGGGAGATATAGACGGGGGAGCTGACAGAGAAAAATCCCAGAGGCTTGGGCAAGGGCGGGGACAGGGCCAAAAGGAGGAGTTAGCGAGAGGATGACTGGAGAGATGGATAGAGAGACTTCTGCCAGCTCCTGGCAGCCCAACCCTCAGACCTCCCTCCACCGCCCACATCCCTGGCTTGTCTCTTCTTTCTGGAATGTCCTTCCCCCAGTTAATCACATAGATGATTCCTGTTCATCATTTAAGTTATGACTTAAATGTGACCTCCCCAGAGAGGTCTTTCTTGACCACTCACTCTCAGTAGGATAGTCACCACCCATTCTGTTTTCTCCATAATGGTTCCCACTGTCTGAAATGGTGACTTTATTTATTTGCTTTTGGATGGGGTCTGTGTCCCTCCATAGAATGCAAGTATGATGTGGGACGGGTCCTTCTCAGGCCTGTTTACTGTGTCTCTGGCACGAGGTGGGTATTTTGGACCCAATGAAATGGAAACGGGGAAGAAGAGGAGAGGAGAGGAGAGGAGTCGAATTGATTGCAAACACCCCCTCAGGTGCTTAGTCCCAGCAGCACAGGGAGGGCGTCATGTAGCAATTTGTTATTGTTAGTGGGTTATTGACGGACAATTTCAGGAGAAATTAAAAATGGGACCTGAAGGAAGCTGTTTACTCACAGATCTCTCCCAATCAGAATCCGATTGAACACAGCTGAGGCCAGCCTGGTGCTGCCTGGCCTCCTTCCTATCACCCCTGGTGACCCGAGGCGGAGGCCAGAGTGCCTGTCTGAGCAGCCGGCCCCAGCATAGGGCCCACAGGAGCTTGAATGACAGAAAGAAGCAGCACATGCTATAAGGGAGAAATGTGGCCCCACTGTTTGCTCTGGCTCAGATCTGTGGGGAATATAAATGATGCTATTAATGCCCTGTAATTTACAAGTCATCATGTGCACAAAGCCCTGGCAGAAAACGTTTGGGAACCATCCATTGAATGCTGAGGGCTCTGGGGTGTCACTGCCGCTCTCTCTCTCTCTATGGAACACTGGCTTGGTCTTGAGGGCTCAGCATCAGTGCTGTCCTAGTAGAGCCTTCCCAGAATGCCCCTCCCCCACCCAGGTCATTTCACTGCATTGAATCCTCACTTCCTTTTTACTTTGACTTATGATTACTTTGACCACTCACAGAGAAGAGAAACTATCTTATCTGAAACCTCTCAATAGCTCCCTCCTTCCTCTCCAGCACCATTTCTAGTCCTTTGCCTAATTAATTAATCAATTAATATGTTCTGCATGGCATCACACCAGAGAGGAGGCTGGTTAGCCACTCTCTTGGTGCTCAGCCAAGAGCCATACATATTAGGGAAAGAGTCCTTGGTGAATTCAGTGAACCTGGGGGGTGGGAAAGATGAGACTGGTTCTACCCTTAGTCCCAGGGGCAGGATACATGACTCAGGTCCAAGTCAGTGAGAGCCCAGACTCCCCAGGCTTGGATCAGGATCAGGGACTTCAAACGAATGGGATGCCTGAGGGTTTGGGTGTGATTCCTGGGCAGGGACAGGTGTTTTTGCCAGCTCTGCTTAATGCTGAGAGTAGTAAACCCTGGAGTGGCTGCCACCATGGAGCCTGAGACCCCCAAAAAACAACAACAATGGAGTGGAAAGCAGGATGATAGTGAGAAACAAAATGCAGATACATCCACTGAACGGTGAATCCAATTAGACCTGAATATGATTTTTCTACCCTTGCACTTTTCAATTATGTGAGTGGGGTTGTTTGTCACTTGCAATAGAAACTCCCTATCCCCCTCGATTAGTATAGCCTTCATACCAGCACAGGTGAACTGTGACCTGAGTAATGAGTAGGGAAGAGTCAAGTGATGTAGTCAAAGAAATGTTCAACCTCAATTACAATCAAAGAAGAATCGGTTAGAGCAGTGAGATAGCGTTGTTTGCCTAGCAACCTGGCAAAGATTGAATGTAATGATAATACTCTATGTCTATGGTAACTAGATAGATAATGCTTAATAAGGGTGCATAGGAAAGGTATTTATAATTTTGGAGAGTAATTAAGAAATGCATATTAAAAACCATTAAGGGCACTCAAACTCTTTACGTGCATCCAGGAAAGAATTCCAAACAAATAAGTAAGAATGTGTGCATTTTGCTAATGGAATAAGCATTGTGATAGGTGTTTATAATGCAGTGAAAATTACTTAAAGGTCCAACAATAGAAGATAGGTTAAATACATTTTAATGCATTCCTTAATCAAATATTATGTATTTATTAAAATTGTGTTTTAGAATAGAATTTATATGGAAAATGTAATCAGTGTTAAAGTAGCAAATAAAGTACTACAGATATGTAAAGAGAGAGAGAGAGAGAGAGAGAGAGAGAGAGAGAGAGAGAGAGAGAGAGAGAAAGATAACTGGTAATAGAATTTTCATTCTGAATGAAGGGATTAGAAGTGTTTTTTATATTTTTTTGTTTTGTTTTTTTCCAACTGGCTCAACCTTCCAAATACATTACATATTTGACCATTACTCACCACCCCCACGGCCAAGGTGACCAGCCTAGTCCAGGCTGCCATCGGCTCTGGTGTGAATGATGGTGAAAGCTCCTAACTGGGGTCCCTGCTGCCCTTTCAGCCTACTCTCCATACAGCCATTGGGGTGATTCTTTCAACACGTCTGTGAGGTCACGTCTCTTGTCTGCTCCAAACCCTCAGTGGCTTTCCAGCACACTTACAATGAAATCCAAAGCCCAGAGTCATAATCTAAAGTCTGCCACACTTTTGCTTAAACTTTGCTTCTTCAAGAAAGCCTTTCATGGTCACTCAGTTTTGAATAACATACCTCTGCCTCCTCTATCATCTTATCTTTATTTAGGCCACTTACCAATCCCTGGCATTATAATTTAAATAAATGTAATGTGATTCATCACATACCTCTCCCACTTAAATGCTAGTTCCTTGAGGGTAAATGTGGTCTGTTTAATTCATCACTATCCCCAGTGCCTAGAACAGGGTCAGGAACATAAAAGCATCCAATAAGTACTTGTTTACTAAATGAGTAAATCAGAATTAATTTTATTTACTTTCATAAAAACGTCCAAATCCTATTTAAGAATAGGTTTCTTGAGAAACACAAAGACAACAGTGGAGACAAAAACAAAGACATGTCCCAGGCAGCTTGGCTCAGTGCATAGAGTGTCAGCTTGTGGACTGAAGGGTTTTAGGTTTGATTCTGATCAAGAGCACATGCCCAGGTTGTGGGTTTGTTCCCCAATAGGGGGCGTGCAGGAGGCAGCCGATTACTGACTCTCTCATCATTGATGTTTCTATCTTTCTTGCCCTCTCCCATTTTCTCTGAGATCAATAAAAAAAAAAACTAAAAAAAAACAAGGACACTAGAAAAAATTGAAGCCTTAGCACCTACAGCTGCAGTAAACAGAACAACTCCTATCCTTATGTGTTTTGATACCCAGTTGTGAGGCACATACACATTAAGTATTGTTACATCTTCCTGGGGGAATGACACATTTATCAAGTAACACCCCTTCATTATTCCTAATTATTTTCCTTGCTTTAAAGTCTGCTTGTCTGAAATTAAGTAGCTACTTCAGCTTTATTTTGATTTATGTTAGCACGGTATATCTTTCGCTGTTCCTTTACTTTTCCCTGGCTTCTTTGAAGATTTCTCTCTTTGTCTTTATTTTCTGTAGTTTCATTGTGATATGACTATGTGCATGTTTTTTTGATATTTATCTTACATGATAGTTTCTGATCTTTCTAAATCCATTTGCTATCTGTCATTAATTTTAGAAATTTCCAGTTATTACTAGTTCAATATTTCTTCTGCCTCTTTCTCTCTTTCTCATTTTCTGTATGTTGCAGGGATTTTTAAAAAATATGTTTTTTTAAAGAGACAGACAGAGAGAGAGAGAGAGAGAGAGAGAGAGAGAGAGAGAGAGAGGGAGAGGGGTGTGGAAGAAAAACATGCATAGGCTGCCTCCTGCATGCCTTCTACTAGGGATCGAGCCCACAACCAGGGCATGTGCCCTGAGCAGGAATGAAAGCATTACCTCTTGGTTCATGGCTCAACAACTTAGCCATACTGGCAGGACATGTTGCAGGAAATTTTGAGGAAAGAATTGGTAACTTGAAAAGAGGGCAATAGAAACTCCTGAATTTAAAATGGGAAGAGGAACAAAATACAACAGATTTAACAGAATACCAAGAACTGTGAGATAATTACAAAAACCATGCTAGAGAGAAAATTACAGCATTATATGTATACAGGGTGGGACAAAAATAGGTTTATAGTTATGACTACACGAAACAGTTTATTCTTGTATTATTATTCATTAATTATTTTATTATTTTCCACATGAACAACTGCAGACCTACTTTTGCCAAATTCTTATGCCAATAGATGGTGGGTCCGGCCAACCTCCCATGGCCCCTCCTCCTGGCTGACTCAGCCTCCAATCACTCTCCCTCCCAATTCATGGCTGGGGCCAACCAGCCCACCACCCAAAGCCCCTCCCCATAGCTGGTCCCACCCCCAATTGGCACCCCCACACCAATCAAGGGCAAGGCCAGCTGGCCAGTCACCTGAGGCCCCTCCCTCCCAGCTGGCCTGGCCCTTATTGGGCCCGATCAAGGCCAGGCCAGCTGGACCCCACCCATGCACAAATTCATGCACTGGGCCTCTAGTCATCAATAAAGCAACAAACAATTGTTGGTGAGGATATAAAAAAAAGGAACCCTCATGCACTGTTGGCGGGAATGCAGACTTGTGTAACCATTATGTTAAACAGTGTGGAAGTTCCTAAAAAAAAATTAAAAATGGAATTGCCCTATAATCCAATGATTCTTTTTCTGGGAATATATCCAAAGAAACCAAAAACACTAATGTGAAAGAATATATGCACCCCTATGTTCATTGCAGCTTTATTTACAATAGCTGAACTATGGAAGCAATCCAAATACTCATTAATAGATGAGTATATAAAAAAGCAATGAAACCTTATCATTTGTGACAGCATGGATGAACCTGGAGAGTATTATGCAAAGTGAAATAAGTCAGAGAAAAACAAATAACATATGATTTCACTTATATATGGAATTCAAAGGACAATATAAATGAACAAACAAAACAGAAACAGACTCATAGATACAAAGAACAGTCTGATGGTTGGCAGAGAGAAGTGGGGCTTCAGGGGGTGAGTGAAAAGGTGAAGGAATTGAAAAGTACAGATTGGAAGTTACAAAATATTTATGGGGATGTAAAGTACAGTGTAGCAAATATAGTCAATAATGTGGTAATAACTATGTATGGTGCCAGTTGGGTACTGGAAATATTGGAGGGAACACTTTGTAAAATATATGATTTTCTAACTACTGTGCTGTGCACTTGAAACTATTACAAAGTAATATAATGTAAACTGTAATGTAAAAAAAATTAAAAATCTTAAAAGAATAAACATCTATTGAATAAAATCAATTATCTAAGCTTCCAACTCAAGAAACCAGAGAAAGAATAGCAATATAAATCTAAAGCAAGCAGGAAAAAAAAAAATTAGAGAAGGAATCAATAAAAGTGAAATAGAAAACAATGGAGAAAAATATTAAAACCAAAAGCTAGTTCTTTGAAAAGATCAATAAAATTGATAAATCTCTAGCTGAGCTAACCAAAGGGTGGGGGGAAAGGGAGAAGACACAATTAATTAATACTACAAATGCTGATTTCACTCATATGTGGAATTTAATGAACAAAGTAAGCAAAGTGGAGACAGACTCATGAATACAGAGAACAGACTGACAGCTGTAGGTGGGCAGTTTGGGGATGGTTGAGAAGGGTCAAAAGATTAAGAAGAAGAAGAAGAAGAAAAAAGGAAAGACTCATGGAAACAAATAATAATATGCTGATTGCCAGAGGGAAGAGAGGTTGGAAAGAGGTAGAAGAGGGTAAAAGTGGAATAAATGGTAATGGAAGGATTCTTGACTTGGGGTAGTACAATGTACAGATGATCGATCCTATATAATAAAAGGATAATATGTAAATTGACCCTAATGGCAGAACAACCCGGAACTACTGTGACATGCACTGACCACCAGGGAAGTAGACACTCAATGCAGGAGCTGTCCCCTGTTGGTCAGTGTGCTCTCTTAGAGAGAGCTCTGCTCTGCCACTAGTCTGGCTGACAGCTACAAGCACAATGGTGGTGGCGGGAACCTCAACTGCCTCCTCGGCAATGCTAAGGATGTCTGACTGATGGCTTAAGACCAATCCCCAGGAGAGTGGGCCTAATCTGGCAGGTGGACAACCCCTGAGGGGCTCCGGACTGTGTGAGGGCACAGGCTGGACTGAGGGACCCCCCTGAGTGCACAAGCCTTTGTGTACCAGGCCTCTAGTCCTATATAATAAAGAGGTAATACACAAATTGACCATCACTCCAACACACAAGATGTCTGTCCCCATGTGGACACAAAATGGCCACCACAAGATGGCCAGCAGGGAAGGGCAGTTGGTGGCAACCAGACCTGCAGGGGAGGGTAGTTGGGGGGAACCAGGCCTGCAGGGAAGGGCAGTTGGGAGCAATAAGGCCTGCAGGGGATGATAGTTAGGGGCAACCAGGCTGGCATAGGAGGGCATTTAGGGACAATCGGGCCAGCCGGGGAGCAGTTAGGCATCGATCAGGCTGGCAGGGCAGTGATTAGGGGGTGATCAGCCTAGCAGGCAAAAGTGATTAGGGGCAATCAGGTAGGCAGGTGAGTGGTTGGGAGACAGCAGTCCTGGATTGTGAGAGGGATGTCCAACTGCCTACTGGGATTGGGCCTAAACGGGCAGTCAAACATCCCTCCAGGGGTCCCAGATTGGAGAAGGTGCAGGCTGGGCTGAGGGACACAACCCCCATGCACGAATTTCATGCACCAGGCCTCTAATATATTATAAAAGAGCTGAAACCTATATGATTTTATTAACCAATGTCACACCAATAAATTTTATAACTGTTCAGCCTCAAAAAATATTACAAATGAAAGACTAATGCTGTGAACTAAAAAAGAATAATAAAGGAATATTTTGAAAACTCTGTGCCCAGTCCTAGCCAGTTTGGCTAAGTGGATAGAGAATCAGCCTGGGGACTGAAGGGTCCTGGGTCGAATTCTGGTAAAAGGCACATTCCTCAGTTGCAGGTTCCTCCCTGACCTGGGCCCCTGATCCAGATGCATGCACAAGGCAACCAATTGGTGTATTTCTCTCACATCAATATTTCTCTGTCTTTCCCTCTCTCAACCACTCTCTCTAAAAGTCAATAGAAAAATACTTTGGGTAAGGATTAAAAAATTTTTTTTAAACAAACAAACAAAAATTCTGTGCCCACAAATTTCGTAACTTAGCTGAAATGGACCAATTCATTGAAAGATACAATCTACAAAAATTCACACAAGATATTAGATCATCTTAATATATTCACATCTGATAAAGAAGTTGATGAATAATTAGTAACCTTCAAAACAGAAAGCATCAGGCTCAGATGGTTTCACTGGTGAATTTTACCGAGCATTTAAGAAGGAAGTAAGCCAGTGCTCTGCAATCTCTTCCAGAAAACACAAGCAGACGGTGTACTTCCCAGCTCATTTTATGAAGCCAGCATTGTCCTAGTACCAAAACTAGATAAAGACATTACAAGAAAACTCCAGACTAATTTATCTCATAAACACGAGGATCTTCAACAAAATATCATACTAGCAGATTGAATCTGACAACATATTAAAAAAAAAATACACCATGACCAATTGGAATTTATTCCAGGTATGCAAAGCTGGCTCCACATATGAAAATCGATTAATGTAACCTGTGGCATCGGTAGGCTTTAGAAGAAAAATTATTTGATCACTTCCATAGATGCAGAAAATGCATTTGATAAAATCCAATGCCCTTTCATGATAAAAACGCTCAGCAAACTAGAAATAAAGTTGTCAGCAGTTAGCAAAAACGTATAGCTAACATCATACTTAGTGGTGAGAAACCAGATCTCGTAAGACCGGAAATAAGGCAAGGATTTCTCCTCTCACCATTCCTACACACATCACCCTGGAAGTTTTAGCTAATGAAACTAAACTGTGAAATGTCATAAAGTGTATACAAATAGGAATGAGGAAATAAAGCTGTCATTGTTCACAGATGGCATAATTATCTATGTAGAAAATGCCAAAGACTCAACAAAAACTGGCACTAATAAAGAATTTCTGGCCCTACCTGGTTTGGGTCAGTGGATAGAGCCTTGGCCTGCAGACTAAGAGGGGTCCTGGGTTCAATTCTGGCCAAGGATACATGCCCAGATTGCGGGCTTGATCCCCAGTAGGGGGCGTGCAGGAGGTAGCTGATCAATGATTCTCTCATCATTAATGTTTCTATCTCTTCCTCTCTGAAACCAATAAAAATATTTTTTAAAATAAAATAAAAAGAATTTCTGAATTTCTGTCTTTTTCAGCTCCACGTTTGGGATATATGAGTCAAAAATAAAAACATAAGAAGGAACTCATCATCATGTCTTTGCTTGCCATCTATCAAAGTCTTCTATTTGTTCTATGCATAACGTCCAGTGTTTTTAGTTGCATTTAGTGGAAGGAATAAGGAAGCATACACGTACTCTATCCACCCGCAGCAGAACTCCCGGCGCTATCTTTTAGGACATAAAACAAATGATCTTTGCTGCTTAAAATGTTCCAGTAGCCTCCTATCAAACTGAAACCAAAATCCACAGCCCTTCCCCTAGTCTATACCTTCATGAACTGCCTCATGCCCACCTCTCCAGGTTCATCTCTCACCACACTTCTTGCCTATTCAGCCCACATGGACCTTCTTTGTCTTTCTCAAACATCTGCACTCATTCTGTATTAGAATCTTTGCACCGGTGCCCCTGCTGCCTGGAGTGAGTCCCCTATGTTTTCAGAACTCATTGTACATACGGCCACTAAAAAGATAGCTTCCCGAAACCTATCTCTATCATAACCAGGCACTTTTTTTTCTGGGTTTCTCTTATTTTCTGTTACTGTGATCTGTCTGCTTGTTTTCCACAGTCGAATACCAGCTCTATGAAAACAGGTGTTAGGTGTCTTATTTATATTTGTATCAGCAGACCCTAGAAGAGTGCCAGGCACCATATAAGCCCCATGCAGATAATGAGTGAAAAGAATGAATGAACAATGACCCTGCATCAACCATTCATATTCTACCAGTGCCTGCGAAAGACAGGTCAGAACAGTCAGTAGAGTCAACAGTAACACGTGTTGTGACCCTATTTTCACCCAGCCAGGTGGTCAGGTACATAAGTTCCATTAGCAACATAAGTTAGAGCAGACAAAACAGTTTTAGAACTTGCAAGTGAAAAAGCCCTTTGGAAAGCTGCCTTTGGGTCAAATATGTATTAGCAAATGTGGAAATCAATGAAAATAAAAAACACTATATATAAAAATCTCTGTAGTGCAGCAAAGTCAGGCTCAGAGAAAATTGTTCATTTTCAGTATCACATTAGCATTTGTCTGATGATAAAATAATGCACTCTCATTGTTTTCAGAAAACCAGGAGAGAACAAACAAAAAAATAAAAACGATGCACAACTGCTGACAACATTTTGGTCTATTTTCTTTTTTCCTCTCTCTATGCAGATATAGGTATATATTCGCAGAGCTATTGATTTGGTTTTGCCTAATTTGGGTTTGTAATTCAGAGAGAGAGAGAGAATGAGATGAGAATATGGTACCTTACTTACTTGGGAGAAACTTAAGATAACCATTATGAGAATAAATTTTGTCCTGGCATTGGCTGCTAGGCATATGGGAAACTGGGCAAAACAAAGATTATAAAAAATCAGGGATTCTGAATAATTTTGAATAATTTGTGGGAGAAATAAATTTGCATCACTTTGTAGCCTTTTAATTACTTTAAATTCTGTTATTTAAAAATAAAGTCAGTAAACATTCAGCTTAAAATATAAGAAAATATCTTAAGACATGTTTAGTTGCATGCGTCATTAACTCTGTTTAAGGATAAAAATGGAATCATAAAAACAGAGAGGATCCTCATGGAAATTCATGGTGATCAGACCTCATGGGAATGGAAGGAAAAGTCAGCTGGAGTCTCTATCTTCCTCTCCCCGTGGTTCCATGGTCCCTGGTCTCTGCTTCTGTCTGATCATTGCTGTCGTTTCCTACCAGCTTCTACAGCTCAGGCTTGTATCCTTCTCTCCCTTAATTTCAGTTTGCATGTGGCTTTGCTGAGGACAATATTGGTTCATACATCTCTGATGTAGCAGCTTGCTTCACTACAGCTAATAACCATGGCTTTTAGGTTTCTTAATTGCATTTCTAGTGAGTACTAAGTGAATGGTTAATCTTATCTTTTGGAAGACCTGTGCTTGCATCAGCCAAACATCTGTGGCTAAGAAAGGAGATAGGGTCACATGGGCAAGAGAAGCTATTGGCAAGGGTAATAGTAACAGAAAGCTAAAAAAAGGAAAAAATAAGTAAATGATAAAATATAGAAACCTAAACTAGGAAAGCTAATCAAAGCGAATTCAAATTAACAATATTAAAATCAGAAAGCTGTTATAACAACCAATATAATTTTTTAAATTATGAAGGCATTCTATGCCAAATTGCCAGATAATTTGAAGCTTCAATAAAATAGGACAAAAATGATTTTAAAAACATGTCATTCTAAATTTGATGCAAGGAACAACAGAAAACACTATTGGGCTTATATAGAAGATTATTTATAAGGGCCATAAAGATGTGCTGCTAATTATGCCTAATACAAGCAATTTTTGTATGCTGTAAATTGTTCCAAAATAAAGAAAACAATTTCAGGGTGCCCATATTAGGATGAGGTCAATATGATACAAAGCCTGAGATCTGATAAAGTTATTACAACAAAATGAAATCTATACCCACACATTTGAATACAGATATCAAGTATTAAAATAAAAATCAGTAAGCAAAATCATAAAAAGAATATACCAGAAGCATATATGATTTATTTCAGAAAATGAAGGTGATTTATCATCAGCCATACTTGGTATCACAGATGCTGTCCTAGAAGATCTTAATAGTTATTAATATTTCCTATTTTATTATTTATGTACATATTCCACTGTAAACACAATTAATAATCATATTCCTACCAGATACAACACTTAATGAGTCCTGGAAAAAAATCTTACAAGAGTCACGTAGTGTTGCCTGTAACTAAATACGGATTTTCAAGGATATAAGCAGATTTTGTCAAAAGTCTATCCTTATAACAGTCATAGAACCACATACAAGAAATCATTTTAAGTTCAAAATAGGTAAAATATTTAATATCACACATTGTAGAATGTTACGGTTAGTTTTCAAATATTAAGTAAATAAGAACTCAAAATGCACTAAAAAATTTTAAGCACTAATCTACCCATGTAAATGTTGAAAAGTAGGGGTGTTTTTCACATCATCTTTGGCCTTTGTCCATTCATTGGCTGAAGTGCCTAGAGTAAATTCTTCTAAACTTTCCTACCATTTAATGTATGTATAAATGTCTCAGGTAGAAGCAGGAGGACAATAAGAGCCAAAACCCAAAGGAAATTGGAAAGAAGAGAACAAATAGTAAGATAAGGAAAGTTAACCTAATCTAGTAGATCTAATTAAGAACAAATATACATCAGGTCAATAGTTACTTAAGAAGCAACACAACCATTTCAATGGGTGATACAAAAAAAAAAAAAATTCAATACAAACTAGTTGCTATTTCTTACGCTGAGTATTTAAAAAAAAAATAATACAAATATCCTTTTTTATAGAGAAAACTAGGGGCCCAGTGTACAAATTTGTGTACCTTGAAAGGAACTGTGGGGCATGAGGCTGCGGTGGGCCCAGAGTGGGTCTCAGCCCATCATTTGCAAAACCCCCCCCACCAAGGCCCCCAGTCCCCTGTCTGCTGGAAACCCCACTCTTGCTGCTGCTGCTCTCACATGCTGACGGTGCTGATCCCACTTGCACCTACTGACAGCGCAGAGCAATTTGGGTCAGCACCAGCAGCGGGTGTGAGCAGGGCCAGTGCTGTTAGCAGGCGTGAGTGGTGGCTGCTGCCCCAATTGCAACTGAGGAGCTGGGGGGGGGGGGGCAGAGAAGCCCTCAGGAGCGATTGGTGCCAGCAGCTGCCACTTACACCCGCTGATGGTGCCAAGTGATCAGGACTGGTGCCAGGTGCCGGCAGGGGGTGTGAACGGGGCCATCGCCATCTCCATCAGCAGTATGAGAGGTGGCTGCTGGCCCCGGTCACCTCTCAGGAGCAGGGGGAGGTGGAGAAGCCCTGAGAGGCGATCGGGGCTGGCAGCCGCCACTCGCACCTGCTGATGGCACCAAGTAATTGGGGCTGACACCAGGTGTTGGCAACAGGTGCAAGCAGTAGCTCCAGCCCTGGCAGCAGGTGTGAGCACCAAGCAGGACTGCAGAGTGTGGGAGCAAAGAATTTTCAGTAACCACCAGAGGCTTGCCCCAATAACAGTGACTGGCACCCCACCTCACCTGCTCCACTATCCCACCGAGGCCGACACCTGCCATGTTTCACACTCTGCGTCCTGCTGCCAATGCCCGCCATGTTCTGCACGTATTCCCTGGTGGTCAGCATACATCATAGCAACCAATTGGTTGTTTGATGATTTTGCTGTTCAGCCTATTTGCATATTAGGGTTTTATATAGAGAGACTAGAGACCCAATGCATGAAATTCATGCAACTGTCGGCCCTTCCAGCTCTGGCTGCCTTGGCCCTTGTGGCCCTGGCCACTTCATGACCCAGGCCCCCACCCACTAGTCATTCCAGAAGGTCATCCCGATGTCTGGTCTAATTGGCATATTAGCTCTTTATCATATAGGATAATACTCATTGTACACAAAAACCCAACTGGATGCTTATCTAAAGTCACATCATCTTTAAAATAAGAAACAGAATAATTATGCCAGATAAACTCATAATCATTCATCATGATTGTGGAAATTTTAGAGAAAGCAATAAGAGAGGAAATTGAATTATTTGAAAGAATTGGTTCTCAGACTTTGGCAAAGACCAAGCATAGTAAAGAGGAATAAAAATACGGAAAATAGCAATGACAACGTGAGAAACCTATGAGTTAGGAACGTGGTCAGCAAACTGCAGTTAGTGAGCCACAGGCAGCTCTTTGGCCCCTTGAGTGGGGCTCTTCCACAAAATACTGCTACCTGGGTGAGTCTATTGTGAAGAAGTGGTGTTAGAAGAAGTTTAAGTTTAAAAAATGTGGCTCTCGAAAGAAATTTTAATCATTGTACTGTTGATATTTGGCTCTGTTAACTAATGAGTTTGCTGACCACCGACCACTCAGTCTCTCTCTACCCATCCTGTGATATGCCAGACACTGGGATACACACCACATATCCACCAAACTCTCTCAACCACCCTGAGAAGTCAATATCCTTTTCTCCATTCTAGATCATGGCAGCTGTGCAATAAAATATAGTTTAAAAATTCAATAGGCTTTTGTAAAACTCAAAATTCCAAAGATGTAGCTACAGAGAAAGACTTAAATAATAAATTTTACAATAAAAAGGCCAGATATCATGCAGTATGTTTGATAGAATTACAAATAAGGAAGAAATGTATCCATTTGGATAAAGACTAAAAAGGATTATGCCTGAATAAAAAGAGCTGGGGCAGAGTAATAAGAATACGGGTGATGTTTTTATTTTTCACCAAATGCCCATAGAGAACATTTCATAAATAATCTCAAGTTGTAAAATGATATGGAAATGATGGAAATGGAAAAGACTGCGAGGGTTCGCGCTGAAGCATCTATTAAAGCATTAAGGCAGAGTAAGGAGATTTTTAACTATGGAATTTTAAGCATAAATCAGTGCATACTTAGAAATAATTAGTCATGCAAGCAACTGCTTCCTCTGCCACTCCTGGGGCTACTTGCCTTTGCTCAAAGCAACCTCATTAAATCACTGTGTCCAGCTCCCTCGCCCAAAGCAGGGTTGCACCTGAAGCAAACCAGATGCACTGAGAACCCTCTGGCCTCCAGCACAGAGTCAACCCGGCAGCCAATCCAGTGGCCACCAGTATTTATACGGAACTGCTTCGTACATGTGTTAAACTTGGGTGCACTTGATTCTTCTCACTAGACAAAAAGAAAAAGTGTGGGTGAGGGAGGAAAAGCCAAACATATTTCAAAATACCTTCCCCCCCCCCCCCCAAAATAGTCTTTAAATGTCAGTTCTTATCAAGAGCTGAACCAAAGACATGGCCACCTTTCAACGCTGGAAGAAAACTCCGAGGCATTGGACTTACTGAGAGTATTACAGTGTATTTTGAATATTAATTTGAATGGTAACCATTCTTACCTATCCTCTACCTGTAGAAATGAACCCAAAATTAAGTGGCAATTTCACTACCTAGTCAAGAATTAAGTACAGATGGGGGAATAATAATACCATTTGTAATCCATTCAGTAAAAAACCAAGGCTTATACCCTCAAATAATTTTAATCCTTTCTGCAAGTCTAAAGCCTAGGTAATCGTTCTCTTGGTGATATGTACAGTGTAAGGCAAAACTATTCCACATCTATAGCAAAAACACCCCAGGACAAAGTGGTTTAAATAAAATAGAAGTTTATTCCCCACTATAACAGACGAGACAGTCTGGGCCAGAGGTCGGCAAACTCATTAGTCAACAGAGCCAAATATTAATAGTTACAATGATTGAAATTTCTTTTGAGAGCCAAATTTTTAAAACTTAAACTTCTTCTTATGCCACTTCTTCAAAATAGACTCACCCAGGCCGTGGTGTTTTGTGGAAGAGCCACACTCAATGAGCAAAGGGCCGCATGTGGCTCTTGAGCTGTGGTTTGCTGACCACTGGGCTAGGCTGATGGGCAGCCTTGTTCCATGGAGTCTGTAAGAATCCCAGACCCGACTTCTGACTTTTCCAGGCCCTGGCACGTTCCCCTGATTTGCATTGGCAAAAACAGGCCCGTGGCACATCAGCATTCCAGATTCCAGGAAGGGAACACAGAGCCACGACCAGGAAAATTGCCACCCCACCCCCTCATTGAGAACCACTGCTTTAGGGGAGCTGACCTAGTGAGTGACTCAAGTGACATCATCAGGACCTGGCTAATCACGGTCACAGTGTATGCCTTCTGCAGCCTCGGCTTTGCCCTTAGGATCCATGTAGTGGTCCCGTGGCAGCTCCACAGAACCGCCTATGGTAGCAACATGGCTGCCACCGTGTCAGACCTCACAGCCTCTTACCCCACTATCCAGGCAGAGAAAAGTGGTTTATTTTGATCATTTGAACAGAGATCATGTCTTTGGGTGCATCTGTCTCCTCTCCCCTCCCTGGTCTAATCGGCTAGGAACCCATAGCTGAGCCAGTCCCTGTGGTGAGAGGGACCAATAAGCCGATCATCTTAAGCTCACAGAGCTCACTGCTGGAGCAGGGGTAAAATCAACTTCTACCAAGAGGCATGGCTAAGGAGGAAGGTAGGGTGACATCCCCAAAATGTCTGTGCAGCATTCCCTGAGCAGAGTATGCTGGCCTGAAGCTGTCCAAATTCTGCCCAGGTGCAGGGACTGTAGTGATGGCTGCTGTATGGCAGAGACCACTGCAAAGTCAGAGGCTCAGCAAGCTGCATGAGAATGGCCTGCTCTGGCCCTGAAAAAAACATGCTTTCTCCAGTCTCTGTCTCCCTGAGCCAAACTCTGAAAGCGTTACAAACCTCGGCAAGTCCCAATCCAGCTGAGAGGGGAGAAATGCTGAGCGGGAAGCTGGACAGAGACCCTGTCCCTCCCACTGCAGAGGAACTCTTTTGTGGGCTGCTCTGGGCGAGGGGAGGAGGGAGCTGGCCTTAAAGCGGGTTCAGCATTTTTATTATCTAGGACTAGACCATTTAAATTAGTGACTTGAGACTATATTTGTGGTATAAAGTGACCAGAGGTCTTTTTATTACCGAAAAGCCAGGATAAAAGCCGGAGACAGAGATTTCATCCTCGGGCAAGGGAGAAATGGTCCACACTAGATGCATTTTAAAGGGAGAATGGAAGCAAAGATAAAACAGCACTCCGTTCATAGCCATGGGTCATGCTCGCTCGGTGGGCAGGTGCCATGTCTATTAATGGAGCCCCAGGAAGAGGGTCCAGCAGGACTGTGGGCACATGAGAGGCAGGCAAGCCACACGGCCTGCCCCTACCAGGGAGTCAGGCCTGATTCTCGGGTCTGCAGAACCCATGAGAAGAGGCTGCAAGTGATCAGAAAAGAAAGGGATTGGGGGTAACCCCAAGACCAGGTAGAGGCAAATAAATGCCACACAGCTGACAGCAGTGGTCCCAGCAGGGATGTTGTAAAGGCCACCCTGGACGCTGCTGGGAACTACAATCTCCCCTCCTCTCCCACCTTAGCGTCTCATCTATATGACCAGGCTAACACTGTTATTATCCACCATCTGCCCTGATTTCCTTGCCTTCTGCCCCAAAGCACTGTGACCTGGAAAGCAAAGGTTACACCAAGTGCTGCCAGGCCAGGGAGCTGAAGGGTTGGGGAGGAGGCCCTCTGTTTTCCCTTCTTCCTAGCAAAAAGGCACATGCAGGCTCCTTCTCCCTCTCCCTCATTCGTGAAGATGCTCAAGGGCCACACCATGCTGTTCACAAATGCTCCCCACCAATTTCTTGTTTATTGGACTGGTTTGGTCCTTAATGGAGCAAAAAGCAAATGAATTGGCAGGAATCGGCGCAGTCTTAATAAAACGGAGGCAACGCGGGGCTCACAGAGCCTTCTCCCATTTTGACAAGTGTATGCTAATTGCATTCTGTCTCCTTGCAAATTATAGCAATTCCTCGGGTTTTAAGAAATTTGACATTTCATTTTGATTACATCTGCTTGTTTTCTCTAGCACTGGGAAAGGGGAGGGGTGGGGTTGAGAGCAGACAATGACCTCATGGTGGGAGTGGGAGGAGTAGGGGCTCGGGAGGGACAGGTGCTGCTGTAGGGTTCAAGGTCTTTGGGTGGGTTACATTTTTTACCTCATAACAGCAACCTTGAACCTGGATGATGTATGAGGCCTTTCTTGCCTCTGGCAGATTTCCACAAATTGGGTCCAAACCTCCAAATTCCCCAGGTCACGTGGACGCAGGCTCTCCCTGGGATTTCTGCAAATTCCTGACCATACTTCTTCCTGGTCGCTCTGGTTTCGCTCCTCTGGCCAGTGAACCATCCTGACTTGTCTGGACCTCTGGACATATCTCAAGAAATCCAATCACAGATGTGATTCCATCATCTGGCATCTTGTCTGAGGGGTGAATTCCATCATGTACAACATTCCGTGTCCCTGGTCCAGAGGTTCTCTAAGCATGGTCCATGGACCCATGAAGGTCCTGATTGCTTCCCAGGATTTCTGTGAGATCAGAACTTTCTATAACCACCATGAGATGTGATTTGTCTTCCACTCTCATTCCCACCGAAGTGTACAGTGGAGTTCTCCAGCACTTTCATAATGTCTGGTGATGTGCTTATGTATCCTGGTGTCTTAAAATGTTCTCATTTTCAATTTCTAATATGGTTAGTATCAATAAAAGTAACACACATAAACAAATGTTCTTTAGGATCTTGGATAATTGCTAAGACACCAAACTGCTCCAGTGCATCCTCCCAGGCCCTGCTGCTCAGGCCCAGAGACCTTGCCCTTCCATGCAGCCCTGGAGGGGCATCCAGTGAGCTCTGCTCTGATCCTTTCCAAACCAAGGGCAGTGGGAAGCTAATCTGCCTTCCAGAGCCCCTTGGAAGTCTGGTGAATAATTGTTTCCCCATCTCACTTCACAGCTCTTTCAAATCTGGCAGAACAACTTGACAAGATGTGTGACATTCTAGGGAAGGAGGGGAGGTCTTGTGGAATTATTGCACTCTTAAGATCTAAGTCCCTTATAGTGGAGTGCAGAGTCTGAATGCCCATTTTACAGCTGGAAAAACTGAGACTCCAGATATAGATGATGGAGATTGGATTAGAACCCACTAAGCTGTAGTTGTTGCTTTGAACAGCCAAGCCATAGAGCCTCTTGAAGTCTGTTTTGAAATATTCTCTTCCTGTGTTTGCTTTTTCCCTATCTCCTCTCTTCCCTCTTGCTTTCCTTCTTGTTTCCCCTCCATCCTCCTTTTGAATCTCAACTCCCATGAATTTCTTCCTCTAAGCCATTTAAGGTGGTGCTATTTTATCGTTGTCATTCTTTCCCTGGAAATAACATGGAATTTCAATAAATGCAAGAGGCAGAGAAATCCGGAGAGTAGTACTTGAACAGAAGCTGGGGACGACCCTGTCAGCACCATTTTATTTCTTCCCTGACTCCAGCATAACCAGAGTCCTGATATGAATTCTAAAGCTCCTTATGCCCCCCAGTCCTCAGGGAAGTGACTGCTGCTCATCATTCAGTCACCTCTAGCACCCTTGAGTGTCCTGATTGGTCTCTTCCAAAAAAGGAGTTTTCCAACTAATGCTGCAGGTCTACTCAGTCTTTCATTACTCTTTGAGGCAGGCTGTGATGAGAGGAAGATGAATTAGATACCATGTCTGCCCTAAAGGAGTTCAAAGATCAGTAAAGAGACAAAGACACAAACAGATAAAGACATGCAGTAAGTAAACATGGAAAAGTTGCCTAGATCAAGAGTCATAGAACACCCGAACTTGGCTGTGGCACCCAGAAGGCTGAGGGGTGGGGATGGGGCTGAGATAGGAGATAAGGAGTTAACTGAGCTGCTTGAGAGGACTCGGAGCCCAAATGACAAAGTTTGGATGACTCCAAACTCTCAAGTAACAGTAATATCTAAGGGGCTTGAATTTGTGTCTGGAAGTTTGCGTGTGTGTGTGTGTGTGTGTGTGTGTGTGTGTGTGTGTGTGTGTGTGTTTCAGGGTGATTGGGGATGGCAAAGAGTGAAATACAAACAGAAACTTCCAGGCTGTTTTAACAAAGACAAGAGAGGTGGTGGTTTAGGATCCTGGGTGTGGAGTTAGGGAAACCTACCTATTGGTGAATGTATGTGACTATGGACAAGTCCTTTAAACCCAGTTTTGCCATCTATAAAATTAAAGTGACAATAGTAGCTATTCTTAGAGCTGTTATGAGAATTAAGTAAATTGATATATGCCAAGTGTTTAGAAAAGTGCCTGAATTCTAGAAGGCCATAGTTGCTATTACTATTGTATTAAAGAAAAACTGAAAAGTCAATGTAAAAATGGTAGACCACCTATATGAGGGAAGGAGTTACAGCTCAACATCACGATGGATACCAGCACCTCATCCCTCAGGGACAACAGACACCAGAAGTGATGTGAGCATGTTCTCAGTCCCCCCTTTTCTAAAGTGATTGGGGCTCAAAATACACTGGCAGGCAGGAACGTGCAGGTCAGAGGCATGTTTGGAGAAGAAGGCTGGAGCTGAGTGTAGGTGTAGTATGTGGAGACAGGCAGCAAGCAGCCGAATCGTGTTTGGACATCCATCATCAGTGGTCATCTGCAGATGAAGCACATAACCAGACTTGGGAAGATGAGGGCAGCCCTCACCAAGGAGGTGACATTTCAGTTAGATGTGAGAAAATGAGTAGGCGTTTTCTGAGATTGTGTACACAAAGATTCACATAAATGTCATTTCTATCACGCTTCTCAAAATAGCATCGTGTAACTTTCTAGAAGGCTGCTATGTGCTTTTTAAAGTTGAGCTCTGTGATTATGTTGTTGGAATCCAGCAGATTAACACAACTGCCGATGACTGGTAAGAAGTGAGGCGCAGCTGTCTTATCAATGAGGACATTCAGAACTAGCGGCGGTACTGATACAGTATTTTCTAGTTTAAGAAAGAAATCCTGATACACCTGTATGGTGCATTACAGCTTACAAGTCATTGCCAAGCTCACTGAATCCTCAAAACACCCTCTGGAGTAAATATCAGGATCCCATATTACACCAGAGGCAGCACAGAAGCTTGGTTCTTTGGAGCTTCTGCCCAGAGATTATATCAATTCTTCTATTTTCAATTACAGTCTACATTCAATATTATTCTGTATCCATTTAAGATGTACAGCAAAGTGGTTAGAAAATCACGTACTTTACAGAGTGGCCCCACTGCTGCTTCAAGTACCCACCTGGTCCTATGTAGATGGATCACGATATTATTGGCTTTATTCCCTATTCTGTAATCTACATTTCTGTGACTATTCTGCAACTACCAATTTGTACTGTGCAAGCCCCCAACCCCTGGACCTCTGACAACCGGCAGTCTGTTCTCTATACCCATGAGTCCATTTCTATTTTGTTTATTTTATTCATTTGAGTCCACATATGAGTAAGATCATATGGTATTTTTCTTCCTCTGCCTGACTTATTTCACTTAGCATAATATCTTCTAGATCCACCCATGCTGTTGCAACAGGTAAGATTTCATTCTTTTTATACACCTAGGTAATATTCCACTGTGTATATGTATTAGGGTTTTTTTATCCACTAGTCTATTGATGGACACTTGGGTTGCTTCCATATCTTAGCTACTGTAAATGATGATGCAATGAACATAGGGATGCATGTTATTTCAAATACCTTTGACAAAGGTATTTTAGGCTAAGACCCTCCCATCTTGCAACTTTTTTCACAATTCTTTCCATCCAGCCCCTTCCTTGTATATTACAGAGGAATTGTCTAGAAAGACGGGAGATGGCAACTTAAAAAATGCAGCTGTACATCCTAGTCAGAGACACTTGTCCCAAATTCTTGGTTTCAATGTTATCATTTACATGTTATTTCCAAAGTCCCACATTAAAAAACATGACTTCATTCACCTCAAGAATCCCAGTTCAGACAGTCAAACTGCATCCCAGTCACCACAGCAGGTTTTTAAAAATCTATAAAATACTAGCAAGTGCTGGATATCACCGAGTTATAAAAAGCATTATCCAGGGAAACAAAGACAATGAGGGCTGAGGCCAGCTGACTGCAGGTCTCTGCCTGGGAAGCTGAGTGCCCAATATAGCTCTTCCAAATCCTCCCGGGGATTTTCCTTTCAAGCATCCCCTGCACTGTGCTGCTGAAAGATGCCCACTGCCTGCACATTGCTGGAGGACAAACTCCTAACTCCCAAGCAAGGCTCACAGAAACTTCATATTGAGGTTACCCTTCCTCATTTCTCTCCACCACCCACTAGCCTCGGGCTCCAACTTTACTAGGTCCTTAGGGTTTCTGGAGTGTGCCTCCCAGTGCTATGTCTCCCTAAAACCTGTGAACCAGGAACCTCCTTCCCTATTCCTGCCTCATTGATTGCTGACTTCTTCTTCAAGTCCTATCTCAAGGTTCTCCTCCTCTGAGAAGTATTTTATTTCCATTCTGTGAAGGTCATGAGCATCTGTTCACCAGATATTTAATTTGTCCCACATCCTCGGCACAGGACGAGATGGCATTTCCAGGCCTTTGTGTTTGAGGGTAGGTGACGAGTTCTGGCCAATGGATCATGAGCAGGAGTGACATGTGCCCATTCTGGGCTTGAACATCTCCTTGCCATGTGGGACTCTGGCATGGTAACCTCTCCCTGTAACATGGCAACCAGCAACATTCCAGATGCCAACTGCTCAGTTAACTTGGATCCCAGAGGAAGAATGATAATGTGGAACAGAAAGCCCTGCCAACCCCAATGGAGAAGGAAACCTTTGTTTTAAACCTCTAAAATATGGGGGGGGGGGGGGTTGTTTGTTACTGTAGCATAACCTAGCTTACACTGGCTGATACCTACTCCCTGACCAAGTTGGTCTCGCCTTCTCTTGGCTTAAAAAATACTTTGTCTTTTCTCCCATCGTTGTCTGTTTTATTCACATGGTTACATGTGTGCCCGCTCCAACATCAACAAGACCAGGACTAGCTCAGGGACCATATCTCATGTACATTCACATCCCATTATTCAGCCCAGGACCTGCCATGTAGTGGTCATCAATACACAATTATTGTGTTGTTATGGGCTGTTTTTTTCTCCCTTTCCCTGTTGTGCAGGTGAGAAAATGACCTTGACAGTTTCCCATTACTCTTGACGGCTCTCTCCTACTGCTAGGCTACCAGAATTGATTTCACTTCTGTTGCTAGTTCAGTGGAGGATCAGAAAGTCAAACTAGTTCTAGTTCATACATCATCACCCATAAAAGTCCCAGAGATCTGGCTCCTGAGCAGTTGTTATAAGTGAGAGATGGGGTCCCTGGGACCACCAATAACTGAACCAGCATTAGCAGACAGCAGGGGCAGCTCAGACTGGCTATTCAGGCTTCTGGATGCTTGTCTCTATAGTACCTACTTGCCCCAGTTCTATTCAAACACACACACACACACACACACACACACACACACACACACACAAAGGCTCCATGCCATGACCATTGGGAACCAAATATGGGAGGGACTCTGGTGCTGCCCTGTGTCTGCGAACAGTAGGCTACCCCATTTCTCATGCCTGGGTAGGCAAAGCTTCAGTTGCTAGTGGGAGCCTGGAACTGGAGCCTCTCTTGCTGCTCCTCCCTTCGCTGTGGCTGCCCTTCCATCAAGGACCTGGTGCCTGACTCTCACTCCAGCCTGCTGCTGGACTCGAGCCTGGAACTGACTCCCAGCTTGATCAGCTGAATTCTGACCCTTGGGTCTACCTCAGGCCAGTCTCTCCTCCTTCCTTGAAACAAATGTCCTCGTGGTATCCTTCACACTGGCTCCTGCAGACCTCCCTGTTTGGTACTCCAGCTGATACTGAGAACTCCCACACCTGGAAGCCCTGCACTATGCTCACCATTCTCCACCTCTGCAAACAATGTCATTGATTGGCCAGAAGAAGCAGAGTTTACTAGACTCTCTCTTGTATCAGGCTCCCTCGGATAGGTGATTTGGGCAAATTTGCAGGAACAACTCTCCCTTCTTAGCCATTTCTCCAGGCTGGTCAAATTCACCACTTTTTCCTTATCAAGAGTCCAGTCTTCTGGCCTTGTGTCCTCTATCCTAAGAAAGATGCAAAGGAGAAATTAACTGGTCACTTAATCTATATCCTGAAGTCTCACTTTGCCTAGCAATTGTCTGGTTTTAAGGAAAAGAAATCCCACCCCAATAAACTAAAGGGAGTACACTTAGGTCTCACAGGAACTGTTTTGATTGTAGAGTGCATTAATGGCCTCAGATCTTCATGTCTGCCTTATTTCCATGCACCGGGCCAATGAAATCATGGCAAGCATCTTGTTGACCAATGTTTTGGATGCATGACTAGACCTGCTATATTGCACTTTGCCTTTGTTCCAATAACAGCATGCCTGGGCTAGTCCATTAGTCCCAGGAAGAAAATGAGATTCATGTGGAAATGAGTCACCACCAACTCAGCTTAGCCTAGATCAGTCAATTCCAAGCCAGCCACAGAGGTAGTGGTGAGCCTAGCTGAACACATCCCCAGGTAGTGGAACTGACTAGCTATGCCCAGCCTAGACCAGCCAATCCCAGCAGATCAAAAAAGATGCATAGGCAAAATAAATATCTGTCTTATGATACTGAGATTTTCTGGCTGTTTGTTACACAGTGTTGTTTTTGTTGTTGTTTTTACAATAAGTAACCGTACAGGTGTCAAGCAGCAATTCTGTCAGTATCTGTTTCTGCTCTCAGATTCCTCATGGTGTCTCTGCTTTGTTCTGCTGTTCTGATTCAACTATTCTTTTTCTAAAGATCAGCTTCTTTGCTGTCTGGTCCCCTTGTACACAATTCCCTCCCATATGTCTGAGTTATTTCTCAGAACCAACTCATCAGCCCTAGAGTGTCTGACAGCTCCAGACCATTTCCTTTGTCAAATTCAGAAACAAAGATGACTTATCTCACTTCCCTAAAACTTGATGGCAAATCAAGATGAAATCCAACCTTAGAAACATAAAAGTGTGTTCCGTGATCCCAAGGGTTAGGGTGGAGGAACACTATTTATTCTTCTGAGTGCCCCCATCCCTAAAAGGAAATTTAGGGAGATGTTTTGATACCATAGTGGAAAGCAAGTTACTCTGCTACTCATGCAAATAATTATTGGTTGAGGGGAGAATGCCAGGATTTCTACCTATGCAGGCTGGTGTGTGTGTGGAGGGGAAGGTGGAGAATAAGTAACTGAGATTGAGAAGACTAGGGAAACTGAGGTTGTAGTAAATTTGGCCCTGAAGCACTGGCACTGAAGAAGCCCAGCTTTGTTGTAGTCAACTTAACAAGGGTTGAGAGGAAGATTGATATGGTGAATACATCCCCAGTCCCAAGAGCACCAGTCAGTCCAACTGATTCTGAGATCTAGCTGATGCTGATGAGTGACTCTGAATAGACAGGGCTAGATAAGCAGAACAGACAGAGAAAGAGAGTAGGGGTCACAGATGCCACAGGGCAGGGAATGGCAGGGTCAGTGTGTAGACAGTTCTTTATGCCAGCAGCCAAGGAGGAGCTGTTATCTT
Source organism: Pipistrellus kuhlii (assembly GCF_014108245.1). Lineage (NCBI taxonomy): Eukaryota > Metazoa > Chordata > Mammalia > Chiroptera > Vespertilionidae > Pipistrellus > Pipistrellus kuhlii. The sequence continues at coordinate 175,027,394 of NW_023425515.1, read as the reverse complement.
GAGGTTGGAGAGTGGTTTCGGCCCTGGGGTCTTAAGCACTCCCGCCCTCCCATCTTGGGAGCCAACCAATCTCAAGGGAGTTACACCATTGGAAAGGTGGATGAAAGCAAGTGTTGGAGAACAGATGGAGAGATGGGAGCCCTTGCTGGTGATTACATAAATTGGTAGAGGCATTCTGAGAGGTGTTATGAAAATATTTCATGAAATTATGTTTGCAGAAAGTCTGTGATCCAGTAATTCTGTCCTAGGTGTAGAGCCTGAGACATTCCTGAACAGATGCATGAGACATCTGTGCCAGATGACCCTCCTAGCATTGGTGTTGGTCAGCTGGAGCTGGCAGAATGGATAAGAATGAGATGGTGGATGCATTTGAACAATGGACTAGCTATGAGAAGAGTAACAAGCATAGATCTTAAAAGCACACTGCAGAGTGGAGAAAAAAAGAAACAGAACAAGATTTATAGGACAATACCATTAGTGTAAATTAAAAACACATTCACACTACAAAACAACATTGGATTCTAACAAGGATCCATGACTACATTAGGCTGTATATCAAATACACTGGAGTGAATACCTAGGGAAGGAACTGGAATAGGAATGAGAAGTGGGGTTGAAGTGAAAAAAACTCATAAAACAATGAAAGGCTTGCACACAGACTTTTTAGGAGCATGAGCTATGATGCAAGGAGTGTGATTAACACAATTTCTATAGCTGAGGTCCTTCTCATTTGTTTGTTTGTTTTGTCTCAAGTGAGCCTACTGTGGTGCTGATTTGGGGGTGGGACCACCCTACCTCTGGCTGCTGAGATCATGGAGAGACATGGTGCCACAAAGATGCCCAGGGGAGATGGCCCCAGTCAAATGCTTGGGAGCAAGGAATGGAGAGGTCATCAGCCCAGGCTTTAGAATCAGACAGACCTGGGTTTCAACCTTGACTTTACCACATACTAATTGTGCGAGCTTGGGCAACTTGTATGACTGTGGACTGGGCCCTGAACTCTCCAAATCTCCATCTCATCATCCATAAAGCAGAGATAAGAATACTGGGAAATGAGATGATGCCCACAATGCACTTAGCCCAGGTCCTGGCTTCATAGACAGGAACTCTTATTCACCTAAGTTTGTGGTCAGCAAACTACTCACCCAGGCCATGGTATTTTGTAGAAGAGCCACACTCAAGGGGCCAAAGAGCCACATGTGGGAAGTTTTCTCAAGGGAGTTTCCAGCTCCCTTGGCCTAAGCTTTGGCCTGTCACATGTGGCTCTTTGGCCCCTTGAGTGTGGCTCTTCCACAAAATACCATGGCCTGGGTGAGTATTTTGAAGAAGTGGCATTAGAAGAAGTTTAAGTTAAAAAAAAAATTGGCTCTCAAAAGAAATTTCTATCGTTGTACTGTTGATATTTGGCTCTGTTGACTAATGAGTTTGCTGACCACTTAGGCCCTAAGTTTTTCACTCTTTACTAGTAAATCTCATTAGTTCTCAAAATCTAAAATGGAACTTCACTACCATGTTTCTTGGATGTCTACTTTCTGTTGCAGAAGCATTAGATCAGCAGCTTCTGGGGTCAGTAGTAGGACAGGAGTGAAGGCTCTGTATCTTTGACAGGCCAAAGCTTAGGCCAAAAGAGCTGGGAGCAGGGTTATGTTTCAGCATTTAAAGATGAAGGGAAGTGAGGACGCAACCAGGAATGAAAAGCTGAGTTGTCTCCATGGCCCAGCCTCACTCTCTGGGGCCATGTGACCTAGCATCACTGCTTGTTTGAGAAAACTCCCCAACACTCAATTCACAACAAACCCTACTCTAGGTAGGCAAGGTGAGTTTGCTCTGCCTCCCCTCCCCCATTTCTTTCCCAAGTCTGCCACCTCCCTGTGCAGCCGTGCCCTGGTCACTCTCTACCTCCACCTGACCTTTCCTCTTTCTATATCTACTTGCAAGGCTATGCTTAACAAACCCATACTAAGAGTTCATTTGATTCATTCCCTCTTCCAGCCCCAAGATTTTTCCCTTTTCTCTGCATGACCTCATCTGGCTTGCCCTTCTACCCATTCCAGGAATGCAGGTGTTTCTAAATGAAAGTGCCAGGGGATGATTTAGCAAATACAGAGGGATGTTCCTGATGTTTGATGTGACACAGCTCTACCTCAGAGCAGGTGTGAGTTGTATGAGTGATGGTGAAGTGGGACTGAGGAACTGAGTGGGGTCCTGCACAGATGCTCAGAGCTCAAGGAAACCTCTGAATCAGACAGAAATGGGTCTTTGAAGAGTGTGGAGATGGCTAATCATTTATTCAGGGACATGGGCACGCTCAAGTTCAGCCTTGGTTTTTAAGGATTCTGGTCCAAAGTGGATGGGATGAGGAGGGGTGAGGGGCAGCTTCCAGAGTTCTTGGGCTCATTATAGGATAGAAGACCATTTTCACTTGCTAAGCATATACTGGGAGATATAGGAAGGGCCTGAAAGTGGAGTCCAGATCTAGAAGAGGGTACACCAGGATCCAGAAGAGGGCCAGCACTCTCTGTCTGCATTGGGTAAGACATGAAGCAGGAGTGGTTCAGGGCCTCATTCCTGTGGGAGGCAGGGCACAGGGCTGTAGTCAGAAGGTCTCACAGGCAGACCAGCCATACCTAGTCTAGGAGACAGAGGCTTAACAGCTGATGGGCTCATCTGCAGGCACTTGAATATTCATCTCAGAGCCTGCTGCTGGAGGGGGAGAAACATCATGTGTTCTATCTGCGGCTGGTTATAGCAGCAGCAGGAGCTGTGTTATGGGTGTGGACTTCCACAGCCATCCAGATGTATGGGAAGGTCTGAGCCCTGGCCTCTGCCTGGTCTGCCTTTTCCATTACCCAAGCAGGAAGAAGAGGCTGCAGAATCAGTTATTGCTGATGAGTCTTATGTGAACTAGATGTTACCATCACTTGGTGAGAAGAGCTTTCCAGGTCCCCTTAGCTGGAGCCTACAGGTTACTCTGAAGGACACAGAGAGAATCTGGAATGAGGGTAATGATGATGGCCAGATTCAGGCCATAAAATAGAGGTAGAGGGCAGAGGGGTGGCAGATATAGCAAGACCATTGTTCCCAGTGCCAGGAAGCCTCCCCTGCCAGTGAAATTTTTAGTTCAGCCAGTGCCTCCCTGGAATCTGAGGACAGGCATATATCATTTTAAAGCCACCTCAATCTTTGCGGCCCAGGCCAGGCCCAGGCAGAGCCCAAATGACAGGAAAAAGTTCATTGTAAGTATCGAGTGTTGGCTTATTTATTTATTTCACTAGGGCCTCAGGTCCATTTCCATCAGGAAGCAAATCAAATTCTACACAGAATTCTTGCTGAGGGCCAGAGGCAGGCAGCCCAGGAAGGAGATTTTGGATGACTCCTCTCCTCAGAAGTGGCATCCAAGGCTTGCTGTTGGTCAAGTCTGGTGCACTGTGGGTGCTCAGTCAATAAGAGTGAAATGCATGACTCCCTTTCCCCAGACATTTACCAGCTTTGGCATCTTTGCTTTGACCTGACCCCATGCGGGTAACAGATATTGAAATAAATGTTTAGGGTGGGAGTGACAGTTGTTTTTCCATGTGACAAATAGGTCATTCCCAGGACTGCTCTAATCTGCTCTGCTCTGCTCTGCTTACTCCCTTGTTAGACACCCATCTGGTTGACAATTGTTAGAGTGACTTGCCAACAACAGGCGGGAAATGACTCCCACAGGAGAGCTGGGAATGCAAAGCAGGAGGCCTGGGACTTGGACAGAGCCTGTGGGTGAACCCAAGAGCCAGAAAGGGGTCTCCCATTCCACTGATTCCCTTTCTTTTCCTCAGAATTGGAATTTGTGAGGACAAGAAGCTCCATCTGACATGTGAAGAGACACTCCTTTTCCCAATGGCCTGATTCTACTTCACCTTGACTGTGAGTTAGTGATTCTAGGAAGATACAGTGGAACCTTGTTCTCTTGACACCATGCTGATGCAGCATCCTGACTGTACTCTGCTGGCCATGCTGTGAGGGGTTGGGGGGAGGTCATGAGGGAGTCAGGCACACCTGCTCAGACTGAGCATCTGACTCCAGAGCCATGACATCCTTTCCAATTTCTTATGAAGCCTCCTGAGTTAGAGAGATTAAATGCTTGCCTTGAGCTAGCGATTGTCATAATGAGTTTAATTTGATCACAGTAGTAAAAGGGTTTGTAATTTTTGTACTGGAAAATGGGCTCCTCTGGAATTAGCAAATGAAAAGACGCTGAAAATAAATTCAACCAACACAGTCTGTGGAGTTGCAAGCTGGAAGGAGTCTAGGATGAGTCTTGTGTGTTGTGAGGGCATGACGTTAGGGAAATGTTGGCAAATGCTGGGATGGGGGAGTTGCTGACATTGGCTCAAGTCCTGATTATGATCCTCAGGGTCACACTTGTATAATCAGCAGACAGGACTTCTGTCTACCCCCACCTGCCCACTGCCTTCCTATTTATCTTTAGACTCATGTAACCCTGTAGGCTTTGCCCACTCAGGCCCTGAGCCCATCCTACCCCAACCCACCCTGATTAAGAACCTGACAAGCAGATGAATCTGAGATCAATCCCTCTGCCATCAGCCCAGGATCCACTGTGCCTAGGAAGGATGAAGCTAGCACCCTGCCACCTGCTTGGAATGTAAGGATTACCCCCATGTTGGGGGTTGACATGAACACAGAGAAGTCCACTGATAAGGCCTCCCACGCTGTCAACCAAAACAGAAAATTGCTGTGCTGATTATCAGTTAAGTCACATTGGGGAGTGAGAAAGACACTCCTGAGGCCCAAAGTGGGGGCCAGTTGTGCTGGTGGAAACCACCCAGCACCAAGATGGTGACATGGGTTCAAGGTCAGTGTGGACATGGTCTACTGGGAACAGGGTCATCAGAGTTTGCTGCTTGTCAGCCCAGGAGGAGCACAAGAACCACAGCTCATGGAGAGGTGATCCAATGTTTCCCAGTGGGGACCGGAGCAGCTGCAGCCACTCCTCTCCTCCAGGTGTCAGCTCTCCTTCGCTGTCATCATGGAGACTCCTCTCTTGATTAGATTGATTAGGTTTTTTTATCCAGCAATCCTTTCATGTGTTCTCTCCAAAGCTGTTCATTGTGTAGCACAAAGATGGAAATCTATTTACTAATCTGTTCAATTTTAACTCAATGCTGCAATCACCCTGGGAGGGGCCGAGAAGGCTAGAGCTGATGTGGAATCCTGGGGGAGCACAATGAGAGCCCAGCTGAGTCAACATCAAAAGTTACTTTAACACAATAGGTCTGGGGTTCTGTTTTATAAAAAGCAACTGAAATAGAGAAGGTTGGATTTTTAAAGGGAAAGTGCCACTTGCATTTTTCTCATCTCAATAGCTGCACGGTGGATTTTTGCCTAGGTAATCTGAGTAATTGCTTCAGATCCCTGCTTTGCTCAAACTGAGTGAGCAGCAGACCTCCTTCTGGGTCCTCAAGGTGCCAAAGGAGTGAGGGAATCTCATCTTGTTACTGCCTCAGTCAGTAGATAAATGATGAGTCTACAGCAGCTACCCACTTACATATCACTTGCCATAGACTTTCCCAAACTCACCATCCATATAGGTGTCAGTGTCTATCCCATCACACTGTCTGGCCGCTAGCCAGCGTGAAACGTCAGTCCTCTGGGTTCATAAATGGGCAGGCTGACACTGGAAGATGGGAGATGTACCATCAGCTGCCAGCCAGGCCCAGAGAGTGGGCCCCTGGACTTCCTTAGGTAGCCAGGTCTTCACCAGAACCCCTGACTCACAGGACCCTCAGCCTACACTGTGTATAGATCTATCAGGTGTGCCCCACCCTATTGCCTTGTCAGCCAGGGCCCGTGAGCAGTCTAGCCTCCAGGCTGCATGCAGTCTCCATGAGAAGATGTCTAGGGACTTCTGCTCAGGAGGTCAGGATGACCTCCTCCAGCCTGTATGGCCACCTTGACTATTCTGCAGGTCAGTGGCCAGACATTTGCCTTGCCTACTGCCTGGGGCAGACAGGCACATCCCATCTCCAGGTGCAGAGCCTGCCTCTGGTACCCTCCCCCACTCTTCCTTATTTCTTCTCCTTTCCTCAATTCCCTACACCCACCTCCAGCACACTTGCATGATGACTCATTTTGGCCACCTGTCTCCATTCTGGCATTGACTCCCAAGCTTCAAAGCTGCGTATAAGACTCACTTCCCCTTTCCAATCTGCCTGAAGGACTGTTTGGCTGGGCTCGTTATATATCCGTTAGGAAAGAGGGAACAACCTTCTTTCCAAAGATGTGGTCCCTTTGCCCACTCATGGTTGACCCAGCAATAGCACCACCTGGTTTTTTGCATCAAGACAATGAAGTTCACGGCCTTGGCTGGGAGCCACTGGCACCATCACCACCATCCTCTCTGACATCTGAACAAATTACCAGGGAGGCTTCTCCTGATGGCCCTGTTCCCCAATCTAAATAGGGATATCTTCAAAAGTACTGAGCTCCCTGTTCACTGAAGGCACCTAGCTGTTATCTTAAGTGTGGTGAAGGCAGCAGAGATGAGCAGGTGCTTGAGTTCTTGATGAGGGGTAGAAGGGGTCCATCAGGAGGTTGTCACTGAGATTTAGTCCACAGAGGTGTGTGTGCTGAGCTGTCCATTTGTAAAGCTTTCAGATGCCCCAGGTGGAAACGCTCCTCATTTCAATCACAGATCACATCCACATCAGATAAACCCAGCCTGCTAAATCGTGTCTCCTGCGCCATCCTGATGTGTGCCCTGGCATATAAAATCAGTCGCTTAAGGCCAAATCAATGAGCCAGATGAAGTTCTAGGCTCAGGAATTAGGCTCACTGCCTCTGCTTCCATTTTTCCGATTCCAATTCAACTAATATTTATTGAGCAACTATACTTGCCAGACAATGAGCTCAGTGCTTCCACATATGCTGTTTTATGAATAGTTGTAAAAGCTTTGCAAGGGAGTAATGTTATGGCCAAAGCTAAGATGAAAAGTGTAAGTGACAAGGTCAGTGACAGAGCTGTGCTTGGAGCCAGGAGTTTTCCCATCGTTTTGTGGCTACTAAAACCTGGTTCAAGGGGTGGAACACTTCTCATTAGGCCCAGCCATTTGGTCCTTCAAGAAGACATAGCTTCTGCTGATGCAACAGCTCTGGGGTGAAAAGTACGTGGCACAGTTTGGATCCTAAGTCCAACCTGTCCACACACAGAGGAAATTATGTATCTACTAGAGGCCCCTTGCAGGAAGATTCCTGCAATAAAGCTTCCTGCTGCAGTCTCCGCAGCCCCACCGGCTTCTCTCCGCCCCACCTGCTTCCCTTCCTTCTCCACCGCCCCACTTGCTTGCTTCTCCACAGCTTCACTCCCTTCTGCAATGCTTGGCTTCTTTCTACACTGTCTTCAGTCTTTGCTCTGTCCTGAATGTGCAAATTAACTACCATCTTGGTTTGGGTTAATTTGCATACTCACCCTGATTGGCTGTGGGCATGGCTTGCATGTGAAGTGAAGATATGGTCAATTTGCATGTTTCTCTTTTATTAGAGAGTATATGTCAGACTGTGCCCTACCATGACCACTGGGAGGGAACTGGCTCCTGGGGAAAAATACAACTTCAGAGATAGTGGTGACTCCCCCTTTCTGTTTTCTTACATATGAAAGCTTTATATCCATTTCACAGGGTTGTTGGAGAATCAAACTGTAAACTTTTAGGCAGAAAGACTCCCCATAATATGAGCTTCATGCAGGCAGAGAATTGGCCTGTTATGGCCACTGTTATATAGCCCTAGGACATTGGCTGGCATGTAGTAGATGCTCACTAAACATTTGTGGCATAAATGAATGCAGTAATGCCGTTTCCTCTCATTCTCCTCCCTATTGTGAACAGACACATTCTATAACAGTTTGGGCAATCCTTGTACCCAAAAGGCACAGCTTGGCTCAGGTCTTTGTGGGATTTTATACTCATTCCTGAGATATTCTGGCTGGTGTGGGCTCCAGGATGCTCTGCCCTGGATGTACCCATCTTAGGAGCCCACATCAGCCAACCCAGGATTGTCAGAAATGTATCAGTGAAGGATGCTACTGCCAGGTGAGCCTTCATCCCAGTCCGACATGAGTCTACTACAATATATAGGTGGTGCCTGGGGACCAGAGTACTCTTCAGAACAGGGGAGGTGTATCAAGGTTCGAGTCCCCACAATGTTGAAATATCACTCGGAGGAATCCGGAGGTAAAAACTGATAGTTATTGAAGAAAGGCTGATCTAAACTCTAGTAAAGGCATCACAAGGGTTTATTGATTTTGTTAAAGAAAAGTTACATTTTAAAAAGAAAAATACCAATTTTACCAGCAACCTTCAGCCAGATTTTGGATCCTTGGGACAGCTCTCAGCAATTATGTTTTTTTAAAAAGAAAAGAAAAGAAAGGAAAGGGGGGGAGGGGGGAGACTCTTGAAAATGAGGCTTTTCATACAGACATACAAGAAAGTAAATAAAATCTATTGAATGTACCAACAGAGTCATTCATTTTGTTAAGTGTTATAAAAATGCCAAAAAGTGTATCCTTAGTACCAAGTTCTAGGGCTTAGCTCATTCCCTTTTCTCAAAATTGACATATATAAGGAGGAAAAATGCAAATAAAGAGAAAATTGATCAGCATCATTTTTTTGAAAGCCCTAACCAGTCATGGAAAAGTAAAGATGTCATCTCATTAATGGTACAACCATGGTCTGATGTTTACACCATCTCAGGTGCTGGGTCACAGGAAGTGGGATCTCTCTAGGAGAATCTTCTGGAAGAAATGGTGTCCTCACTGGGACTCAAGGTTGTGTCGTGGGAGTAAGATTCTCAATCAGTCAAAATGTCTGGGTTGTGTGTACTAGGTGGATTCCCAGCAGAAAATAGTGGCACATTTAGCTTGGGTAAGTGAGGAGAATTTATATTTTTAAAAAGGTGAGCAGGACCAAAACTGGTTTGGCTCGGTGGTAGAGCATCGGCCTGTGGACTGAAAGGTCCCAAGTTCGATTTCAATCAGAGACATGTACATTGGTTGCGGGCACATCCCCGGTAGGGGGTGTGCAAGAGGCAGCTGGTCGATGTTTCTCTCTCATCGACGTTTCTAGCTCTTTATCTTTCTCCCTTCCTCTCTGTAAAAAATCAATAAAATATATTTTAAAATAAATAAATAAATAAATAAATAAATAAATAAATAAATAAAGGTGGGCAGGGGTGCCCCCAAAGAAGGAGCTAGGGAGGGGACTCTGAAGAGCTGTGGCTTTCTTTCATGGTGCCAGCTAGCTCACAATGACCCCACAAGGACAGAAGCAGGAAGCAGGAGAAATACAATAGTACCTTCCCTCACTCTCCTCCTGGGGTCTCCTGCTGGCATTCCTCATTGGTTAAACATAACTGGAAGTCTGAAAGGAAAAACTCTTGTGGTTCATACAGGTCACTCTCCCAGCACAAAGCTGGCAATCTTTGGACAGAGTATCCTTGCTCATTGGAACTCTGATTTATACAAGAGTTCAAGGGGCCAGATACTAAAAATACTTAGATTTGTATGTCTCCAAATGGGCATGTCATTTTTATTTGACTAGGGAGACATTTAAAATTTACTAATTCTGGCTAAATTTGGAAAGCGTTTGGACTTGGTGTGGTACCACACAGATCGTTCTCAAACCCAGTCCCAGATGGAATTTCCTCAAGTTCCTGAAGAAAGGGGCCAACCCAGATCTATGAGTTTAAGTCCAGTAGAAACATTGGAAACTATGGGCACTCCCACCATTGAGAGCAAGGTGGCCATTCCTGCAGCAGTCGGAGGGGTGAGAGAGGAGCCTGATGACTTGGTCAAGGTCATGATGGGTCTAGCATTAGTCACACCCAAATGCTGCAGTAGAAAAAACTCCAATACCACTGGGAGAATGGATGGGCCACCAGGAACTCTCTAAGGGGACAGGAGGGACATGGAGGTTTAAGGAACAATGGTGGGAGCTCCATGGGTGGATGCTCAAGGCCAAGTACAACCGCCCACATCACACACACACGCACACACACACACACACACAGAGATGTGTGCATAGAGATGCACTGATGCCACCTTCTTGATCTGACATTGTATGCAACACACTGAAACGTGAGGAGTCTTTGAGTGACTACCATGTCCTGTCAGTGCTACATTCAGAGGGAATTCTAACTGCAGTCACAGTTTTTCAACACCAGTTTCAATTTTACATTCCTCCTCTCTCACTGTTCAAGCCCATCCAACCTCCGCTGACTCTGAGCACCCATGATGACCTTGAAAATAAACTGTCAGTCTCAAAAACAACCAAACACAGAACCACGTACCTGATGCCTTCACACTTTTAATCAAACTGTGCTCTTAGGTGGGTTGTTATTCCCATGTAGAAGAAAATACTTAGACTTGGAGTAACTAAGAAAACCAGATTCCAAAGGCAATTCCTTCTTTGTTATGCCACAGCTCCCTTTAGAAGAGGAAGACTCCACTGCCTGTGGGCTTTGTCATTGTGAGCTCCCAGTCAAAGAATGTGCAGTAGAGAGGTAGCACACCAGGCCCAAATTGCTGAATGTCAGAGTCGTTTTACACCATCATCTCTACACATCTTTCATGGACCACCTCAAACAAATGTGAACTGGTATTTTCTGAGACAAGTGAAAACGGTCACACTTCTACATTTGTCTTTTGAGCAGCTCTCTCTGACAGCACATGCTTCTATTGTTCTTTTCAATTCAGGGAGGGAGCTGACAGGTCCCCAGAAGCTGTCCCCCTCCTCCTCCTGCACCTCCGAGAATGTTCCTCAAAAGAAACAGGCCAAGTTCAATGGTGTAACCAAATAACTCCCCCCTAGGAAGGCCTAATCAAGACATGGAACCCAAAAAAAGTAAAGGACAATAGATGAACTGGATTTAGTGCAAGGAAAATTAGCAAGAATCCATAAAACTTCCACACTTGAATCCCAAACCAAGAGCACAAACGGATGGGAGAGAGACCAGCAATGGCCTAAGGCTTAGCAGATACAGGGCTGGATGACCCAAGGCAAGGAAACTGGCTGACCCAGTCCCGTGTTGATCCTGTGTTGCCAGGATCTGTCCATGTCACAGAGGCAAGGGCAGCAGGAGCAGCCTGGCAGCCTGAAACTATCCAGACCCCTCTGGACACCAGCACTTGGCCTTGGGAGACTGCTCTCTAGCTACACATTTGCAGGAATGAGATGTCAAGGGGTCAAGGTCCTGAGACACAGTGTGCACGTTCCTAAACCACCCATCCAACACACACACACACACACACACACACACACACACACACACACACACAGGCTTGGAGAGGGAGGTCAGCATGAGCATCTGAGCCACCTCTGCTTTGCCTCCCGTGTCCTTGCAGCCCTGAGCATGCCTGAGCTGGGTATCTCTGGGGTTGGTCCTCACCTTAGGGCTCAGTGGCCCCCAGCAGTGGCTCCCAGAACAGGGGTGGAAGAAAGGCAGGGAAGCAAGCCTAGGACACCATAGGAGAACACTGCTTCCATCTGAGAGGCCCTTTTCCTACAGAGTTTAGAATACGCTCACTGCAGCTGTCCACATTTGCTGGGACATGATAAGGGACTGAAATTATCTTCAAAGTTGACTGCTGGGGAAATGGAAAGGGTGATGGATTCTCTCAGAGACGTGGCCAGTGAAATGCAGTGCCCAGACCCTCGGCATTTAGCATCTTTATTGAGGATCTGGTTGAAGGAACATGAACAGTGTGCTTCATCATCCCTTTTTTTTAACTTTTAAAAAATGTCACAAATAATGTGTGTTTATTATGAAAAAGCAGATAGGCCAAAGGAAAAATTTAAAAATTACTCGTTGTCTCACTGTTTATTTATTTATTCTGAAGTAACCACTCTTTTTTTTTTTTTTAACACTTTTGCGCAAATGTTCCATACTAAATGCACATATAAATAACCAGCCAGCTAAAATGCTGGACCTAAGGGCTTAAATAAAACAAAATCTTCGTGGTTAAAGCTTTGATATAAATAGTTTTTGTCCTGAAAGTGGTGGAGACTGGCGTTAACCTTCAGGGCAGCCTGTTTCTTTGGGGGAAATCCTCTGAATGAGTTTTTTGTTACAAAACATTAAGCAGATACCTCCCTCCTATGGCTCTGGGGGAATGAACGGAAATTGAACTATTGTACTAGATGCTGGTGTCCACTTGGAGGCCATTAGTGAGCTGCCCAGCTCACTGAAGGAGAAGTGAGTGTGTGCGCCACCAGCCATTGCTAGAAAAGAGAACCCAGTCTGCAGGCAAGACCAGGGCAGATGAACTCAGAGCAGGGACAGGAATGCCTGCCTTCCTTTCACCAGGTCCCATGGCAGGTGGGCTGGACCTCGGAGGCCCAGACATTCAGAGGACTTCTGATGGAGCGGGGGTTGGCCTCCAGCTCGGTCATGGTGGCAGCATAGCAATGAGGGTTCCTAGGGAAGCCCTGAGGGTGAACCTGGGTCCTGGAGACTCCAAAAGCCATCATTTCTGGTAGGACTTGTCGATTTTGCTTTGAGTGTCACTTCCCTTCAGTCGTCCCCAAATCTAGTGAAAAGGCAGAGGCTCACGTTAGCTGTGTTGGAACTCAGGGAAGAGGCTTTTCTGCATTTGAGTTAGCATGGTGGTGAGGACAGCAATGGTGGGCCATCACAAGTCCCAGATCAACACAGGATACTATCTCCCAATGCTTGCTAAAGAGTAGAAGCAGAACAGTGTGAGCATACAGTGCCCTGGGAGACCCTCAGAAATGGCTAGATGACCCTTTGAGGGAGGCTCTGTTCCTATAATCAAGCAGCACTGAGACTTGGAACCTTCGTAATGTATGCAATTAATTGAAATATGTGCTCCAGGCGGGTGACCTCTGAGACATCTTGGTTACAAATGGACATTTGACAAACATAGAAATGTCTCTACCTGCTGTTTGGAAACCTGCCTCCCCGTCACCACCTCAATAATGCACTGTGTGTATCTTCCCATATCAGTAGGTATGGGCATTGTCACTTCAAAACATGAATCGTATTCCTCTTCATACATGTCTAACATGCCTATGTAAACATTTCCTCTTGTTGAAGCATCTTGAAAGCAGAGTGGTTTTGAGATAAGCAAGGCAGGCAGGCAGAGAGAGATAGGCACTGGCCCTTAAATGCAGTGGTTTAGAGATTCTGGGGTGGAGTCCAGTTGGCTTGGTGTCAGTCATGCCTGCATGCTCAGGTACCCTCTGAATGATCCCCTGGCACTGCTCGTCTGTGACTGGCCTGGGCCATGCTCTGCCTGTTTGTTTGTTTGTTTGTTTTCCTACAGGGTAGGAATCAGCACCCAGGCTAGCTGTGCCTGAGAGCCCCGATTGCTTGGCAAACCATCTCTCTTCAGGGAAAGAGACCCTTAATTTTAAGAATATCATCTCTTCTGCTCATGGAATACACTGCCCTTTCTTCAAGGTGAGCTTGGAGCTTCCCTTGTTCTTCTGATTCCCTCTCTGTGCCTTGCCTAAACCTCCCAAACCCCCAACCTCCTCCAACCTGACCCTCCACCATGTGCACACATCTTTTTCCACATTATCCTTCTTCTTGTTCCTGTTTTAATCAGATAAAGGTGGTGTGGCCCAGTGTCTCTCTCAACATCAGACATGTTGAATTCTTTCCGTTGAAGATGGTATTTTTACCACAGTGCTTATCTCCTCCACTTCCCACTAAAGAGAGTACTTACATTTTTTAAGGAAAAAAGAATAGGGAGAGAAATGGCAACAAATGAGAGATTTCAACAATTTTTGAAGATGCAAAGCAGATGTGAGTGTGGCTACTGTTTTTTCAGGGAGGGGGGAAAAAAAAAAAAAAAAAAAAAAAAAAAAGCTGCCCCTGAAAGTCCTTCCAGAAGTGAACAATGATGAGGACAGAGAAAAGACAGCTGGTCTGCACTGCTCCAGGACCCCTGGTGAGTTCAGGACAGGGAGGTCTTAGGTATTGTAGAGGGAGGGCAGGTGTGAAACTCAGGGCTGCAGAGGTCAATAAACTGACTCTCCAGTGGACTATGTGGGTTGTCCATCCACATTTCAGTTCCACATAGTCACCTTCCTAACAGAACCCTGCCTTTCTCAGAGAACCAATCTTTTCCCATGTAGCATATTCTTCGAGGGAAAACTTGATTCCAGATCTAGTTGATGAAACATGATTGCTCTGAGCAGTTTTTATGAACTCAAGGAGTAGCCTCATCACCCAAGTTGAGCCAATTAAATAGAGGGGGTGGGGGAAGAAGTACTAGGAGAGAGATTTCCTCTTGCTTTCTTCGGGTGAACAAGGACATGGAAGTGTATAGACCAGTGCTTCCCAAACTTTCATGTGCATATGAGTCATTTGGGGATCTTATTGAAATGCAGGTTCTGATTAGTAGATCTTGGACTGGACTTAGGATTCTGCATTTATAACAAGCTTTTGGGTGATGGTAATGCTCTGGTCCAAGGACCACACTTGGGGTAGCAAAGACATAGCTCGATTCCCAGCGGCACAATTTTATGGTTGTGAAGAGAACCGGCTCATTTGAATGAGATATTGAGGAGAGCAAAGCAAAGAGCGTGACAAACCCTGAGTTCTGGATGGCCTCATTGAGCCACTGATCCATACCGTACCTGGAGCATTCCCTGCCTTTGAACTTCCAGTTATGTTGGATAATATCTTTGCTTAAGCCAGTTAAAGTCAAGGCTCTGTCGTTACATTACATTATGTTACATTACATTACATTTCAGAACTTGGGGGTACTACATACCGTGGATGACAGGGCTGAAGCTCAGGGCTGCAGAGATCCAATATGCATTGCAGCTATACCCTGGGGTGAAAAGAAGATTATTCTCTGGAGAAGGAAAATGAAAGAGGGTCAGGATTCAGGGGCATCTGGTAGAGGGGAGGCTGGGAATAACAGTATGTAGACATGAAGGAACTTTCAGAATAGTAGAAATATAAACAATCGTCTGATGTACAATGAAGATGCTTTACATTTTACTATGTGTAATTATATCTCAATAAAAAATACTTTTCAAGCTGCATGTGTTATGTTGACATCCCCTAGCCCTCTCTTATGCCCATATTATACCCATTAGGAGCCAGGACTATACCATCCAGGCAAGAGATTGAATGTTACTTTCTGGGTAACTGTACACGTTGTCACTTGAGACTCTCCAGATGAAATCGTCAGTTCAGTGTCTGATCCCTGCAGTGAAATGATGATCCTCCTGCTCCAGCCCCACACACCGAGATTTCAGTCATCCATTTAGTTCTTGTTTCATGAATGTGCAGCAAAGGACTATTAGACATTTGAGAAAGGACTTCAACAACATAGCAAAAAAATAATAAAATAAATGAAAACACCAAAATATCAAAACGGGGGTGGGGGTGGGGGAGTTGAAGGGGACTGACAAAAATAAAGAGAATGCAAAAAGTAAGTTCACTCAGAACTGTTTTAAAAAATTGTTTCTATTAACAAAGAATAGAAGTTTGTTTGTTGTTGTTGTTTTTTAAATAAAGAAACAATTGGGGAACAAGAAAAAGCTATTAGAAATTTACAATAAAGAAGAAAAAATAAGATAATTCAATAAAAGGTTGGAAAATAAAGAAAATGAAATTGATTAGAAAGCAGAACAAAAAGGTAGAGATGGAAAATATAGAATAACACACAAGAGCCTTAGATAACCAGTTGGTAAATCTAATATGTAACTAATAGGAAAAATGGAAGAAGAAAAAAAACACCAAAAAAATGAGAGGAAGAAATTGTCAAATAACTGATTTAAGAATATTTCCTGAAACTAAAATGCATCTTTTACTTCAGGGCTTATATAAATTTTCAGAAAATCAGTGATATTGTTCTGAAATATCTTTTTATATCCTAAAAGATTCCAAAGAAGAAAAAGTATTATGTGAAAAAGATAATTAGAATGGCACCTAGGTTCCTAAGAACATAACAGAGTTAGAAGATAATGAGGCAATGAATGTTATAACATCCTGTATAATAAAAGCCTAATATGCTAAGTGTCTGGTTGTCCAGTTGTCCATTCAACCAATCAAAGTATAATATGTTAATGATATGTTAAGGCAGCTCAACTACTCACTCTGACTTACACTGAACACCATAGCCAAGATCTGGAAACAGCCCAAGTGCCCATCAATAGATGGGAGGATAGAAAAGCTGTGGTACATTTACACAATGGAATACTACATGGACATAAAAAGGAAGAAAATTTTACCTTTCTCAGTATCATGGATGAGCATGGAGATTATTATGCTAAGTGAAATAAGCCAGTCAGATAAAGACAAATACCCTATGACCTCATTTACATGTGGAATCTAATGAACAAAATAAACTGATGAACAAAATAGAACTTGAGGTTTGGGTACATGGTACAGACTGACAGATTGACAGATGTCAACTGGGATTGAGGGTGGGGGAGGACTGGATGAAAGAAGATGAAGGGATTAGCCAAAGAACATATATGCAGAGCCCATAGACACAGACAGCAGTGTGGGAATGGCCAGAGGGAAGGGGGGATGGGGACTAGGTGGAGGTGAGCAGTGCAGGAGGGAAATGGGGGCATCTGTAATAGTGTCAACAATTAAAATAAAGTTAGAAATAATAAAAGGAAAGAAAGCTACTTTCTTCCATCTCGCAAATCCAGGCATAAATAGGCATAAATGTAGAAATGTAGAATTGAAGTTAATGCCAAAAAATAAATGTCAAAGAGTTAAAAATGATCTCCTCTCAGGAGATTGTGGGATAGATCAGAGACTGCTCTTATTTATTATAAATCTTTTATAATTATTTGATTTATTTTTAAAATTAATTAAAAATAAATCAAATAATTAGAAGTTAAGACAAAATTTGATGAATGAATCAGAAGTTAAGACAAAATTTGATGAATGGATGAGAAGATCACCAGGCTATATACATGAGATCTGGGATGTTTTATTTGTTTGTTTGTTTTTTGTCCCCCTGCTAATCGGCTTGAGTGACTGTCAGTAAGGCACTGATGTGAGACCTGATCCATCACAGATTCATCTTGAACAAGTGACCTCTATTTTCTGTGACTGTAAAGTGGAGGTAATAATACCACCTTCAAAGGGTACATCAAAGGGTCACATGTGGGGTCATGCCCACCATAGAGCCTTCTAGGTGCTCAGTAGGTATCCATGATTTGAACCAATGGGCTGGAAGGAAATCATTAAAACTCGCAAGATGAGGTCAGGTTTCAGACAGCTGGGGTGCCAGGCAAGACAAAAGTCAGGGTTTTGCTGGCTAGGATACCTGTAGCTGGGCTTCCCCTTTCCCTTCTGGGGCCTTTACTCTAACAGTGACCGGTCCAAGGACTCTCCACTAAGTGACCAGGGAACAGGAGGGGCCTGATGACACAGGAGTTTCCTTGGGCTGGATATACTTAAACCCATCATACCTGCTGTGCAAGCCCCAGAACTGCCTACATTCCAAGGGAATGTTCCCCCAACCCCTTCATTTTCAGCATTTGCTTGATATCAGCAGGAGGGTTTTTTGTGTTTTTTTCCTGGAAGTTCAGCCTATGATTTCCCTGTCCCTGGTGGCCTCTGGAATCTCATTCTGCTCGGGTGAAAGTGCTCTTTCAAATTGTCTGGAGGGGAAAGATGACAAGGTTTAATAAAGCCGAGTCACCGTTTTTCCCTGCAGGCAGCTGTGGTGGGGAGGACACATGGAGATGGTTGCTTTCACCCCAATCTGCTCCCTGACCTCCCTCCTACATCCTGTCCCCAGCGCTGCTCCAGAGCTGCTACATACTAACAAGCCCACAGCAGCAGGGTCTCCTGAGGCCACTGGCTGGACCACTGAAGAGGGTATCGAGGTCTGATGCCGTTAATCACTCAGAGGCCACCCTGACACACACTTGAGGATTCCTGGCTCAGCTGGGAGCTGCCTCTCCTCCCTGCCACAAGGGAATGAGTCTGTTGATTTTCTCCCTGTGATTAGGCTAATATATGAACAGGGCTCAAATCATCACAACTCCCAGAAGTCAGATTTTTGCTGGTGTTCCCACACATAAGCCACCAAATTTACCCAGAAATGCTTTCTATTTAAATGAAGACTATGCATCCATTCGGAAAAAAATATATTTCAAGGTCTGGTTAATATCAGATTCGCCATACTCCTTCCCATTGTCCCGTATAATTCAGAAGCCCCAGTGAAAATGAATACTCATCTGCTGATAGGGATTCTATCCCTGAGAGGGAGAGAGAAAGTCTTTTGTTCTGCAAAGGATTGCTTCAGATACAACTGTGAACATCTTTGGAAAGTCTGCCACTGTGTGGCATGGGGTGGGGGCAGGATGGAGCAGGGCTGGTTCCTCATGGAGGCCCTAATCTTCCTAGGGGAGATTTTAGTTTGTGGTCTCACTCCTTCATTCATCAACTTAAATTTCAGCAGGATCAGCATCTCCTGAAGGGTTGCTGGGCCCCTAGGCCAGTATTTTTGATTCAGTAGATGTGGGGTGAGGACCAAGAGGTGACATTTGCAACAGATTCCCAAGTGATGCTGATTCTGGTCTGGGGACCACACTTTGAGAATCAGTGTCCTGGACTTCCCTGAATAGACACACTCAGGAGTTTGTTTTGAGGGCATTCTGCTGCCACCCAGCCTCTCCCCAGCCTTCCCCTGCCCACCCCATTGCGGCAGCCTTCTGCAAGCTGGTGCTGAGTTCAGCTGGGAACTCACAAAGAGCCTCAGCTCCAGCCCCTCCCTGGCAGGCTGAGATTGATTGTGAACCTAGCCCAGTGTTATGGGAGTCTGGTGGCCTGAGATGAGCCCTGGTCATCAGGCTGCCCATTGAGTCACACCTTTCCCAGCTCCTACAGAGTGGGTTCAGTCCAAGTGGCTGTACTCCAGCCTTGCCTTGCCGGTCAAGCACCGCAGTTCCCTTGCCACTAGAGTCCTGGCCTCAATCCCTTTTCCAAGGTCTTGAATCTGGTATCTCCTTCCCTCCTCAGGCACGGACTGGGCAATGGCCCCTCTGGTTGAGAAGCACTGCGCCTGTCTGGCTGAAAGGGCTGCAGTCACATGCACACTCATTCCCTCCCAGGTGGGCTCGCGCTGGGAACGACGCTTTTAACACTGGCTCAGTCATAACAGAGATGGCCACTGAGATTCTAATGCTTTCAAACTTCAGATCAGCAGCACCACTCCCAGCTAGCCATACTCGGCCTGGCACCCCAACTACCTCTGCTTCCCCCTCACTGAACTCCCACTACATTTACCCCACAACCTAACTCCCACCCACTTGTTCACACTGCCTTGCACCATCTTGGTTAGGACACCTCTAATTCCTCCTCCTTCCCCTTTGGGCTTCTCTCAATACAGTGACCATGCTCATGGCCCTTCCACTAAGTAGCCTCAATCATGACTCCATTGCCCAGCATCACAGAGGCCATGCAATTTTATCACCACCTGTGGTGGCCCATACTGAGTTGTAGCTGCAAGGCATATAGACCTGTGGTAAAGAACTTGAGCTCAAAAGACGGTCTTGAGTTTGGCTGCTTACTATTCTACTTGCTAGCTCTGTGACCTTGAGCAAACCACTCACCTCCTCTGAGCCACAGTTTGTCATCTAAAAATAGTGATCATAATAGTACCCACTTCATTGGATGGATAAGGATTGAATGAGTTAAGGTGCTGAATTTGTTTCCTATGGCTGCTGTAACTAATTACCCCCAAACTGAAAACAACAGAGATTTATTCTCTCACAGTCATGGAGGCTAGAAGCCTTAAACAAAGCTAACATCAAGGTCTCAGCAGGGCTGGTTCCTTGTGGAAGCCACAGAAAAGAATCCATTCCTTACCTTCCCCAGCTTTAGGTGCAGCTGGCATTCCTTGGCTTGTGGCCCCATCACTCCAATCTCTGCTACCGTTGTCACATTTCCTTCCCCTCATCTGTGCCAGATCTCCTGCCTTCCTACACTTGTGATCACATTTAAGGCTCGCTCAGATAATCTCCCCATTTCAAGATCCTTCACTTAGTCACATCAGCAAAGCCTCTTTTGCCATACAAGGTTACATACTCAGGTTCCAGGAATTAAGAACTGGATATTTAGGGGAACCATTATTCTAACTACTGCATGTGTTAAACAGAGTGACTGGTTTATAGATACGTCATAATTACTGTAACTATTCTTATTACTGTTACTACCATCATCACAATGTTTGTTTATTACCCAAACATTATTCCTGTGATCACCACCCCGTCTGCACAAGGTTGGATTTCTACAGGTCCAAAGAACACAATTATGTAAGATTTGAATAATTACTGCTTGAAGGTTTAGCCATTTATACCATCTATAAAATTTTTCCTTCCCAGTATGCACTCCTAGTAGGAGGTAGGAATTCTCAGTGGAGTGTAATAAAAACCCTTCCAGGTAAACTTTTAACTAACAACTTATCAGAGCAAGATGATGCTTTAATGAGTCCTGGAGCTCTCCAGATATATCCCTGAGCACAGCTTTCTCTGGCCATCACACCTAAGATTCCTTTCAAGGATGTATCTGAGCTCTGCTCTCCTCCCAGCTGGCAAGAAGTGAGCAAGAGCCAAAGTTGAGAATCCAAGGCAAGCTCCAGTCCATGCAGGTGGACAGTTGAGAAACAGAGGCAAGCATACAATCACACAGAAAGGGCTTAGCTGGGGGAAGGAGGTACAGTGGGTAAGAAGGGGAGTAGCACCTCAGGGTTCAGAGGGACTCAGGACCAGCCACTTCTTCTCCTTCCAGATAATCGCTCTGTAGCAGCAGAGGCCAACCCAGACCCCACTGTGGGTGGAACTGGGCTCCTCCACACAGCCTGGCTGAGTCAGAAGGTGAAACATGTATGCTGGAGATTTCAATGTCTGCAGCTCTGGGACCAGCAGGGATAGGCAGAGGGGCAGGGAATACCTCATTTATTCGCTCACTTACCTACCCATCCATCCAACCTTTACTGAAAACTCAGTGTCAGGCACTCTGCTGGGTACTGTAAAAACTAAGATCGCTAAGATCCATTCAGTGTCTTCCTGTGGGCCCTGAGCAGCAGACGCCTTGATGCTGAGTTAGATTGATGGCGCACAGTGAGCTTGAGGACATGTGTCGATAAGTGATGGGGAGCGCGAGACAGTGGCTGTGATGATGGCGTGTATAATAGGAGACAGCATGCTATCTGCATGGGTATTCAATACGCGTTGTATAAAGATTAGGCTGATGGCTGCTTTCTTAAATAAGCTCCATCTCAGGCCCCTCACCTGCTCACTCTGTGAATGAGTTCAGTGAAGCGGCTCAATAAGCCATTTCCCTTTTCAGGGGAACTATCAGATGAGCTTTGCCAGACCTGGCCATGTCACCAGGACCGGGACTGCCACTTACCAAATGACAAAGTACCTTTAGTCTGGAGGGAACACAGTGGCACTCTGAGAGGCCGTGGGATTGAAGCTGATAACTGCTAATCCCAGGCTGTGCTTACCCGGGCTCTGCTCTGCTTCCAAGACCATGGGCTCCTTTCTGCTGACCTCAGCTGGGAGCATTGAGGAAGCATTGAGGACCACACTGCCAGCTTCCCAGCCAGAAGGCACCCTCCCCCCAAACCCTGACGACACTCTGAGTCAGGTCCTCCCTCATGCTACACTCACCAAGATCATAGAAGAGAAGAGTAAGTGATACATAGGTTGTCAAGAGAGACTTCAGTAAGTCAAGAAAAGACTGCAGTAAGTCATAAAAAGTGGGTTGGGCTTAGAGGTGAGGGGCATTGAAAGTGGACCTCTATCAGTCACACTTGCGGGTATGTCAGTGAGAGCACGTTGTGACATATGCATAGGTTTGTATATGCTAAGGGCATGACACACATGCTCACATGTCAGTATGGAGTGTGATGCAGAAGAAACTCACATGTATAAACCTTGAGTGTTGACTTCGCTTTAAGCTGAGGCCATTTTTCCCTCTATTTCTCCCCAAAGAATTAATCTTTTTGTATTATTGTATTAGGTTTATCTCAAGTGAAATGTAAATGTGAATTTTATCTATGGATTAAAACATAATGGTGGAATGAAAAATTCAAACACCCAAAGAAAACATCACTATCAGCTCCACCTTGCTGGGAGGCACAGCGGTGCCCACATGCCACCAGGCACACAGGGTTTCCTCTGGCATCTTCTCCTCTGGTGAGCTTATCACCTCGGCCATTCAGATGAGGTTATTTGCCCAATTTATGAAATCATTACAAATTGTCTTAGTGGGACTTTTCTGTCACTGGGTTCTATGCATACTCACTCAACCACAGGAAAGAACAACACAGAGGGCATATTCCAGGCCAACATTTTACAGCTGAGTCCCCCCACCCCCACCCAGACATATTCAATGGGACAGTAGTTCCATGAAATATTTTTAAAATGTTACTTGAAAAAAAAAGTTCACTAGTCCAATAAACATGAGAAACACTGGGTTCAAGAAAGTCAAACAATAATTTCTCTTGCAGAATAGAGGAGTCTAATGTGTGTTGTGAATTGTCAAGAGGGAATGTTAGATGCTGCTTCACAAACTGTTTGATATCAGAATTTCCACCATCCCCTCCCCCCCAATACTTTTTTTTCAGAGATACAATCAGTCTAGATTTCCCTAGAACACAATTTTTTGAAGTTATTCAATAACATCCATTAAGTCCATTGTGGACCCACTTTCATTATTAGAAGTTTCTCCTAATGAGTTCACATCTACTGCACAGAGTTCCTCCCAATTTCTGGAGCTCTATAAGGCTGCTCCTCTACTTATGGCCAACTCAGGCATTCAAACCCAGGGATTCTGCCCTCTCAAGTCAGGTTTTCTCGATTTTAATTTCTAGTCTACAGTTTAAATACTACCATTAGTGGAGTAAATGAGGGAAGTGGGGGGGGGGAGAAACACTCATTCCTTTGACTCCACCATGTTTTGAGTTGTTTGACCTGGAGAAAGGTACTTAACCTCTTAGAGCACATGTGTCAAACACAAGGCCCACGGGCCAAATCCGTCCCGCCAGGCCTTGCAATGTGGCCCGCACCGCGCTGTCATCACTGCACTCCGCTGCGTTTCCATCACAATGACAGTTTATGACTGTTCAGTAAACCATTCGGCCCGCGATTTAGGCTGGATTTTAGATTTTGGCCCCTTCTCTGATTGAGTTCGACACCCCTATCTTAGAGGCTTCAGTTTCTTCATATGTAAAGTGGGGATGATGGGTAATGCAGGTCAAGGGCCCAATTCAGGAGGCTCTCATGAATTGGTAACTCTTATTGTTGATACTCTGGAATCCCATGTTCATGTCCCTGACCCTCACTGTAGCCCACGGTGGTTTCCAAGACCTATTCCCCCTCCTTGGGGCTGCAGATCCTTGCTAAAATTCAATTCACACCAACACTTACTGATGCCTACTATGTGTCAGGCCCCATCCAGAGCTCTGGGAGCATGGTGCTGAATAAGGTAGAATAATTACCTTCAAAATTCTCACGACCAGGTAGAGGACACAGTAAGAAATCTCAGCTCAAAGTACTCAGGAAAACCAGCTCTAGGAGAGCCATTGTCTAAGTTGGGAGGAATATAGAGGTCTGAGCTTGCAAGGACGATTTAAGGACATAGACGCCTTGAGGAGGTGCTTCCCTTTGCTCCCTCCCCCCCCAACTCCACTAAATGTAAGATGCTTTCATTATTCCTTTGTGCCTCAAATATTCTCTACCATTTCTAACATGCTGTGTGTATTTCTTGATGGCTTAGCAGCCTGGGAAAGCACAAAATCAGTGTTTTCAATCACCCGAAGAAGAGGAAGTGGAAATAGAAGGCAAGAACTTAATATGGAGATCCTCCTACTTTGGGTGAAAAAAGGACAAATTTTTGAAAGCACAATATTATGTTCAAGAGCAAGAGGACACTTTCAAGCTGGGTCATTGCCCCCTGCTTTCTCTTTAAATATAAATGAGAGCCATTTGTTTTTCCTGGATCGTACTTACTAGGCTCTAAAGAAAAGGCCGTCTTTTTCAACCATAATCACTATATTTTTTAAAATGCTATTTCTCTCTTGACCTAGCCCAGATGCACATTCAGCAGGTTACTTTTTAGAGGCCACTGGGAGCCAGCTCCCCATCGCTCATCTTCCCCAGGGAGTTCAAGTCACAGCAGAAGCAAAGTTTAGTGTCCAATATCTTAGCTTTGCCAGGGTCAAGAATGTGAAACACGTTAATGTGAAGACACTTGAGATCATTTGTTCCTTCCATAAATGTTTATTGAGTGTCTACTGTGTGCCTGGCCCTGGGCTCGGTATTAGGGGTACCATGACAACAACAGAAGTTGCTTTAATTGAATGCCAACCACATGCCTGACACTCATCTAATCCTTCGATCTTAACAACCCTGGGAGACAGAAACTAGCATTTTTTTTCCCACTTTTCATGAATTAAGAAACCGAGGCATCAAGAAGTAAAACAGCTCACCCAAGGTCACACATCTAGCAAGTGGCGGAGTTGAAACTGGGGCTGGCAGTCTGGCTCCTAAGGCAGTGTACTTCACCGCCACACTCTGCCATTTCCTGTGGTGACTGAGACCCATTCGTCCCCAAGTTGTCCACAGGCTCTTCAGGGAAACAGCCAAGTACACGGGCAGTATGATGGATGGGATAGATCTGCATGGAAGGAGTGTGGGAGCTCATAGAAGGGCACCCCCTCATGGCGAATGCTGAAACTGCCGTGTCTGAGCCTTCCCTCCCAGGCCCTCCAGTTCAGTGCCTCACAATATTAGCCTGAGCAACCACAGGGGAATCTTGTGAAAATTCAGATTCTGATTCAATAGATCTGCTGTGGAAACTGAGAATATATATATATATTTAAAGACTCCCCCCCCCCCACTTTCTAATAGTCAGTGATGTAAGGCTCTGGGGCAGGGCCAGCCAAATTTTACTGTTTTGCCTCTAGAACACTATAATGAAGAAAATTGGCTTCTCTCTTTTGATGCCAAGCCTATTCAGACAGCACCCAATACTTATCCGCTATACCAGGCATGATGTTAGGAGATTATTAACTGGCTAAACTCAGAGCTTACTGCAAGCTGGCTGCTATTCCAAGTGCCTCACGGACATTTAGCCCATACAAAGATTTCATGAGGGAGGTACTGCTATTGTCAGCCCCATTTTACAGATGAGAAAACGAAGGTCCAGAGATTAAGTGACTTAGTGACCAGCCCGATGTCACATCCCCAGCAAGTGGTCCTTGGAGCATGGATGTACAGGGCTCCTCTCCAGCTTGCTCCTGGATCTCATTTAATCTCCCATTCCCCTAATAAAGAGGCTCAGGCTGAGAGAGGTTGTGTTATTTTAGAAGGCCACTGAGCGAGAGAGGGGCAAAGCCAGGGTTCAGACAGGGAGGGACCTGACCCCAACTTCATTCTTTAAACAGCTCTACAGCAAAATAGAAATTGGAATTTCTGCTCAGGCCCAAGCGGTCACTTTGGAGCTATCACCAGAATTAGGGATCCATTTATGACCACGAAAGAAGTTAGCAGACCCATTTAGGACTTAAGCCACAATCTGGGCCCCGCACTCCTTAAGGCTTTTCCATTTCCAATAACATGAACAGGATTTTGTTGCCTCTGCTCAGAACGGGTCCATTTTTCTTCATAAATCCTAGGGAAAGAGAACAAGGAATCCTTCTAGAAACATCATCCTACTGTAGGATCTCAGTGGGGGAAAGTGAATTCCCACGGAGACTCAGACTGCTGTAGTCCCTCCACCCCACCCCACTCACCAGGCCCCCCTCCAGCCCCCAAACCCAGCAGTTCCACAGGCCTTGGCTCTCTCCAGCCTCCTGGAATGGAATAATGTTCCTTATCATTCTCCCTTCCCCTCAGCCAATTGGCTCTGAGAGAGCGGACCCCTCCCACTCACCGCTGGGCCTCTGGCTGTCAGCACTGCTGTCAGAACACTGATTGCTAATAAAAGTGGTACAATTGTTGATTGGGAATAAGAAATAGAAGCACTCAAGCTGACCAGCCAATGTGTCAGGCCATGTTTCAAGATTGTCATCTTGAAGCCAGGGGAACAGGAAAAATTGTTGTCCGCTCAGACTGGCCGCCACACTGCCCACCCCTGCTTCCCCACCAGCATCTATCACCTCTTTTCAAAAGCACTTCTTCTTCCTGTGCCAGTCCCCCAGGCTTGCCTAGAGATGCCTGGACCCCACCTCTATCTAAGGGCTCCCTAGACAGATTATACCTGCTGCCATCACCACCCCCTACCCCTCCCCCATTAAGTAGCATCTTGTTCTTCAATCACACCCACCCCATTTCTCCCACCACCAACACAGCATTGTACCTGGCACATAACAGGAGTCCACTGCCCTTCTGGAATAGCTGCATGATTGGAGGCAGGGAGATGGGTCTTGTGACTTACCAAAGACCCTCTGAGAGCCGCACTCGGTGTCATCTGACCACCTTCTGTCTGTTCTCCTCTGCCAGGTTCTATTCCCAACTACCATTAATTGCTTTGGGCAGAAGGAAAACTGCTGAAGTATCACTCAGCTTCTGGAAGCAGCTGCTGCTGCAGCAAACGGCAGACACGGACTGGTCCTCCCTGTGCTGGTTAAACGACTTCAATGGAGTGATCCCGTTACTAGGCAATGAAACTCCCTTAATGAGCATCCTTCTGTAGGCTGCCTTCTGGTTGGGCTTTCAGACTCATGGCAAAAGCACCTTTAAAGACCTCCGCATCTGCTCTTGCCTCTCCACCACATGCACATGTACACACACACACACACACACACACACACACACACACCAGCTTCCTTGCATTATGTGACAAATAAGAACCTACCACAGGCCTCAGTGTAGGCCAGAGGTCCCCCTTCCCAGTAGAGCAACAAGGATTGCATAGGGCAAGGGTAGCGTCTTAGAGACATTGTGGCTCTCCTCTTGAGGCCTGGCTGGACAGTGAGAGACAATGTCATGGTAGTTGGATCCCTAGGATCAATGAGGCTGATGAGATCCCAGTATATCAGAGGCCAGGTCTCAACACTTAACCATCAGAGGCAAGATAAATGTAATTCCATTATGGGCAGCAAGGTTAGCATGGCAATTAGTGTGACTTGACCCACGGGGACCTGTGCTAATGCCTAATAGATCAAAGTGTTTTTAAGGGGCAAGAGAGATGAACAGACAACTAATGTATGCCTTATGAGCAGAAAGCTGATAGCCACTGCCATGGAAAAACTCGAGTTTCTAACTCTGTTACCTGATATACGTTAGTTCATGGAGTCAGGACCTATTAATTAAAGGAGGGTCTAGGTCCCCTTGAGGAAGGACAGTGCTTTTGAACATATAGAGAGAAAATGTATCCCTGATCCTTTCTCAAAGGACTTATGGTTATTTGTCGGGAAGGTGTGCACTGAGGAAAAGGGAAACATAGAGATTTTCAAATGACTACTTGAGTATGGAAATAGGGATGATACTAATCCGTGATCTGAACCACTACTATGGCCTCCAGGTAAAGTGGGGAACATTAGAAGGCAGGCGATCAATGGATTTCCGGTCTAAGTCTTTCTCATAGGAGGTCCAATGAGTCATCACATAGTTAGTTCCCCCACCCCCAAGTGTATAATTGGAATGGATACACTTAGCAGCTAAAATATCCCCCACATTGGTCCTCTGGCCTGTAAACTACCATTTTGGCAAGAAGGACAAAGTGGGAGCCCCTAAAATGTCTACTTCATTCCCCCAGTTACAATAGTAAATCAAGTGCCGTCCCATGTCCTTGAAGGAATTGCAGAGATCAGTGCCACCAAAATAGGCTTAAAGGTGTTCCTGTCTGCAATTCTACTTTATGGCTCATAAAATGCGTCATGGCAGATGAAAGTAAGCTACTATGAACTTAAGCAGGTGGTTGCCCTAACCACAGCTGCCATATGGTATCTTTACTGAACAGTTCAGCGCATTATCTGGCATTTATATACGATTACTAACTTGTCAAATGAATTATTCCAGATATTTATCAGGGAGGATGATAAAAAGCAGTTTATCTTTACATGGGAAGGACACCAATTCATATCCACTTGTGTGAGGACTAAGTAGACTCTCCTGCTGTCTGTCACAGCAGGAGAGTCAGTGGGTCACCAGCATTTCTGCCTATAGAGGAGATCATATTTGTCTTGATAATCCCATTGAACTCTATCCAGCTTTACACAGGGCAACTTAAGAGTGCCTTACCTCAGGCCCACAGTGTGTACTTTTTGCCTCCCATCCAGGCGTTCTCTCTGAACGCTATAGGGTTATCGTAACTCCAGTCAGGGCACATACCTAGGTTGCTGGTTTGATCCCTGGTCGGGGGCATGCAGGAGGCAACTGATTGATGTTTCTCTCACAACCATGTTTCTCTGAGTATGTGTGTGTGTGTGTGTGTGTGTGTGTGTGTGTGTGTGTGTGTGTTTCTTCCTCTCTCTCTCTCTCTCTCTCTCTCTCTCTCTCTCTCTCTCTCTCTCTCAATCAATGAAAATATCCTAGAGTGAAGATAAAAGAGGACAAGTTTTTGTGGGCACACAGAGAGGCAGGCACCCAAGCCAGTCCAGGGAAGTCAAGGAAGGCTTCTGGAGTGGTTGACAGACATTGTGATTTAACAGAGGAATAGAATGTGGTTGACTTAGGCAGAGCTGATGGGGAAGAGCTGGTACAAATGTGGTCCTTCTCTCTTTCCATTTTCTCAGCCCTCATTCTGGCCTTCATCATCTTGTACTAGAAGTATCGAAGCAGCCTTCTCCTTGGTCTTTCTGATCCTAATCATTCACCACCCTGCTGCCAAACTCGGCTCTCTGAAAACACCATCATGTCCATGTCGCCCTTATATGTTAATTTCCTTTATGATGTCCCCATTGCCTAAAGAAGTTTTTAAATTTCATGATTAATACCTCTCCAGTAAAAACTTTTTGAGAATACAGCCAAAACCGGTTTGGTTCAGTGGATAGAGCGTCAGCCTGTGGACTGAAGGGTCCAGGATTCGATTCTGGTCAAAGGCATATACATTGATTGCAGGCACACCCCGAGTGGGGGATGTGCAGGAGGCAGCTGGTCGATATTTCTCTCTCATCAGTATTTCTTTCTCTCTCCCTTCCTCTCTGTGAAAAATCAATAAAATATATATTTTTTAAAACTTTTTGAGAATACAACTTCACCATAAATTTAGTTACTTATTTGTTTATAAATTCTATTCCACAGGGTGTTAATGTATTGTGGACATTTTGTACAAGTGAAAATGTTCAAAGATAAAATATGCGAAGTTGGAAATTATAAAATATATTTTATATATAAAAATTTTGTACTAAATAAAATAATGAAAACGATGTCATTGTTCATTACTCTTAACATTCTTAGTTCAGCTTCATTACTTTAACATTCTTAGTTAAGCGTGCTTTGATAGAATCATTTTAAGGTCAAGTTGAGAGGATGTTTATTTTGTACTTGATAGGTTTTCATGTCTTGATATGTTGAAAGAAAGGTGTTCTAGAGTCATGGAGATCAGCAGGGGAAGAAGTACATTATTGGCTGCACTTTATACATACTAGACTGAATTTCCAATCCTACCTCTGAATTATACAGAAAATATGGTGGGCATCTGGCTAGATTTCCTTATTCCACATGTCAATCAGCTATTTTTGCAAACAAATCAGATGTGGCTTTTTTATATTTTGAACAAATGGGTTCAAAGGCCTTGCCAATACTCTTTTGGGGGAAGATTTTCTTAAACACTTTAGAAAATTCTGTCCTAGCTTTGTTAAGAGACCAGGTCTGACAGTTTCGTAGCGACACACTGACAATATTTTAGGCAATACTATTACATGATGGTGCAAAGACTTCAAACCTCATTTTAAATGTTCTTTCTTCCAAGTAAACCTCTTTCAAAACCAGTTTTTTTATAGTTCATTGTTAAAAAGATCATCTTTACCTCAAAAGGGCAGATTACAGGTGATTACTTTCAGAAAAAAATCTAATAGCAACAGCTACCTGTCATGGCTGGAGAGGTCAGCAAATTTGGGAAACTTGTCTTTTTGTAAAAGAAAATTATATCTCTCATTGTTAGGATCAGTGAGCTAGCATGCAACCTTTTAGGTGGCATAGGATTGCTCCCCTTCTCATTACAAAATATTGAAATATTCTGCCACTTAAAATATAATACTCTGCCACCCATGTCAACTGCTCCATGGCTCATAAAGCTGAAGGTGAATGGGGGGATTTCCTTTGCAGCCTTCAGCTTGGGGGTACTCCTTCTTCGGGAGACACACCATGGAGACATGCACAGCCTGATGAATGAATAAGTGAGGGTAACAAGGTCACTCCATTTATTAAATATTAGTTAAGCTTAATTTCTTAATTTCATTTTCAAAATGAAAACTAAAAATAAAGAGAGGTTCTGTTATTTTCTCCCACACCTCAGTAGACACCTGGTAGCTTTGGAGACCATTAGCTGACCTTTTCTACTCCCTTCCTCCTTCTCTCCCACTTCATGTTCCATCCATGATAACAGCCACTAACATTTAACAAACACTTACTATGTACCAGGCCCTGACTCACAGCCTTCACTTGGATTCGTTCATTCAATCTCCACCACCATTCTATGGGATAAATCCTCTTGCCATCCCTTTTCACAGTTGATAAAACTGAGGCACAAAGAGCTGAGCAACTAACCCAATGTTTTAAAGGCAGTACATGGTTGAGGCAGAATCCAAACCCAGGCAGTTTGACCTCAGAGTCCACACTCTTAAGCACTGTGTGTGGTAGCCCCTCTAATATAGGGGTATGCAAAGTTCTCCATGTCTGCCATGATCTTTAACTCGTCCAGGACTTTGCACATACTATTCCTTTTGCCTGGGCTTGCCCTTCAAGGTATAAGACTAATGGTAGAGCTTCCAAGAGCCTTCTCTGCAGAAAACATTAGTTGCTACTGTCTTTCTTCACTTGGGTGGCTTCCTTGCTCTCAATGATGGCCTTTCTCTGTGAACTGATCCAATAGGCAGGGGAGAAAACCTGAGCCAACCTGGACCCATCCTATTTCTTCCCCTGGGATTTAGCGTTTTCAGCTGAGTGATGGGGTGACTGGGTGAGATGGGCCTGGGGTGGGGTGGGGAATCACTGGAAAAGGATCCATAAATTGCAGCTCTCTACAGCAGAGTCCTTGAACTCCCTTTATTGAGTTCCCCAGAGCCATTCTATCCTGTGAACCTGGTAATCGAGATCTTCCTTGATTTCCGGAAGATAACCTGGTGTTTTTCATAGAGACACCATCGAGAATCATTTTCATTTTTTATAATGAATAAAGCCAACTTAACCATCCCACTGAGTCCCTGTGGCATTTTCCCACATCTCCATCAGTGCATTTGTCCATTTGCCCTGTGGCACTGTGGTCTTTTAATGGTTTATAGGTCTGACTCCCCCTGCAGGCTGTGGGTGCCTTGAATGTACATATGGCTTTTGCATCTCTTGACTTCCAGTGCCCAGCACTGCATGTGACCTAGACTGGTGCCAGCCAACGCTGGCCGAGTGAATGCATGGATGGGTATGTTTCCCCAGGATGAGGCTGACACAACTGGGTGCCTCCCCTGGTTGCGATCCATTCTCTGTTCACTGATATTCACAGCCAGAGCCTTGGAAACACAATCTCTGAAAAGAAAATCCAGGTTGGAATCATTAAAAGCATTAAAAACTGACCTTCACCTGCTGAAAGCATAATCCATTAATAATGTACCTTGTACAAGAGAGATAATGGGAGTCTCCCAGAGGGGTATTAAAGAATGACAGGAATTTAGGGTCCATGCTCCTTCTTCAAAATTGCTCTAACCCCTGAGGTGCAAGCAGCAGGGTACACCCTGGCCCTCTTAAGGCGGAGGCTGGGAGGAGAAGCTCCCTACAGAGGGAAGAACTAGAGTCAGGGAGAAGGCTCCATCCAGGCCCTTCCTCTCACCTGACCACAGCCCTGCAACAGGCTCGGCCTTTCCAGCTTCTCTCTGAGCAGGAGTCAGGATTTGTATGATCTAAATCCACAGGCACCACAACCCGTTGTTGACAAAAGCAAAGGTTGTGGGTGGGGGAGGGGTGGGGCCAACTCCAGAATTTTGGGTTGTATTCTTGGGGACACAGCTTGTACACAAGCCTCAGACACAGCTAAATCCCCAACTTTCCAAGGGTAGAGGGGGCTCTGTTATTCCTGATTCATGGAGTCACCGAGTCCCCAAGTTGGAAGGACCTTAGAGGTGATGCTATGCTTGAGCACCTTTTGTGATGGGAGATTTACTGCCTCCTGAGGCGGCCACTCCATCTCAGGGAGCTCTGACAGTTATAGGCTCTTCCTCATACTGGGCCCAAATTGAGCTTTGCTTTTCACGGGGGTCCCGTTCTAATCAAAGCACGTCCGGGGGGGCTGGAGAGGCTGCAGGGCGCCCCAGGTGCAGACAGGAAGAGGGAGCATTTTCTATAGAAAATGGAAAACCAGTAATAAAACCCACTAGAAGTCGATCTGCCTTTTATTATCACCATTCACCACTCACCAGCAATCCAGTGTAAAGTGGTAAAATACTCCTTTTTTGACAAAGGCTCTTATTGGTCAAGTCTAAACAATTGTTACAGTTACTTGAGTTTTAATAATCATGATATATACGCAATAAGCTTCCATTTAG
Organism: Pipistrellus kuhlii; assembly: GCF_014108245.1. Taxonomy (NCBI): domain Eukaryota; kingdom Metazoa; phylum Chordata; class Mammalia; order Chiroptera; family Vespertilionidae; genus Pipistrellus; species Pipistrellus kuhlii. The sequence goes on along the minus strand of NW_023425515.1, from coordinate 174,994,681 downwards.
CATATTTTTATTACTTACCTTTTAACAAATGTTGGGTTGTCTCTGGGCATTCATTTGGATGCGTCCCAGTTTTACAATTGGCTCCCGACACAGGCAAACTCAGCCACACTGATTTGGAGAGTTAATGTTTAAGGTTTGGACTCATTCCAGCTTGCTTCAAGCTCAGTTCATGTCTCCAACCCCTGCGGTACTTCAGATCCCCGCATTCAATGGTAAATTTTTAGAAATAAGCACAGAAATAATAAAGACAAAAAATAGAAAGTGAGTTACTTCAATGATGACATTCTATATGGCCACTTGAGTTTTCATTTGCATTTAAAATCTAGCACTGTAAAACAGTGAAAACTGCAAAATGCAATATATTTTGTTAAGTGAAATTTTTAAATAATCGGTATTAAATTGGAATAATATTTTTAATATTGAAATTCATCCTTCTCTTTTAATTGTCAATTGTTTTTAAAGTAAATAATCAGGAAAATAAAAGTGTAATGATATTACTTATTACTGTATCGCATTGTAGATACGTGTTTTTCCCTTTTCTCAAAAGCTACAGCAACATAATAAAAAATATTAATTCATTATGTTTTTTATTCTGTAGTATTTGTTGTAACTTGTTACTGGTATGAATATATATATACACATATATATGTGTGTGTGTATATATATATATATATATATATACACACATATATATGTATATATATAATTTAATAAAAGAAAAAAATTCACTGTCTGCTTTTCCTTTGTGATTATTTGTTTCATTTTATGTTCATTACTGAAAATGATGTTGTATAGAGGAGAGGGTTGTTAAAAAGTGATCCTCTCTGCCTGTCCACTAGATAAGGCACTCCACTGATTCTAATCCCTGCCTCTGAGCACAGTCCAGTATTTGAATATATCCATCACTTCCCCCTGAACTTTTCTAGGCTGATCATCCTAGTCCTCCCAAACATTTCTAATAAAAATGATTTTGAGTCTTTCTGCCGTCCCTACCATAATGACCATCATTTATCAAACACTTAAGGAGTGCCAGATAATGTATATAATCTCATTTGATCCTCATTACATTACAACCTTGTGAAGCAGATCTTGTTCTTCCCATTTTATGGCTGAGAATACCGAGGCTCAAAGGGATGAATGAACTTGCCCAAGATCACACACTTGGTGTGCAGCAGGGCAGAACTAAAAAACAAACGTGTGACAGCAAAGCCAATCAGCACAAAGGTTCAGCATGAGTAGAGTCGCCTCCTTCATCCCAGAAACTGTCCTTACATTAAAGTGGCTTCTGAACTCGTTGGCTCCATGGACAGTCACAGCAGACTGAGTGGGTCCCAGGAGGATGGTGACTTGAGCCACGGGGGTGGGAATGTGACATCTAGATTTTATCAGGTCTGCAAGAGGAGGGAAGAGCTAGCACTGAAATGAAAGAGGGGTCCCTTTGTGCTGTCCCAGTAAAAGAACAAAAATGCACAAGCCCCAAGGATAAGGTTATGCACAAGTCCTCAACTGCAGACAAATTCAGTGTCTGGAGAGACCCAATGATGGGGAATAGAACCTGGGGGCAGGACAGAGGTGACCAGACACCCAGGAGCAGAGCCCCTCTTCTACAGGCAAGTTTGTATGAATCAAGGGGGTCCTAGAGAAAAGGCTGGGTAGCCCTGGGAGGGCAGCAGCCTCTCTCTGAGCTTCAGTCAGGTGTGGGGCTTCCACCATGGCGTCAGAGGACTTCAGAAGTCTCTGTCACACCCCATCTACCCAGCCCCTTTGTGGAGGCCAGGGAGAGTCAAACAGGTATCACAACCCTTCAAGCCCTTGGCTCCCTTAAAACCTCACATCTATACAAAATAGCTGAAAGCATCTTCCCAAGGCCACTTCCTAGAGGACAGAGAGCTTTGGACAGCCTTCTGGGTAGATTCTTATCCCATTATCCCTGATGCGAGGTAGGCAGATGGTGGATCCCTTCCAAGCTGCTGGACAGACTCAGGTCTGAGTCAGCTTGTTCTCTCATCCTGGGCTTGGGTTGACCTCTAATCCTACCTTTGTCTTTTGACTCTGAGTCACCTCATCTTAATGGACATTTGGCCTCAGTGCAAGATCTCACAAGAAATCTTCTTCAAGGTCACTTTCTTCAGTCCAGCCATGGACCCAAGTTGTTAAGGTGATTAGGGTTCCATATAAGAGGTGTTTATAGAGTCAAGGGGGTACTGAGAATCAGTTGGATTCTCCAGTTTCCAGCAACACCAAAATGTGGACAGATGCTGTCTCTCGGAGAGGAACTGTGTCCCAAAGCCAGGACTGTGTCCAGCTTTTAGGGAATGGAACTAGCAGAACCAGGTAGAGGACAGGGTCCCTGGTAATCATTCTAAGAAGCAGAGACTTATAGGGACCTCAGCACTGCAACAGGATTAGAGCACTGAGCAAGTCTCCAAACAGAAGCTAGTCCTAATCTTTGTTCCAGAAAGGAGATATGAAGGGGGAAGTTCATGAGCAAGACAGTCACTTGGTGATTTGTGCACAGGCAGGCAGCCACCTCCAGACCCATGACTTAGGGTCTAGGCTTACATTACTGGAGGTTGAGTTTCTAACATGCAGACGTGGGCAGGCTCTGGGCACTGAGCCTGGGGGAGAGTTCCCTTAGGAATTCTGGCTGAACCCGGACTGAAAAGGACTGGGAGGTATGTGAACACTCCCAAGCACCCCTCAGTTCAGGAACTCAGCATCCCATCTACATAGCAGGTCAGCCAAGTCCAGACTTCCCAGGCCTTATGTAGTCTCTTGTTGGTGATATCCCTGCTGTTTCCTTTAGATTAACTGCAAAGAAATTAGAGCATGATGATAAAAACTGATTAACTGTAGCCTTAGCAGAGGAGATGTTTCTCTTTCCTGTCACACGCTTTCTCCCTCCCTCCATCTTCTCTCTCTCTCCCTGAAGAAGCACTGCTCTTTGTCCTAACCTATGGAACGGTGGGTTAATTGGCTTATAGGGCTGCTGAATATGGAACAGAGCCTTAATGGAGATTTAATCAAAGGAGACAGTTGTGTCGAGTGAGGTGTAAAAGCCATTGAAGATGAATGGAGACAGATACAATTTCCCCCCCAGAGTTATTCGGAGCAATTTTAATAAAGTGCAAGTTTAACTATGGAAGGGATTGTGTGACTAAGTGTCATTTTGCTGTAGGGCACGGCAGAGCAAGCACGGGAAGGAAGACTTAGAAAGTCACTTCGAGAAGGTGAAGCCTCTCTCTGCCAAAGTTCAATGCTGCCATCCAAGTCTACCTTCGTGCCGTGGCCCATCTGTGCACCTCATTTAAATGGTGTTTTTTATATCTCCTGTGGCTATAAGCAAAAGACTCACTAGGCTCAGGTTATGCTGTGATTTGAGGCCCATGGACCCCGCCACTGACTGGACACTTCAGCCTGGATCCCTGCATCTTCCCCTGCCTACCTACCCCTTTGTTCCTCCTTCAGTTTCCAGCTAAACTGTCACTCTGTTTGGAAAGGATCCCCGGGGCCCCTTAGATGCTTGAATTTCTCTGATGACCTATACACCATGCAATTCCATAACTATCTCTTTTTTTTGTATTTGTCTACCATTCCCAATAGACTGTGAGATCCCCGAAGCATATATAGGCGCGCGCGCACACACACACACACACACACACATGAAATCCACTTACTGGGACTATCTGAGATAGGCTGTTGTGTAAATTGCTTCTTTGCTCAGCAATATGGTAAGGATGTCTCTCCATATCAGTGCATGTGGCTCTATAGAAACCTCTTTAACAGCTGCACTCCATTGCTTTGTGTGACTGTCACATAAATTATTTAACCAACCCCATATCTTTTTCTGCTATCAGAAACATTGAAAGGAGCATTCTCTTAAAATGTGTGGTTTTGAAATTCTTTCCAATTAACCCTTCGATAAACTCTTAGAAGAAACCCCATTGAGGTGAACATTTTGATACATATTTTCAAACTATCCTTCTACAAAGGGAAGAGGTGCTCTAACATACACCCCCATGAATGCTGTCTGAGAGTACCTGTTTCCCTACACCCTTTCCAGGTGCTGTCAACCACGTTCATCTTTGATGGGTAATCTGATGGGTAAAACCTGATGTTTCAGTCTTGTTAAATTTGACAATTTAATCATCCGAAAAAGACCCCATCTAAAGAGAAGATATAATTATTTATATGTCATGGCAGGGTCATGGAGAAATGCCGAAAGCCTGTGTGAAAGAGAAAAATGTGATGAAGCTTTTCTTAGAGAAACCACCCAAAATAAGAGAGTTGGCCTCTGCAGGAAGAGGCTAGCAGCCCCCAAACCATTAAACCCAGGTGTAGTCAGATGGGGTCTGGTTCTTGTAATATCATACATTCCCCAGCGAGCTGAGTGGGATTTTTAGATGGCAGCATTTTCGGGCATCTGACCAGCATCTAAGTCAGGGATCTGAGCACATCATCTAAGTGTGTGGGCCAGCAGATGCAATATTCAGGTCAGAGAGATAGTGTGTCTTATATAGAAGATATAAGGTACATAAGGCACCTAAACAGCCCTAGGGTACAATCAGAAAGCAGGGTACTAGACAAGGAGCAATTAGACTCAAGGAGCAGCTTGAGCTGCAGTCTGATGCACCCAGGCATCCAGGGAGCTAAATACCCCCGTGCACTGGGTACATCAGATGTAAAAGCAACCCATGATTTGAAGCCCTACTACTGACTAGTAGGAAGGACTCCCAATGGCCTGCAGGCTGGAAAAGTGGTAGAGCAGTAGCAGATATGGACTGTACTCCTCACAAGTGAATCTGCCAAACGGATATGGCTTTCCCAGAAAACATGGAAATGATTTCTTTCAACACAGTCCCTTTCCAGCCTAACGGTGAGAGTGGGAGTGGGCACAGCTATGCTCTCCTCACGGAGCAAAGATGGGAGTTCAGGTTCTGAAAGGAATGAATTTGAGCGAATGCTGTTACTACATTGATGGGCATGAAGTTCCAGGCCCTGTGTCCAGTTTCTCAGTCCCATGGAGGAGACCTCAGTGAAATCTAGGAAAGGTACCTGACATGGATTGGAACAGGGTCTGACCTGCAAGGCATCAAGCCCAGCTCAGGGGCTCTGGCCAAGCAGGCCGATGCTTGAGGCTGGATTCAGAAGGTGATTCTAAAACCAGGTCCATGAACCAAATCAAATAAAGTCCAAACATCTCTTCTATCTAAGAGGTGAATGTAGGGTTTGGAAATTGAAGTAAAAAAAAGTCAGAGCTGAGTAAATTAAAAATGCATATCAAGAAGCAAGAAACAAACAGTGAGTTGATGCCAGTGGGTTTAAGAACTTTGCTGTCAGCAAGACTGGGATGACCAGAGCACCTTGTTAAAGGTTCCATGGAGTATGAGAGTGTGGGCCAACCTAAGTTCAAGGCCAAGACTCAGGCAGGTGTTTGCTGCCATTCTTATTGTCAGCTGCTGGGGCTGTATGTTGGTCATCAGCTCTTGGTATGATGGGAGGAGGTGATGAGTAATTTCATTGACTGAAGCATCACCTACAATGTTACCAGTTGTCCCCTTTGCTGCAAATGTTGAAGCCACCATGGATTTTGTTGGGATGCCAATGGGCAGTGAGGATGCTTCCCAGGAGGGGTTTCCATCCTGCTGACTGTGTGCAGAAGTGGACAGAATAATCACAGTAATGCACATACTGGAATCTCAAAGACCTGCCTTCCAAAGAGCAGCTGCTCTATCTAGCTATAGAGCAAGATCAGGGCTTTTGAATAGAAGAAAAACTAAGGGCCACTCTCTGCTCCAGAAACTCCAACTCACCACCCACCTAGAATCCTGCTCCATCCGGATTGGGTAGGGCCTGACCCACAGATTCTGCATCTTTTTCTCTTGGTCCCAGTAGCATCTTTATTTTATGTTTAAATGGATGTTGAATCCAAGTTAATAGAAACTCCTCAAGATGTCCTAAATTAAAAAAAAAACTGCATAATAAAAACGTTCATAATAAAACTTCTCACGTTTTCTTTCTGTCCAACAAACTAGACTCAGCATTGCATGCAGGCACACAGCTTTTTACCACCCCTGTCTCATCATTGGCCTTTAACTAGGATGGGAAGCAGCATAGCACAATGGTTAAGAGCATGAAACCTCAACTGAGCTACCTGGGGTTAAGCCCTAACTCTACCACTAACTAGTTGTGTGACCTTGGACAAGCCATCTTTATAGTCTTTTGTGGTATGCCTCTGTGCTTCAGTTCTATGGCCTGAAAGATGTGGGTAATAGTAGCAATTATTTACTGTGTTTGTAAAGATTGAGTGAGTATATGTAAAGCCTGTAAGACAGTATGTCACATACAGTTAGTGCCATATAACTGCTAGAATTAGCCATCATTATTGTTTACTCACGTCACCTGGCCAGGGAACATGACCCATGTTGGGTAAGTAGGAAAAGCAAGAAACATATGGGTTATACTGATGTTTATTTTTATACAAATAATTTGCTTACTTTTTTGTAGTAATAATGGCAGTAGCTTTGAACTGCTGAGTGCCTACCAGGTGCCAACCACTGTACAATCCCATTTAATCTCCATAACAACCAAGTGAAATCCATGTAATTACCCCCACTTGGCAGATACAGAAACTGAGGCTAGGAGAGGTTAATTAACTGGCCTGAGGTCACATAGCAGCTAACAGAGAAACTCAGATTTTACTCCAGGTCTGGCTGACACTGAACTTGCACCCACTTTTGTTCTTTCCAATAATAGTTCTAAAGTAAATGAGAAGAGTCCTGGAAGAAAAAACAACAACAACAAAAAAGCTAAATCCAGCCTGGAGTTACTTAGATATTGTAGTAGCTTCTATATTTTTGTTCACAATTGTCTCTTCCTTCCCTGTCCTTGTCATGCTTCTCTGTAGGCAGCCCTACTTCTGTTCCTTTGACATAGGGCTAAAGCATGTGACTTGCTTTGCCCATTAGTCTGCCAGCAGATCTGACTTACCCCACATCTGAGCAGAACCCTTCCATGGGCTTTCTGGTTTACCTCTTTCTCCCTTGAGCTTCTGCCCTCTGCCACGAGAAAAGCATGCCACAGATGGGGGCTGCCCCTTCAGGCAGGGTCATCCCAGAATAAGAGGACAACCCGGGAGCTGGGCCACACCCATCAGAGCCCGGAAGAACCCAGCCTAGCTACTGCCCACTGGCAGCCCTCACATAATGTAAGCAGGAAATAAATATTTGCTCATGTCAGCCAGTGATATTTGGCAGGAGGGAGTGAAGGCTGTTGCCACAGCAAAAGCTAGCTAATACAGACACGGTCCCGGGAGTTGGGAGGATAGACCAAGCAAAGGAGAGGATAATCCAAGCTTGCTGCTTTGCAAAATACTAATCCCATTTGGTTGTAAAGATGAGCTTTACACCATCCTACTGCATTTTTGCACATAATTGGTGATTTAAATATGTTCTCTAAGTTAAAATCAAAATAATGAAGCCACAGAGGACTCAAGGGCGTGAGGGAGGAAGAAGGAAAGTGGCCAAGATCTTTTGAATTTCCCTTCCATGGTGGGAAAAGACGGTGGGTGGCTCCAGCAGATGCACAGAATGTGCCCAGGTTGAAACTATTTTTCCTGAAGAAGAGCAAGGGCACAGAAAGAGCTTTCCTGCAGGGAGTCTGAGAGGAGAAACTACAAGAGTCCACGCAGCTCTGTGGGTTTGGCTGCCACAGTGTTCTGGAGGCTCCTGGGGTAAATGGGACATTTCCATGTGACAAGTGTGGAGTGAAGCCCCCAGTTCTCCAGCAAGAACCAGGACCAAGTATAGATCCCCTAAATTCTGGCTGGGACCACTTTCACCAAGACTAAGTGCCCAGAAAATAAAGCTTTCGGTCCCAACGTAATAATTAGCTGGGACCTGGCACCGTCAGCTGTATAGAGATCAGCTTTATGGGTACTGGAGGTGACTCTTTCTTTGCTGTATTGTGCCCAAAGGTGTACTTTGAGGATGGGTGGATGGTGTGAGTGAAGGAAGGTGATTGCTGCCCAATCCCACAACCAAGCCTCCTCTTGAGTGCCCCAGCACGTCCAGGGGCCACAGAGCAGGACTTTGGAGAGAGCAAGGGTTCCTGGGGTGTCTGTGGCGATGAGAGGAAGGAAATGCTGGGGCCATGCCATCAGACCTCTCTTATTGGTCCTAGGCCAGCTGAGAGCTAGGAAAGGCAGCAACACCCCTGAGGTGTTTCCATGGCAACAAGCAGGCAGCTCTGCTCTTTAGGAGGAGTTAGTGGAGGAGGAGGGGAAGAGGTGGGGAAATAGGAGAGGAAATGGAGTAAGAATTGGGTATGAAAGATTAGGAAGGGAAATGGAAGGGAGAGAGAAAGGGGAAAGGAAATGTCCAAGGAGTCAGCGATGCTTAAGAAGGGGGGGAAAGGGGGAAAATGGGAGAGAAATAAAAGAAAGCATATGAAAAATGCCAAAACCAGTTTGGCTCAGTGGATAGAGCCTCGGCCTGCAGACTGAAAGGTCCCAGGTTCGATTCCTGTCAAGGGCATGTACCTTGGTTGTGGGCACATCCCCAGTAAGGGGTGTGCAAGAGGCAGCTGATCAATGATTCTCTCTCATCGATGTTTCTAACTCTCCCTCTCTCTTCCTCTCTGTAAAAAATTAATAAAATATATATTTTTTAAAAGAAAGCATATGAAAAATAAAAAAAGGAAGGGAAAAGGAATGAGTAGTGGATAGAATGAATTGAAGAAAGAAAGAAAGCTGCTTTTATTCCCTACTTCATGCCCAGAGGCGAGGGTGCCCACCACCTTGGATACCACACACATCCTGCTGGACCCACAGACATGGTGTCAAACGATAGAACACAGGCCCAGAAGACCTTGGCTTGAATCCCACTTTTACCTCTAGGAGCTGAGGGAACAGCAAGAAGTTTCAAAAACAAGTTTCAGCCTCTGGGAGACCCTGCCCCTGGCTGCATGAACTTGGGCAAATCACTGAACTTCTCTAAATGCCAGTTTTCACATCTTTTTTTAAAATAGAGATACTAATGCCTCATGGAGTTGTGAAAATCAAAAAAGATAATGCATGTAAGACCTTTAGTAGGTTCACAGCACATGGAAAGCACTTAATAGATGTTTATTATCTCTGATGTGTGACTCAGTCATCACTTAACCTCTGCACCTCCCTTTCCTCATCTGTAAAAGAGAGATGATCTCCACCTTGGAGGGTTTTTTAATTGTGTTATTGTAAGTGTTCAGTAAATGTTAGCTATTAAAATTATCTTCTTAATAACAAGAGTAAACATTATGTAATGCCTGGCAATTTTTTTCAAGGCACATTCTCCACTGTCGCTTCATTTAACACTTGCCACCACTGTGCGCAGTAGACAGGACAGTATGATTTTCCTTATTGGACCTGGGGCGTAGCTGTGAGCACTGTGCTGAGTGCTTCACGTTCATCACCTCATCGGATTCTAAAAGCAAGCATTCAACCTAAGTCTCATCTTCATTTTTCAGTTGAAAAAACCAAGGTGCCAAGGGGTAAAGGAGTTTGCCTGCCACTTGCTAGTAGGTGTCAGAAGTTGGACTTGAATGAAGAGTGGCAGGCAAAGGTAACACAACGGATCTGAAACAATTTCTTTCACTCAGCATTTTTTCCCTGAACCGGCCCTTCTGATTTGCACAGTGACTCTGTAGAACAGAGTGGAAGTAAGGAGTCTGACATCTTTGGGGAATCTCACCTTTATGAGACACCTCTTAGGACATCCCTGGCAGACAGACCCTGGTCACTGGGCAGGCTCCTTGGGGACCTGTGACAGCTTGGCCCAGAGCCTGGAGTGTAGTGAATACTCAAAAAAATTATACAGGGAAATTGTCAGTCAAGTCCAAGCAAGGAACAAGGAAGCCTTTTACAACTGATCTTCAGAGACCTTCACCCAGGGCCACCATAAGAGAAAGCAAGGTAATTTATACCCTTTTTCTTTGTTTTGTTTTATATTTTTTAAAGAAGGAGGCAGATGGAAACTATTTCACTTTCCTTGTGATAAAATGTAATGTACCTTTGTGTTTGTTTTTAAGAAATGGCGTGTGTGTCTATTGTCTGTGTGTGTGATTTAGGGAGGGGAGAGAGAGGGGAGAGGGAACAGGGGAGAGGAAAGAAAAGAAGAAACTGGGGAAGAAGGGTGAAGGGAAAGAGGAATAAGTAGAGACAAATAAACCACAGAAGGACAGATGCCAAAAGACATGAGAAGAGATCAACACAATGCCAGATAAAGGGAAGCAGAAGGAGTGACAGTCAGATGAACAGACTATGACAGAAAAGCATCCAAAAGAGATGAGCAGGGACACACAGAGCTAAAAAGACATAGACCCCAAAGGAAAGAGAACAAGCCAGAGAAGAAACCTCCTCTCTTTATTGTCAAAGAGAAACACATGCACTCCATGAATGAAGAATAAATATGGTTCATATGATTTTGAAAATGCAGCATTGGCGTGAGCACAATTAGGAAAAAGGACTCTCTCTCTTTCCTCTCTTTCCTGCTGCCCACCCCCCACTCTTCTCTTTGGGAGGGAAGCCTGATTCAGCTCTCTACATTATAAAAAGGCTATGCTCAGCCAGAATTTGTGATAAAGGTGTTTTAAATCACAGCTAAAATTTGACAGCACACATGTTCTAGAAATCCTCATCTCATCATGAAAATTAAAAAAAAAAACCTTAATTTTATATTCTGGGAATTAGAATCATCCCATCTCATTTCTCAAAGAAATGGGTTTTTTATTGTCACAAATCATTTCTACTGCCACTAACCTCTTAAAATATTGGTGTATTTTTTCCATGATGGTTCTGTTTCTGATGTGGTCTCAGTTGGTGTGGATTCAGTGTTTGTTCAATAGGCATTTATTATATACCTACTGGGTAAAAGGCTTGGACTGAGCTGTGCTGAACACTTTGGATAAACAGTGAGTATGTCTTGTCTTTGGTGTGGGCTAAGTAACCATATCACAGGCAAAGGTTGGGTCAATACCTTCCCACTCTCCAGATAATTCACACTGAGATGACATTGCATGCATTCCCCACTGTCCCCAAGGTCAGCCTGAAAGGTGAGCTTCCCCATTGTAGAGTGGAACTTGGACTCAGGGTACCACTCTACCCATCCATCTGACCTGATGCCTTTGGTCAATAGTAAAAGCAGGTGTATTATGAGGCCCTGACATAAGCTCTGCAATTGTGCCCAGTCTTGTCAGGGCCCAGGAAGCCCTGGGAGATGGAGAGGAGGGCAGAATTTCTGGAAATAGCTTTATGCAATGGCACTGCCCAGAGAACCTTCCCTTTGCAAAGGTCATTGAAGGTGCTCCACCCACCTGGGGTTACCTGCAGACTGTTCCCTTAGACACAGCTCTGCCTTCTGCACCTTCTGCCTGAGGATGTTCTCTAGAGATTAAAGAGTGAGTCTCTGAGAGGTGAAGCTCCAGGTGTAACCTTCAAACAGTGAAGCAGAGGAGTTGCTGAATAAAGTAACCAGCATTATCATACCTCAGATGGAAAATTCCAAAGTGTGTTCCACGTAGTATATCAGATAGACCCCCGAAGGACTGAGCCCTCGGTACCCACATTGGTAACCCACTCAAACTCACTCTTCATCGCTGTACTCCCTCCATTGCCTCACTCTCCAACTCCTTCACTGTCAACAACCAAATAAATTTCTTGTACCTAAATTCTTGCTTTGGGTTATGGACAAACTTTTACAACCCTCTAGAGATAAGCTTCATTACTCTCAGTATTAGAATTTGTTCCTCCAATACCTACTCTTTGCCAAGATCTGTGCTATAGGGGGATTCCTACATGGTCCCCCAACCTCATGGAGCTTATATTCTAGATTGAAAGAATATGCTCAATAAACAATCACAAAACTACATATAAAATTATTATTGTATTAAGTGCTTTAAGTGAGAATTACCTGAGCTCTGAGAATATAAATTAGGTATAATTGACCTAGTCAAGGAGGTCAGAGAAGTCTTCCCCATGAAAGTGACCCTTCTATTGAGATCAGAAAGAGGAGTAGAATATAACTAGGGAAGGTAGAAAGGAAAAATTATCTGGATCAGTAAGAAAAACTTGAATGAATGCCGAAAGTGAATCAAACAGAGGTTAAGGTCCCACATATGTTAAGTTGTTGAAAGAGGGTTTGACTTCAGTCCTATCTAACTCTAGTGTTATAGTCAACAATTGGAAAGGAGATGGGTATGTAGGAGGGGGAGGTGACTTGTTACTCTCATTATTCATGTTATGAAAGGATTAACTATAGCTTCTCTTAAATAGAAAACTCCCATAGGGCATTTTACAATTAACTCAAAGAGGTAATTACAAATTAAGATAAATGTATCTGTTAGATATAAAGGGGAGGTATCTGAAAGTGTGCAAAGAAGGTATGCCAAAACCACTAGGAGGTTAAGCATCTTTCCAAGCATATTTCATAGCATCTACCCTGTTTCCCCAAAAATAAGACAGTGTCTTATATTAATTTTTTCTCCCAAAGTTGCACTAGGTCTTATTTTCAGAGGATGTCTTATTTTCGGGGAAACACGATAGTACCAGCAGCCTTAACAGGAAGACCTGAGGAGGGGCGGAGGGTTTTCCTGAGTGACTGACAGATAGGAAGGGAGTGACTCATAGTCTCCCTTCCATCTCAAAGCAGAAATCCAGAGTATACTACCAAAGAACAATAGCATTCTGGAATAGAAAGGTCATTTTTATTTCTGGTTAGTTTGCAAATATACATAAAAGACCTATAACTTTCGTAATAACAAGAAGGAAAAAAAAAGAACAAACAAAAAATAAACTATAAAACTATTAAAGAGCAGTATATGCAAAGAAGCCTAACCAGACTAAATTCTAGAGAAAAACGAGCTCTTTGTAGGTGAACAGAAAGTAATGGCAACTTCCATAACTGAAGGCAAGAACCTTGTCTTAATGTAAGTGGTTGGAGAATCAGGTCTATTAGAGACAGAGAATTGATGAATGGAAATCAGTCAAATGTGATAAGGCAGAAAATACTGGAATCTGGGAAGAGACCCACACATAAAGGAAATTTTGCTGAGTAACCAGCAGAGAAAATGCAGGTGGCAAGTAAAAGAATTTTTGTAGCTTTGTGGTTCTTAAACTTTGGGACCCTGCTGGAGTTTAATCCCAAAGTGATCCAAATGTACTCCAAGTTGCAGCCCAACTTCATCTCTGGTAAAAATCTGAAATATCAAAGAGATCAGCCACTTTGGAGGTCAAGGATTCATCTATAAAGCAAAAAGATATATCCTTAGTCTCATTTGAAACAAGAAGTGAACTTAATATAATTAAAGTTGTATCCCAGCTCTAGCTCAATTAATGAACTCTGAATTTTACCAGGGGTGGGGAGTAAAGGGAACCTGTGCTTTTTACAATACATACATTCACACATACATACACACATACACATGAATAAACACAAAAACTATACTTCAGTATCCACTGTTTCTACATGTAATATCTGGGACACATTAAAAAATTACAAGATGTGAAAAAGTTGGAAAATGTGCTACATAGAGAAAAATAATCAGTAGAAGCGGACTCACAGAAGATCAATATATAAGCAATTAAGGACTTAATAATTGTTATAAACATATTGGGAAATTTGGGGGGAAAAGAGAATAGAAAACATTTTTTTAAAGTAGTATATCAGGAAAAATAGAAATTCAAGAAATTAAGAATTAAAAAGATACTGAGGTTTGAAATGAATTTGAAAATTAAAAATTAATTTTATGTGTTTAACAGCAGATTGGGCACAAGAGAAGAAAAGCAAAACAAACCTAAAATCAAGTCAATAGAAATTATTCATACTGAAACACAGAGAGAAAGGGGATGAACAGAACATCAGTTACCTGTGGGTTAATATAAAGCAGCGTTTTTCAACCGCTGTTCTGCGGCACTGTTGCCTGGTGTGCCGTAGGTGCAGACAAGACAAGAATTTTATAATTTTTCACTATTTTGTTTACTTAATATTTCACAATAAAGTAATTATAAAATACTTTCTTTGTGTTTATTTGATTCCTATTCAAGAGAATTACTTTATATATAGTCAATATAGGCACAGAGTTACATTTTTTAACATTTTCTAATGGTGGTGTGCCTCGTGATTTTTTTCATAAAACAAGTGTGCCTTTGCCCAAAAAAGGTTGAAAAACACTGATATAAAGTGTGTACATGGAGTCCCAGAAGGAGAGGAGAAAGATAATGGATTTAAAATACGATATGGCTATCTTTGTCAATTTTTATTTTTTAAAATTAACCCAAAGAATCCAAGAAGCTCAACAAACCCCAAACAGAATGAATACAAAGAAAATCAGTCTTAAGTATATCATAATGTATCCAGAAAGAAAAAGAGAAAAAGAAAACCTTTAAAGCAGCCAGAAAACACACACACACACACACACATACACACACACACTTTCAGGCACACAAGGGACTTCCACTCTAGCCAGACTGAAATATTGGGGTAGTTAAAATCACCTGCCCGTGCTTCTACCCTGTGCCACCTGGCTTTTGGATCTGCTGCCCTCTATATTTAGCATGTTCTATCAAAACCTTGTGCACCTGGCACACTTCTAAAGTTCCTGCAACACTCAGTCAAAGGGTCTCATTGTAATGGTCAAGTGTCATTATTTGGGCTGCCTGGATATTCAAACACCTTTCCTATGTTTGGAGAGTTATCAACAGCTTACAGAATTCCCGAAAGTTAAACGACAGGCTCCTGTCAGCTGGTATGAGCTGGCTCAGCATACACTGACTCTGTGCCACCTCTAGTGACCTCATTCAATCTTCACTGCCTGTCTCTGATATTCTAGAAAAGGCTTTTCTTCTTGGCCTGTACTGAAGAAAGGAAAACAGAACCTCTAGGTAGATGGGAGACTTGTCCAAGATCATCCTGTCAATTTGGACGACACTGAAACCGACAAAACTAATAGCTAAAATCAGGGGACGCCTACCACATGTCAGGCACTGTGATAATGCTTTGCACAATGCATTTCATTCTCACCACAACTATATAATATAGGTTCTATAGTCATTCCCTCTTTTAGAATAAAATAATAATAATCCTATCTAATAAAGAGGGAATATGCTAATTGACTGCCTTGCCCTCAAATATGGCAACGCCCATAGCCACAAGATGATGACGCCCAGTCCTCTCAGCATCACTGGGGCAGCAGGTGCACAGCACAGCTGGGCCCACCCCAAGGCAGGTCCAGCTGCTTCACATGCCTGCCTCCAAAGTCTCCCAGTCCCTTCAGCCCCCCAGCCACCCAGGGCTGGCCCAAGGTGCAAGCAAACCTGGGATGTCAGCTGCCCAGGGAAGAGATGGCTGAGGCTTTAGCTGCAGGCAGTGGCAGCAGCAAAGGTGTGATGGGGGTGTAGCCTTCCCATGATCACCCAGTCACCTCCTGCCCCTGGGGACACCTGGACTGTGAGAGGGGGCAGGCCAGGTTGAGGGAACCCGCTCCAGTGCATGAATTTTCATGCACCAGGCCTCTAGTAATAGTAATAATAACAACTCCAGGTAAGTTAAATCATTGTCAAGGGCATGCCCACCAGAATACTAAGCCATGATCCAGACGCTGGTAGTCTAACTTAATTGCTATTGATCTTAAGCATTATCTCTAGTTCCCCAAGTTTTCTGACTTGACACATGCTCTTGCCACCTTTGCTTTTCAACTAAAACAAAAGTACCTGCTTATTTATATAATGCTTAACTTGACTCTGTGCATAGTGGATCATTCTATGCCTATTGCTAAAAGCGCAGTAGGACCAGACTTTTTTAGCTTTCCAGTGAGGAGCAGATATTTGCCCCAAACCATCATAATCCCTTAGTGACCAAAGACCTCTACTTTCAAAGAGATTGAAAATGGGATCTGTAATGAAACCAAAGAGCCATAAGACAAATGGAACGGGACTCTATAACACATGTAACTTATTTATATAACTACATAATGATTATCTTTGTCAAATTTTATTTTTAAAAATTAACCCAAAGAATTCAAGAAGCTCAACAAACCCCAAACAGAATGAATACAAAGAAAATCAGTCTGATTAATAAATAGAAGTCTGATGTCTTCTATTTATTAATTCATTAAATGTTTATGAAAATTCCATTGTGTCCCAGGCATTGTGTGAGTGTTGTAGAACCTATTAGATACTACCAGAACAGTTTCTAGGATCCATGAGACTTTCAAGGATTCATGGAAATATTTGAAAGGTAAAAATAAGTAATAGCATCTTTATAACACAAAGGCTGCAAAATTAAATCAACAAACATCTATTTGAAAGTCTTCAAAATATAGTCCTATGCCAACCTGTCAACTGCATTTCAACACAACTCTTAAATGGTTATATAAAATTATATTTAATGTAGCAGTGGCATTATAATATATTTTATTTTAAGTAAGACAAGTCTCTGAAACTAATAGTGCCTTAAACTTATGAAGGTTGTTTAACAACCTAGAACAAAGATGTACAAGACCTCATCTCCAGGTTCAAGGGAGCCTAGTCTTACGTTTCCTTTGTTTACATGTCTATTTTTATGTACTAATCATGAGTTCTAAGAAGGCCAGAATTTTGTCATACATTTTTCTTCTTCAACTTCATATTTTCCTCACCTAGAGCAGGGCTGCATTTAGAATAGTATCTAATATGTTAGCTAGACAAACACAATCAAATTAGTACTGTGACTTATAATCTCAATTTTGAGCAATCCACAAAGATACAGAAGTCATTTTCTTGCATACTTGTGGAAACACACACACACACACACACACACACACACACACACACACACACCCTTTGTTCCCTATCCACTAAACTCCATGGATGTAAGGAAACAAAGAAATATTGGTTAGTCAGTAGCTACAAAGCACCACTGCTGGGAACTTTTCATACATCAAATATGCAACATGTAAATATGCACTGTGCCTGCTAGAATGCAGTGGGCATTGCAGACAACCAGGAATGTGCAGTCATTTTTTCCTGAACTGTCTACAGTTTTCCCATCTTCCATTTGTGAACCTTTTGCATGTCCCCTTGCATGCTAAGTGCAAGATGCATGATCCTGAAGGGGAGGGACAATTTGAGGCAGATTATGAAACAAGCGGGAAGTAGTCACCAGAAGAAGGGCTAAATGTTTTGAGATTTGTCCCGCTGCTCATTAAATGGAATGTTTATCTCTCCCACACTTATCAGTTCATTTGGATTCCTGGACCAATCTTGTCTTCAGGTGACTTTCATGACTTTCATTTATGCCAGCTCAAGGCTGCCACTTCTGAATCAGTGGTCCACCACCAGGGACCCTTAGCCCCCGCCAGTCTCATGAAGCCAAAACATTTCCACTGTCCAGGAACTCACTCTGTAGAGTTGCATTGCCCTTGTGTCAGCAATCCATTTACTGAAAGTGATTATTTCAGAGTGATGGATTTAAAGCTGCTCAATGCTCAAGAGAAGATAAACAGGAGTTTGAAGGTCTCGGGGACGTGAAGATATGGTCTGAGCCCATCTGCACCATTCCAGATTTGGCCCATGCAATAGACACTACAGGATTAGGTCGAGTAATGTGGTTTTATAAAACAGTTGCTTCGCATTATAGAAATATGAATTTAAGGGTACTATGGAGAGGTTTTGCTTCCTTGAATGAAAGGTTAATTTTTTTTTAATTTAGCATTCATTGGCACTAATTACATTGCAAAATACTGTTCTAAGAGATTTCTGTTCATGATCTCAATTGAGCCAATCAGCAAACGTAGGCAGTTCATATGAGTATCCCATTTACAGATTAGGAAACTAAGGTTCAGGAAAGTGAGGTGGCTTGACCAAAATCACACAACACAAATATCTCAAACTGGGTGAGAACCCAGTTTGTCTTTTAACACCCAACAACTATTACCAAGCCCCATTGTAATGTCAGAGGAAACAACAGACATATAAATTTGTAAGTTCCAGATAGTGCGTCAAACTGCTATAGGAACAATATAAACAGGGTCCTATGGAAGTACTAGGGCAGAGGAGAGGTGGATGAAAGGAACAGAGGGATTTCACAGAGGAGGTGGCAGTTGAGCTGGGCTTGATGCTGGAGTGGGAGTTTTCCAAGTTAAAAAGAAGAAGAAGAAGAAGAAGAAGAAGAAGAAGAAGAAGAAGAAGAAGAAGAAGAAGAAGAAGAGAGAGGAGGAGAGAGGAGAAGAGGAGAAGAAGAAGAAGAAGAAGAAGAAGAAGAAGAAGAAGAAGAAGAAGAAGAAGAAGAAGAAGAAAGAAAGAAAGAAAAAGAAATGGCCTGGTTGGTGTGGCTCAGTTGCAGCATTTTCCCATGCACCAGCAGTTGAGGGTTTGATCCCTAGTCAGGGTGCATGCAGTAGGCAACTGATCAATGTATCTATCTTCTCTCTCTCTCTCTCTCTCTCTCTCTCTCTCTCTCTCTCTCTCTCTCTCTCTTTCCATTCTTCCCTCTCTAAAACAAATTTTAAAAAATAAAGAAATGGCATTGGAGCCAGAAGGAAGACCATATGCATTTGAGTTAAATGTGGGGGAAGGACCTAAAGTGTTTGGGGAATGAATTGGAGGAGAGATCTATGAGAATGGATGGGACCCAGGGTAAGTGAGAAGATCTCCTAAGTCCAGAGGCTTGAGAGGCAAACCAGAGTTAGAGTTTGGAAGGCATGGCAATTTAGCATAAGCATTCATGGTGGAGGAGGGAACTGGCTGATAGAGGTGAGACTGAAGAGGGGGACTGATAGGGAAGCAACTAGAGGAGCCCAGGTAAGAAATAGTGAGTTCTGAACTAAGGTAGCTACTGTGTGGATGAAGAGCTTTGGCAGGTGAAACAAAAACATCAGTGTACATTTTCAAAAATTGCCTGGGAAATCATCTAAAAGGGAAGGTTCTGAGGCCCACTCCCAAATCATAGAATTCTCTACATTGGGAGTAGTACCCTGTAGCCTGCATTATTACAAGCTTCCCAGGAGCTTCTGTTGCAGGTACTGAGCAGACAACTCCTTGGGAGATACGTCCAGCACCGACAAGCTTGGTAATGGCTTAGGTGTGAGTCAGAGAAAGAGGGAAGAGTTGAGTTTATGTCCCCTTTCCTGATGTTTATGTTCCCCATTTCTGCTGAAACCTGCTTAATTTTCTTCCGGAAGGTATCTTTTCCCTACTCTCAGTCCATGCAGTCTGTGTAGATCCCCAGGTGACCAAGTCTAAGCTAATCAGTTCCTCACTCCCTACTTATTCAGGGATGAACAGATGACTCAATCAGAGCCAAATTCTGAGACAACTGGGAAAAGAAGCAAATAATCTTCCTTGCTGGCCTTGAACCTGGCAGGATAAGATGCTGCAGCTGCTTCTCCCAGGTAGACTTTGAGAACAATGCCAAGAGAAGGCAGATGTAAGAGATTAAAACACACACACAGAAAAAAATAGTATTGTCATTGTTGGGTCCTGAATCCAGACGTGTCTAAAGCCAGTATGCTCCTAGCATTTTCATTATCTGCACCTACAATTTGTTGGCTTGCAGTTAGTTTTGTTTTTTGGTTTTTATTTTACTTACCCCAATCTCCAGAGTTATCTATTCCTGACAAAAAGTCTGCTGATCACTTTAAGAAAATCTGATACATAAAAATCTTACCTTACAAATCAGATAGAGAGCTGATTACTTCTATTAAAAAGGGATTCACTCGCAGCTTCCTTTGAAGGGAGAGCCTCCCTGAGGTATGGAGTGTAGAATTTGATTTATTAAATTTGATTTACACATGACCTTTTCAGGAAGACAATCTTAAATGCAAAGTAAGAACTACTCTAGCAGGATAATTGCACTCAAAGCTACTCCAGTGTGACTTTCTGGGGCTAGGCAGGGTAGCTCCCCCAAGGAAACAGCTTCCCTGCCCTCCATTCTGGGGTCTAAATTTGATTTCACGGCTCCATGGTCCCCACAATTGTAAAATCCAACGTACCTGCAGCATAATTCTGACCCAATTGTCCCCAGCTCTAAGTTGGTGGTATTTGTTTTGTTCTTCTTTCATCCCTAATAGAAAACAAGCTCAAAATGAGATTCTTCGGTGTATGAATTAACATATCCATCATTCTTTACCATTGCACAGGTGGAAACGCTCACTGTGAGGGCATGTGTTTCTCTGGGCAGACAGTGAACAAACACATCACTGTGGTTTCTAATCCTACAGGTAGATGATCCCCTGCTGTCAGGCCAGAAAGAAACTTAGCACAGTCCAAGCTCAGTGCTCAGGGCAAAGCTAAGGGTGCTTTCAGCATCTACATGGGCCCTGTTCAAAGCTAGGGTCTGGCCTCGCTCTTCTCCCTGCCCAGCACATGGGAGAGGCTCATTGCATGGATCTTTGTTGAATGGTTCAATGATTAGATCACTGTTTGGAGAAGTCTGAAAAGTAGATCTCAATCGTGAGGTTTGTCTCTTATGGGGAAATGGTATCCCTCTTCTGGGAACGCCTTTGTTCTGAAACTCAGCGTTTAAAACAAAGTTAGGAGAAAAAGAACCCATTGCTCACCTGGCAGCAGCATCCCCGAGTTTCCAGCATAAAACTCCCAAGTCCAGAAGTGCAGTTTCTCATCTCCGATTTCTAAATCGCTCCCCTTGGTCTCAGGGCTTTTGTGAATGTCTTTATCTTCAATGCAGCAAGCCTCTTTCATTTTCTCCCCCAATCTATTCTAGGGAGCAATAAAGTCAGATTTTTCTTTCCAGTCCAAGGCAGGTTCCTGGTTTTCTTTCCTGGTTCCCAAGGACTCGTTTTCCTCTCCAGCTTTTCCTGCTCTGACATATAAACCAGCCAGGGCTCACGCCACAGCCCTCTCTCTTCTCTCCTGTTCTGCCTTTGGAAGGAGCAGGGGGTAAGCTGATCATACCCCTTGGTTCAAAGCACATATCATTCGCATCTGCCTCTTTCAAGTTCTGTTCTTGCTAGATTTTGGTCTCATTATTTCCCTCCTTAATCCCCACTCCCCAGCCCCATTTCCCATAAGTTCTTAACTCTGTTGTGTTTGGTAAATGCTCTTGGATAGGCATGTATCCATGAAAAATAGGTAAAATTGCTTTGCGAATAATTTTTTTAATGTACATAACTGGCAGCATGTTCCAGATTTCCTGCTGTTTCCTTTTCTCCTTCATCACTCTTTTATATGGTTCTAGTCACGTTGCTGTGTACATACTCCTTTTGATATTCTAACTTCTGTACTCTATCCCATAAATGCAATCTTTATACTTTTCTTATTAATTTTTATTACTATATGATTAACATACAATATAGTATTAGTTTCTGGTGTGAACATGGTTATTTAACATTTATATATTTAACAAAGTAACCACCTTGCTAAGTCTAGTAATTATCTGCCACTGTACAAAGTTATATTATTGACTAGAGGCCCAATGCATGAAATACATACAAGGGGCTTGGCCCTTGCAGACACAGTGGCTTGCCTCGCCCCTCGCAGATCTGGCTGTCCAGTCTAATTAGCATATTACACTTTTATCATTATAGATTATATTCTCTATACTTTACATCCACATGACATTATTTTATACATAAAAAATTTACCTCTTACTCTCCTTCCCTTTTCTCACCCTTCCACCGAACCACACCCCCTTCCTTCTGGTAACTGTAAGTTTGTTCTCTATATGTGTTTGGTTTGGTTTTTTGAGCCCACATTAAGTGAAATCAGGTGGTGGTTGTCCTTCTCTGTCTGACTTATTTCTTTTAACATAAAATCCTCTAGGTTCACCCATGTTGTCACAAATGGCCAGATTTATTTTTTTATGGCTGAGTAGTATTCCATTGTATATATGTAACACGTCTTTATCCATTCATCTATCATAGACACCTAGGTTGCTGCTTATCTTTGCTATTGTAAACACAGCTGTAATAAACATAGAAATACATACATCTTTTCAAGTTTGTGTTTTATTTTCTTTACATAGATACCCAGTAGAATTGCTGATTTATGTTTCTTCTATTCTGAATTTTTTGAGAAATTTTCATACTGTTTTCCATAGTAGCTGCATCAATTTGCAATTGATGGTTTTATTATTACCCACCAACAGTACCACATTAGTCAACTTAGCCATATATATAGATAGATAGATAGATAAATAGATAGATAGATAGATAGATATAGAGAGAGAATAAACTTGCTTAATTAGACCTGCTTTCTGATTTAGCTAAACATTTTCCAGCCCAGGGAAGCACTCCAGCTTCTCTTCAGGTAATTGTCATCAACACAGCAGTAAATATCAACATGAAGCAGGTTATTATAATAGATCATGCAGGGAGAACAAAGAATAAAATATTTAACTGCAGCAGTGTTTGACTATATTCTGCACAATGAGAAAACCTGAAGTCGTTTTCAAAGTTCACCATTTCTTACTTCTTTTCAGTTAGGTCGTTTCTAAGGTTTCTAAAGCCCTGTTTTCTGACTAATGAAAAGAAAATAGGATTCACTGAGTCTCCTATCTACCTACTCCAGGATTTCTCTGCATATCAAATGAAATGAGGCATGGGAAAATGCTTCACAGACATTTGGTTAAAGTGTAAAATATTTCCACCTGGCTATAAAGCAAGCCATGTTCCTGGGCTGAAGAAACTCCAAGGAGGCTAGTCGCTAGGGAAAAGGAGCTGAGCATTGCTATGTGATATAATTACCCGGTGCCCACAGCCACCATTTCTGGGCTGAGCTGGGCTGGACTGTGGCCACATTTTGCACCTTGGGATATCAGCATTGTTGGCTGAGATTTGGGGTGGGGGGTGTCACTTCTGGGTAGTGGCGGGACATGTGACCCACTTGGGTGAAGCCGAGTGTTGCTTTGTGGGCACCAGGTTTGCAATGCCATTTCTCTGTAAATGGCCAGTGTGCATCACAGCAGGTCTTGCATTGAGCATCAGCCCCTTAGTGGTCAGTGTGCATCATAGCAATTGGTCAGACAGTTGGACACTAGATAGATAGATAGATAGATAGATAGATTGATAGACAGATACATAGATAGATATCATTTGCAAATATCTTCTCCCATTGACTTGCCTTTTCATTTTGTTAATGGTTTCCTTCATTGTATAAAAGGTTTATTGTTTGATGTTATCACATTTTTGTTTATTTTAGCTTTTGTTGCTCATGGCTAAGAATGCATATCCAAAATATATTTCTAAGAGTTTACTGCATGTGTGTTTTTTTCCTGGGAGTTCTGGTCTTACATTTAAGTCATTAATGCATTTTTAGTTTACTTTTTTACATGGTGTCAGAAAGTGATCCAGTTTCATTTTTTTGCATGTAGCTATTTAGTTTTACCAACACCATTTATTGAAGAGACTGGTTTTTCCCCCATTGCCTATTCTTGCTTCCTTTGTAGTATATTAATTGACTATGTAGGTATGGGTTTAAATCTTGGATCTCTACTCTGTTCCATGTGTCTGTTTCTGTGCCATTACCATACTGTTTTACCTGCAATAGCTTTGTAGTATAGTTTGAAATCTGAAGATGATACCTTCAACTTTGTTCCTCTTTCTCAAGATTGTTTTTGGTATTTGGGGTCTTTTGTAGTTCCATACAAATTTTAAAATTCTTGTTTTACTTCTGTTAAAAATGTCATTGATATTTTGATAAGGAATTCATTGAATCTGTATGCTGCTTCAGTTTTTTAGTGAGAAGTATCTTAATTCCCTATAATTATCTGCTGTCACCAATGATGCTGCTATGAACATCTTGTCCGTGTTCCAAGAGAAAGCTATGCCTGAAGTTTTCTAGGTGTATCCTCAAAATGGAGATTGCCAGGTGACGGAGCATGTTGACATTTAATTTCATTATGTCTCTTCTAGAATGGCTGGCAATACCAGGATTGAGGTCCTTTCTTTTTGTTTCTCTAGGATTTTCCAACTAGGTGTTAATGTTAAGTATTTTCATTTGCAATTCTTGATTTTCACATTATTTTACTTAATTTTTGTGATAAATTGATATAAATAGGGCAACTGGCATCCCCATTCCATATTTGGAGATGAGAGAGAAATGCTGGGCATGATACTGTCTATGCTGAACATCAGATAGAAATTGAGTTCAATCTATAATATGTCCCAAAAGGCTGATGAGTAGAAAGTTGAGATTAATTCCAGGTGTAAGACAGGGGGCATTAGAAGATGCAAAGGTCCATCTCGAGACAAGTGGTTCTCAATCCAGATTGTATGTTAGAACACCTGGGAGGTGTTTAAGAAATAATGATGCTCATCCCTCACTCAAAGCTAGTAAACCACATTGTATGGAGTGGGGCAATGCATGGGCATTTGAAGAGCTCCTGGAGTGATTTTGCTATTCAGCAAGAGCTGCACACCTTACCCTGGACTAAGGGGCTGGGTTTAGAAAAAGAAGCATCTGCCATTTATCACTGGGCACATTACATAGGTGTGATAATTTAGACACTTAAAGGCAAAGAAGAAGTTCTGGAGATAAAA
This sequence comes from Pipistrellus kuhlii, assembly GCF_014108245.1. Lineage (NCBI taxonomy): Eukaryota > Metazoa > Chordata > Mammalia > Chiroptera > Vespertilionidae > Pipistrellus > Pipistrellus kuhlii. Next base: position 174,970,174 of record NW_023425515.1, on the reverse strand, counting down.
TATGGAAATGATGAGCAAGGAGACTGAAACTACTGTTATCTTCCATTTACGAGTGAAATAACCTGACAGGATCTGGCGCCGCTAGTTCAAGGTCTGTAGGGAACTGAATTACAGAGACTATTTTAATTCGTGCCTTATAATTAGAAACTCAAAACTTCCAAATGATGAAATAATTACAGAAATATGTGAAACCCTAAAGCCATTAACAAGACTGCCACGGATCATTACCCAGGTCTAGTGGGCACCCAGCTGACAAACCTGTGCCTCTCGTGCCCTGTCCAAGGTGCTGAAATCCACCTTGCTTATTTCTGGCTGGCCTTTGTCAGCTGAAAGCAGATTACACTCAACACTGAACCAGCTGGCCCTGCAGAGTCCATTTCTCTTGTAGTCTGTAAGTAAATCCCTTGACACGCTGATGTTCTCAAACTACCAAGAAAGTTTAATCTCCAACTTGGCAACTATGATGCTGACTCTGAAACAACTTTCCCTTTCCAAGCCTGATTTGGTTTTCCTTCCTCACATATTTTGAAATAATCATAATAAAATAAACTCTATTACAAGGAGGAGAAGACATTAGAAGGGAGATTATTAATGCTAGTTTTGCACCTACTGTGAGTCAGGCAAAGCTTTATACCCTTTATCTTGCTTAAACTTTACAAAAGCCCTGATAATCCCTATTTTATGAATATAGTAGCCATATAGCTCAGAGAGGCTAAATGATGTACCCAAGGAAATTGATCTTAAAAAAATAAAAGGCAGAAAAATTATTCAAACTATATTCTCTTTGATTCTAAAACCTGAATTTAGTTTACATTGAGGAAAATCTAATCTGTTTCCAATTATTACCCACACAAGAGATACCAATATTTCTCTCATGTCCACCGAGTGCATTTTGCAGTTTTCATTATCTATAGATTCTTCTAGGTACTCAATCTAAATTCTTCCAAGGATAATTTCAACATCCTGGGACAATGGGGATGAGCTGATGAATATTATATCAATGAACTGGTCCATTCCATTGAGAAGGGGAACTTCAGTCTTCTGTAGATTGATCATCAGATCAAATTCTACTGGGTTTTTTTGTTTGCTTGTTTGTTTGGTTTTTGTTGTTGTTGTTGTTTTTACTATGAAACTTCCTCCTTTAAAGGGAAGCAGGATCCCCAGAGAAAAATGTCTAGGTCTATGCCCAGGTGAAGCTCTGAGTCCCATCATGGGCAAACAAGATGTTACTCCCTCAGTGCTGCATGCGTCTCATTAATGAAGGAAGTTCAAAGGAAGATCCGTATGTGATTCTTTAAAGCAGCGGTTCTGCAAGTGTCCCCAGATTAGCAACATCAGTATCACCTGGGAATTTTTTAATTATGCAAATTCCCAGGCCCCGCCTCAGACCTACTAAACCAATGACTCTGATGGTGAGCCCTATTAATCTGTGTTTTAACAGATTACACACACACACACACACACACACACACACACACACACACACACGGTTTTACAAAAACCTACTTTTAAGTCCTCTGCTGCCCAATAAAGAATTAAGTGCCAAAGTGCACATCTGTTTTGGCTGCAAGGATTTAGGAAAACAGTTTCCTGGTCTCATTAGAGCCGACTAAAAACATCTAGAAAACATGCCATCATAGCACTATGTCTCTGCTTAAGAACTGCAAGTGGTTACCTAATCTCCTGTGTTTATCCTGAATGACTCAGCCTGGTTTTCCAGGCGACTCCTGCCTGACTGCACACCACCCATTCAGCTTTAACCCCTACCCCTTCCCCTCAGCCACTCTGTGCTCTACATTGAGATGTGGAGATTTGGGTGGGGAGGGGGTTGACAGAGAGAAGTGAAATCAAAATATTATTATGATTTTTTTTTTGTTTGTCAAGAAATAACACATTTCTCCCCAATTTTTTTTACCTCTTTATAAGCTTTTACATTGCTAAATATACAAAACATGATCATTTTCTGAGCAGACCAAGTCATACATAATGCATTTTTATTGGCACCTTGAATAAAGATATGACAGTCATGAATATCAAATGTGCAGATGAAAAAGCTGAGAGAACTCACAATAGGTGAACAGGGAGCAAGAGAGCACCTGGCTGCTCTTGCAAAGCCAGAAAGATTCCGCTGGAGGAAGTGCACCCCACAGTCCTTTGGAGACTTGCAGATGCAGCCACCACTAAAGCACTGCTAGTTTCCTATGAGGTATCAAGGAGAATGGCTGTAGATGGGGAAAGGTATTATACATTTGGAAAAGAAGAAAAAGATGTATTCTTTAAACTATCACCTAGTGAGGAGTTATATGAATATTTTGGAGACGCAGCAAAAAAACCTGGAAATTGGTGTAGGTTTACCAAACAGATTTGTGGATTTTTTAATTTTTTTTTAGGAACCAAGAATGTTTGGCCTGAAAAAACTTATATATACAATATATATAGGTTTTTATATTTCTGTAGATCTGCTTTATAAAGAAAATATATATATATATATATATATATATATATATATATATATATATATATGCTATGTGGCTATCCTGGGCAGAAAATACTGACGATACAGTGACCTTGGAGATGATCAATCTTTTCCTTCACTCACTTCATCAAAGCTGGGAGAGGTAATGTGGCTTCAGAACTAAGATTAGCATTGCTGATTCCCATTTATTTCTAGCATTCTGAGCAACTCACAGAGGAAAGGTCATGAAAGAGGAAACTCATTTCCTATTTTGCCAGGATCCCTCAACTGGTAGAAAGCTCCATAATCTGTAAAGTTCTGAATAGATATAAATTGTTATTATAATCGTTAATGATATCAGGTTCAGGCCTTGACCCCTTCGCACTAAACATCTTTATAAAACGTTTGAAGTAGGGCATTGATTTTCTGGTAATAAGCAGTTGGGCAGACAGTGAGTGTATCTGGATGCTTTGAACAATGGGGCAAATCCAGAATGGTGAAATCTAACCAGTCCAATGTTAAGTCAGGCATTTCAGACACAAAGCCAATGGACTAGTAGCCAATCCTGAGAGAGAGTGAATTAAGTTGTCTTGTAAGTTCATCTGAGTCAAGAGCTGCCAAAGCATTGTCTTTAGTTGTATTATGACATTAATACAATTATGAAATTAGTTGTATTATGATCTCCATAACAGCAAGGCGATAGTCCTACTGCTGTGGCCAGCAACCAGCATGCTTCATGGTGGTGTGATGCTCTGTCCTAATCATTACCTTCATCTAATGAGCATTACTGCCCTAATGAAGAGCAGTTGAAGAAAGTAGAGCTAATTCGCTTGAATAAGAGAAGTTTACAAAGAGCTGTCGCTGTTAACTGAGGTGTACAAAAACTGCATCTTTGTCAGCTCAGGCTGGGAGGCTTAAACAACAGAAATTTAATTTCTCACAGTTCTGGAGGCTAGCACTCCAAGCTCAAAGTACCAGCAAGTTTGGCTTCTCCTGTGGCTTCTCCCCTTGGCTAAATGATAGCTGTCTTCTTGCTGTGGCCTCACATTTCCTTTTTCTCTGTGCTTGCACTCACAGTAACTCTTCTTCTTTTTATAAGCTTAATGAAACGGGATCCTCAGTCCCCATAAAATTCTATGAAGTCTTAAGTAATTACTAATAATAAGTTGTTTTAGATTTTTAGAAGCTGTTAAAAGGAATCAAGTGTTGCATATGGCTCAATTATACCCTGCATTCCTAAATCCCACACACAAAACTTTTAGCATTGTATTTAGTGTTGTCAGGCATTTTAGAAATCTTCGTACTCTCCCAAAGAAATGTTCTACTTTTCGCATTACCACACCTCTGTCAGCACTCTTCCCTCTTGTCCTAATCCTAATCTTACCGTGGCCCAGCTACAATTCATGAAATTGCAAGCTAAGCTATGTAATATTTCCCTTTTCTGATCACCCTCTGCATTCCCAATATTGTTAATGTACTGAATTCTAACAGAGGAGAATGCAGTCACAGAGATAGTCTGGACTGGGCAAGGAACCAGTGTCTCTAAATCTTGTTGACTCTGCCAGGTGTCCATTGATAGGAGGCCTTCCACAAGACCCCTAGTTCTGCCGTAGGTTGGTGCAGGATGCAAAAAAAAAAAAAAAATCAGAAATCACCAAAATGGTGGTCTTTGTTAATGGCAGTAAACCTCATTATGATCTTCTGTTGAGTGTAGCTGGACCAACAGTTGCTGTAAGAAACTTTTTGCGTAGATAAGGGCAGACTTGGACAAAGCATACTAAAACAAATAAGTGGTCCAATTTCATTAATACACTCAGCAGGCATTTATTGTGTCACGAGTGATAATAAGTACTGGAGTTATAGCAGTGAACAAGAGAGATAATGTCTCTACTCTCAAATTTATAATCTAACTAGGGGAGGGGGGGGGGTCCCTCAGCCTGGCCTGTGTCCTCTCACAGCCTGGGAGCCCTGGGGGGATGTCTGACTGATGGCAGGGAGCCAGCCTAACCTGGCAGTAGGACATCCTTAGCACTGCCGAGGAGAGGTTTCCACCACTGCCGCTGCACTCGCCAGCCATGAGCCTGGCTTCTGGCTGAGCAGTGCTCCCCCTGTGATAGCACACTGATCACTGGGGGCAGCTCCTGCATTGAGTGGGATCAGGCTGAAATTGGCTCTCCAACATCCCCCAAGGGGTTCCAGATTTCGAGAAGGTGCAGGCAGGCTGAGGGATCCTACCAGTGCACAATGAAGGCTGGGGAGGGATGCAAAAGGTTGGCCAACCAAGAAGGAACTACAGGGCATGTCCAGCATGGACCCCAGCAGCAAGCTAACCTACTGGTCAGAGCGTCTGTCCCCTGGTGGTCAATGCACATCACAGTGAGCAGTTGAGCAGGCTAAGCATATCATTAACATATTGCACTTTGATTGGTTGAATGGACGACTGGACGACCAGACAACCGGAAAACTGGACTCTTAACATATTTGATAGCAAAAAGATGCTATGCTATGCAAAGAGGTAAAATTGAGTGATAGCACAGAAACCAGATGGCTAATTTACATTTGATTGATATCTCTAAGTTTTTTACATTTAATCTAAGGTAAGCAAAGAAGATGGAGCTGGTCATGATAAGATTGGGGAGGGGGAAGAGGAGGTGGTTGAGAAGAAATCAACCAAAGAACTTGTATGCATATATACATAACCCAGGGATACCGACAATAGGGTGATGAAGGCTTGGGCTGGGGAGGGGTAGGTGGGGAGGGATGGAAGGTCACGGGCAGGCTAAAAGAGGTCAATGTGGGGGAAAAGGGGACATATATAATACTTTCAACAATAAAGATTTTTTTAAAGATTGGGGATGTAGAGGGAACAGATAGTGCAAATGCCCCCAAAGCACAAGTTAAAAAAACAGAAATCAAATCAGTGTGGTGAGAACATAGTGAAAAGAGGGAGAGGTGAGTGTTGTGAGGTGCATTCAGAAGGTAAGCAGAGTTCAAAATACATGAAATTCTGAAAAGCAGGATAAAATGTCAAATGTAATACTCATGTTATGGGAACATGTAGAAAAAGTCTTAAAGAGGGTGGACATGATCAAATTTTTTTTTCAAATATTTAATTCTGGTTACCAAGAACACCAGTTATAAGACTATTGCAATATCCAGGTAAGAAATGAGAGAGCCTTGAACTATATGAACTATTGGAGATGGAGAGAAATAGATGAAGGGTAGAGCATGCAGAACCTGTTTGTTAGTTAGGTTTGGAATGTGGGGGGGAAAGAGTTAGGGATAACACCTAGATTTGGGACATAAACAATTTGAGGTTACAGTGCTATTTTCTGAGATGGGAGAAAAGAAGGTAAGTTTGAGGGCAAAAACAAGAGTTTTATTTGGATTGCTTTTAGTTTGAAATTCTTTCATTAGGCATCCACTTGGATATGTAGGTAGTTGGATATAGGAGTCTAGGATTCCAGGGAAAGGACAGGACTACAAGTAACAATTTGTGAGTCATCAGCACATAGGTAAAATTTATGGAACTGGGTGAGGTCACCTAGAAAGAGCATATAAATAGAGAAATGAAAAGGTATAATTCTGGGATGTGTCAATAGAATGAAGAACCCATCAAAGAAAATGTGGCATCACGGAAGGTAGCAAAAGAAAGTGATTGAAGGAGGAAAGAGGATCAAGGTATTCAATATTGTTCAAAGAACAAGCTAAGAATGAGAAGTAACCACGGAATGTTATTTATGACCTTGACAAGAACCATTGCAGTTGAGGCTGGGGAAGGAATGCTGGCAAGTGTAGGGTTGAAAGGAAGGAAAAATGAGGATATGGAGACCTGATCAGAATCAAGAAGTTTTCTGTAAGAGAGTAAATTGATGATCACCAGATGGAAAAGAGGATAGGGGAAGTGAAAAAAAAAATGAAAGGGATTAAGAAGTATAAATTACCAGTTATAAAAATAGTCATGGGGATGTAAAGTACAGCATAGGGAATGTAGTCAATAATCATAATAATAAAAGGCCAAGAGGTGTCCTGACCAAAATGACCAAATCACCTGTCACCATGAGGTGCATGGAGCATCTCTCAAGCCCTCCCCCATGGCCCACAGGCTCTGATTGTAGCAAAGCTGGCAGCGGTTGGGCCCTGGTGAGGAGGGCATGGCTACAAGCATAGCTGTGAGCAGGGCTGTGAGCAGCAGGGGTGGGTGGGTGGGATTGTAAGTATGTCGGGGCAGTGGGTTGGTAGGTAGGGTGAGAGTGCAGAGGAGCAGTGGGCATGGCAAGGTGGGCCCAGTGAGGTGGGAGCAGCTAGGAGCACACCTAGGAGCATGGCTACCAACTTGATGATGCAGTGGGTGGGATGTGAGTGCTGCAGAGTGGCAGGCGGGTGGGCGGGGCATGAGAAGGTGGGCGGGGCCGCGCGATAATGGGCACTGACCCTCTAGTATTATAATAACTGTGTATAATGTCAGATGGGCATTAGACTTTTCAGGGTGATAACTTCATAAAGTATGCTGCATACCTACAACTAATATAATATGTATCTCAATTATAATTTAAAAATATTTTTTTAAAAAAGATTGCTGTTTAAAAAAAAACAAAAAAAACCCACAGGTAAATAGTGTAATAACTGGAGGGAGACTAAGGTAAGATAGTTCTGTAATAGAGACAGAGAGAGAGAGAAAGATAATTAAGGGAATTAAACCATATTTGGACCCTAATCTTGACTGTGGCCTCACACTTACCATTCAGATGGACCTAGGTAAGAAAGAGAAAATTGCCTTCCCAAGTCCTGGAGCCCAAGAGTCTTTTATAGGATGGCCACATCTTTCAATCAAGAGGTAGTTCTAGGTCCACCTTAGTGGAGCAGCTCCACAGGAGATAAATACTCCAAGGGAAAACCAGAGAAGTCATATGCCATATAGATTCAATTTCTTTCTTTTTTTTAATATATTTTATTGATTTTGTACAGAGAGGGAGAGAGATAGAGAGTTAGAAACATCGATGAGAGAGAGTCATCAACCAGCTGCCTCTTGCACACCCGCACTGGGGATATGCCCGCAACCAAGGTACATGCCCTTGACCGGAATCGAACCTGGGACCTTTCAGTCCCCAAGCCGACGCTCTATCCATTGAGCCAAACAGGTTTCGGCTAGATTCAATTGCTTTTAATCTGAATCTACTGTCCTGGAAATATTCTGTGTGCCCTTTGTCCCACCATAGGCTTCCAGCATTCTAACCCAGTAAATATCTGTATTTCTCTTCTGGGCTTTCTTTTGGTGAGTGCAGGGACTATAGAGGAGTCTTGAATTCTCCACAGACAATGTTATATCTTATATAGTTGTCGTTTGTTCTCTTAAATACTCATTGGGAGCTCAATAAATGCCAGTCACCATGCAATGGGCTGGGGATAAAGCTGTGAGGAAGAAAATTAGCAAATCTCTTGAGAATCCTGTGTATCTTTCAGTCTATTGGGGAATACAATCTGGAAACAAATAATTATGTAAATGAACATTTATTACAATTGAGGTAAACTATAGGAACAAATACCAGATGTTTTAAGAGTGCATAATAGGTGGGGGGAAACAAACTAAATTTGGAGAATTAGGAAAAATGGATGAATATAATTTACTAGAGGCCCAGTCCATGGACTCATGCACCTGTGGAGTCCCTTGGCCTGGCCTGCACCCTCTCACAATCCAGGACCCCTTGGGGGATGTCAGACTGCTGGTTTCAGCCTGATCCCCACAGGCCAGGCCAAGGGATCCCACTGGTGCAAGAATCTGTGCAAATATATAAGATAATCTGCAGCATGGATGCATATAAGATCTTTGATTAATCTCTTCCTGCCCTCCCCCCTCTCCCCTTCCCTCTGAGATTCATCAGTCTGTTCTATGTTTCCATGCCTGTCCCCCTGGTGGTCAGTGCACATCATAGCTACCAATCAAACGGTCAAGTAGTCGAATAGTCGCTTTTATATAGATGATATAGATAGATATAGATAGATATAGATATAGATATAGATATAGATATAGATATAGATATAGACAGATAGATAGAGATGGCTGTATGGTTTAAGATAGTTTACAAAGCGCTTTCTCATTCATAACCTAAGAACATACAGCATTAAACCTAAGAACATACAGAAATGAAAACTGTGTTTCAAAGAGGTTAAGTAAAATATTAAATGTCTTCTTATTTTTTGAATACATGTTTCTCTCTGTCTAAATCAACTCCATCAGTCAGGACTCACAATTTACAAGGGGTAGAACCCTAAACCCAAACTAATGCATATAACTGAAAAGACCAGGATTAACATACAGTAAGATTTTAACCTCATTATCAAAAGTTTGACTTAGCTGACATTTATTGAACATCACATTTAACAGCTGTATACACGTTATTTTCAAGTGAACAATGAATATTCACAAACATAGACCATATTATGTGTCATACAGATATAAAAATTATTGGGGTTAATTGTAACTTATTAAGTTATGTCATGTGTGGTCACTGGGGTGTACATCTGAATATAATGATGTATGTCAACTATTGGTATAACTTTAAAATAAATGCTTTTTTTAAAAAGAAAAAATAGCCGAAACCGGTTTGGCTCAATGGATAGAGCATTGGTCTGTGGACTGAAGGATCCCAGGTTTGATTCAGGTCAAGGGCATGTACATTGGTTGCATGCACATCCCCAGTGGGGGTGTGCAGGAGGCAGCTGGTCGATGTTTCTCTCTCATCAATGTTTCTAGCTCTCTATCCCTCTCTCTTCCTCTCTGTAAAAAAAAAAAAAAAATCAATGAAATATATTTAATATAAAAATAAAAAATAAGTCCTAGCAGACTTAGCTCATTGGATAGACTGCCAGCCTGTGGACTGAAGAGTCCCGGGTTTAATATTTTAAATTATTGAAATATTTTGGCCATATGAATGGATGCCGAGCAGATGAGCCCGGGATGCGGGCTTGGTCCCCAGTAGGGATGTGCAGGAGGCAACTGGTTAATGATTCTCTCTCATCATTGATGTTTCTATTTCTCTTTCCCTCTCTCTTTCTCTCTGAAATCAATAAAAACAAATAAAATACTAAGATAAAATTCAAAAAAAAAAAGAAAAAAAGAGAAAAGTTCATAAACAATCTATGCCATTATCTCAAGATATTGGAAGAATAAAAAAGATAGTCAAAATCAACGAAAAATAAAACTGAAATAAAAATTAATGAAACTAAAATCTGTTCAGTTAAAAAATAAATACAATTAATAAACTCTGACTATAGTGATCAAGAAAAAAGTAGTGAATACATAAATTACTAATATCAAGAGTTAAAAGAGAGGGAATTACTACAGACACCAGTCACTTTAAAAGCATTTAAAAAATTATGAAAATTTTTATGCCAATAGATCAACAATTTAGATGAAATGAACAAATTCTTTGAAAGGTACAAATTGTAAAAGCTCACTCGCAAGAAAATGTGTGTTCTTAAAAGCACTGTACAAGTGAAGAAAGTGAATCTGTAGTTAAAAACTTCACCACAAGAGAACACCAGGTCCAAATGGCTTCACTGGTGATGTTAGTAAACATTTCATGAAGTAATGTCAATTTCTTCTCTAAATCCTTCAAAAATAGAAAATGGGAAAATACTTCTTGCTCATTCTATGAGACCATCACTACACTAATATCAAAATATGACAAAAATATTATAGGAAACAAATTATAGGAGAATATCCTTCACAATTATAAATGTCAAAGTCCTTAATATAATAACAAATTAATCCAGCAACATATAAAAAGATAATATATCATGACTAAGTGAAGTTTATTCCATAAGTGCAAGACTGGTTTAACAATCAATCAATATAATTCATCATATCAACAGACAAAAGAAGCACTATGATCATCTCAATAGATTCAGAAAAATATTGCCAAAGTTCATTCCTGATTTTAAAATAATTGTTCAGCAGACTAGGAATTAAAGAGAACTTCTTCAACATTTTTCATAAAGGTCATCTATGAAAAAACTGAAAACTAACATCATACCTAACACTGACAGATTGAATGTCTTGCTTCTCAAATTAGAGACGGCAAGGATGGCCATCCCCACAATTACTATTTAATATCATACTGCAGATTCTAGCCAGTGAAATAAACAAGCAAACACATAAACAATTATTAGAGAGGAAGAAATAAAACTGTCTACATGCAGATTATTTATGCATTCTATCTCAAAAAAAATTACAAAAAAAGAACACACTACTAGAACTAGTTAACAAGTTTAGCAAGGTCACAAGATACAAGGAAAATATGCAAAAATCAATCAGATTTCTAAATACCAGTAACTAACAATGGAAATTATATTTTTTAAATACCATTTACAATAGCACTATAAAATCTAAACTATTTAAATATAAAATTAACAATATATGTGCAAAATCTGCATGAAGCAAACTACAAAAGATTGATGAAAACACCAAAATAGATGTAAATAAATGGAGAGATATATCATGTTGACAGATTATAAGATTCAGTATTATTTAGATTTTAACTCTTCCAAATTGATCAAGAGAGCCAACACAATTTAAATAACAATTTCAACATAATTTTGTAGAAATTAACAAGCTGTTTCTAAATTATACATGGAATAGCAAAGGAAATAGAATAGCAAAAATTAAGAGAGCAAAGTTGGAGGATTCACACTACCTAATTTCAAAATTTAATGTAAGGATGCATTAGTCCAGTTCTGTGGTTTGTAAATAGATAGACATGTAGATCAATGGAATACAACAGAGTCTAAAAAGAGACTAGCCTGTAACATAAATTTATAATTTTAGCAACAAAAGTGAAAAGGAAATACAATGAAGACAGGATAGCTTTTTTTATCTTTTAATTCTCACCTGAGAATATATTTTTATTGATTTTAGAGAGAGGAAGGGTGGGGAGAGAGAGAGAAACATCGATGTGTGAAAAATTGATGTGTGAGAGAAACAAGAGCCAGAATGCAGTTCTCACTGTGGGATGGAGGGGAGCTTCCGAGGGAGCCCTGGCACCCGGCCAGGAAGGGCAGATTCTGCTTGGACATCGCTTGCAGACAGCTTTCCCGAGGCTGGCCTCTTGCTCTATTGGCTCAGAGGCCCCGTGATATAGCAGAGCCATCACTGCCTACCTACTCCCCAGGGCATATGTCACCTGATCCTTTCCCATCACTTTCTTCCCCTCCATACTCTCTGTCTGGTCTCTCAAGCTCACCCTCAGTTTCAAGCTCCAACTGTGTGCAGCAAGTTTACAGAACAAAAACAATGCCCCATTTGGAAAACATGTGAGCTGTGTGCTTGTGTCCAGCCTGCTCGCATCTTACTAAAATGGTTAGGTGCCATGGTCAGCAAACGGCGGCTCGAGAGCCACATGCGGCTCTTTGGCCCCTTGAGTGTGGCTCTTCCACAAAATACCATGGTCTGGGCTAGTCTATTTTGAAGAAGTGGCATTAGAAGAAGTTTAAGTTTAAAAAATGTGGCTCTCAAAAGGAATTTCAATCGTTGTACTGTTGATATTTGGCTCTGTTGACTAATGAGTTTGCCCACTACTGGTTTAGTGTGCTGCTAAAAGTTGCAGAGCCAGACAGTGGTGATGGAGGGACAAAACTTCAGGCCAAGACTCCAGTGCCCAGATCCAAGGGAGTTTACAAAGGGAGCATTTCCTTGCTTGCTGGAGGCACCAGCTGAGATGCTCAACCTTCATGGACCTGGTGTGCAGCAGCCTCCCAGGCCACAGGGCTCGGGAGGAGGGCTTTAAGAGCACTCTGGCCAAAAGAAGGGTCTCAATTCAGCTGCATGACCATGGGGCTGGGATACAAGAAGCTGTGGCTCATCTGTCAGGACCTTTTGCTGAGCGGCCTCATTGTTTGGACATCATCAACACTGTGCCTGGGAGGCCGGGTCATAAAACATCAGGCTTTGCAAATAGGAGCTGGAGAGGCAATGTTGAGCTTGCTGAGCCTGGAGCATTTGCTGAGATCCAGAACACACACATGTTCACTCACACCATCAAGCAGGAAGCTCATATTCAGGCGCACAGGGTCACCCAAACCCTCTGGTTATTCACACAGGTGTTCTCACTCCCAGAGGTACAGTGGTGCCTCGCATAAAGAACGCCTCGCACAGCGAACGCTGCACACAACGAACTTCATTTCATGATTCATACAACGAACTTCGTTTCACACAACGAAGTCGCCCGAGCTTCCACGACCGCTATGCCCAAGCTTCCACGATCGCTGCCGATGTATTGCATCCTTCCGCGCAGGCACTGCAGGCAGTCGTTAGTCACTGCGCTTAACTTAAGCACGTATCGCGGCAATCGTTCTTCATTACGAATTAAATCACGCACGTATCACGGCAGTCGTCCTTTTAAGTTAAACTCAATATTTTTTTTATATCATGATGTATCTAAATAAAAATAATAACAAAAAATTTATCTTTTTTTATGTCATCTTAGCATATTTTATGCTATAGAACGAATTATTTATTTTAACATGTATTGTTATGGGAAAACGCGTTTCACATAACAAACTTTTCGCATAACAAACTTGCTCCTGGAACGAATTAAGTTTGTTGTGTGAGGCACCACTGTACACACCTTCACTCGACCTCACTATTCACACACGGTATAGGCTCACCTGCTCGGCATCCATTCATATATACACACCCGTGCACACACTGAAACCTCGCAAGACACAAATGGTCATACAATTCACAGGAGGTCACACAGCTATATTCCAACGTGGGAACCCTTACACACGCAGACAATAGAAGCTCTACATTCGAAGGCTAAGGGCTTTTCTGCGCATTTTCCAGCCTTCATTTCTTTGCTGACTTATGTTTTCACTCGAGATCTTGGTTCAAAATGTGTTCCCACTGAGCATGTTATCAGAGGGTTCCCAGCCATATGCTTACTACAAAAATTCTGCCCATGTGTCAGATTCTGGCAGGAGTAAAATGCAGCCCACATACGTGTATACATGGCAACAAGAGCCAGAATACAGTTCTCACTGTGGGATGGAGGGGAGTTTCCGAGAGAGCCCTGGCACCCAGCCAGGAAGGACAGATTCTGCTTGGACATCGCTTGCAGACAACTTTCCCGAGGCTGGCCTCATGCTCCATTGGCTCAGAGGCCCCGCGATATAGCAGAGCTGCAGTTCCTTCTACTACAAGAAAGACAAGCAGAGTCGGGACCTTTGGGAGCTGAGCCCAGCCTCTGGGAAAGGCCCCAAAGCTAAGGTTCCCGTCGGAGAGGAGAGGAGCACAGGGCTGCTCAGAGGAGGTCAAGGCTTTGACTTGGACATCTTTGCACCAGCAACAAGCCAAGCATGGCTGGTGAAAGAAAACGGCCACAGGAAGCATCAGAACTTTGCACAGTCCAAAGAAGGGGCAGGCAGGTGAAAGGAGAAGAGGCAGTCCTAGTAGGATGAAGAGTGAATGTGACCTTGTGAGACAAAGCTTCGAGCCAGACATCAAATCCAGCCCCTGCCACTTGCTGGCTATAAGACCTCAGGCAAATGCACCTTCATTTTCTCGTTTGTGAAAAGGGCCTGCTAACAGCGCTCACGTGAGAGGGTTGCTGTGAAGATTAAAGGATGAGTAGTAATGATACATAACTCGCTTTAACATTTCTGAGGGGAAGGCACTTAGAACAGAGCCGGGCACCCAGAAAATGCTGGCGTTCGTTTCCAATTGCTGCTGTAACAAAGGATCGTACTTAGTGACTTTAAACAAGATATTTACAGTCTCTCAGTTTTGGAGGTCTGAAGTATGAAAGGAGGACTACAGGCTAAAATCCAGGGGCCGGCAGGGCTGCTTCCTCTGGAGGCTCCAGCGGAGAATCCACTCCTTTCCTTGTCCAGCCAGCAGAGGCTGCTTGCATTCCTTGCCTCCCAGCCACATCACTCCAATCTCTGTTTTGCTCCTCACATCACCTTCCCCTCTCTTTGGACCTCCAGCCTTCTCCTTAGAAAGACCTTTGTGATTAAATTGGGCCCACCTGGATCATTTCCTCATGTCAACATCTTTAATCATACCTGCAAAGTTCCTTTTGCCATGTCAGGTAGCATATTCACAAGTTCTGGGGATTAAGACGTGGACGTGTTTGGAGGAGAAGGGGGCGTTAGTCAACCTACCACGTTGCTCAATAAATGGTAGTCATTATTATAAAGTCCTCCCAGCTTCCTTGCCCAAGGTCACAGGAATGGGAGGTGCCAAGGCAAAGAGCCCGGTTCTCTCTGACCCCGCAGGCCTTTCTTTTTCTTTTCCCTAAGCCAGTCTTTCACTAGGATTCTCACAGGGCTACCGGAAAGCTGGGTGTGTGTGGTGGTGGTGGTGGTGGTGAGGAGGAGGAGGGTGAGGATGTGTTATGGAGTCTATAGCCATTCTTCAACCACCTTCAAAGAGCTCTCTCCACTTTCGCTGCGTATTATTATGATTATCTTCCAGGCCGCATTGCCCACAGTGGTGATTGCCTCCAACTCCAGAGGGCCACATCAGCTGCCACTGACTTTTATTCCTGCAAATAAAAATGTAAGCTCCACAACAAGAAAATGGCAGGCTAAAGAAGCAAAGCCCGTAAACTCAAATTTTAAATGTGGACAGACGATGCCAGTAATTCTCTGGTGCCGACTCCCGCATCCCCTCTGCATCCAGTGCACAGGGCATGACTCTCCTCCAGAAAAGGTCCCCCAGGCTCAGAAGGACCCCAGAGTAGGTGAATGGGAAGGGGGACAAGTTGGAAAGAATTAGGATGAGCTTGCAGTGGTTTGCACAGCCCTCTGCCCCCACTAATATACACAAACTTAGGTAAATCTTCTGGTACAAAAAAAAAAAAAAAGTCAAATAAAAACCATCATCTCTCCGGATAATATGTCTTTGAGTGTTTTCTGTGTGTATAGACTTTTTCAACTAATTTCCTATTTATTAGTCTCAATGGGAGTCTGGTTCCTTCCTAAGGCAGACTACTGGCAGCGGGAGGAGCTGGGAATGGGGGGCAAGAGGCAGAGACCTCCTCCGGGCAGGGGTCACCTTCCAAAACACCCTTCCTCAGGAACCTCCTTCTGCATCCCCCGGCCCCCATTCCAGCCCCTCCCATCACCAACTTGCTTCTCATGGCAGCACTTATCACCATGAAAGCATCTTCACTTGCAAGTGCCTGTCTCCTCTGCAGCATGTAAGCTCTCCAAGGGCAGAGGCCTCCTGTGACTCACTTACCTTGACATTCCAACACGGCGTAGGCACCATATAAGTAAGTGTGGCTGTTATTCTTAATGAACCATGTCCCTCACACCTAAAACGCTGCCTGGCCTGGAGCAAGTCCTGAATCAATGCTGTTGAAACAATTGCATAAAACAGAGAATTGGGTTTCTGTCACATTCAACCAAAAATATTTTGATATCAGAACTGCAGACCAAAAGATGGGTTCACAAGGAGTCTAGTACCCAAGAGGGTTGATGCTAAAGTTACTCACAGTTAGAACTGGACCAGCCTTCAGGGACCTCTTGTCCCTCTTGAATCCCTGAGGTGGGGAGGATGGGGTTGAGCACTGGCATCTCTCCAGGGCCCCAGAATGAACCCATAGAACCTCAGAGAGGGGAGAGTCTCAAGGCCTCCACCCTGCAGGGGAGGACCCGGACCTCCTTTGAAATCTTATCCCTGAGTCAGAGAGCCGTGCGACCTAGGAACTGAAAAGACCTGTAACGTCCCTGAATCATGGCTGTCCAGTCTCCACTTGCACTTTTTCAGGATGGGGAGTTCTCTCTCAGTCAGAACAGCCCACCCACCTATTCACAGCCTATGCTAAAGCCTACGTTAGCCATGGGCACACAGGTGAAATTGACACCCCTCCCTCTTTATTTCTCTGAGACCCACCACCATCCTGCCGCTGGAACAATGACGCAGACCACTCTCCAGAAGCAGCCCGCTCCAGCCCTAAATTGTTTCTTCTGTCCGGGGTAAATATTTCCAATCCTTGCATTTTTCTCCCAAAGATACCAGTATTAAGTCCCTTTGCTATCCTGGTTATGACCCTGGAACATGTCCTAATTTTGCAACACCCCTGTGAAACTATGCTACCCAGACTGAGAATATTACCATAGGTGGGATCTGTCTACAGAGCAAGACTATCACCTCCCTTTCTCTATCACCTCCCATGCTTCTATTAACATAGCTCTGAGACTAGCCTACCCAAGGAGAGCGCAGAGGTGAAAAAGGTGGCACCCTGTCCTTGTGGGAGGGGATCTTGAAGAAAGACCAAGGAAGTTCTGAGGCTGAGTCAGAGAGGTAGGTAGAGAGCAGGAGAGCACACTTTCCCAGATATAAGAAGGATGGGAGAATGCCCCAAAGCTGCAGGCAGTTTATGAGCATGCAGAACCTGCACGGAGACCTAGGTCCTGGGATGAGACCATGTACTAGTACTTCATCTAATGATCCAGCTCATCATAACCTTCCAGGCAGATTTTCCATGATGTGGAAGGACTGGAAGTCAGACTGCAAGGTTCAGAGGAGAAGATCAGAAGTGAAGAAGCAGAGGCAGAGAGCACAGACAAAGGCAGGACTTTGATGCTGGGAGTTCTGATGGACCTGGGGCTAAGGTGAGAACTCAGACACAGTGGTGGACATCATGATTTATATGTCTACACTCTTCTTTCTTCAGGAAACCACATGTCATATTCTCCCCCCAACCTCAACCATTTACTTTTATTAAGACCTGGATTAAGGAGAGGCCAGGAGCTGTGCTGGGCCAATCAGGGCCCTTCCCTGGGATTTCTCCCATTAGAACCAAGGGAATAGCATATTTTCCTCTCTAGGGATTAAACCTGGGAGCTGTGAGTCCAGGAGTAGCCAATGGTCATGGTCCGCCAACCTGGTGATAAATTCCAGTTGACACTCAACTCTTCCCCTACCTGGCCTGAGATTTGGTCACTTGAATCAACAGAGCCTTTGGGAACCTACACTAGACCAAATTGGTTTCTGTCACGTTCAACCAAAAGATTCTAATATCAGAACTGCAGACCAAAAGGTGGGTTCACAAGGAGTCTGGTACCCAAGATGGTTGATGCTAAAGCCACTCACAGTTAGGGTCATCCACAGTCTGGTGACCAGAGCTGGTGGCTCCAGCATCAGCCTCTGCTATGATAATGGGGCTGGCTTGGCTGCCTTACAGAGAAGGTTATTTATTTGCTTCATAAGCAGAAGGGCCCGAGGCACATCAATGGCAGGGCCCAAGCTTACCTTCCTTTCCTATTTCACATTATATTTCACCCTGGCAAGGGTGATTCTTCTTGGCCAGGAAATTGATTTTAAATCACCTTTCTTGCTGCTGACAGCCCCATGCTACCCTCCCTTCCCAGGGCCTTTGCCCTCTCTCCCTCTCTGAAAAGCCCTCCTCCCATTCACACGCTCCAGCACCCCCTCTACACACACATACACACATGCAATTCTTCTCCACACTGGGGATTTTCTCTGTCCCCAACTCCATCTATTATAACTGGCTCCATCTGTGGTGCTGAAGTGATGGGGCCCTCAGAGGAAGCCAGCTGGAGGAAACGTGACCTCTATTTCTTGGCATCTGCCTGGAGGGAGTGAGCTGACACCACACAAGAGGAGTTGAGTAGTTTGTCCAGGAGGAACTTAGCAAGGGGATGGAGACTCAGATGCTGCGGTCTGTGTGCCTCAGGTGAGGCACCAGGTGCCAAATGAGAGGAGAAAATATGGAGACGTGAGTAGGAAAGGAGCAATGCTGCTGACAAAACTCCTCCCCGGGGCCCTTATTGCCTCCTTTCCTGTTTATGTTGCCACGGAGTGTTACCCCTCCAGGCTCCTGGCTGCTGTGGAGCTGCCTTGGAAATTGGTGCACAGGCTTTGAAGTCTGAAGATTTTCATCTTCACCCAGTTCTGCCACTTACTACCTGTATGGGGGGGGTCAGGGGGGAGGCGGTCTGCCAACCTTTCCTTAAAGAGACAGACAGTAAACATTTTGGCCTTTGCAGGTCTTTCACAACTATACTCAGTTCTGCTATTGTAAAACCAGCCATAGATAATGTGTAAATGATGACCATGACTATGTCCCAATAAAACTTTATTTATAGCCCTAGCCGGTTTGGCCCAGCAGATAAAGCATCGGCCTGCAGACTAAAGGGTCCCGGGTTCAATTCCAGTCAAGGGCATGCAACTCTGTTGCAGGCTCAATCCCAGGCCTCAGTCCAGGCATATGTGGAAGGCAACCAATCAATGTTTCTATCTCTCTCTGTGTCTCTGCCCTTCCCTTCCACTCTCACTAAAAATAATAATAATAATAATAATAATAATAATAATAATAATAATAAATTTTAAAAAAACAAAAATTTTATTTATAAAATCAAGTGGCCAGCCCTTGGGGCATCACTGGCTCTTCTCCTCTTTAGTCCTCCCAGTGCATGTGCAGCTCTCACAATTCTGATTACAGCCACAGGAACTCAGCCCAGATGCTCAAAAGAAAACTGTAAAAGGTGAGAAAGCAGGACTCTCTGCTAGTCATTGAACACACGTGATACAGTGGTCAAGAGCATGGGCTGGGTCACTTGCAAGCTCTGTGACCTTGGGGAACTTACTCAGCTGTTCTGTGTCTCGTACTCTGTAAAATGAAGATGCTGAACCAAGGATGGGTTTGAGAATTCAGACAGTCAGCTCATGTGCCAGAAGTGTCCATCAGGTAGCATGAGCCTTATTATTAAGGAGTCTGATGAGGATGCAAGATGGGTAATGGAAGAAAGCGTCCATGTGATGGCAGAAAAAGGTCTTTTAATCAAGGCTTCGGAGGGCTTCCCAGAGGAGGTGATGCTGGAGCTAAAACACTGATGATAAATAGGAATCACTTTGGGAGTGGGGGAAAATGAAAGCATACTATTAAAGGCAAGAAAAAGCAAGTCTTACTTAAGGACTCAAAAATGTTTGATATTCCCAGGGTTTGTTAGAGTGACCAAGCTGAAGAGAGAAGGGGGTCCATGCAAGACACTGTATACTATCTAGTAGGATATGGACTTGATCTTTATGACAATGGGGGCCACCAAAAGGTTTTAATTGGAGGTGATATGTACCTAGATATGTGCCTACTCTGGCTTCCGTCTAGACTCTGGATGGATTAGAGAGGATGATAGTGGAGGCAGGGGACTACCAGGAAACCTATGTACTAATTAGGGCTTGGAGGAGGATGCTTCTTTAAGACAAGGGCCCTGGGAGAAAAGGCACAAGCAAGAGATGTTAAAGAGATAGAGGCATCAAGATGAGGATCCTATTGGACATAGGGCGTGGGAATGAGGGAAGAATTGAGAGTGACTTCTAGGTTTGGGCCTAAGTGAAACGATGGCCAGCAGAATCAATTCACATCACCACTTCTTCCTTTTTCAGACTGATTCTGGGCAGGAACTCAAAAACCGTCGTGAAGATATCACTTCGAGATACTCAGAAGTGGGATCTATGTTTAATTTTTTGAGGAATTTTCATACTGTTTTCCACAGCTGCTGCACTATTTTGCATTCCCACCAACAGTGGATGTGAGTTCCAATTTCTCCACAAATTTGCCAACAATTGCAGTTATTTAAATAATAGCCATCCAACCAAGGTGTAAAGTGTCATCTCATTGTGGTTTTGACTTACATTTCTCTGATAGTTAGTGATGTTCAGCACCTTTTCAAGTGCCTTGTTGGCCATCTGCATGTCTTCTTTGCATTTCCATTTCATTCCAGCATTATACACAATAGCCAAGATGTGGAAACAACCCAAATTTCTATCAACAGACAATGAATAAAGGAAATGTGGTATATACGTTCAGTGGAATATTACTTAACCTTAAAAAAAAAAAAAGGAACTCCTATCATTTGTGACAATATGAATGGACCTGGAAAACATTATGCTAAGTGGAATAAATCAATCACAGAAGGACAAATGCTGCATCAATCTTGTATAAAGAATCCAAAATAGTCAAATGTATAAAAGCAGAAAATAAATTGGTGGTTGCCACAGGTTGGGGAGTGGGAGGAGACAGAATGGGAAGCTGTTCAATGAGTATAAAATTTCAGTTATACAAGGTGAATATGTCCTAGCTAACTGCTGTACAGCATAGTGCCTACAGTTAACACTACAGAGTTGTCTGTTTAAAGAATTATTAAGAGGGTAGATCTCATGTAAAGTATTCTTGCCACACACAATAAAGCAAAGGGACATAAGGAAACTTTTGGAAGTGATAGATGTGTTCATTGCCTTAATTCAGGTTATGGTATCACAGGTATGTGCATATCAAATTTATATGCCTATTAAACATATCAAATTGTATACATTTAATATGTGCCATTTGGGGATATCAATTATAAGTCAATAAAATTGTAAAAAAGAATCATGTGGTCTAAACCTGTGACAGGGTGGAGCCTGCCAGAGGTCATTTCTTCCATTCCTCTGCCTCTGAACCCATCTTCATCAGTGAAGGACAGATGCTCCATTAGTACAGATCGACTCTGCTCTCCAAAGTGATGTTGCCCCAACGTGAAGGGGAAGGTCTCAAGGCCCTGGAGAGTCAGAGCTTTTAGTTAAGCAGAATGGACCCCTGCTTCCTTTTTCTCTTTTTTTTTTTATTAGCCAGCAGGGTCAGTTTCCTTGCTGTAGGGAGAGGGAGGACCTGGCAGATAGCCACCCCAACCATATCACAGCTAAAGCTCCATGGCCCAGCCACGACAGAGGCAATTTATCTACAGCCAAGGGAAAGAGTCAAAGAAAGGCTGTTCCTTTCCTTTCTGGCTGTTTGGGGTCATTTATCACCTTCGTTATTTTTGTACCAATGTGCTCAGCTCTCTCTGCCACCCCCCAGGAAATGTGAACAAATGAGGAACCTGGAACCCATGCTATCAAGGGAGGCATCGAAGCACAGAGGGTGATTAAGAGTGGGATGTCAAATGTCCACCCTCCCTTGCCCTCTTTACTTCTTACTTTAACTCCTTTCCAGGCCCCAGAATTCCCCTGATAGAACCCGAGACTTTCCCTGTGTGTGGACCAGAGTGGAAGAGTTTCTCTAAAACACCTGGAGCACCAACTGGTTTTGAAAAAGGGGATTATTATCATGCTTGTGCCAAGTGGCCTCTGATTAAGCCAGCAGAGTGAGCAAATCAGTGATTCAGTGAGAATGTCTGTGTGAGGCCTATAGAAGTCAAAGATTTCTTATGCACCGAGAGACTCTGTTTGCCTTGGACAATGGGAGAGTCATCCTATATAATATTGTAAAAGCCTAAGATGTAAACTGACCAGCCAGCAGAGCGACCGGTTGTTATGATGTGCACTGACCACCAGGGAGCAGATACTCAATGCAGGAGCTGCTCCCTGGTGGTTAGTGTGCTCCCACAGAGGGAGTGCTGCTCAGCCAGAAGCCAGGCTCATGGCTGGCAAGCACAACAGCAATGGCCGGAGCCTCTCCTGCCCCCATGGCAGGGCTAAGGAGCAGTGAGCCAAGCAGTAAGGAACAGCAAACAGGCAGTGGTAAGGAGTGAGGGGTCCCAGACTGCAAGAGGATGCAGGCCGGGCTGAGAAACCTCTCCCATCCCCAGGGCACGAATTTTGTGCACCAAGCCTCTAGTGTTGTATAATGGAGCTGTGGTATTATATGAACCTGAATTTGAATCTTGACTATTCCATGCTCTCAAGAACTTACAAACTGGGGATAAGTATATTCATCTCATAGAATTATTGTAAAAAAAAAAATTTTTTTTTATTTATCTTTATAGTTGAAAGTATTACAGATGTCCCCTTCCTTTTCCCAGTGACCCCTTCCTCCCCACTCCCACTCTTTCCCCAGGCTTTCACCACACTATTGTCTGTAATCTATATATTTTGTTCTCTAGTTCAAAATCCAGTACAATTTTTCTTGCTGCTAAAATTGTTCCAATTTTACCATTAGGAGCCCCATCAGGTCGTCCCCTGTCTTTTTTCAATGAGCCTCCAGATGTTCCAAGCTCACCTTGTGTTTTCCATTTCTCACCTCTGGAATCAACCATTTCTTCTCGAAACCCTCATTCTTTATAATTGATAGTGATGTTTAGAGACAAGAACCGAGCATTATATGTGCTCATTGTTACTGAGACATCATTGCTCCAGACCCTCTCATCAGGCAAAACTAGGAAATACATGTATGTGCACCAAGCTGTGATATATGTATATCTATATTTCTGTATCTATCTATTATATTGTGGTTTTTCAAGATGAAAGCAAGGTGAGAAATATAATAAAATGTTTTATCTGATTCTTCAACTCTTACGTTAGCTCAAAATTTCTTTTTACGTTTATAAAAGTGTAATAGCTGCAAATTCCCTTGTCATCCCTCCACTTCCTGAACTTGACTGCTCTATCTACTTCAATAATTTATAAATGGAATAATATCTACTCCATAAGGTTGTTAAAAACACACTGATGTGTATTAGGAGGTGAACCCTAAATGTGCCCTATAGCAGCAAATTAGTAGCAAGACCACTCTTTGAGCAATTAGCTGACTCTATCCTAAGTTTGAAGCAGAGTCTTTTAGAATATGGAGGGGGTGTTTAGTTTAGGTTTCCCTAGAAGCAGATCCTGAGAGAAGATTCAAGAATTGGTCATTTATTTGGGGGACCAGAAATACTCTAGGGGAGTGGGAAGTAATCTAGAGAAAGGAAGACACCCAAAATGTGTGCATTAATAAGCTAACTAATCCAGAGAGGGACTGTAGCATGATCCTATGAGAAAACACTGGGAAATTCTGTAAAACACCTGCTTCAAAAGCACATACGCACACACCAAAGTAGCAGTGGTGGTGGGTTATATACAAAGCCCTGTCAATCATTGGTTGAGATCTGCTCCCCCAACACATGCAGAGTGGCCTCCTGATGTTCAGGGAAAGGCACAAGCAGAGTGACCTCCTGTGGCTCAGGGGAAGGTCCCCAAGACCAGAACCACAGATACTGCAGGCAGGTCTTAGCACCTTGGTCCAGACATCAGTGTCCATGCTGCATTCAAGTTCAGTCAGCTTGATTCCATTTCCTGAGCTTCTTCAGCTCTCCTGAGCTTCCTTGAGACCTTGTAATGGGGAAAGAATTATGGCATCTCCTAAACTTTGGGCTTAGGTGGAGAAAATTTGTCAAAGAAGAGCCAGTTTCACTTAATCAAATATTCATTAATTTGTGACAAAGTAGCCAGGTCTGTTAGCTATGGAAAAATGGCACCATCTATTAAACCTCAGTCCAGCAACCTCATTACTTGAGTTCTGGCTAAGAAAGAATTCAGAGCCAAGACTCAAACTATAAGAAAAAGTTTATTTTAAAAGTCACAGAGGTCAAAGAAATGAGCTCAGGAAACGAGTTACAGAGGCCAAAGAAGCACTCTTGGAAAGAGAAAGAGAGAGAGAGAGAGACCTTGAGAGATAAAAAACAGGGAGGAAAGACTTGGGCATGCTCCGTACAGAGAGCCTTGCAGGGTCCTCCAGTCCGGGGACTTTTATCTGGAGGCCTTATGGAAGAATCTCAATTGAGCATTCATCGGCTTTCTAAGTGTGCCTCTTCAGGGTCATAGTTTCCACTGATTTGTAGGTACCAGTGTATTGTTAGTCAATGCAGCTTATCTTGATATCAGCCATGACTTCACTCCATCTGAATTTGCTGCTCCTCTGTGCCTGGAGCTGAAACACAGCTGAAGGCTAGATGTCATCTTCGGGATTACCGTATTTTTCGGACCATAAGACGCACTTTTTTTCCCCCAGAAGTGGGGGGAAAAAGTCCCTGCGTCTTATGGTCCAAATATAGCCTACACATATATTGTACTTTAAAAAAAAAGTTTTTTTACTTGCCCGGCTCTGTGTGTTCTCTGTGTGCTTGCCCGGCTCTAAAATGGTTCTAAATGCTGCTGTTTACTTTACAGGGTTGATTACATGTGTTTATGACTGTGATGTTGGGTTTTAATGCACATAAAATATTTTAGGACACTATTTGTTTCAGAATCTTTTTTTCTTCATTTCCCTTCTCTAAAAACTGGTACGTCTTATGGTCCGGAGCGTCTTATGGTCCGAAAAATACGGTAATGCTTAACCTGTTAACTGAGCGGGACCTATAAATACGTCAAACGTAAACAATATCGGGAATGGGTAGGACGTATGAATACGTTCTGGAAATATATGTTGTGCCCTGAGAGGGATGGTATATATTTTTTGTAATCTTTATAATTGTTTGTAAAATTTATAATTTTTTAATTCGATGTTTCCATTTTTTTGTTGGTATTCTTTTCTATTTTTTTGTAATTTTGTATTTTTCTTTGTGCTTTATATATAAATAAATGAAAAAATATATATCATTTATTTTAATTAAGTATAAATTAAAAAATAATAATAATATGAAATTACGTCCTCCAGGCGAGACGTACTGACACGTCCTAGTGAAAGAGTACGCGCCCATTACAGGTTGTGTAATTAAAAAGAAACTCCCCAGTTAACAGGATAAGGGGTGGCCATGCAAGGGCTTGTAGTTATCCTCATTGCTAGATACCTGGGATTCTCTACCCTGATGACCCTTTGAACATGGCCTACATTTCCTAGTCTGTTCATGTCTGCCTAACTACTACTACGGGTCTATAGATTTCTTCAAAGTGATATTAAAATGTACTTATAAAGAGAGCTAAGTGGCATTTTTCTACAAATGAATATGTAAATTTCTGGGTTTGTAAGTATCTGTGGTTGAGAATGAGAATGAGACAGTGAGGACAGAGCTGTGAATCCATAAAATGTTTTAGAGGAGTTCTCTCCAACCTTTTGGTGTGTTATCTTACTAAGGTACAGTAGACTTGCAAAGTACATTGTAAATTTAAAAGTTAAATGCATCCTTGGCAGAAGTTTTCCACTGGGTTTGCTCTAAGCAAGGGCAATGAGAGGAACCAAGATGGCAGCATAGGTAAACACCTGTACTTGCCGCCTCCCACAACCACATCAAAATTACAACTAAAATACAGAATAACTATCATCCAGAACCATGGTAAAGTTGGCTAAGTGGAAGTACTACAACTAAAGAGGTAAAGAAGAAAGCCCATAGAGATTGGTAGGAGGTGCGGAGGAATGGAATGGTCTGGTCAGGCATCAGGTGTGCTACCTTTTTAATCAGAAGGGAGATTGCCTTTGCAGAGGCCACCCAAAGAAGCAAGGAGTCCCAGCCCTACACCAGGCCCCCAGCCCAGGGTTCCAGAGCTGGGGAAAGAAGTCCCTATGGGCAGTAAGTACTATGGACTGTAAAAACCAGTGCAGATTGGGGATGAGTGACAACAGGTTGCTAGAGATCCAGATACTCCTCTTAAAAGGCCAGAACCTCAAACTGAATTTACCAGCTCCTGTTTTCTGTGAGCTCCAATGCCAGGCAAGGCTCTGGGGGACCCAGACAGATACAGGGAGAAACTGGACAGTCTGGCATTAGGGCAGGAATGCAGGGGCGGCTTTCTTCCAGCTGGAGGTGCTTGCAGCGGTCATTGTTCCCATTCTGAGACCTCCCTGATGCAGGGCTGACTGGCAGACATTTCTGTTTACTCCACCCTGGAGATTCCCTGATTTCCACCCCACCCAATTTACAACCCCAACCAAGCTGTGCACAGTAGCTTTTGCATAAGAGCAGCCTTGTCCTTTCTCAGCCTAAAACCTGTCAAACATTTGAGTCATTGCTACTTGATGAAAAGGTCGCTACCGTGAGGCCTCTCCCATGTCAAACTTCTGCAGCAGGGTCAGGGAGCCCCAAAGTTATCAATAAAAGGACCAAGGCTGGCACCAGCAGCAGCCTGCCTTGCTTCACAGCTGGGCCTCACCTGGCACTTCCAAATCTAATACAAAGAGGAGGAATCTGAAGATCTCTCTTTAGCTCCTGCTGGGTGGCTCCAGGCAGTGGCTGACTTTGCACCTCCTTGGAGGTTCAAGAGCCAGTGTACCTAATGGTCACTGTGAAACCATATGAGGTTATAACTCTTCACATCCATAAGTGACACACACACTTGGGGTCAGTAAGCACCAAAGCCCCACTGAAGCAAGTCTTGCCCCATAAGGGTGTCTCCTACACAGCAGCTCTCCCACTGTAGTCACAGCTGGTCCCCACAGCCAATTGGCCTGGAGGTCAAGTCCTCCCAGTGATAGTAACAGCAATCAAGGGTCAACTACAGCCCACAAAGGGGTACACCAAGAGACATCTTTTCTTAATGTGCACAAAACCATGAGTCAAAAACTTATGTGTAAGTGCCAAAGACAAGGAATCATCACCATTTTAAGCATTGCAAGTCCAGAACATAGGGAGGAGAAAGACTTGTCCAGGTGTATTTATTTGCTAAGGCTGCTACCATAACAAAGTGCCATAGTCAGGGTGGCTTATTCAACAGAATTTTTTTTATCACAGTTCTGAAGACTAGAAGTCTGAGATAAAGGTTTGAGCAAGGTTGGTTGGCTTGGAGATGGTCGCATCCTCTGTGTCCTTACATGGCCATTCCTGTGTACATGTTTGTGTCTTAATCTCCTCTTCTTACAAGGATGCCAGTTATATTGGATTAAGGCCCACCCTAATGACCTCATTTTTACATAACTACCTCTTTAAAGACCCTATCTCCAAATATAGTCACATTCTTAGTTACTGGGGGTTAGGAATTCAACACATGAATTTTAGGAGGACACAATTCAGCTCCTAAGACATAGCAACACATAAAGTCATTGATGGTTCCAGAAATAGAACTTGGTATTTCCTGACTTTCCATCTAAGGAGCTCTGGGGCTTCTTCCAAAGTTAGTGTGTCCCAATCAACCCCTGTTTTTGAAAGAATAATAAATGGATTGCAGATGCTAAGAAGAAAAAGCACTTCTGTCTCATTGCTATTCCTGCTTAGCGAGTCATGTCACCATCCCCAAATGAAGCCAGGATCTCCTCTGATGCCCACACAATACCTACATCCATTGGTTTCTTTAGTAGAAGAAGGGACTAACATGCCAGAGCCAAGAGCTCACAGGTGCCAGTTAGACACCCTCACTGATCAGCCACTCCCACCTGATCTACACAGAGAATGGGCTTCCTGACACCTAGCTTCCAGAGACATTTGAGTCATTGCTGCTTGATGAAAAGGTCGCTACAGTGAGGCCCCTTCCATGTCAGACTTCTGCAGAAAAGAGGCAGTGCTCACCTCCACTTGAGGCTCTGAATGGTCCCAAAGTAGTGTCATACACAACCAACATAACTGTATGAGGTAGGTAGCCTTGCCACAGCATCCACACTGCTTACTGCGTAAGTTCTTTCTGTCTGTTCCCTCCTTGCCCTCCCCTCTCAGCTCCTCCCCTTCCCAGTTCTTCGCTATCTCCCTTACAGCTAATAAACCAACAAGCAGTGTGGGAGCCTGTCTCCAAGATTGCCCCTGAGGGCCACCACCTCCAGGTATTCACATCCTTATATAGTCACCTCCCACATTGTACCAGGAGGATAGAATCTTATATAATAAAAGACTAATATGCAAATTGACTGAACAACAGAATCACCTGTCGCTATGACATGCACTGACTACCAAAGGAAGATGCTCAGTGCAGGAGCTGTCCCCCACAGGGAGAGCACCGCTTAGCCAGAAGCCAGGCTAATAGCTGGCAAGTGCAGCAGCAGTGGTGGGAGCCAAGGGGAGCGATCCTAAGCCCACAGTCAGTCATCCCCCGAGGGCTTCCAGACTGCAAGAGGGTGCAGGCTGGGATAAGGGATTCCTCCCACCAAGTGCCCGAATTTTGTGCACTTGGTGGAGGAATCCCTTTAGTACTATATAAATAATGGTATGTCACTTCCAAGATCAAGTTGCAAAGACACTGTGGCTTCTGACTTTGTCAGTTCCTCTCTTTCTTGGATCCCCAGCTCCGGAGGAAGGCATGTCTTCAGAAATGCTATGGTAGGGAACTGAAACGTCCTAACAACATACTCAGGCAATGTTCAGATGACTGCAGCCCTGGCTGACCCACAGCTAAGCTACTCCTGGATTTCTTACCCATGAAAACTATGAGATAATAAATATCTGTTGTTTTAAGCCAATAAGTTGTGTCACTTGTTACACAGCAGGAAATAATTACTGCAGGTAAATCAAGTCAATCCCTCACAGAATCACCTTCACTGAGCTGCGTTTGGATGTGCCCCAACTTCTATCAGAGGGGGTGACAAGAAAGAGCCAAGTAAAATGTGCCACCAGTTTTGCTATGCACCTGCTAGTAAGCATCTTGTTTATTGCTTCATTAGCTATGTTATTGTTTTTGTAAGGGGCCATGTGAGAAACATTTTAAGAGTTTAGTACAGGGCTTGCCTTTATTCAAATATTTATTACCTGAGCTCCTACAGTTACAAGTTTACCTAGGGGAGCAAAACTCGCCAGTTACAATATTAATCCCCGCCCTTTCCTATATCTGCTACACTCCCACCAGGATCTTTTCCTTCCTATCCCATCAACATCTTTGCTGCTCAACCTCCTTCTGGTTGACAGGTGATCAATACACTGGGAATACAATGCAAACTGATTGCAAAGTATAATTGCAGATATTGCATTGAGAAAGAGGGTGGGATTTCATAAAGTCTGTGAGAACGAAGTTGAAGAACTGCTGGCATCCTGTGCAATGGCTTTGACAAATGCGAATTGGGCAGCCTTGGAGCAGTTAACAGCTGAAGAGGAGAAAACAGCAAGGACAAGACACCAGGAAGACTTTGAAAGAGATTGGTTTAAATATCAAAGGAATATGAGAGGCTCTTGAGAAAATTGATAGAGTGCTCAAAGAATTTCTGAAGAAAAAAAAATAACCCTCTTATGATCATCTGGTAAAAGTCAAACATGAATTTGAGAATGTTATTTCATTTTACTTTAGACTTTTCTCATTTTTCTTTATACTTTGGGAAAATTCCACCAGTAAAGGCAGCCCACAGTATACTTTGTTCAGAGAGCGGGTGTACAGTTGCATGTGCAAATTCAATTTTGTTAAGTGTACAGTAAAATCCATTTATTTTAATCATTTGCTTTCACTTTTTTCTAGAGGCAGTCTAACAATGCTTTTTTATAAATATTCACTGAAATTTCTGTCCCAATTTTTAAGAGCGATTTAAATTAGACTTTTTCTACTCTAAGTTTACTAAGCTAGCAAAGGCTGATGCTTAGAAGAGGGGAGAAAAATACTTGTCCCCAGGAACTGGTCTGTGGCCTCCTTTCTGATTAACTGAGCTTTGTAACTTCCATATTTGCCTTCTTGCCTGGACTTCCAGGAGGCTGAGTGCAGCTCTGCTCCCAATTCCAACCTGTGGGTTTTCCCTGCAGCACCATGTAATTCCCGGACACCAGGTGGCTGTCCTACAATTCACTCTATTCTGATGCTATCTAACCGGTGATAGTATCGGATCCCACAGGTTAAGGGCTTAGTCCTATAAGAATGCCCTCCCTCACTTTGACACAAATAGGAAGTCCAAGTTCTCAGTCATCCTTCTGACCAACCTATGGAATATTCCAATGACCTCCTTCTTGGGTTTAATGTTTGTTAGAGCAGCTCACAGAACTCAGAAGTACATTTTACTTACTAGGTTACTGTTGTTGGTTTATTATAAAAAGATATAACTCAGGAATAGCCAGATGAAAGACATGCCTGGGGCATAATACATGGGAAAGGGCATGGAGCTTCTATGCCCTCTCGGGTATATCACTCTCCTAGCATCAACACATGCTCACCAAACCCCATTCTTTGAGTTTTTATAGAGGCTTTATATCATAAGCTTTATTGACTAAATCATTGGCCTTTGACAAATTTGATTCAATCTCCAGCCCCTCTCCTCTTCCAGGGTTTTGGACTAAAAGGTGCAACCTTCTGGTTACATGGTTGGTTCTCCTGGCAACCAGCCCCCGACCCTTAGGTCTTATTCAAAAGTCACTTTATTAACATAACAAGAGCACCTTTGCAGCTGATGCCTTGGGAAATTCCAAGGGTTTGTGGAGCTTTGACCTAGAAATGGGGACAAAGACCGAATATATATTTCTTATTATAAATCACAATGTCACACTAAGTCAAACTTGGCTATTATTATGTTTTAGTTCCTCTTTTATCCTTAAACATAATTTTTCCTTAGTGTCCACCCTTTACTAAACCAATTGAATATGTATTGTCCATGTAAGAAATGTCCAAACCAGGGGTCCTCAAACTTTTTAAAGTGGGGGCCAGATCACGGTCCCTCAGAGAGCTGGAGGGCCGGACTATATGAACTACTAATTCCTACTGTAACACCTCGGCTGCACTCACTGCCCAAAAAACCTGGCGGGCCGGATCAGACTCCTCTGTGGGCCGCATGTGGCCTGCGGGCCGTAGTTTGAAGACGCCTGGTCCAAACCTGTAGAGAATTTTTATGAGTTTATTTGAGCCAAACTGACGACCATTGCTGGGAAGCAGAATCTCAACAGACTGAAAAACTGCTTTGGAGGGTGGCAGTTTACCATTTATTTTAGACATCAGAATCAAAGGGGGGAAAGTAAAGGGGCTATATGAAATTCACTGGTAATAGATTAGGGAGGTGGGAGAAAGCACAGCGAGGAAACCTCTGGGATTGGATAAAAAGGTAAACCAGATAGACACACACTTCTTTTACATTGGTGGGTACAGCATAGATAACAAGGAACATGTACAGCATGTAGAAATGGTATGCAGAAGAACAAGAAAACAACGAAGGGTTCTACGGTGTCTGGTGGGAGGTTGTGCTGTGGGGGGTCTGGAAAAAAAGAGAAATTGCTTTGACATTCCAAAGTTAGGTTATCTTAGATGCAGACAATAGACAGGCTCAGTTAAAAATTGACCTTTGTCAAGGAAGATACTGGCCTAGGACATGACTACCCACCATGATTCTCTTTTAGTTAGAAAGTTTTAATTTCAGACCATCCTATGTGGTTACTTTCAGACGTTGAATTTGTAAGACCTTCCATGCAGGCCTCCCCTGAGCTTGTCAGGTTTCATACGTGACTCTTTCTGGTCCACGTTATGTTGTAGGTAAAGTGTCTCAGATATGTAGAAAGAAGCAGCACATTAATTTTTGAGCAGTTCTGAAGCTCCTCCCTGGGAGGTTACTACGGACTTTCATCATCCCCTTCAGTCTCTTGACTGCCTTTTACCGGATTATCCCATGCCATTTCTCCAGTCTCCCCCTTGTTGTTTTAGTACATGGATCTCCTGGTAGTTTGTCTTCCCTCCTGGGCCTCCATTTCCCAATGTAGACCCTTCCCTGCTTTAAACATTTACTGTCTTTCCTGATCTGTCTAGATGGTATTTAGCAAGCTAGAATGGTCCAACAGCCATATTTTCAAGTCAACAAAATTCACCTTGGGGCCACTCCAGAGTTCATCTGATGTTCACTCTTCTCACCCACCCAGAGATACACCCATTTATTTTTGTAGGCTATTATGCAATATTTAAGGTAGATAAAAATGTATAAAGGATAATGCAATGAATGCCTGTGTGCCCTATCCAGCTTATGCAATAAAACATGACTACAGATGTAATGCTTTCTATCTCCAGCTCATTTTCAATTATTAAAAGAAGCAGCCAGAGGAGTTGTATTTGAGGGCAGCCTGGGGATTGGGGCAATCATGAACAATAATGAACATAGGGACCATAATTTCTGGTTTACAAGTACTATCACAGATACTTATCTTTCTACAATATGATGAGGTGTTCATTGTTTTTCTCATTTAGGGATAAGGGGAAAGGTTCAGAGATTTAGTTGAGTGCAGTGGGAAGGCATAGACCATGGAGCTTGAAGCCTAGGTTTGAATCCTGGCTTCAGTATATGTTGGCTGTGCAATGTAGGTCCAGTTACTTAAATGTTCTATGCCTCTAGCTTACCTATCTCAAAAATGAGGGTAATATTACTTACTTCATGAGATTTTCCTAAAGGTTAATGCATGTTTAAGAGAGAGTCTGGCACATAATAAGTGGTATGTTTGCTGTTGTGTCACTATTACTATTACTACTGAAATTATTATTATTATTATTATTATTATTATTATTATTATTATTATATTCTTCTACATAATTCTCTGCCTCCAAGATTCTCTAATGCCTACAGCTATTGACAATCAACTCCCACACAGATTTAGGCTCAGGACCCAATCAACTATTACTTAGAGAACTTAAGAAGCCCATAGCCTGCTGTTAATGATTCGTCCTTATCAGCTTGGTTTCTTGATCCCATTCTGATCTTATGCCACATGAACACCAGAAATGTGTCTCATACCTCAGCATCCATTTTCCCAGAGCTGCGAGAGGTAATGGGAGCATCTTGAAGCCAGATCTTCCTGAATCTGACCACCTGCCAGAACTATTCCAGTATCATCCTCTCCTGGCATAATTTTGCCTGGCTGCAAAATGCTCCCATTACCTCTCGCAGCCTGGCATAATTAACCCTTGGACTGCCAATCATTCCACCACCAGGTGAATACCCTTGCTCATTAAATATGTCTAACCGCTGAATCTGAAAAATCCCTGGCCAACATCAACCCACCATTACTAAGTCCTCTTCTGACCCAGTTTGGGAATGGCACTTCTTCATTTCCACCACATTTCACTTTCGCTTTCAACTACATAATTTGATTTTTTTATCAAAAGTCTGTGACTGGTTGCTAATCAGCTTCCTGCCTTGGCGTTTGCCCACAAAGTTATAAACAATGCAAAGCATTAGGGTAGGTTAGGCCTTCACACAAATGCAATTTCATTTTATTGCTACCATAATTTTGAGTTGCTGAGTAATGAGATTGATTTCTCAGAGAGGTGAAAGGCAAATATGTGTCCACTCAGCAGCCAACTCTTATTCCTTTTAATTTAGTGCTTGCAAGAACTATGTCTTGTTTTCCCTATATTTAATGATGACAACCTCAACTGTTAAGAATTTCTGGGTGGTTCAATTTAAGAAAGCTAAACTTAGTCCTATTTATTCTTTAAAAAACTACAGGGAAGTGCAGGACTTCCTGGAAGGTATAAAACTTGGCACTTTCTCTCTCCAGCCAAAAAACTATTGAAATGGTGGAAAATATTTTTAAAATATGATTTAAAGTCTTTTGATGTTGCCGAGACCAGTTTGGCTCAGTGGATAGAGCATCAGCCTGTGGACTGAAGGGTCCCAGGTTCGATTCTGGTGAAGGGTATGTACCTTGGTTGTGGGTACATCCCCAATAGGGAGTGTGCAGAAGGCAGCTAATCAATGTTTCTCTCTCATTGATGTTTCTAGCTCTCTATTCCTCTTCCTCTCTGTAAAAAAAAAAAAAAAAAATCAATAAAATATATTTTTAAATAAATAAAGTCTTTAGATATTGTCCGAAGGGCATACCTCAAAGGGAAATGTTCATTCCAGAAAATCTACTAAATCTCAATAAGAACAGTGAGAGTCCATGGCATTTGAGCCAAAACTCACTCCCTTAACCCCCTCCCAGCTCCAGATTACAAAAGTCCTACTCTAAATCAGTGTAACCAAGGAGAAGAGGGCTCCCTTTCCCCCTCGCTCCCAGTCTGGAACTACCTTTTCATCTTGGCAAATGCAAACTATAGGCCTTTGTCATTCCCTTCCCCAGCCCCAGGTTTCACAAGTTATAGTCTGATTGACCCTAAAGAGTGGACCAATCTCCCTTTCACCACTCAGCTCCCACTCATAAGGCTCTACTCAAGACATACCAGGCCGGGACTATGGGAGCCTAATCACTCTATCCCTGGTTCATTTGTAGGGAAGAGGTTTCATGTTACTGGAGATAACAAGGGACTTTTGTTTTGGTTTTTAATCCTCACCTGAGGATATTTTTCTAATATTTTTGGGAGAGTGGAAGAGAGAGAAAGACAGAGAGAAACATTGATGTGAGAGAAATACATCAATTGATTGCCTCCTGCACAAGCCCTGACCGGGAGGAGCCTGCAACCAAGGTATGTGCCCTTGACCAGAATCAAACTCGGAACATTTTGGTCCACAGACACTCTATCCAGTCAAATAAGCTAGAACACAAGGGACATTTTAAAATAGTGACAATATCAATCCATCAGGAAGATATAGCAATACAAATGCATTCGCACCTAACAACACAGACCCAAAATACAGAAACAAAAGCTGACAGAATTTAAGGGGGAAAAATAGACATTTCAACAATAATGGTAGGGGACCTCAGCATTATTCTTTCAATTATGGATAGATCACCTGGGGGGGGAAATGCCATAAGTAAATAAAAGAGTTGAACAACACTATAAAACAACTAAACCTCAAAGACATAGATAGAACTCTCCACATAATGGCAGCTGAATACACATTCTCCTCATGTACACATTGAAGATTCTCTCCGATAACATTTTATTTTGCCAGACCACAAAATAAACCTCAAAAGGAGTGAAATTAGAAATCAATAACACAAGGAAATGTTGAAACTTTACAAATATATGGAAGTTAAACAACACACTCCTAAATTACCAATATGGCAAAAAAATAAATCAAAAGAAAAATTAGAAAATACTTTGAGATAAGGGAAAACAAATACACAACATATCAAAATCTATAAAATGTAACAAAGTAGTTCTCAAAGGGAAAT
The DNA here is from genome assembly GCF_014108245.1 of Pipistrellus kuhlii. Classification (NCBI taxonomy): domain Eukaryota; kingdom Metazoa; phylum Chordata; class Mammalia; order Chiroptera; family Vespertilionidae; genus Pipistrellus; species Pipistrellus kuhlii. The sequence continues at coordinate 174,935,100 of NW_023425515.1, read as the reverse complement.
TTGTAGCTGTAAACACCTATAGTAAAAAAATATGCAAAAAATTTAAATCAATAAACTAGTCTTCCACCTAAAGAAACTAGATAAGTGCAAACTAAACCCAAAACAAGCAGAAAGAAGAAAATAATAAAGACTAGAGCAGAAAAAATGAAATAAAATTTTTAAAATAGATTTTTTTAAAAACCCACAAAATTTATTCTTTAAAACGACTTACAAAATTGCTAAACCTTTAGCTAGAGTGACCAAGAAAATAAAGAGAGAAGATTTAACACTAAAATCAGAAATGAAAGTGGAGTCATCACTATTGACCATACCAAAACTTTAAAATATATATAAAATATTTAAATATGTACATTTAAATACATAGTTATATATAAATATAAAAGAATACTATGAATAACCACATGCCAAACAAATTATATAAATTACTAGAGGCAGGTACACGAAATTTATGTATGTGTGGAGGGGGGTGTCCCTTAGCCCGGCCTGCTCCCACTCAAAATCCAGGACTCCTCATGCCTAACCGCCTGCTTACTAGCTCCTTACTGCTTGGCTTGCTGCTCCTTATCACTGCTGAGAGGCAGGAGAGGGTCCCACCACTGCACTCGCCAATCGTTAGTCTGGCTTCTGACTGAGCAACACTCCTGCTGTGGACGCACACTGACCACAAGCAGGCCACTCCTGCATTGAGCATCTGCCCCCTGGTGGTTAGTGCATGTCATAGTAGACAGTCATTCCACAGTAAGGTTGATTTGCATATTAGGGTTTTATATAGATAGATATAAAACAGTAAATTCTTAGTAAGACATAAATTACCAAAATTGACTCATTAAGAAATATAAAATCAGGCTCTACCTTCAAGTAAGAGATTAAATTAGTAATTTTAAAACTATCCACATTAAAAAAAACAAAAAAAAACTCATGCTCAGATGGCTTCACTGGTGAATTTTACCACTCAAAAATATCAATATCAATCTTTCATGAAATCTTACATACAAAAAAAGAGGAGGAAGAAGAAAAAGAAGAAGAAGAAGAAGAAGAAGAAGAAGAAGAAGAAGAAGAAGAAGGAAACTTCTCAACTCATTTTATGAGGCAGGTATTACCCTGATATTGAAACAAAACAAAGACATTCACATGAAGACAAAACTACAGACTAATATCCCTTATGAATATACGTGCACAAATCTTTAACAAAATACTACCAAACTGATTCTAGCAACATCTGTAAAGGATTATATTCCATAACCAAATAATATTTATCCCAGAAATGCAAGTTGGTTTAACATCTAAAAATCAATTCATATAATATACCATATTAATAGAATAAGAGACCCAAAAAAAAGGATTCTTTAAAAATTGTAGAAAAAGCATTTGACAGAATTCAATACCTTTCATAATAAAAAAAAATGCTAATATATATATATATATATATATATATATATATATATATATATATAGTAAGAAACCTTTTCAAGTTAATAAGAGGATCTAAGAAAAACCCACAAATGGCACACACACAGTGGTGAAAATCCAAGTGCTTTTCTCCTAATGTCAGGAACAAGGCAAGATGTCCACTCTTGTCACTTCTATTCAATATTGAACTGAGGATTCTCAGGTTCCAGCCAGTAAAATTGGGCAAGAAAGAGAAATAAAAGTCATCCACATTGGGAAGTAATAAGTCAGCCTATCTCTCTTTTGCACGACACAGTGTTATATCTAGAAAACCCTAAGGAATTGACTAAAACAACTATTAGAATTAATAAATGAGTTCAGCAAGGATGCAGAATACATAATCGATTTCTAAAGATAAATTCTATTTATATACACTGGCAAGAAACATTATGAAGAATGAATTTAAGAAAACAATTCCATTTACAATAGCATGAAAAAGAATAAAATAACTAAGAATAAATTTAACAAAAGGAGTTTAAAACTTGTACAATGAAACTACAGAATATTGCTTAAAAAAAATTAAAGATCTGCATACATGGAAAGCCATTTCATGTTAATGATTTGGAAGGCTTAATGTTGTTAAAATGGCAAAACTTGCCAAATCTTTCTATAGATTTAACACAATCCCTCCCTAAATCCCAACTTCATTTTTTGCAGTAATGAAAACCTGATCTTTAAATTCATATGGAAATTAAAGGGATCCAGAATAGTCAAAACAATTTTGGAAAGAAAACAATGCATTTGGAAGATTCACACTACTTTTTTCAACTTGCTACAAAATTACTCTGTAATCAAGACAGGGTGGTACTGGGAAAAGGAAAGACCTATAGATCAATGGAATTGAATTGAGTCTACAAATAAGCCCTTACATTTATGGTCAATTGATTTTCAACAAGAGTGCCAAAATAATTCAATGGAGAAAGAACTATTTTTTAACAAGTAGGACTGAGACAACAAGATATCCACTTGCAAATGCATTAATTTGAACCTTATCTCAATTATTTAAAAAATAATTCAAAATGGATCATAGACTTAAATATACTATTAAGTGCTAAATTATAATATAAAGCTTGTAGAGAAAAAAAATAGGAGTAAATCTGTGACTTTGGGTTAAGTAATGGCTTTTAATTACTACATCAAAAACACAAGAAACAGAGAAAAATAAATAAATTGGACTAACAATATTAAAAACTTTTGTGTTGTAATGATACCATCAAGAAAGTGAAAAGATAACCCACAAAATAAAATACAATATTTTCAATAATATTTCTAATGAGGGAATCATATCTAGAATATATTTTAAGAATTCTGCCAAATCAATAATAAAAACACAAATACTACTTTTTTTATGGGCAAAGGATCTGAGTAGACATTTCTCCAAGGAAGATGCTCAATATCATTAGTCATTAGAAAAAATGCAATTCAAAAGCACAATGAGATTCCATTTCACACCTACCAGGATGGATATAACTAAAAGACAGGCAATAACAAATGTTAACGAGGATGTGGAGAAATTGGAACCTTCATACATTGCTGGTGGGATTTTAAAATGGTGCAGCCATTTCGGTTTGTCACTTTCACAAATGTTAAATGTAAAGTTACCATGTGACTCAGCAATTCCACTCCTACACATATATTCCCACAAAAATGAAAACATATATCCATACAAACACTTGTACACAAATGTTTATGGCAGCATTACTCATAGTAGTCAAAACATGGGACCAATCTAAATGTTCATCAGCTGATGAATGGATAAATAAAATCTGGTACTGGAAATATTATTCCACAATAAGAACAAATAACATACTGATACATGCTACCATATGTATGAATCTTAAAAACAATATTCTAAGTGAAAGAAGCCAGTCACAGAGACCATATATTGCATTTATATGAAATATCCATTTATATAAAATATCCAGAATAGAAAAAACGAGAGAGAAAGTATATTCATGGTAGCATAAGGCTAAAGTTGTAGGATTGGGGGCAGAGGAGAAAAGAAAATGGGAAGTGACTACTAATAGATATGAAGTTTATCAGGGAATCACAAAAAATTTCTAAAATTAGATAGTGGTGGTGGTAACATAAACCTATGAATATAAAACATTGACTTTACATGATAAATTGGTTGATTGTATAATATGTGAATTCTAACTACTAATGTAAATTATGAGCTTTAGTTAAAAATAATGTATATTTTTGTAAATATACAGTTATAACAAATGTACCACACTAATGCAAATATTAATAATTGAGGAAATTGGGAATTGGGAGGAGGTGTATGGAAACTCTTTGTATTTTCTACTTAATTTTTCTGTCATAAAACTATTCCAAGAAATAAAGTCTATTAATTTTTTTTTAATTTCCACCAGACACTTCTCAGGTACAGTTCTGTTGTCTATCACCCATTCCTGCATACACGGATTCTCCATTCTTCAGGGTTGGCAATTTGCTCTTGTCACTTTCCACAAGGAAATAAGTAAATAATTTTTAAAAATAAATGTAATATTTGATGCATCTAAAAGAAGACGCATAACCTACATGTGAGTTATATGGCATGATAAATAAGTGAATACCCACTTCAAAATTAGAGCATCATCAGTACTGTTGCATTCACTCATCTCCTTCCTCCCCTCTCACAGAATAAATAACCCTTTTAATGGAGTGCATTTAACACTCCCTCGCTTCTTGTGAGGCAGCAAGATGTCTGGAAGGCAGCTCTGGAGCATCACTACCTAAATCACTGCCATGGTGGCAGGCAGATCCTAAAATGGCCTCAATGGCCCCAGCCAGCTGGTATTTACTCCTTTGTGTAATTTCCTTTCCTTGAGTGAAGACTGGACCTAATGATTCGCTTCTCTTCTGAAGAGAACATAGCAGCCATGATGGGGTGTCACCTCCAGGACTGGGTTGCAGAAAGATTCTAGCAGCCATCTTGCTGATTTTTTTCATGCCTTTTCTCTTGCTTGCTAGGTATCATGTTTTCAGCTGTTGTGGAAAGGTCCACAAAACTGGGCAAAAATGGAGCAAAAACCTGAGAGAGACCTTCAATCCAATGAGCCCAAGGACCTGTTTGAAAATAGTTCCTCTTCCAACTAAGCCTTGAGGTGACTTGAAGTCTTGCAGACACCTTGATTGAAACCCTGGGAGAAACCTGAGCCAGAGGAAGGACCCAGCCAAGCCACACCTAGATTTCTGACCCACAAAAATTATGAGATGAATTTTGTTGTTTTAAATTGCTAAATGTGAGAGCAATTTGTTGTGGAGAAATAGATAGGTAATATGGGCATTTGCATTAGTTATGTGGTTTGGGGAAAATAACCTAGAATTTATGTGCTGCAGTATCATAGCTATGAAATAAGGATAATAATACCTTCCCATAGTATCTAGAGAGGATAAAATAAGTTAATATGTCCAAGGTTTAAAGTAGTAGTTGCACAGTAAATGCTTAATAAGTATTAGCCATCTATTTTGGTGACATGATATCTGTAGGAATCCAAGGCCCAACTCCCCTCACTTAGGCAGCAGCACACACTGCTGATGTTAGGATATTGGAGAAGGGGCTGCAAGTCTACATGAGCTGTGCCTGTTTATAGGAATTCTTCTTTTTTGAGGTGGGGAAACTAATTTTAGGAACAGATCCCCAGCTGCTGAGATGTGATTTATTGAAGGCTGACTAAACTGTGTTCAATGTTCAGGGGACTGCCATGTCAAGAATGTGGTGAGCCTTCTCTGAAGATATTTATGTTGCAAAGGAGGAGATCCTATCCCTGCTCAACTCTCAGTTTGCCTGGCTGACAAACACAGACCTGTGTAAGTTGGATTATGACTACCATCCTCGGGAGCCTCCCTAGATCATCTCAGACCAGAGGTGACAAAAGAAATACACAGGGATCTGAGTGTGGACACCTGGAATATAAACAAGACACTAGATGTATATTTACTGAACACAATGGTTTGCTTATTCTTTAGTCACTGACTTATGCCAAGCAATGCACTTGTTCATGGGGTTTAACACCTCAAGGGCTTTGGTTAGGATTTGCAGATTCATACGGAGCCCTCATTGAAATGCAGGGGTCTGGAGTCCTGTTTGTTTAGGTTAATTGTTCTTCCTTTCTTTCCCCAGGACTAGGTTTCATTACTCCATTTTTCTGCATTTTTTTCCTCTGTTCAGCAGGGATTCCTAGGAACCCACCCTCCCTTAGAACAGTGTTTCCAGCCTTACCTGATGGTATGAATCATATGAACACTTAATAAGTACAGATTCCTGGGCCTCACTCCAGACCTCTTGAATCTAAATATCCTGAGGAATATTCTAGAATCTATTTTTAATAAGCACCTCCAGCTAATTATCATCATCAGCCAAGTTTGGGAAACACTGTCTTAGAACATTTTTCTTTCATCTTTCCACTGGTTCTGGGCTGGTGAATAACAACTGCCTGTGGCAGACATCACTAATTGATCACAGGGACTCTTTTATACTGCACCTGGTTAAGGCCTTATAATAGGTCCTCCTCCAACTAAGCCTTGAGATGTTTGGGGCTTTAGGCAACCAGGGCGCATCAGATGGAATTGCACTGGAGATAAAATGCAATTGCCATCCCTGCCCCAGTTAATATATATCATGTAATGTTGACATTTTTGTGATCTGTTAATGATGGGTCTGCAAGTAGTTCAGGTATAAAGACTCTGGGAGAATCCAACTCCGTCTGGGACATGCTCACAATTGATTGACAGCTTCACAGACAAAGGTCTTCAGAGAGAGGTCAAAGGTCCTGTTGGTGAGCATTTTCTTCCAGTTTCTCCAGATGATAGGTCCACCCTGGCCATAGGGTGTGGTAGATAAATGTGATATGAGTATGTCTGCTTGCCATCTTGAGGGGACATGGAAAACTGTAGGGTGGGATGAGGCTTTGTAGGCTTTTAAAAACTTTTGTTAGTCCCGGTCAAAATATAACCCTTTGAATTGGGCATAGATGCCTGTGATGGTATCAGGTCCATAAAATGTCTTTGATTTTTGGGAACCACAGTGCCTCTGGTTTGTTTGTTTGTTTGTCTGTTTTGTTTTTTTATTACCCTCAAAAGGCCAAGGTGTCACTATTGCTAAAGACAATGGCTGGATCAGAATCAGATAGCAGAATAAGAGAGCCCCTGCCCTCAAAAGGTATTAAGGTTAGTGGGGGAGACATACAAGCAGGAAATCATGGGGAATTAGAAAGAGGCAGACTCTGTCCTGGAGTGGGGAGGAGGGGGAAGAGTATGGAAACAAAAGAAATTATTCTGACTCTTAGGGAAGTAAGAGTTTGCCCCCATGGAAGAGTTGGGGGTGAGAAAACGCATTCTGGCAAAACCTCTACACAGAGGCCTATAACTGCTCACTTTTGGGGGCCAGTGGAGAGTGGCAGCATGGCTGAAGGGCAGCATGTGTGCTTGGGTGAGGGAATGAGTGGGAAGAGCAGAATATAGCCAGCCATGCGGCTACAGGGTGCACCAACTACCAATCCAAGGGAAGGGATATAATAATATTGGCATTTTGGGGATCCTACTTGAACAACTGTGTCTGCTTGATCATAGGAACTCACCAGTCCATAAACCTGTACATACGGGGTTTCCATTGAGCATTTTGTTGCCTCCTTAAATATGAAGGACAATCAAGGTTCACCAGATGTTTAAAAAAACACTCTGTTGCAAAAGAAAAGACTAACACAAGCAAACAGGGGGGAAAATCAGAGGAAATAGCAATAATATAGAAAGAAAAAAAAATCCCTATAACCAATTTACTCAGAGATATAAGAGGAAATAGTGTATACTTAAATAAGAACATTCAATTATTAAAGAAAAGATAGTAAGAGCACTTGAAAATTAAAAATATCATAACAGAAATAACTCAGTAGAATAGTTGTAAGACTAAGTTAGGGAACCGCTAAAGAGATGCATAAAATCCAAAGAGATGAAAACTGGGAGAAAGTATAAGAAGATTATAACACCAGTGAGGAGAGCCAATATCTGAACAGCATAAATTCAAGGAAAAGAGAAACCAAAAGGGAAAATTATTGAAGCAATGACTAAAACTTGTGTTTCTAGATTGAAAGGGCCACCAGGTACCAGAACTAAGGATAGAAAATATCCCTATTGCTCAGCCAGCACAGTTCAGTGGTTGAATGTCAATCTATGACCATGCACCCTCTAGCAATCCAGGACCCCTCGGGGGATGTCAGAGAGCCAGTTTTGGCCCAATCCCTGCAGGCCAAGTGAAGGGATCCCATCAGTGCACGAATTTGTGCATGGGGCCTCTAGTATGCCTATAAGATCTTTGATTAATCTCTTCCCACCTTCCCCCTCCCCCTTTCCCTCTGAGGTTCATCAGTCTGTTCCATGTTTCCATGCCTGTATGTTGAGCATCTGCCCTCTGGTAGTCATTGAGCATCATAGCTACTGGACAGTTGGACAGTCGGACTGTCACTTAGGCTTTTTAAAATTTTTTACTTATGATAATAATATTATTGTTAGTAGGAGCCTAGCATGCAAAATTGCATGGTCCCACCCTGCCTTGACACCCAAACCTCTCCACAAAGAGCTCCAGTGCGCCTGGCCCAGCCTCCAACCCCTCTGGCCTTCTCTGCTTGCTTCAAGCCCCGCCCTCAATCCCTTGAGTCACCTCGGGCTTTTCCCACCTTCTTAAGGTGCCTCCCCACTTCCACCCTGTCTCTGGAGCAGCGCAGCAGCTTCACTCCATCATGGCTCTGAAGGAGAGTGTGGAAGGCTCCCGCCCACTGTGCTGTGCTCCTTCCCCTAGCAGGTGGGTGGCAGGGCACTCTGAGTGTGAGCAGAGGGTGGTGAAGGACTGGTGAGGGGCGAACTATGGGCTCTCACCCCTGCCCTCCCTAGCACTGGATGGTCCCACCTCCTCCAGTCCCCTCCCCGCTTCCGCCTCATTTCTGGAGAAACACCCTGCCATGCACACACGGGCAGCCTCCTGCAATTGGTTGTTACATTATGGAGTAATGGACAATTTGCATATTCCTCTATTATTATATAAGATAGGAGAATGCCTTTAATTCTTAGGAGATATGTGATGAAGAATTTAGGGTAAAACAATACAATGTCTGTAACACATTTTTAAATCATTCACCAAATAATAATAACAACAAAATAATAATATAAGTAGATATATGATGGAATAAATAGATGATAGAAGAGAAAATAAATTATTCTGACAAAATATAACTGGTGAATCTAGACAAAGGTATATAAATGTGCATTATACTTTTCTTCAAACTTTTCTGTCATTTAAAAACATTTTAAGTAAAATGTTTAGGGGGAAACTAGGTGGCTGTAATACTGTGATAAAAATTTAAATTTAAAAATAAAACATTTGGCCGAAACTGGTTTGGCTCAGTGGTAGAGCGTCGGTCTGCGGACTGAGGGGTCCCAGGTTCAATTCCCGTCAAGGGCATGTACGTTGGTTGCAGGCACATCCCTGGTAGGGGGTGTGCAAGAGGCAGCTGGTCGATGTTTCTCTCTCATTGACGTTTCTAGCTCTCTATCTCTCTCCCTTCCTCTCTGTAAAAAATCAATAAAATATATTTTAAAAAATAAAAATAAATAAAAAATAAAACATTTGGCCCAACATATGGCATATAGGCATGTTAGCTATCATTATTATTTTTATCATCATCTCTTTTCCCCAAGTTATCAAACATAATAGATAAGATAATGATATATCACTGATTGTTATACCTAGATAATAATAAGAAATCTATATCATAAAAGGCCTGTAGTTGTGACACTGTCACAGCATCACAACCAACTACCGGACTTACCAGGATGTGCATTGATGGGTTTTGGGTCCCACATGGCCATAGCGGACAGGACTTCTGGGTCCCATGGCAGCCATACTGACAGGACTTCCAAAGCATTGCAGGGCATCGGCAGCATCTAAGGAGCATCATGGGCCACCAGCAGCATCCGTGGAGTGTGCGAGGCTTCACGGGGTGGCAGGCATGGCCCCGATGGCAGGTTAGGCCTAGGGGACCCTACACACACACAATTTAATGGTGTGCTGGGCCTCTAGTATATATTAAACAAAAACAATTTTCCCTCCATATTTTTAAATGTATTTTATTAATTTTTTACAGAGAAGAAGAGAGAGGGGTAGAGAGAAACATCAATGAGAGAGAATCATCGATCAGTTGCCTCTTGCACACCTCCTACTGGGGATGTGCCCGCAACCAAGGTACACGCCCTTGACCGGAATCAAACCTGGTACCCTTCAGTCCACAGGCTGACATTTTCTCCACTGAGCCAAACCGGTTTCGGCTTCCCTCTATCTTTCTACCCACCCACCTCCTCAGGGCCTGTGTCATGATTTGTAGCACTGGAAACATAAGCAAATACACTCCTTTCTCTTAAATAATGCTCATGGGCCACTCTATGTGACAGCCCTGGTATCTCTGGTTTGAGATGGCTAATGGCCTAGTGAAAAAGATACAAAGGCAGTAGAATCACAAATCTTGAAAGAAAATGTAGTTTGGGGCACCTCTCAGATGTCCTCTCAGGTGAATCTGGGTGAGTGATAGGTTGTTGCCTAGATTGAGACTGGCCATCTTGACCTTCACAGAATGTTGCACCAGAGTTGTGTAAGGGTCTACACTGACTTCCCACCCCCAGGGCCATCCCAAAACCTGGAACCTGTTCTTTTATAACTATTCATTTCTAAACATGTGTTAGAAATGAATAGTTTCGTGTTGCTATTTTCTGTCCACTTGAGAAGAGTCATAGGTCTTCCCAGACTCCAGCCTAACAACGTAATGACTCCTAACAAGATCAATAGAAACTTCAGTGTGACCTCCTCATCTTAGGTCACTTACACATGCTTAAAGAAGCCCCTTATGGAGACCATCTCAGGGGAACGCATCTGCACACATCTCTGTTCTGAAGCACCAGGTCATTTCTATTGTTTTCTGCCTCAAAGTTGAGTCCTAACTTGAGAGTTTGTGTATGTGTGCAGGCAGAGAAGCACAGATAGACATGGAGGTATACACACAGTTGATCCTCATTATTCACAGATGCATGTTTGTGAACTTGCCTGCTTGATAAGATTTATCTGAAACCCCAAAATCAATACTCAAGACACTTTCAGAGCCATTTATGGATAAGACCAAATCGGCAAAAAATTATTTACCCAAAGCTGAGGCCGATACTCTGCTTCCTGTCTCAGTTCTCCTGCTTTAAACAAATGTCCTTTTTCCAGTACATTTAGTGCCACTGGGTTTTATTTTGTACTTGGGGGGGGGGGGCGCTGCATCTTTGTGATGTTTGTGATTTACTGTTTAAATGGCCCCCAAGCCTAGCACTGAAGCGCTGTCTAGTGTTCCTGATCGCAAAAGGTGGGATGTGCCATAGGGAGAAAATACATGTGAGGTGAGCTTCATTCAGCACGAGTTATAGTACTGTTGGCCCTGAGTTCAGTGTTAATGAATCAACAATATATATTAGATAATGTGTCTTTAAAGAAAAACACACATAAAACAGTTGTGTATTGATCTGTTTACAGAAATGTTGCAACCTGAGGCTTTACAGGAACCTAACCCTGTATCACACCTAGATTAGTATTCACTAATTCGGTGTTGGTGGCAACTCTGTGGAACACAATTACCATAAATAACAACAGTTGCCTGGATATGTGTGTGTGTGAGTGTCTATATATGTATGTGTGTGTGTGTGTATATATATATATATATATATATATATATATATATATATATATATGAATGTATATATCTTTTCAATGGCTTTCTGAAAAGTAATATAAACAGGTTGATTTATTTTTGTTGATTTATTTTTTACAACAAGCATCCAACACACTTCCCCCAAGGCAGCATGGTAAATTCTAGGATGTGGCTGGAAAGAGGAAGAGATGAAACAGAAAAGGAAGGCATAGAAATAATCAAACCAGCTGACTAGATAAGTCAGGAAATTGCCTCCATTTGCGAAATTGCTCAGGACCCCTCAGCGGTGAGCTGCTCTTTGCACAACCAGCATCTCTAAGAACCTTATGGCTCTGGTCAGCAATCACTGCACCCACTGTGGTCCTTTGTGGCTGCTCCTGAACTGACCCAGCTCTGGGGGCTGGGCCCCTACAGATGAGAATGAAGACTGTTTCCTATGAGAAGAATGGATGAAGATGAGAGCCTTCCCAATCCTTCTGGCTTAAGCCATGGGGAACTCATGGAATAAACATACATGTAATAACTCGAGGCACTGTATCTGGACCCCTGTCACCTATTTTAAGTATGATTATTTATACAGCGTCTGGCACATAGCAGGCATTCAATAAACACAAATAATCAGCTTAATATTAGTAGCATTCTTTCCCTTGAAAATGATTCTGAAAGACCTGGCTCATTCCTAATGATGGTTTTCTTATTCTTAAGGACATTTTTTTTTCTTCGCATCAGAGAAGCACATCTTCAATTCCACAACAAAAGTCGCTGAGTATAGACGGTTTGATTCAGTGACCTTGGCTTATTGAAAATGCTTGAGGAGAAAACATCAGTGCCATAGCAGAAGCACATACTGTAAGAGAGCAGCTGAGATGAGTCCAGTCTCCACCTGGCCCATGTTGGCACCTTTATCTCACAGCTGGCACCCCAGTCCACACAGCTGGCTGGCACTCAGGTCACACAGGGGGCTGGCATCCCAATCCAAACAGCTAGAATCTAGTTTACACAGCTGGCTGGTAATCCAGTCCACACAGCTGGAACCCATCCTCATACCTGGCTGGCATCCCCCATGCACACAGTTGGCACTCAGGTCCCTACACCTGGCTGATACCTCAGTCCTCACAGCTGGCTGGAACCCAGGTCCTCACAGCTGGCACCCACTCCACACAACTGGTGCCCCCAAGGGCTGCTGCACCACCTGGGAAGCTTCTTCTCACTGGGCCTTGCTCCTTACCATGGAATCTGTGCTGGCCTCTGAACACACCTCAGATCACTATTCTGTTCTCACTAAACAAAGAAAGCTTCAAGTGCACTAAAAGGGAGTTCGGTAAGATACCGAATAGAGCTTCCCGGCCAGGAGAGTTTAAGATATGAACGCAAGGAACCTTTTTTCTTTAAATATTCCCAGAAAGGGACACATGAATGCAGTTCTACCAAGGGGCTACTTGGGGCTCCTTTGGCCTGGATTGAGAAGGAGGTGGGTTCCTTCATGGTATCAGCGCTAATCCAGGCACAGCAAAATCAACAGCAAGGCCTGCATCAAGAGCAATGGCCTTGTGAAGTCATGCTCTGTCTCTGTGAAGGTACAAGGACAGTGGAATGGGGACTCTGTGTTCTCCAAAACCCTCTAGGCCAACCTAGCACAGGTGAACACTGGAGTCATACTGTGCCTTCCCCAAGTAGCCAAAGACCAGGATGTTCCATGCCTGTAGTTTCCACTGCCCTCTCCCCTGAGGTCCAAGTCTTATTTTGTCTCAGTAAAAGGCACCTTAAGTAAAAGCCCAGCATTGGCTAGCTGGGAAGTTGGAGCAGGGCAGACAGGGGAATGAGGGGGTGGGGTGACAGCTAGGGAGAGAGGGCCAGCAGACAATTCCCATGTTATATGAAGAGGACTCGTGGTCCAGAAGGAAAGCGTACAGAAGAGGGTAGAACGGAGGCAAAATCAGCTTCTCAGTCCCCAGGTGCCATCTTGGCTGGGAAGGAGCCCTGCTGGGAAGTCAATGTGGGAGAGGGGTCTCAGCCTAAAAAGTAAGGGCTTGCCGAAGCCGGTTTGGCTCAGTGATAGAGCGTTGGTCTGCGGACTGAAAGGTCCCAGGTTCGATTCCGGTCCAGGGCATGTACCTTGGTTGTGGGCACATCCCCGGTAGGGTGTGTGCAAGAGGCAGCTGGTCGATGTTTCTCTCTCATGGACATTTCTAGCTTCTATCTCTCTCCCTTTCTCTCTGTTAAAAATCAATAAAATATATATTTTTTTAAAAAGTGAGGGCTTCTCCCCTCCCCAGGCCAAGGCAGAAGAAGGGAGCTCAGATTCTTCAAAGAGAGGGCCACCAGAGGAGTCTCCAGCTGCGCCCCAAGCTCTGTGGTTGTGCCCACTTATTCTGCCTATGTCCACCCCAGATCCTTCTCCTGACAGTCCACAAGGGCCCCAACTTCTGCAAGTCACAAACCCCAACCCTCCCCCAATGTGGGACCTGGTTAGCTGGGCTGAGGCCTACAACCAGTTCTATAATTAGAGAAAGGGCTGTCATGTCCAGGGCATCCCCAATGTATCAGGCATTTCTAAGAGGAAGAGCCTGTCCCAATAGGTGGGATAATAGCTTGGATGATGGCCCCTTTGTTCTCCTCACCCCTCTTAGCTCTCTAGTGGGAAAGCCAAGAGGTCCGGGTCCTACACAGAGAAGCCAGATACTTAGAGGAGCATGAGTGAGAGACCAGAGAGGTAGAGAACTAGGGAGACAGAGACAGACAGGGGGACAGAGAAAGAGGGGCAGGGGTAGGAAGGGACCCTGAGACAGAGAGAGTGAGAAATGGAAAACAGAGAGACAGACAGAGAAATAGAGGGAAGAACAAACAGTTGAGGAAAGCAATGGGACTGGGACAGAGAGATGAAGAAAACACAGAACCAAGGTCAGATGTCCCTGCCAGAACCCCCTCTTCAGTCTGTAGAGACCACAAAAGACATGGGACAGAGGAATCCCCACCCCAGGCTCCCAATATATCCTCTGAGAGTAGACCTTTCACCCAAACAGGCCCTCTTTGCTGGGGGAGGTGGTGGGCAAGGTCCACCCAAGCGCAGGCAATACAGGGTTGTCACTACTAATGCTTAAAACAATAATAAAGCCAGCCAAAAGTTCGTCTCTTTTTATTATCACCAGGTACTAACAATTCTGAACACTGCAGTGATAAAATACTCTTCCCTGAAAAGTTGTTCCTTGGTAAAATGCTAACAATTGCTGTTTCCACTGTTGAGTTTTAATATACATATATTTAATTTATATGTAATATATATTCAAATTAGCTCTTTTTATTGCTTATCCTTGAATGAGCATTGTATTCTTCATGGAAGTTAATCCAGACCCTTTCAGTCACAAAACTGGCCTCATGCATGGGGCCTCAGCAGCACTAGATCATTTCCAGAGTGTTCCAATGTTCGGAATCATTCAAGCCCAGTTCATCTCGAAATCTCTGATGCTACACATTCCTGTGTTTAAACAGAAGTTTCTAAATAAACAATGATAGCACTGTGTTATAAAGATAGTCTTTGAAAAACAAAGAAACTGAGCTTGAGTTCCTTCCATTCTGTCTTTCTACATGACCACATGGAATTTTTATTTGTGTATAAAATTTTAAAGCAGTAGAACAGAATGCAGACAGCAAGGCGGACTTCTTTTGTTTGGAAAGTGCAGACTTTAGCTGGCACATGAACTATTTTCCTGAATTTGGATAATATCTTTAACATTGAAATGAATTCTTTTAAAATCATTGCCTGTTGTAACACTAAAGAGTGACTCAAGAAAACAGAAATTGCAACATTACCATTTGTTATTGAAACAGACCAATAAATAAGTTTAAGTTTTCCCCATTTTTAAAAACACACATTAGTATAATTTAAAAGCATTAATCCATTACTTTTATAAATGTTTATACTGCAATATTTATTTTTACTTTTTTACAGTATGCTGATATATATGAAGTACAATACAAGATCATTTTTACTGAGTGTTTTTTCTAGCCATTCATATTATTGGCTGCATTTTATAGTTGGTACTGAAAATAATTTTACTAACTAGAGGAGGGAGACTATTTAAAGGTTGACCTATTCCAGATGTCAAAATGCCCCATTGCCCAACCAGACTTCAATAGACTTGGACTGATCCCCATCCTCCCTGCTCACTCCCACTTCCTCTCCCCTTTGTAGACCCCCCTCCACTTCCTGGGAGAACTGAAACCCACTCTGGTCCAGGCTTATTCTCTTAAGTTTCCTGGGCTCCAGGGTAGAGAAGTGGGCAGAATTGGGGGAGCTCTCCTCATCCAGTTATCTCATATAGGACCACTTTCCCAGGGGCTCAGTCACTCCACCCCCTCCTCACCGCTGTCACACCTTCACCCAATGATGGGATCCTGGCCCAGGCCAACTTCACTGTCCAAGGGGCTCAACAATCCCTATGCCTTTCCAGCAACTTGACAACCCCAAACCCAGTGAAAGTTTGCATTCCACGCAATGCATCTCAGTTAATGGTACTCACACTCATCCAAATACTCAAGACCAAACCCACATTCACATCCTCACCTACCCCAGCAGCAAGTCCTGGATGCTTTACCCTCAAAAATACCCTACAGTCAGGTTGTCCACTCCATTCACCCCACCACCTCAGCCTGGTCTACATCACCTCTCGGCAGATTCCTAAAGCAGCCTCTCATTCGTCTCCCTTCTCTTACTCTTGTTCCTTCCAATCATTCTCCACATGGATGTAATATGACCTTTAAAAACCTTTATCAGATGAGGTTACTCCTCTGCTTGGAACCCCTCAATGGTTTCCAACTTCCAAACATTGGCAAGAAAAGGGACAGTGTTTCCTGCCTGTTTCCTCTATCCTTCCTTCTTTAGGCCTCCCTACCACTCACTTTGTGTGTGCTACACTGTTCTTTCTCTTTTTAAAGCATATCAAGCCTTTCCCACCTCAGGGCCTTTGTACTCACTGTCTCTCTACCTGGAATGCTCTTCCCACAGATTTTTGTGTGAATGGCTTCTCCTCATCTTACTGGTCTTTATTCAACTGTTACCTTCAGAAAGCCCTTCCCTGACACTCCTGCCTAAAATCCACTCTATCCTAAACTCCATTCTTTATTCCTTTACTCTGTTGTTACCTTCATACTATATTAAATAATAGATTTTTAATTTGTACAATAGTATAATCCAACTCCCCTTGCTGAGGGCAAAAACTGTTTTGTAGGCTAGGCCCAGAGTCCATATAAATGTCTGAAACATAATAGATGCTTAGTAAATAATTCTTGGAGAAATTAATTCATCAATTCCCAAGGTTATCCCTGGACTTTGCCATCTCCTAGAAATATTCAGTATCTTGAAACCTTAAATTCCAGTATCTCAGGATCTGGCCATAGTCTTTGTTTTTTTTCCAGCCTTCTCCCACCCTCTCCTGTCTTTGCACACACTCTTCCTCCAAAGTTTCATTTTCAGCCAATGGAAAACCATCCATTAGTTTCAAAAGCCAGAAACCTGATATTGATCCTTGACCTCTCCCTCCTCTCACTCTCTACGTCCAAATCTATTTCTGCATCCCATCAATTCTACTTCATACTCATCATTTGAACTCATTTACTACT
The DNA here is from genome assembly GCF_014108245.1 of Pipistrellus kuhlii. Lineage (NCBI taxonomy): Eukaryota > Metazoa > Chordata > Mammalia > Chiroptera > Vespertilionidae > Pipistrellus > Pipistrellus kuhlii. Next base: position 174,918,298 of record NW_023425515.1, on the reverse strand, counting down.
CTCAACTCCACAGTCATCACTCAAGTCCAGGGCATCATTATCTCCAGTGTGGAAAATAATAGCCTCCTAACTGGTCTCCATCCCTCCATGTTCCCCTAACCCTAACAATCTATTCTTTCTACAGAATCCAAAAAGGTCTCTTAAAATGGTAATTTTATCACAACACTCCTACTCTTTAAAACCCCCCACTGACTTTCAATTATTCATAGAATGAAGATGAAACTCTTGAATAAAGTCCATATTGCCCTACAGTATGCTGGCCCCTGCCTACCTGTCTTTCCTCTTCTCTAGTCTTCCCCCCTCATATTCATCAAAGTCCAGCCACCCTGGACTTCCTTCTGTTCCTAGATGTACCTTGCTTCTTTTCATTTAGTCATTTAATATATATTTATTGAGGCAAACTATATACTGGGTACTAGTGTATATGCAGCCGTGAAAAGCAAAATAACAATTAGTGAAGGGAAACATAATAAGCAAATTTTTATGTAATACAAAAGCAGGGGATGAATAAATGCTGTGACGAAACATAAAGCAGGAAAAGGGGGTAACGACTGTCCAGGGTGTGTGCTAGCAAGAATGCTAGGGAAGGCCTCTCTGAAGTGATCTTTGAGCAAAGAATAAGCCACCAGTTCACTAGGCAGAGGGAGAAGCAAGAAAGTGCTAAACACATGTATCCTTGTATCTGAAGAGCAGCAACAAACCCAAGGGCATTTTCAAGGGTCTGGAACACTTATCCCATCCCTAACATTTGCCTATTTAAATTCCCAAGAGGCCTTTAGATATCCAATCAAGCAGATCATTTTCTCAAGCAAACTTTTCTGACCCCTTAGCCTAGATCATATCCAATGGTCTATACGTTCTTGGTTCCCTCTTCTCTTCCTTAATATCCTTAAGTACCATTTAGCTTGTGTATGTGGGAAATTGTTTAATTAATGTCTGTAGCCTAGATTATCTGTCTCACACTTAATATGTGCATTGGCCTCTCTAGGGCAGAAGAGATATTGCCATTTCTTGTTCTTTGATTTGATGACTTATTGTCTCCTCCCTGCTAATTAGAACATACTCTTCTAAACCATCGTTCAACATAATTGATCTGGCTACAACTTTCCTTACTATAATCACATCTTTCTGGGACTTCTGCCTCATTCTCTTGATTAGATTTGGATGTTTTGTCATCATCAAAGTGTGTCTCTACCTTTTCAAGATGCTGATTTATTCCATCAAATGTTGGGTTGTGATAGTTTCACTCTCAGAAATAGCAGTCTCCTTATTTGCCTCATCTAGGCCCTATTAAAGGATATTACTTCTAGATCCTCACTGCCCAGCTTTCCTGTTTTATTTTACCTGACCATTCTCTTGACCTGTCATATTTAAATGGTTTGGAGGGCAGACACCTGAACAAAGGCTGTCTAACAACCTTAGATCCAGAAGCAGCCACTGCTTCGAAGCCTTCTAGAGCCCAGCCCCACTATTCCTCCTGTTCTTGCATTACCTAGTTCTAAATTTATTCTTACAGTTCATAAGCTAGCCAGAGACCATGTGACCTGGCTTTTTTAAAAGGCTACTTTTTTTTTGAGAATATGACCCCAGGGATGGGAGGGAAGAGTTTTTCAGTCAGTAGCCAAGTAAGAATTTGAAAGAATGCCTCGAGTTGAGATGATGGCAAACCAAAGTCAAGTGCAATGGAAAATTATAAGGAAGGAGAGGAAGTAGACATTGGGTGGTGTAGGCATGAGAGGAACTCTGTTACTAGAAGAATCCAGGACCAACTTAGACCTAAAAGCAGTCATTGTGTCCCATCTTGAGGCCCTAGCCCTGCTACCCATCCTCTTCTTGTGAGCTCCCATCTCTCCATGAGCATTCTTAAAATAACCACCTCTTTGGAAACAACTTAAGGGAGTCCTTGTTCATTCATTCAACAAAATTTATGGAATATCTGTTATATGCAAGACATTATTTTAGGCACGAGAGACATAGCAATGAACAAGCCAGTCAAAATTCCTGTTCTCATGGGACTTGCATTTTAGTGGTGAAGATATAAAATAAGTATCTTTTTTATATCTTCATAAATATTCATTGTTAGATGGTGACTAAGTGCTATAAATAAAATTGGGTAAGTAAGGGGGTCAAGATAGTTAAAAGATGCTTCTACTTCTGGAACTATAGCCAACAAGAACTCTGAGGGGTTCTTGCACTCAAAAGCAATTACATACTGCACAACACAAAGTTTTTGCCAAATTGTTGAGTTCTCAAGAAATGGGGTAAATCTCCAAGGGCCTAGGCTCAGATATAGCCAGGAACCCCGAAAGGAGCTAAACAAAATTTCTGGTCAATGGTATCCTTTGTTGCCTGGCACAAGTAAATATAAATCTTCTCTGGAGGAAAGCATCCTCAAGTTATTGCCCCAGATTTTCCACGGATTAAGAACAAGTCACCAAATGTCAAAAAACAATATGCAAGAAAACAAATTGCTATGAGTAAGGGTAGAACCAACAAACAACAGACTTAACCTCTTCACACACAGACTTTAATACCCAAATTGTGAGATACGGAATATATAATAACTTGAAATTGTTTAAAGAAATGCAAGACAGAATCACGAAAATGAGCAATGAAGAGATAACATAAATAACCACCCTCCCCCTCTCGAAAGAAAGAAAGAAAGAAAGAAAGAAAGAAAGAAAGAAGAAAGAAAGAAAGAAAGAAAGAAAGAAGAGAAAGAAAAAGAAAAGAAAGAAAAGAAAAGAAAAGAAAAGAAAAGAAAAGAAAAGAAAAGAAAAGAAAAGAAAAGAAAAGAAAAGAAAAGAAAAGAAAACACAGATAGATTTCTAAAGAATTATTAGGGAGGGTAAAGAGTACTATTATAAAGAGACATTAAGGGAGCCTCTCTGATATGTTAGCATTTGAACACAAACCTGAAAGATTCCAGGAAATGAATTATGCAGATTTCTGGAGGTAGTGTGTCAGGTAGAAGAAAAAAGAGCTGATGCAAATAGGTGAGTGCTTAGCATATTTGCTGAACAGGAGTCCGGGGGCTTTAAAATCAAGTGAACGAAGGAAGAGATGTAGACAAGGAGGTGAGAGAGGCCAGACCATGACAGGCTGTGGACAATGATAGGAACTTGGTGTTTTATCTTGACTGATGCAGAGAGCCACCAGGGAATCTCAGCAGAGCAGTGACACAATTTAATTTTTCTTTTAAAAAGATCACATTAGCTGTCATCTGGCATTTATAAAGTGAGGGGAAGAGGGCAAGCATAGAGGCAGTAGTCATTCAGGCAAGAGATAAAAGTGACTTAAACTAGGAGAGCAGATTTGGTGATGGTGAGAAATAAAAAATTGAAGACATATTTTTTAAATAGTGACAAGATTTCATTCATAGATTATAGGTGATATGTAAGAGAAGACAAATAATCAAGATATTTGACTTTAGTGAGTAGAAAATTAAGTTGACATCAATGAGACAGAGAAAACAGAGAAAAGTGTAAGTTTGAAAGGAAAAAATTAAGAGTTTGGTGTGGGACCTGTTAAAAGTGAGGTGTTCAGTAGAGATCCAGTGAAGTAGTCAAGTAGGGAGGTCTAGTAGGGGGTTCAAAGGATAAGATCAGGTAAAGATTAAGTTGGAATCATCGACATCCAGACCCTTTTTTAAGACATTCTCCTGGATGAGTTGAAATAGGAATGAGAAGAGGTTCTTGAGGTCCTGAGGATAAGATGAATCTAGAAAAGACTAAAAAAGTCAAAAGAAAAACGAGTTTTGTTTTTTCTCCAGAAGCTAAGTAAAGAAAGCATTCCAAGAAAGAAGAAATGGTCAGCAATGTCAAATGCTGCTAAGAAGTCATGGAGAATGGTTCCTGAGAGCCTCTGTTTCTGAGGTTGACCTCTGTCTGTAGCACCATGCAGTCATTAGTGACCTTGACCAAAGCTGTTTTACTAGAGAGACAGGGACAAGCTGATGGGAAGAGAGGAAGCACAGACAGAGCATGGGTGACTCATGAGGAGTTTTGCTGAGGGGAAAAAAAAAAGTCAGGAAAATAGAGGGAGATGTGAAGGTCAAGGTCAGTTTCTGGCAACCAAAAAGGGGCGTGACTTAAGTAGAAAGTAATTGATCTCCAGGTCTGAGGCTCCCTGACTTGACACCTCTGTGCCCACTGCAGAGCTCTGACTAACCTGTTACCAGCTTTGGGGAGGGATGAAGTATAAATACCAAGGCATGGGGTGTTCCCTTATCTCCCACCTCACATTCCTAGCAGGGCTTTGAGAAGTTCAGCACTGCTGTAGTGGCTTGAAAATCTAATTGGAGTAAGGCCCTGCAGTTGCAATTACATCCAGAGCAGGCTCACCCCTCATTACCCTTTTTGACCAGGGCAGAGAAAACTCTGCTCAAAAGACATGTGTAATTGATAAAGTGAAGTGATGGTGGCGGAGCGGGGGGGAGAATTGCTATCTTGAGAGAGAAACAATTTTATTATTTCATGCCTCTACTGGGAGCCCAGTATGAAAGCAGGGGGTTGGAGGTGGGGGCAGCACTAGGAGAGGGGGTTACAAACCAGCAAACACACAGTCTAAGCTACTCCCTGAAGGATTGACAAAGCAAAGAACCAGTCTTGGGAATGTTCAGTAGATATTTACAGTTGGTAAAAACATCTGGCACTTGTGCTTGCACAGATCCAGGAAAAGGGGGAGCGAAGCAGGCTCAGGGTGGGGCACCATATGTACTGGGCTGTGGCTCATCACTATACACATTTTGTCATCTAATTCCCACCATCATCCCCTGAACCCTACGCCAAGGGTATAATTTTCCTCATCTTACAGCTGTGGCTCATAAGTGAAAAGTTGACAATAATTGGTAACATTTATTGAGAATTTAGAACTTGCAGATACTGGACTAATGCATTGTGTTATTTCATTAATCCCAACAGCAATTTTGCTCCTTTAAGTACTATTAGCTTCATCTTATAGATGAGGAAATGGAGGCACAAAGAGACTAGCCTGCCCAAGGTCCTACAGGGAGAGCAGGTGACTCAAGGTGACTTGGTATAGTACAAAGGCTCCGAGCCTCCTAAAGAGCAGAGCTTGGATGTGAACTAATAGAGCTCTCACTCTGAAACTCATGTCCTCTCACCACACTGTGCAGTCTCCTGCTCATCTGTTTTCCCATAATCTGACCCCAAGAGAGCTAACATATGTGATGGCTGGCTAACATATGTGGTTCCATCGAGTTGTGCTACAGGAGGCTGTGGGCACCTTTGCCAACCCCAAGGAACCAGAGAGCTCACCCTCCCTGTCTGCCAGCAGGAGGGCACCCAGTGCCTCTGCAGTTGTCCTTGTCTTCACTTCACGTGTCTTCCCTGAGCAGTACCAGGACACAGGAAGACTCCTAAACAGGAGGGGATTTTCTGTTAGGTTTTCAGGAAATGATCTAACACAATGAACTTGACTGGTACCTCAATAACTAGGGAATAGGGAGATTCTGGTTGCACCACTCACTTCGTGTTCTTGGATAGACTGCTTAACTTCCAAGGCTAGCCCTCTTATCTTAAAATGAGGATAACAGTCCCTATCTCTTAGATGTCCATATGGGATTAACTAAGGCCATCCCCTAGCTCTGTACCTGGAACATAGAAGGGACTCAGCAATGTTAGTCCTCCACCTCTTCCTCTCTCCATTTGTCTCCAAAATGAGACTCATTTTGTGCATGCCTCTTAAGGCTTCTGTGAGCATGAAGTGCCACAATGCTTCCTGGAAAACTGTAGGCACTCATTAAATGTTAATTTAAATCAAATATCCTAAAATGGCCAGCTTTATGCTGTCACCATGAAGCCTCATTCTGTGCACAGCAGGCTATCATGACTGGAAGGAGAGTCTGTCCATTGTGTGCCCCAGGTCTAACCCAGACCTGTGATCTGGGGTCCTGGCTGGGCTTTGCTGCCTTTGGTCACAGATGCTCTAAAAGGGCCCTGGTTCTAAGGAAAGGGAGGACTCAGCATGCACAGCAAAGCCGAAGTCATATTTTTAAGGCAAAACTAAGCACATTCCTCCCCCAAGCTAAAAACTCCTCAGTGGCTCCCTGTGGCCCTCAAGATCAAGTTCAAATCCTTGAATGTATTTTCAAGTCCTTTGCAATCTGTCCTGTGTCCATTTCCATCCTCATTTTCTATTGCTCTCTCCTTACTTCTCAACTCCAAACACTTGGTATCTCTTTCAGGTCTTCATGGGCTGGGCTCATTCCCTCATCAGACACTCCCAGAGTCCCCCCAAGTGTCCCCTTTCATGTACCCATCACATGTGCCAGACATGCTTTATTTCTGTTTATACCATCCTATATAATAAAAGGCTAATATGCAAATCAATTGAATGGTGGAACAATCGGTTGCTATGATGAGCACTGACCACCAGGGGGCAAATGCTAAACACAGGAGCTGCCCTCTGGTGGTCAGTGCACTCCCTAAGCTGGCAGTCAGATATCCCCTGAGAGCTCCCATACTGCAAGAGGGCATAGGCCAGACTGAGGGACCCCACCCCCACCCACGAGTGCACAGATTTTGTGCACAGGGCCTCTAGTAAGAACATAAGCTGTTTTAGGGCAGAAGGGTCAAGTCCATGCCTGCTTTGTTCACTGTTACATTCCCAGTGCCTAACACAGAACCCTGACCATAGTAATGATTGAGCATATAACTTTTATAAGCAAAAGAATGTTATTATTAAAGTGAGTGAGAAATACCATTTTCTCTATAAACCCCACTATCTTGATCAGTCTGGTATGTTAATGAAGATTCTGAGCAATTCTGACACCAACCCCATCTTATATCATGGGGGAAGCAAAAGGGAAAGGGACACTATAGACAACTTTTCCATAAGGCTTAGAGAACAGCTGTCTCCAGTGTCAGGGATCATGTGTTCATACATACACACACACACACACACACACACACACACACACACACTTACATGCACCCAGACAGCATCATGCCTGTATGTGAGGGTGCATGTGTCTCCATGTAATAGCATCTCTAATACAAGCATGCATCTCTGTGCATGTGTATCTATATGTATAGCCCAACGGTGTTTTTTAAGTCCCTCTTAAATGCTTCCATTTTTTTTCACAGTCTCTTCTTTCCAGCCACTACTTGGCTTTTTCCTTTCTCCCCTGTCCCCATTCATATTGCTCTCCCCTATTGTTCAGAGTAAGTCAGCTCTGTTCCTGACCACACATCCCATTCAATCTCTTTGCTGAGCAAGACAAAAACCCTGCAGGTAATCGAACCTACAGTCTTTAGAAGGTAGTTTAGTTCTCATATATTTCACTTAAGGATAATCCAGGGTCTCATCCAATCCCAACCCAGGCCACTTATCAGAGAAGCTCTTCCAAGCACATCTATCCTTTTGGTCCAAGAACCTTTTATTCCAGCCATTTAGAGGATAACATGAGAGATAACATTACCTCTTCAGAGTTACAAACCCATACATGAAATCAAGGTGGGTCCTCCTGCATCCAGCAGCCCTGTAGGCGATGCAGTTTGAGGTCTGCATGGATCTGGGCATTAGAAGAGGAAGGAAATCTATGCTGGGTGAGCACCTATGTTTGCCCAGACTAGTCCTTGATAATATATGACAGTGTCTAATTTCATCTTCACATTATTTCTAAGCTTAAGTAAAGAGGCTTAAGGTCAGAAAGGATAAGTAACTTGTCCAAAGTCCACCAAAAGAGGGGCAGAACCAGGACTTAGCCAAGCTCTGCCTGGTTCTTAGGTCCATACTCTTCTACCATACTCTTCAGAATGCCTCCTCTCAGTGTATTGAAATACACTAAAGACAACATTGTGATGAGGAATCTTCAATGCATATGAAACAAGATCAACATTGTAATGAGGGATCTTCAAGGGCTATGAAATATATAAGTCATATTTGCAGAGAGAGAGAGATAAAGAGCAGGGAGCCCTGGGGGTGTGAGCAAGAAAGAGGCCCAGGTCATAGCACGTTGGAGCTAGGCAGGATCACAGATAATTTTGTCTAATCATTTCACTCTACTCATAGGAAAACTGAGTCCAGAAAGGAACAGTGATGGGCCTATGGTCTCACAATAAACTAGTGCCATGTCAGACTAGGTCTCAGGTCCAATAACAAGTTCATTTGACTACATCCCTTGCTATTCTGCAAATAATTTACATCTTATGTTGATGCTGGCTTGAATGTAAGTCATGTGTCTTTCACAACTTGAGATCAAAATTTATCTGTCCCTGGTCAAAAGGCACAACTTCCAGTTATAAGGTAAATAAGGACTACAGATGTAATATACAACACAATGGCCATAGGTAGCACCGCTGCGTGACACATAAGAAAGGAATTGAGACGATGGATCCTAAGATTTCTCATCACAATGAAAATGTTTTTTTCTTTTTATTGTATCTATATGAGATGATGGATGTGCACTAAACCTATTGTGGTATCACTTCACAGTCTCTGTAAACAAACCATCATGCCGTATATCTTAAACATTCTATTGTGATATGTGAACTCTTTCTCAATAAAACTGGGGGAAATTTTTTAATAAAAAATAAACTTTTTTTCTACCCCAACCAGGAAAAAATTGCTGAAAGATCTCTTCCCTGGCAGCCCCCACATCTCTTGCCTCTGAGCTCCTAACTCAGGAGGCAAGCCCCACCTGAAAAATCGTATCCATTGCAGCCTTTGGACCACCCAGCAGCCTTTGGACCATCCATGGCTGATGCTGTGGATGCTAATACTTGGTCAGTGTTCTGTCTGGAGATGCAGGTACCACTCTGCTTTCCCATAGAAAAGGCTGCCCTGCCGAAGCTGGTTTGGCTCAGTGGATAGAACATCGGCCTGCGAACTGAGGGGTCCCGGCTTTGATTCCAGTCAAGGGCATGTATCTTGGTTGCGGGCACGTCCCCAATAGGGGGCGTGCAAGAGGCAGCTGATTGATGACTCTCATTGATGTTTCTAACTCTCTCTCTCCCTTCCTCTCTGTAAAAAAAACAATAAAAAATATTTTTTTAAAAAAAAAAGAAAGAAAGAAAGAAAAGGCTGCCCTGTTTCCCATCCCTGCAGTCAAATCTTTCCCTCCTGCAGGGGACAGATATAAGGCTTCTCCTGGAGAGGCTGGTGATGCGATAGAGGTTTCTACTCCTACAGGCCAACTTAGAAGCCTACCCAGACCTCTCCATCTCTGGTGCAATGCTGCTCTCCTGAAAACCCAAGGCCGAGTGCAAAAAGATCTGCCTTTGGCTCAATATGTAAAAACTCTCTAGCAATAAATTTAAGCAATTCCATTTGGGGCTCTCACCATTTCCTCCACTCAAACTGCTTTTTATTTCAAACATTCCTGAAGGAAATTGGCCAATTGCTTACTTCAACTGTCAATGCCGTTATGCTAAGCCTGGCAGCAAGACACAAATACAACCTGGGGATTTCTCTGAATGGGATTCCTCACAGATGAGATCCACTTCCACAGGGGTCCAGCCCAGAGGACCCCCCTTGGAACTCCTTGGAGCTCCCACAGAAGAGAAATAAAGGTGGCTGGGCCATGGCAGGGCTGTGGGGAATGAGGAATAAGGGGATGTAACATCAGGCTTGGCTCCCCAGATTGACAGTTACGTGCAAGGGGACCTCCAGCCACCCTGGGATAGCGTCAGCAGTCAAGGAGACCATCTGGAGGAGGCAGGAGGTGGCATTAGCGTCAGAGGAGTTGGGTATTAACAATAGAAGCTCCATTTATTGAGCACCTTTATGTATATATGCCAGGTGCTGTGCTAGACATTTTACATGCACAACTGCAATAATTCCAACTGCTTACTGTGTTCCCTGAAGCAATGTCTGGAACCTGGCAAGTACTATACAAGAGTTAGCAAATGGCATGGTTGTTAACAAGGGGCTCCCAATGAACCCCTGAAGCCAGCCCTCTCTGGCTTGGAGTGAACAAGCTGATTCTATATGTTGCTAAGTCATCCTAGTATCATAGATGGACTTGACTAGAAAGTGCTGATCATTTGAACTGTTCCCAGTTTGAATCAGAGTCCAACTGGTCAGTTGTGCGATCCCCGCTTCCTGCCCCTTATAGATGATGCTTTCCCTGCCCCTCTTTCCCTGGGAGCACATGCAGGATGGCTCAGAAACACTGAGTGTTCAGTCACCTGTGCCCATAGGGGTGCTTCCTCCACCCTCACTCAACAGCAGGAAAGGTTTCATCTGACACTTCTGACAAAAGAAAACAGGAATTTACGGTACTCTTTGCAGTCAAAGATGAGTTGTGGCGAGCAGCTCCCAATTCCAGCATTGCCATGACAACATCTGGAAGACATCCCTGGCTGAGGGCTGAGAAGCTGAGTGCCTGTCTCAGGTGAACGGAGTCAGGACAGGATTCTCTGGGCTCAGGACAGGGGGCCAGCAGGGACTCCATAAACAACAGGACTGTCCTAGGGACACTGAAGGTTACAAGCAGGTCTCCGGTGATGAGTCCCTTTTCAAATGTGTTGCTGACCAATAAATCAAATATATTTTTCTTCAAGCTACTGTGGCTTTTTCTAATAGAAAGGGTGCCAAATTTGCCACTAAAACAAACATGAGCCCTGGCCTGTGTTGCCCAGTGGGTTGGAGCATGGTCCCGTGCACCAAAGAGCCACAGGTACAATTCCAGGTCAGGGCACATACCTAGGTTGCTGGTTCGATCATCGGTTGGGTCACGTGCAGGAAGGCGGCTGATTGATGTTTCTCTCTCATATCAATGTTTCTTTCTTTCCCTCTCCCTACTCCTCTCTCTAAAAATCAATAAACATGGATGAGGATAATAAAATAAGATAAAAAAAATAAAATTTAAAAAATAGTGCATGCAATTGGGCTGAGGGGAGGGAGGTCAGGGAGGGAGGAGTAACGGCCACTCACATGACCCAGGGCTGCAAAGAGAATGCCCACCCCTTCCTTGCCCTCCTCCTACTTCTCTGTCTCCAGGCCCCCTTAGCAAACCCTATTGTACTGAATTACAAGGGGCCTCATCAAACTGCCTGTGAGTCTGAGGCCTAATCACCTATAATGTTTGTGTTACTTTTTATGCGAAGGGTCTCAGGAAAAATCTATTGCTTTTCTCCTCTGAATTGGGGTGGTATTGATTCTCATCTTTTCCTGGTCTGGTCTATATATCTGGGTTCAAGGTTGGTAGTGACCCAATTGCAAAGGACCTGGTAATCTGATCTCCTGGCTTGTAGAAGTGCTCAATAAATGAGCTGCTATTGTTAATATCAGGATCCTCAGGCACTAATGCCACCTCCTTCCTCACCCAGACAGTCTCCTGGACTACTGGTCTCCCTAGAGAGGGAGAGGTTACAGGCCAGTATATGGAACATCTCTCAGGACATCAGAACTGCCTGAAGAAAGAGCATGCTGACCTCATAGTCAGCAGTCCCCTGTCAGCGAAAAGGATCGTGCAGAAGCTGGTAACTGCCCTGGTAAAGTGGTAGCTAAAAGGCATGAACCTGGAAAGGTCCTTCCCAGCCCTGAGGTCATGATTCTGTGTCTCTTATAGACTCTCCCCTTAGGATGGGCTCCTTCTGCCAAAGTATTGTGTGTCCTTGCCACTCTAAGGATTCATTTCTTTGACAGAAAAGACTTTGCCAAATGGCAGCAGGAATCTGCTTTCTTTCTGTTTTCTGTGCATGATTCCTCCCCAGTAGCAGCAACACCTCCCCTATTCTTCTTCCTACTCAAAACAACCAGGGTTAGTCCAAGAAAGGGAGTTTTCCTTTCTAAGAAGCCTTGTTATCCTCCCAGAAATACACAAAGAGGGAGTGAGTGAACAGAAGAGGCAGGGATCCAGGTTATCTGCAGCTCTCTCTGCTCGGATTTTACTTCCTGGGAAGATCGCCAGTGGGGTCACCCTAAGCTGCCTCTAAAGAGACAATGACCCCTGAGTGGGCCGCTGCCCTGTAGCAAAGACAGATCTATTGCTTGGGAGAGAGACCTTCCTGGTAGAAGAAAGCAAGGGGATAGCCCGACTGCCAGTGACCCAGCTACCAACTCAGAATAAGAACCAGGAGTCGTTGACTGCACGCTATTGCCATGAGAAAATTAAACAATTTCAGAATTTGTGCAATTTCTCTAAAGTGGTAGGATTTGTTATCTGTCCCAAGTTCCTGATAGAAATTAGCAGTGAAAACCCTAAAATGTACAGTAAATGTCTTGCTTCCTTGTTTTAAGGAGCAGGAGGACAATGTCCCCCTTAAAGGCCAATCAAGTAGGGAGAATCCCAAGGGATTGAGTGGCAGCTTAATGACAAACATTATGGAATGAACTCCAGAGCTGAAGAGTCAGGTGCCTCCTGCACCCATTGAGAAGAATAGAGGAACTACCAATGCCTCTGATGCATCCACCAAGCCTTTCTTATTTTGAACTGATCCCTGATACACTAGAGTGGCCCTCAGGTACCATGTCCGTACTATGTGATTCCATCCTCTGGCAATAAAGGATTGGACACATGACCAAGATAGAGATGGACCAATCCATTTTCCACTCAAAAATTTGAACTGAGGGACAGAGCTGAGAGTTGAGAGCTAATGGCAGTGCTCTTGGGCCTACCAGAGGCAATAACCCCTGGAAACTTGTTAGAAATGCAAATTATTGCTGTGGGGCCAGCAAGTCCACCAGGTGGTTTGATGCTCACTAAAGTTTAGAGGGAAGGAAGTCCATGAGCTCCTCCAGCTAAGTTTCTTCCTCAACTACACTGTTCGATGATTCTTCAGATTCTGAGAAACACATGAATATATTTCCAATAAATCAAATATATTTTTCCTTAAGCTACTACAAGTTAGTTTCTATTACTTGCAACCAAGAGAACTTAACTAATACAACTGGTGGAATAATGGAAGCAGGCACTCTCCCAGTCATCACTGCCATCTCCCAGGGCAGGCTCACAAAAGAAGATATGTCATTTCCACCCACCTCCTGCTACTCCAGTAGGAATCAACCTAACCCCTCCTCCTAACCCCTTTTCACCCTCAGGTCTTTGGATTTCGCTTTTATTAACTTGCTTTTTCAATTCACATTTTCCCCTGACCCCTTGCCGTCTCAACCTGATATCTTACATGTTACTATAACTCCTTGATTTCCTCCCATTTAGGCAATGCTTTCAAAGCTCCTCCCAGATTACCTCTCTTCTCCAAAACAAAGGAATGCCCCACTTTTCCCAAGAATGAATTTCTCCACCATTTCCTTTAGGGAATGAGGAGCTTCTCACTCCATAAAGGTAGTCCCCAGGGTCACATAATTAACAAGGGACACATTCAGGTACCAAAGCAGGTCTACCTAACTGCAAAACTCACGTTCATTCCATAATATCTGTTTTTCATCTTCAAACAAGCTCCGTAATCTTTCTTCCCTGAGTGAGGAGCAGTGACTAAGCTGAGGGCCTCCTCCCCTCTCCTTCAACCTGAAGATTGGGCTTGGCAAGGCAAAAGATTCTGTCGTACATTTTTCTACCTTCTGTGTGTGTGTGTGTGTGTGTGTGTGTCCATGTGTGTATGTGTATTAACAAGTTCAGCTCCAAACAGCTGTTTGTAAGATCATTTGTCTGCAAGTCCAAAAAAACTCATAAAGATTAAGCTCAGAATCCTCAGGTAATTTTCTACCAAATACGAGAATTAGCTGATGCTTTGCATAATCTTCTGTTTTGCTCTGATATGTGTTATTTTTCAAATATATCCCTATTTTCCCACTTTTGGAAATCTGTTGAGGCAGGCAAACCATCTGTTCAAGATTGCTACAGGAGAAGTCCTTAGCAGGTATAGTATCAACATCACTTTGACCTCGTGTAGATGTGAGGCGCCTTGAGCCTATGGAATCGCTCATGACTCACAATAGCAGTGGCACTGTTGCCTGTTGAAGTGGAGTTCTTGGAGTGCCGTGAAGAAATGAATTTCCTGAAGCCCCCACGGGAGGATGAGGTCTCATGAAAAACTTTATTGACCATGTAAAATTAAGGGGGGGTCCCCTCCAAGGTCCCATCTCTGTCTGTCTCGCCATGGAAACAGTCCAATCTTGTTTTCAGCAAGAATAAAGGCCAGAATAAAGGTCATTGTCCATAGTTTCCGCTCCATATTAAAGTCTAGTCCGGCATCCTGCATATGGAGTTTGTATGGCCATGATTCATGACCCATGTGGCTGCTTAAGGCCACATGGCTATGGAGGGAGAATAGGCGAGTACCCAGGCAAGTGCAGGTCACAGAGAGAAGAAAGCAAGAGGAAACAAGAAGAGAATGGAGAGCAAGAGCAAACAAGAGCAAGAGAAAGGGAACTCTTTGGTGATATTAACCAGGAGCTTCTTCAAACTAACCAATTAACTTTCCAAGATTTTGCATGCTTCTGATGGAGTTCATCCCCTAAATCCATTGTTCCCAGGCTAGACTGATAGGCAAGCACCTCCCCTATGCCACCCTGACTTCTCTGCGCATGTGGCATATCTCCCACTTTGTTTGATTCCCTCCCCCTGTGATCTGCAGGGAAAAGACAGGTGGTCCTCTGGGGAGCATGAGGCCGTAGCTTCCTGGTGAACCTGCCCAGATGACCATGTTTATAATGTCTGGCCTCCCTTTTGCTCTCTTACTATAATTAAATTAATAAACTAGCTAATTATTATGATAATAGCACTTACAACATGGCCAACTTCTCAAACAAACCCCTTGGCTTCTCCTAAACTCACGTTAGGCTAATGAGCCTCCAGATTTGCTGCTCCTCTCTAGTCATAAACTCAAAGTGTTTCTACTTTTTTTATTTTTGTCAATTGCTTCTCATCATATTTTACTGATTATTATCAATGGCGTGGGCACAGCATTTTACATGTTACCTGATTCACTCTTGATTCTTTGCGGTCTTGCCACTGTCAGAAAAACGTATCTCATTTTCACTTGCAGCATTCATTTTCTCACCGTTTTCAGTTTTTGATATTATTATTCCACTTTGGTTTCCATCGTAACCATATGTCTCTTCTCAGCAGCATTTTCAATGCGCTCACTCACTGCTACTTATTGGTCATGATGATAGCACTGTTTATAAAATACTTTCAGTCTAAACACAAACACGGCAAAACTGCCCTCTCAGATCAGGTGACAACCATTGTCACCATCTGTTGGTGGCAGGAAGAGTTGAAGTGCTTTTGAGGTGGAACAGGGTGAGTAAATTTTATTTGTAAATAAAGTTTTATTGGAACACAACCATGTATATTTGTCATTTCCTATGTCAGCTTTCAAGCTACAATGGCAGAATTAAATAGGTGGGACAGAAATCGTATGGTCCCAAAGACTAATGTATTTATAATTTGGACCTTTACAGAAAATGTTTGCCAACCTCTGCTCTGGAGCATTTATGGAAATTAACAAATTTAAAGTTTGCAAGGAGAGAAATACACAGTTTAAGACCATGTAGATGACCTTCGTAAAGCTCATTAGCATGGGAGCCTTTTAGAGAACTCATTCTAAGCAAAAAAGGAACCAAACTCAAGTAGCCTAACACAATCAGAAACTTTTAGTCAATGCATAGAATAAATTTTTTCATTACTAGATAGTGGCTGTAACTCCAACCCCACCTTAGCTCATTTCTGTGGTTGGGTGTGTATCTGAATCTCAGAGGGAAGAGGGCTATCTTCATCAACTATAGTCTAAATAATGTTACATAACGAACCACCTCAGAACTCAGTGACTCATTGCCATAGCATTAATCCTCACTCTAGCACCTGCAAGTCAACTAGGAAGTCTCTGCCTCATCCCCAGGACTGCTGGGTCTGGCTCTGTCCCCCATGTCTCATTCTTCTGGGGCAGTGGTCTTTTGAGGAGGACACATTCTCCTCCTGGCTAGGGAAAAAGCCCAACCTGGCAAGTTCTACTGCACAAGCACATTTCAAGTCTTTTCTTGTTTTACATCCACTAATGTCCACCCCATTAGCCAAAGCAAATCACATGGCCAAGACCAACATTAACTGTTGGGAAATATACTCCTTAAAGTTTTGGAGGAGGGAAGTAAATAATTGCTGACATTACCATACCTAAATAAAGTCTGGAAAGACAGTGTCATCAAATTCTATATAGTTTTGGAAATGTCTCCAAGATAGTACAGCACAAAGGAGAGAAAGGCTTTCTCTTTTTCTCTCCACCTTTGCCACAGACCACCATTCAGCTGTGATCCTCAGAATTTGTCTTTTGAGAGATGACAACAATAACAGAGTCCACTGAGACCACAGTAAGATCTGGTGGACACTTCTGGGCCTGGCAGACCAGCAGCAGAACTTGTTTACCCAGGAGTACAGAACAGCCATGGTATCTGCAGGGCTGGCCAAGCTCAGTGGAGCAGCAGCACCCCTAGAGGAGAGCATGGTACTCAGTAAAAACAGCAACACACTCATTCTGAAAAGCCAGAGACTCACCTGGGAACTCTCAGGAAACCATAAGATTTTTCCCAGGGGCTAAAGTTGGGACACGAGGCTGTGAAATTTGAGCCACCTCATGGATATGGACAGACTTTTGAATCCTAAAGAAATTTAGATTGTTCAAAAGGAAATCACACTCTGAATCCCAGGCCTCTCAAAACAGAGAACAGATTCTCTTAAATACACACACATACACCCCACACTCTTACCCTTTAGAGATAAATAGGAACATTAGCTTCTCATGGCAATTCTTTCCTTCCTTCATGGACTTCTTACACATCAATTCCTACTTAGTCTAGTCTAGACAGGCTGGTGAACTGTAACTAATCCTGAGCCCGGGGGCTGAGCAGCCTCAATTCTGTAGTCTCCAGAGAAGTGCATTGAAATGCCTCTTTGTGGGGGAAGTTCCTCTATGCTCTCCATCTGTCCAGACCCAACAGCCCCTGTAGCTTGTGATCATTAAGCAGTAAGTGCAGTCTTAATGGTGGCTAATGGCAGGCTTAAGTACTTAGTTACTCAAAGGAAAGCCTAGGTTGGCTCACTTACATGTATTGAGTGGTCCTGCAGACCCATGGAACTGCTCCTCCTAATTAGAAGATTGACTAAATGTTGAATTGGATCCCAGAAAATGGCTGGGGAGCTGAAGAAAGCCATTCCAAGGCCTTCTGTTAGGGCCCTTCTGTGAGCATAGCCTCTGTTGTTATTCTACTGGGCCTCCACCTGCACAGACAACCCTATAGGAGTTGAATAATTAAACTGTTATTAGTAGTTAATAGTAAGGCAGCCAGGACAGCCTTAAATTTCACTTCTGCTCCACCTTGATCACCATCCCCATGACAACACACTGGAGTTCATGCTTACCAGTGACTACCCTTGCCTCAGAAATTCATTCTGCTCATGGTCACTTGCCTTCCAGCTCTCTCCCACCAATTTCCCACCCCCCCTTCCTTCTCTTCAACATTCTTTATCTCAGGAATGCCTGCACATTTCTCCCAAGTATTTAACCACAAGCCATGAGGTCATTCTAAATGCCTTTTTCTCCCATGATCCCCTATATTAATCCATCACCAAGTACTACTGATTATTCCTCCAAAATGTTTCTTAAATATGCCCACTCCTCTCCACATTTCTTGTCAAACTTCCCATCTTGTCTTGTTTGGACTACTTCAGTGGATCCCAATGGCAGGGACTTCATTGTATCTATCTTTGTATCTCAAATATTGTACCTGAGTCTGACACAAGAGAAGAACTCAGAAAATGCTTATTGAATGAATGAGTGAGTGAATGAATGAGCCAAAACATATTCATGAGTAACTGTTCAATTGTTCTCAGTTTATCTCCTCTTCCCCATACTGGCTATATGCACTTGGACTAGTTATTACTCTGAGCCTGTTCCTGGACCTATTAAACAAAGATAATCCAATCATAGTTGGGTTGCTTTAAAAATGAAAGAAAATAATAGTAAAGAAATTGTGTTCTGGTACAAATAATCTGAGAAATAGTGACCTGTGCCAAGGAGGATTTTTCTTCTCCAGTAAGAAGCTTAGAAGAGGCTGTTGCTAGTATTAGCACAGAAGCTCAGGGACATCTACTGGTAAGCCAATAATTCCATGATATTATTAACCTTTTTCTTATGATTAACTTGTAGTAACAAATGGTGGTTGTTCCTTCAACATCAGCCCAATAAAAAGAAGGAGAAATACCAAGGGCATAGAGTAAAAAGTGCGCATGCCAATTGAGTTGGCCCCTCCACACACTTCCAATTTAGTTTAAAAGTAAAACTTTGGACCAAACATCAAACATCTGCTTGAATGGCTGTATCAATCAGGGTTCTTGGTTGCAAACATTGGAAACATCTCTGGCTATATTAATAGTTTTAAAGGGATTTCTTGGAGTGATATTGAAGGCTGTCAAAATTACTAAGAGACTAGAAGCCAGGGTTAGAAAATAAGCCAAAACCAAAGGCTCCCCCAAGGGCCAGACACAGGAAATGATCTGGCCAGTATATCTATCACAGTAGGAC
Source organism: Pipistrellus kuhlii (assembly GCF_014108245.1). Taxonomy (NCBI): domain Eukaryota; kingdom Metazoa; phylum Chordata; class Mammalia; order Chiroptera; family Vespertilionidae; genus Pipistrellus; species Pipistrellus kuhlii. Next base: position 174,899,849 of record NW_023425515.1, on the reverse strand, counting down.
ACTACTGACACTAGCCACTAGAAACTCCATGATTGCTACAAATTAATTCCTAACCATGGTTTTTTTGTGTGTGTTTTTGTTTTTAATTTTTACATAATTTGCTCCAGAGTCAAAATCCTGGTCAGAACAACCAATTAGCCAAACTCTGTGTATCAGTAAATGTCTTGGCAGGAATTAGGTAATTTAAGAGAATAATAAAGAAATTGTTTACAGTGGAGAGAGGAGGGTAGAAGGAAACCAATGGAATGGTTCATCATTCTGGGGTTTATAATAGTAAGGTGTCATAAAAGGTCTGAAGAGATGAGAGAAGGCAGTGGTTATTGAAACCCAGAAGAAAGTATCTTGTAGAGAAGGAGAGGCATCTGTAGATGCTGTGATCCTTAGGAAAGAGACACTGTCAATCAACCCAAGGTGATCCAGCAGAGAGGGATAAGGGAAAATAAATAACTCTTCTCTCTAATCTCTTGCAACACTCCCCCATTGACCATATTCAACTGGAACTCAGTCCATTGATATGACAGGTCAGCCTCTGGGAACATAGAGCAGAGTAAATAAGAGTGGCAAAGAACTTGAAGAAGCAAACATAAGATATCTAGCATACACCACCCTTTTTATGCCTTAGCATCCATTGTTTGCCATTCTCTTTTTCTGGAAACAATTTATGTCATTCTGCCTCTCTATCATTGCAGGGTGATGTCAATTCAGTCAAACTATCTACTGGAACCCAAAAATTTAGCCATCACCAATGTTCTTCATATGAGGTAATAGAAGAAGAGAAGGAAAAAAGGAGAGTAAACATCATAAAACTTAGTTACTACTGTCCACAATTTTATAGCAGAACTCAAGGTCTAAGTGGCTAATCATGGTGGCCCTCTTCCATTACCCAATCCATGCTCCCTTTGGCCTTTAAGAATACCTTCCCCGGATGAGGTTTATTGCCTGGTGGAATGACCCAACCCTTCTTTCCTATAATATCTGAGTTCTTGATGGGCTTGTCTTGATTGAGTTGCCACAGTTTTCCATGTGACAAGCCAATCAAATAGTCTTTGTCCACTGGACTACTGGGGAAAAAAGTACTAAGAAAGTATCCTGGTGACCCTGGGGTTCCAAACAGTGCTCTTTCTTGCCCCCATTGTGTGGCAACAAGCCAATTTCTTCTGAGTACCATGATCAACCACCCTGGCCAGTATAGTCATGACCTCTTTAGCCTGTTAATTCAGCAGCACAAGAATCACAGACTAACCAAGGAACTCTCTCAGCGTCTACTCTCCAGTGTAGCCCAAGGTCAAAGAAAAAGGTAAAATAGTGAAAGACTTAGTTTCACCTTTATTCTGGTGCCCAGATCCATGTGTTCTGGCACAGGAGAAGTGCTAGATATTGGCTACTGGTTTAATGTATATAATGTACCCTATAGAATCCTATCTTGACTTTACAGATGCTGTCTCCAGGTTGATGCTGTAACAGCATTCAGCAGGCCTCTCCACCACATGATCAAAGCCAACTGCTTCTGAAGGATGGATCACACGGTAAGACCAGTGAATTCCAGGAACTTGAGTCTGTTGTCTTACTTCTTGGCCTTAAAAAGTCTCCCCTCACTTTAGGCATCATTGTATAAGATACCATGGGAGAGCCTTGCTTTGCCCAAGTATTAGAAAATGTATTGGCAAAGGGCACCAGAATTGCTGGAAGTCACAAGGTTTATCACCTGCCCCATCTCCCTGAAGCAGCTGGCCTACTAGAAGATGAAACAGCTTGATAAAAGTTCAGGGTGGCCATCTCTACTTGTGGATTATTATGGAAATCACACCTTGTGTATGATTGGTTGACACCACCCTCTGGCCTCAACAGTGCTGGGATTGCATTATTCCTACTGAAATCACAGTCCCAGTTCCATCTCCTGATTACTGATTAATCACTATAGAACACTTTAAGGATTCTGGTGTCCATTGTTGATGTATTTAATACCTTGGAGAAAGGATTGTGCTTTGGGCCCTCCCAGGTCATGAGGCTGGGCAGGTGAGTGAGCAGGTTGCACATCAATGATCTATTCCTCCATTCCCATCCTTCTGCACCTTCAGACATCTTTCTCTACAGCAGTAATTCTCAACCCACAACATGCAAGAGTAGTGATGCTGGCCATTTGTATAAGCCAAAAAGAAGCCAGAAAGTTCTGCCTTTAAGTGAAAAGATGAACGTTCTCAACTTAATATGGAAAAAGAAATGCCCAGTGAGGTAGCTTAAGATCTTCAGTAAGAACAAATCTTTTGTCTGTGAAATCAGATAAGCTATTTTGAGGGAGACAGTCATATAACTTTTATTACAGTTTATTTTTATAATTATTCTATTTATTATTAGTTATTGCTGTTCATCTCTCATTGTAACTAATTCTATCTAATGAAGGGGGAATATGCTAATTGACCCTCACACAGTCTCAAAGATGTTGGTGTCCACAGCCAATAAGGAGGGAATATGCTAATTGACTTCCCCACCCTCAAAGATGGCAGCACCCACAGCCACAAGATGGCAGTGCCCCATCCACTCAGCCCTGTTGGAGTAGCAGGTGCACGGCAAGGTGGACCAGGCCACTCTATGTGCCTGCCTCCAAAGTCCCCTAGTCCCCTCAACCTTCCAGCTGCCCAGAATGATCCCAAGATACAATCACCTTCCCCTGATTGCCGGGTTGCCTCCCACCCCTGAGGACTCCCAGACTGTGGGAGGGGGCAAGCCAGGCTTAGGGATACCCCCTCTAGTGCATGAATTTTCATGCACTTGGCCTCCAGTTCTATATAATAAAGAGGTAATATGCAAACTGACCATCACACCCTCACATAAGATGGCCACCCCAAGATGGCCAGCAGAGGAGGGCAGTTGGGTATGACCAGGCCGGCAGGGGAGGGCAGTTGGAGGCAACAAGGCCTGCAGGGGAGGGCAGTTGGAGGTGACCAGGCTGGCAGGGGAGGGTTGTTAGGGGTGATCAGGCCAGCAGGGGGGTGCAGTTGGCGGCAATCTGGCCAGCATGGGAGCAGTTAGATGTCAATTAGGCTGGCAGGGGGGTGGTTAGGAGGTGATCAGGCTGGCAGACAGAAGTGGTTAGGGGCAATCAGGCAATCAGACAACCAGGCAGGTAAGCAGTTGGAAGCCAACAGTCCCGGATTATGGGAGGGATGTCTGACTGCCGGTTTAGCCCAGATTTCTGTGAGGCTAAACCTGCAGTCAAACATGCCCTGAGGGGTCCCTGATTGGAGAGGGTTCAGGCTGAGCTGAGGGACATCCCCTTCCCCCCGCCCCCCCACCCCCCCCAGTGCACAAATTTTATGCACTGGGTCTCTAGTTTATAAATAAACTATCATAGGTACGTATGTTCAGAAAAGGGTATAGTATATGAAAGATTCTGTACTTTCCATGGTGTCAGGCAGCCACTTGGGGTTTTGGAATATATCACCTGTGGATAAGGAAGGACTACTATACTGTAAAATTTTTAAATGTCAAATATTCTCTGCAATGGTATATTTTAATCAAGGCTAAATTGTTTGTCTCAGTGTCATGTTGATGCAACCCAAATTTTACACAGACTGGATTAAAAAACAGCAGCTGCAATCTCAGAACTAAGGAAGAAAGATAGCGCCTGAACCCATATGTCCAGGGAGAGCTCACACAATGCTCATCTCCCTGAAGCAATTCCAGACTATCAGCACCACTAGTTCCGTTGACTGAAGCACAAATGTGCACACATGTGCATGTGAGTCTTACTATGTCCAACTTCAGCTGAAGGAGTAGTCCAGGCTCTGACACAAGCCCAAACACCATCAACTCCCCTGAGAACTAGGCTCCATTTCATTTTCCCTGTATTCTTGGCAAAGCCAGAGTTATGAAACCAAAGACAGTGCTTTCACACTCCAGGGGGCCCCTTAACAACAGTTTACTGGGACCATTAACCAGTCCTCAAGGCTACCATGAAGAACAACCTTGATGACATATACATCATTCTCAACATACAGTCACCGCTGTCACACCTGTACATTCTCAGGGACATCCTTCATATAGCATACCACAAGCAATGCTGCACACATGCTTACACACAGGCATGGACATATGTATCTTTCCTTAAAATAGAATTGTGCTATAGAAAAGAAAAGAGAAAAAAAAAACTTTAAGCTATCTTCTTAAAAAGCCCAGAGGCCCTGCGTGGGAGGCAGGTCAGGGGCTTGGTGAGAGGAGGACTCTTGAAACAAGACGTAAATGAAGTGGAGGGAGGCAGGCTTACCCTAAAGTTGTTTTATGCCTCACAATGGCTATTGGCATCTCAGAAGGTAGAAAATGGAGAAGCAAGCATCTTCCACTGTTCACTTATGGCTGCCTGGGAGTGAGTTCCTCAGAAGAGAGAGGGAAAGGTGGGGGAGTCATCTGTCCTCACAGATGGACCAGAAAGGATCTCTCTATAATGAAGACACCCCCCATGCTAGAGACACCAGATCTGAATGCAACTGCACTGATTAGATATGGAACCTTGGGCAAACTACCTCACCTCTCTGAGCTCAGTTTCCTAGGTTCATAAATTGAGTTACTATGAGAGTTCAATGATATAATCTATAGGTTCTATAGATAGGAAGTGCCTGGCATAGAATAGACATTTGAAAAATGCTATTTCACTTTTCTTCCCTCTTCCCATGGAGGGAAAGAAAGGAATATGAAACCCCTTCTCCAGAGAACATTGAGCCTTACTTCCCACACTCAGTCACCATCCTCCTGAACAGTATTTCAAAATTTTCTTTCTAGCCTGGCCGGTGTTGCTCAGTGGTTGAGCATTTACCTATGGACCAGGAGGTCATGGTTTGATGCCCAATCAGGGCACGTGCCCGGGTTGCGGCTTGTTTCCCAATGCAGGGTGTGCAGCAGGCACCAGTCAATCATTCTCTCTCATCATTGATGTTTCTCTCTCTTTCTCTCTCCTTCTCTCTTCCTCTTTGAAATCAATAAAAATATTTTTTAAAAGAAAGAAAATTTCATTTCTATTCCTGGGATTTGGGATCCGCTTTGCCCTTGGTATTTTGGGTCTCTGTCTAGGTTTTGGTTCCACCACTGGGGTTTTCTTTTCTGTCTGCTTCTCCTCTTTGAGCCCCTTCTGCTGATCCTACTTCCTGACCAAATCTATTCTGCCCTTTTCCCATTTGTTTCTCCTCTCCTTCCCTCCCTCCCTTCGTTCCTTCCCTCTTGTCTATGACAGCTATGGAGAAGCTGAAACTTGTCCAGTACTGTGCTAGGCATACAGCCTAGACAAGAAACAAGCCAGAAACAAGACAAATGTGGTCCCTGATCCCAAGGGCTTTCAGTCAGGTAGGAGAGACAGACAATGAACAAATATATAACAGGATGTTAAAATGGAAGCGTTAGCCAGGGCACCAAGAGACAATAGCTCTCATATTTCAAAGCTGCTAGACAGTATGCAGAATTTACAAAGAAGGTTGTCAAAACCAGTTTCGTATCAAGTCAAAAGTTGGACTCAGGGAAAATATTTAGCAAAGAGCTTCTTAGGATGAGCTATGCTGTAAATCCCACCTCTCCTGGGAAAGGGGGAATCAAGGGTTACGCTGATCACTACTACTATTCACTGATTTTCTACTCTGAGCACCAGAGATATTGCTCCCTATACACCTCCCTTGAAATTACAGATGGCCATGTACTTAGCTTTGGCCAGTGAATGTCATGGTGATGCACAGCCTTCTAGCCCCCTTTTCCTTCATCCTGGCAACTGTAGAAGCATTTTTCTTATTATTTTATTTTACTGAAGTTATTCAACCCATCAATGTTGATGATAAGTGCTGAAAAAGATATCTACAATATCTGAATGAATATCTAGCACTGAGTTAAAGTAAAAAGTATTTTCTCACATGAAGCAAAAGTTAAGTTCACTAAAAATAACTTCTCATGCAACATTTTTTAATTGTGGTAAAATATACAGAATATAAAATGTACCATTTTAACTATTTGTAAGTGTACAGTTTGGTTGCATTAAGTACATCCACACAGATGTGCAACTATCACCTCCATCCATCTCCATACATGCTTTGTAGAAGCAAATTTGATACAGACATGCTATAGATCAAAGCAGTCAGCACTCAGAGGACAACTGCGCATAAGGGTTTTCTGAATCTATAGGAAACTAAGAGCCAGAATTGAACTTGAGTGGTATTAAGCCAATTTTGTTGAATGCTGTTACCTCAGCATAACCTAGCCTAGCCTGATTAGTGCGCAATGCTCTCTCCTACCCCCGGGGTGACAAGAGAGTGACTTTGAGAGACCACTTGGAGAACTTAAATGGGATCCCTGGAGTGTTACTTGAGAAATCCAAATGTCAAGAGGCTGGCCAAAGCAGCCTGTAGAGCAGCGGAGAGGGCGACAGTTTGGGGAATAACTTACTTCCAGAATTTGCCAGAGCAGTGAGGTTTAGCAAGAGGTTTAACCAGAATCTTACATGTCAAGTACTAGTATAAGAGCGAGCCAGTGAGGAGATCACCTTACATCCCATCAAAGAGAGAAAGTAGAAGTGCTTGTGGGCTCCCAGGACAAAGCAAACAGCCAAAATAGAGATGTATGTGTTCTAGACCAAGGGCCACCGGTGAACAATCTGCAGAGATTAGGTGGGCATCTTTGAAGCCCCACAAAAGCACCCACAAGGAAGAGTTCACGTTTAACACCTGCTAAGTCAGAGGAGTGTTGAAGCTGATCATCTGTGCCCTCCAGCACAGCCAAAAATGAACCTGGCGGGGCGGGTGGCGGAGGGGGAGGAGGGGGTGGCAGGGGGGGGGGGCGGGTTGAAGGATTTAGAAAAGACAGAAAAGAAAATAAAAGCTGGGTCTTGGTGGGACACTGCTTCTCTGATGGAGAGACAGCGACAGTGCCCACAAACCAAGTCTTTACTTTACAGCCAAATTCCACAAGGTAAAGTAAAGGAGTGGTCAAGATGTTAATAATGGTCCAATCTACTCAATTACATGCACCTGAACTCTAACAAGCCCACATTACTCAGATACGTGGGTCCATGTATTCGGACCATAGGTTCAAGCTTACAACTATAGCCTCTGGCTGTAATTGTGCTGGGAGGGCTTTGTCCTCCAAGCTGGGACTTGCACATGACTTGGCCCTGAGAGATTGTGCCCTCTCATTAGTGCAAGGCTTAAACCTATCTAAACACTGTAGCTGCTCTCCACACTCATCATCATGTAAACCATCAAGTGAAGCCTTCCGTGCTCCCCTTACCTCTTCTATCAAGCCCTCATCCCATCCTAGAGGCATCATAAGCACAGCTCACAAGATAGGTAATGGAGTAGAAATATTAGTGAAGAAAATATTAGTGAGAAAACCAAAATATACATTTTCCTTCCCCAACAGCTTCCAGCCTGCAGCAACCTCAGTGGAGGAGGGAGGAGGCCTCACCTGTAAGGTGAAATTACAGGGCTGCATATTTTAATTACAGAGTTTGAAATATAGTTGAAACTTCAAGAATACATAAGACTTTTTGTTACCCACTAACAATTATGGATGTCCAGGGTGCAGCTGGCAGGAGAGCTAGCCCCACAGACTGGATTTAAACTGGGACAACGGGAGACAAAAATAAAGTTGCTTTATGATTACATCTCGCAAGTCATGCTTATTCAACATCATGATCCAAATAAATCTACAAATATTTTTCCAAACTCAGCAAAGTTGGATAGAAGATTTGACAGGAGTGTTATGGCTAAAGAAACTACTTGTGAGTAAAAATAGGAATTGGTTGGCCATGTACACAGAACAAGAAGAGAACCATTGGGGAGTGCCTGCTAGTCCTGAGCATTTAGGTCTAGATCCTTCAGTTTCCGGTGACATATTTGCAGCAAATGTAGAGGCTGATTCTTTAGAATGTCTTAGCTTCCCACTATTCAGATATCAATTTGTATAAATAAATCCTATTATTCTAATTCCACTTGTACCAGAGGTGGTAGAAAATGGTTGATTGGCTTTCTGCATCCATTCCCAGCTCCTTTCACTAGGCATTCCTGTACTGCAAAGGCTGAAGATATTTTTTAACCTACATTTCCCTTGAAGATTGGGATCTGAGTGAGAAATTGGTTTTACCAATCAGATGCACTTAGGTGAGATATTTGCAGATAAAAGTGAAGCAGACACCATTTTCTTGCTGATGAGCAAGGGGGTAAAGACACCAATAGGACTCTGTTTTAGTGTCCGAAGGAGTGGTACTAGCAGCAGCAGATTTTTAAGTCCTGGGTCACAGAACTGTGTATTTTTTTTAATAGTTTTATTATGTTCTTATTGATTTTTAGAAAGAGAACAGGAGAGGTAGAGAGCAGAAACATCAGTGATGAGAGAGAATCATTGATCAGCTGCCTCCTGCACACCCCCTATTGAGCCTGCAATCCAGGCAAGTGCCCTGACCAGGAATTGAACTGTGACCTCCTGGTTCTTGGTTTCATGCTCAACCACAGTTTCAGGATCAAGCCCCGAAGCCTCCACAGTCCAGATATGTCCAAGGCAGCCACTCTCCTGATGAATCCTGGTGAAAGTCATTCCTAGAGCCCCAGCTTAGAGCTTTTCCGATCCTTCCAAGAATTTTGGAAGCACCTAATTCCTTGTAATAAATCTCTTTCTTCTTAAAATACCCTGAGTTTCATTGAACCTTGACCGATGCTTGAAAGTATATTCTGATTATTATCTAACTTATCATTTGGCATGGTCACAAAAAAAGAATGGTCAGAACACATGAGCAATCATGCCCCTGAGTATTTCTCAATAAAGTCCGATATCATACATCAGACTCTTAGGAAGTTCACTGACATTAGTCAGTATCACTGAGTTTGAGTAGTTCTGGATCATGGACTGAGCTGTGTTTCTATGCAAGGTATTTCTATGCAAAAGGAGGGTCACAGTTGTAAGTAAAACACTGACTTTATTCTTGTATTATTATTTATTAATGATTTAAATGATATATATTCCATACAAACACTGTACCCTATTTTTGCCCCACCCTGTATGTAATGTTTGGCCTAAGTCTGGACCTGAGTGAAGTCACCAAGGAATATGCCACTTTGAAGGCCTTGGGAGAACAGGACACTTAGTTTTCTCTGATGGCACTTCAACTTTGTACACACCTCAACATCCAAATACCCCACTAGTCCTTGGTTCCTTCCATGTCTCCTAACCACCCATTTCTGGGAAGACCAGTCCTATCAGGCTTTGTAGCAGATCTGGATACCCAACGGTGCTCTCCATCCCCTGCCCTCCTCTGCCTGCTACCTCTTCCCCCTCCTATGACAAAATCACCACACAGCACTATGCTCCAGTTAGTGGCTCATCAGGAAACCCTGTCATGTGAACTGGAAAAGCCCGGTTTTGAGGCATTTTCCACCCAAGCATAACACACTCAAAAAACAAGGCCGGTTGCAGGGAGTCATGCATCAAAGTCGGTGAGTTGGCAGAGATCCCTTAACAATTTTCTCTTAACTCTTTCTTTACTGTCTTCCATATGAGGTCCCTGGACAGTAGATGATCTTAAAGACAGAAACTGTGCTATTTGGCCTTCTAGTCCCACCATCCAGCTCTGGACCATTCAGAGAGTACATGCTTAGTGATGATTTGTTGAGTGAGTGAGTGAGTGAGTGAGTGAGTGAATGACATTTCTATTTTCTTGCCTTTTTTCTTCCCACTCTCCTCGTGCATTTTCATATCAGCCATCCAGGATAGCTTTCATTTCATGCTCTCTCTTACCCTTTGCCTTTGCATATACTATACTCCACACACATCCACCTTCAAGTCACACTTAGACCTCCATTTCTTTCTGGATCCTTAGACTAATTTCTCCCACTAGAAATTTCCATACTCCTTGTACTCCCTCATCTCAGTATTCATCACCCCAGAGTGTAACTACTTATCCATGTGCCTGTCATACCCACTATATGTTACCATATAAGAAGGCAGTGAACCACACACTCTGTAAATATGTGTTGAATGGATAATAAATTTCTATTTCAAATGCATGCTTTAAGAGTTAGGCCATTTCCCCCAAGAACTCTCAGTCAAATTCTCTACCCACAGAGCATGTAAGGGGAACTACAGTCTACATTTCTGCCCTGTCCCTGACCTGCCACCAAGTTTGTCATGTTTAACTCACCCACCGGGTAGCACTGGTCTCTTGGAGGTTGATATTTGTGTTATCATTTATGCTGTGATTACTACAACAGTTTGCTTTTGCTCTTTCTCTATTCTCTTTTATTGTGTCATTTTTAGCCTCTTTTATTCACTTTTATTAGGTTTCCTCCTGTTTTCTTTATTACTATTTAAAGAAAATTCCTATTTAAAGGAAGGTATAGCTCAAAGCAGTAGATTTATCCTAAACTAGCAACATCAAATGTTGCTGCTCATCTCCTCCCAACCCTCTCCACCAGCTAGCACCACAGAGCCATATTTGTGTCCAAAGGAGACCCTCCTGTTCAGTCCTGGGGAAGTTCCCAGAATGTAATAATAAGATAGTGAAAAGGACTGGGCAACATGGCTCAGTGGTTGAGCATCAACCTATGAACCAGGAGGTCACATTTTGATTCCAGGTCAGGGCACAGGCTCGGGTTACAGGCTCTATCTCCAGTAGGTGGGCATGCAGAAAGTAGCCAATCAATGATTCTCTCGCATCATTGAAATGCCTGTCTCTCTCTCTTCTTTTCCCTTCCTCTCTGAAATCAAGGACAATATATATATTTTTTAAGATACTGAAAAGTTTCTCTCCACAAGTCAGGATATCTGATCACAAGAGAGCAAAAGGCCAGGATTCTCTGTCCCAAGAAAGTGAATAATCTAGCCTCTAAAAACAAGCCTAATGCCTGTGCCTCCCTCTGTGTTTCCCCAAAGCCACACTCAGGAGCCTGCATCTCTGTTAGAAAATCTCTAAAACATAGGTAAATTATCAAAGAATAAATCAATGAGTAAATGACTAAGAAGATGGATGGATGGATGGATGGATGGATGGTAGGCAGATGCGATAATCAACAATAAATAAGTGAATGATTAATGAGCAAATAAATAGATGAAAAGACAAATGGATGGATGGGCAAACAGTGGATGAATGAATGAAGGAATGAATGAATGAATCAGAAAGTGAATAAGTGAATTAGTAGAAGAGTGATTGAATGAGTGAATAGATGAGTGGACAAAAAAATGAGTGGATAATAAATGAGTTTGACTGAGCCCTTTAATTCAGATATAAACTAGACATGAGTTCCTAGAAGGAACCATAAACCAGACAGTTCGAGAAAATGGAACTAGATACTAAAAATACAATAAAGAAATTAAGCCCAGCCAGTGTGGCTCAGTGGTTGAATGTTGATCTAGGAGATCACAGTTCAATTCCAGTTCAGGATACATGTCGAGGTTGTGGGCTTGACTCCTAATAGGGGATGTGCAGAAGGCAGCCAATCAATGATTCTCTCTCATCACTGATGTTTCTATCCCTCTCTCTCTCTCTCTTTCTTCCTTCCTCTGAAACCAGTAAAAACATATTTAAAAAAGAAAAAAGAAATTAAAAACAAAAACCTGTGACAATAGAGAACTCATTGGTCAGGTTCCAGGATCTAGATGCATCTTCTGTATGGCCTCTCAGCCCTTCCCATAGGCACCACTGGAGCTGTGGACATTCTGGAAAAGACAGAGATAGAGTGTGCATATCAGAGACTGTACAGTGGTGCCTCACACAACGAACTTAATTCGTTCCAGGAGCAAGTTTGTTATGCGAAAAGTTCGTTATGTGAAACGCGTTTTCCCATAACAATACATGTTAAAAAAAATAATTCGTTCTGTAGCATAAAATATGCTAAGATGACATAAAAAAAGATAAATTTTTTGTTATTATTTTTATTTAGATACATCTAAAAACATAATTTTTTAAAAAAAATTATATAAAAAAATATTGAGTTTAACTTAAAAGGACGACTGCCGTGATACGTGCGTGATTTAATTCGTAATGAAGAACGATTGCCGCGATACGTGCTTAAGTTAAGCGCAGTGACTAACGACTGCCTGCAGTGCCTGCGCGGAAGGATGCAATACATCGGCAGCGATCGTGGAAGCTCGGGCGAAGCAGTTGTGGAAGCTCGGGCAAAGCGGTCGTGGAAGCTCGGGCGACTTTGTTGTGTGAAACGAAGTTCGTTGTATGAATCATGAAAGGAAGTTCGTTGTGTGCAGCGTTCGCTGTGCGAGGCTTTCTTTATGCGAGGCACCACTGTACACTTGATCAAGACACTGGTTTTTTACCCTAGCTGTGCTATAGTCACCTAGGAAACTTTCAAAAATGGGACTGCTTTGTGGCGCCCCCCCCCCCCAAAGAATTGTGTTTAATTGGAATAGTAGCAAAGGGGTAGGCAGACGCTGCTTTATTTATGTTTTGTTGTTGTTATTGTTGTTAAAGCTCACACAGGATTCTGATGTGCAGCCAGGGTAAATGAAATTTTAATGTGGGCACTTGGACACAATCATTTAAATGCCAGTGACATCCTCATGTTGCCAAAAAAAAAAAAATTAGCCTTTGTGCTGTTTTTTTAACCAAGTAATGTGTGAAATTTGCACCCTCATGCTACAAGACTTACTTGATTGCCTCCTCTACCCACACCCTCTGGGAGAGGCAGATTCACTGCATGACCCCTCCTCCCCCACCCTACACTCTTGGATGATTTTACAAGGGTAGATAGTTGTCCCAGGGTCAAAGTTCTGGGGTAAAACTCAGGAGTGGAACACAATTCTAAGAATGGGGAAGACACAGGGAAAGAGAGGTTCAAAAATGTCCAAAATTCAAACCACCTAGTCAATAAAATGTGGGTTTTTACATTTTGATCTAGCCACTTTGACATGGTAGCATAATGATCAACACCAAATGTCTCCTCTGTTGAAATGTCTTGTTTAGGGGACAAGATGGCAGACCAGCTTTTGCAATACAAGGAAACAACAAGATCCCTGCAGACCACATGGCCAAAGGACAGGCAGGAAAGTAGGTGGTGAGCAAGCCAACAGCTTGGAAAACAAAGGCAGTGTTCTTGGTGCCTGGGAATCAGAGGCCTGGGGAGGAGCTTCTCTGCTTCAACAGAGGTGCTTAAGCTTGGGCCCCGAGGCAATTTCAACACTCTGCTTTCTGCTTCTCTCCCAAGTGGGTTGCCTTCCTTTTTAGGAATATATATATATATATATATATATATATATATATATATATATATTTAACAGAGAGGGAGAGGGATAGAGAGTTAGAAACATCAATGTGAGAGAAACATCGATCAGCTGCCTCCTGCACACCTTGTACTGAGGATGTGCCTGCAACCAAGGTACATGTCCTTGACTGGATTTGAACCTAGGACTTTTCAGTCCGCAGGCCAATGCTCTATCCACTGAGACATCCAGTTAGGGCGTGAAAGTTCTTTTTGGAAGGCAATTCTTCTATCTCTACCATGTCAAAGAGATAAAAGGAAGCATTTGGAGGAAAGAGGGAAAACATCTCCATACCGCTTGGGATGAACAATAGGATTGATGAAGGATGGATGTGGAACATAGACAATTGTTCATCTATCCCTGTGTACTTGTTCCAGGAGAAGATAAAGAAACAGGGAGGGGAACCCCAGCCTGGATGCTCTGTTGGTTGGAGTGTTGTCCTATACACCAAAAGGCTGTGGGTTGATCCCAGTCAGGGCACGTACCTAGGGATTTGGGGGAAGGAAAAGAGAGGCAACTGATCACGTTAATGTTTCTCTCTCTCTCAAATCAATTTTTTAAACATATCCTTGGGTGAGGATTAAAAAAATAGGAAGGGGAAGAATCTTGGAACTTGAAATTTGCAGAGGTAAATTCAGGATCAATAAAAGAAAGTGCTCCTTCAGACAGCAGGGGCAAGTTTACAGAACTCATCATCCCATGAGGAGATGCAGCTGGATACATAAGTAGGATCCCCAACCTTGCAGATATGCATTGGATAATTGAAAAGAAGGGGATGATGTCACATTGACATCTTAGGAGAACAATCTGCACTCCCCTAATTTGCTCTTCAGCTCCCTGGACTAAAACACGAACCAGGACTGTAGACACCATGGAAATGACCTAGTGTGGTGAACCAAGGATCTCATGTTGCATCTAGGGTTAGCAATTGCCTAGGAAACTAACTTACTTTCTTCTTGCTTTCTTCTTATAAGCTCCAGTGACAGATTCCATCTGTTAGACACCTTCTATTTTTCAGGCACTATTACTTTACACCCACAGTTTAATTTAAATCAAGCATCCAAAAAAGCACTTATTGAGTACTCCTTTGTGCTCAGCGCTCTACGAGGGTCTATGGGTAGTAGAGAATTAAAAGAATCCATCTAGGTCATTAAGGAGTCTATGAAACATTTGAGAAGGCAGAATAAATATGCATAACTTATTAAACAATTGACAGATGCAGGAAACCACTAGAAATGATTGATAGATACAGGAGACCATTACGAATTAGAGGTGTGTAAAGATAAGAAACTAGTGGGAGCTGAGGATTTAGCAATGATGTGCTTAATAGAGTTAGAGCAAACTGTTGGAGAGTAAGGCCCTGGCTCCAGACTGCGTTGAGAACCGCTGGTTCCATGGTAAATGAAATTTTAATGTGGGCACTTGGACAAAATCATTGAAATGCCAGTGGCATCCTCGTGTCGAAAAAAAAAAAAAAATTCAAATCCCAGCTGTTTCATGTACTAGCTGTGGGATTTGGGTAAGTTACTCAATCTCTTTGAACCTTGATTTCTTTACCTATGGAATTTGCATGATAACAATGTCTTCCTCTTGGAGCTGTTTAAACAGTTTCATTATCACTCTTTTTATCTCTGGTAAGGGCCACTACCAGGAGAGTGATGACCAGGAGGAGAACTTCCTCTGCTGTCTGGCAGTGGTCAAGATAAAAGACTAATTCCTTCCACAGCCTGCAAAGTCCCAGATGCTATAGCCCCTGCCTTCTCTCCAATCTCAACTCACAACCTCTCCCCGGCTCATTGTGGCCCAGACACACTGCCCTTCTCTCTTCTCTGTTCCCTCAGCACAAATACGAGCTCTTTTCCACCTCAGTTTCACACGCGACTTCCTTCTGCCTGGAACGCCACTCCTCCCCTGCACTTTACATGGCTGGCTCCCTCTCGTCTCACCAGTCTAGCTTAAATATCACTTCCTCAGAAAGGCTTTCTGTTGCCATCTGTATCTGTCAGGGTCCTGGCTGGAAACAATAGCATGCCCGCATGAAGGTAATTCAAGGAGCTTTGATAAAAGGGCAATTTATAAACAGGTGGAGCTAGACCATGGGTAAGCACAAGAGCAGAAACAACCCTAGGCCAGAAGGAAAAAGGAACAGAACAAAAGCTGAGCCAGCCCACAGTGATTCTGCTCAGAGATGCTGGAAAAATACATACCCCAACCTCATACTCTTCTCTTTCTCCAGCTAGGAATGCCCATTGGCTCAACCTACTAAAGCCAAAAGACAAGAGAGACCACTGATGCAGTCCATCCTGGTCAGCCTGCCTGGGCACAGATGTAGGTGAGTAAGAGGGTTGGGGCAGCCTGGAGGAGCAAAGGAGGGATGCCATCCAAACTGAAGCTTGTTCGTCATGTTATCCTTCCAGGTATAACCTTAATCTTGTTTTCAGTCACAGTTAAAACAGTTCATATTTATTTAAAATCCATCTCTCATCACTGCCATGAGCTCTAGAGCCATATTGGTCTTGCTCACCACTGGGCATCCATTGGGGTCTATCGCTGGGGCTGTAGTATTTAACTGGCAATGTTTGAGATAAATGAATGAGTGGATAAAATTGCTGCTACCCAAGAAGTGACAGTGAAAAATCCAAACTGTATTGTCCAAAGACGTGCAGCCATCTCAAGTTCAGCCCAAACCAATAACTAAGAAGATTAGCATGTAAGAAACTCAGTCAATAGAAAGGGATTCCTGATAGATGGCAACTAAACCTGGAGTGGCAGGACCCTAGTTCTGGTTTGCTTATTCATTTTGAACAAGACTTGAGGCAACAGCTGAGAATAAGAGATAGAGTCCTGTCCTCAGAAGGGAATTGGCAAAAACCAGGCAGGGCAGCAGGGCCTCAGCTGGGGGTCAAACCCAGATTGAGACTGAAATGCTTGGGAAAAGAAGCAAGGCCAACTCTCTGTCATGGAGATTGACAAACCAGCCTCCCTCCATTCTCCACCTTGCAGTCACTATGATTTTTCTAAATTATAAATCTGAGCATGTCAGCCCCTCACTGAAAACTCCCACTCACTTCCTCTACAAACATTCATTGCCTGCCTCTGATGTGCAAGCCCAATTTCCGAAATACAGTATGTAAGTTCCTGCCTATCCTGGCCCCAGTCGGCCTCTCTAGCCTCTTCTCGCAGTTCTACCTCCACGCATGTGTGCGCACACACACACACACAAACACTCTCCACCCAGAGTTCCAATACACAAGTCCCTTTTTCCTCTATTTTTTCACATACTGTTCCCTCAATTGAAACTTCTTCACTTGTAATTCCCTTTCACCGGGTTAAATTTTGCTCTTCCTCTGAGTCATCCATGATCTTCCCAGGCAGAGTTAAGAGCTTCTCTTGGGGCTTCTGAGTTATCTCAGCACCCTGTACTTTCCTTATCAGAACACTTGTCGCTCTATATCAGGGGTGGAGAATGTCCTGCCTGTGAGCCATATAAGGCCCTCAAAATTGTTTTGTCTGGCCCTGCCAATGCATTAAGGTTGAGTTAATTAAATGTTTGACCAAACATAGTAGGCTAATTTTTAAGTTGATAATTTTATATGGCCCATGAATGATGTTATAAATATCCAAATGGCCCTTGGCAGATAAAAGGTACTACACCCCTGCTCTATATCATAGCTACCTATATAAGTGTTTGTCTCTCACCTAGATAATGACTTTATGAAGGTGGGCAGTCTATCTTGTCCAGTATGATACACCCAATATCTAGAATATGCCTGGCACATAATAGGTATTCAAAATATTGTTGCGCTGGCCAGTATGGCTGCTCAGTTGGTTAAGCATCATCCCATTCACCTAAAGGTCACCAGTTCAATTCCTAGGGAGAGCACATGCCCAGATTATGGGTCAGTGTCTGTACAAAAGCAACAGATCAATGTTTCTCTCTCACATGGATGTTTCTCTCCCTCTCTATAACTCTCTCTCTAAAATCAATAAAAACATATTTTAAAAGATATTGCTGACTATGTGGATGGACAGATAAATGGATGGATGGATGGATGGATGGATGGATGGATGGATGGAACGTGACTGATTTTAAGAGAAAGCTTTGATTCAGTATAGTTCAGCAGAAA
Organism: Pipistrellus kuhlii; assembly: GCF_014108245.1. NCBI lineage: Eukaryota > Metazoa > Chordata > Mammalia > Chiroptera > Vespertilionidae > Pipistrellus > Pipistrellus kuhlii. Next base: position 174,882,489 of record NW_023425515.1, on the reverse strand, counting down.
TTTATTAAAATATGCTGAATACTTGGCCAATGCCAGGCAGAAAGCGCTAGCTATTCCAGGCCACCATGGGGCCAGACACTCTGAAAGGACTCTAATAAGATTCACCAGACGAGGCTTTATCACCTGTGAATGAACAGGGTCAGGGGCGACCAGGTTGATGTTACTCAAGAAAGACTTCTTAAGAGAAGTGAATAGTGGCACTCAAAGGAAGTGATGCACAGTGGTAATAATACTGTCACAGCCTGCATTATGGAGCACTTATTTTATGTAAGGCTCTGTGGTAAAAGCTTTATATATTTTATTTCATATAAGTGACAGAAGCAGGATGTAAACCCAGAGAGTCTGATTCCAGGGTTACTCACTTAATGAATATACTACAAAGTCTCTCAAAGACTAGGAGGAGAGGAAATAGGAAGCTTTCCCAAACAAGGACATCCAACAAAGACATAGATGGCAATAAACAAGCGTTGGGCAAGATTTGGCAGAGTGTCAGCCCTGGCAGGTAGAGAGGACAGAGGGCAGAAGACAAGGGAAAGATTGCTGCATGAGACTGAATCTCAGGTTAAGGACTTTATTTTTGGACTCATCTGCAATAGGATATTAGGTGGAATCATGATTACCTGGTGCTTGAGACAGTTCTCTCCATGGGTGATGGAAAGGGTAGGTGATAAGAAAAGGAAAGACAGAGGACCACTTAGGAGACTTTAACAAGACTCATGTGGCAGGTGACAAGTACCTGAACTTACAAGGTGACCTGGAGGAAAAAGGGAGCCCTGGAAGAACACAGGGTAGAATTGTGGTAGAGAGAGACAGCAGGCTACCCCAGTCAGCCTTGTAATTCTGTTTTTATTCCTAGTGCAAACTCGAGTATCAAACAGGTTCTGGCTCCTGCTCCAGACCCAAAAGCTGCTTCTGTTTCCATTTGTCCACTTAAGTGGAAAAAAAGTCACAAACATTGGTCAACTGCCTTGCTGCTGCATGAAAGGAGTCTATGGATCTCAGAGCATTAGCCAGGTCTGGTATTGGAGTCATTGACCTCCAATCTCTCCAGGATACTGAGAATCTTTTTTTTTTTTAATATTCTGTGATGACTTTCATGAAGACTATTAGCAATGAGATCTTGGTGTCAAATAAAAATTCAAATGACTAAAGAGTTTCAACAGTCAACAGGTCCACCGCCATGGTGGCTTAGCTGGCTCTCAAGAGTGCTAACTCTTCTCCCAGTTATGCCTCCTTGACCACATGGGAACAACCTACCCAGTAAAGACATCACTTTGCAGTTAGAGGTAATGGGCAGAGCTTGATGGAGATACATGGGAATGTGAGAGAGAACCCAAACCTTTCCCATGTGTTTCCTGCCTGAGAGGAGGGAACTAGCATTTCCTTCAAGCTAGAAACCTAGGATGCCTTCCTCTTCCTCACTCAATGATCACCAAGCCCTGTATATTTTAACTCATTAACATCTCTCAGAGCACCCATTTTTCTCCATCTTATCTCCCTTGGTTACTACAAAACAGCTTCTTACCCACATATTCTTACATTCTATGCTTCAACCACAGTGAATGGCTTTCTATGCCTCCAGGGCACCCTTTATGCTCCATCATTGCAACTGTGGGAGAAGGCCACATGTGCACTGGGAATCCCAACAATGGGGATAGATGAAGCAGAAGTAAACTTAAATAAGTTGACACTTAATTTTAAGGTCCCATAGTCATTTCTTAGAGCTGCTATAACAAATGGCCACAAACTCAGTGGCTTAAAACAGTAGAAATGTATTATCTTGCAGTTCTGGAGGCCAGAAGTCCAAAATCAAGGTGTTATCAGGGCCACAAATCCCCTAAAGCAGTGGTTCTCAACCTTTCTAATTCCGCGACCCTTTAATACAGTTCCTCATGTTGTGGTGACCCCCAACCATAAAATTATTTTTGTTGCTACTTCATAACTGTAATTTTGCTACTGTTATGAATCATAATGTAAATATCTGTGTTTTCCGATGGTCGTGGGCGACCCTGCTAGCAGTTCTCAACCTATGGGTCGCAAAAAATAAGTAGCAACATATAATTTTATGGTTGGGGGTCACCACAACATAAGGAACTGTATTAAAAGGTCGCGGCATTAGAAAGGCTGAGAACCACTGTCCTAAAGGCTAGAGGGAGGATACTTCCCTTCCCCTTCCAGCTTCAGGTGGCACATAATGGGGGTTCTAAATATGGTTAGTCTCCCTACCCCCTTCAGAGGCCATCCATTCCTCCTGTCTCTATCGAGGAAGGATGGTCCCATGTTTCCTCCATCCTGCAGGCATCCAGTCTGATGGGGAGGCTTAACAAGATAAATAATCAAAGAGAAGAGGGGGAGCTATAATAAGAGTTGCCCCAAACAAGCTTGGGTGGAAACTCCTCCTCCTCTGTTCTTTAGGACCAGGCAATGCTTCAGCCCCTGCCATCCTGCATTAAGCAATGTTTCAACCTGTGTCTTTCTTTATCTAATAAACGAGGCCACTGGGTGAAAGCCTGTACTCCTTGGATACCTGAGCATCCTTTTCCGTTCCTTCCAGTTGTTATACACGATATGATTTTATTCGCCTAATTTACTGTTACTGGACCAGGAGGGGCTGTCCAGGTCATACTTCTGGCATTGTAAAAATCTAGTGCAGCTCATATCCTTCAGGTCTGATAGGTGCCAGAGATCCCAACTTCCCATAAGATACTGTGAGCAAAGAGATAGGAAGGGATCCGTGAGAATAAACATCACCCAAAGGAGAGTGAAAGTCTTCTGACATCCCACCTTTCCCCACGACCCCCATTCACTGTTGTGCATTGGGAAATGTTGCAGTATGAGAAGGTGGCTGACACTAGGAGATAGTGTCAATGCTTGGCAGGGATTATAAAATGTTGCCTGGGGAGGGGTTTCCTACATCTTCTAGATACAGGCTTTGCTTTGCCAGCCAGTGTGTAACTGGCTGTTACACTCCACCTGGATAATAAAATCTCCAAGTTATTGCAGGCAGAGAGACATTAAGCTACCCTAATGCCCCAAGGACCACAATAACTGAAAAGTGTCTGGTTCAGCTGGCACAATACACATCTTTATTGGAGGAAACTTTGATCTGGACCAATGGTTCTCAACTGGGGACAATTTTGCTCTCCATACCACCCCAGGTGCTATTTGATAACGCCTGAAGACATTCTTGGTTTTTACAACTGGGAAGATGCTACCGGCATCCAGCGGGAGGAGGCCAGGGATGCTGTTACAAATCCTACCATACACAGGACAGCTCCCCACCACAAGGAAGCATCCAGCCTCCATCTCCGTAGCCTGAGAGAATCCTTTACCCAGAACAATGCAGAAATGCTTCTCTGAATAGGGCCCAACTCCCTCCAGCAGCTGGGGTCATGCCCTAGCAATGCAAGCTTTGGGGGTGAGCTGTTTTTTTTTTTTCCTCCAGTGCTGGGCCCACCCCACTCTCCCGCCCAAAGTCACGCCCCCTCGGGGACAGCACTCACATGGCTAAGATGAAAGACTGGTGCCTCAGGCCCCCATGCCAACTTGATTGCTTTTAATTAATTCTGCTTGATTACAGCACAAGGGAGTCGCATCGAAGAGATAAGACAGGCTCTTTATATTCTGTCTCATTAAAAAGTTTGGATTGGGAAGCCTTTTCAAAGAACTATGTATTTCCTTTACTTTTGTGTCATTTTTAATTGAGGAGGACACAGGGAGATGTGCCAAGCTGTGCTGAGCAGAGACTAGTAAAGGAAAGATGAAATGCCCAGGCCCCTTTAGGGGAAAAAAAAAAAAAAAAAAAACAGCTAGGATTGGGATCCCAGTGACTTAGTGAGAATAGAGCCAGTGCATTGTAGTGGAGGATGTGGAAAGAGAAATGCCTCTTTTAGTCCATTACCAGTAGTGTGTCAGCCCAGATCTATGGAACAAGGTGGCTCAGGTTCTTTGCAAGGTACAAGGGACTTGAGGAGAAGTTGGGAGATTGTGCAGTGTTGATAAGAGAAAATGGCTGGGGAGGATGGATCACAACTAATTATCAACACCTTTCTTCCCCAGCTAGAGAACCATTGCCTCCTCAGAGAAACCTAGCCCAACTTGTTTATGCAGATTTAATCTCCTGCAATACAAGCTTCATCTCTCCAAAAAGGCATCATGTTGTATTAGTTACCTATTGCAACATAGCAAAGTACTTCAAAAGTTAGTGGCTTAAAAAGGCAAACAAGGAGCTTCTAGTCAAGATGACAGGGAAATGTGGAACTCACATCCTCCTACAACCACATCAGAATTCTAACTACAGAACAGCCACATTCAGAACAGATGAACAGAAGTCCTACAATTAAGGATATAAAGAAGTCACACTGAGACTGGTAGGAGAAGGGGGAGGTGCAGAACAGGGTGAGTGGATAAAATGGATAAAAGCTTGGTTGTGGAGGTTCCCCTTAAGGAGGCGGGCGGGGGGCTCCCAGCCCCACACCAGATGCCATGCTCAGAATTCCAGTGCCAGGAAGAGAAGTCCTCAAAACTTCTGGCTATAAACATCAGTAGGGATATGGCTGAGTGAGACAGGGGGACTCAGAGAGTTCCTCTTTAAAGGCCCAAGCTTGGACTTACTTAGACTCACTCCTTCTGAGTTCCAATGCTAAAGCAGCAGCTTGAAAGGTACCTGGAACATACAGGAGGAATTGAATTATCTGGCAGGGTGAGAACTAGAGGGGCAACTTTCCCCCATACAGAAGTGCTGGCAGAGGTCATTGCTCCTTTTCTGAGCCCTCCCCACTCAGAGCTGGAAGGTGGATAGCATATCTGAGTCTCCATCCATCAGGCTCACACTCTCTAGCCCACCCTGGTGATTCCCTGAGACCCCCATCCCACGCAATTTCCAGAACCGTTTCCAGTGGCTTTTTAATATAAATGGTCTATCTTGGCTCATGCTTCAGACTTTCCTAAAACCCCTCACACAGGCAGCATCTGACCTCATACCTCTAGCTAAGTGGCCCACGCAACAGCCAGACTTGGTTCATAGCATGGCCTCTCCTGGGCACCTCCAAGCCCAACAAAAGTAGCAGCCATATGCAGATCACTCTATAGTTCATGTTAGGTGGCCCTGGTCAGCACACAGGCAGCCACTGACCTTGACCTGCACCTCCCAGGAGGTCCCAATGTCAATATACTTATGAGCAGCTTCAGAACATGTGGAAGCACTACCCAATCACCTCTACAAGAACACAGTCAAGTGGTCACCAGAGCCCCACTGAAGTAAATCCTGTTCCATGGGATGGGCCCCTGCACAATTGATCCTCCTTAGAGGCTGGTGTCAGTCCTTGTAGCCAATAGGCCTAGAGGTAAATCCCTCCCATTAACATGCTAACTGCAATCAAGGCTCAACTACAATAGGAGATTGTACATGGCCCACACATAGAGGGATGCACCTGGAGTGCCAAATTTGGGTGATCTGGGAGGCGCTGCTACTGGAACCTATAGAACACCTACTACATAAGGTCACTCTACAGAGCCCAGGAGACATAGAAGCTCTACCTATTACAAAGAAACAAACACAAAGTGACAGCCAAAATGAGGAGACAAAGAAACATGTCCCAAATGAAAAAATAGAACAAAACTTCAGAAAAAGAACTAAACAAAATGCAGACAAGCAATCTACTAGATGCAGAGCTCAAAACACTGATTATAGGGATGCTCAATAAACTTAGTGAGAATTTCAACATCATTTTTTAAAATGACATGGAGACCATAAAGAAGAGCCAATCAGAAATGAAGGATAAACTAACTAAAATGAATAGTTTATAAGGAGTTAATAGTAGAGTAGATGGAGCTGAGAATCAAGTCAGTGATTTAAAATATAAGGAAGAAAAAAAAAATGAGGGTAGTGCCAGTGCATGCTGGACACTCAAGGGTGTTTAATATAAATGCATTAATTAATTAATTAATTAGTTAGTTAGTTAGTTAATTAACATACAAATAAATGAAACAATCATGTCTTAAACATTATTTATACTTTGTCAAATCTCTTAACAAAACTTGTTTGTCTCTAAAACTACTATGTCAAGAGCAGATATATACATAGTTTCTAAAAAAACTCAGTGAGGTTATTTAAGCATAAACTTGAAATAACAGAATGCAATCATATTTTATACCATCTAACATGGGGGCCATTATTACCCTTTCCTATTATGGTCTAGTCTGAGTCCACTCAGATATTTTCTCTTTGGGGACTAATGACTGATAGTAAATCAATAATGCTTAAAAAACAAAGCTTTTCATTATTTTAAGCTGCTCTCTGGATGGCACTAAACAGTACAGCAATGATCAGGAGTGAAGCAGTTGTGTCTAGACTTAGTTAGTCGTTATGTAAGATCGATGAGCAGAGGAGCTAAAGACTCAGGAGCAGAGGTTTGAGTGGGCCCAGGAGAGCCTGGAAATCCAGCACACCAGCTGGGTTGAGGCCAGGGCTTAAAGGTGAGCCCTGCTGAAGCTGGATGAAATGTCAACTGACAGTGGTGCCCCAGGATCTCAGCAGCATCAGTGAAGGTGGCCCCTCATGACCAAGGCTAGCTGACTTATGCACCACTCTGGGTTTGGAGCCAAGGCCCCCAACTATCAAGTGTTCTTAACCAGCCTCAGGTTGTCCTGGGTTTCTAGCCTACAACCATCACATGATGGTATCTCAGTCACAATTAGACTAAACCTCATGCCCAGGAATCCCCCAGGGAGACAAGGGGGCTCTTAGGTGCAGAGTTGAGCTGTCCATTACAGTTCAGGATGGAGACACTGGCACTGGAAGTTTATTGAGAAGACCATGGGTAGAGATGCTGGAATGACCAGAAAATGGGGTACATAAGGCTAGGGCTTTCAGAAGATGGCAGAAACAACATAGTGAATCCTCCTGAGGAAACCACTCTGGAAGAGTTAATTAGGATAAAACGTTCAGTGTGGCTCTTTATTTATATATTTAACAACCCTTTATTGATGCCTGCCTGCAATGTGACAGGTACTGTGAGGAATACAAACACACCCAAGGTATGCTCTCTGGCCTCATAGGAGCTTATACTCTAGTGAGGGAGACACATACCTACACAGTTAACACAAAGGAGGACTACAATAGGGGAAGGGGTGAGCATGCAATTAATCAGCCTCCTGATTCCAATTTAACCTAGTAAATTTTATGTTATGTGTACTTTGCCACACACAAAAATCTCGAGTTAATTAATATGAACCAAGCACTATGTTATATGCCAGCCCACATAAAAATGCAACTGATACCAAATTCCTGCCCTTAAGAAGCTCACAATCTGAGGAGGCAAGGCAAGAATTAGGCAAATCTCAACTCAGACATCACCTCTCTCAGGAAGTCTTCCCTGATCCTCCCACCCTGGGTTTAGTCAGCTTCAGGTTCTCTATCAATAGTCTGTGCCGGTATGTTTCATAATTATTGTCATATATTCAGCAAACATTTATTATACTAAATGTTAGGAATATAAAACCAAATGAGGCTTTTCATGTAAAGGAAGAAATAAATATGCAAATGAATAAGTGTACCAAGAAGACAAAACAAAGCAAAGTTACTGCACCTCTTTAAACCACAGATTGAACTTCTGAAGGTTGGGATAGATGGATGGTTGGATGAACAGATGGATGGATCGACCATCAAGGATCAATATTTCCCCTGCCCTAAAATCAACCAGTAGCAGGCCAAGTAGCAGGCACCTAGAAAAGTCTCTATGCGTCAATACTTGTCAAGATTATCTAAACTAGCCAGCTCTTGCTTCCCAGAGAAATCCCAATAAAGACCCCTTTACTTCTTTCTGCCTCCTATCTGACACCTGTGGTTGCCCCATGATTTTTGGATGGAATGCTATAGCTCTTCTTTCCAGAGGAACTATGAGTAACATTAAATGTTTATTTCTATGTCATCATCCAGTCACCTTTATAAGTTAAAACCTTGGCACAAATCACCCTGCCATAATAAGGAACCCAGGCTAATTTCCTGAAGAGTGAGACCAAGTAAAGCAGAGACTGTCCCTAGACCAACCAGCCCCAGCTGATCTGTGACAGAACTAGCGACCTCAGGTGAGACCAGCAGAAAAACCACCCAGCTGAGGTTGGCCAAAAATTGCTGACTCACAGAATTGTGAGCAAACGAAATAGCTGTTTTATGCCACTTAGGCTGGGGTGACCTGTTACACAGCAATAAGTAACTGATACACTCTTCTATGGAGAAAGGGCTGTCTAGGAATAAGAGAGGGAGCCTGTGTTAGAAAACATTGGTTCAGATAAGAACTGATGTGACTCAGCCTAGAATGGTCACAGTAGAGATGTTGAAAAGTGGCCAGAATAGAGATTTGGTTTGGAGGCAAGTGACACAACGCCTACTGGTTTGATGTGGTTGTGAGAAGATGAGAGGACTCAAGAAAGATGCCACATTTTTACCCTCAATAGTAGTGTCATTTACTGAAATGTGGAAAGCTTGGGAAGGAGTGGATTTGGGTTAGGTGTGGCAGGATATCAGAAGTTCCATTTTGGGTAAATTTATATAGAAATGTCTATTAGATATCCAAGTGGAAATGTTGAGTTTCAAGTTGGACATTCACGGTGGAATTCAAGAGAGAGGTCTAGGCTGGAGATGCAAAAGTGTGAGTAATTCTGCTTATTAAAGGATTATAGCCATGATGCTTAAAGCCAAGTCATGAGATCACCTAAGGAGTGTAGAAAGAGGGAAAAAGGGGGAAAAAGAGGGTGCAGAGTTCCAAGGGTTTCGATGTTGAGTCGGGGAGAAAGAGCAAGGCAGACTGAGAAGGAGCAATGAGGGAGGGGGGAGGAGAGCCGGACCAGCTTGAGAGTACCAAGTGTTTCAAGGAGAAAGGGGTCAACAGAGTTTATGCTGCTGAGGCTGGGTAAGATGAGAAAAGAACCATGTGGGTTGTTGGGTTGAGCAGCAGGTGGGTCATTGACTACAATAAGAGCAATTTCAGTGGCACAGTGAAGACAGAACCTCAAGTATGTGGAGGAGAGAATGAGGTGAGGGGAGGTGATGTGAAGACAGAAGAGCCATCCTTTGAGGAGTTTTACTGTGAAGAATGGTAGAAAAATGGGCAACACCAGGAATGGATATGGGCTCTAGGAAAGGCATTTGGAACTTTTGTTTTACCTTCTTATTCTTATGAAATGTTTCAGACATTCAACAGAATAACTACTAGTATAGTAATATATTGCATGTGCTATTAGAAGACAATTTTTCTTTTTCTTTCTCTTTTTTTCTTTTTCTCTAGATGAGTGGTACTACAGCATTTTGCATGCTAATGGAATGATCCAGTTGAGAGGGGAGAAACTGATGATGCAGGAAAGAGAAGATATTTGCAGGAACAAAGTCCTTGAGAAGGTGAAAAAAAACAGGATCCAGGGCCGAGTGGCAGGGGTTGGCCTCTGTTCAGAGTAGGAACACGTCTTCCATTATAATAGGAGGAGGTTTGTCAATTTCATGATGGAAAGACACAGAAGTTCGTGTCTGATTGCTTCTGTGTTTCGATGAAGTGTAAGGCAAGGTCACCAGCTGACAGTGAGGAAGAGAGTGAGAACGGGCGCTTTGAGCAGAGAAGCTTCTGTCTCAGAGTGGGGAAGGGAACACAGGGAGGAAGTGTAGTGGCATTGCTGGGCAGAGCTGAATTCCCATCTGAGGTTTGTGGTCCTGAGTCAGCAGGGTTAAAGGGGTTCTTCAGCAATGCTCAGAGGTAGGGGTATTGATTCCGGGAGAACCTTTGAGCAGGGTTAGCCAGAACAGGGGTTTTGCCAGGATGAAGGTTTTGCTAGGAAGGCAGTTAAGGACATTTATAAGGAAATGATTATAATACATCCTGGGCAGACTAAGGAGAGGGATGAGAGAGATGGAGGGTGACACCGTGTTTCTGCGATGCATCTACAAGTAGGTACCATTTGCCAAAAAGGGAAGCTAGGTTTGGGGAAAGGAAGACTAAATAAAGATGCTGATGGTTATACCTTGGGGATGCAGGTGGACAGGACACCACCTCCCCTTCACGGGTCCCTCCCACCTACTCTTGATCCCCAGCCCAGAAGGTGAAAACAACCTCAGTGACCCCAGTGCCCACTGCCCTGCACAACCAACCGCAGCTTCCCTCTTTCTTTAGGAACCTGTCAAGGCCTGTTTGCTGGTCTTTTCCATTTAATACATTTTAATCAGAAAATTAATCAGGAAATACCAGTTCAGCAGATAATTGAACATTGAGGAGACACGATAATTGCTGTTTAGTCTAATTAACTTTGTTAAGTCTTTATTGGAAACAGAGACTTCCTGAATGAAACTTATTAAATGTCCTTCCCTGGAAAATTCAATTCCCATTCAAAGGAAAAGTTGTAGATTCTGTCTTTGTGTTATTTCTGGAAAAGGACATCAGCCCTGCAGCCATCTGGTGGGCAGAAGAAACTTGTCCATCTCTCCTTGGGCTCCACCCAGCTTCCTTCTCCCTGGAATCCAAATATCCCAGCTCAGATGGGCGGGGCTCACTGTCTCCTCAGGTTCTGAAAACCACTATTCTAGGGCCCCTTGATTCTCTCCCAACCATGTAACTTGCAGCCCATTAGTCCTATTCTTTTATGCTTCGAGGATCTTCTTAAATAGAGCCACACCAAATCATGGGGAAAGCACCAACCCCCACCAGGGGCAGAGTCCCCCTGTGCAATCACCTACAGATATGAGCTGGCATACATTGTGCACCAATAGGCAGCTGGCTGCACGTTGTGCGGATGCTGGCTGTTGACCTGAATTTTTCAAGTGAAGTGCCGCTTGATCCATGCAGCCCCTTCACGGAGGCAATGGAGCCTTCAGGGCTCTGAAGGTGTGCGAGGTGTTTGGTTCACGCACTGAATGTTTTTCTCCTTGGAGTCTCTTCTTGCTCTTTCCTCTGCAATCGTTTCCTATGTAGGTCCCCTCAGAGGGGACTTGCTTCTAATCTGCTACCTCACTACACACAGCTAGCTCCTGCCCTGAGCACAGCTCCCACTCCCCCCACAGAGAGCAATCCTGGTACCAGCAACCATCAGACACAGTTGAGGCATCTAGCACATGGAAGTCCTGGAGATTTTATTGAATGACCCACCATAGATACTAGAAAATAGGAGTGATCTGTAAATGCAAAAATGGACATTCAGGATATGCTTGAGGGAGAAGAGAAAGCCTCCATCCCCCATTGCAACTCTGCATCATTACCTTCCGTTCCAAACCCCCTCTCACCATCATGACAAGAATTACCAAGATGTCACCCTAGCTGGTTTGGCTCAGTGGATAGAGCATTGGCCTATGGACTCAAGGGTCCCAGGTTTGATTCCGGTCAAGGGCATGTACCTTGGTTGTGGGCACATCCCCAGTGGGAGGAGGGTGCAGGAGGCAGCTGATCAATGTTTCCCTCTCATCGATGTTTCTAACTCTCTATCCCTCTCTCTTCCTCTCTGTAAAAAAATCAATAAAATATATATATATTTTTTAAAGATTACCAAGATGTCACCTGCCATCATGACTGTGACCCCTACTTAAGGGTTGCTTGTCCTGCGAGGTCTCCTCATCTCTCCTCCTTGTGAACTATCAGCATCTGAGACCTTTAGCACCCTTTCATGAGTACCTAAGGGTTGGATTATTCTAGACAGTTTGTCACAAGAGGTATTATTTTAGTGCTCCCTGTCATGTTCAACATCATTAGGCCAAAGAGATATTAAATTTACTTAGATCCTGAATGTCAACCATGGGAAAGGCGACAGTGAAATATTCCAAGATAAAAGGAAGTATAAGGTCCAGGTGGTTTTGTTTAACAGGCAAAGAAATGAAGGGTGACAGGTGGCCATTTTGCTTAATCTAGGAGAGCATCCCCTAACTGCTGGAAATTAAACCCTCAACCTTCCCTCTGACACCTCCTGCCTTTCTCAAGGTATAGCCTGGGGTGCTCCAGAGCAAATTGCATGGTGTCCAGTGAGGTCACAGGCTTCTGAGCCCACCTGACCTCTCCTGATGCCAGGGGATGTCCACCTCTGATGCCCTCACTCAGGATTTGGCTGTTCCTTCTGTACCATGGGTCATCTCCTCCCCCAATCCACCAACTCCGGCTGCCTACGTCACTGCAGCCAACAGGTCAGAACTTTAGCAAGACCTTCCTAAAGATCTGGGACTAATGGACACAAGAACAGCATCAAGCATAATGCAGAGCTACTAAGAGTTGCCACTCTTGGAGCATCCAGGCCCAAACCTGATTTCAAAGCCTCTTATTGGACTGGTTCTCTGCTTGGCTGCCAGCCACCTTCCCTCTCCAAGCACAGATCTGCCTCCCAAGTCCTCAAATCCTAACGGAATAATCGACGAGTTGGAATATCACTGAAACTGACCCCACACCCACCCACAGGTCTGGCCTTGGGGTCCCCAACAAGATAACCCCACATGTTCCCCAAAGTCTGGGTTTCAAGAATATGGCCAAGTTGTGCCCACTGGGGCCAGCCCAGCCCCTTTCCACATTCTTTCCCCAGCAGAGACCTGAAGATCAGGCTGCATGTCCCCTCTGTGTTCCCTGCCTTCCCAGTTCCAGCTTTCCTTCCAACAACAGGCTGGAGGGAAAATCTCACCATCTCAGTACAAATGCTGCAATCTACCAGAGGGATTGTGGATCAGAATTAGAAAGGAAACGTTTCTCTAAAGGAATTTGCAGAGGCACCATTCTGCTAAAATACCCTCCTGATTTACATTACTAAGCAGTACTCACCTAACATCTCAGCCTGAGGCTATTGCATTTAGGTCTTCTCCAAGAAGCAGGGAGAGCACTCCTTCTCCTTTACATAACCACCAGGGTCCACTCCAGGTGCGGCCAAGAACAAAGGGACAGACACAAGGCATAATTTTTAAAGTAAGTTTTTCAGCTTCAAAAACCATAAGGCCCCATCTACCAGCGCCATTCAGTGTTTCCCAAACTTTTGACATATGTGTACCCCTTCTATAATTTTCCTGACGCTGAGTACCCCTCATACTCCTGAGAACGTAGAATTAGGCGCAGCTAAGCACGGTGCAGTACATATCCCCACCAATACATATCTCCACCAAACTCCGGTGCAACGCGTACCCCCACCAAACTCTTCCCGTACCCCTGGGGGTACGTGTACCACACTTTGGGAAACACATTCTGAATGGAAGGAGGAGGATGAATTTGAAGACAAGGATGATGTTCTTCTCTCCAGACACGCTAATGCCCAGCTCATGACTTTCTGCACACTTAATAGGTTCTCAATAAATAGCTGTTAAATGAGATGATACAAACAAGGACAGGTGTGAGATCCAGGTCTGGGAAATAAAAATGAGAGAGAACACACAATTATCTATGTCAACCAGAAGTAGGCAAAAGAGGTCTTCTGAGACAGGAAGATGGCATAGGTTTAGAGACCAAGTTCCATCATCCAGTGTGAGCACTCAGGCCCTTGACCCAGATTATACCCCCAGCTGAGAGCACATGGCTCTGTGGGGTTGTATAATAGTGATGCTAACAGCCATCCTATATAATAAAGAGGTAATATGCAAATTAACCCTCATAAGATGGCTGCCTACGACCAGGCCAGCAGGGGGGTTAGTGAGGGACAACCAAACAACTGAACAAGCAGGCTGTGTGGGGCAACCAGGCCAGCAGAGGGGGAGGGGCAGTTAGAAGCAACCAGGCTGGTAGAGAGAGGGCAGTTGGGGGCAACCTGGCTGGCAGCAGGGGAGGGGGTGGAGATAGGGGTGACCAGGCCAGCATGGGGGAAAGTTAGGAGTGATCAGGCTGGCATGCAGAGGCAGTGAGGGACAATCAGACTGGTGGGGGTGGGAGGGGGGGAGAGAGGGAGGGGAAAGACAGTTAGGGGCAACCAGGCAGGCAGGTAGGTAAGCAATCAGGAGCCAGTGGTCCAGATTGTGAGAGGGATGTCCAACTGCTGATTTAGGCCTGATCCCAGGGATTGGGCCTAAACTGGCAGTGAGACATCCCCCAAGGGGTCCCAGATTGGAGAGGGTACAGGCTGGGCTAAGAGAATCTCTGTCCCCCCATGCACAAATTTCATGCACCAGGCCTCTAGTGTAATAATAATAATAATAATAATAATAGTGGCAGCAATGATGTAGCAGCTCATTGTAGATTGCCAGTTCCTGAGCTAGGAAGTAATTAAATATGAAGGTTTAAACTCTTAGCCATTACCCACATCCTTATCTAGAAACAGGTGAGCAAGTGTCAGATAGAGGCCATCAAAGATGTAAAGATATCTTCACTTATCAACCAGGACCTTAGGCTCAGACCAGCACCCTTGACCTGCAGTCCACACACCCAGTGATCCCAAACTTTGTCACACCATTCACCAGTAGGATCCTTCTCTATCTTGAGGATGGTGAATGAATCCACAGATCAGGAAGAATAGAAGATAGTGGTTAGAGTGGGAATGAATAAGATAGTCTGCATTGTGGAATAGGCTAAAATAGAACACAAAATGGGCTGGAAATGAGACAATGATGAGGCTTACGCTGCACCCTGTATTGTTTTACTTGCCATATCTCTGTTATGAGTTTAATTGTGTGTCTCCCTCCCCCCCCCAAAAAAAAAATTCATACATTGAAGTCCTAACCCAGAGTATATCAGAAAGTGATCTTATTTGGAAATGGGATATTTATTGAGGCAATCAAGTTAGAATGAGGTCATTAGGGTGGGCCCTAATTCAATGCGACTGGTGTCCTAATAAAAAGGGGAATATGGAAACACTCATGCCCAAAGAGGGAATGCCACAAGGGCATCTACAAGCCAAAAAGAGAGGCCTGGAGCAGATCTTGCCATCAGGATGAATCAACCTTGCCAACATTTGACTTTGGACTTCAAACTCCAGAACTGTGGGGCAATACATTTGTCTTGTTTAAGACACCCAGTCCGTGGTAGATTTTAAGACAGCCCCTGCGAACAAATACAATCTCATCAAGGCAGTGCAACCAATCTGGGAGGACAGCTGTTATGCTCCCAGTTTTGCATAAACCCAACTTTACAGGGAATGAGTAACTTGCCTACAGTCACACAAAGAGGGAGAAAGGGAGCTGGAAATCAATCAAATGTGCTAGACAGATAGAGCTTCCAAATAGAACGCGCCACCCCTGAATATGCATGCCTCTTTGCACTGAAGGCACCTGAGAATAAGCAGATACAAGGAAAGCCCTCTCTCCTCCCTTATTTGCCTAAAACAGAACTTAAAGGTGTCCCTCCCGCCCTCTGTACCAGGCAGGATAAAGGTGAATCCCCAGAGACAACTTTATACCCCTCTCAGGGAAGAAGGCACCAGTTTAAATCTACACAACACACCAAACTCATTCATTGTGCTTTTCCTAGTCTCCCCCATTCCCCAAAACTGGCCTCCTCTGCAACTTGCTTCCGTTTGCCTGTAGCTGAAGATGGCATTTAAATCTGAGCTCCAAACCACCTCTCTGAGTTACTAGTTTTTCCCTGGGTACCTCCCGTGTAGACTGTGAGTTATACAGGTTAATAAACTTCTGTCTTTTTCTTGTTAATCTATCTTTTATGTCAGGAATCTCAGCCAAGAGCTCCAAAGAGTAGAGGTAAAATTCTCTTTTCTACCCTACTCATGTTTTAACCACTAACTTAAACCACTCTGTTTGCGGTGGGGGAGAGGTTGAATGGCTTTTATCACTTTTCACCCATATCTGCTACCCACACCCTCACCCATAAAGGATAAGCCCTGACCTTTCACACCTCTTGAAGGCCCCACTCTTACCCCCAACCACCACCACGCCCAACAGGAGCAGCACTGCCCAAGTACCCATGCTCTCTCTGTCTTGGAAGAAGGTTCTGAAAACCAGAGTTGGTTCCAGGAAGTGGGGAGCTTGGTGACTGCCAAAGTGCTCTCTTGCCTCCAATACTAAAGGACCAGGTAGTTGTCAGTCTCCCTAGAGCAGAGCCCACCTGGTCCCATGGATACCTCTGCCCCTCACCCAGCAGGCACTATGGTTGGCCTGTCTCTTCTCATTAGGCCTGAGGGAACAGGAGGCAGCTTGGCCAGCAGCTTAGCCCAGCATCTCCTGCCTGGAGACCAATGCTCTGCTATGGAGAAGCTGTGGCTGCCAGCCCGGAGTCACCTTGTCTGCTCCGGAGTTTCGGCCTCCCCGGGCTAATTATCCCAGGGCTGGTGCTGTCCAGAGGCCTTTTGCACAGACATCCACACACTCGGTTTTTCATGGACAGAAGGGCCTGCTGAGACTGTTTTAAGAGAGCAGAATTGTCAGAGCCCGAGAGGTAATTAATATTTAAGAGGCGTAAGCTGGCAAGGTTAAAAGCTGAGAAATAAACACACACACATACTCTCACACGCAATTTCAAATGAGTTTTAAAGACTAAACCGGGAAATACAGCCCCTGCCTGAGAAGCCATTAAAGAAAGATAGGATTCCCACCAAAGAAGCTGGGGCCTGCCCGCACCGAACAGCCTGGCTGGGCACCTTTAGGTTGCACGGCTCTCATCTTCCCCTAAACCTGTGGTCGGCAAACTGCGGCTCACGAGCCACATGCGGCTCTTTGGCCCCTTGAGTGTGGCTCTTCCACAAAATACCACGGCCTGGGCAAGTCTATTTTGAAGAAGTGGCGTTAGCAGAAGTTTAAGTTTAAAAAATGTGGCTCTCAAAAGGAATTTCAATTGTTGTACTGTTGATATTTGGCTCTGTTGACTAATGAGTTTGCCGACCACTGCCCTAAACCCTGTTCTTCCTGCACCTTCCTTGTCTCTGCCTTTGGCTCCACCATCCTGCAACACAACTGACATCCTCAGAATCCTCCACCCCACTGTTCACTCAGACCCCCCACATTCGAGAGACCCATCCTGGGCATGTATATCCTGGTCTGTCTACTCTGCCCTCATGGCTGGCCTGGACCGCTATCACTCCTATCGGGTCACTCCATTACTCAATCTATCTTCCATAAAGTGTCTGATCATGTCATCTTCCTATTTCAAATCCTTTCATGATATTCTACTACCAAGATACCCCTTGGCATTCACCTTGGATCTTCAGCACTGGGTTTGAACTGCAGCTCTACCTAGCTTCCATGTGGCCTTGGGTAAATTACTTAATTTCTCTAAACTCAGTTTCCTCAAAATAGGGATAATCTTACTTACTACAAAGGACCATTGTGAAGGGTTAAAGTGATCAGTATCAATGTAATGATTCCATAAAGTGTGGCTTTTATGAATACTAATCCAAGAATAAGAAGAGGTTTATCCAAGTGTACCTGGTAGATCAGTAGCAAGTCCAGATCTTCCAACACTGATGGCACCCCAGATACCTGCATAGTAAGGTCTCAACGATTTATTGGATGAATGCTTTTCCATTAATCAATCCCAGCCTCCTCCTAGGTTACCCCTATAGGGATTAAATCCCATGAGTCTATTAAAATGCATTCCAGACAAAGGTACTAGTAAAGAGGCCCAACTTCCCTTTTGGCCCATGCTAATCTTTCTCAAGACTCAAGGGTGCCCCCTGGTGCTTACATATGGGATTGTGTAAGCAAGTCCAGCTAGCTCTTTCCATAACTCCTAAGCCTCCTGATCTGACCCAGCTGGGCTTTTCAGACCATGAGGGTGTATTTCTCTACACTGCAGCCTGGCAAAGATTTCCTGAGCTCCTGTAGCTGACTCAGGAAGGACTTCAGGTGGCCAGAGAGTTGGACGAGAACTGCCATCTGTACTGGAATAAATTCTACCTATTGAGAGTGACACTGGGTGGAGCCACTAAGCCCTTGAATGCAGGCAGTGTCAGGAGTTCAAGATCTGTGGGAGGTCAAGTGTCCTATGGGAACCAGGCCTCTACCCTGCCACTGTGAATTAGCACAGATGGACCACAGACCTGCTCAGCCCCTCGGCCCTTTGCCGCCTGGACTAGAACCCCAAGCATCTTCCTTAACACCCTGCTCAATTCAGTCCCACACCAGGTCCTGTCCGTTCTATTTATTCCCAAATGTGTCTTTTTCCCTCCAACACCACTCCACCATTCTATTCCAAGCCACCCTTATCCTTTTCTGGGGCTGTTGCAATAGCCTCCTTCCTGGTCTCCCTGCTTCCAGTCTCACCCCTTGCAACAACCAAAATGATCTTGCTAAAACACAGATCCCATCTCATTGCTCCCCTGCTTACAACCTTGCAAAACCTTCTCATTGCACCTGAAAGAAAGTCCAGAATCCTCCCCTGGGTTGACAGCGTCTTAACCATCTATTCCTTGCCTTTGGCCTTGTCTCTTGACTTGTCTGTTTTTATACTTTCAGGTTCCTTCTCTCTCCTGGGCTATGGCCCTCTGTCTGAAACACCTTTGCCCCTCTTCTTCACTTATTGGTTTTCTTCAGTGGTTGCCTATGAAGTGCCAGGGATGTGTCAGGCACTGTCCTCACAATGTTCAGAAGCTCATGAAGGAGTTATAGGCAAACCAAATAACCACATAGTTATGCAGTTAAAAACTGAGGTCAGTGCCATGGTGGAGAAAGACACGAAGACCTAGCCTTGCAATCTGGGAGGGCTTCCCTGAGGAAGGGGTCTTTAAACCGAGAGGTTATTAGGTGCTCAGGAACAGGCAGAATAGGAAACTGGGGTTGTGTGCCCCTATGCCCCACTAAGTGCAAAAAGCCCACCTGCTGTGAGAGTAAAGGAAGCAAACTGGTGAGAGGAAATGAGGGTCTTCGAGCTATGTCCTTCGAGTGTGTCCCTGGTTCCAGCCTGAGGTTCCTGAAGCTTCTATCTCCATTTTCCTTTCATAGACCTGTAATGAGTGATCCCTGACTAGTAAAATAAGGCTCCCAAAGGACGGTGGCATGGCCTTTGAAATCAGACACTAGGCTCACATCCTGGCCTGTCCTCTCTTCCCTGTGTGTCCCTGGGCCAGTTCCTTCCCCTGCATGACCTTCACTCACCTTCTCTGTAATGTAGGACAGCATTCCTCCCTAGGAGTTCCTCATGAGGATGAAATGAGTTGGAAGGTGCATCCCTTCTATAATGAGCTACAGAGGGCTTGATGGGCTCAAGTCATTTGCCATCTGTGTTGGGGTAAAAGGGTAAGGGGGTCCCCCAGGCTCTGGGCCAGAGCCAAACACGAAAGCTGTGTGGGTTCGAAGAGGCAAAACCAGAGAGAGCCCGAAACTTCTCCTCCTGGAGCAGCAGCAGCAATACCATTTAAATTGTTGATGCATTCCATTACAATTGGTTAACTTTCTGGCGGAGAAAAGTGTAATTGAATTCGTGAAGCACTCAATATTAAAGAGGCTCCCAGATCCTCTCCTCCACCCCCAGCCTCCAACCATGAATGAAAAACAGAGGTTGCATTAAAAATGTCTGCTATTCGACACTTGACCAGCCCTCCAAACAGACACACTGGACTCTGACTATAGAACTTAGGGAGTCCAGCAGGCAGAGGTCAGAGCACCAGCTCTATAATTGAGTGACAATACTGAGCTTCCTAATTCCACTCTCAGCATCAAATGGCCTCACACATCCTGCCACAGGGAGCAGAAGGACGCCAGGCAGAAGGTCCCTAATGGAGACGAAGGATGTGACTGAGCCCAGCATGCTCCCAAACTCATTAGTCAGAATAATCATTTTTTCCTCTCTCAGAGAAGTAAGGAAAGGGGCAGGAAGAAGTCAGAAAATAAATACATCCCTTGAACATCACTCATCCCATTCTCTGCCCTGTCTACATTTGTCTTCCTTTTAACTCTGCAAAAATGAGTGTATGCTTCTTCCCACCCCAGGACCTTTGCACAGGCTTTACCCCCTGACCCCTGTTCTTTGGTTTACAGATGGATGCTCCTCAAGCTACTATAGGATTGTGTCCTGATAAACCCCTCCTAAGTAGAAAATATAGTAAATTAAAAATGCATTTAATACACTTAACTTATTGAACATCGTAGCTTAGTCTAGCCTACCTCGAAGGTATTCAGAACACTTACATTAGCCTACAGTTGTGCAAAATCATCCTATATAAAAGAGGAATATGCTAATTATCCATTATGCCATGAGGTGTAATGACCCACCATGTAACCACCGGATCATGGATCTGCAAGAGGGAGGGGCAGCGAACTACAAGCAGGCAGCCCAGAGCTACAGTAGGGGGCAGGGCAGCAAGCTATGGAGGAAGGGAAGGGGAGAGGGAGGGAAGGAGCTACAGGAGGGCAGGGCAGAGGGTGAAGAACTACAGGAGGGTGGCAGTGACCTACTGGCTACAAGCAGGCTTCAGAGAGCTACAGGAAGGGGCAGGGCAGCAAGATATGAGGGGGAAGGCAGCGGGCAGAGAGCTACAGGAGGGTGGCAGCAACTTTGTGTGCAGGGTTACTGGTCTAATATGATGAACACACTGTAGAGTACCCATTGTTTTAACCTCGTGATCACATGCTGCCTGAGAGCTGTGGCTCACTGCACCTGCCAGCATCACAAAAGAGTTATTACACTGCATGTGTCTAGTCCAGGAAAATTCAAAATTCAACATTCAAAGTATAGTTTCCACAGGATTCATATTGCTTTCACCACATCATTCCAAAAACATCTGGACTTGAAACATTCTCCTCTTTTCTCCCTTTGTCTGGTGGCACTTTACTCGTCTTTCAGGTTTGCTTAAACATCACCTCCCAGGACACTCTTCCTGACCTCCCACTCAAGGTCACATCTCCTTGCCATGTGCATTCCTCACATCTGTATTTTCTCTTCGCAGCATTTGTCAGGCTTTTCAATAGATAATTGTGTGCATGATTATCTCACTGGTGTCTGCTTTCTCGAGACACAGTGCACTGAGGGCTGAGGCCATGCTTCCGTGGGTGTCCGCTGTAGTCCTGGCGACAATTCCAGTATCGGCCCCTAGTAGGTGCTCAAAACATTGTTTCTTTACTATCCATTTTTTAATCACATGCTTTTATTATTTGAGTTTTATTTCCTTTTTAACAGCTTTACTGAGGCATAATTAGTGTGCAAAATCACGCATATTTAACATATACAAATTGATAAGTTTGAGCATAAATGCATACTCCCATGAAACCATCAAATCAGTATAATCAACATATGCATCACTTCCAAACCTTTGCCTCAGAGTTAACTGAAGGAAGTAATGATAATTAACACACAAAGACCTTTTAAGCACTTGACACACATTAACTCCCTCCTTGCTTGCAATACCCTTCAGGTGGATATTCTCAGTATCTTTATTCTATAAACTAGAAGCCTGGTACATGAAATCCATGCACTCAGGAGGAGGGGTCCCTTAACCCGGTCTGTGCCATCTGCACTGGCAGCCGTCAGCCCAGTTTCTAGCAGTGGCACTCCCCCTGTGAGAGCACTACATTGAACATCTGCCTCCTGGTGGTCAGTATGCATCATAGTCATTCCTCTGTTTGGTCAATTTGCATATTAGCCTTTTATTATATAGGATGGAGAAGCCAAGGCACAAAGAGGTTAAATAATTTTCTCAAAGTCGCACAGCTAACAAATGGAGCTGGGGTTACAATGCAAGCAGTCTGGCTGCAGAGGTGCTGGTATTCACTGTTACACTAACAGGGCACGTGAGAGGGTGTTCCTAATAACAGAGAGATTGAGAGGACTGTGGTGCAAATGGCTTCCCCCCCACCCCCCCACCCCCACAAGAGACTAGTTAGAAGAAAACAAAGACTGTGAGAACAGACAGAAAAGAATATTCCAGCTGCCACACTGACATAATAAGTTCGAGGACACCTATGAGTTGGAGGTTCAATGTGAGGGAATAGAGAGCCTCAGTGCTCACTTCTGCTTCTGGAATCTTTTTTTTTTTTAATATATTTTATTGATTTTTTACAGAGAGAAAGGGAGAGGGATAGAGAGCTAGACACATCAATGAGAGAGAAACATCAATCAGCTGCCTCCTGCACACCCCCCACTGGGATGTGCCTGAAACCAAGGTACATGCCATTGACCAGAATCGAACCCAGGATCCCTCAATCTTCAGGCCGATGCTCTATCCACTGAGCCAAACCAGTTTGGGCCTGCCTCTGAAATCTTAAGCCTGGCCATCAACTCGCATCCCTGGAATGGGTACATGGGTGTGGCTCTCTTGGCCTCAGCTATGAGGCCCTCTGCCTCCAAGGGTTGTCAGCACACCTGAGAGATAATATCTGCCTTATACCAGCTGTCCTGAGATGATACACACAAAACATTCAGCAGAGCGCCTGGTATGGTAAGAGCTGATAAGATGTTTCTAATCCCTTTCAGAAGGGCCCACGTGGGAGACACAACCCTAACCAATGCCTAATAGATGCCATGGGATGCCTCTCCCTGGAGGGGATCTCCCTGGAGGGCTCACCTTTAATAACTCAGCCAATGACGTCCTATAGAGATGGGGTGCTGCACCCCCACGTGCACACACCTGCGTGGTCAACGTCTGGCAGACTCATTGTTTTAAGTGATGAGCGATTGTCATTTTCTGTCACCTCCATAATAAATCACTTTAAGAACTCCCTTCTCTTGACAGCATAAGTAATTATAGTCCTGGTGTCTGGGGCCCTGGCACCCATTAGGAGGGAAGCAAACTACACTGGGGCTGATGCTGACTCCTTTTTTCCTTTTCCAAAGGGCCTAATGGCCACCAGGTCAGAACTGGGTTCCTGGACCCATCCTGGGCTGGAAGATGACTCCCTTTCACCCGCCACCAAGCACCCCTTGGCACAGCCAGAGTGAAAGCTTGGAGATGGAGCCCTCTACCATTTACCCAAAAAAAACTCCCAATCTCTTTCCCTAGCTGTCTTCAAAATGTGATTTCCAAATGGACCAGTGATTAGGAGGAAATGTGTTGTATTATAATAGGGATAAATAATGAGGCTAGGTAATAAGAAAGGGGCATGCGTAGGAATATTTTATCTACTGTTTTCTCGGTAGACACAAAATGTATTGAACCATAGAATTAATAAATACCCAGGTGAGCAAAAAGAACACATCTCGGTAGTTAAGGATCTTGGTGATCCACAGATGATAACGAAAAAAGGACTGGATGACCCTGGCATTCTTGTAGGCTGAGATCTTGGAACAGAGCTTGGAAAATGTTTGTGCACAGGACAGAGAGCTGAAGCTCATGGGGGCAGGCTTGAGTGGAAGGACGGATATATAAAACCCGAACACTCCAAGTCTGGGGCACAGTACCTGCTATCACATCCACTTCCATGGTGCTACCGGCATAAAAAAGCACCTAGTGAGCCATGCCAGGTACTTGCATGCCTACACTTGGCCAAGAGTTGGGGAAAGGTCATTCTCCTGGCAGCTTTCGTGTTTGGTGCAAGCTGTCATGAGAGTCTCCTGTCTTGATTGCCTTCCCTGGTCCTTATCAATAGCCAGAGACTTGAGCTTCCCCGGAAGTGATCAGCAAACAGTCCTGGGCCGTAATACCAAAACTCAAAGGCTGGAGAGACGTGCATGATTAAGTACATTTGGGAAATGCTGTATACACTGTGAGTAACCTTTTCAGGAGAGTCACAGACATTGGCATGTACAAGCTCTGAGAAGTCCTGCAGCAAATAGGCTATTTAGCTTTGTTTTAACCCATTGTTTCCTAAACTACTTTGACCAAGGAACCTTTTTCTGGTTATCTAATGAACATTCTGAAGATCCCTCTTTGAGAGTTTTAAAAAAATCTTTGTGAAAAAATAAAGAAAAGGAGAAAGAAGGCAGGAAAGAGGAAGGGAGGGAGGGAGGAAGGGAAGAACTAAGATTGTGACTAGGTAAAAAGAAAGACTGGAGCCTGATTCAGGCCAGGACCACAGGGAGTTGATCAGAAAGGAGATGTGGAAGCCAGTGTTCACCTGAGGCAATGACTTCACCGCAGATTAATAGTGGCTAATATTTGCTAGACACTTTGAAACACTGCGTTTCCAGGTGCAGAAACTGAGGCTTAGAGGAATCAAAAGTAATGTGTCCACAGGTGAGGCCATGCATACATGGGGCAGTAGGGCCTGGGGCGCAGGTGGGCTGGAGGGGATTAATAGGGTGAGGTGGGCGGTAAAAAAAGAAAAGTAATGTGTCCAGTGATACACAGTAAGTGGTCCAGCCAGGATTGAACCCTGTCCTGCCTGACATGGATATGTCACATAAACCCGAGGGCTTCCCCTTCCTTATTTACACTCAGGGAAATGATTATTGCACCTTATAAAGTTGTGGTGAGGATTAAATGAGATCATAAAAGGCTTAAAGCAGGGCTTAGCACATAGAAAGCTCTTAAGAAGTGCTATCAGTACAGCAGACCCCATACAAAGCCTTACCTAAACTCCCTAGTGATGGCGAGCTCATTATCTTACAAAGCCCCTGACATTTTGGGGCAGCTGTAGCTACTGGAATGGTCACCCTGCTACTGAGCCAAAAACCTGTCTCCCCCTAAGCCATGACACTGCCTTGGGAGCAAGCAGTCCTCCCCCACCTTCCCTTTGCAGCTCTGCAGAGACCACGGAGCAGGATGGCGCCCTGGAAACTGTCCATCTTCCTCACAGACCCCTCTCCAATGTATTGAATTTGGAAGACAAGGCACTTTGCCATCAGGTTAAGATCTCTGAGCATCGCTTTTTCTTTCACCACCTCATCTGGGCAGGACCCCTGTATCTAAAAAGGCAAACATGTGCCACGGAGCACTCAGCCCAAGGAAGCTGAGGTTGGGTAAGGACATCCTGTGGGTGACTGGGCAGGAGAACAGGTCAGCCTCACATCTACTTCAGAGCCTCCAGGAGATCCAAGAGCAGGAGAAGGGACATGCTGGTGAGCCTGCGCCCTGCACTTTTTTCAGGCTGACTGAGATCCACTAACTGTTGTCAAGGCCCTCGGGAGAAGGTCCAGCCTCCTGCTAGACCTGGAATCAGTGGACCAAGGCTCAGAGAGGGTGACAGGACAAGGCACACAACCTGAGAGTGAGGAGTCCTTGGGAAGCACAGAGAATGGAGGGAAAGACCAGCATTATGATATTTTAACCCTTAAGGGGCACATAGCAAACTGAGCCAAAGAGAGGTTAAGTACCTTGTTCAAGATCACACAGCAAAGAAGCAATGCAGCTGGGGTTTGATCCCAGGCGGTCTAGCTCCAGAGCCTGTGCCTTTAACCTCTGAACTGCACTGTCTTCTCAACACTCTACAATCTGGAACCGTCCAGGGAAGAAAGGGCTAGCAGAGATAGGGAACCTTTTTTCTGCCACCGGCCATTTGCATATTTTTAACATTATTCATGGTCCATACAAAATTATCAACTTAAAAATTAGCTTGCTATATTTGATCAAACATTTAATGAATTCACCCAAATGCCTTGGCAAGGCCAGACCAAGTGATTTCGTGGGACTTATTTGACCTGTGGGCCAAACATTCCCCAGCCCTGGTAGAGGAAGGTAGGTTAGAACCAAATCCAAAAGGGTGCAGAGAATTCAGAAAAGTAGAGACAGAGAGGAAAGGCATGGACTAGGGAAACAGCCTGGAGAACAGCATAGATGGGGGGCATGCACAGTGAGCAGAGAGGATGTAGACTGGATGAAGCAGAGGAAGGGCAAAGGTGAGAACTATCACCTCTCATAGGCAACAGGACAGGGTAGACAGAAGGCACAGTCCTTCTTATAGTTCACCTGAGACAGAGACACAAAGATGAATAAAACAAAGTCCCCACCTCAAGGAGCTCACAGTCTGTGGGAAAAGACCATCGCAGTGGCCATCACAGTGGGACGGGCTGGAGAAGGCCATTTCCCAGGCCGAGTCACTGTGACTCAGAAAGGCAGCCTCTCCCCAGGAAGGGCGTGTGTTGCTGTTCAGCCGCATCATAAAACAAGTCAGACTCCAGTGGGAAAGCTTCTGGAGTCCCATTAGTGCCGAAACGGCCCAGTGCCGCCTCCCTCCACCCTTACAATGAATTAACTCCGTGACGGAGATGAAGGAGATACCAAAGTCCCCCATCGTCTTCCCTAACCTTGAGACAAATTAAATCAAATTCCACTGCATGGCCCGAAGGCATAAACTTCGTTTGCTGCACCGATATATTCTGCCAGGCAGGCAGGCTCCCAGGTACTAATTACTTTATTCAGCAAGTTAAACAAATGATATGATATCTAAATTCAAGGGAGAGGCACCCAAGAGTTGTTGAGCACACCACTGGGACTTGCCAATGAACAGAACAAAACAAAATTGCTAAACTAACTACTCAAAGTACTTATCTGCGTGTCCTTCAAGATTTAGCTCAGGGCCTCTGTTCACCCTTCCCCCAGGAAGCCCTCCCTATTGACACCATCTCTAAGGACCATTTCCTCTCCTGAAGGCTGTTCAGCCTGGTGGTTAGGTCTTGGCTTTGGGGGGTTCTACTATGGACTGGATGTGTGACTTGGTGTGTCACTGAACATCCAAGTCACTCTAAATTTGTCTCCTTAACTGTCAAGTGGAGATAATAATAGCTCCTACTTCCTCAGGCTGTTGCCAGGGTTTCTAGGTAATCCATGCAAGGATGTCAGCACATAGTAAAATCTCCATAAATGGGAACTATTTCTATTATTATCCTTATTAGTGTTATTACTATTTTTGTTGTTGGTAACCATTGTAGTGTTGGGGTCTCCAAGGGCTTCCCAACAAGCAACAGCCATCTTCTTGGCTTAGTCCTGAAAAGAAAAAAAGATTTAATAAAACAAATAGAAATCAAATATTGGCATGACTACTGATAGAAGCTGACTTGGAAAATGTAGCTTATTGTGAGAGAGGACATGAGGGAGACTGATTCCTGGGTTTAGTGTCACCGTGATCCTGATCAGGGCAGACTTCTCCGTGGGCGGCCGCCCCATCAAGACGTACAGTGGGGTACGAGCCCTTGGCTTCTCCTCCGAGCCAACTCCCAAGAGAGAAGAGGCACTTCACAGGCATTCCCCCTTATTCTTCCTAAATGTGCTGATTGGTAAGACAAGAGTCATTCCATTTCCCCAGGGTAGCAAAAACAATCAGGGTGCAAAGGGATACAGAGTTCTAAGTGAACTTTCGTCACAGGAAGAACCATCCAGAGTCAGGGGAAGCCTTTCCCAGTAACACATAGAAACAATGGGACATGGTGGCTTTGGAGTCCAATAAGATGGACTTCAAGCCATTCTTTCTCTCACTTACATATTATGTGATTGGGGGGGGGGGGGGGGAAGAGAACGAATCTTATCTCTTTGATTAAGAACCTAATAAATAAACACAAATCATTCGGAAGAAGTTGCCTGAACTTCTCTGAGCTTGATTGTCAGTTCCTTGTTCCCAGAATCTAGACACTTCCATGGCTCCTGAGCCTGGCTTCACCTGGGGATTTTGCATTTCTGGTCTTTCTTCATTCATGTTTTCATTGCAGACTCTGCTGTCCACTGCTAGAGCTTTCAGAGCAGTGACAAAGCTCACATCTACCTGAGCAGAACCAATCCAACCCACTCTCACTTCCTAAATGTCTTTCAGATCCAGACTTGCCTCTATCAGAAGCACCACTGCTCTTGATTAGATCCTTAATCCACCCAGAGATTAGCAAAAAAAAAAAAAAAAATTTCTGGACTCCCCCCCAACCCTCTCTCTCTGCCCCAATCTAGATTTCACACCATAGCTGCCCAGTGGTCTTCCTAAAAAAGCCATGTCACTCTCCAAATTAATGGCAAGGTCCCCTGACACCTGCCCCTGCCTATGTCCCAAGCCCCAGGTCTTACCTTATTCTTTGTACTGGAGGAGTACTGAACTGTCGACCTCACGATGCTCTTTCAAGACTCCCTACCTCCAAGCAGGCAGTTTCCTTTGCCTGAAGTGCCTTACCTCCTCCTCCACCCTTTGTTAGTTTAAGTTCTACTCCTGCACAGCTTTCGTGACTCACCTCTGGCACACGTCCATTTGGGAAGCTTTTTCTGATTCCACTCCCACAAATGAGTTTGCGTTCATCTTACTTGGTCCTCTCTCCAGCGCTACTCACCTCATAAGGTAACTGATGACTTACTTGTCTATGTCCACCACCCAGTTGTGAGTACTTTGAAGGCAAGGGTGCCTCTTATTCATCTTTGGTATCAAGAGGAAACAGTGATGGCCATTCATAATAAGAATTGACTATAGCTGCTTTTACATCTTAGAGGAATGACAAAATTCCTATTAGGAGACGTGGCTTTTCATTTAAGGAAATACATGGAGGCACTTCTTTAGATTGAAATATGATGCTCCCAATGGCCTGGTCTCGAGTGGATACCCCAAAGAGGGAGCTGAATTGCATAAAGTAAGGAAAGGTTCAAGGTCTTCTAGACAGTCCAGGAGAGGAGGCATACAGCTCTTGGGAAAACTAAGGGAACTGGAGAGTGTGTGAAAAGTGGTATAGGAGATGGTGGACACAGCTAGTAGGCTGGGGACCTGAGGAAGAAGGTAGACCATCTCTGGGGCAGTGCAGGACTTGGAGAAACAAGATGGCTAATTTTCAAGCTGGGAAGCCTTTCTATAATAGTACTGTGCTATTCTGTGCTGTAACCCCTGCTCTTCCCTCCCCACTCCCATTACTCCAAACCTTCAAGAAAAGTCTAATGCAGGCTTTTGGTGATGTGATGATGGTGCTTTAAGAGGAATAAATGGGGCGGGGGGTGGGGGGGGAGAGGCTTTGTCCAGCGTGGACACAGAGAGAGACAGCTAAGGAGAGGATTTGACAAATGCATGAATGAGAAGTCAGGGGAAGCAAAAAGTCATAATTGAAAGGTAAGCATGAGAACCAAAATTGCTCCAGAAATTTGCAAAATCCTGGGGAAGGCATTGAAAGGAGAGGGCATGAGTCACTTTCTTTAAGTATTAAAGATTTCCTGCTCAACACATGCTCAGATGCATTGAATTGAAGCTCTGGTCAATTTGGGGACCTCTCAGACTGGCCTGCATGTATTTATGGCAGCTGTCTTCCACACACAATGGAGAGAAAAAGATTGGCAAAAATACGTAGGATGAAGTAGTTCCCAAGGTTGTAATGGAGGGTGTCAGAGGAAGGAGGCTTTTGAGAGAGCTGAGCACTGATTGACAGGTTTTCCTTAGAAAGACTGATGGGAACAACCGAGGAAGCAAAATCTTCAAACACCTTAGAGAGAGAGAACCTTGGGGAACATCTGGTCCTCAGAGAGTAGAGAGAGTTCAACATAAGTGCTAACTCTGATAGACTGGTAGTAGCTGTCTAAAGTAGTACATTAGGAAGAATTCTAAGGCTCTGTCTGCAGTCAGCAAGAAAGAATTCAATGATCAATCAATACTGTCTACCAAAGGTACAGGAAGGGGGATGAAAACAGGTATGCCATTTATTTTCCATCTCTAACTTAACCCAATTTCTGTTTTTATAGATGACCAAAAAAAAAGAGAACTTACCCCAAGTCACATAGCCAGTGGTTAGAGTCAAGTCTAGGATCAAATTCTGGGCTCTTCTTTTGCACTACGCTAATTCTCTATACATAAAACACAAGGCAGAGAAGTAGGAAGTTAATATCTTGGCTAACTATCTGGTCAAACTAACCCAGTGGTTGCAAACTCATTAGTCAACAGAGCCAAATATCAACAGTACAATGATTGAAATTTCTTTTGAGAGCCAAATTTTTTAAACTTAAACTTCTTCTAATGCCACTTCTTCAAAATAGACCCTCCCAGGCCGTGGTATTTTGTGGAAGAGCCACACTCAAGGAGCCAAAGAGCTGAATGTGGCTCACGAGCTGTAGTTTGCAGACCACTGAACTAACCAATGCAGAAGCACAGACTGTGCTATAGGAAGGTGGCAAAGGAAATGATATTCGGATCATATCAGGAACAGGTTTTTGGCCTTTGTTCATTTTGTGAACATACAGCTTCAGGATGCATCAGAAGAGCTGCAGGCTGGGTTAACATACCAGTGTGACCAGGATCCAAGCTCAAGTTGTAGCAATAGAAATCCCCATGACCAGGAAAGAAGAAGCCAGGTTGACCTAAGTGGTCTATGCTAGTCTTATCCACTCATTTGTTAACAAATGTCCTTGGAGCACCTTTAAGCAAATACAGAAATAGGATCTAGGGCTTCAGTTCGTGAGGCACTTACAGCAAGGAAAGGGTGGAGATAAGCACAGAACAGTTAATTATGAAATTAGTTATTTAATTATAAACAGAGATAAATGCCATGAAGAGATACTGGGAGCTCTGACAGTAAACATACTGGGATCTGATGTCATCTGGAGAAGGAAGGAAAGCTTTCCTAAGGAAATGACATTTAAGCTGAGACCCAAAATATTCCAACAGAAGTTATTAATGGACCAGGGATAGAGAGAGGCAGCAAGAAGAAGATGGGAAGACAAAGTGGGTAGAGAAGAACAAGACATATTTGAGGAAGTGAAAGACCAAGAGACCAGATTTTCTAGCAAGATGGTGGCATAGGTAAATGTGGTACTCACATCCTCCCATAACCACATCACAATTATAACTAAACTACAGAACAACTATCATTCAGAACCACCTGAAGTCTACTACAATGTAAGTCCTACAACTAGGGATTTAAAGATAGGGCCACATCGAGACTGGTAGGAGGGGCAGAAACACAGAACAAGCTGGTCCCACACCCACATGTGGTGGATAAAAATCCAGAGGGGTATTTTGACTGCAAAGGTCTCTAAGACCCAGTCCCACTCCAGGGGCCACCCCTCAGCCCAGTGTTTCAGTGCTGGGAAGGGATGGCCCTAAATTTCTAGCTATAAAAACCAGCCAGAATTGTGGCTGAGTAAGACAGGGCTCCTGGAGTCCCAGGCAGTTGCTCTTAAAGAGCTTGAGCATGAACTTACTCAGAATCACTCTGTGCTGCAGTGCTGGGGCAGCAGCTCATAGGCACCAGGGACAAACGGGGAGGAAATGAATTGTCTGGCATCAGGGGTAAGAACTGGAGGGGCAGCTTTCTCCTAGACAGAAGTGCTGACAGAGGCACTTTCCTGCCATTGTTCCTTTCCTGAGACCCCAACTACAGAGCCAGCAGGCAAGCATCATATCTGAGTCTCCATCAACCTGGCTCACACTGTTTGTCCTCCTCTGATAATTCCTTGAGACTCCAGCCCTATCTAACTTGTTGACCTACCCAAGCTGTTTTGAGTGGCTTTTCTATACAAGTTACCTGTCTTGGCTCATGCTTCAGTTTCCTAAAATCTCTCAAACCAGCAGAATCAAGCCTTTGTGTGAGTCTTTAGAAGGTGCCCTTTCTGGACTGACAGCTCAGTGAATGCAGCCCAAGCTGGTTTTCAGCCTTCACCTGCCTTTCAGTTGGGTACCTTTGTGCAGTGCATAATTTGTACAGCTATACACAGCAGACTCATCCAAGCCCTAGCAGGTAGAATAGACTGGTGTGTTTTGGAATCATTGGAAGATCCTGTTAATGCAGATTTTAATTCCTAGCGGGAGTGAAGGCTGATGCTGGCATTCCTAACACACTTCTTGCTGATGTGGTTGATGTGGATGATCATCTCTGGACCACACTTTGAACAGCAAAAAACTAACTGATGAGTTGTGAAAGACTAAGCATTAGCAAATCAGAGCAAAATGGGAAGGAAGAAACAGAAACCAGGGAAATGATTCTGTTTGATGAAATGAAATCCTTTTGGATTATTTCCCACAGTGTGCCGGGCCTTTTCATGCTGGAGACACACAAACAAGATATAGACCTTGTCCGCAGGAGAACGTGACCAGAACCTGGTGGGATAGATGAGCACACACAGAACATCTGGGCAAAGGGTGAACACCTCCATAAAAAGAGTCATGGAGCTCAGAAGGAGTGACTAGTGCTAATCAGGAAAATCAGGGAAGAATTCTAGGGAGAGGTGACATTTGTGGAATGAATAAGATTTTAATAGGTAGAAGGTGGAAAAAGGTAAGCAAAAGAACTGAGGTATACCTCAACCAATCAATATGTAAAATAGATGAAAATATTTTAGATAAAAAGAATAAATAGAAAGAACCAAAGTGTAAAGAGGCATGAAGACCCCAAGCATATTGACCTTAAAATTCATAAAGAGGGAGGGTTAGTAGGAAGCAGGGATAGAACATTCATCCCATGTCAGGTTATTCCGGGCCTTGAATGCAAGGATAAGAAAAAAGAAATGTAGGGAATTAATAGGTTTTTACCAAAAATGAAAGAGTAAAGCCCCAGCAGGCAGAGTCTGGGACCAATTTTTTTTTTCCAGTTCTTTGGATCCTCATCAGGGTGCCCAAGACTGACAAGCCCCATGCATTTTGTACAGGCTTGAGGCCCTAGCACATCTTTCCAGTATCTGGGCTTGTGTTGTCAGCACAAGAAGGTCAAGACAACATTGCCAGAAGGCAAACATAAACTCCACTGGAGAGAAAAGAAGGCTGAGGAACAGCAGCTGGAGAGAAAAATTTTCAGGACAAGAAGGGCCACCTCTGAAAAGGACTCACTGAAGAGATAAAGCTGAAACCCCTCAAAGAGAAACCCATGAAGATGTGTTTACAAATTGAAGCCGATGGTGGTTGGAAATGGAGGAGCTTTAGAAAACTCTTTAGGGGGCTGCAGTAAATAAATGATCTAGCACCGAACTGAACCTCCTCCCCAAGCTCCCTGCCCCTAAGAACCTCTACCTCACCCCATCACCACAGCTGAGGTCATGTGACCCACACCTGCAGCCCCAACCAACCCCAGGCCCCCAAATACCAGTCCACCCCGTGCCCTCCCTTCTGCCAATGGCCTTGCCCCAGACATGAAAGTTCTACCTTATGTTTAAGATAAATGAATTTTAGTTCCGCAAAGTAACCTGCCCTGGTCTTCTCCAGCTGATACCCCTCGGAGCTCGCCTTCCCTCTGGAAGTCCTCACCCCAACCGAGGGACTCCCATTTTCCACGGTTATTCTCTCTACTCCATGAGTGACAGGAATGACCTAAGCCATCTGAATCAGTCCTTCCAAAGTTCAGATACTCAAGAGGAACAAGGATTTTTTTTTTCTAAAGGCAACAGGAATCAGACCGGACTCAACGCTAGAGCTGTAGAAACATGGTCTGCCTGGCTTTTCCCTCCTATACTCATCCTTGACTGTTTCTTGAAGACACATTCATTCCTCAAATATTTGCAAATGCTGGTTCAGAGTCAGACCTTAAGCTGAGGTACAGAGGTGTAGCTGGAGAAGTGTGTGTACCTATTCCTGCATACATGAGTGTATGTGTATATAAAAATACTTACCTCCATCTCCCAGTTCTGTCTGCTGAGAGGGTCTAAAAGCAAAGAAACCCCCATAGCAACTAGCACACTGAGCAATTAGATCTTCATTCCTAAATACCATTCTCTGCTTAAAGGAACCACAGCTCTTGAAAGAAATGGCTGATCCCAGAACTTGGACAGGAAAAATAAAAGCTGAGCCTGGAACATCTTGCCTTTGCTGGGGGCTGTTTCTTCTTCCTGGGCTGCCCTCCGACCAATTCTCACTCCCTCCTATGGACCCCATCAGATAAACTGCATACCTTGTATGCACCAATCCTCTGTTGCCCGTTGAAGATGTGGCAAAGCACCATGGGCCAGTGCAGCCCCTTTGGAAACCTAGTACCTGGGTACAAACTCTGCTTCCATCTGTACTAACTTAACCTGTCTGAGCTTCAGTTTCTTCCTCTGTAAAATGGGAATTCTAGTCCCTACTTCCTGGGGTATTGGGAAGCTTCAGCTAGGTCAGTGGTCTGCAAACCATGGCTCGTGAGTCACATGCAGCTCTTTAGCCCCTTGAGTGTGGCTCTTCCACAAAATACCACGGCCTAGGTGAGTCTATTTTGAAGAAGTGGTGTTAGAAGTTTAAGTTTAAAAAATTTGGCTCTCAAAAGAAATTTCAATCATTGTACTGTTGATATTTGGCTCTGTTGACTAATAAGTTTGCCAACCATTATCCAGAAGAATGGAAAGGGAGAGAGATGATCTATGCTGAGCCACTAGTCTCAGTGCTTTCCCTAAAAATGTTAATTGGTGGTATTTTATTCATGATTATGTGTTCCCCTGCTTCATGAGAGTCTTAGCTCTGCCTCATCTCCTCTCCCCATCCCCCAACATTCAGCACCATGCCTGGCATTCCAAGACTGACCAGTCCGTGTGTGCTTCTTGGATGCTCAAATTAAATTGCTGGCTGATATTTAGTGATTGACCCTTATTGACTGAAATGTACTGACTGACACTTCACAAGTATCCACATTTACTGATTGAGCTTTCCTACCAACACCCACTGACTGACACCTACCTGGGACCATCCCCGCCTCCTGAGTAAAAGCTGGCAGGAAAAAGCACTCTCTGACTCTGCCTCCACCTGCATTTTTCTCTGCCTTTGTCCCTTGTCAGACTCTGGCTTTCTCTGTGTCTCTGACCCTGTTCTGTCACTGGATCTCTGCCTGCCTTTGCAGTCCTTGTCTCTACGGCTTTTCTCCCTGCCACCATCATCCCCTCCACAGAAGCCGCCCCTCCCCTTGCTGATGGCTCTCATTGTCCACACTCAAGGGCATGCCATTCAGTAACACAATCACACATTTGTCATTACCTCTTCATTGTTCTCCTGGCAACAGACCATCTTTTCTTCCCTCCTTTTTAGGGGTTATATACTAACGGTTTTCCTTATCTGCTTCATCTGGGATGGCTGCTCTCCGACTTCCTGCCCTTCCCCCATCTTACAACCTTCAGCAGTGACATCGCCTAGATGTCGCCTTCACGGACCCAAAAGAGGGTTGTCAGAAGCAGCCTGAAGGTCCCCCAGCTAGCACACATGGGGAGGAAGAACATGGTCACACGTGCCACACACATGGGGAGACATGCTTAGGAGGAGAAACACATCTCAGACTCCAAAGGCCATGTGTCAGGGCCACTCATCTGAGGGCATAATGGGCCCAGCCTGGCAGGGCACGAGCAGGAGCAGTGAGGGCTGGAGGACATGGTGTCTGAGGGCACAGAGGTGGAGGGAAAGACATGTGCACAGTTGGCCTTTTGTTCTGAGGAAATGATTAGTGAAGTGTGCCACACCTGAACAAAGCTTCTGGCATCATCACATGGTCCTGCCCGAAGAACCACAGCCCTAGACAGGAGGCTTCTCTCAGCCCAGCTGCCAGAATGAAGTCACACAGAGCAGAGACATGGCATCTGACCTGCAGGTCACAGGTAAAGGGAAGGGAATATAGACACGTGTTGTTTAGCAACCACTGAAATGTAGGGGCTGTTTGTCACAGCATCATCACCTAATGACAGCTGACTGAAACATCTCATGTAGTTCCATGGCTTTAAATACCAGACATATACTGATGGCTCTCGGGTGTATATTTATCACCAGCCAGGCCATCTTCTCTGAGCTTCAAACCTAGATATCCAACTGCACATTCCAGTCCCCACGTTGGTACCTAATAGGCATAGTAAACATAGCATCCACAACACAACTAAGCAAAACTTTGAGAACCTTTGCTCTTCTACTTGCTACCATATACAAGTCCTATATCATCGTTTAAAACACACTGTGTGTGTGACATTATATGTAGATGTCTGTTGTCAACTTGGTATCACCCCCACATATATCATGCCACATGCCATTGTATCCAAGTGGACATAGCTTTTCATTTTATTTTCAGGCTCTTTGTGGGATGCTTTTCAAATTATAAAGTAATACGTGTGTATCATAACAATTGAAATGTGTACTAGAAAGGTTATAAATTACAGCTTTCCCAGTCCCACTCCACCACCTCTCCTCTAATGGGCCAGCGTTAATATCCTGTTATGCAACCTTTGAGTAGCCATTTAGTATGAATAATTTTAGATGTTTCTAAAGTCATTAATGCAAAAATCTGCCCTCCAGAATGACAATTGGTATGAGAAGGCAAGGTATGAAGATACATTCCTTGTTTCCATCCACAAATGCACGAATCCCCAGCAGTCCCCTGCATCTCCAACAAGGAGGCGCAGCAGGGCTGGCTGGTTCCCATGCAGTGTAAGTCACTCAGCCAATGGCAGCCCCTGCCTGTAGGAGGCATGTCCATGCTGGTAGTTAACCCAGGGCTATGGTTCTGGGAGACAGCAAGCTTTGCACGCATGAGGTAGAGTTCCAGTGCCTGGGTCTCCAGGTGATGTTCAGAAATGGTGGAGTCTGGTGATTTAGATCATGCATCAGGCAGACGTGGGTTTACATCCTCCTTGGCCATGCTCTGTGTGTGTGCTTAGGCAGGTCACCTTTAAACCTCAGTTTACTCATCTGGAAAACAGAAATAAGAATAGCACCTATGTATTAGTCAGTGTCCAATCAAAATCACAGAAGCCACTCTATTCCAAGTCCAAAGGGCTATACTGAATAGAATTAGAAGCTTCCACAGCCGGTGGAAAGGCTGGCAAAGCAACAACTGGAGAAACCATGCCGAGGAACCTGGCTACATATGTGACGACAGCAGGCATTTTTCCTGGGCAGCTCCTGCTGACCTTCTCGGGCTGCAGGAATGAAGCAGGTGACTCTCAGGAAGCTTGTCCATACAAGGCGCTTCGAACCTCATGTCTGTCTATGTGCTTGCCTGCAACTATTTCTGGGGAATAATGGCCTCGCCTTCTTCTCCGATTTCCCAGTCTCCAGGGAGGCTCTCTCTCCACTGTCTCAAACCAGGAACCATCTGGGAAAAGGCATTCTGGGAAATGGAGGTCCCAGCTTCTCCTCTTCGATGCAAAAGTCCTGACAATAGGTGGTAGTGATGCTGGCCAGGCAATCGACAGCCCAGCATGACCTGCTGCAGAAGCTTCTCCTGAAATTAAATGAAACAACGCAGATAAATTCTTAGTAAAGTGTGCTCACTACACCGTTAATGCTCAATAAGTGGCAGTTATGGTGGTTATTTGTATGATTTTGATCCTGGAGCTGGTGATTTCCCACCCAGCCCAGCATAACCACTCCATTTCACATTGCAGAAAATCCCAGGCATTTGGATTCCTATCAAAAGATGCCTCTCCCCATCGCCTCTCATCACTCAGCAGGTTCTATCATTTCTTTTTCAGATCCGATTATAATGGGAACATTTGTAAACTGCTGATCCTTTAATTCCCCATAAGCACACAGTCTAGCTGAATGTATTCAAATCAATTGCACTGAGAGACATGAACTAAATTCTCTACTTCTGTGTCTCCCGTGTGTGTGTGTGTGTGTGTGTGTGTGTGTGTGTGTGTGTGTCCTACTTCTGTATTTCATGGCAATTGTACCCAAAATCATTGCAGAAGAAAAATAAAAGAGCATTGTACTACAGGTGTGTGTTCTCCATCATCCATCAATCGGACATGAGGAAATCCAATCATAAACCCATTTATGAGCAAGCCTCACGACTGCTATCACCAAACAAATACATTTCCAAATAATGCATTGTTTCCGATAAGAATTAATTAAAAAAAAAAAAAAAACCCAGATGGCATGTCAACTTACTTCCATAAAACTTAAATTCAAACCATTCCACCGGTAACAAAATTATACTTGTAAAGAACTGAGATTGATTGGACCCCGAAACTCAACATTCAATTGTAGAAAATAAAATCAGTTCTAAACCACCAGGGCCTTTGCCAAGCCATCCCCTGCTCTGAAGCACAATGCAAACATCACATGGTCACAGGTCAGTGCTTCCTGCAAAGAAATCCATTTTGCAAACAAAACGGCACCCAGATCCGTAATACCTTATCCTGATTCATGATGGGCCACACGCTGTCATGTCCACGGTGACCAAGAGTAAAGCTAACCTTCCTAGGAGCAGCATTACCCTTAAAATTGCCGTGATCTCCAGGGGGAAAGACCCAATTTAAATGTATATTCTATTTAGCTTGAATTTGTTTAGCTCTTTCACACATTGTTCTGTGCCCTCACCTGTGTCCTTCAGAGACATGTGCCTTTGTTATTCTGCATCGCCTTGGGTCAGAAGTCTTTACTGATTTTAAAAGCAGTTTAACCCCCAGTTGATCATGATACTATTAAAGGAGAGTCAGTGCCCCAAACTAATTAATCTTAGGAAGTCAACTTGTAATTAATTGGCTTTAAAAAAAAAAAAAAGCAAAAAGCAAAACACCACAATCTAGACTCCTATGTATAAAAATCTATTCAGTCTGTCAGCCAGTGTCTAGGGGCTGGGATGAATGAGACAGGGAAAATCCTGATCTAACATTCTAGTCAGAAGAAACAGATAAAGGAGTAAACAAACGAGATCTTGTCAGGATGTGTAAGGATGGTCTGAGAGTCTTTCACTTCACTTATCTGGGTGGAGGTAGGAGCAGATGTACCAAGAGCCAGGGAAGAGTTCTTGGCAGAGATTAAAGCACATACAAAGCCCCTGTGGCAGGGAAGAGCTTGCCAGGCTCAGGGGACAGAAACACAATGCCAAACAGAAATATACACACAACATATACACCAAAGACTTTCTAAAATGTTCTAAAAGTACTGAGCTGATACCAGAAACTTACAAAATATGTCTACCATATAAAGTGTAACAATAAAAGGATCACTCATGTGTCCCACCATCTTGTTCAAGAAATAAAACATGACCATTAAGTTTGAAATCCCTGTATGTTCCTCTTTAATCCCATTCTCTTTCCATCTACCCAAATACTGGTCCCTTGTCAGATACATACTTCGAAAATACTTCTCCTACTCTGTAACTTATTTTATGCTTTGTTCTACTCAGAATTACCATCCTGAGTTTTATTTCTGCTGATGGGTGTTTTTGTATTTTGTGTTTTTTTTTTTTTTTTATTGTTGTGAAGTACTCTATTAGATCAATTGAATCAAAAAAGTATTTATTTATTTTACTGTTGAAGGTCATTATTCAATGTTCTTCTTTCAAAAGCATTGTTATTTAGGACATTCAGGTTTTCTTTTTGATTAAGTGCCTATTTAATTGTTTTGCCATTTTTCATTGGGCTGTCATTCTCTGATGATTTGCAGTAGCTTTGTGTGTGTGTGTTATTTTTTACATATTCTCACCACTAATCTTTTGTCACTTTTGTGTGTTGCAAATGATTTCTTCCAACTTGTGGCTTGTCTTTTTACTTCTGTTGGGGTCTCTTTTGATGAATAAAATGTCAAAAATTTAAGGTAATCAAATTTTTCATCCTTTTTGTTGAGGTTACAATTTTCAGATTTTAAGAAATTTTTCTCTACCTTGAGGTCATAAAGACATCCTCCTACACTTCTCCTGTGGTTATATTATTTAATTAAGAATATACACTGAGTGGCCAGATATTATGATCTCTGAACACATAACAATCTGGCCGCTCAATATATTACATGAGGCCCAGTGAATGAATCCATGCATGGGTGGGGTTCAGCCAGCCTGGCCAGAGGGAGGGGATATGGGCAGTTGGTTGGCAGGACCCGCCCCCTGGTCAAACTCCCAGTAGAGGGGACAACTTGCATATTAGCCTTTTATTATATAGGATTAACTATATTCCCTAAGCCCATGGTCCACAAACTGCGGCTCGTGAGCCTCCTGAGGCTCTTTGGCCCCTTGAGTGTGGCTTTTCCACAAAATACCACGGCCTGGGCGAGTCTATTTTGAAGAAGTGGTGTTAGAAGAAGTTTAAGTTTAAAAAATTTGGCTCTCAAAAGAAATTTCTATCATACTGTTGATATTTGGCACTGTTGACTAGTGAGTTTGCCAACCACTGCCCTATGCTGTACTTTTCATTATCCATGACTATTCTGTAACAACTAAATTGTAGTTTTTAATCCATTTACCTTTTTCATTTATCCCTCCAAGCTCCTTCCCATCTGGAAACCTTCAAAATAAATATTCTCTGCATCTATGGGTCTGTTTCTGTTTTTCTTGTTTATTTTATTTATTAGATTCCATTGTTGATAGATATGTATTTATTGACATTCTTTTGTTCATATTTTTTATCTTTTTTTTTTCTTCTCCTTTTTCTCAAAGAAGACCCTTAACATTTTATGTAATATTGACTTGGTGGTGATGAATTCGAGCTTTTTCTTGTCTGGGAAGCTCTTTTCTGTCCTTTGATTCTAAATGATAGCTTTGCCTGGGAGAGTGATCTTAGTTGTAAATCCTTGCTTTTCATCACTTTGAATATTTCTAGCCTTCAAAGTTTCTGTTGAGAAATCAGTCTTATGGGTTTCCCTTATACGGAACTGCATTTCTCTTGCTGTTTTTCAGATTCTCTCTTTGTTTTCAACCTTTTACATTTTAATTATGATGTGTCTTGGCATGGACCTTTTTGAGTTCATGGTGTTTGGGACAATCATGTTTGGGACTTTCTGTGCTTCCTGGACTTGTATATCTATTTCCTTCACCAGGTTTGGAAAGTTTTTCATCCTTCTTTCAAATAAATTTTCAATTTCTTGCTCTCTCTCTTCTCCTTCCAGTACCCCTCTGGTGTGAATGTCAGTATGCTTGAAGTTGTCCCAGAGACTCCTTACACTATCCTCATTTTTTAAAATTCTTTTTTCTTTATGCTGTTCAAATAGGGTGGTTAGTTTTGTTTTGTTTTACTTCCTTTTATTCCATATCGCTGATTTGATCCTTAACTTCATTTACTCTACTGTTGATTCCCTGTAAATTATTCCTCATTTTAGTTACTGTATCCTTCATTTTTGATTAGTCCTTTTTTTATGCCATTAAAGTTCTTACTAAGTTCACTGAACATTCCAGTAACTAGTGTTTTGAACTCTGCAGCTAGTGATTGTTTGTCTGCACTTTGTAGAGTTCTTTTTCTGGAGTTTTGTCTTGTTCTTTCATTTGGAACATGATTCTTTGTCTCCTTATTTTTGCAGTCTCTTTTTATGTAGTGGGTATAGCTGCTATGTCTTTTGCGTTTGGTAGAGTAGACTTATATGGTAGATGTCCTGTAGGGTCCATGGCACAGCATCCCTGGTCACCAAAGTTTGGCACTCCAGATACACCCACACACACACATGTGGACTGTGTACACCCTCCTGTTTTCACTGAGCCTTGATTGCTATTACCCCAGACCAATCAGCTACAATGACTGGCTAAGACCATTGTGGAAGATCAACTGCACAGGGGTCCACCCCACAAACAGGCTCTGATGTCTGCTGAGTCCACCCCTTCAGCAGTTGTTTTTGGAGGTGGTTGTGTGGTGCTTCGACATGGTCTGATGCTGTCCACTGGGTACAGTGACTCTGGGGCCAACAGACCAAGGACAGCTATTGCCTGTGGTCTGCCCAGAGCAACCCTATCTGGACTACAAAGCAATCTACAGATGACTTCTTCTTGTGCTGTGCTTGGAAGTGCCAAGGTAAAACCAAGCTGTGATCCAAGGCCAGTCACTGCCAGTGCCAGGCCTGGGGCCACTAAGTGACAGGCATGGGGCACACAGAGGCCAGATGCTGCTGGTTTGAGAGATTTAAGGAAAATTTGAAGAATGATCCAATAGAGGCCATTCATATGGAAAAGCCACTGGAAACAGCATGGGTAGGCCTGCAAGTTGGGTGGCATGGGGTCTCAGGGTATCACCAGGGTGGGGCAAACAGTGTTATCCAAGTTGATGGACACTCATATATGGCCTGCCCACAGGCTTTGTTGGAGGAAGGGCTCAGAATAGGAACAATAGCCTCTGCCAGCACTTTAGTCTGGGAAAAAGATGCACCTCCAGCTCTTGCCCTGATACTGGACAGTTCAGTTCCTTCCCCTTTGTCTCTGGTGTTTTTTGAGCTGCTGCCCAGCAGTGGAGCTCACAGCCAGTGAGTCTGAGTAAGTCCATGTGTGAGCCCTTTAAGAGGAACTTTCTGGAACTCCAGCAGACCTCCATCTCACTCAGTCACAATGCTGGCTGGTTTTTAGAGCCAGAAGTTATGGGGACTTCTCTTACTGGCACTGAAACCCTGTGGGGGAGAGTGTGTTCTGGTGTGGGACTGGCACCTCTTGCTCTTCGGGGGATAACTCCTAAGTTGAGATATCCCTCCAGATTATTATCTGCAACATGTGGGTGTGGGACCAGCCCATTCTGTGTCTCCACAGCTCCTACCAGTCTTGATGTGGTTTCATCTTTAATCCTTAGTGATAGGACTTTCATTCAGGAACATTTCAGGTGGTTCTGAATGATGGTTGGTCTGTAGTTTAGTTGTAAATTTGATGTGGTTGTGGGGGGATGGGAGCAAGTGGTGCATTTACCTCTGCCATCTAGACCAGAAGTTCCAGACAAATCCTGGTATCTATTTTTTATTATTATTATTATTTCAGAGAGGAAGGGAGAGGAAGAGACTAATAGAAACATCAATGATAGAGAATCATTGCTTAGCTGCCTCCTGCAAAATGGAAATAATATTAGAAACTCCACCATGTAACTATTCTCTGGACTAAATAAATCAATGTGCATAAACGATCCATATTTGGGATCAAATCCACAACCCAAGCATGTGCCCTTACTGGGAACCGAACCTTGACCTTCTGGTTCATAGGTCAATGCTCAACCACTGAACCATGCTGGCTGGGCTTGGTATCTATAATTTTTACTATTCACTCTTGATAAAGAAAATGTAATTAACTTTTTGTACCAGTTTCATATCCAGTGACCTTGATAAACTCTTTTTAATTCTAACAATGAATCTGCATATTCTTTAGAGGTTTCTATATTTATATAATCATATAATCATATCATCTCAAAATAATAACAGTATTATTTTTCTTCTCAATCTTTATTTCTTTTTTCTCTTTATTTGCCTTGTTTTATTGGCTGGGGCCTTTGGTGTGTTATTGAAGAGATGTGACAGTTGCAAGCATCCTTATCTTGGTTCTCAGATTAAATTCAATGCTTTCAATGTTTTATTGATATCTTTAAATCTGATATTTGGTGTAGGTTTTTTGTAGGTGCCCTTTATTCATTGAGGACAATTCATTCTATTTCTGGTTTGCAAAAAATCATAAGTGGATATTGAACTTTAAATTTCACATCTACTATAAAAGTTTCAAAAGGAAAAAAGAATGTTTTGTGGGCCATTTGGTTCTTTTGTATGTGTGGCAGTTTTTAAGT
This sequence comes from Pipistrellus kuhlii, assembly GCF_014108245.1. Lineage (NCBI taxonomy): Eukaryota > Metazoa > Chordata > Mammalia > Chiroptera > Vespertilionidae > Pipistrellus > Pipistrellus kuhlii. The sequence goes on along the minus strand of NW_023425515.1, from coordinate 174,839,478 downwards.
TATTAGTTTTTAAAATCAGTACTTTTTAATAAAATAAAAAAAAACATGACCAAGAATCTGTCACAAAATTTTGAGACCCATTATATTATAATAACAAAGTTTAAGAAAAAAATTTCATATCTACTAAAATAATTATATTACTTTTTCTTTCATTTGTTTTGTAGAGAATCACATTAATTTTTAATGCTTTAATATTTGCCCAATCTTACATGCCTTAAGTAAAATAGGTCATGACACATTTTTACTTCTCTACATTGCAATATTTGTTTACCAATATTTAGTTTAGAATTCTGTTTCTATGTTCTGAAGTGAGATTAGCCTATAATTTCCCTTCTTCATACTGGTTTTATCTAGGTTTAGTATCACAATTATGTTGGCCTTATAAAATGGATTGGGGCATGTTTCCTCTTTGTCTACATGATGGAACAGTGTGTATAAGATTGAAAATACCTATTTTTTTGAATGTTTAGTAATTTTTTTTAATTCTTAATTGTTTAAAGTATTACATCTGTCTTCTTTTTCCCCCATTGACCTCTCCCAGCCACTCCCACCCACCGAATGTCTGGTAAAATTTACCAGTAAAATCATTTGGAAGGTTCTGGTATTTTCTTTAGGGCATATTTTTAAACTAATAATTCGATCTATAATAATAAAAAGGTAATATGCTAGTTAGACCAGACGTCTTCTGGACATCATTGCGGACGTCCTTCCTGCCAGGCAGCCCAGGTTCCGGGTGCCTGCAGGCGGCCCGAAGGAGGGAAGCCCGGGTCCCGGGTGCTAGAGGGAAGCCGGTGTCAGCAGCAGGGGGAAGGAAGGCCTACTCTTGCATAAATTTTCATGCATCAGGCCTCTAGTGTATTTAATAATTACAGTACTGTTCAAGTTTTATGTTTCTTCTTGAGTCAATTTTTATAGTTTTTATTTCTCTAGAATTTTTTTCATTTCATCTAACTTTCCCAAGTATTAACACAAAGTTGTTCTTTATACCTTCTTAGCTTTAAATCTCTGAAACATGTATAAATACGTTCCCTTTTTTATTTTTTACATTGCTTTATTTGTCTCTTTCCCTTGACCAATTCACAGGAGATTTTTTTCAATTTTATTAGTTTTCTCAAAGAAACAACTTTTGGCTGAGTTGGATCTCTCTACAATACATTTGATTTCTATTTGATAAATGTCTGCTCTTGTTTTTAATATTTCCTACCTTCTAGTTCTTTGGATAATTTTTATGTTATTTGTTTTTAAATCTTTAAGTTGGATATTTTTTCAGAGGTTCTGAACCAGGGGCAATTTTGCCTTGTAGGGAGCATTTAGCAATATCTGGAGACATTGTTAGATTGTCACAACTGGTGGGAGGGTGATATTAGCATTTAGTAGCAGCCAGAGGTGTTGCTAAGAACCATACAACACACAGAACAGCCTTTTAAAACAAAAAATTTCCAGCCTAAAATGTCAGTGCTGATGATATTGAGAAACCTTATTCTAGCTTATTCATCTTTAGTCTTTCTTCTTTTCTAATAAAAGCACTTAATGGTAAAACTTCTTGCTGAGTTCTGCTTTAGCTGTATCCCACCAATATTCTTTAAGTTTAAATACAGTAAAGTTGACTTTCTTTTTGGTGCACAGTTCTATGAAGTTCAACATGTGCATAGATTCATGTAACTTCCACCACAATTGGCACACAAATTGTCTCGTCACCCCAGAAAACACCCTCATGCTGCCACTTTGTAGTCAAATCTACGATCCACTCTTTATACCTAGATTTTTTCCAAAATGGCATATAAACACAATCATACAGTATATAACACTTTGGAAATGGTTTATTTCACTCAGTATAGTGCCATTGAGATTCTAGTATACAGTAGAATACTACTCAGCAATAAAAATACAGGAACTATACTGCTGCATGGATCAATAGTTCCTGTATTTTTATTGCTGAGTAGTATTCTATTGTGTTGATGTCTACAGTATTTTTATCCATTCACACAGTAAAGGATTTGGGGTTGTTTCCAATCTTTTGGTGATTATGAATAGAATTCTTATTTGTGTACAGATATTTGTGTGAGCATAAATGTTCATCTCTCTAAACACCCGGGAATGGGATAACTGAATCATATGGTAAATGTGTGTTTAATTTGATAATAAACTGCCAAACTGTTTTCCAGATTGGCTGGACCAATTTCATTCCCACCAACAAAATAGAAGAACTCTGGTTGCTCCACATTCTCATCAGCATTTGGTGTTGTTAGATTTTGTTTTGTTGGTCACTCTAATAGGTGTGTAGTTATTTTTTATTTTTATTTGAATTTCCCTAATGTCTAATTATGTTGAGCATCTTCTCTTATGTTTACATGCCATCCATACAGCTTCTATAGGGAGATGTCTATTCAAATCTTTGTTTGTTTGTTTTTTAATTTATTTAAATTATTTAGATGGGGTGTTTTTCTTTTTTGGCAGTTGAGATTTTATTGCTGTCTAATTGAATACATTGAACTGCAGATATTTAAAATGTACAGTTTGACAAGTTTTGACATGTAAAATTATATAGAAATAGAAATAGAAATAGAAATAGAAATAGAAATAGAAATAGAAATAGAAATGAAACTATCATCAAAACCAAGATGTCTTTGGGATTTCTCCCTCTCTTCTTTCCTCCTTCAATTCCCAGGAGACAATTTATGTGCTTTCTGTCACCACAGATAAGCTTGCATTTTCTAGAAATTTATAAAAATTAAACCATATAGAATGTACTTCTTTTAGGGTGGCTTATTTCATTTGGCAAGATTATTTTTGAGACTCATCCATGTAGTGTGTGTATCACAAATTCATTCTTTTCTATTACTTAGTATTGTTCCATTGCATGGATTTACCATAGTTTACTTATCCTTCACCAGTTGGTGGATATTTGTTTGTTTGTTTCTAGTTTTGAACTAGTCTTTAAAAACAAAAGCTGATTCAAGAGACTGGTATGAACATTCATATACAAGTATTTGATACTTTTTTCCCTTGAGTGAATCCTTAGGAGTGAAATGCAAGATCACATGGTAGATGCATGTTTAACCTTTTAGGAAACTGCCAAACTGCTTTCCAAAGTGTTTTACCATGTTGCACTGCCACCAGGAATGTGTGAGAGTTCCAGTGCCTTCACACTCTTGCCACACTTGGTGTGGTGGGTCTTTGGCATTTTAGCCATTTTAATAGGTATAGGATGGTATCTCATTGTGGCTTAATTTCTATTTTCCTAATGATTAGTGGTGTTGTGCACCTTTTATGTGCTTCTTTGTTATCTATATACCTTCCTTGGTGAAGAGTTTATTTAAATCTTTTGTCTATTTTTAATTAGCCTATTTGTTTTCTTGTTATTAACTTTTGAGAATTCTTTTTTTAAATATATTTTTATCGATTTCAGAAAGGAAGAGAGAAGGAGAGAGAGACAGAAACATCAATGATGAGAGAGAATCATTTATTGGCTGCCTCCTGCAAGCCCGTTACTGGGGATTGAGCCTGCCACCCAGGCATGTGCCCTGACCAGGAATCAAACCAAGACCTCCCGGTATAGGTCAACATACAACCACTGAGCCACAACAGCTGGGTGAGAATTCTTTATATATTCAGGGAACTAGTTCTTTATTAGATATATAGTGAAAAATCTTTTCTTCCAGTTTGTGACTTGTGTTTTATTTACATAACTGTCTTTTCAAGAACAGAAGTTTTTAATTTTGATGAAGTCCAATGTATCCATTTGTTCTTTTATAGATGTGCTTTGGGTATCTTATCTAGATATTTTTGCCTAATTCAAGGTCAAAGAAACTCTCCTATTTCCTTCTAGCAATTCTATAGTTTGAGATTTTTACATTTCCTTTAACAGTCAATCTTGAGTGAATTTTCTATATGGTGTAAGTTTTGGGGCGTTTTGGTGTGATTTTCTTTCTCTACTTGATCCTCAGTGTTCCTTCTGAATGGCAGTACGAACAGTTGTTTCTTCCTGTCTCACACGGTCTAGATGAGGATGAAATGGTGTTCACTAGATTAAAAGCTCTCTAAGGGGAACATGTGAGACAGAGTAAGTGACTAGATGTGTGAGACTTGGAGTACATCAGACCTGGTTCAAATTCTGCCATCAGAGTCACACTGGGTAAGTCTGAATCTTATCCCACTACTTACTCTTACTTTTTTTACTCATATTTTCAGATTTCTGGGAAGTTATTAAGTCTTTCTGTACCTCCTGTTTTTCATCTGGAAAATGAGCCTAATAGATCCTTCCTTGTAGGATTTATTGGAAAAACTAAATGTCGTAATGTATGTAGAAAGCCAAGCACAGTGTCTGGAATAGGCAAAGTATAAATAATAGCATCCACATTAATTTTTTACTCTTGTACCTTCATTGTCTAGCATCATGCTCAATAAATATAATTTAAATAATAAATAAGGCCTGTCTATGAAAGCATTTGTAACATATTAATCCCCCCTCACAGGTCAGGAATGTTGTTGTTGCTGTTTTTGCTGTTACATGTATACTATAAGCCCTCCCCGGCCCTCACCACGCCCTGTGCTCCCCACTTTCATGGTGTTGGTCACCAGTGACACGGTGATCGATTTGCAATGTCCCTCCTCCCCATAGTATGGGCTCCTTAAAGGAAGGGACCTGCTGTGCCTTGTTCTTCTCTGAACCTCCCCCTTCCAGCTCAGTCCCTGACCCAGAGTAGCCCTCAGAACATGCTGAAATATGGGGATGTAAAGTACAGCGTAGGGAATACAGGCAGTAATGCTGTAATAACTTTGCATGGTGCCAGGTAGGTACTAGACTTATCGGGGGGATAACTTCATAAGTTATATTAATGTCTAACCACAATGCTGTGCACCTAAAGCTAATATAATATTGAAAAATATGTTAAAAATTAAAATAAACGTTGAAATAAAGGAAGAAATGAGCTTTTTTTTATGAGTCCTTATTCCCCCCTTGCCCCTCCCCACCCCTCACCCCCACTCATGCCCTCACCTCTCTGGTGTCTGTGTAAAGGAGATTTTTTTAAAGGGTTTTAATTTTTTTTTTTTTTTGCCAAATTTCTAAGAAAATGTGAAGCAATTTTCCCAGGCAAAGTAAAGATAGAAAAACATCAAAGCTCTAAGCATTCCATGAGACCTAATTTTATTTCTATTCGTCTGTTCATCACCACTGCCCACAGAGCATTAATGTCAGACCTCTCACACTGCAGAGGCCCCAAGTGACAAGGCTGCCAATCCACGAGCCTGACACCTCGTGGCTGAAGTGGGGAATGCAGGCTACTTTTCAAAACAGCTCCAAGGCAAAAGGTCTCAAAATTCATAGTAACTTTATCATATACTCTCTGAACTGAGGTGAAAGATCCACAAAGACCCAGGGCTTACCGCCCTCTCTGTACCCAGTTTCTAGAAGGAGAAGGGTGTCTGACACATTCTATGATATTAAAAAATTAGAGAGAAATAAAATAATGATTTTCAATATATGTGAATATGCTAAAAGCCATTGAATTGCACACTTTAAATGGGTAAATTGTGTGTTATGTGAATTACATCTCAATAAAGTTGCCTTATTTTTATTTTTTTAATAATTAAAGGGCTCCATCACCTAATCTTTTTGTTTTGTTTTATTTAGAGGAAGGGAGTATTTGTTTTACAAGCAATACATTTTTTTAAATGATTTTTGGTAACTTTTGACAGCTCGCTCAGTAAGGAACCCTCAGTGTTCTACAAAAACAAAAGTCTGTAGACTTTTTCACAGGATTTATCTCTTTAAAAAAAAAAAAAGGAAAATAAATAAATCGAGAACTTCAGTTTTAGATCAGCCTGCAACTAAAGAGGGCCTGTGTGAGCCGAGAACCGCACCTGGAGAACCCTCAGTCTGATCGCCTAGGAAGAGTCTCAGTGTCTCTGAGCCCATGGAGGGAGTTAGAGCGTCTGAGAGAATGTGGCAAGAGTTTGAACGTCACACAAGGAAAGATGACCACTGTCTGCTTTGGCTTCTCATCTGGAGAACCCACAACAGCCACTCTGAGAGGAGGGAGGTTGTTATTGCTTGTCACTTACTGCCTCCTACTGGTCCGGAAGGGTGAGGCAGAGGATCTCCTTGGAGCCTTACATGTATCATCTCGTTTAATCCTCATGACACCACCATGTCCTCTTTACCGTTGAGGAAACTGAGGCCTAGAAAGGACTATTTGCCCAAAGTCTTGCAGCAGCCAGAGGTGGAGAAGGAGAGGGTTTGACTTCCCTCGGCACCATCTGCCTCCCACCACATCCATTGTGTGCCCAGCTGGTGGTGCAGGTGAGGTTTTTTGTGTCATACGCGCTGTATAGGCCATACATACATGTGCTCATTTTCTAGAACTCAGCACTTCTTTTCTTTCTTTTTTCAATTTATTTATTGATTAAGGTGTTACATATGTGTCCTTATTCCCCCATTACTCCCCCTCCTCTCCCCCCAACTCATGCCCTCACCCCCCTGTTGTCTGTGTCTATTGGTTAGGCTTATATGAATGCATACAAGTCCTTTGATCTCTCCCTTTACCCCCCTACCCTCCCGTACCTTCCCTCTGAGGTTTGATGATCTGAGAACTTGTTTCCTTGTTTTCAAGTTATTGTTGAATTCATGGTATTGTACCTTGACTTCATGTTCTGGCGTTGGTTATATCTGTGATTATCCAATGGTGCCACAGAGGAGACAATCCATCTCAGGGGTGGCTTCCACCCGGTAAGAACAACCATCGAGGAGATGGGGTGATCCACGCTTGACTCTGCCAGGGGGAAGGGGACACTTGGGGAACGTGGTGTTTTGAATGGCAGGAATGCAGTCAGGAGTGATTCGTGTAGAAGGGTCTGAGAGGGAAGGCTTCCTATGGCTGGCCCAGGAGTCTGTTCTTTCACGGAGGGGAGAGCCGTAATCAGACGTGTGTGTTTTATAAGCACTCCTCCTGCTTCAGAACAGGCCAGGAGCCACCCTGAGGAGGAACCTCTCTGGGGCCCAGGTCTGTGGGATAAAACACGTCAGGCCAAGATGTGGCTGAGGAAAGTGTCGCTGGCCTAGTGCTGGCCAGGGTCCCTCCTCTCTTGCCCCTGGTTCTGCTTCTCCAGCAGGTCCTCCTCTGCATCCCATCCTGGTTCATGCTGAGGCACCCCGGCTCTGAATCCTAGCCCTGCTGCTCAGCAGCTGTATGTCTGCAGTCCAGTTTCCTCTGTACCTCAGTCTCCCCACCTGTAAAAGGGGGATAATGCTAGACCTCACCTTATATGATGTTGTGAGGATTAAAATGATAAAACATGCATGAAAGCCTTAGAAGGAAGCCTGGAGTGCAGGAAGCATCACGTGAGCCTTTGCCTGGTCCCCGTTGCTCAGACTGGACAGCCTGAATCGGGCTGATGCAGATTGTCAGCTCTCTGCTACCTCTGACCCAAGGTTGGGCTTCAGAGGGAGTCTTCACCCTGTTTCTGAAGCCCTGGCTCCTTTTATCACTCCTGCTGCTGAGGGATGTTCATGCAAATGCAAGGGCTTAGGCCTCTGCTCAGGATTCTCTGCTTCAATCTGTGCAGCTGGTTGGAAATACCTTTGTCTAACTTCTTCACTCTTTATACCGCAGGAGAGGACATGGAAGACAGCTTTTAGTGGGAAAACAACAACTTTGTTTATAACCAAGGGGTTTCTCAGAAGCCAGTTATTGCATGCTATATCCCTGGTATTGTGATCCCTCCCAAAATCTTAACAATGAGAGAGAGAGAGAGAGAGAGAGAGAGAGAGAGAGAGAGAGAGAAAGAGAGAGAGAATCCTATTCCTTTTGACTGTTTTCTGCCCACTTGTGGGTGAGTCACACAGGCCTTCCCAAGGACTTCCTTCTCTTCACTCAGGCTTCTTCCAATCAGAAGGCGGTTGCCAAGGGAACCACAGGTAGCAGTCTCCCGCCACCCCCCTGAATCAAGGCCTCATCTACATTGAAGGAAATTTTCATTCCAGAGCTTAGCAGATTCCATCTAAACTCTGGTGGCAGTCACTTATTCCTCAGAGCAGCCGGCCTTCCTCTGCAGCAGTCACAGCCTGTTCTGGGGCCTGAGATGTTCACAGTGCTACCAAGACTTGCTTATAGGATTAGTTTGGTTAACTGATCCCTACTGAGATATGAGTGGTAGAGTAGAAAGACAATAAAAGTTGGATGGCAGAGTCACACAAAATTGAATGAGAGCCTTGGCTGGTTTGGCTCAGTGGATAGAGTATCAGCCTGCAGATTGAAGGGTCCCGGGTTTGATTCCAATCAAGGGCACATGCCCAGGTTGTGGGCTCCATCCCCAATGGGGGGCATGCAGGAGGCAGCTGATCAATGATTCTCTCTCATCATTGATGTTTCTATCTCTCTCTCCCTCTCCCTCTCCCTTCCTCTCTGAAATCAATAATATATATTGTTGCCCAGACTTGGGAGTCACAGTGTCACTTCTGCTGCACTCCATTTGTCCAAGCAGCCACAAAAGCCACCTAATTTCAAGGGGAGGTTGCCACAGACTCATCTGGAACTGAGAGCAGTGTACAGGTCCCTGTATTTGTTTGCTGGGGCTGCCATAGCAAGATACCACAGACTGGGGGGCCCAAACAACAGAACTGTATTATCTCACAATTATCTTCTCAGTCTGAAGGCTGCAAGTCCAAGATCAGGGTTAGTGCCTTCTCGGGGCAGTGAGAGAAGATCTGTTCCAGGACTCTCTCCTGGCTTCTGATGGTTTGCCACCAATCTTGGGAGGTCCTTGGCTTGTAGAAGCATCACCCCATCTCTGCCTTCATCTTCTCATGACCTTCTGCCTATGTGTCCAAATTTCCCCTTTTTATAAGGACACCAGTCATATTGGGTTAGGGGTTCACCCTACTCCAGTATGACCTCATCTTAGCTAATTACTTCTGCAATGACCTGATTTCCAAATAAGGTCACATTCTGAGGTACTGGGGGCTAGGACTTGAACATATGAATTGAGGGGGGGGGGGGTAGAAGGGGGAGGCGTACAATCCAACCCATAACAGTCACATTATAAGAAGAACACGTGGGATGGGAGATGTTGTTATAATCATCTTTGGAAAATACAATGTGCCACAGGCATCCACCTCAATGGCCAATTAATTTCCGCGCTTTATAGAAACCTCTAATCACACAGAGAAGTTATTGCAAATGGTAGACGTTTCCCAACCGCTTTATGCAATCTTAGGGTTCTCTCTTTAATTAAACAGAGATGCTAGGGCCCCTTCCATTCTAAGAGCTGCACAGTCTCTTGTCAGCTTGTTCATTGGAAATGCATTTTTAAATGGTTCAATGAAATCCAAGCCAATCGTTTGCAGAACTCCTGAGGCACCTGCTAAATATGGTTTGGAAACCACAGCTCCCATCCAACAGGATACACAGAAACGGTCTGTGTGCCACTGGCATCGCTGGCCAGGAGCAGATGCCAGGTCCAGACTCACGGCGAGCCCTAGGCCGGTCCCAGCAGAGGATCCCACCACCACACCTTCCCTCTGGAAACCGTGGGTTCTGCTATCTACCAGGCAGCCTCCAAAGTTCCACCTGCTCCCACCTTTGTGCCCCAAACAAACAAATCCACAAAAAGTGGGAGTTTACGTGGGGTTGAAGATTCCATTTGGGTATGCATGGCTCCGCTTATATGAGGCACCTTGACTAGGCAAACGCATAGACGCCAGAGTAGAAAATCAATTATCCCCCCAATAGTGGGGCTGGATGGGGCGGTGGGGCGGTGGGGCTGTGGGGAGTTTCTCTTCATTGGGTACAGGGTGTAGAATTTCTGTTTAGATGATAAATACGTTCGGGAAAAGGATGGCAGCAATAGTTGTGCCACATTGGGAATATATTCAATGCCATTGACTTGTACACCTAAAGAGCATTAAAATGGTAAATTCTATGTTGTGTATATTTCACCACATTTTAAAAAATAGATCCCATTTGGGGCAGCTGGTGAAGTATGAAACACCAAGACAATCAAACTTTTCTTAGGGTCCATCAGAGTCGAACGCACTTTTATATCCATTAACTTATTGCATCTTTCTTTAAAGCTCTAGAAATTGGATGTCATTCTTGCCATTCTACAGATGAGAAAATAGAGATCCAGTGAGGTGAACTGCTCAAGGTCAGAGAGGTTGGGTAAATGGCAGGTCTGTCTCTAAAATTAAAGAAGTACACATAGGTGGCTGGCCTTTTAAGAAACAATTTTTTATTTTTATTTTTTTTCCATTTCACAGACTCACTGGAAACCAGAACTGGCTGGACTTTCAGAGGTCTGCTTTACCCCATGCCGAGAAACAGGGTACTGGGATTGGAGAGTACAGGTGTTGCTAGGCCTGCCCTTGAACCCTGACTGAGGTGTTGGAAGTCATTGTTTTGCTTCCTTTGTCCCAGATCTTGAGGGGCAGTTGACAGGTAAATGGTGAAGAGTGTGGACTCTAGCCCTGGCTGGTGTGGCTCAGTTGGTTGGGCATTGTCCCATCCACAGAAAGGTCCGATTCCTAGCAGGGTACTTTCTGGGGTTGTGGACTCAATGCTCAGTAGGGGGTTTTCAGGAGAGATCCGATAGATGCTTCACTCTCACACTGATGTTTTTCTCTTTCCCTCTCTCTTCCTCTCTTAAAAAATAAAAAAGAGGGTGGACTTCACCTTCCTCCCATATCCCACCCATGAGACCTTGAGTATGTCATTTAACTACTCCATACCACATCTTTTAAATGGGCATAACCAGACAGGACCTGCCTGAATAGGAGTGGCAAATGAGAGGGTAAAATGATGTCAGTTGTCCAGCGCAGAATAGACAACTATTCTATCTACCCAGGACAGACACACAGCCAGCCCAGCTGCAAAACAGAACAGGAGATAAAGGAGAGCGCCAGCTCAAGAGATAGATTGCTGCCTAGTATGTGGATGGGAATGGAGGAGGTAAGGGGTAATTGTTATTATCAGCTTTATTGAGACATAATTGACATACAATAAGCTGCATCACTTGATAAGGTTGGACATATGTATACACCCCTGAAATCATCACCACAATCAAGTTAATACACGTCTCCATCCCCTCAAAACATTTTCTCATGCCCTTCCTAATCCCCCTTCCAGGTACACCCCACGCCCCACTTCCCCATCCCCAGACAACCATTGATCTGATTCCTGTCACTATAGGTAGCTTATATTAATCAGAGTCATACGGTTTGTACTGTTTTATTTCTGGCTTCTTTCACTCAGTAGCATAGCTGTTTTGAGATATAGCCATGTGGTTGCACCGATCAATAGTTCATTCCTTTTTATTACTCAGTATTATTCCATTGTAAGAGTTTGCCACTGTTTATCAACTCACTGATGATCAACACTTAGGCTGTGTCTAGCCTGGGGCTATTCCAAATACAGCTGCTAGGAACATGCATGTACAAGTCTTGGGTGGGCACATGTAAAACCTACGAAGAGCAGTTCCCATGGTAAGTGCACATTTACCTTTGTAGGAATCTGCCCATTTGTTTTCCAAAGTGATTGCACCGTTGCATTTTCCCACCAGAAGTGTGTGAGAGTTCCTGTTCCTCTAGAGCAGTGGTTCTCAACCTTTCTAATGCCACAACCCTTTAATACAGCTCCTCATGTTGTGGTAACCCCTAACCATAAAATTATTTTCGTTGCTGCTTCATAGCTGTAATTATGAATCATAATGTAAATATCTGTGTTTTCCGATGGTCTTAGGCGACCCTGCTAGTGGTTCTTAATCTGTGGGTCATGACCCACAGATTGAGAACCGCTGCTGTAGAGCCTAAGATCATTGGAAAACACAGATGTTTACGTTAAGATTCATGACAGTAGCAAAATTACAGTTATGAAGTAGCAACGAAAATAATTTTATGGTTGAGGGTCAACACAACATGAGAAACTGTATTTAAGAGTCGAGGCATTAAAAAGGTTGAGAACCACTGTTCTAGATCCTTGCCAACACTTGATATGGTTGGGGTTTTTTTTTCATGTTAGCCACTAGTGGGAGCGCAGTGGAATCTCACTGTGGCTTTAATTTTCATTTCCCTGATGACTAACAATGTTGAGTGTCTCTTCATGTGCTTCTTTGCCATCAATACACATTCTTTGGTGACACGTCTTCAGATCTCACTCATGAAAGTTATGAACTATGGGACTTCAAGCAAGTGACTTTACCTCTCTGTGCTTTCGTTCTGTGAAACAGAGGACAGTGACAGTCCCCACCTCATGGGGTGTTGTAAGAGTCTCTCCAACCCCAGTACCCTGTCTGCCCGCCTCCGCCCTTGCCACTGAGCCTTACAGGCAGGACCTCCACACCTGCTCCTTCACTTCTCCCTTTGGTGGACATATGCACACACACTCACATACTCACACATCACACAATTCCACTCCCCTCCAGCTGTGGAGACAAGAGACAGGCATCAGGAGCAGAGGCATATTGGTCTGGGTACCCAGGGACTGCTTTTGACAGTCTGTCTCTCCCCTTTAAACCGCTACTGAAAGACACTTGATATATTGTATTAAGATTTTTTTTCCTCTGATTAGAATTCCAACCTGTTGGTTTCCCAGGTGAAGGCTGTCTGTTCAAGGGGGGAGGGAGGGAGCGCCACTAAGCATCTGCTGAGGTTATTTGAACCCCTGAGTCAGCAGCTCCCTCTGCAACCCCACCCCCAAACTCCACATGGGCTCTCAGAGGGAGGGAGCAGATGAGGCAGCATCCTCCAGCCCCTTCAGCTCCCAGGCCCTGCTTACTTCCCCATCAAGCTCAGGTCTCAGCATGGAGGACAGGGCACATATTAAGGGGAAAAAAGAGCAGCTGCATAGACTTGCCACAAGCCCAGATGATATCTTTGGGCACATTAGACACACTGGTCTCTTCCTTAGACCACTTCACTGCCATCATTGGTAACGTGCTCATACTAACTTTCTAAATCTAAGAGAACAACTTTAAGGACAGCAACCTGGGCAAAGGGCACCCTGGAGATGTGCAAAATATAACCACTGTGGTCCTGATAATGTTTATTATTATGAAGTACATGTTCTTAAAAGTGCAAAAGTGGGGTACACAGCCCAGGCAGGGCAGGATGCAGGGCCAGCTTCCAGAAGGCAATACCTGGTGTCTTCTGGAACATCCTTTCCTCCATTATCCACAAAAATAATCTCAGTTTCCACCCAAGCTATCTGGGGGAAGAATAGGCTTCTCCTCAATATTTCCTACCATTTTTAGGGGTGCTTCCACTCTCCTGGTCACTTCTTGCTCTGAAGTAAGTTCTCAAGCCCCTCCCCCTTGCCCTTCCTTCCCCACCTATGGTCCTGTCCCCTACTACAGTCCCCTACCTTCATATCCTAAGCATCACTAGCCTGGGCCTGCTGCAAGGAGCCGACATGGCTGAGGGTGAGGAAGATCACCAAAATAGCACACAACTGGACGCATTTAAAGTTGGATAGTCATATCCGAGTTCCTCAACCAGCCCAAACGGGGATTTTGTAAGGAGTCACCATTCTTCTGGGGCTGAAGCTGGCCGCCCTGTTCGGAGGCACTTAATTTCTCTTCCATGAACTTTCTTTCACCTCCTCTTTACCCTGAGTCCTGCAAGGCTCTAAAAACTCCCTTCTTCATAGCTACCAATGAAGAGTTCTCTGATCCTCCCTAGTTTATTTGTAAAGCAATGTGGTTCTGTTATTGGTGGGAAGCTCTCTGTATCCTCACTGGTTCCTGGTGGAAGTGGGCCTCTTACGACATTGCAAGAAAAAGAATTTTCTGCCAAAACCGGTTTGGCTCAGTGGATAGAGCGTCGGTCTGCAGACTGAAAGGTCCCAGGTTCGATTCCGGTCAAGGGCATGTACCTTGGTTGCAGGCACATCTCCAGTAGGGGGTGTGCAGGAGGCAGCTGGTCGATGATTCTCTCTCATCGATGTTTCTAGCTCTCTCTCCCTCTCCCTTCCTCTCTGTGAAAAATCAATAAAATGTAAAAAATAAAAATAAAAAATAAAAAAATAAAAAGAATTTTCTGAGACCCACATGCAGCTTTAAGGGTCACATATCTATGGTGGGACCATGGGCAAAGAAGTAGGAGCAAAGGCAGAGGAACAAGAGAGCGTTCCTTTGTCCGGGGATTTTAACCTTCTAAGATTTTGCTTGCTTGCAGTGGCTCCACCCTCTCTGGCCAAGTATCTTTGTTCCAGGCTAGATTGACAGGCAAGTATTTTCCCTACATCACCCCAACTTCACTGCACACGCATCCACCTCCCCTTTGTTGAACCCCTCCCCCTACTTACCTGCAGGGAATGGACCAGTGGTTCCCTGGGGAGTGCAAATTGCAACTTCCCAGTGAAGCTGTCCAGATGGCCATGCTTATACTGTCTGGCCTCCCCTTTACTTCTTCCCTATTATTAATATTAGATAATTACAATGGTAATGGTTCCAGATTGAGCTTCCTCCTTCCAGACTATGTGAGGTGGGGGTAGGGAGTAAGCCTTCCCTTGCATAATCAAAAAAAAAAGGCTATTTATAGTGTTTTCATAAACAAAAGAGCAGCCTTCCTTCCTTCTCACCCCCACCTGGAGTGTAAAAGTGGCTGTAGGCATTTCTGTTTTTAAATAGCAATTTTCCCCCTTGCTATTACACATATGCAATGCACAGAAACCCCTGGAAATTCCTCAAGTTTTTATTAAAAATTCCAGATGGCGCAGCCAAGATTTCAGACACTATAGCTTCTGTTAACAACAGGAAATTAATAACCAGATGACTTGCAGTCATTGTCATCTGGATTGGTGACAATACATGAAAAAAAAATGAAGCTGGGTAACAGTGTCTGAGGCATGAGCTGTGGAGTTTCCTGTTTATTAGCTGGGACACCTGTTGGAGAAGTCGCCTCAATGCTCTGTGCCTCAGTTTCCTCATGTGCAAAATGGAGAAATAACAGGACAATCAGTTCTACTATAATGCAACATGCATGCCTAAAAGCACCACCACTATGTTAATTCAGTGGTCGGCAAACTCATTAGTCAACAGAGCCAAACAACAATAGTACAATGATTGAAATTTCTTTTGAGAGCCACATTTTTTAAACTTACATTTCTTCTAACACCACTTCTTCAAAATAGACTGGCCCAGGCAGTGGTATTTTGGGAAAGAGCCACACTCAAGGGGCCAAATAGCCGCATGTGGCTCGTGAGCCACAGTTTGCCAATCATGGTGTTAGTACAATGCAAAATTATCTTTGTCCCTGGTACAGAGTTCTCAAAACCCTTAGAATTTCCCAAGTGATAGGAGAGTCTATTATTTATAACTAGAGGCCCAGTACACATGAAATCGTGCATGGTTAGGATCCCTAGGCCTAGCCTGGCCTCTGTTGCATGGCCTCTGCTGCCCTGTGGTACTACAAAAGCTCCCCACCCCATGACTGCCTCTCAAAACTTGCTGCCACCTGTGTGACTGCTCCACTAAGCTCACAGTCACCCCACAAAGCAGACTGCCATCACCGCTCAACAGTCCCCAGTCCCACCCCGCCACCAATTCTCCACATACACACACACACCCCAACCCCATGGTGAGCAGCTCAGGGACTAGGGGAGAGGGGGGACCAAGAGGAGCTTCATGCACTTCATGGTGACTGGTTGCCCATTCGGTCATGACACCACCTAGCTATATATATATATATATATATATATATATATATATATATATATATATATATATATATATATTTCAATCATACCTGAGTTTATGTTAATGAGGTGATTTGGATGGGGCCCCTAGATTGCCTTCATGATGGGACTGGTCACCAGAAATACCAAGTGTTTAAAAGATTGGAACTTTTAGCCCCACTCCCAACCCCTAGGGAACAGAGAGGAGCTGGAGGTTAAGCTCTATGAAAATTCTTGATCAAGAGTTGATGAGCTTCTGGACTGGTGAACACAGGAGGATGTTGGGAGGATGGTGTGCCTGGAGAGGGAATGGAAACTCCATCCCCTCATCTCCATCCTTCATACCTTGTCCTGTACATCTCTTCTATTT
Source organism: Pipistrellus kuhlii (assembly GCF_014108245.1). NCBI lineage: Eukaryota > Metazoa > Chordata > Mammalia > Chiroptera > Vespertilionidae > Pipistrellus > Pipistrellus kuhlii. The sequence goes on along the minus strand of NW_023425515.1, from coordinate 174,823,440 downwards.
GGCCTTTCCTGAGTTGTATCCATTTTAATAAACCAGTAAACCTAAGTAAAGGGCCTTTTTTTTTCTTCTTCTTTTTTCAGTTCTTAGTTCACAAGTTTATTATGAAAAACACTGCAGTGCTCTTGTGCAGTTAACATTGTCTTACAGGAGGGGGAAAACAGTTCTGTTCAAAGCAACTCACCAGGTTCTGACAATAACAAAGAACAACATGAGGCTGAGATTTGAGAAGGGAGATAAACTGAGTGCAGACAAATCATACAATTAAATTAAACGGTATCCCTGAAAATAAACAGAACTATTTCAAAACTTACAAGTAGAGGGGAGGCCTTGGTACTTATTTTTAAAAATGTTCACTAAGCTCCAATGCCTTCTTGAGTTCTGTGAGCCATTCTAGCAAACCTTAAGAGAGAGTATGAGAAGCCGGAGACTGGTGGCTGCCTTCTTAGCAGGGCTGGCTGGTGGGACTGAACCCTTCAACTGTAGTCCTGAGTTAACTCTGGGTAGTTAAGGTCAGAACTGAATTGAATTGTTGGACACACGGCTGATGTCTGGAGAATCAGAGAATTGGTTGTTGATTTTGGGAAACACTACAGACTATGGATAAACAAAGTGTGGCCTACTAGTATATACCAATACAATTAAATATCATTCAGCATTTTTTAAAAAGGAAAATCTAGCACATACTACAGTATGCATGAAACTTAAACACATTATGCTAAGTGAAATAAACCAGTCACAAAAGGACAAATACTACATGCTTCCACTCCTATGAAACACCTAGAATAGTAAAATTTATAGAGACAGAAATTAGATGGTGGCTTCCAGAAGCTAGAGTAGAGGGGAATGGGAATCAGTGTTCAATGGGCACAGAGTTTCAGTTTTGTAAGATTAAAGAGTTCTGTGGATGGATAGTGATGATGGTAGCACAACAATATGAATGTACCTAATTCAGTGAACTATATAGTACTTAGAAATGGTCAAGATAGCAACTTTTATGTTATTTGTGTTTTCTCACAAATATTTTTTATTAAAAATAAATCACTTCGCAAAACTACAGGACCAATGGAACAATGAAGTTAGGGGGCACAACAATCAAAGACTTCATCGGTGACACATTAAAAAGAATAGCAACCTAATGGAAAGGGTAGCACAGTGTTACACATGTTAAGTGGTTAAGATAGACATAAATACTGCAAAAAGAGCAACACTGTACCTTGGGGAAAGATATTTCATTGTCCTATGGAAGCAGGCATCGGAAGGGTTAGAGCTTGTGGGTTATTGTGAAGTGGTGGCATGGTCATCAGATATGGGAAGGACATTCTAGCCCCTGATGTGTGCCTCATGACACACACGACATGCAGTGAACTAACTGAGGAGGCTGATTGACATGTGAGGTATGTGCATAGCTGTGTTGTTGTTTTTTTATTACTATGTGGCTTGGTTCAACTGGGTACTACAGTAGACTCACCTAGTGTTTCTCCAACAAGAAATTACACATAAGCAAATACAAAGTTAAAGGTACACCCAAATTGTTCCCTAATACTCTATGGCAGCGATTTTCAACCTTTTTCATCTCATGGCACACATAAACTAATTACTAAAATTCTGCGGCACACCAAAAAATATATTTCTTGCTGATCTGGAAAAAAAAAAAAAAAGAAGAAGTGCAATTTTGACTCTTTCACACTGAATGGCTATTGTTGTGTTGGCTGCTGTCATTTTTTCATTTGACAATCTAAGGGAAAAGAAGTCAGTGCCCCTAACTAAATAGTCAGGTATTTCATGTTTTAAAAATGATTGTGGCACACCAGGGTGCCTACCACAGCACACCAGTTGAAAATTGCTGATCTGTGGCATTGCAACAAATGCACATTTTCAAAATAAACACAATAGAAGAATGGCTGTACATAGGTGGTAGAATGTGTATGGGTTCATAACATCAGCCCAAGGTGTGCCTCTGTGGTATGTGAATTATTTTGAGTTAGAGGCAACCAAGATCCTGTGGACTCAAGAGAAACTTCTGCCCCACTCCCACTACCTAGAAGAAGTTGAATTAGGGACCTTGCTCACCAGAAGAGATGATCAAAGATAATCGTCTTTAAACTATCTACAAAACAGGACAAACTTTAATACCTGGACATATTTTCTTCTTATCACTCTGTAATGACCCTTTGAAATCCCCAAAGTACTTTATGTCTTCCTTTAGTTCAGCATGTTTTATGCACCTCATTTTCACTTTCTATCTATGAACCTCTCTTTTATGTGGGGTTCCCATACATATGTGTGTAAATTTGGTTACTTTCTTTAGTTAATCTGTCTCATGTCTATTTGACTAGTAAACCATCAGCCTTGAGGGTAGGGGAAAGCTTCTTCCTACCTCAGAAATTATGACAAGGATTATGTGATAACACATATATGAAACTTCTAATAGTGCCTAGGGTGAAGTAACAGCTCAGAAGTAATGTTAGTGATTATGGTTGCTGGCATAATAGCAGTGGTTACTGTGGGGCTGTGGATATTATTCATACTAGAGGCCCAGTGCACAAATTTGTGCACAGGTGGGGTCTGGCCAGCCTGCCCCAATGGGGCCCATCAGGCCAGGCTGGCAGGGGAGGAGGGGCTGAGGGCAGTTGGCTGGCAGGCCCTGCCCCTGATCAGGATGTTGGGGGCCCATCAGGACTAATTGGGGCCTGGATAAGGCTGGTTGGCTGCTGCAGGGTGCATCATAGCCACCGGTCGTTCTGGTCGTTCCACCATTCCAGTCGCTGGGCTTTTATATATTGTTATACCAAATAAAGTCACCCAAAGCTGGACCAAGGGAGACCACATGCCCAGTTTACAAATGGCAGAACTGAGACCCAAGGAATCTAAGAAATATCTCAAGATTACACAAAAGTTTGATACAGGCAGTTCATCAAAAATAGATATTCCAAGGCACCATTTTTATTGTGTTCCCTGGTTAATCGCTTTGCCCAGGTCAACAGAGCTATCAGGAAAATGCTCTCCACCTTCAGGGAATTTGAGCCCTTTTTAAAAGGCAAAGGAAATGGGTAAAACTTTCAGTTCTATCTGAAAAAGCAAGACTAATTTTTCTGGTGGTTTCTATTAACTTGAAAAGAGCAGATCTGCCCATCAAATGGCATTTTACCAGCTGATCAATTTGGTGTCATTCTCATTGAATTAAATCAAATTGAAATGTAATTCCCTTCCCGGAACAAATCCCCCTGCAGGGACTCACTGCACAGAAGTGTTTGACCTTGTGCTGGCTGCCTAGAGGGCTTTCCAGAAAGCTAGGGGTACCAGCAGGATCTTCAGAGCTTCTGCCCTGCTGGACACAACCCTCTCTGCTGACTTCTGGGTCAACAGAAATGCCCAGATATCTTCTGTTGATCCCTGCAAGGGCATTGTCAAGTATCTGAAGGTGGACTTACACCTCAGAAAGTGATCCAGGATATACAAACAAGCAAGGAAGAGTCACAACTGGTAAGCTTTTAGCACATTGTGAAAAGGCTCTCCCTCCGGGTAGAGAAATTAGAAAATGGTACACCTACCCCATGGTAGGGAAATGGTGTTCCATCCTGTGGACTATGGCATCCCCAAACCAGAGTAACTTCACCCCCTTTGGCCTTGGGAGCCAAAAGACCTGGCATCAAATCCTGGCTTTACTGACTGATGACCTTGGGCCAGTGACTGAACCTATCTGAGCTTTAGCAAAGCAGTAATAATACCAGTCAACAGCACATGTGAATGAACTTGAAACCTGGGAACAAGGATGCCTTCTGTGTTCAGTCAGTAAAATCCATGCAGAAGGATGAGCTCTGCTATCTGTTGGCATGAATCAAGAGATGGCCTGAAAATGTGACTGAAGAATTTGGGAAGACCCCAAACGCCAATCATGGTATGGTCACAGGGAGACAAGAGTGAGGGGTGATGGCAATTGAGTAAGCAGAAACCCAATTAACTAAATCAGTTGGCAAGACTGTGTGAACAGAGAGAGCATGCCTTGCCTGGAGCAGAGATACGGGGAGCCCAAGGAGCCAGAAACTGACCATATTTATTCTGGGATAAATTCACAAAGTTAATGCCAGACTCAGAGGACTCTTAACAGCAAACCACTCAGCCTTCTCTTAGAGACATTGGACCTCTCACCAACCCTTTTCAAGCTGCAACAATCCTTAGTCCCAAGGTTATATTAAGAACTAAACAGCAAAGTGCCTGGTACATAGTAGGTGGCAAATGCACTAACATTCCCTTCTCACTCAGTTCCTTTTTTTTTTTTTTTCTTTTCCTAGAATAATAACCAATGTCGAGTTTTCCTGGCCACACAAGCATTTCCTCCTGGATTTTCCTAACATCCATGCTCTTCCCTGCTTTAGTGTAATTATTTTCGCCCCATTTATGCATCCATCATATTCCTTCTCTCTATGCCCAGTGGAGTGTCACTATTATTGGCAAGGAACTGCCCTCTGTTCTAAAGCTAGTAGGAAAGGTGAAATTAATCAAATAAGCACATAAACATCAACTTGCAACTGCCAGGAGCTATGAAGGAGATGTAAGCCAAATATGGATGCAGTGGTGTGCCCCCAGCCTCCCTCCAGGATGAGACTCATCCCCCCAAACTGCCAGGACTGTTGGATGCAGACAGCTCTCACTTGACTCTTCCCTAGGATTGGCCTCAGCCTTTAAGGTCCACCTTGTCAAAGGTCACCTATGGGATGACCTTGTGGTTAGATCATAACCTCCCTGGGGCCACAACTTTCAAGGCCTGAACCTTAAAGCCCTATTGCCTCTAGGTGGAAACTCTGAAGGACCATCCCAGCATCCATACTCCTCCTGGAATGGACTTGGGCCTTGTTTTGTTGGAATCAAAGCTCAACTTCTCCACCTGCCCATTCCTTCTCTCTTCACCCTGCCCACCTCTATGGGTGTTGATCCCATAGGTGTTCCTCAATAAACTTCCTACACAAGATTTTCTGTCTCAAGCTCTACTTCCTAAGAAACCCATTTAAGACAACAAATCAAAGGAGGATTGGTCTAGTTAGAGGGATATTGGCTATGAGTTGGGGCGTGATGGTCCTAGAAAGTACATTTGAGCTGAAATCTCAAGAATAAGAAGTCATCTGAAGAGAAAGTCTTCTAAGCAGAGAAAATAGAATATGCAAAGACCCTTAGCAAAGGAGAAAGTTTAAGGCCAGCATGGCTGGAATACTGAGAGTGAGAGTTAGCAGGAAAGGAAGAAAGGCAAGGATGTAAACATAGGTATGGGGCAGTTCACGCAGATCTTTATCAGCCAAGTTAGATTATGATCTAACCAAAAAGAAAACTTTCTAATCTGGCTGGTGTGGCTCAGTGGTTGAGCATCCACCTATGAACCAGGCAGTCACAGTTCGATTCCCTGTAAGGGCACATGCCGAGCTTGCAGGCTTGATCCCCAGTGTTGAACATGCAGGAGGCAGCCAATCAATGATTCTCATCACTGATGTTTCTATCTCTTTCTCTCTCTTTCTCCCTTCCTCTCTGAGATCAATAAAAATATTAAATTTTTTAAAAAAAAAACTTTCTGATTCATTAATGCATTGGTCTGCTCAAGCTGCCATAATAAAATAAACAACATACTACAGGCTGGGCTCTTTAAATGACAGAAATTTATTTTCCCACTGATATGGAGGCTGGTTGTCCAAGATCAAGGTTGGGCAGGGTTACTTTCCTCTGAGAACTGTCTCCTTTGCTTGCAGATGGTCACCTTTGCAGCCTCTTCATATGGTCATCCCTCTATGCACATGCATCTATGGCATCTCTTCTTTGTGCCCAACTTCTTCTCTTACCACTCAGATTGGATTGGGACTCACCATAATGACCTCAATTAACTTAATCACCTTTTAAAGTCCCTGTCTCCAAATACAGCCACATTCTGAGGTACTAAAAACTAGGGCTTCGACATATGAATTTGGGAAGGACACAACTCAGTCCATAACAGTGATAGTTTCTGTTTGCAAGATCTACAAATGTATAAAACACAATTATCAGTAAATAATAACTTAACCACATTTGTTGAGAATAAATTTTTAAAAAACATTATATTGGACCACCTCTAGGAAAAACCATATATATGGTTGGCATATGTCATTTCAACTATATCCTCACCAGCACCCTCTACTGTCCCAACCCCCACTTTTTATTCACAGATCCTTCCTTCTCTCTGCTCCCATCCAAAGCCAGGTGTTCTGCCACATACTGCTGGAGAAAATCAAATAATGTGCTGATCCACTCCATAACAAATTCACAGTCTCCACCTTCTGCTGGGCTCTCCGCTGCCCTGCAATCTTCCTGGTCACTCCCGATCAAGTGCATGTGCTGCTCTGCTCGGTTGGTTGTGCTAACCCTTCCCATCCTCTGTGTGCACGTAGACCCATCCCTGGCCCTCACTCTCAGAAGACCATCTGGCCTACTTCGCAGAGAAAGAAGAAGTCAGTTTCTTTCCTCACCCCTCCTGATTTTTTCAAAGCTACCTAGAGGAAGGCATGTGGTGTGGAAGAAAGAAAACAAGGTTTGGCTCTAGTCTAGGCAGACCGTCTGCCCTGTAAGACCTTCCTTCTTGGGCAAATTCACTTCACCTGGGATATTTTAAACGCTAGCCAGGAAGAGAGTAAAATTTCCTGAGACAAAATGCTGAGACAAGGAGCAGCCGGTGATCTTTTCCCAGATGACCTGAGATTCCTAATGTCCTGTCAATATAGCCTTTCCTTTAATTTAGACACCTGTGCCAATAATTTCATTGCTTAAACCAGCATGCATTGTGATTCTGTCACTTGCAACCTAAGTACTCTGTTGTAAATGAATCAACATGTGCCAAATGCCTGGAACAGTGCCCAGGTCAAAGCAGATGCATAACTGTTGTTAGCTCCCTTCACATTAGCCTAGAATTTCATCCCCCTTCCCATCTCAGACCACCTGTCCAAGACCACCTCCACCCCTCTCTACTCACAACCCTGCTCCTTCTCGTCCACCGCAGGAGAGGGCAAAGGTCATGCTCATCCTGCAGGAAATAAGGAGCTCCTACAAGGCAAGGTCTGTGCTGGCTCATCTCTTGTGCCTCTGCATCCAGCACACAATATGTGCCTAAAGCGCCTGTCTCAGTAGCAGAGTCAGCGCTGAATAGAATGAAGCTGCATACTCATAAACTGAAGCGAGCTCCATAAAACCTGTAAAAAGGGAAGGGCTGTCTGTATGTAAGGGATTGTGATTGCAGTTTTATTAGCCAAATAGATACCCCCTCATCATGAAAGGAACCTTTCTGGAGTGATATATGGCTCTGAGGCCCCAGAGGGACATGGGTATTTCTCAAGGCCTCCAGTCAAACAAGTTAACTACATAACATTTCTCTCTCCATAGCAACCGGCCTGGCCCCCTCTACCAGGCCCCAGCACCTGTGCCTCAGGAAGTCCATCAGCCTTCTGCAGCCCTCCATCCTCTGGGCACATGCACTCAAAGCCCCCACCCCCATCTACTGAAGGAGAAAGGCAAGCTTGAGGAGGTCATGGGGGATCCTGAGTCCATAAAAGGGCCAAACCGTGGGCCTCCTCTGTCTCTGAGCTTCTGTAGCATTCTGCTCAGCACTGCCTGGCCTCTGTCATCCTCCAGCAGACCTGGAAGGGGGCTTCCCAGTAGGACTGAGGAAGGAGGGGTTCAGTACCTAGTGCTGAACACTTTCATCAGAACAATGACCCAGAGGCAAGTCATATCATCCTGGTTATGGAGATGAGAAAACTAAGGATTGATGAAGTGGAGGAACCAACCCAAGGTCATAATCTAGGATAGGGGTGTCGAACTCAATCAGAGAAGGGGCCAAAATCTAAAATCCAGCCTAAATCGCGGGCTGAATGGTTTACTGAACAGTCATAAACTGTCATTGTGATGGAAACGCAGCGGAGTGCAGTGATGACAGCGCGGTGCGGGCCACATTGCAAGGCCTGGCAGGACGGATTTGGCCCGCGGGCCTTGTGTTTGACACATGTGATCTAGGATGTGATAGGATCCCCTGGACTTATCTGATGCCCCAGCCTGTGTTCTTCCCTCCTCATGATCCTACTTCCTCGCTGGGTCCCCACATCATTGGTGCTCAGAGCAAGACCAGAAGCAAGAGTGGTGTCAGGCTGGGCATCCCACAGGGAGGAAGGGGTCTCATCCAGAGAATGGCCATCAGTGCCTGGGAAAACAGACATCCTAGCCCCCTGGGTGTCAACACAGGGAGGCAATGGAGACAGTATGTGCAGACAACTCCTTTGGAAAATCTATAGAGAGGGAGGTTTTGTAGGACAGACAAGCCGACTGGACCAGAGAAAAATTGTCCATGGAGATGAAGAGGTTAAACACAGAAGAGAAAGACATAATTCATAGTGTGAGTTCCTGAAGGTAGGGGGATATAGGAAGTCCCAGGATCTAAACCATGAACCTGCAAACTTTTTCTGTAAGGACCAGAGAGTGAATCTTTTCAGCTTTGCATGCCATTCAGTCCCTGTCACAACTATTCAAATGCTGTAGTGGTACAAAAGCAGCATAGACAATGTGGCTGTGTCCTAATAACACTTTATTTACAAAGACAGATGGCACCTGACTGTAGCTTACCAACCCTGAACTATAACACAGGGTTCAGAGCGTACTGAGGGTGGGCCAATGGGGGGATATACTTGGAGAGAAGGAAGACCTTGTCCTTCCGTGCAGAGCCATCCACGGTGTAAGCACAGTACCATCCACAGCAGGTGCGCACTATATCCACAGCACGAACACTGACCTACACTATTGAACTCCTAGGCAGCTGAGAAGAAGGTGCTGGGTAAATTTACAGAGATGTGTTGAGATGGGGAGCTCAGTGTGATGGTTTCCATCCTCTGAAGAGAGGAAGGAATAAATTAGGCAGTGTGGCGTTGGTGGCCTCATGCATGTGGTAAAAGCTCGCACAGCAGGCAGACACCAGATCCCAGTGGCTCCAACAACTGTGCCCTACAGGGTCTATTAACAATCCCCCAGAGGAGGGAGGTCTCTAGCCAGGGCTGGACTGCAAAGATGGGAGGCAGCTCTGAGTCTGCTGATAGCGCACAGCCAGGGGGCGATTAGGTACATACTGATACCACAGGCCAGAGCTCTGGGCCAGCACCTCGCAGAGAGAAGCCAGCTGGTTCCCTAGCCCAGCATTTTCAAATCACTGGACAGGCAGCAGCAATGATTAACGTCACCTGCCTCCACCCAGAGACACCCCACCCCACCCCCCGCCACACACACACACACACACACACACACACACACACACACACACTGGGCTGCTGGGCAGCTCCAACAAGGTTTTAAGCTAAAGGTTTAAAAGCTTTGGTTTCCAATCCACCTGCTACCTGCAGTCTACTGGGGCTGCACTCTTTCCCCAAAATTCTTTGCTCCATGAGGTCCATAGGGGATGGTTCAGATTTCTCAGAAAATCCATACACGAGCCCCTAATACACACCGAGTGGAGAGGTGCTGGAAAACATCAGTTTCACTAAAAAGAGATGTTGACAGAAAGCCAGGAAGGCTGGTCAACAACCTAATTTCTCTAACCACTCCCCCTTTAGTTGAGACATTGTTAGCTGAAGCAGCCTCCACCTTGTTTGTCCCAGGTAAGTTTCCGTTATTTCCTGCCTAAGGGCTACATGTAAATTTCTGTTTATGTTGCCTAAGATGTTTTCCCCAAAGCCTTAATAAAAGGGGATGGCAGGGCCAGAGCAGTAGTTCTCCCACTAGAGTTGGACTACTGCCTGACCCCCCACACCGCCAAGTTGAATTTCTTCAAGTCTTAAGTCTCTTCATTTGTGTGCAGCCCTTCTCCAGAACCCGAACCCTAAATTGGAACTCTTTCCATGTGGGCCGTGAAAGAGATTCCTATAGAGAGAAAGAGAAAGGACATGACTGACCCCTTAAGCCCTTGGAGACATGTGAACATAAAAAATTGAAGGACATGGTAATACAGGGACAGGCACTTCTATGACAGGTGACATTTCCTCCTGCTACCTGCACATCTTAATCTATGGTGACTGCTACTCACAGACATTCCTTTTCCTTAAAATGGTTCCCATGGCCTCTGTGATTGAGGGATGCGACTCTGAGACACCCGCTGTGCTCGCTGCTTCTTTGCACTTTGGAACTCACTGAGCTCCCAACAGTTTCCAGTAGGTCTCCCCCTGGATGTCCATGAAGGCCTCCATGAGTTGCCGACCAAGAGCTGCAGTAGCCACAGTCTTCCTAATAACCACTGTGAAGCCAGTTTTATGCAAGAGGAATTTGAGGCCCTGGGAGGTCCCTTGAGGGCTAAGCATGCTGACTCACTCTTGCACATTACGCCAGCGTGATGAACTCAGCTGCCTCCAGGACCCGGCCTGCGAGGTGAGTGGGCCAAGCTGCCCAGGGCCTAAGTGCCCAGGCACATGCACTAGGAATGGAAGAGACCATGGCAAATGGAGAGGATGCCTGTCTGAGGGGAACCGCCATTAGTGGTGACCACTCTGCTGCCACATGCAGAAAGCTGGGAATGCCTAATCCGGCCAGGTTTTCCATGTTTCAAGAGCAGTCGGGATCCAGAGTTTTTGGAAATCTGGTTTTTGGAAACAGATTCAAATTTTTAAAAAATGCTGTCAGGCCAGACAAAGCATCTGTTGGTCAAATCTAGCCAGTTCGTCAGCAGTCTGCCTCCATCACACCAACCACGCGTGCTATTTCTACTTTATCTCAGTCAACCCACATACCAGCTCCTACAAGGTAACTCACATTCATCCCCATTGAACAGACAAGGACACGGAGCCTCAGAGGAACGCAAGGGACCTGCCGCAGTCACACAACTGTAAGTACGGAAATCGGAGTCTGTGCTTTCTACCGGGTGCTGAGCCACCCTGTCGGTGCCAGGTTGCTCCCCCAGGAAGTGAAAGCTGGGGTGGGTAGCTCCCCACATCCCGGGTGTCCATCACTTAGTGCTGCATGAGGAGCAAGGGATGAAGCTCTGGTGCGGCTCCCGGAGATGAAGCTCCCAGCTGGCTCCCTCAGCATCAGATTTCACGCCTACTTGGGCTCAGCTGGTAGTGCCTACCATGTCCCCGGAGCCGTCACTGATGGATGGGGGAGACAATAACCTCGGGGAGCCCGAAGCCCGGGTCACTGAGAAAACGGTGAGTAGACCAGGTGGCCAAGTGCCCCAGTGAAAACGAAAACAATGGGAACCCAGTTGTCCATCCAGAACCTGAGCTTCTGCTGCCGAGGACGGTTCCCCTTGACTGAGCCTGGTTGTTAAAACCATCTGGTCCAACTTTGCTGTATGAACTTTATTATAAACTTCCAGGAGGATGTGAGCTGAATACTGGCTCCATTAGGAGAATTTGCATCTTGCTGAACCCCGTGAGCACTGATCAAACCTAGGAGAAGTTGAGGCTCTGGCCTCAACTTTGACCTATATAACATTTTTATTATATAATAACCTAGTTGAAAATATAAAAGGCCTGTTTACCAAACTTGTAATTGTTTTTTGTGGGTTTTTTTGTGGTTTTTTTAAGATACACCGACAGTAAAAAGATCAACAGGATCCAGATGGCTCTAGACAGGCCAGACTGATGGGCTGAATCTAATAAGATAAAGTGAAACAGAGATAAATGTCAGGTCCTGAACTTGGCTTCAAAACAATAACTATTCAAGGGTGGGGCATTATGGGACTCAGCAGCAGCAGGTTTTAAAACTTGGCACTTCAGCCCAGCTGGTATGGCTCCATGGTTGGATGTCAACCTATGAATCAGGAGGTCACGATTCGATTTCTGGTCAGGGCACATGCCCAGGTTGCAGGCTCGAACCCCAATAGGGGCCATGCAGGAGGCAGCCAATCAATGATTCTCTCTTATCATTGATGTTTCTAGCTTGTTCTCCCTCTCTTTTCCTCTCTGAAATCAATCAATAAAAAATAAAAACTTCTCATGTAACCCACCTATGTCCCTCCTTTGATTTCAGTGTATAAATAGAAATGTAACCCCGCCATTCTTCGGAGCATTATCTCAATCCATTGAGGTTCTGCTTCCCGGCATATGTTGACAGTTTGGATCAAATAAACTCACAAAAATTCTTTTAAAAAAATAAAATTAAAATAAAAATAGAAACTTGGAGCTTCAGTCAACACAGTCAGTGTATCGCTGACACTAAAAGAATGACCAAAGATTGTTCATCACAGCATTACTTACAACAGCATAACATTGGAAACAATATAGTTTCAAGTCAATCCATCTGTACAATTGACAATGATCTAACCATTACAAATAATAATGGCATAAAAATGTATTGAATGACATAAAAAATATTATTAAATGAAAAACAGGTTATAAAGCATTATATGCAGTTTGAACCAATTTTTATTTATAGAAAAAGGATTTTAATTATCTGTGGAAAGATACACACTAAAATGTGAAGTTGGCAGTTTCTGGGTGGTATTATGGGTGACTTGTATATGGGGAAAAGTCTCAGGAAATGTGTCAATTTTTTGAAGACTTTAGAAAGCTAATGCAATAGGCATCTAGAATTCTAGTGTCTAAATAATTGGAGAAAGAAGTTCTGCTGTCCTTTAGCACAACCAAACCTCGGGACTTGAGTCTAGTTCCAGGTGCCACACTTTACAAAGAACAACTTAGTAACTGATAAAGGGTGAGAGCAAACATCATTATTGCTTATAGTGTGTCTGGGAGTTCTTTTAATCAGTTATCTCACTCAGTGGTTCAATCCATTTTACAGTGTTTTCTCCATTTTACAGATGTGGTTCAGAGAGGAAATCACCATGTATCCCTTTCAGGCCATGATATTGCACCCAGGTTGGTTGCTTCACCTTGAGGCCCCGCTCCATGATGCTTCACCCCATGATGCCACCATGCCACTAGGCCATTTAACAAAAGCCCAGAAGTTGTGTATTTGGTGGTTTCCTTGGAGTCTACTTTGCAAAAGGAAATTGTTCCATGTCTCTGCCTATCTGGTGACCAGCTCTCTGGCAGATCTGGGGCCTTCAACTTGAGTTCTTCCAGCTGCTATGCATCATAATGATGGCCCAGTCGCACAGCAAGCAGACAATGGACCTAGAAACGTCTAACTCAGTCGCTTAGTTGTACTAGAACATCCTACAGGTGAGTTAGCACGGGAGGTCCACAGGGTTGTTCTCCAAGTCATTCTTATTCTCTCTGAGTCACAAGAGCCAAGATAAACATCCTCCCTCCTCACACACCCTCTCCTGAAGCTCTTCCAATGCAGCACCAGAGTTTGGAAGATGGGTCCCTGGAGGGTGTCTCCTGGCACAAAATGGTTCTCCTGAAATTCATTGTTTATTTCCTTCCTTCTTATCATTTGTCAGTGGGAGTGGGATGTGGAAAGACTGCAAAATAAGACAGTCAGGCATTTGGGCTTCTGTGAGAGTGCTCCCTGACACTTCATTGGGAAAAGTGAGCAGAGAACGGTCATGTCTCTGCTCATAACCCCATGCAAACAGTCTTGTCTAACTCTGCCCAGCAGAGTGACCGGGCCAAACACCTAGATGGTTTTCTGGCACCTACGAGCCCTCTGGCAAGACAGACCAATTTCTAGGGCCACCAGCAGGGTGCACATACATGCCCCTCTTTCCCCACCCACCCAGGGTCAGCTCTTAGCCAGGCCTTCCTCTCTTTGCTTGTTGAAAGGCCACGTGATAGAACCCACAAAGGTGCCGGAATGCAGTGTAGGCGTGTCTGTGTCCTGAAGGATCCCACGCATTTCCCAGCAGATGGGATTGTTCCATAGGAGCACCCATTCCCCCCACACTGAGGCAGTGAGCTCAGGGTGCTGTCCATCCTCTGCCTTCCCCATCATGACACTGTCTCAGGTGTTTGCTTCATTATAATTTGTCACACAAAAGGTTTTTCTTGCAGTTTATCCCAGGCTAATTTTAGAAATTTGTTTTCACCTTCCGACATTGATTCCTGGGGCAGCTTGCAAGCTGCCAGGAACAAAAAATCAATGGTGACAGCAGCAGAGTGGGCCCCGTTCTTCATTAACCTGGAGCTCCGAGCAGCCCAGCCCTGTCTCCTCCCTCAGGCCTGAGCTAGCCCTGGGCGAAACTGGGCAGCCAGGAAGTTTTTCTTTGGTGACCTTGAACTCTCTGTTCTGAGCCTTCCCAGTGTGTCTGCTCGCCCTTTCTCCTTTATCAAAACTTACTCTCCATCCAACATAGAGACAGGGAGGGGAGAAGAAGTGAGCAAGGTCCATTGAGCACTGTTCATATGCCAGGCACCAGGAGAGGCAGTTGATATGCATGAGCCTGAAGAAGTCTACCCATCATTCTCAGATGCTGGAAGCGCCCCCGTTTTACAGAAGAGGAAACTGAAGTATAACAGGATCAAAAGACAAGAAAAAGCCCAGCCCTGGCCAGGTAGCTCAGCTGATTAGAGCATAGCCCCGATACACCAAGTTGCAAGTTCAATCCTGGGTCAGAGCACATACAACAAGCAACCAATGGATGAATGAATGAATGGATGGATGAATGAATGAATAAGTGGAATGACAAATCTCTCTCTCTCTGTCTTTCTCTCTGTCTCTCTCCCCTCCTCCTTTCCTTTTCCCCCTCCCTCCCCCTTTCTCCCTAAAATTAGCAAATAAAGAATGTTAGAAAGCAATGTCCCACAGTTAGAAAGGGGGAGGGGAACATCGGGGAGGAGGAGATGGAATCAGAGCCTCCCGGACTCCAAGGCCCGTGTTCTGGTCACTGCATGCTGTCGCACTGATCACCACCACAGAACAGGAGTCTAAGAGTCTAAGAGCAGATGCTTGGGGAGCAGCATCCCCCAGGGACACGGAAAGTGTACTTTGCCCTCCATCCTGCAGCTCCTGCTCAGCAGAAGGTTCTGCTGAGTCCTCCACACAGGGACTGGCCCTAATGAAGTCTCCAGGGACATCAGGCTGTGGTCCTGAGCCCCAGCTCCACCCCTATGAGGAGGCAGAAGGGGCTAAGGAAGCTTTAACTCAGAATTCACAGATCCCCGGAGCAGATGCCCAGCCCTCTGACCAGAGGTCATCCGCAAGATGTGCAGAGCGAAAGTGGATGCCGGAGATCTTTGAAATGAGTTAAAAAGAGCAAGGCAGAAAGACAGGCCGTGAATTCCAGGGTGGAGGAGGCAGTACTCAGGGAAGTCCAGGTCAGCCCTGTTCAGTACCAACACCATTGGAGCCACGTAGCTAATGGTAAATGTTCCAATAGGCACGCTTTAAACAGTAAAAACAAACAGGTGAAATTAATATTAACAATATATTTATCCCAACAGAGCTTAACTAGTATTTCAACATGTAATCAATATAGAAACTTGTAAATGAGACTTTACTTCTCTTTTTGTACCAAGTCTTTGAAGTCCCACGTGTATTTTACTCTTACAGGACATCTGAGTTCAGACTGGGCAATTTCAGGTTCTCCGTGGCCAGTGGCCAATGTATTCTACGTAGACCTAGATCCATAGTTTTTAAATGGAACCTAGCACTCAGAAGTATTCTTGGGGTTCCCTAGATGTTTGGTTTTAATTTTATTTTTATGGATTTTAAATTAGTACTAAACTATTTTTTTAAATCACACTTAATGATGTCCCAAACCAAATTTTAACACGTTGAAGATAACCAGTAAAAAAAACTTGTGTTTATTGCCGGGACTGGTTTGGCTCAAGTGGATAGAGCATTGGCCTGGGGACTGAAAGGTCCCGGGTTGGATTCCGGTCAAGGGCATGTACCTTGGTTGCGGGCATATCCCCGGTAGGGGGTGTGCAAGAGGCAGCTGATCGATGATTCTCTCTCATCAATGTTTCTAACTCTCTATCCCTCTCTCTTCCTCTCTGTGAAAAATCAATAAAATATATTTTTTTAAAAAAACTTGTGTTTATATTTGAGATGAAATATTAATTCACCTTCTCATAGAATAAAAATATAGTAGTAAAACATCTTGTAACCTGTTTTAAATATTAGTCATATATTAGATTTCAGTAAAGTAATAACAATGACCACCAACATTTATCACAACATTTACCAGGTGCTAAGTGATTTACTGGCGTCGGTTCATCAACTTCTCACCACAGATCTTTGAGGTGGGGAATATCATTCCCTTCAGTGTCGCAGGAAGGTGCTGGGACTAGGTTGTTCAACAGCTTGCTCAAGGTGGCAAAGAGCAATGTCAGGATTTAAGCCCAATACCAGCTGTCTAACTTCTAAACCCAAGTTCTTTAAGCACAAGACTACAACTAAAAACAGAAGAATCCACCATGCCAGAATAAATTCAGACCCTTTTCAAACTTCAGGCTACCTCCTGTCAACTCCTCTGCACCCAGGTTAACAGCCTGCATCACCCACAGTCTCATCAGGCCCTCACACACACAAGCACACAACACTATGTTCCTGTTTAGTTCAACAGATATTGGCTGACAGTATCAGTATCAGCTGTGGCCTCTTCATAGCCATGATAAAGCTCTCTAAATCCTGCTTAGCCCCCGACCACTGGAAAGAGGTTGGATTTTATCCGGTAAGTGACGTGATGCCAATGAAGGATTTAAGCAAAAGGGGTGACAACAACAAAGATCAGATTTGCATTTTAGAAAGCTCATCTGATAGCTGCAGTGGACGTAGAAAAAGAAAAATCAATTAGAAAGCTGTTAGAGTGGTAAATATGAGACAGGGCCACAATTATAAGGCTCTGGGGGTTGGTGATTGAGTAAATCATTGAGTGGTGACAACAGAGAGTTGAGAATAATTTTTTTTCCGATTAATGTCACTGAGTTAATGGTGGAACCATTAGCTAAATCAGAACATACAAGAGGAAGGTCTTGGTTGAAGGCAATGAGTAGCCAGTGGTCCCAGATTGTGAGAGGAATGTCTGACTGCCCCCGAGGGGTCCCAGATTGGAGAGGGTGCAGGCCAGGTTGAGGGACCCCACCTCCACCCCATGCATGAATTTCATGCACTGGGCCTCTAGACTGCAATAATACTATAACCAAGTCAACTGGATAATCTTATGGATACAGTCTGAGATGCTGACATATGTGTAGCAACTATCCTATATAATAAAAGCCTAATATGCTAAGTGTCCAGTTGTCTGGTCATCTGTTCAACCTATCAAGCACAATATGCTAATGATATGCTAAGACCACTCAACCACTCACTATGATGTGCACTAACCACCAGGGGCAGACACTCCAACCAGTAGGTGAGCTTGCTGTTGGAGTCCAGCCGATTGGGACTGAGCAAGATGGGCCGGACATGCCCTGGAGCCCTCCTGCAGTCTCCCCCCCACCACACTACCTCCTCTGCTAGCCAACCTCCCTCAGCCCTCCCAGCCCCAATTGTGCACCGGTGGGATCCCTTGACCTAGCCTGCGCCCTCTCACAATCCAGGACCCCCCGCAGGGGTCCTCAAACTTTTTAAAGTGGGGGCCAGATCACGGTCCCTCAGAGAGCTGGAGGGCCGGACTATATGAACTACTAATTCCTACTGTAACACCTCAGCTGCGCTCACTGCCCAAAACACCTGGCGGGCCGGATCAGACTCCTCTGCGGGCCGCATGTGGCCCGCGGGCCGTAGTTTGAAGACGCCTGCCTCAGAGGATGTTGGAGAACTAATTTTGGCCACATCTCACAAGCCAAGCCGAGGAACCCCACTGGTACACGAATTCATGCTCCGGGCCTCTAGTAGTTGATAATGATGTATTATATAAAGTTTGCTAAGACATAGATCTGAAGCAGTCTCATCAAAACAAATGTAAATATGTGAGGTGTTGAATGTGTTAACTTGGTTGTGGGAATCCTTTCATAATGCAAACATATATCAAATCATCATGTTGTACACTTTAAATATATTACAATTTTATTTGTCAATTCTATCTCAGTAAAGCTGGGGAAAACTTAGAAGAGATGAGAAGAAACTTTTTAAACTTTAATACAGAGTGGGGGAAGGGAGGATAATCTGAAGAACTACCCTGAAGATCTTAGGTTCATAAGCTTCACCTGCCACCCCTTTGCCCTCTCAGGAGAGTGCCTTGCAGCCCAGTTATTGCTGCATGACATGCTGGCTGCGCCTAGGCCCCTGCCCTCCCTGCTTCCTGGCCCACTGGCCCATCTGGGAATGCACACCAGAACCAGGCAGAAGAGGGAAATCATCACATTCAGATGCTCTGCATTATGTAGGTCATGGTTCCCATTTTTATTTTTATTCCCTCCTAACCACTGACTCTCTCCTCAAAGTTCCTTCCCTTGGCCTGGCTCCCCTTACAAGGATACCTTTATTGCTCTCCTTCCCTTCATCAATACAACCACCAACTTGTTCCCAAACCCCCTGTAATCTGGCATCTGCCCCATCACTCAGCTGAAACTGTCACTGAGGTTGTTAAATTTAATGGTCTCTCTCTCAGCCCTCTTCCTCCTCCACCTGGCTGGGTCTCATTAGACACAATTGACCACCTCCCTTGAAACTCTCCTCTCTTGGCTGCTGTGATGTGCCACTCCACGCGCCTGCCCTCCACCTGCTCCCTCCCTCCCGTCACTTAATCCTGGCTCTGTGCCTTTCTTTCTGTGACTCCTCAAAGACAGACAAAGGCAATGCAACTTCGGTCCAGGGCAGTCATCCTGCTAGCCTGCTCTGAGGCCCCGAGCAGCTGTCCCCACTATTTCTCCCCCTGCTCCAGCAAAGACATGACCTGGGTTCATATTTCAGATCTGCCACTTATTTGCTGTGTGATTGAGGCAAGTTAGTAGCTCTGAGTTCATTTCTTCCCTGGGATAGAAATACCCCTCTTTCGGGTTTTGTATAATAAGGCTAGGCTTTCACTTCATAAACAACTCCCTCACTCCCACCCCACCCCCAAATCTCAGTGGTTTAGCAAACATGTTATTGATACAATCCAATGAAGAGGCCAGGGGACTATTCAAAATTATGCAAGAATTCAGTCCATGGCTCCACCATCCCCCAAGGATGGATTTCAGCAGCCCATAAGGAAAAAGAGTGAGCAAATGTGTAGACGATTGTATGAAATATTTTGGGGGCACAGACAGGAAAGTGGGATAAATTACTCCAACCCACATTCCATTGACCAGAACTCAGTCACATGACTTCACCTGAGAACAAGGGTTGCTGGGAAATGTAGTTCCAAGAGAAACGGTGGAAAAGGGATTTGATGAACACATTATCCTCTCCATCTCAGGGTTGCTATGAAGCTGGAAATAATGGAAGTGAGTCCTGTAGTCTTTCAGAAACATAGTCGGTGCTATATGAATAGTAGCCATTAGTAGCTATTTTTGTCCTGTTTGCAAACTTTCCCAAATGTTTAAGTCTGTACAGACAAAGACTGAGATAAATACAGAGACTGAGGGAACAGGCAGAAAAAAGGAGGGAAGCAAATGTTGTGGCCAGAAATGGAAGTGCAGGCCAGGCTTGGGGCATTAGAGTTGGAGCAAGAGCAGGTGGGTGGGGGCAGAAGGCTCCTAGGAACAGGGACAGGAGCCCAGCGGTGCTGAGCACAACCTCCGATTTCCTGACCAGCCCTGGCTCTTACCTGAGCCAGACCGGCCTTAGAAAGATCTGAGTCTCCTTGGAAACCATTTCTCTGGTCCTCTCTGCACATTATCAGCCAAGTTGGTTGTAATCAAACCCCCACAGGGCAGAGAATGAGCTCTCAAACTGCCGTCCTGCGGTTCCATCCAAATTGCTTGCATTTCCTATTTAAATTGGTAATTTCCCCACAAGTGTTCCCCCTGCCCATCCTGAGACTTGTTAAGAAGGGAACGTTCTGGACAGGCACCCAGTCAGAGCCCAGGGTGCTTGGGAATGGCTCCAAGCAGTCCTGAGTTCTCTGGCAAACCCAAGCCTCTGGACAGCCATGCCAGACCAGGACTCTGTCCTCAGGCTCCTTGGGAAAACAGAGGAAACAGCCCGGACATTAGCCGTGGAGAAGGGCCTACATGGACCACAGTAGGGAACTCCAGAATGGTGGGCACCATTGTCCAGACTGTATTTGAGAGACTGACTATTGTACCTTCTGCAGGTACATGCTTTCCAAGGGGAGAGGAATGAGGGCTGCACTGGGGCACCAGATATTCCTAAAGTTCTCGGAGCCGTGGCCACCTAGGGAGAGCTGGGGAGGTCCCAGAGTGTTAAGCAGAAAGAGTCCGGGGGTCTGAAGCCCCTCCCCTCCACTCTCTTGGTCACACAGGCACATGCTTAGATAGCCATAAACACACATACATATACGAGGGCATACACATGTACTGGAGAGATATGTGTGTCTCTATAGACAGACACCTGCCTGTGGACTTGGATGTCATGCATACTGAGCCCCCTCCAAGCACAGTGGGTATGTTCTTCATGTTCATGGTGGACAGAGGGTCAGGCTGCAGTGCACAGGGCATAGCTGCATGTGATGGCCTCCATGAACAATCAGGTACACAGACACACTACAGTCCTGCCTAACATGATGGCGCCATCCCTGACCCAGACATGTACTCAGACACGCGCAAGACCGAGGAGGGAGGGAGAACCGGTTGGGAGATGGACCCTGCTTTGCAGGTAACTAAGCAGGGGCAGCTGGATTCCAAATTACTAGGCAGCTCCAAGGAGATGTGGCCAAATTGAATCTAATCCTTCTGCACCTGAGAGTCTAATCTGAACTTGAATACAAAGGCAGGTGGGGAACACATGGGTGGGGCGGGGCCTTCCTGGGTGAGGCAGGTTCCCAGATTGCAGTTGGGATCAGGGACCAGGAACAACCCCAAGGGAGGCCTTACCCCCATAGGTGAAGCTGGATGTCAGAGCCTTACCCCCCACCACCCCCACCCTGTGGAGAAGAACAGGTAAAACCAGGAACCAGCCATGGGCCTGGGCACCAAAGTGAGAATGACGGAGCTTGTGGGCTGAGAATCCCTCAGCTCTCAGGTCCAATATTCAGGGAGGTGCAGGCTCTATGAAGATCTAGAGCTGAGGGAAGACAGACCACAGCTTCTGAGCCAGCCAGACCCCAGACTCTGTTACTCCCTTTGCCGCCGAGAAGATAACTGGAAGACCTGCCCTCCACCTCCAGAACCTGCCCTCAGGGCCCTACCTCAACCCACCTGCCCAGGTCCTCATCTCTCCTCCACTGGTGAGAGCTGGGAGCCCAGCTGCATTGCTGAGGAGTGGGGAGCAGGGGCTGGATTCTGGAGCCCTGGCAGCTGTCCCCACTATTGCTCCTGCCCAGCACTGAGAGGAGTCCCACAGAGCTTCACAGCCCACCTGCTTCTTTCTAAGCAGACAGGTGTGAGAGAAGCAATGAGAACCCCAGCAGAGCAGCCGCAACCAGCTGTGTGCAGATGTGATTCTGGTCTCCTGGCAGTGGGCTGTGGGGAGAGGAGAGACAGTGAAATTTAGGAACACCAGAGCTGCTTCTCTCTCTCTCTCTCTCTCTCTCTCTCTCTCTGTCTCTCTGTCTCTCTCTCTCTCTCTCTCTCTCTCTCTCTCCCTCTCTCTCTCTCTCTCTCTCTCTCTCTCCCTCTCTCTCTCTCTCCCTCTCTCTCTTTTTCTCTCTCTCTCTCTTTCTTCTTTCTCCCTCCCCTATCCTTCCCTCTCATATATTACTCTCTCTGACTAAAATATCCTTTCCCTACCATCTCCTGGAAAACTCTTATTTAACCTTCAAAACCCTGTGAAGTATCCACTCTGTTATGAAATCTGATGAATTATTCAGTCCTTCCTCTGGGCTACCTGCATCATACCTATGTTATGATTATCTATTCACATCAGATGTCCATCTCCCCACTTGAGTATGAGCAACTTGAAGGTAGGAGCTATATGGTACCCCCAGGGCATTTGGAGCAGAAGCAGCAGCAGGTTCAAAGGCATGTGACTCCAAAGGACAATGAGCAGTGCATTCATTCCAGATCACAGTGTACAAAGGGGAAGGCCTTGAAAGAAAGGCAAAGGCCAGATGGGACAGACCTGGAATGTCACGCTGAGCGGCTCCTGGCACACACCGCCACTGACAAGAGTCCCTCATCCAGGATGTGCCTGGTGTGTGCTTAGGGCTCAATAAGTGTTCGTAGGAAAAACATATCAATGAGTTAGTGACACCAAGACCCTGGTCCCCTACCCTTCCTCTGCTGGAATTCCAGCTCTTCTGTGAATTAGCTGCAAGGCCTTGGGCAAGTCACATAACCTCTCTGAGCCTTGTTTCTTCGCCTGAAATTGGAGGGGGGCGGGGCAGAGTCATCATGCCCTCTCAGGGCGTTGTCCTGAGGGATAAATGAGAACCTGCCAGCAGTAGGCTCTCGAGTTCTTGGTCGCGATTACTCTCTCTGAAAGTAACTCCTTGAAAACAGATGACTTACTCCATCACAAACATCGTCACACCCCTTTCTGGGAGCTTCTCATTCATTATCTCATTTGGTCTTCTGAGCATCCCCGCCAGGATGATTTTACGGCCCCATTTCACAGACAAGTTCAAGGAGGTTACGTGATGTG
The DNA here is from genome assembly GCF_014108245.1 of Pipistrellus kuhlii. Classification (NCBI taxonomy): domain Eukaryota; kingdom Metazoa; phylum Chordata; class Mammalia; order Chiroptera; family Vespertilionidae; genus Pipistrellus; species Pipistrellus kuhlii. The sequence continues at coordinate 174,800,919 of NW_023425515.1, read as the reverse complement.
TTCAAGCGTGTGCCTGAGCCACACAGCCAGACAGAGTCAGATTCAGGACACAAACCCCAGTTCTTCTCATTCTAAAACTTGCCACTGCATGGAGGATTTTTAAAGCAATAAACACCTTTTCTTTCTTTAATAAAACATGACATTGATGGAAACCCCAATTTATAAAGCAATCGAAAGCAGAGATTCTCCTGCTGAAGCAGGGGCAGGGGGAGCAGCACCCCTGCTCACCTTTCTACTCATCCCACTCACCCACCCAGCCACCCACATCCCGCTGACCCCCTGAGCTCCCAGGAGCACAGGCCCTCCCACTACACTACACTCCCTCCCATCTAAACCCCATGGCCAAGCCCTAGCTAGTATGGCTCAGTGGTTATAGTGTTGGCCTGTGGATTGAAGGGTCCCGGGTTTGATTCCGGTCAAGGGCACATGCCTGGGATTCAGGCTTGATTCCCCAGTAAGGGGCATGCAGAAGGCAGCCAATCAATGATTATCTCTCATCATTGATGTTTCTATCTCTTTCTCCCTCTCCCTTCCTCTCTGAAGTAAATAAAAATATATTGGGGGGGACAAAGATATCAAAAACTAAAAATAAATAAATAAAAAATAAACCCCATGGCCAAGGAACTTGCAACCAAAGCTAGACCCACCGATAGGCCTGACTTCAGAAGCACAAGTCCTGTGCTCTGCAACTCACAAAATAAAATGTATCCCTCGTGATCCCTACCCTGTCTTCCAATAAGCTGGCTGCCACATGATAATATTCCTCCTGCTAAGGAGTCCGAAGGTCCCTCGGATGTCTGGTTCCAGCCTGCTAGTCTTTGAACGTGAAGCATTCTAAGCAACCAGCAGTCCACTAGATAATTCGGTGAGACTTGAAACGTGGTGCAGGCAGCAATCAGCCAGTTCTCCTCGGCAGAACGTCTGGAAGGGCTTGATGCTCTCCCTAAGGGCTCCAGTCCAGGGATGGCTGCTTGAATGAGTTAGGGATTATGGAAAATTCATTTGCAGCCACAACAGGATCCTGTTAGCAAGCTGTCCTAGGGGTGGGAGGTGGGTGTAGCTCAACTGTATCTCTATCAGAACCAATGTCCTCGGACATTTAATAATCAGCTCTGCTTGGCTTAGCACTATCAGAGCCCAGAATTGGGTTTATCAATATCTCAAGGCCCATGGCCTCAAAAACCATGTCAGAGACAGGCTGACTCCCCTGCCCTCTGGCTAAGGACAAACCATAGCAGCCTGAGCCCCTGTGAATCCCTATTGGTCCTGTGGCCCTGTTGTGGCCCTGCCTCCCTTCCTAAAAGATGAAGGTGCCATGGGAGGGCTTCACCCCACTCCCCTCAACAACTCCTCACATCCTCACCCTCATCCCACCTTCCGTCCAAGGATAACAATGCCATTGAGTTTGTACAGCATTGTAATCCTCACATCTCAAGGATCTGCACCCAAAACCTCTCTCTTGCCTGTGGCAAGAGACAGGCTCAAGACTGCCCCCATGCTAAAGGCGGCAGCCTTCCCAGGGTGGCCTAATTTATTCCAGGCGCATCCCAACTGAGGTTCCATCACTTAACCAGCTGCATGAACTTGAACCAGTCATTTCACCTCTGCATCTCAGTTTCCACATCTGAAAAGTGGAAATAATAATTCTCATCCAGAGAAAGAACCCTTGTGAAATGAGATAGTGATGCCTGGAAAGGGCTTAGCGCATGTCTGTCTTTACATTACTCAAGGGAATGTAGTCATTATTGTTAAGTATTAGCTCACTGTCCCACCAAGCTAATGGTCTGTCTCTCTCCTTCCCATCACAGGAGACTTTTTATATTTCCTGAGCACTTCTTTTATTTCCTCAGCCCCACTTAGCCCATGTCAAACGGAGCCCTGTCCTCATGCCTCTCACCCAGGTCACCAATGGTCCCTGTTCTCATTCAATGGCTTCTGCTCAGCTGCTAATTGAGGACTTTGCTTTAGAATATCATTCCTTCATCTAACCAGTATTTCTTGAGTGTCTGTGCTAAGGACTGCATGGGGCTCTGAGTATAGTATGGTGTGCCAAACACAGTTCCTGCTCCTATGGAAGGTCAGCCTGAGGATAGGATGATGGCAAGGTGCTTATGGGACACCCAGCTAGATGCAGGAGGCAATTCAGAGGGGAAGCAGGGCTGCAGAAGGCTTTGGATTCATTATCCCAATGAACCCAAAACATAAATTTTAGAAAGTGCCAAGAGCTAGAGATGTTATCAGGAGCCTTCCTCAACCCTGCCTTTCTCATGATACCCAGCCAAAGCCACTGCCACATCCAGCTCTCCCCTGCAGGCCCTGCTCCGAAGTGAGTGTGTAGGGGCAGCTTCCTTAGAGATGAATACCTGGCCCAATGGACGGGGGCTCTGGCCTCTTGATTACCTACTGGTGGGGAGTCTCATGATTGCAATCATCTGATTAGGGACTCATGCTCTCAGCAGAACTGAGCAGAGCACAGGCCAAAGTAACTAGGCCAGGTAGAGTCCTCATGGCTATGTGGTGACGGAAGTGAGGCTTACCCTCAGCACTGCCTATCTTCACCCTCACACTTCCCTTCACCATTGTACATTCTGTTCCCTGCTCTTCGCCAGAATTCCCAAGGTGCCGATTTGTCTTCACTTCCTCCACCCTCCTAAACTCAGCTCTTTTCTCTCTCTCTACCACAGCCAGCCCCTATCTTCCAGCCACCATATTCACCGCACACCACACTCTTGGTCTCTGTAAGCCCAATTAAGTCAACAAATCCACCATTAATTAAATATTGAGCATTTAGTATAAGGATATATTATTTTTAGGAAATTGCATAAGTGATGCTATGGAATTAATATTTTTGTTGCTATAACTGTGTGGGTACAACTTATAATTCACTGTGGCCTTTCTGTGGCCAATGGGTAATGGATATTTATATCTCTTTTACAGGATTCAAAGGCTAATATAACTAGTATCAAAGCTATAGAACGCTAAGGCCTTAGCTCTTTCTCTGACACAGGTTAGTTAGAATTACAGTCTCTCCTCATTCATTGCTCGGGTAGAAAGTGATCCCTAGGTAATACAGCACTCGAGTGTAGAAAGGCGATCTTCTCTGTTGCCATCTGCTCTGTGATGCAGTTTCCAGGAATACACCAGGGGAGGGACTCCCTTTCCTGCAAACCCTACTCCTCCAGCAATTCTGTCAGCCTGAATGAAGAGCCTTAAAAAGATGTGTTTTCTTTGACTCTCTAATTCTGCTTCCAGAAACTAATTCTAAGGAAAATGTATGTGGAAGGATGTGGGCACTGTTTAAAATAGCTATGGATAAAAATGGAAAGAACCTATTTTCACACAGTGAGATGCTATGCAAGTTATTTACCTAATGCCTCTCAGCCTGAATCAATCCTTCCATATTCTGCTCCCTTTGATGGGGTCAGGACTCTACACACTCCATGTCCCAGGACCAGCTCGATTCCAGCAATGAGAGGCACTCAAGAAAGGATGGAAGGCAGGCGGAAGGGAGAAGGGCCTGAGTCCTGGTTTTTTCTTTTCTGCCAGCACCACTCCAGCAGCAGCAGCAGTTGGCTCCAGCTTTCACTTCCTTTCTGCACTCCCAAACCCAGCCTCCTCAGGCTCCTCCAAGATACCGCCAGCAGCTGGAGGCATTCCTTCTTGCAGCTTTTGAGCACCCTGAACCCCTGCTCTGAGTGCCGAGGTTTTAAGTGGGCCCCCTATGGCTCCTCTAGCCCTCAGACAGTACCTGCTTCCTGCAGTTATTATCTCTCAGTGACTTCTGTGTTCCTTTTTTGCTCTATCAGCATCCCAACATCTGTGTAGCTAATTCCCTGTATTCAATTCCGTCTGTTTGAAAGCCCTGTGTGATGTCTGATCTCCTAACTCAGTGGTCAGCAAACTACGGCTCATGAGCCACATGCTGCTCTTTGGCCCCTTAAGTGTGGCTCTTCCACAAAATACCACGTGTGGGCACGCACATATACTGAGATTGAAACTTCGTATCCCATGCGCAGAAGTTGATTTTCGGCTCTCAAAAGAAATTTCAATCGTACTTTTGATATTTGGCTCTGTTGACTACTGAGTTTGCCGACCACTGCCCTAGCTAACTGGGCCCAGGCTAATACGGGTGCCATTCTGCAGCCATCAGATGGATAAAAATTCCAAATGTAACAAACCAAGGGTTAGTTAAGATGTAAAGGAACAGGAAATCTCATACATTACTGATAGAATTGTAAATTTATACAACCATGTTAGAGAGCAATTTGGCAGGCAATGTCTAGTGAAGTTGAGAATACGTACACCCTTCAACCCTGTAGTTCCGGTTCTGGGTATGAGCTCTAAAGAAACTCTTACAAATTACATAAGAAGACAGCATCAACTGTTGAGACAAGATGGCGACCAAACAGATGGACTTGTTGATATTTGGCTCTGTTGACTAATGAGTTTGCCGACCACTGCCCTAACTAACTGGGCCCAGAACAGATAAAAGTAGCATTTGAGACACTCAGGGAATATTGATTGGCAGCTAAGGGACAACGGTACTCTAAAGGAAGGTAAGGAAGGGTCCGCTGGACAGAATTTCCTGACCAAGCAACCAGCACTGCGGCAGTGGAGACCTCTCCCGGAGCTACTGGCTCAGAGGGAAGACTGTGCCATCTTACCAGGAAAGGAGGATCTTCTCTGAGGCCTGGAAAACCCACAGCAGAGGAGACCATCGAGCAGCTGTGATGCCCCAATCGGCGCAAACACGTGGATTCAAGGGAGTTCTTCGATCACCCACGGAAAGGTCAGAGTTTGCGGGGATAGCGTGAGGGTTCTGGGTCCTCCCTGTGCTGGCAGCAACTGCAGCTGCTGCGCCCCCAAGCGGCCCCCGAACTGAGCTGCGCCAAAAGAAGGCTGTGGCTGCAGGAAGAATCTTGCCCTGCAAGACTCAGTGCTGGGTTTGGCATAATCTTCCCCAGAAGCGGGACTTTTTTTTTAAAGGCCAAGGGACACGGGACAGATTGTTAAGAATCGGGGCTGTCCCGCCAAGGGTGGAACATCTGGACACCTTGACGCCTGATCCCCTTCACCCCCTTGCTTCTGAATACTAGGGAAGGACTGCCCAGTTGGGCATATCCTGGGGACTGCAGAGGGAAATTGCCTTCCTGGAAACGGGGAATCGGAGCCAGAAGAGATAGTCTGGGAGCCAGCTGGCACCCTGGGAGCTAGAGCCATAGAGAAAGAAGGCCAGAGCAACCAAAAAGACTGGGAGGTCAAACCAGAAACACTGCCACCTAGGGGCTGAATTACAAACTGCCTTTTTTTTAATTAATCAAAAATAAATGAACACAAATAACTAAGATATAGCCTACTTAAAATTAAGGACTACCTTACAAAACTGAGGTGCAGTGGAATGCTGGGAACTGCAAGACTATCTGGTCCTAGAATCAGGTGTGCCAAATACAATAACAGAGGAAGTGAATGACCACTACTGGACATTTTTATGCTAATTTTACCATTCTTTATTTTATTTTCATTTTTTACATCTTTTATTTAATTTTCATTTTTTACATCTTTTACTTAAGAAATGAATTTTTTTCTTTTTTCCTTACTTGATTTTACCTTTTCAATTATTACATTTTTCAATCTCAATCATCACTATTACTACTGCTATTTTGCATTTTTTGTTTCCTTTTTCTTCTTTTTTTTTCTCCAGTACCATTTTATTTTCTCTTTATTTTACATTGGGGTTAGTCTTCATTCTATTTTAATCTCTACTATATCATCGTTCAACCCTGTCTCAACTCGACCTTTACACCATCATTCTCTTACTAACCTTTACCCTTTTTGTCTCCTGTTTATCCTATCCCTTTCTGGCTTTAATTTTTCCTCTATTCTTTCTGTATACCCCCTGCTAAAACTCTCACCATACTTATAGACCTAATTTCCAACCCCCTGATCCAAGTGTATAAATACCACTCTCTGTACTATATTAACTAGTTTTAAAAAAAAACAACAACAAAAACTGTTCTCTCTATCCTTTTGTCATTGTTTGCATGAATGTTGATTATAGTGAATTTTTATGCTTTTTAGTGACATTGTTGTGCTTATTCCTGTGTTGTTATTGTGGCTTTGTATTTTTTTAAAAATCCTTTGTTTTTGTTTGTTTTTTACTTCTGTATATCATAGCCTTACTTAATAATAGTGGATATTGTAGTTTGTATTAATCTCCAAGTATTATTGCTGGCATTTAGTTTGTATTAATTTCCAAGTATTGTTGCTGGCATTGGCTGGGATTAGTTGTTGTTCTATGGGAATTTTCTCCATATAGATATATATATATATATATATATATATATATATATATATATATATATACATACATATATATATATATATATATATATATATATATATATACACACACACACACACAGTGGTGCCTCGCATAAAGAACGCCTCGCACAGCGAACGCTGCACACAACGAACTTCATTTCATGATTCATACAACGAACTTCGTTTCACACAACGAAGTTGCCCGAGCTTCCACGACCGCTTTGCCCGAGCTTCCACGACTGCTTCGCCCGAGCTTCCACCAAACACCACATCGATTCTTCAGCCAATGGATCAGCAAGTTATTGGGAACTTTAAAAAACTCTACACTAGAGCCCTCTTTAATAAGGTGTTTGAAGAATGCGAGTTTGGTGGAGACAATATGACTGTCCGAAAGTTTTGGAAGGAGAAATTTGATGTCCTTATGGCAATACGACTTATACAGAAGGCCTGGGAAGAAGTGTCACAAAGGACCCTCATTTCTGCTTGGAAGATGCTTGTGCCTTCGTGGACCCAGGAAGAAGCAGTAGTTGATGACACAGAAGTGGTGAAGGACATCATCACAGTGGCCCAAAGGTTGGAATTAGAGGTAGAGGAAGAGGATGTAGAGGAGCTTATTGAGGAACACGAAGAAGAGCTGACAACTGAAGAGCTCCAAGCACTTCTGGTCCAGCAACAGGACAATGCTCAAAGGGAAGCGTCATCTGATAACGAGGAGCAACAATCAAACAATCAACCAATCCCAACTGCTGACATCAAGAACATCCTGGTCAAATGGAAAGCAGTTCAGGAGTTTACCAATGCCCACTATCCGGATTCAGCTGAAGCAAACAGGATCAACGATCTTTACTCCGATACTCTTGTCCGTTATTTCCGGCAGATGTTGGAGAAAAGAGAAAAACAAACGACTTTGGACAGGTTTTTCATGAAACCATCGGCCAAAAAGCAGAAAATGGATGAAGATGTGCAAGATTCGGTAGACTCTACTTAGTCTGTCTTAAAATTTAAAAAATGTGTGTTTTTTTTAAAAAAAAAAATGTTTTTAGATGTATCTAAATAAAAATAATAACAAAAAATTATCTTTTTTTATGTCATCTTAGCATATTTTATGCTACAGAATGAATTATTTTTTTTAACATGTATTGTTATGGGAAAACGCGTTTCACATAACGAACTTTTCGCATAACAAACTTGCTCCTGGAACAAATTAAGTTCGTTGTGTGAGGCACCACTGTATATATTATATATATATATATAGTTTGTTTCCCCTTTCTCTCTTAGTCTGCTTCTTCTCTCTCTCTCTCTCTCTCTCTCTCTCTCTCTCTCTCTCTCTTTCTTTTTTCCCTGTTTTCCAACTTCATTTTGTCATTACTTTTTTTTTCTTCTTTTTCTATCTCTTTACTATCCCTCTTTTATTTATTTTTTTTAGTTTTTCTTTATTTTATTTTTACCTTTCTTCCTTCTCTCCTATCCCCCAATTTGCCTTTCTCTAGTGGTCACCTTTATTAGAGGTTATTAATATCGTAAATACATTACTGTTAAGTGCCTCTTGTGTTGTACCTGGTAGTGTTGTATTTTGTGCCTTTAAATCAACGCAGGAGAAGGAACACCACATAACCAGACATCCTGAATAGAGAGACCATGGGGAGACAAAGAAATAGCCCGCACATGAAAGAAAAGCAGGCATCACCAGAAAAGGAAGTAAACGAGTTAGAGGCAAGCAACCTACCAGAGCAAGAATTCAGAGTAATGATCATAGGATGGCTAAAAAGAATGGAAGAGAAATTTGACAGAAGACAGCATCATTCTTTATTTTCACTATCAGTAGAAAATTGTGGTAAAATAGAATACTACACAGCAGTTAAAAATGAATCAATGTAAGTTACATACAATAATATAAATAAAACTTAGAAACATTATTTTGAGTGAAGAAAGCAATATACAAAAGGATATGTATAGTAGAACATCATTTTATATATAGTTAAAGTTTTTTAGCCTACAAAGCAATACTATATATTGTTAATGGGTACATTTGGAGATAGTAAGGAGAATATATCCATGCGTTGGAAATGAGAAGCATTAACTGTAAAATAATGGTTACTGAGGGGGAGGAAAGAAAGTGGAGCTGGAAAAGGGAACACAGAGTCTTATACTTTATTTCTTAAGCCATGGTGGTGGGTACTGTTAAAATGGAAGTCTGGGAGATAGGGGCTTAAGAAGAAGATAGAGTCTGTATTAGGAGTTTGAGGGAGTGGGGACCACTTAACATATCATGCATCAACATGAAGAGAACATATCAAGTAAAAATTAAGAGTACAAACAGCCCAGCCAGCATGGCTCAGTGGTTGAGTGTGGACCTATATGAACCAGGAGGTCACAGCTTGATCCCCAGTCAGGCACATGCCCCGGTTGCGGGCTGGATCCCCAATGCAGGGCGTGCAGGAGGCAGCCAATCAATGATTCTCTCTCATCATTGATGTTTCTATCTCTCTATCCCTCTCTCTTCCTCTCTGAAATCAATAAAATATATATATTTTTTTTAAAAGAGTATAAAACAGTATGTATTTTATTACCTCCTCTTTATTAGCTACAATATATATGTGTGTCTGAGGGGAAATGACTGGAAGAATACACCAAAGTGGTAATAAGGCCTACCTCTGAATAGGAGGATTATAGATGACTTTTATTTTCTTCTTCATAGTTACCTGTATCTTCTATTGTTTCTAAAATAAATATGGCCCTAGCCAGTTAGGATCAGTGGATAAAGATCAGCCTGTGGACTGAAAGGTCCCATGTTCAATTCCCACCAAGGGCACAATGCCTGGGTTGTAGGCTCAATCCCCAGTAGGGGTCATGCAGGAGGCAGCCAATCAATGATTTCTCTCATTATTGATGTTTCTCTCTGTTCCTCTCCCTTCCTCTATATCAATAAAAATATATTTTTTAAAAATGAATAAATAAAACAAATATGAATTTCTTATATAGTAAAGCTTTAAGGATTTTTTAACGTAACCCTACAGAAAGCCCTCTGTTGTCCGCTGCTGTGATCTCAACATCCCACCAGGGGTTTCCTGAAGCGTGGAATGCTATTGAAATAGATGATTGGAGGTGGTTTAATGCAGATTAAGCATTTCTTATTTTCATAAGTATATGTTTACTTTAATGTATAGCACAAAAATAAATTACTTTCAACAAATGGCACTGAGACAAGTGGACAGCCACATACAAACATAAATAAATCTAGACACAGACCTCTTCACAAAAATGAACTCAAAATGGGTCACAGACCGAAATGTGAAATTCAGAACCATGAAACCCTTTTACTGTAGGAGAAAAAGAAATTAGCACACCAAACCCATGATTTTTTATTGCTACTCAAACTTTTTTAAATGGGATTCCTGCAGTGCAGGAAAGGGGATTGTCTTTTCAATAAATGATGCTGGGTCTGCAGGATTTCTATTTGGATAAAACGTCATTTAAACCCTTCTTCACTATACACAAAAATCAGTTCCTGGTTTCTAAATGTTAAATATAAAACAGTAGAGCTTCTAGATAGTAAACGGGGGAGCATCTCTTTATGACTTTGGGATGCAAAGATTTCTGAAACAGAACAACATGGTACTAATCATATGGGAAAAGATTGAAAAAGCAGACTACTTTTAAATTAGGAACCTCTGTTTAGCAAAGGATATCATCCAGAGATTAAAAAAAAAAATACACAGAGTAAAAGTGATTTGCAATATTTATTAATCCACAACAGATTCACTTCCAGAATATGTGAAGAAGCTCCACAAACCAAGTGTAAAAAGACCACACAATTGAAAAATGAGCCAAATACTTAAACAGGCAAAGGAAGACGTCCAAGCATCTCACAATCATATGACATATGAGCAGTGCTGTGGAGAACTAGTAATGTTCTCTTTCTTCCTCTGAGAGGTGATTCGGTGGCTATATTCACTCTTAGAGTTTCCCAGTGTTCAATTCATGAAGCTATACCCTTAAGATTTGTGTACTTTATACATCAAAGAAAAGATTACTTAAAATGAAATTTGGGATGTTCATTGCAGCATTATTCATGGTGGCCAAGATATGGAGACATAGTAGAAATGGTTTCATATATACTTTGGAAGACTATTCAGACATAAGAAAAGATGAAAAGATGAATACGGCCAATATGGATGAACCTTGAGAATATTGGGCTAAGTGAAATGAGTCAGTATAAGAAGCTAAGAACCATCTGATTTCATTCATATGTGGGATATAAAACTGGAACTCATAGACACAGACAACAGTATGGTGATTGTCCAGAGCAGAGAAAAGGGGGTGGGAGGGGAAGTACAGGGTAAAGGGGGCCAAATATATGGGAATGAAAGATGATTTGTCTTTGGGTGATGGGCAAACAATGCAATATTCAGATTATGTATCATATAAATGTACAGTTGTAACCTATATGAACCTATTAGCCAATGTCTAATAGTTATTTTTTTTCAATGAAATTTGGGTAAGCAATGGTTTGGTCCTTCTGTTTATCTAAAGACAGTTTGGAAACATAATAATGCCTACATAACTTTCAAAAAAATTATAAACCAAAAATAAATTAAAATAATTACCTTTGTGGGGAAGTGTGAGAATAGAGGGGAAATAAAAGGAATAAAAATTAGCCTGCTCTGAATTTTTATTTATTTATCAATCTTGATTTATAAATTTCTATATATAATCAATATTTTAAAATAAATTAATTTTAAGAAGTATTAAGCAATTGTAAATTAATAATCAGAGTAGTACATAAACACTAAAGGCTAACTCACCTAATTTCTCAACATTGCCATAAGGTAGGAACTATGATTGCCCCTACTTTACAGATAAAAAGTGAAGGCTCAAGAGTTGGTAGCCACAGAATCAGAATTTAAACCCAAGTCTTTTGCTCTTAAATGATTTGCCACAGTTTTCTTTTTTTTAATATTTGTATAGATTTCAGAGAGAAGAAGGGAGAAGGAGAGATAAAAACATCAATGATGAGAGAGAATCATTGATCAACTTCCTCCTGCATGCTCCCTACTGGGGATCGAGCCCGCAACACAGGTATGTGTCCTGACCTGGAATCGAACCTCAACCTCCTGGGTTCATCAATCGACATTCAACCACTGAGTCACACCAGCTGGGCTTTGCCACAGTTTTTTATTCGGTACCAACTAGATCAGAATTTTCTGGGCTACTCATTTGAAAATGCTTGTTCTCCAACCTCACACCACATCTAATGGATCAGAACCTCTGGAAGCAGGGCCCAGGAATCTGTATATCTAATGAGAACCCAGTTCATTCTCAGCCACCTTAAGGTTTAAGATTGCTACCCTTTACTGTATTCTTATGAAGGCACCTTGTTCTAGGTCTTAGGCACAAGGCCACTGGGATAGTGCTGGGAAACCAGCACTGAACCTCCTTGTTCACTTCACAGGAGACTTCACTGTCTCTCCCCCGCCCCCCCAATACACAGTGACTAAACATTCTAGTTATTTGTAACAAATTAATGTAAAACTTCCTGACATAAAGCAATCTCCATTCTATTTTGCTCCCAAATTCACAGTTCAGCAACATGGTAAGAGCATCACTTCCAGACTCTATTGGTCAAAGCAGTCCCAAGCTGCAAGAGGAAAGAGATTAGACTCCACCTCTTTTTTAAAAATATATATATATATATTTTGTTGATTTTTTATAGAGAAGAAAGGAGAGGGATAGAGAGTTAGAAACATTGATGAGAAACATCAATCAGCTGTCTCCTGCACGCCCCCTACTGGGGATGTGTCCACAACCAAGGTACATGTCCTTGACCGGAATGGAACCTGGGACCCTTCAGTCTGCTCTATCCACTGAGCCAAATCTACTAAGACTAGACTCCACCTCTTGATGGAGCATGACAAGGTCCCGCTTACCAGGCGCCTATGTGATGGAAGCTGGAGTTTCAGCCCTCTCTTCAAGGGGCAATCTGTCATCGGAAGCCCTTGCTCACATGCAAAATCGGATCAAACCAACCAGGCTGCTTCAGTGTAGAGAAGAATGCTTAACATTCATCAAAGTCACTTTTCCAACAGGCTCCCTCATGCTTCACGGTTCGCCCTTTTCTGCTTCGGGAAGAGGTGAGGCAGCTGCAGCACACACCTCAGCGGTCCCCCTCAGGAAGCGCCCACAGTGACAATGCTTTCTTGGCAGCTCATGATCTTATGAACTAATCAAAAAATGTATGTGTTCACCCAGCTCCCTTCTGCATTCAACTGGCCTCACCGGGGCATAGGGTAAATTGGATGGGAGATTCAGAAGCCAAATGGAAAAGGTTCAACAAGAAGGTGCCATTGACAGAGGGTAAATTGGTACAACCTTTCCAAAGGGCACGTTGGCCATTTGTGTCAACATGTAAAATGTGCGCATTCTTTGACCCAGCGCTCCCACTTCTAGGACTTCGCCCAAGGAGGTAACAGCCCAAATGCAAACAGACACGTGCCTAAGCTGGCACACACGGTGTTGTTCATAATAGTAAAAAAAAAAAAAAAAAAAAAAAATAGAGAACAACCTTCACGCCCACCAGTGAGTGATGGATTGAGCCAATAAATTGTGGCTCATTAATACTAATTTTCAAAGAATAAAGTAGATCTACACGGACTGACATGGAAAAATCTCTGAGACATATGGTTGAATGGGGGGAAAATATTTCAACCATACATATCATAAATCACATTTCTACAAAACCAGGTGTGCTTCACTCAAAAGAGAGGTGACTGGGAGAAGGGCCCAAGGGTGGTTAGCAGTAGGTGTGGGTGAGGCTTTGAATTGTTAAAATGTTCAATAACGATGAGGAGGCTTCTATCTATTGTACTACGTGCTGAGAACTGTTGTAAATCCCTTACGTGTATGAACTCACCTTGTCTTCATCACAACCCCGTGAGGAGAATACTCTGTTTGTAATCTTCGGAAGGTATTATCTCTGCTTTAGAGACAGGGCTCCTGAGGCACAGCTCTCCCACGGGCACGTGACCAGCAAGTGGCAAAGGCCAGAGCCAAACCCAGGCAGGCAGGCTCCAGAGAACATGCTCTTAGTCATCAAGCTATCCTCTCTCTCTAGTCATGTGATGTGGCATTTTTACCAAAACAAGAAAGCTGTTCTTTTTAAAGTCATCAAATTGGCCTTAAGATGCTTTACGCTTCCAGAAAGGTCCTTTGTGAAAGATCTTCCTGCCCTTTTACTCAGCTGGGTGTACAGACAGAATTTCTCCCGGGAGAAGTCCAAGGGGTGTGACAAGATCTGACCAAGAAGCCCCGAGGTGCAACAGGATGTTAAGGAGACCCAAAGGGAGGTTCATCCTCTTGGGTCAGAGTGTGGGGTCTCCCAAGTCTTGGCTGACCAAAGGTTAAGAAAGACCCTTAGAGCCTGCAGACTCAAGCCGCAGCTCTTGCCCCCAGGCCCCATTCAAGATTAGAAAAACTGCCCAGCTGTCGTGGCTCAGTGGTTGAGTGCCTACCTACGAACCAGGAGGTCACGGTTCGATTCCAGGTCAGGGCACATGCCTGGGTTGCAGGCTCAATCCTAAGTGTGGAGTGTGCAGGAGGCAGCTGATCAATGATTCTCTCTCATTGATGTTTCTATCTCTCTCTCCCTCTCCTTTCCTCTCTGAAATCAATTTTTTTTTTTTTAAATATATTTTATTGATTTTGTACAGAGAGGAAGGGAGAGAGATAGAGAGTTAGAAACATCGATGAGAGAGAGTCATCGATCAGTTGCCTCTTGCACACCCCCTACTGGGGATATGCCCGCAACCAAGGTACATGCCCTTGACCGGAATCGAACCCGGGTCCCTTCAGTCCCCAAGCCGATGCTCTATCCATTGAGCTAAACCGGTCCCGGCTGAAATCAATTTTTAAAAAAAGGAAGGAAGGAAGAGAGAGAGAGAGAGAGAGAGAGAGAGAGAGAGAGAGAGAGAGAGAGAGAGAGAGAGAGAGAGAGAAAGGAAGGAAGGAAGGAAGGAAGGAAGGAAGGAAGGAAGGAAGGAAGGAAGGAAGAAAGAAAGAAAGAAAGAAAGAAAGAAAGAAAGAAAGAAAGAAAGAAAGAAAGAAAGAAAGAAAGAAAGAAAGAAAGAAAGACATGATAAAATGCTGTTTCAAATGAGATGCCACCAGCTAGAAAGTGAGATCACCAGATAGGTGGTATCAAGCATGCAGGGTCCCAGCCAGAGTCCAATCTCTGCGTCCTTGGATTCAGGCATGCCTGCTGGGTTAGGCGGACCCATCAAGAGCTGTAATAGGAAGGATGGAAGAAGTCTCCAGGGAAAACTCATCCTAAGGGAAGGGAGAATTGAGGCCCAGAGCTTGGTCCAAAGATGAGGGTCCAAAAGATGAGAGGAGAGGTGCTTCTAAGCACAACTCTGCTATGTCATTGGTTTCCCAGCACTATCCCAGTGGCCTTATGCCTAAGATCTAGAACAAGGTGCCTTCATAAGTGCAAGTTGAAGTTTGAGGAGCTGTTCATTTCCTACTTCCACAGGTTCCTGCAAGCAGGTGAGTCAGCAGCAATTCCTCAGGGCCCTCAGCACATAGGAGCGGGGGCCCCTTCAGCTAACTCAGTGGTCGGCAAACTCATTAGTCAGCAGAGCCAAATATCAACAGTACAACGATTGAAATTTCTTTTGAGAGCCAATTTTTTAAAACTTAAACTTCTTCTAACACCACTTCAAAACAGACTCACCCAGGCCGTGGTATTTTGTGGAAGAGCCACACTCCAGGGGCCAAAGAACCACATGTGACTTGTGAGCCATGGTTTGCCAACCACAGGCCTAGGGGATACAGCTAATGCTGACACTTTGGACTCCAATAGGGGCAGGAAAGAAGTGGTGGGCACTTGTGGCTGTCAAAGGCACATGAGGTGTCCTGGAGGTGCCCAGGTGACTTGGGAATGGATTTATGTACGGGAGTTCCCTCAGGGAAGTTGGGGGTTAAGTTGCCCAGGAAGAGTATGTGATGGGAGAAGCAGAGGTCCAAGTGCGAATCCTCAGGTGACCTGAGAGAAAGAGGGCTTGCAAGGAGACTGGCTGAGCATCTTCTATGCCCTGGGCCTGCCCTAATGATGGGGGGGTTTGGGTTCTTCCCATCTTGTCGTTCCCATCACTGCCCCAGCCTCTACCCCCTCCTCCTTCCCCACACTCAGAGAGCCCTGTCCCCACTCACTCTCACAGTATTGGAACTCAGGTCTGCGTCTTCCTTCCATCAGGAGTCCCGAAGAACCAGGTGGGGGTGCCGAGCTGGAGGCAGAAGGGAAGGGCTCTCACTCTGGAAACTTTCTTTTTAAAGCACAGCAAGAAACAAATGACTCCGCAGTCCACCGGGATCCCCTTGGGTTGGAAATTTAAAATGCATTAAGGCTGAGAGACTTATAAACATGTCATAACACGCTCCACAAGCTGCTGCCTCTGTGACTTGCGGGCACCAGAGCCCCAAAGGGCACAGGCAGGCACATTCGCCGCACAGAGATGGGCACACACAGCCATCCCTGGAACACACTCCTTCACTCCTGTGCACACATGCGCGTGTACTCTCCCCTAAATGGGCACATGCAGATCTGTGCACACGGCCCCCCAGATAGATGTGCACACACAGACCCTGCACACAGACTCACATAGGAAGAGATGTGCAACTACATCCAGCCCCCCCTTGTGCATAAATATACATACCTGCCACACCCACGTTTGCACACAGATTTGTACACACAGTCACCCCACAAGCATGCACACATCTTTAGCTTGCACACACACACACACACACACACACACACACACACACCTCTTTATTTGTACACATTTCACAGAGATAAATCCAGGGCCAGGCTCACCCTGAATTGGAGACAGACATTCTCATTCCACACACAGACACAGCACACTCACCCATACAGATCCCGCCCACATCGGCACGGAAGTGTCTGCACATTCATATACACTCATCCAGAATATAGACATCCATATGCATACACACTCATCCCACACCAAATATATGCATTGACTCTGCCCAAAGCAAAAATATGCTCAAAAATGAATGTGCATCCACCCACGTGGAGTGTGCCTACGCCACCCACAGAGATGCAATGCCGTCAAACAAACATTCACCATTCCTGCCGACGTCAACAGCCATCTGGGTGGCCATCCAACAGCCCGGACTCTTGCATTTTTTTAAAGTTTCTCCAAAAGCCTGAGCATCACCCTAGATGGGTGTGAGATTCCACAAGCCTCCTTACCCTCCACACCCAGGCCATTTGTCAAGTCCATCATTCCTGCCATCCCCGAAGCCATCGTCATTGTACTCCATGGCACCATCTTTCCTCTGAACCATTGCTGCAGCTGCCTCCCCCACAGCCTCGCTGCCACCGGTGCCACCTGCAATCCGTCCTCCACATGACAACCTGGAGCAAAAGACCTGTCAGTGTCCTCCGTGGCACTTGAAATAAAATGCAGACTCCCTAGCCAAGCCTACAAGTCCACATGATCAGACAGACCTCTGTCTTTCTGATGCCAGACTTCACCTTGCACAACCTCTCCCCTCTCTACCACCTTGGCCTCCTTCCCTTCCTCCTTCACGGCCTTTTCATACACTGCTCCCTCCACCAGGGAGGCTCTTTCCCTGACTCTTCCGATGGCCCACACTCATCCACTAGGTCTCTATTGAAATGTCACCTCCTCTGAGAAGTCTTCCCTGATGACTCAGTCTAAACCAGATACTCCTCGTTATTCTCAATCCACTGTATCTTGTTTCCTGCATAGCACTTAGGCAATTTCTTTCTGTTTATCCTCTGTCTTTCCCTCTAAGTCCACACTGTCCAATAGAGTAGCCACAGGTGGCTATTTAAATTTAAATTAACTACAATTAAATAAAACCAAAACTTCAGTTTCTCAATGGAACTAGCCCCATTTGGAGTGCTCATTAGCCACATGGGGCTCTTGGCTACTTTACTGCTCAGCGTGGACATTTCCATCATCACAGGACGTTCTCTTGGATGGTGCTTCTCAGGACTGCGGCGTGGAGAGAGCAATGCCTCCCTTATTCACTAATGGTGTTCTGTGCCCAGCATGGCGTCTGGCACACAGTAGGGGCTCTGGAAATATGTGCACACGGCCATAAAGGGAGAGCTATCCTTTCACATTCAAACACTACCTCTTTCTGAAGCCTTCTTGTCATCCTTCTCTCTCCCCTTTCTCCTTAGCCTGAAGCTTGTACCTGGATGACAGACGGGTCTTTATTAGGCAGAGACCTGAGTTCACTATAGGCTAGACAAAATGGGAGGAGTGGAAGAAGTATTCTAGGCCTGTATCTCTATCAAGGCCTCCCTCCATCCATCTCTTTGGAGGCCAGAGAGTGATTATATTAAAAGTACAAACCCACCCTGATTGATGTTGCTAAATGGTTAGAGCATTGGCCCTCACACTAAAAGGTCATGGGTTCCATTCCCAGTCAAGAGCGTGTACCTGGGTTGCAGGTTCCATCCCCAGCCTGGTCAGGGTGCATGCAGGAGGCAACCAATCAATGTGTCTCTCTCACATTGATGTGTCTCTCTTTCCCCCTCTCTTCCACTCTCTAAATATCAATGGAAAAAATATCCTTGAGTTAGAATTAACAACAACAAAAATACAAACCCTACCCTGGCTGATGTGGCTTATTTGGTTGAAGCATCATCCCGTATACTGCAAGATCGTGGGTTTGATTCCCAGTCAGTGCACAGGCCCAGGTTTGCAGTTTGATCCCCAGTTGGGGCACATATGGAGGATGACTGATAGATGTTTCTCAGATGAATGTTTCTCTCTCTCTCTCTCTCTCTCTCTCTCTCTCTCTCTCTCTCTCTCTCTCTCTCTCTCCCCCCCCCCCTTCCTTTCTCTCTCAAACCGATAAAAGAACATATCCTCAGGTGAGGATTTTTTAAAAGTACAAACCCTGGACCCAGGCAATCCCAGGCCACACCCAGCTCTGCTTTTACTATCTGTGACTCTGGGTATAGTTTGCAGAACCTCTCTGAGCCTCAATGTCCTCATCTGTAAACTACACATCCTCATGCATAGTTCACAGAGTGCTTTTAGGAGTAAAGGAGAGTGCATATCAAAGATATTGCACAGTATTCCTTAGATGGTGCTGCCTACCTTAACAGAATTAGGGCTCTTTTATATCCCTGCCAGCTAAACTCAGAGTTTTGTGTGGAAACTTCCGTTTATTCCAGCGATGTCTGAAATCCTGCAATGCCCTGGCCAGCTAGCTCAGTTAGTTGGTTAGAGCATCATCCTGATACACCAAGGTTGCAGGTTCAATCCCCAGTCAGAGCACATACAAGAATCAACCAATGAATGCATAAATAAGTGAAATTCTTTATAAATGAGTGCCCTGGGTTATTACCCAGATGGCCTGATGATTAAGTAGCCTCTGATCCTGGCCCAGTGGCTGTCCTTCTGGTGTAAAACAATCGATGGTGGTGTTTCAGTAATTAGTTTACATGGTATTGGAAGACTAGTGCTCATGCCAGAATATTGTTAAAAGCACTCTATGATTACTAGGGAACCCCATGTGTGGTCCTCACCTGTCATTCCACCCGAGATGGGGTGGGGTCCGTGACTGGGCTGCCTCAGTCCTTCTGCTTGAGTCTCTTCCGTTAGGGTGATGGGGAGGAAAGATCTGGCCAAATTAAATTATCAAAAAGGAAGGAACAGGCCCCATGAGGAAGCAGCTGGCTCAAGAGGGAAAAGGAGGGGGGATGAGAGGGAATCTAGTCACCAGTCAAAATACAGTATTGTGCAGAGGTAAATGTATGGGCTGCAATGCCAAAATGCCTGCTCCAGTCCCAGTCTGCTCCTCCGAGGCTGGGTGACCTTGACAAAGTTATTTGTTCTCCCTGTGCCTTTGTCTGTGAGGCAGGAATAATGATAATACCTACTTCAATGGGTTGGTTGGGGAGTAAATTAGTTAAGATTTATAAAGTGCTTCGAATGGAGCCCTGCACACATTACAGTCTGAGTTTGTTAAGTAAATTGGTGAAAATAGCGGAGGCGTACTAAGAATTGGACCTGGGGAATCTCCCTTCAGCTTTTCCCTCCCTTCTCTCCTAAGTCCCTGTAGCAGACCTTCCCATTTTCTTTAAAGTCCTCTGCACCCAACCATCCCCATTCCCCTCCCCGGATTCTAGGCAGATTCTATCAGAGGCCCAAAGTGGCTCTGAAGAAATGACAAGTGCCCCAAATACAGGGAAAGATGCTCAGCCACTCATCAAGGTGTGGGAATGAAACCTGCAGTAAGAGATCTTAAATGGGTCTCACGGAGGGCTGAGAGGTGCTTAGAACACTTTCTGAATGAGTGCACCTTTGTTCAGTTGGAAATCTTAATGTGGCATAAAGCTCTCCGGGAAGGCTCCAGACATCCACCATTCAGATTTTTTTAAATACTGAAATAATATTGGTATACTAACAAAAACTGCCTGTGTTTCAGCACTTAACAACAATTCAGTGTACCGAAACACCAGGATATTACATTCTAAAACGTCGCAGGTTTCATGGCCAAGAGCTGCCTGGGAAGAAAACACGTGGCCTGTCCACGGAGGCAGCCCCTCCATAGAGTGAACCCTGGGGTCGGGGACGGGGTGGGGCAGTGGGGTGGGAAGGAGGGAGAAAGTAGAGCAATTGCTTGTCTCATTTTTGATCCTTATAAGTATATTTCCAGTAGGACATGATCTCACTCATCTAGGAAAAATGGTGAACAATATCGACTGATGAACAAGAACAGACCCAGAGATAAGGAGCCATGGGTCAGACTGTTGGGCCTCAAAGGGAGGGTGGGGATAAAAGGGAGAGATCAACCAAAGGACTTATGTGCACACATATGAGCCTAACCAGTGTGCACACCTAAGTCAAGGACAATAGGGGGGGTTGGGGCATGAAGTTGGGGGGGGGGGGGAGGAAGGAAGGGGGATTGGAATGGAGGGTTGAGGACAAATATGTGATACCTTAATCAATAAAGAAATTAATTTTTAAAAAAAGAAAGAAAGAAATCACCGAGAAAGATAGATGGGCACCGGGACAGTGACAGACAACACAGCCCCCAAAGATGTCCACATTTTAACCCCTGGGATTTGCCCATGTTGCCTTACAAGGCAGAAGAGACGCTGAAGATGCAATTACCGTATTTTTCGGACCATAAGACGCACTTTTTTCCCCCCAGAAGTGGGGGGGAAAAGTCCCTGCGTCTTATGGTCCAAATATAGCCTACACATATACTTGAAAAAAAAAGTTTTTTTACTTGCCCGGCTCTGTGTGGTCTCTGTGTGCTTGCCCGGCTCTAAAATGGTTCTAAATGCTGCTGTTTACTTTGCACTGGTAGGGGTGTCGAACTCAATCAGAGAAGGGGCCAAAATCTAAAATCCAGCCTAAATCGTGGGTCGAATGGTTTACTGAACAGTCATAAACTGTCATTGTGATGGAAATGCAGCGGAGTGCAGTGATGACAGCGCGGTGAGGGCCACATTGCAAGGCCTGGCGGGACGGATTTGGCCCGCGGGCCTTGTGTTTGACACATGTGCTTTACAGGGTTGATTACATGTGTTTATGACTGTGATGTTGGGTTTTAATGCACATAAAATATTTTAGGACACTATTTGTTTCAGAATCTTTTTTTCTTCATTTCCCTTCTCTAAAAACTGGAGCGTCTTATGGTCCGAAAAATACGGTAAGTGGGGAGGGGGCCCTAGGCTATCCAGGTGGGCCCAATGTAATCATACGGCTCCTTACAAAAGGGAGGCAGGAGGGTCTGAGCGAGAGAAAAAGAGAAGTGATGACAGGAGCAGAGGTTAGAATCATGCAAGAGCACAAGACAAGGGGTGTGGGAAGCCGGTCACAACTAGAAGAAGCCGGGAGATAGACCCTCCCTGGAGCCTCCAGAAAGAATACAGCTCGCTCCCCCTCTCAGCGAGGCCAGCTGCATCGCATGATTCTCCCCTCATAAGAGGGAAGGCCTCAGGGTCTAAATCGTGGCTATGGGGGTTCTAAATCATGTGGCAGGGTAGGGTAGTTGTCCCTGGGGTCCCCTTGCCTGGATTCAAGTTCCAGGACTGCCAATTACTAACTTAGTGACTCTGGGCCTCACTGTTCCCACCCGTGATACGGGGGTGTCAACAGAACCCATTTCCTAAGGGCAATTGTGAGGACACAATGAGACGCTGCCTGTGAGAAGTGCCTCCTGTCATCTGGGTTCCCGAAGAAGCAGGGGGCAAGGACCCAGGTGGCAGGATGCCACAGGAAATAACCAGCTCAGGAGTAAGGTCACTAGGAAGCCCAAGCCTGGATCTATCACTTCCTAGCTGCCGACCTGAGGGAAGGGCCTTCGAGTCACTTAGCCTGGGCTTCCTTTCCATCCTACAGAGACCCTCATTCAGTCATTCAGTCTTTCATGCCACAAACAGATACTGAAAGTCCCTCATGTGCCCTGAGTGAGACACACACTGCCCTGGTCCTCATGAAGCTGGCATTCTAGCCTGGAAGACATGAGAACACAAGTGAACAGACAAAATAATTTCCAGCCCAAATGAGCGCCATGAAGGAAATTAACCAGGGGCCGAAGTGGGGAAGCAGGGGAGGGGGAGCTGACCAAGCAGAGAAGAGGAGCAAGTGCATCAGGGCAGAGGGGGGAGCAGGTGCAAGGACCCCAAGCATTTTGGAGCCCAGAGGAACCCAGCCTGGCTGGCATGCCCTGAAGAGAGCACAAGATGCTCGTCACTCGTCCCCCCTTGTCACTCGTCCCTGCTTGTCATGAGCATGAAAAAGGATCGTGCCTGTAAGACAGTGGGCCTGACACCTACATGAGGGAGACACTTAATAGATGAAAGTTCTCCTTCTCCCTGCGGGAGTGGGGGCTTGGGTCCCAAGAGGGGCTCCCTTCGAGAGGCAGAACTCCTGGCCATCTTCGGCCACAAAGCCCTGAGGGCTCCTGGGGGACCCTGAGCTCCAAGCCTGCCTGTCACCATCCAAGGGCACACTTTCTCCCTTTGTCTAATTATTTCTAATTGGAAGAAAAATTGTTTGGCAAATCAGCTGGCATCTCCTCAGCTCCGGTGTCCTAGCAACCCAGCTCTCGGTGTGACACCAGAGAGAAGGCGGTTTGCCACATCCGCACTGCAGGGAACGCCAGGGAAGGGCGGGCACCACCGCTGCACCCCTAGCTCGTCACCACGGCACCCAGTCAGGTGTGGGCACACGCGTGTCCACGCACACGCTCCACGGAGCCCACCAGGGGCGCAGCCCTGCCTGAAACGGAACCGCGGTCTTTCTGGAAAGCAGAAGGTGGCTCAGAAATAGATTTCTAATTTTCCAGCCACCTGCTCGGCTGAAAAATATTCTGGAGTTTATAATTACTTTTCAGGCACTTAACTGGAGTCTCGTTTCTAGGGCAACTGGATGCATCCCTTAATGTGCTTATGGAGAAATCACGCCTCCCAGCTCAGCCAGGGTGACGGGAAAGTGCCCAGGGAGGGCTCTGCCCGCCAGGGTCAGGCTCCTTAAGAGTAGCCATACTGACCTGGGGGGGTAGGGGTGAGGGAGGAGGAAAGGAGATTAGTTGGGTACAGCGCCGGGCACCGGCTCGGGGAAGTCCTCTGGGACTATTTAGCTGTGGTGGTCACAGTTCTAATGAAAACGAATGGCCTGGCCTCCACCTTCCCGGAGCAGGTAGCTCACGGGCCAGGCTTCCGAGGCAGGAACACCCTCCATCACCTGTGAGTTTGGTGGCTCGACCGGGTTCAAGTCCCCACGGCGCCATTTACTGGCTGTGTGATCATGGCGAGCTATTCACCATCTCTGTGCCTGAGTCCCTGCGGCTGGAAAGTAGGGATAATGATGGTACCCACCCCAGAGTTGTGATGGTGCTTAGAGGAGTTCTTTCATACAAGGCTCTTAGCATGGCACCTAGCTCATAGCGAGCGCTGAGTACGTATTCTATTTCCTGTTGCCGTGGGGGGTGGGGGGGAATCACAGAACAGCCTCTCCGGGGCCAAGAAAGTCCTGTGTGGGCTACACGAGACAGAGATGGCTTCAGGGAGCTCACAAACCAGAGCAGAGATCTCCCAGGAGAGAAAAAAATCTACACTGACTGTAACTTGTACTTGGATTTTATCTCATCCCTTTAATTTATGTTTTATGCCTGTCTTATAGAGTGTGTATTTTGTGAATAAATATATATTGAGGGGCCTCATTCAAGAAAGTTTTAAAGGCAGGGAACATGGTTCAAAAAAGAGTAAAAATGAATTCTTTCCAATGGAAAGGGCTCTGGGGGTGATTTAGCCAACCCCCACCCACATTTCACGCGTGGGACACTGAGGGCTAAAAAGAAAGTCACACTGGAAACAACGTGCCAAAGTCCAAAAGGCTGGGGCCACAGAACTCAACTGGAGACCAGCGGCCCATGGGCAGTGCAATCAGGAAGGCTTCCTGGAAGAAGGTATAGGAGCCGCCCTTGGAGTAGAAGAGCAAGGTGCCATCCCCGCCAACCCATAGCAGAGCAGAGGAGCCACTGTTTGTAAAGCCACTCACACTGGGATCCCTGAGGGTCATGACATGGGCCAACACTCCCACAGGGCCAGTCTAAACAGCACAAGTTTCACAGCTGGCAACTTACCTAACTCTGCTTGCCCTGACTTCCCACCTCCTCCGGATCCTCCCCTCCGTCTCCCTTCTCTGCATTTCCTTGTCTGCCTGTCTTTGGGGGCAGCCTTTCACTTTCCTGAGGTATCTGGTCATTCCCCAACCTGGGTGAGGCGCCAGGGAGGGGTCTCCTCCCTAGATCTGGGTGTGGGGTCCTTGTCCCTCCTCGATTCTGCTTCCATGTGCCTGGGTCTCTTGGCCCCCTCAGTACTTCTACCTCAGAGAAGGTCCGTGGGCTGTCACTTCTCTGGGCCTATTTTTTTTTTTTTATTGAATGTATTGGGGTGACATTGGTTAATAAAATTATATAGGTTTCAGGTGTACGATTCTATAACACAGTGGTTCTCAACCTTTCTAATGCCGCAACCCTTTAATATACAGTTCCTCATGTTGTGGTGACCCCCAACCATAAAATTATTTTCATTGCTACTTCATAACTGTAATTTTGCTACTGTTAATGAATCGTAATGTAAATATCTGTGTTTTCCAATGGTCTTAGGTGACCCTGCTAGCGGTTCTCAACCTGCGGGTCACAAAAGGTTGGAAAACACAGATATTTACATTATGATTCATAACAGTAGCAAAATTACAGTTACGAAGTAGCAATGAAAATAATTTTATGGTTGAGGGTCACCACAACATGAGGAACTGTATTAAAGGGTCAAGGCATTAAAAACATATAATACATCATCTGAATATTGTATAATATTGTATAGTATAATACAATGTATTGTATAATATTGTATAGGATAACACAACATCTGAATATTGTATTGTGTGTTCATCACCAAGTCAAATCTTTCTGTCACCATTTATCCCGCCTGTACCCTCTTTTCCTCCCCCACCACCCCCTTTCCCTCTGGTAATCACCATACTGCTGTGTCTATGCATTTTTAATCCCTTTACCTTTTTTACCCAGCCCCAAACCCACCTCCCCTCTGACAGAAAACAGTCTGTCTCTCTCTCTCTCTCTTTCTCTCTCTCTCTCTCCCCCCACCTGGGTTTCTTTATCGCAGATTCTGTCTTTCTGTTTGCCTGACTTCTCTCTGAGCCTCTGTAAGTCAGCAATTATCAAAGTGCAGCCCCGGGGCCAGTATCCTCACTTTGGGAATTTGTCATAAACACACTTCTTGACCCCACCCCAACAGAGATCCTTCCTCCGCCAAATTCCACTCAGCTCCTCTGAGTTCTTTTTCAACGGGTCTTCATTTCCATGTTCATCTCGCATTGCCCAATTTTAGCAAGAATCCTATTAAGTCAGTTCGGCCAGAATGCCCACCCTCCACATCTGACCAACCTCCATATCCGATCAGTGCCTCGTCCTCCTCCATCCCCAGGTGATGTCTGATCGCCCTGGCCTACCTTCAGCAAGAATCCCACTAGGTCGGTTTAGCCAGAACTCGTGCCCCCTCCCCTTACCGCTGATGCTTCCTCTCAGGGGCTTTCCCTCCACTGACACCTACCCTGCTCCTTGCCTGTAAGTTCCCACTTGGCCTCGCTGTGTTCAGAGTTGAGCCCAATTTCTTTCCCTCACTGCAAAATCCCATCACAGTGATCCCTAGACCTATCGCAATAGCTCCCCACCTTGAATAAAGTCATCTTTTCAGTGCTTTAATGAGCATCATTGAGGTTTTGTTTTGTTTTGTTTTTTAAATCCCCAGATAGACTGAATCCAGGACTCTGGAAGTAGGGCCCAGCATTCTGTGTGTCCATAAGCCCCTCCTGGTGGCCAGAAGCTTCCCCAGCCAAGTTCAAGCATTAAGCCACAATCCTTTTCTGGCTTTCTTGGGAGGTAGGGATGGGAAGGGGGCCCTTGCTCTAGGCCTTGTGTTATTCTCCCTGTAGGTCCATCTGCCTGTCACACCCAAGACCACTGGGCAGGAGGCAGCTGCATCCCCACCAGAGCACTTCATTGACCGCCCTGGTCCCCCCCAGCTCTGAGCAAACACAGAGGGGACAGCTAAGAAAAGGAGCGCTGCCTAATTAGAAGCGTAAAACAGCTTGTTGACTGACCACAAAGCTGGGGAAGGCTGCCGTGGATTAATTGGGAAACATTCTCTGCGCTCTCTGCTGGAGACATCACAAGGCTATGGTCGGATCACCTGTTACAGGGCTTGCCCCTCTGGCTGCACAGAGAACCGCCTGGTGCTTTTAAAGCATCCTACACACTGGGACTCTTCCCCAAGATACTGATTCAATTGGCCTGGACCAAAGCCCGGGCATCAGTGTTTTTTAAACACTACCCTGGTGATTCTAATGTGCAGAGAGCTAAGTCCTAATATAACCTTAAAGATGGAGATCAGGATGTCCTCTTTTACAGGTGGAGAAACTGAGGCTCAGAGTGGAAAGGGGCTTGACCAAAGTCATGTAACTAAAAGTGGCATAGCCAGGGTTCAAGTCCAGAGCTGTGGTCTGAGTTCTGTATTCCACTCCTTGATCTGTATTTCCATGTAACACTGCCATTCTCCATGACTCACTCACTCCTGGCCTCCTAGACTAGCTATAGGTTGCCCACTCCAGCCAACCCAATGGCATCCCTTCTACCCCATCTCAGTCCTCTGCAATTCTGAAGGCCCGAGCCGGGGCAGCCAGCTCTGCACCTCGGAAAAACAGCTGACCTGTTACAGGACTCCTCCTAGTAAGTGAACTCTCTGCCTCGGATGCTTGCAAGATTTCTATCTCCCCACCAAGGAGGTTTCCCTCTGGATGACCCCCAGGATGCCTCCCTATATCCCTTCCCTTCCTAATCACTCCCCCCCAGGCCCTGCCTGGAATCTGGCAGCAGATTCCATGTTATGTAAGGCCAGTGCTTGCTTTCTGGAGTCCAGACAAATGCAGGCTCACCGTGAAAGTCGCTCTGTGGTCTGCAGCCACAACACCCACAGCAGCACAATCGCCTGACAATAGCTTCTCAGACTCCACCACGGCAGTACCCAGTCTACAGGGGCTAGGACCACAGGCCTCTCTTAAGCTCAAAATGTCTCTGAAGCCTCATATGTTCTCTTTAAAAGCCAGGTGGACTTCGCATTCTACTCCATAATGTGTCAGGATTTGTTTCAATCCAATCAATAGGCATTATAAAAATATAATGCCTATTGATTGGGTTTTGACAAGGAAGATGCATTACTTTTATCATGGAAAATATTTAACTAATAAGTAAATGAGGCTTCTAATTCCTTACCATCAGGCAAATTTGATGACCTGGGGAGATGCTAGGTTAACTCTGCGGCTTTGTGAATTCTCAACACACCAAAGGTGTCCCCAGGGGGCATCCATAGTGCATTCATTCCTCCCTTCTTTCATTCACTCTTTCAATAATTATTTTGGAGTACCTTCAGTGTCCCAGGCCTGGGACTAGGTCTGGGGATATAATGATAAGTAAAAGACAATTTCCCCTCCCTCCAGGGAACTTCCAGTCTACTCAGGGATTAAGATGTTAACACACACACATAAATAAAAGTATAATAACTTGCAATAAATGCACTGTAGGAAAAACAAAGGATGCACTGAGCAAGAATAATTGAGAAACTAAAATTATTTCCAAATGAAGTGACATTTAAAGTGAGACATAGAAGATGAATAGGAGTTGGCCAGATAAAAAGGAGCAGCAGGAGAATGTTCCAGATGTAGGAAACAGTCCGTGTGAAGAGAAAAAGGAAACAGACCCCAACCCTTTCTAGAGGTTCAGAGAGGGATCCTCCATCCTCTACACAAGAGCCTGCAGGCTGGAAGCAGGAGCAGGCCCCTCCTTGAGCCCTGGGAGGCAGCTATGTGCTCTGTCACACCCAATCTGACAGCTACCTCCCGGCACACGGCCACCTGTGGTCACACAGCCAGACTCCACTCAGCACCGGCTCTGAAGGAGAACCTGGAGCCAGGTGGGGTGAAGGCTAGTGGGACCCCTGGGTGTAGCCCTTTGTAGGAAAGCTGAGGACTGTAGTCAACTCGAGAACAGGGTCAACCCCAAACGAATCTTCTCCCCACACTTTCCCTGATGTCTGGCAACTGCACCTTTGGGGGCGTGTGGGCAGGAGAAGCATAAATACCACAATGGCAGCTGTT
Source organism: Pipistrellus kuhlii (assembly GCF_014108245.1). Taxonomy (NCBI): domain Eukaryota; kingdom Metazoa; phylum Chordata; class Mammalia; order Chiroptera; family Vespertilionidae; genus Pipistrellus; species Pipistrellus kuhlii. Next base: position 174,772,846 of record NW_023425515.1, on the reverse strand, counting down.
CTTGGGAGTCAGATCTGGTCAGAAATTCTGCCTGGTGCCCAGGTCTACACTTCACCTGTGCTTCAGTGGGTCCCAGGCCTCTGGTCCTGATATGCAGCCCTGACACCTTTCCTGGAAAACCATCCATGTGCGACTGGAGGCTGCCCCCTCCATGTCCTGAGCCCTCTGCCACCACAGCCGTTGCAATTGGGAGCTCATTCTGGGGTCTGGCACCACGCCCACCACGCTGTTCCCAGGAAGCCTCCCACCATCTGCCTAGAGGCCTGCTGATTCCTTGCAGACCCTGGTCTTAGCCCACCTGGACCACTGCCATTGTGTCCTCCTGCGGCCAGACTGACCTTTCTAAAACAGATCTGATGCTGTTGCTTCCCTGCTTAAAACACTTCCGTAAACTTCCCATTGCTCTTAGGTCAAGTCCAAGTTCCCTTATGAAAGTCAGACAGGTTCTGCACCACCACCACCACCCCAAGCACCACCCTCTCATCTGCCAGAAAGAAAACTCGTAGACACTCTAAACCTTTAGCCTGAGCGCCCCTCCACCCAACCCATCTGAGAGCTGACAGTGGAGGAATGCTTCTCTGTGCTGATGGCTGGCTTATGGTTGGCTGATGGCTGATGGTGAGGCTGGGGAGCTGGGGCTACAGCCAAGCCTGGGCCTCTGCTGCCTCCCAGAGGCTAAATGGAGCAGTACAGGCAGGTGAGCTGGTTTTGCAGCAGCCCAGTGGAGGAGCCCATCTCTCCAGCACTCAAGGGTGAGCAACGTCCAGTCAAATGTGGGTCTAAAGAAAGGGCCTCAGTCCTCGGTGACATTGTCAGGATCTAGCCTAATGAGTCCTGAACACCCTTCTATGCACCTGTCATAATACTTTTGAATCTACCTACCTGTTCCTATCCATGGCTCCCCTGCTAGACCCAACAATCTGAGTCTCCTGGCCACAAGTAATCCCATGACAGCCTCATCCCCTTACCACTCTCCCCTCTTCTTCCCAAACCCCTGGGTTTTTGGGAACTATCCCAAGACATCCCCCTCCAGGAGAGCTTCAGCCTCTCCACGTACACCTCAACCACCTGCTTGAAGTAGTTCCTGCTTCTCCCACCATCACCACCACATTTGTTCACTCATTCATTCATTCACCAAATACTTACTGAGAGACTGGTAGGTGCCTGGCTCTATGCCAGACCCTGGGGTAGTAGCAGTGAACAGAAAGACAAGATCCCCGTCTCAGGGAGCTTACTTTCTAGCTAAGCAGATAAATGAACGCGGTAGTTTCGGGTGGCGCCACACTGTTAGCACTAGGGAGATGACAGTAGGGAGAGAAATTGGTGGTCACGGATGGCCTCTCTGAAGCCAGGTGTGATAGTTTTTAAATATATCAGCAAATTCTTCTAAAACATGTCCACTAAATATATATATTATATATATATGTATATATATATATATATATATATATATATATATTGTATATATATATATATCCACTGCCTTCAAAAAGTAGAATTTAATATCCCTCCCTATAAGCCCCTTAGGGCAGGCTGTATTTAGTGACCCACTTCTAACAAAGATAATATGGCAGAAGTAATGGAATGAGACTGTGTGTGACTTCCAAGATGGGACATAAAAGGCTCTCCATCTGACTGTGGGTTCCTTCTGACTCTCCATCTCTCTTACGGATTATTCACTCTAGGGGGAGCCAGTGCCATGTCATGAGGATGCTCAAGCAGCCCTGAGGAGATGTCCGTGTGCCTGGGAGCTGAGGCCTCCTGCCAACAGCCATGGGAATAGCCCATCTCGGGGGTGGATCCTCCAGTCTCAGGAAAGCCTTCCTGTGGCCGTAGCCTGTGCAACATCCTGACGGCAGCCACATGAGAGAACCTGAGCCAAAACTACTGGCTAAGCCACTCGGGACCAATTCACCCACTTCACACAACTGGCACACTGCCCGGGGCCCACAATACTTTTAGGACCCCCAAAATGTTCCAACTTCTGTTAAAATTTGGAAGAAGAAATCTTAGGTCAAATGAGAAAAATTAATATAAAAGATTAATATGTCCATTCTTATATCAGCACAACCATAAAATACAGTTTGTAATATTCTTTTAAGAAGGGAGGAGCCAACACAGGCAAGAGGGCGGAGGGCCCATGAAAGCCACAGAGTGGTCGTGGAGCTGCTCTGGAACTCCTGACCCACAGTCTTTGAGCCAATAAATATTTGTTCTTTTAAGCTACTACATAGTGGGGTTACCTGTTACACAACAAGACGGCACTAATATCTGGCCTTGACCCTAACCCTAACCCTAATGGCCTTGTGGAGATTTGAAGACAGAAAACTGCAGACAGGAAAGAATAAATGCAAAGGCCTTTAGATAGAAGTAATCTTGGCATGCTCAAAATGAACAGGAAAAAAAAAAGTTACTTAACCTCTTTAGGCCTCAGTTTTTTCATCTGTGAAATGGGGGTGATGATCATCACACCTCCTCACTGCATTGTTGCTGGTCTTAAAGGTACTGTGCATTCTGTGCCAAGATAGAGATGTTGCAGCTCTAGCTCTGCCCTCAAGGGCTCGTGGCCTAGGGGAGAAGAGACATGAAAATAAAACAATTACCCTTCCATAAGATCTAGATAGAGCACATGTGTCAAACACAAGGCCCGCGGGCCAAATCCGTCCCGCCAGGCCTTGCAATGTGGCCCGCACCGCGCTGTCATCACTGCACTCCGCTGCGTTTCCATCACAATGACAGTTTATGACTGTTCAGTAAACCATTCAGCCCGCGATTTAGGCTGGATTTTAGATTTTGGCCCCTTCTCTGATTGAGTTCGACACCCCTAAGATAGAGGAAGAAATGCTTGCTGGTAAGGCAGAGGGCAAGCCCTCAGTTTCAGTGGGGGAGGGGTCCCAGTCTGAGCTGAATCCTTGAGGGACAAGGAGAAGCTGGTCCATCTTCCTCCTTCACCTTCTCCAGAAATCAGTGCTATTCCCTGGGTACCGGTCCAGGTTTACTGCAGTCCATTCCCCACTGGCTTCTCAGTGAAGACAAAGGCCAAACCACTGAGTGAGTTAAGATGATGTGCTAAGGAGGCAGACGGGGGCCAAATGCCAGCTTCACAGCTGTGTGACTTTGAGCAGGTGACTTAACCTCTCTGGGCTTCAGTTTCCTTTATCTTTCTCTTCAACTGTTTCAGACCTTGCCTCTCAAACCCTTTCTGTCAGACAATGTCTTCCTGTCTCTCATTCATCTTGCCTCAGCCTCCCTTAATCATGGCTCTCCTTAGAGCCCCAAACCCCTTGGAGTCCCACTAATTTTGAGAGGCTGTCTTTATGGATTGCCTCCTGGCCCAGTCCTGGGACTGAGAGAGCTGTGTAATTATCCACTTGGAGCCCAGGGGAAGCCATAACCAGTTCTCCCTCCCTCCTTCCCTGCCTGCCTCAGTCTCATTCATTTTACTCAAACATCTCCAGGGAAGCCCAGTGTGGGGAGGGAAGAGCATCCTCATTACCTTGTAGAAGGTCAGAGAGAGTGAGTGGGAGGCAACTCTCCAGCCTCCAGCCAATACTGAGACCCTGATTTCCCAACTTGAGTCATTTTGTCTGTCCTGGACATCACAGCGTCATCATGACCATTATCTCCAGCCTGGAGCTCTCACTGGTGCTCCAGCCTTGTCCAGCCAACTCTCCCGGGAACATCTCCCCATGTAAATCCCTCATGTACAAACTCAATACGCTAAATCTGGGCCCACAATCCCCTCTAGCAGGCCGCTCCCCCCACTCCTACCCTCCTCCTCCTCCCCCTACCCCAATCCTGATCTCCGGCCACCTAGGCTCTGACATCATTCCTGCCTCTCCCTTGGCTAATCAGCCACAACCATTCCTTTCTCTGTTTACCTCAGCCCACCAGGCCCAGTTTCCATGTCCTAAAAGTTACCCAGGAGTGAACCCCTTTGCCTGGACAGCCTGTGGTCCCTTCAACTGGCCATGTCCCAGTCTGACAGGACATCTTCCCCTCAAACCTATCTGTCTCTATCCATGGCACCTCCCACTTCCCATCACTGATAAAACCTCTCACCCTAGTTGGTTTGGCTCAGTGGATAGAGCATCGGCCTGCGGACAGAAGGGTCCTGGGTTCAATTCCAGTCAAGGGCACATGCCCAGGTTGCAGGCTCAATCCCCTGTGGCGGGAGGTGGGAGGCGGGAGGTTGGGGGGAGGAGGGCGTGTGGGAGGCAGCCAATCAATGATTCTCTCTCATCGTTGATGTTTCTATCTCTTCTCCCTCTCTCTTCCTCTCTGAAATCAATTAAAAAATATATTTTTAAAAAAAATAATAATAGTAAAAACCTCTCCACCTACTCCTACTCCTACAAATGCAGTCAGACAGTTCCCATGCTGTGACACAGAAGGAACTTTGGGGTCAGAAAGAACTGAGCTACAACCCCAGCTCCATTATTCCCTAATTTTTATTCTTGTTACACAACAAGACGGCACTAATATCTGGCCTTGACCCTAACCCTAACCCTAATGGCCTTGTGGAGATTTGAATAATGGAGCTGGGGTTGTAGCTCAGTTCTTTCTGTCTTCAAATCTCCACAAGGCCATTAGGGTTAGGGTTAGGGTCAAGGCCAGATATTAGTGCCGTCTTGTTGTGTAACAAGAATAAAAAACAAGGGAGCAAATCCCTTCACCCCTGACCCTCATTTTATCATTTGTAAAATGGGGCTAAGGACACCCACCGTGCAAGGCTGTTGGGAAGGTTGTCTGAGAATATCCAGGATTGCAATCTCAAATGACTAAGGGCCAGGCTAGTAGCAGCATGCATGAATGAAGGGACATGGTGGGGTCTGTAGCAAACTGAAGAGTGGATGCCCCATCAAAAGGGGGCAGCTGATGGTCACTCCAGCTATTGATGCCACAGGGAATATGGGTACTAAGTTGCCAGCCCCCATCCATGTTTTCATGTGGAGTCTCCAGATTTGTACATGTTGGCAATTAATTGAAATGTCTCTTTAGCATCATGAAGGCCAAACAAAGCATTTGCCTCCAGGTCCCCAGTATGTACTCTGATGTATGCAAGGAGTTGGGCTAGTTCATACTCATAACAGAGTCAATAAACTTTCATTCCCTTATCTGCCCTTCTTATTGATTCGCTTGAAAGAAAAAGTATCTCCAATCCATTCCTCCCACTTCACCCCCATCATCATCATCATCATCATCATCATCATCATCATCATTATCATCTTCATGCAGTCCTCCCTGTACACCTACCATCAGGCCCTGTTATTGACCTAACATCCAAAAGAGGGAAGTGAGGGCCAGAAGGTGAAGTTCAGTCAACAAATACTAATTAAACAACTATTGTGCACCAGGCTCTGTTAAACGGCAAACCTGTTAGAAGATTACAAAGTATTGGTTGCAACTGACAGAAGCCTAAATGAAACAGGCTCAGGCACAGGGACAGTATAGTGCTCATCTGCATGTGGGAATGAAAACATGTCGCTGGGCTCCAAAGATGAATGGAGCTGCTTTCACAGATGCCTTCTAAGCACTCACTTGCTCCTCTCCTGTTTCTGTTTCCTTTCTGTCCCAGAAACATTTGTCTATACAGCAGAACATTTCCAAACAGCAGGCCACGAACCGATCCAGAGCCTCACTTCACATTGAATTTATCATCAGATGGATACTTCTGCCCCATGTTCAAAAGTCTCAGGGAAGCCCATACAGTGGGGTTTAGTGGTTGAGTGTTAACTATGAACCAGGAAGTCACGGTTTGATTCCCAGTCAGAGCACATGCCCAAGTTGCAGTGCTCAATCCCCAATAGGGGGCGCATAGGAGACAGCCAATCAAAGATTCTCATCATTGATGTTTCTAGCTCTTCCTTCCCTCTCCTTTCCTCTCTGAAATCAATAAGTTGTTTAAGTGCAAAAAGAAAAGAAAAAATCCAAGGGAAGGTCAGGGTGGGTTATGTTGTCACAGTGGGCCAATCTACTGAGCAAAGAAGTATAACTAATTCATTCAATTTGGGACCATTCCCACCTCAGGTCAATTAACAGTCAATAGGAGAGCAAGCTCTGTGAGATGTGGCTGGTTAGAATAAGGATGAGAGAATTCCACAGGAAATGAGATTGCTGTCTATTCAAGCAAGAGTTGTCTCAGTTTGGGCTCTTCCAAAAGCCAAGTGTGAAGGGAGGTAGAAGGAAGTAGAAGAGGGTAAAGGGTGGATAGTGATTGAAGGAAGCTTGACTTGGGGTGGTGAGCACACAATACAGTATACAGATGATGTATTATAAATTTGTACATCTGAAACCTATATAATGTTATTAACCAATGTCACTCCGATCAATTCAATAAATAAGTAAATAATAAAAGCCCAGTGTGAGACATGGATTTGCATGCAAGTTGTCTATTTGGAAGGTAGCCCTGAAAAATTGCAGCACGGAGATTGGAAGTGAGGCAGGGAAGGGAAGGATGTTGATAAAGGGTGTGTGATGGAGTGAGTCACACAGCCAACTGAGCCTCATCCTACTGGGGACAGATCCCTGGGGGGAAAGTAGGACATGGGCCTCACAGTTATCTCAACAGAAGGGTGGGGAGGCTGTTGTGGGGTCGAATCCTGGGTTCAAAATAAGACCACCGGAGGCTGGTGATTTACTTAAAAAAGCAGGCAAGAATTTATTGAAATATCTTGCCAGGGCAGCCGCAAGAGTACCACACGCAGGCAGACTCCAAACGACTGTGCTGCTTTAGGGGCAGGTAGTTATTTTTAAAGGTACTGAGAAGGAAAACCCCCATTCTGTTTCAAACTGTTGTTTGGAATTTTCTGCTGTTCTTCCTAGATAAAATGTTGCTTTCTAGTTTGCTTTAGCCCGTTTGAAGAATGATGAAGATAAACTTAGCTGTCTGACCTTGCAGGCCAGAGACCAGATATGCCCACAATCTCAATACCATGCCAGGTGCACTTTTCAATTGGATAGAACAGCATTGTTTTTCAAGGCCAGCATCGAGATAACCACTAAGTGTACATAGGGCTGGCTTTTTAATAAGAAAAGAAAGTTCTGCCTGTAAACTTGCCCAGAACTTGAACTCATCCTTCCTAAGCCCATCTCATGATGAACAAAGCAAGTCTCTTCAAATTTTCCCCATGCACCATCTGACTGCTCGGGAACTCTGCAACAGTTCAAACCACGGGAATTTTCCTTTGTTCTAAATTCTGAATCCTAAAGACTATATTCTAAAAACTGGGGTCAGCCCGTAGGGTCATTTCCAGTCACATCCTGCTGGACATTGGAATGTGGCCCTATCTTGCAGAAGCAGAACTCAGTGGTTAATCTCCAAAGGTTATGGTCCCAGGCACAGGAAAATTGCCTTAGCAGGGTTTAAAAATTCAAACAGCAGTTTTTACATGAGTTGTATATTCTTAATTTCTTATTTCAGAGGCAGGTGGATTTATTCCCTAACTTCTGTCAGTCAATTGGCTGTTCCCATTGGGGCATCAATTCACTTTTCTATCTCTTCCAAGTAGAATGAATGGAAACCATCTGGCCCTATAACTGAAACCCAATTTTTGCTGCCTGCAGCCACAAAAATTAAACTCATGAGACAGATGCTGGTGAAAAAGGAAACTGATTTATTCAAGTGCCAGCTACCTGAAAAGGTGAGGCACTCTCATCACAAAGCCCTCCTTTATAAGGAGGGAGAGGCAAAGCAGAACAAAGAAATCAAGAGGATGGGATTGAAAACTTCTCTACATGCAAACCAGCACCATCTATTTCAATAAGGACCTCGAAACTGGTCAAGTGATGGTCTGGTGTGGTCATCCTGTCTTTGTCATCCTGGTTTTACATATGAAAGTCAGCAAATCTCTCGGAACTGGGGTGACTAAAGGTTGGAGTCTGTATCTTCTGAAGTTAGTTCCTAGGATTCTTATACAAACACTAGAGGCCCAGTGCATGTGTGTGTGGGGGTGGGGGGTGGGGGGTGGGGTCCCTCAGCCTAGCATCCCCCCTCTCACAATCTGGGAGCCCTCAGGGATGGAAGGCAACCCAGCGATCAGGGGAAGGCAATGCCCTCATCACACCTCTGCTGCTGCCACTGCTGTCAGAGCAAGCCTCAGCTGGCCCTGGTTACCTGAGCCTCGGGTAGCCCTGGGAAGCTGGGCAGCCACCATCCAAGGCTTGCCTGCACCTCGGGCTGGCCCTGGGAGTCCTGTGGTTGTGGGCACCACCATCTTTGAGGGAGTGGCAGACAATTAGCATATTCCCTCCTTATTGACTGTGGGCACTGCCATTTTTGTAAGGGTGTGGTGGTCAATTAGCATATTCCCTCTTTATTAGATAGGATGCTGTTTATCTGCAAATTATATATTAGCCAGAGTCAGCATTTGCAGAAACAATCTCAAATGAATGGAGGGGTAGGTTACAGTTCCCACTGTTACAGCCCCACAGACCAACTTCTCTTCTTCCCCAGGACCAAAAAGTTTTCTCTCTTTTGGGAACAGTAGTCTTGATGGTGAACTGGTGGAATTCCAGGCCACAGTGCTTACATTGCCCTTAGCCTGCTATATTCAGAGGGAGCATCAGGGGTAAGAGTGTTGGTCTCCAGAAAGAGTCCAACCCCCATGTCCCACACCCATTAACAGGGAGAACAGACAGGAAGCAAGGAGGCTGAGGGTAGTGGGAGCTGAGGGAAGAGTCAGCCTGAGCCAGAACATGTTGAAGATGATGAAAAGTCAGAAATGTCTGGCTGGAAATTGAGGGGACATAGAGAGCACAGGCGCTGTCCAGAGGTTTCTTCCCTTTTGTCTAGGCATGCTTAGATGAGCGGAAGAAGTGAAATCTTCTTCAGCCCTGATCCCTCTGCCCGCTGCCCTGCCTGTCTCCCTCCCTGATAAGGTGCAAGCTGCACTTTCTCTGCCCATTGCCCTCAAGCTCTGTCCCCACCACTCCGCTGAATTACTCTGGCAAAGGTCACCAGGGACCTCAACTGGCCTCACTGCAGGTGGGTTTCCTTGGGTGGCTCTTTCATGACTTTCTCCCCTTACCTGCCTACCCTCGTTTCTTTATCCCTGGCTATTCTTTCTCCTCTGAAGGCAACTCTTTCTTGTCTGCTTCGTAAAATGTCAATGCTCCTCCTGGACTCTCTTCTCACTCAGCGCACTCTCCCAAAGCTACTTTGTCCATTCCAATGACACTCACCACCCTCTTTGGGGCTGAGGATTCCAGCCATTCCTACCAACACTGGCTGTGGATAGTCCATGTGGCTGTCCTCCACACCCTCACTCAGCACATAAGACACTGACCCTACCAACTCCCAAACATCTGGGAAAAACCTAAGCATCACCTTACCCTATCCCCTCAAAAACCAGCTTTTCCACCCTAGCTGGCTTGGCTCAGTGGATAGAGCATCTACCTGTGGACTAAAGGGTCCCAGGTTCGATTCCAAACAAGGGCACGAGCCTGGGTTGCACACTCGATCCCCAGTGAGGGGTGAGCAGGAGGCAGCCAGTCAGTGGTTCTCTCTCATCATTTATATTTCTCTTTCTCTCTCTCTCTCTCTCTCTCCTTTCCGAAATCAATAAAAATATATTTTAAGAACAAACATCTTTTCCTCCTATATTCCTTACTTCTATCAATACACCCACCACCTGCCAAATCACCAATATAGCAAACTAGGAACCATCCTGGGTCTTCCTCCTACCTCCCCTCTACAACCAGTCAGACCCCAAACACCACCAGTTGTAATTATCCACTTTCCCAATCATTTCTGGCTCATCTCCTGCCCAAATCATTGCAGAAACTTTTTTTCGTGATCTCGCATGCCTCCTCTCTCAAACAGAGGGAGCTTTCTAAACATTCAATGGTCCTCATTCAGGACTTCAATATTTATGTGTTTGTATACTCAGTAAGATGTATTTGTTTAACCCTACATCAATACTCACGGTGCTTTCGCAGTCATTCATGGGCACACACAGCGCAGTGAAAATCCTGAGGCTGCCGACATGCACATTCCCAGCTAAGACCGAACAAGGCAACACTCTGACCTCTCGTCTGAGCTCTCGTACTGCAAACAAATGTTCTAGCTGAGATCAATTTTTTGGCACTTTTTCACATTTTTGTGCTTTTAGAAAGTGGTTTTGCTATTTGACTGGCCCCCAACCATCGTGGTCACGCAGTGCCACCCAGCGGTTCTAAGTTCAGGAAGCCCGTGATGTGCCTCATGGGGAGAGATACGTGCGTGAGGTGAGCTTTGTTCAGGCGCCAGTCAGAGTGCTGTTGGCCATTGAGTTCAGGGTCAATGATTCAACAATATATGTGAGATAAGGTGTCTTGAAATAGAAACATATATAAAACAAAGTTATATGCTGTTCAGGTTGGTGAAAATACTGCAACCAGAGGCTCGCAAGAACTTAACCCTGTATTTCCCCCCACTGGCCAACTTCAGTGTTTCCTGATTGAGTGTTCGTGGTGACTTCACACAACATAACTACGGAGAATCGTGAGAATCAACCACCAATCCAGCGGCTCCCCCCGGCCTCCTCTGCACAGAGAAAAATCCAAGTTCCTTAGCAGAGTGTTCCGGATCTTCAATGATTAAGAAGGTCCTTGCTGACCTTCCAGGCACCTTGCCTTTTGGTGCCCTCATCGCTCCCCAGCTGGCCCACACGCAAAAGCTCTTTGACTGTCTGTCTTTCCCAGAGTCCTCTGCACATGTGTGCCCACTGCCTCAAACACCTCTCCCCCTCAGCTCCTTCGGGTGATCTCCTGCACATCCTTCAAGACCCACCTTCAGTGTCACTGGTCTGGCTCCCCACTAGCAGAGCTTGACACTCCCTCCTCTGTGACATGTTTCTTAGAGCACATCTCACAGTGTTGTAGCTGACCCATTCCTACGTCTCCTCTCCCCTGTACTGGGCAACAGTGTGATGGGAAGATGGGAAGGGGGATAGATGTGTGTGACTCTCTCTGTAGGGTGTGTGCATTTTTTACGTCATTCATTCGACAAACATACATGGAGACCCAACTTGCTACCAGGCACCATTCTAGGCTCCGGGGTACAGCAGTGAACGAAACAAAGCACTAGCCCTGGCCAGATGGCTCAGTTGGTTCGAGCATCGTCTCAATATGCCAAGATTGTGAGTTCAATCCCTTGTTAGGACATAAGCAAGAGACAACCAATGAATGCATAAATAAATGGGACAACAAATCAATGTTTCTCTCTTCCCTTCCTCCCTTTCTCTAAAAAATAAATCGAGAAATAAATGTAAAACAAAAACAAAGAACACTGCCCCATGTGTGTGCAACACCGAGCCTGTAAGTGGCCTGTGTGTAACAATGTGCACACGTGGGACTGCGTTGTGCTGGTTGGGGACCTGCAGTGTTTGTGGATCTTAGACACACTGTCCATTGAATGCTGGCCCCGTGTGACCTGCTGATAAAGGGCATCTTAGAGTTAATTAGGCCAACAGGCCATGTCTACGCACTAATGAGAAACACTCCCAGGTGCTCCCTGCCTGCCCTCTCCATCTCTCCAACAGTCACTGCCTGGCCCAGGTTTTGCCTTTTTAACCCAAAGACAGCATCCATCCACATGAGATTTTTTCTGATGAGGACATCTGTCTCCCCCTCCCTGCTCTGCCTCCCTGTGTCTCAGAGAAAAAGGGCATAGGACTAGGGTAAGGGGGAGAAAGATGTTTTCTTGTGAATGCCTACCCCATGTCAGGTGTGTGGACAGCTTACATACCTCAGAGACAGCCGCGGGAAAGCTTCCTCTATGCCAGGCTCTGTGCCATCACTGCCCTCTGCGGGCAGGGGCAATAAGAACCCCAACCCATCAAGTTTGCCCTGCATCACACTCGGCGTCTTCTCAGGACACCCCTCATGGCACATGTCTCAGCACACAGCAGAGAAACAGGGCGATTGCCCAGCTCTAAAAGTAACAGAAGTGAGTTTCAGATCCAGCAGTATGAGACCCCAGATGCAGGGGTGTGGGGCCAGATGCAGGAGTGTGGGGTCAGAAACATCTGAAGGGTTCCAAATTGGATTCCAGTCAACGGCACATGTCTGAGTTGCAGGGTCGATCCCCAGTAGGGGGCATGCAGCCAATGATTCGTATCATTGATGTTTCTATCTCTCTCTCCCTCTCCCTTCCTCTCTGAACTCAATAAAAGTATATTTATTTTAAAACAAGAAAGAGCCGAAACCAGTTTGGCTCAGTGGATAGAGCATCGGTCTGCAGACTGGAAGGAAGGAAGGAAAGAAGGAAGGAAGGGAGGAAGGAAGGGAGGAAGGAAGAAAGGAAGGGAGGGAGGAAGGAAGGAAGGAAGGAAGGAAGGAAGGAAGGAAGGAAGGTAAGAGAAGGACATTCAAGTGGGGACAATTGGTGGTGCAAAGGCAGTTAGGTTGGAGACAGATCTGGGAGTCATAGCATTTCCAAAGGTAACTGAAGCTGTGGGAATGGAAGGCCACAGAGAAGCAACCAGAGAAAGAGGAGAGTCTGGAGACCAAGAAGTAACAGAGGGGAATTTTCAGAAATTTCTAGGTTACTCCCACACAAGGCCTGGGATGGGAGGACAAACAGGGGGTCAGATTGGACCTGTGGTTCTCTCCTGAGAGGATGCCAGGATTCCGGGCTGGGCACCCTGGGAAGAGTGAATACCTACGTTTCTGGGCCACTTCGGAGGCAGCCTGGGAAGGGTGGAGCCTGGCCAATCGCCCTGCTAAGGGCAGCTCCTCCCCTTCCTAGGCTGGCGCCACACCCAAACTGCAGCACTCTCTCGGGTTCCATCCCAGGAATGGGCTTCCCCAAGCACGCCTCTCTGGTTCTGACATGAGTTCCGGCTGCCTGCTGAGTCCACTGCTGGCTGTCAGGAGCCAGTCGCCGGAGAGCCCTGAGGAGTAGCCACTCAGGTAAGGTCATCTGTACCCAAATGTACCCTGTCTCTTGGTACACCTGGCAGACGGAAACCTCACTGGGGGAGAGTTGAGGAAGGTGGCCTGGACTTACCCGCCACCCTGGGTCCTGATGGTGGAGAAATAAAGGGCCCCTCCCTGCTCTGCTCTGGGATTTTCCCGACTGAGCCGAGGTGGGAGGCAGGGATTGAATGGAGAGGTGCTCACAGGGAAATCGGGAGCTGGGCAAGCAGAGCAGTGCTGCCTGGGCCTGCACGGCCCTGTCCTGCCCCACCCGACATGGGCTGGGCCTAGAGCCTCTGGGGATTCAGGGCTGGAGCCTTCTAGTTATTCCCTGAGAAGCTGCCAGGAGTTCCACCCCCTTAGCAGGACTGAGCAAAGCCTAGCTGATGATTCACAACAGGGGCCCCACTTCCTGGTGAAGGGGGTGGAGACAGAACAGTGGAGAGGGTAGAAAGCAGACACCCCAGCTTCCCTCAGCCAGGACCTACCTGGTAGAGGAGGGAGTGGGCACAGACCAGACACCCAGGCAGCTTTCCAGGAAAGGGGCCTAGCCCCAGAGTGTGGGTTCTGGAGCCAGCCTGCCTGGGTTCCGATCCCAGTTCTGCCACTTACCAGCCGTATAACTGTGAGCAGATGAGTTAACCTCGCTGTGCTCCACTTTCCTCATCCAGAAATTGGGAATAAAAAGTATCATACCCTTTCCTATAGTTGCTGCTGCATTGATTCATGCAAAAGGCTCAGAACAGAGCCTGGTGCCGCATAAACACCCAACAAGTATTGGCTCTCACCATTACCCTGCTTGACTGCTGCAGGTCCTAGGGGTCAGACAGCCTGGTGACCTTCAGCTGAGACCAGCAGTCAGCAGGGCATCAGGAGCCCCTTAAAGAGAGAGGCTGTGCGGACAAGCTCCCTAGGTCCTGGGGACCGGCAGGGTGGGACTAGTGCCTGGCCTCTCCCGGGAAGTACCAGCCAGAAGAATTCCAAGAGAGAAAGTGGGTGCCCGTCACTCTGAACAGCAGTCCCATTCCTTACATGGAGGTAAACCTGAGTCCTGTGTCTAGCACACCAGACTCGCCAGCAGGAGTAACGTCAGCAGCATCTCCCATTTTGGTGTCTTGATAAGGCTATTCCATAGGATGATGAAAATGGATTCTGTGGTCAAAGGAGTCTGGACAATACTGTATATTCTGTCCCCCTGTGGGAGATTCACCCTGTGAGTCCATTCGCCTGGTCACAAAAAGGGGCCTATTTCACAATGATCGCCTTCCTTTCTTTTCTTTTTTTTCTTTTTTTTTTTAAACATTAAATAAATGTTAGTTGTAATCTTTATTTATTTATTTTTAATATATTTTATTGACTTTTTGCAGAGAGAAAGGGAGAGAGAGTTAGAAACATTGATGAGAGAGAAACATTGATCAGCTGCCTCTTGCACGCCCCCTACTGGGGATGTGCCCACAACCAAGGTACATGCCCTTGACCGGAATCGAACCCAGGACCCTTCAGTCCGCAGGCTGATGCTCTATCCACTGAGCCAAACCAGTTTTGGCTTGCCTTCCTTTCTTGAACACCGGTTCATTTTCTCTCACTACTCCAATAGCCAGCCTACGGGATAGGGTTCCATGGAACACCAGTTTGGTAAACACTGCATTACCAGGCTACTCGAGAAAGTTTATTGTATAAAGAGAGCCGTTGACCCCTATCTTATCTTTCAGCTGGATTGCCATTGGCCTTGCTTCAGGTGAGTTGCACCTGAGCAGGATGCGTTCTAGATAATTCAACTGAGTGTTAGACCAGGTGGAAGTTTGTGGGCAAGTTTCCAGCCTCCTCTCCAACCTAATCCACCAAGTCAAAGAAAAGGCAAAGAGCAGGTTCCCTGGGGAGGGGCTGCCTAAGAGCAGTGAGCAGTGCCCAGAAAGGAGAGAAGTCTTCCCAAGGCTCACCCCCCTGAGGAGGAGGGCCAGGGCTGGAGCAGAGGGAGAAGGCAGAATGTCCCGTCTACGTAAGCCTTGGCTCTGCAGGATTGCAAGGCCAGAGCCACAAGCCCTGAGAGGACTGAGGGGCTCCCTGGACTCGCCTTCACCCACTTTTATGGATAAGAGTTGGGTTCTTTACTTAACTACTTAGGCTCCAATCCCAGCTCTGCACCTAATAGTTGTGTAACCTTGTATCACCCCTCTAAACCTCAGTTTCCTCCATCTGTAAAATAGGCTCAGTGATAGAACCTAGCTCCTCTGGGGCTGCGAGGATTAGAGACGATGACATGTTTCTCTAAAGTGCTCCCAGTGACTACTTGATAAATGTGGGGGACTCTTACTATCATTCCCCAGCAGCAGCAGCAGCAGCAGCAGCCGACACCTGGATCCACCATGAACTGGGGGATCTTCGAGTCGCTCCTAAGTGGGGTCAACAAGTACTCCACGGCCTTCGGGCGCATCTGGCTGTCCCTGGTCTTCATCTTCCGGGTGCTGGTGTACTTGGTGACAGCGGAGCGTGTGTGGAGTGATGACCACAAGGATTTCGACTGCAACACCCGCCAGCCAGGCTGCTCCAACGTCTGCTTTGACGAGTTCTTCCCCGTGTCCCACGTGCGCCTCTGGGCCCTGCAGCTCATCCTTGTCACGTGCCCCTCACTGCTGGTGGTCATGCACGTGGCCTACCGGGAGGCGCGGGAGAAGAAGCACCAGGAGGCAGTGGGGGAGGAGGGCGGGCGCCTCTACCAGAACCCCGGCAAGAAGCGGGGTGGGCTCTGGTGGACTTATGTCTTCAGCCTGGTGTTCAAGGCCGGCATAGACATCACCTTCCTCTACGTGTTCCACTCATTCTACCCCAGATACACCCTACCCCCGGTGGTCAAGTGCCACGCGGCCCCCTGTCCCAACATCGTGGACTGCTTCATCTCCAAGCCCTCGGAGAAGAACATTTTCACCCTCTTCATGGTCGTCACAGCCGCCGTATGCATCCTGCTCAACCTCGTGGAGCTGGCCTACCTGGTGAGCAAGAGGTGCCGGGAGTGCATGGCTGCAAGGAGAGCCAGGATGGCTGGCGCCTCTCCCTGCAAACAGCAGGACCTCCTGTCCGGGGACCTCATCTTCCTGGGCTCAGACGCTCCCCCTCCTCTCTTACCAGACCTCGCTCGGGACTATGTGAAGAAAACCATCCTGTGAGGGGCTGCCTGCGCTGGGCTGGCCGGGTGGGCCCAGCATCTGTCACGGGTGCAGCCTTGGCGGTGGGAAGGGAGCTCCCGCCACCTGCCCAGCTGTGTGGCCTTGGGCACTTCCGTTTCCTTTGGTGTAAAATGGAGATGGTGGCGCCACCTCATTGGATGGTTGCTATGAGGGAGAGTTTCATTAGAGAACAGATGTGCAACCCACTTTCGTGTGTGGGACCCATGGCTAGGGATTAATAAAAGTCCACTCCTCCTGCCGAAATCGGTTTGGCTCAGTGGATAGAGCATCAGCCTGCGGACTGAAGGGTCCTGGGTTCGATTCCGGTCAAGGGCATGTACCTTGGTTGCGGGCACATGTGCAGTAGGGGGTGTGCAAGAAGCAGCTTATTGATGATTCTCTCTCATCGATGTTTCTAACTCTCTATCCCTCTCTCTTCCTCTCTGTAAAAAAATCAATAAAATATTAAATAAATTTTTAAAAAGTTCACTCCTCCGCTGATTCAAGGTGCCCTTTGCTTCCTCGGCCTTTGTGACCCTTATTGGGTCATTCGGTCACTCTCTCTGCCCTTGGTCCAGCCAGATGGGGGCCATGCTCTCCCCCAGCAAGGGTGCCCAGCACTCCTAGGGGGCATGCTGCCTGCTCCTGTTGCAGTGTCAGGCCTGCAAAGAGCAAGCATCTTAGAGCCTGGGGAGCGGCGTGGGGCAGCCGAAGTTCAGGACTGGCATCAGAAGGCTTGCATTCCAGCCCAGGTTTCATCGGGACTCTGGGAAAGGGACTGCGGCTCCTGTCCAAATGGGTGAATGCACCTGTGGGGCTGTTCAGAGGACTGATGAGCTCATGGTTGTGCATGGGCTTAGCCGGCTGTAAAAGGCCACATAAATGTTAATCATTGGTATTAGGGAGCGCTGGATAAAATGCTTGTGGGAAATGCGGCAGAGCCCCTCCCTGGCTACACATTAACCTTCACTGCCCTGAGGCCCCTCTGCACTCCCACTGGGTCCCACTGGGTCCACTCCAGCTTCCCCGGAGGCCTGGCCACAGGACTGATATCTGGGGCATGTCATGCCGCCCACCTGCACTCCTTGTCTCCACCAGGGCAGTAGGTCCCCTCTTTTAGAACACAGCCAGCCCCTCCCATCCCTACACACCTTACCAGCAGCCCAAGCTCTAGTCCCTAGAAATGCCCCACCACGGTAGGAGGCTGAATTAAGATTGCCCCTTTCCATAAATGTCAACTGCTGAGGACTTCAGAACCAGCCTTCCAGAGAAAGGGGCAGGAGGGAGGCCTGGGGACAGGGGGCAACAAAGCAACAAAAAGTGGACAGGAGCAATGCCATTGTTTCTGGCCTGGGTCTGGAGAATGAGGATACCAGGCAGGCTCCTGCTCCAGACCCCCATACTTCCCCTCCTTCCCGCCACACACACCCCCGCTCCTCACTGCAGTCTCACCCACATACCTGCCAGACCAGGTAGCTCGACCCAGCCATGCCCAGCCAGGCTGGGGAAGGCGTGGGCCAGAAGAAAAGAGCCACAGGTGTTTGCTCTGAATATGTGCCCGGGGAAGTCCGCCAGCCTGCCTGCCCACCCGCTTACTCTCCTTGGCTCATTGGCTCAGAAAGCCCCACCCAGCAGGGCAGTAAAGAACAAAAGCTGCCTCTAGGAGGCCCGTAGGCAGACGGGCCAGCCCAGGGACTGGAGAGAAGCTTCGGGACCCAAGGGAGGTGAGGACCAAATTGGGCAGGAGGCTGGGCTGGGAAACAGAGGCCAACAGGTCTGAGGATCCCAGGGAACCTTGGTTGTGGGCTGGGCTCCAGGGAAAAGCAGAGGGGACTGAGAATCCCTGGGGGGAAAACAGGGAAGCCCCAAAGAGGGGAATGAATGTCCTTCCAGACTGAATAGAGAACAGAGGACCAGAGGAGAGACTCAGGAAGATGTGGTGTTCCTATTTGGTTTAGCAAACATTGTGTGTTCACTGGGCCAGGCCCAGTGCTGAGTCCTGTGGATACAGAGATGATAAGACACGGAGCTGCCCTCCAGAACGGTAGTCTGGCATAGAAGATATTAAATAGACCATCTGAGTGTCCATGAGAGAAGGAGGATGCTCAGAAAATGTCTCAAAGGCATGAGGTCTGAAGACACTGAGATCTGAGACAGACAGAGGAGGGACTGGGTCAGAGATGGAACATGATGATACTCCAATTAGGGGATGTGGAGGATGGAGCACCCAGGACAGGGACCTGAGTGGAAATAATAGGAGATATGGCTAGCAAACAGCCACTAAGCAAATGCAGAAGGGGATGACCATGAGAGAAAAGGTAAATGGGGGGAGGACAGTGCCAGAATCCCGCCTCTGTCCCTGCCCCAGTCCCTCCCCTAAAGCCACAATGGTAGTAATTCCAGAGGAACCCACTGTGGTCAGGACAGTCAGCAAACGGGACCAGCACCCAGAGGGTGGGGACTGGGTGGGCCAGGATGATGCCAAGCCACCATTGTTCCAAAGAGAGAGCCTGTTTGGTTTGGGAGGGAAAGTCAAGGTGGGGATGTCCTGGGGCCAGAGAGAAGGAATGAGAATGGATATCACTCAAGTGTGTGCCTAAGAGGTTGATAGGAAGGCTCAGGGCCTGGCTCCTATTGGAGGAAACTGGAGGATAAAGACACACATCCCTCCCTCTTGCCCTGGTCCAGCCCTGGAGCGAACGGCAGAGTGGATCAGTTCATCCACACCTTCCTGCTTCTCTAGAAGTCGGTGACCCACAGGGCTGAAAGGAGTCAGAGGTTGGCAGGACGATTATCCCTCACATGTATCTATTACTTTATAGAATAAAATATCCCCTGATTTTGGAACTGGAAGACAGAAGTTCAAGACCAGCTCCGCCACTTCCGGCTGTGCCTCTCTGGGCCTTAGTTCGCTCCCTGTGAAATGGGGCCAGTGGCAATCCCTGCCCCGCCAAGTCATAGCGAGTGAGGACATGAGGACACTGTGGTTGTGAAAGAGTTCTGCCGATCACACCTTTAATAAAGGGCACCCCTTTCCAGGTTCTCTGAGTGGGCGCGTGAGGAGCCACCAGCATGAACTGGGGGTCCCTGCAGGGCCTCCTGAGTGGGGTCAACAAGTACTCCACAGCGCTCGGCCGCATCTGGCTGTCAGTGGTGTTCATCTTCCGGGTGCTGGTGTTCGTGGTGGCAGCGGAGGACGTGTGGGATGACGAGCAGAAGGACTTCATCTGCAACACCAAGCAGCCAGGCTGCCCCAACGTGTGCTACGATGAGTTCTTCCCCGTGTCCCACGTGCGCCTCTGGGCCCTGCAGCTCATCCTGGTCACCTGCCCCTCGCTGCTGGTGGTCATGCACGTGGCCTACAGGGAGGAGCGGGAGCGGAGGTACCGCCTGAAGCACGGGCCCAACGCCCCGTCCCTGTACGACAACCCAAGCAAGAAGCGGGGTGGCCTCTGGTGGACCTACCTGCTGAGCCTCGTCTTCAAGGCCGCCGTGGACTCCGGCTTCCTCTACACCTTCCACCGCCTCTACGAGGGCCACTACGACATGCCCCGCGTGGTGGCCTGCTCCCAGCCGCCCTGCCCCCACACCGTGGACTGCTACATATCCCGGCCCACGGAGAAGAAGGTCTTCACCTACTTCATGGTGGCCACGGCTGTGATCTGCATCCTGCTCAACCTCAGTGAGGTTGCCTACCTGGTGGGCAAGAGGTGCCTGGAGATTGTGGGCCCCAGGCGCCACCGGTCTCGGCGCCGGAGTCGCCTGCACGATTCGTGCCCCCCTTATGCCCTCTCCCAGGGAGACCACCCCCAAGATGGGAACTCTGTCCTAATGAAGGCCAGCTCGGCCGTGGTGGATGCAGGTGGGTACCCGTGACCTGTGAGGTTGGCAACAGGGACCACCACGTCCCCCACCTGCTCCCCGAGGCCACACAGGGCAGTGGCACTTGATGCAGTGAGGCATGCGAGGAAGGGGGCTGTTGGGGCTCAGGAAGCCGAGCCAGGGGCCAGCCCTGGGGGGGCAGTGCTGCCTCAGGGCCCTGAGCCCCAGGGGAAGAAGGTTTCATGGCAGGCATTTGATATATGGCAATAGGGGATGTCAAAACCCTTAATAAATGTGATTTTTCTCAGCACCTTGCAGACCAGGTGGGGAGTGATGAGTAGAGAGCAGAGGGGGTCACAACTACCTTGGAGAGGAGGCCAGGACCACACAATGGGCACCTGAGCCTGGGAACATCAGATCCTGGTTCAGCCATCACCACACACACACACATACACAAACACACATATACGAAGTGTGCCCTCAGGACATGGTGGGGAATACCAAAGGCAGAGACGTATCCAGGGGTTTCTGGACTCTGTAACCAACTGGCCAGGCAGGAAAGGGACCCCAAGAGACCCTGGGTCCAGCACAGGTCAGTTCTCAGCGAGCGTTCTTCAGATGAATGTGTGATGCTCAGGAGGCCACTGCCTCCCCATCCAGCCTCCCTGACTCTCCCAGCACAGGTCCCGGGTGGGTGAGTGCCCTCTGAGGGGAGGAGGGGAGGTCTAGTGGAAGTGGATGGTGCTGAGAGCAAGTCCAGGATGAGAATCTGCCAGGGTGTTGAGGAGGCATATCCCCACAGGCCAGAAGCCCATTGAGAGCATCCAAGCCAAAGGGTCCCTCACAGATCCTCCAGTCTGAGGAGTTTTCCTTCTCTTTCCTGGATACACATTCCCTCATTCTCCTCCACCCCCACCTCACTACTCAGACCTTGGCAACTTCCAAAACCTCACCTCCAGCCTGGACCTGCCTGAATCCCAGAGCGCCCACCAACCGCCCACAGGGCGACCCTCCAGGAGGCCCCGGGGCATCTCCCCTCAGCAGGTCCCAAACCTGCCCTCCTCATAGACCATGCCACACCCCGTGAAGGGCACTGCCAGTTGTCCAAGCCAGGAGCTAGACTGCCATCCTCATCCCCTCCCATCTCCTCAACCCCTCACACCCCACATCCCAATGCAGCACCAAATCCCACTGTTGCAGCCCTGCAATGCCCCCTGAGTCTGCCCCTCTTTTCCCAACCCACAGTCTTAACATCTCACTGGGCCCCTCCCCTCTGCCCTCCACTATAAGGACAGAGTGGTTTTTCTGTATAGGAATCTGACCATGTTGTTCCTTCTGCATTAAAAATTCTAGGGTGGAAGAAAAAGAGGGCATAGAGGGGATAAATGGTGATGGAAAGAATAAAATAAATAAAATAAAATATGCCCTAGCTGGTTTTGCTCAGTGGATAGAGCATCAGCCTGCAGACTGAAGGGTCCCAGGTTCAATTCCGTTCAAGGGCACATGCCCAGGTTTGCGGGTCAACCTCAATAGGGGGCATGCAGGAGGCAGCCAATCAATAATTCTCTCTCATTGTTGATGTTCCTATCTCTCTCTCTTCCTTTCTGAAATCAATAAAAATATATTTTAAATAAATAAGTAAAAAAAATCTTCTACCACCACCCACCATTTCCCTAAACCTGGACCCCCCCTGGCCTCCCCAACCTCACCTGCTTCCTCCCTCCTTGTACCCATCAATAATACCAAAGGGCTCCTGGTTCCCCAACCAGACACAGCATGCTGTGTTATGCCTTGTGCCTACAGACATGCTGTTCCCTCTGCCTGAAATGCCCTTTCTCCCTCCTCTCGGATACTTCCTAGAACCTCAGAGAAAGCCTTTACCACCTTCTCCAAGCACCAGTCTAGCTTCTGCCTCTGTTATTTTCCCCAAATTGGAGCAGTCGTTTCTCTCCATCAGTCTGTGAGCCCTTTACGGGCAGGGCAGGGCAGGCCGCTGAGTCATCTAGGCCCGGCTGCCTCCAATAAATGCTTGTGAACTGAGTAAATGGGCTGTGAGCTGTGTGGCGGAAAGAACTGGATCTTGCTCATCTGAATCGTCTACCACACCTCACCCAGAAAGTTCGGCAAAGTGTTTTCTCTTAATTTGTTTGTATGTATGTTGTGTTGTTGTTTTACTAACTAAGGCCAGCCTAAAGTTCTCATTCATAGGTGAGGAAACTTCGGCCTAGGGATGGAGGAGACCTAAATCCACACAGAGTCTGGGATGAGTCTATGGAGGCTGTGGCCCCTGTGGTCAAATAGAGAGCTTCCATGTTCAACCCGGATTATGGGACAAGATCAGGGTCCTGGGAAGCAGAGCCAGCAACAGGAGTTTGTGTGCATGTGAAGGAAGGAGCAAGGGAAGCGGGATAGGGAAGGGGCAGAGCTGAGCAGGGTATGTGCTCGTGGAAGCTTAGCCTTGGCCTGAGCCTTATGGAGTAAGGGACCTTTGGATCATAAAGCCCACTATAGAGCTGTCCCCACTGAAGGCAAAGGCATCAGGCTTTGAAACTTTCAAATCAGTTCGTGATTGGCTACAAAGTCACCTTGAGGACAGGAGGGCAGAAGGAGGTGGTGGCTCCTGCCCAGTCAAGATCAATTCACCCTGGGCATGTGCCATGAGTGACCAACATTCACAGCAGCTGGAGAATGGGTGTCCTCAGAACAGAGGTATGGGAAGGGTGCCCAATACCATCTACTGAACTTCAGAAATCAAGGGCAACTCTACCTCCAAAGAAAAACCAGTTCAAAACCAGGTAACCTCCACACTTCTCAGACCAAGGTAGTTCCCATGTGCAGACCAGTGGACTAACCATAGTCAACTCCCTCTGAGATCCCAGATTTCCCATTCCAGGGGCTGCTTCTGGGAGAGCATCCTGGGACCTGACAACTTTTATGGCAGTCCTCTTCATGTGTAGTGTTCCCAGAGGTTTCAAGTTCTGGGCCATTGACCCAAACAAGGATGGAACACTATCTGATCACCCTGAGGGCTCCAGAAGGGCCTGGATAACATTTCAGTCATCTTACTCTTATCTTCATCCCACCCACACTCTCCAGACCCTGATACTGCCCTCATTACCACTCTCAGACCTTTCTACCTCCACCTTCTTGAAAACTCTTTGTTTAGCTTAGGCCCCTGCCATCTTTCTCTTCCATCTTCTGCTGGCCCACATTGCTGCCACCTACTTCTCATTCCCTTAAAGATTTGAAACCTACACGATCCTATTAACCAATGTCACTCCAATGAATGAGAGAGAGAGAGAGAGAGAGAGAGAGAGAGAGAGAGAGAGAGAGAGAGAGAGAGAGAGATTTGGGCACATGACTTGGTCTTCTGGTATTCTCTCACAGCCCGAGGTCATGGTGACCACCTGTGTATGACTCTGTCCTTTTAATTCTATGCACTCCTATTCTCTCATGACCTCCTCCTCCACTCCATTTAGCTATATACTCACAGGACCACACCCCAGACTTCGTCTTCACTCAGAACTGCTACACTTCTAGAATCTTCCACTTAATTCAAATCAACAAGTATTTATTGTCCACTTTTATGTGATAGGCCCCAAGCTAGGTGCTGAGGACACACCTGGGGAGAATCAAACACAATCCCTGACTTCATGGAGCTTCCATTTTATGAAAAGAAAGGCTTCTAAAATCCTGGTGTCCTAGGGAAGCATGGGGTGCTAGGAGCAGGGGAAGGTGAATCCAACATCCAGAACATCCAGGCATCCAGGAAAAAATTCCCTGAGATTTCTTAAGCTGACACCTAAAGAAAGAGGAGGATTTTGCCAAGCAACACAGGGAGGGGATTCCAGGCAGAAGGGCCAGAACATAAAAGACCTAAAAAGGGAGAGTCAACCAAGTGAGGGGTCAGGCTGAAGAAGAGAGTAACTAGGTCATGCAGGGCTTTTTTTGTAAAACCCTGTTAATGGTTTTGGACTTTACCCTAAAGACAATGAAAAGTCAGTGTAGAGATTTAGCACAGAAGTAACATGGTCTAATTTGCAGTATCTGTGGTTACAGCGCAGAGAAAGGAGCCAGAGCAGGGATGGCTACCTATTTGGGAACTGACACTAATAATCCATTTGAGAAACAGTGGCCCAAACTAGGGTGTACACAGTGGGAATGGAAAGAAGTAGCTGGGTTTAAGAAATGTTTGCAAGATAGAATCAAAAAGATTTGATGGTTGATTGGGTGTGGGGAATCAGTTTGAGACAGAAATCAAAGTGACGCCCAAGTTTCTGGCTCTGGGTGGTGGTGCATTTACCCAGGGGAGGAGCAGGTTTCAGACAGGGCTGAGTCTGAGACACAAATAAGATCTCTTTATCTCCTCTCACTCATGGACCATCTCAGCCCTTGGCTCAATGTATCTTTTGATTATTACGCTTATTATCATTCTTGATGATTTCACATCCAACACCTTGACCTCTCAGTTCCTTAACTTCCTTGCTTCTAACCATCTTTTTCTCCACCCATTGAACCCACCCACATGAGTGCTCACACCCTAGACCTTTCCTATATCAAGAGCTGCATCATCTCCTATCTATCCAGCTCACTCACTCTGCCTCCCACTCCAGCAATCCCATCTGTTAACCCAGCACCATTCCACCATCCATCACCCCCTTCACATCCTCTCATCCTTTCCCATCTTGGACTCCATAGATCACATGCAATTGCTGGTTGTAGATATCCTCCATCCCTTGCCTTTCAGTGCTTCTGTAGTTACTCACCAGGCAAGACCCTAACTCCAGTTAAGCCCAGCTCTCCATGTGGCACCTATTACAGAGCACCTGGATTGAATGGTTTCAATGGAGACTTCTGACCACAACCTCGTGTGGGAACTCAGCACCTCCAAAAAATGCTACGTTTTCCTAAAACTTTAACACTATTCTCAAAGATGACTGTATCTCTCTTTCTCCCCTCCCAAAACCTCTAGCTCCCATTCTAATCTTCCATTTCCGCTGCTGGCCAGGCCTTATATGCCTCCAGGAAATAGAAGCAATAAGCAAGCACTAAGTTATCTCCCCCATCCCCACCAAGTCTGTCAACCCCCTGGCATGAGTGCCCATTCACTCTGCCTTCTCCCTAGTAAACATGGATGAGGGGTCTCTGCTCTGGATACATCTCCTCTTCGCTTGGACACTGGGCCCCATCACCTCTCACTTACTCTGGTCTGTTTCATAGTTGTTGCTCCATAGTCCCTTTCTGTAAATATGTTGTTTTCCTCTCTCCCTTTTTTTTTTTTTTTTTTTTTTTTTTAACAGCCAGGAATGCCCACCTGGTGGGGCGGGCCAGGGTGTCTCTGGAGCCCCAGGTGCTGCCCAGCCTTCTCTTTCCCATTTTTTTATTTCTCAATCCCCTCTTAACACCACATCCTTCTCTAGCTACTGCCCCTTTTACTAAATAAATAAATAAATAAATAAATAAATAAATAAATCCTCTACACTTGCTATCTTCTCTCCCTCACCACATTTACCCATCCTAGTCAGGACTACTCTTTTTAAGGTCACCAATGGCCAATAAATTGGCAAATCAAAATGGTCAGTTCTTTGTCCACATCTTACTCCCTCAACAACATTTGACCTTGAGAGCTCCCTCCTTAAACACTGTCTTCCCTTGGCTTCAAGCAGTATCCTTGCCTGGCTTTTTTCTACCTCACCAATAGCTCTTTCTTGATCCCCATTGATGCCTCTCCTTCCTCTTGATGGTCTCTAAGAGCAGGATGCCCCAGGAAGCAATTCTCTACTCTCTTTTCCTTTCTTTAAATATATATTTACCCCCTCTGTGATCTTGTCCAGTATCATCTATAAAACCATCTATAAAGTGATTACTCCCACATTTATATGTTCAGACCCAACTACTCCCAGGAGTTTTACTCTTATGTATTCAAATTCTTTCTGGTAACCAAAAACTGGCCTCCTAATCCCCACAACATGTTGTCTCCCTGTCTTCCCCATCTTGGAAGATGACATCCCCATTCATCCAACTGCTCAATTCAAAAACCGAGATCTCTCTTTCTTCATAATTGTATCCATCATTAATTAGCAAGTCATGTTAGATATAATTCCAGAATATGATCAAAGTCTATTCCCTTCCTACCATCTCCAATGCTTCTATCCCAGGCCAAGCCACCTCATTGAACACCTGGATACGTGCCCCAGATGGCTCCCTGCCTCTAACTCTAGCTTCTCTGCAATTCTTGTTCCATGTGGCAGCCTGAGAAATCGTTCTATCATGTAAATCAGATCAGTCAAGTCACTCCCTTGCTTAAACCCTCCAAATGGCCCTAACCGGTTTGGCTCAGTGGATAGAGTGTCAGCCTGCTGACTAAAAGGTCCCAGGTTTGATTCTGGTCAAGGGCATGTACCTTGGTTGCAGGCACATCCCCAGTAAGCGGGTGTGTAGGAGGCAGCTGATCAAAAAAAAAAAAAAATCCATAAAATATTTGACTTCCAAATGACTTCCCATCGTGGCCATAAAAATGAAAACAAACCAAACTCTTTTCCATGACCTGCAAGGTTAGGCCTTGGCTGCTTCTCCAAACTCATTTCCCTGAGTCCTCCCCTTCCCCATGCTCACACTGGCCTTCTCCCATCTCAAGGTCTTTTCACTAGCTTCTGCTGACAACACTCTTACCCAGACCTTCACATGGTTGTCTCCTCAGTGTTCACTTCTCAACTCAAACATCCTCTCTGACCCATTCTTTCCAGATGAAGCAAACACACTACACACAGTCACTCTGACACATGACCCCATTTGATCTTCTTCATAGCATTTACTGGTATATGACATGTTCTTCATTGTTTACATGCTTTTCTCTCTGTTATCCTACTGGGATGCACTCCTTGAGAACAGGGACCCTGTCCTGTCCCCCCGCCTTTACCCACCAGCATCTAGAACAGCGATTGGCACCCAGGTGGAAATGATTAGTAGGCTGTTGGATAGAAGGGGGGAAAGGACTGGTCAGGAGATATGGATTGGGGGTTGTCAGCAAAACACCTGAATATAAGATAAGTTTTTGCTCCAAAATTATCCCTCACGTAAGCAGGATTTATCTTATACTCAAGTCCTTATGAGAAGTCTACATCATGGTGCATGCTCTCAATTACTGCCTTTTGAATAGCAAAATTCTCTTTGGGGAATCTCATTAGCCTGAAATAACCTCAATCAATGAAGTTCTGGATTTTCATGGAGGTGTCATGGCAGAATCAGAAAAAAAGTGGAGGCAAACACATTGCACACAGACTCAATCATTATTCCTATGGGGTGTTGCAAGTATTGTCTTTTTAAGCAATCCCTTTTTAAAAACCACTTAAAGAGCAATAAAGGAAGTAGTTATGTTGTGGAGCTGACAAATACGCACCTACCAGATTTGTTTTTAATTCATGCATCCTAATATTATGCAACCAGGCTTTTGTGGCAATGAATAAAGTTCCCAGCATCATACACAGATTGAAAACGTGCTGTTTCACAAATATTTGAGCAAACACAAAGTTTGTGTGTTCTGTGAAAGGTTAATGATAACAAACTCTTAATGAATATTGACACAGGTATAAAAGAATGTTAAAAACTTAAATAAAATTGCTTCATGAAATGTGAGTGGGATGTAAAATAACACATCTTACTACACTGTTTATGTAATATGTGATTTTTGAAGTGTATAGCAAACTAAGTTAATAAATTACTTCAACCATGCTAAAAGTTTGTGTTCAAGTCAGACCCCAGAGTTTTTGGAGAGTCCCCTCATAGGGAATATAGGGGTTGCTTTTTACTTGGAGACACTTTCTATTTGGGCCTCAACAGTAGGTGGAAATTAGAACCTTGAGAGTGGCTAACACTGTATAGAGACTCAGGGGGAGAGATGAGAAAATGCTCTAGGATGGAGGCTTAAAAGGCCAAGTAGAATGGGGAGAAGCCAGCCAAAAAGGGACCGTGGAGTGAATAGATATCATAGAAGCTCAGAGAATGATGTCACAGGGGAGGAAGATGATGTCACAGAAGCCAAGAGACAAGTGTTCTAGAGAAGTTTCTAGAAATAGAGGGTTCTAGAAGAGAAGTTTCTAGAGGAGAAAGTGATCATTAAGGTCAAATACAGCCATGGGTCAAATCAGATACGGAATGAAAAGTGTTCATTAGATTAACAAAGATGGTCATTGATATACATGGTAGGACTATCATCAAAGACTAGAAGGGACAGGGAAATGAGGGCACAGTGAAGGCCAAGCAACTGGTGACTGCAAGTGTGGACAACTGATTGGAAAATGGTGGCTGCAAGAATAGAAAATGAAAGGGTGTTAATTGCAAGAAAATGGAGACAGTCAAGAAATTTTCTTTTACAATAAAGGAGAACTGGAAAGCCCTAGCTGGTCTGGCTCAGTGGACAGAGTGTCAGCCTGTGGACTGAAGGGACCCGGGTTCGATGCCAGTCAAGGGCACATGCCCGATTGTGGGATCGATCCCCAGTGGGGGTCTGCAGGAGGCAGCCAATCAATGATTCTCTTTCATCACTGATGTTTCTATGTCTCTCTCCCTCCCTCTTCCTTCCTCTCTGAAATCAATAAAAATATTTTTTAAAGAGAATTGGAAATATTTAAATGGAGGTGAGCTAAATCCAGTGGAGGGGAAAGATCATCAAGGGACCCAAGAGAGCCAGAGGGAATGGAGTACAGAGCCCAGATGGAGACTCGGGCTTCACCAGGAAGATGACAGGTCAGCTATTGTAATGGGAGGAAGGAAGAAACAGTGAGACAGGTGCAGTCATCTCATTCTCTAATCACAGATTCCCCCTGTTACCAAAGAGGGGACTTAGATGGAAATGGGTCTGCTTAGGGCCAGCTGGTAGTGTGTGGGTTCCTGACTTCATAAAGGAAAAATTTCATAATGAGTCCAGGTGAATTTTAGAGGACATTTATTAAAGCTGGGGACAGTGAGACAAAGAAGGGCTGGGAAATGAACCTATTAGACTGGTCTACTTTGAGTCAATAAGAAGTCATAGAAAAGAGGGCCTTATTGACAGGAATGGGGAGGGGGGGAAAGGGGGTTGCCTGGGATGAATTGCCACTGCTCATTGCTCACCCTGGTTGTTAGCCTTGTAAAATCCCTTAGAGTTTAGGAGATGGATGCCTTTGGGGGAAGAAGGGGAACGAAGGCATGGGCATGTTCCTGGGGGACAGAGAGCATGCGGGACCTTTGTTTTGAGGAGTTTTAAAGGCTGGGTGCTTAGGAGAGGATTTCTTTTCTTTCTTTTTTTTAATATGTCTTTATTGATTTCAGAGAGGAAGGGAGGGAGAGAGAGAGACAGAAGCATCAATGATGAGAGAGAACCATTGATCAGCTGCCCCCTGCAAGACCCACACTGGGGATCATGCCCACCACCTGGCCACATACACTGACCAGGAATTGAACAGACCTCCTGGTTCATAGGTCAATGCTCAACCACGGAGCCATGCCGGTGGCCGGGCAGGAGAGGTTTTCAATAGAATATTCACCAGCTTTATGCAGATGAACCAAAATGAGATTTATTCTCTTAACTCCATCTCTCCTTGGGTATGGTTGGCAAATGGCACCTGGTTGGGGAGAAGTGCAAACCATTGACTCTTTTTTAGGTTTAAGGAAGATAAGATTTATTAGATGACTACAAACTGCTGTTTAACTATCTGTCTCAGTTTACCTATTCTGTTTGTCCTGGCTCACTGGCCTGTGTCACCCCCACTCTCTCACTTAGCTCCATCCTCAACATCTATTTATGTTTGTTCAACAGATCAACAGGTGACCTTTATAGGTACCTCCAGACCCAACCCTGCAACCCTCTCCCAATCTGCTAACCCCCTCCATTTGCTTCCTCCTGTATCCAGCCTAAACCTATGCTTCATCATCTCACACCACCTCATCTCACATGGAAACTTCTAAATTGATATCTGCTCTCCCTGCTAAACTGCAAGCTTTATGAGGGCAGGAACAGTACCTGTCCAGTTTGCCAAAATATCTTCAGGCCCTGCACTATGCCAGGTATCCAGGAAAAGGGTATTAAATAATTGCTGAGATAATGACTGGAATGAATTGCTTTCCTACGAATATCCCCATTGTCCCTCTGCCCCTCCTTCTTAGCCAAACTCCAAGCCCAGATCAATTCAACTGCTTTCCCATCTCTACACTCTGTGCTAGGTTCTGCTAGAGCAAATCACATGACCAGAGTGATTCCTGTTCTCCTGCACAATCTGACAGACCTCATCCTTCTCTGCTTTGATCTTTCTGCTGTTTTGCATGGTGGTAGCCTTCTCAGCCTTTGCACTTTCCTCAAACTTTCTAGCCAGTTACATTTTGATTTTATCCCACTTCTCAAAGAAATTAGAAGCTATCCCAGAAAAATGTCCTCCTGTCAATGGCCACCAGACCTACAGACTAATCAGTGTCCACACAGGTCCTTCCTCTTTTCCCCTACACAGTAGAAAATGGGGAGCCTACTCCTATTAATGCTCTAATCTCCCCCACCTCCTTACTCTCTCCTGCCTTTGTAACCTCTAACTCTCTCCTGCTCTCTTAGCATTTTAAGCATGCTCACATCTCTCCCATCCACAAACAAAACCTGTCCTTGACCCCATGTGTCCCAAGGTTTCCTCCTTATCTCTCTTGGCTTTCACAACCATGCCTCCTGAAACAGAGGTCTGCACTTGCTTTCTCTACTTCCTCCCTCCCACCCAACCCACCAGCTATGATCCAGTCTTTGCACCACCACCTCACTCAAACCACTCTGCCCTTGCCAAGTACACCTACGATTCCTTTGTCACTAAGCCCAGAGAGTGCTTCCAGTCCCAGTGGGTGCAATGAGCCATTTGACTGAGTAGATGGGCTTCCTTCTTGAACTTCTTCCAAGTGCCAACAATACTTTGTGTGTTCCATCTATCCAGCACGTCTCCTGTCCCTCTAAACTGCTAATCGTGCTCCTCGCCCCGTGACCTTAGGGTGGATACATGCTCCAGGTGAGGCTGCTCAGGGTTCTTCCCCAGATTACTTGAATCATTTCTTAGGAAAGCATGTAGCAACAAACTTAGGAAAGTGTGAGCTGAGAGATGCTGGTGACCATGAGCAAAGCCTTGTGCTAAAGCCCATCAGAGAAGGAAGTCAACAGGTGAGGCAAGCAGGAGAGAAGTCCTAGACACATCCAGACTTGACTTCAGCCAGGTGCCCCGAAGTACCCTGCACTTCTCATGTTTCTGCAAGCCAATCAATTCCCATTTGTGCCCAAACTAATCCAAGTGGGATTTCTGTCTTCTGCAATCAAAAGACAAACTAACACACCCATGCTTCATAAACAATACTCTTCTAGTTTTCCTGCTGTGCCAACCCCCTTCCCAACCTCCTTCAGCAACCCCCAGGTCCTCATGGCTCTGTCCCAGCTGTTCCCTCTCCTCAGTCTTCACACCCTACCTGGGTAAGCTTTCCTCTCCATGACCTTCATTACCATCTGGATACTGTTGATTCCCAAATTCATGTTTCCATCCCTCTACTCTCTTTTTTTTTAATATATTTTTATTGATTTCAGGGAGGAAGAGAGAGGGAGAGATATATAAACACCCATAATGAGAGAGAATTGTGGATTGGCTGCCTCTTGCAAGTCCCCCACTGGGGATCGAGCCCACATCCCAGGCATGTGCCCTTGACCAGAATCCAACCGGTGACCTTTTAGTTTGCAGGCCGATGCTCTATCTACAAAGCTAACATTACTCTCTATTTTTTTTATTTTTTTTTATTTTTTTATTGTGGTAAAAAATACATAACATAAAATTACCATTTTAAGTGCACAATTCAGTGGTATTAATTGCATTAACAATGCTGTGCAACCATCACCGCTATTTCCAGAACTTTTTCATCACCTCTAACAAAAACTCTGTACCCATTGAACCGTAAGCCTCAACCCCCACCCACCCCTCCACCCAGCCCTTGGTAACCCCTAACAATTCGCTGTCTATAAGAATGTACCTATTGCAGGTATTTAACATAAGTGAAATGATACATGACCAGCACTTTTACGTCTGACTTATTTCACTTAACATAATGTTGTCACGATTCATCCATATTGTAGTATGTATCAGGACTTGATTCTCTTTTATGAATGAATCATATCCTATTGTATGGATTCGTCACATTTGGTTTATCCATTCTTCCTTTGATGGACATTTGTCTTGGCTATTATGAACAGTGCTATTATGAACATTCATGTAAAGGTTTGAGACCCTGTTTTCAGATCTTTAAGTACATATATGCCTGGGTGTGGACTTGCTGGGTTGTGTGGTAATTCTACATTGAACTTTCTGAACTTTCTGGGACTTTCAAACTTTTTCCACAGCAGCTGCAGCATTTTGCGTTTGCACACACACCCCACCCCGGAGGCTCTGGGAGGGCTAGGAGATGTTCCGGATGGAGTGTGGGATGGGGCGAAACTGTCAATCGGGCACTTGCATCATCAGAAAGGCTTTTTACAGGTCATGTCAGAAAGCTCCAATGGTCTCGTCCAAATGGCTGGATTTACAAACTCACGTATCATTTCTCGACCTCCATCATTTTCTCCTGCCTCTCCTACCTGCTCCTATTCTTGTGCTTCTCAGCTCGGCTAATGGCAAGCCATCTACTCAGATGCCTGTGTCAAGATCTCGCCAATGTACAGGAACAGAGAGTTCAGGAACCATGACCCCGCAGCCCAGACCCAGTTGAGGCTCTACTCCCCAATGCCCAGTGCTCACCACCTCCTCCCCCCGGGGACAAAGCCCCGGAAGCTCCCACACTGCAGATGGCAGGCTGATTTCAGGTATATTGCACACACCTGAGCCCCAGCTGGCTTCCCCAGCCGCCCCGATACCCCACACCCTTGCAGCTCGGACAGCCCAAGCAAAGAGCCTCCTCCCATCTGGAAGGAAGCAAATGCTAGGTGAGGCCAGACAGACAGCTCAGCCAACCCTTGAGGCTTGGGCCTGGAGGCAAGAAGAGGGAAAACAGATGAGACTGGGTCAGTCAAGGCTTCCTGGAGGAGGGCAGGTGGTCAGGGAGGACTTTCTGGGGCGTAGGAGGACGGGATGCTAAGCTAGAAGGGAACTGGTGAAACTGCTGCTGTGTGCTGGCCTGGCCAAAGCTTGGTGTGCTGGGCAGGGAGATGGGTGTGCTCAGTCACTCATTCTGTAAATACTTTTGTCTATGAAGTGTCAGGCACTGTTTTAGACAGTGGGAGTTCACCCATAGACACAACAGACAAAATTTACTGTCCTCCTAGATTCTAGCGATGGGGAAGACAATTAACAAGAAGAATAAGCAAAAATGTAAAATATGTTACATGACTGTAGTGCTAAGTGGGGGAAAAAATAAAGCAGGAAGTGGGTAGGGAATGGTGACACTCAATTCGAGATGAAGGGGCCAAGGAAGGCCAGGAGCAAGCTAGGCAGAGATTGGGGGGGGGGGGGGGGGAGAGACCAGGATAGAAGGAGGGGCGAGTCCACAGGCATTGAGGCTTGGGAAGCCCCATGCACACCCAGGGCAGCAAGGAAGCCAATGAGGCAGCAGGAGAGTGGAGAGACACAGACAATGAAGCCAGAGCTTTTGAATAAGGCTTGAGAAGGACCAGCTGGCATAGGTTTCTTCAAGCCATCTAATGCCTTTGACTATCATCTAAGTAAGGAGGAAGCCAGTGGTGCATTTTGAACAAAAAGGGGTTGCAGTGTCAGCAACATATGAATGGGGCAAGTGATAAAGCAGGGAGGATAGCTACAAGCTATTGCAATAATGGAGGGGAAGGGGGAGATGGACGGTGACTCATGGCTTTCTTGTTACGAGGATAACATGGCATCCATGAGAAGTGTCCAGATTCTGAAAATATTTTGAAAAAAAGCACCAAAATGAGTCACTGACATTGAATGCAAGGTATGAGAAAAGGGAGTACGTAATGACTCTGCGTGTGGGGCCTGAATTCACAGATGAGTAAAATTGCCATGTACTCAGAGAGTACGTGAGAAGAGAAGGTTGAGAGGAGAATAAGGACACCCAAGTAAATGTGAATTACAGGTTAACAGCAAATAATTCTTCTTAGCAGAAGCATGTCCCACGCACTATCTAAAATTCCAATTTAACTGAGCGGGGTTCATTTTTGTTTGCTTTGCTCCTAAATCTGGCCATCCTAAGAATGGGGCTTGTGATATCTGCTAGGTTTCCATAGGGAGGGGTCCAGAAGCAGCTGCAGAGAATGGTCTGGAGCCAGGGAAGACGGGGGTGGGTGGAAGGGTGGGAAGAGATCTGCCAAAGAACTTGTATGCATATACTAGTATGCATAACCCCAGGACACAGACAATAAGGTGGTGAAGGCCTGGGATGGGCATGGGAGCAGGCTAGAAGGGTCAATGTGGGGGAAAGGAGACCAGTAATACTTTCAACAATAAAGATTTTTTTTTTTAAGGGAAATGTCTGGACTGAAGATAAGCAACTAGGAGTTGTCAGCCTAATTTTGGTATTTATTGAGACTTCCTGACATTATCAAGAGACTGAAGACAGGGGAGAGAGTGCTAGGCCTTTGGCCCAGGGCACTCCAATATTTAGAAGTCAAGGAGATCTGGAGACACCAGCAAAGGAGACTGAGAAAGAAAGACCAGAGGGACGAAGAGTCAGGAGAGAGTGGTGTTCTGGGCCAAACGCTGCTGGGAGTGCAGGGCAAGATGAGGGTTGAAACTTGGCCATGGGATTTAGTTATGGGAACCTTGGCAAGTGCAGTTTGGGTGAACTATGAGGAGCAAACACCTAATTAGAGTGAATTCAAGAAAGACAAAACAACGAAGATAATGAATCAAGATAACTCTATTATAAATATATTTATTTTTTATTTTAGAGAGACAAAGGAAGAGGAATAGAGAGATAGAAATATCAATGAGAAAGAAACAACAATTGACTGTCTCCTGCTCGCCCCCTACTGGGGATCAAGCCTGCAACCCAGGCATATGCCCTGACCAGGAATCAAACCCATGACTTCTCGTTTTATGGTTGAACAACTGAGTCACATTGGCGAGGCAAGATAACTCTTTTAAGGAGATTTGCTATAAAGAAATGGGGGGAAATGAGGCAGATGCTGGAAGAGGTGGGGTCAGAGGAGGTTTTTTGTTTGTTCTTAAGATGGAGAAGTACCAGCATAGTTATTGCAATGGGAAAGAGCCAGTGAAGAGCAAAAGGGTGGTGATGGAGGAGAAAGAGAGGAGGCAGAGTGAGGTCTTGGGTGATTGAGAAGGTGGGATCCAGTAGACATGTAGAATGGTTGGATTCTAGCAGCAACTTAGAAAAGTCATGTATCTCCTCCTTTATTTGAGGTATGCAGGCAGAAGTTGCAAGTAACTCGGGAAGTTTTGAAAGGAAAACATTATAGCCTGGGTCTGGGACATCTCTTCCTCCCTAGTCATGGCCCAGACATGCTGGGACAGGGCTGGCAGCCTCCATGCCTCCACCTGGCCTGCTTTCCAATGGGTTCCACCAGCCCCACCTCTCTGCTGCACACACACAAACACAGAAAATCCCAGCCAGAGATAGGAGGCCCTGCCCCTTCCCAGGAAGCCCCTGCCTGAAGTCTGGACAGAGTTGCTGACACAGGGGGCAGCCTGAGATCAAGACCAGCCTGGGCCAAGTCTGGGCCAGAAGAGGTACGGTGTCAGGCTTGGGACCCAACACCCTCAGACAGCAGGTGTGGGCCCTCGGGGAAGTGGGGGTGGCTGGGAAGCTGCCAAGACCAGGTACAACACAGCCTTGCCCCGAGGCTGGGGGATGGCCTAGATGGCCTCCCACACACGACTGTGCTCAGACAGCAGCACTCCAATGTGGGACAGCAGGGCCTCAGAGCCTCTTTCTGGAATGGAGACTCTGCCCGCTCCTTCCAGAACAGGCAAAGGCCAGTAGTTGGGGTCACTGCCTGATGTCGGGAGTGAGAGGACAGCATCTGGCAGGGTCAGGATGTGCAGACCTAGGCACTGAAATCACCTGGTCACCAGAGAAAACAAAAACAACCGCCCAGAGACACCACCATTGCCACTACCTCACGAAACCCTCCCAGCCACCTGCACAGTCACGCACATTCACAATCACACACGCCATGCACGCACACACTCCCCGTGCTGCCCCTTCACACACAGGTACCCAGCCTCAAATACAAACAGCTCTCACACAAAACCTCATGTGCGGCCAACATTTACTTTCCAAACAGTAACTGGGCGTCACCTACTTCCAGGCCCTGAGCCTAACCAGCGAGCTTCCGGAGGTCATTTCAGACAAGGCCCCGAAGAGTCGCTACTGAGGACGTGGGTGAGATAACTTCCGAGGGGGAGACCAGGGACTGCCTTTTCCAGAAGGTGAGACCTCGATAAGGGGGAACTGCCTGGCAAAGAGCAGTCCAGGCACATGGAATGGCAAACGCAACGGCCAGAGGGTGGACTGAACCAGGCAGTGCTCAGGGGGACGTGTGGCGGGAGGTGAGGCAGGACTAGCTCATTGGGGCTTTGCAGGCTAGTCCCAGGAGAGTGGGTGTTAGCGTAGAGTAATGGTAAGTTACCACAAGGTTTTAATAGGGGAATGGCATGACCTGACTTATATCATTAAAGCACTACTTGAGTTAGAAGAACCCACGGGAGAATTTTTTTTTTTTTTTCAATTCTCAGAGTGGGGAAGGCATTTCTAGTTTCGAGCAAACCCCAAGGCCATAAAAGATAAAATTGATACATTTGACTGAAAAAAAAAAAAGCTTAATACTACACAAAGTCAAAATGCAAGTGTCAAACTGGGAGGGGAGAATCTTTTCTATTTGTGCCGTTGACAGAGGGCTTCTTTCTTTAATATGTAAAGAGCTCCTAAGAAATAAATAATTAAAAAAGCCAATCATCCCATTGAAAAAATGGGCAAAGGCAAAGGCAAAGGACAAATCACAGAAAAAGAAACACAGGTGGCTCTTAAGTATATTCACTCAGAAGAAGAGAAATGCAAATAAAAAATACAATGAGGCACCACTGGCAAAGATCATTCAGTTTGATGTTCTATATTGACAAGGACATGAGCAAGCAAGGCCTCTCATCTCTGCTGGTAGCGAAAACTGATACATCTATGGAGGGGATTTACCAAAATGTTAGGAGGGTTTTGTCTTTTTTTTTTTTCCTTAGGGTTTTTTTTATCAAAATTTTAAATGAGTCTACAATGTTAACCCAAAAATTCCACTTCTAGAAATATATCTTATAGATATAATTTTTAAAAATCTGTTAATGATGCTTTGTCCAAGGATATTTCTTATAATGTGTTTATAATAGAAAGAAATATAAGATTGGAAACAGCCTTAATTTTCATTAATATAGAACTGATTAAATAGATTATGGTACATATACTATTCAGCTGGTGGTTGTTTTTTAGAAGCAGCTCTATATCTACTGATAGGAGAAAATGGAATACTATTCAGCTATTTTTAAAAAATGAGCTAGGTCTATAGCTACTGAAAGAGGACAATGTCTTCTTTTTTATTGATTTTAGAGAGAAAGGAAGGGAGTGTGTATGTGTGTGTGACAGAGAGAGAGAGAGAGAGAGAGAGAGAGAGAGAGAGAGAGAGAGAGAGGGAGAGAGAGATTTGAGAGCACAACATCAATCAGCTGCCTTCTGCACACCCTCTACTCAGGATCATATGCCCTGACTGGGAATCAAACCAGCAACCTTTTGGTGCACTGGATGATGCCGAATCAACTAAGCCAAACTGGCCAGGGCAATGTCCTATATTTTGTTAAATGCAAACAGCAAAGTACAACTCATGGACATAGCATACTTCCATGGGGTAAATAAATGTTTGAAGAGAACTATATCTATGTGGTCAAAGATGCAGTTGATCTCAGGAAGAAAAACAAGTAACTGGAAACCTGGTGGTCGGGGAGCAGCCCTGGCCACATAGTCCGGTGTTAGGGGAGAAGATAGAAATCGCCCTAGAAATATGGGATTCGTCAGCAAAGGGATGGTAGTGGGAGCCCCAGGACTGGAGGAGCTCACCCAGGAGAGAGGAGGCGGAGCCCTGGGGCATGCCCACCCTGAGGCCGGGGTGGAAGGCCTCTAATGTACAAGGAAACAGGAAATGTGGTGTCAAGGAAGCCACAGGAAGAAAGTGTGTGAGAAAGAAGGGGTGGTCAGCTGTGTCCGGTGCTTCTGGAAGTCCAGGAGGCTGGCTGCAGAGAAGTGGCTATTAGATTTAGCATCATGGAGTTCCATGTGACTTTGATGGGGTTGTCTTCAGTGACATGGTAGGAACAGAAACATTGTTCAAATGGGTTCAAGAATGACTAGGAAGGCCAAAACTGGTTTGGCTCAGTGGTAGAGCATCGGTCTGCAGACTGAAGGGTCCAGGGTGCGATTCCGGTCAAGGGCATGTACATTGGTTGCGGGCACATCCCCAGCGGGGGGGGGGTGCAAGAGGCAGCTGGTCGATGTTTCTCATCGACGTTTCTAGCTCTCTATCTCTCCCCCTTCCTCTCCATAAAAAAGTCAATAAAATATATTTAAAAAAAAAAAAAAAGAATGACTAGGAGGAAAGGAAGTGGGTATTTCGTTTTTAATTTTTGATTTTTTAAAATATGTTTTTATTCACTTCAGAGAGAGAGGAAGGAAGAGGGAGAGAGATAGAACCACCAATGATGAAAATCATCTATCAGCTGCCTCTTGCATGCCCCCTACTGGAGAATCAGGCCTAACCCTTGGGAAGGGGCCCTGACCGGAAATCAAACCATGACCTCCTGGTTCATGGGTTGATGCTCAACTACTGAGCCACACTGGGCGGGTACCTGGCTTTGCTCTGAAATGCAGCCGAGCAGCAGGCGGTCGAAGCAGGTGGCAGAGTTATGGACCCCATCATACTCACACGTCTCCCCACGCCACGCACAAAACCACCCCGGCCTCCCCAGCACTGCTGAGTCTCAGCAATGACTTTGCAGGCCAGGACCCAGGGAGTGGACACATGGCTGAGGCCCCCAGAACAGGTCCCCTGCCCTCTCTGTGCCTCAGTTTTCTCAGTCATAGAAGTGAGAAGGCTCACACCACAGTCACCCGCACTGTGGGGATGAAATGAAGCCTCGGGAACTGCCTGGCACAAAGATGTCTCAGAGTTCTCCCCCCACCCTGTTTGCTCTCTAGTACCATGAGTAGGGTGACAGTGTCATTGATTCTCCCAAGTTTGGCTAAAGGAGCGGGGTGCCTTTTAAATACACCAACTGGATACTCCTGGGAAAATGAGTCACCCTGTGTCAGCAGCAGCATTGCTGTTGAAACTGCAGGGCTGAAGATCCCAATGTGACTAAGATCCCAGGACTCCTGGGGGAGACCGGAAACAGTGGGGTTTCCCTCGAAAGGCTGGTTTCCTAAGCAGGGCCCACTAGCAAATGAGACAAAAAACCGTCCTGGTCCCCAGAGCGCAGCCCCGGCGCAGGCCCACCCCCCTCAGCGGGGAGCTCTGCCCGCACCCACCCCTCCTCCTCCCACAGGCTCTGCCCCTCGGAGTCATTCCTGGCAACTACCTGCCCCCTACCCCATTTCACCTCCAGGCTCAGGACTCGCTGCGCCCCTTCCCACCCGGGCTCTCCACAGAGCACAGATTTCCGTGGAGGACACAGAGAGGAGGCAGCGCGGCCGCCGAGGACCCGTCGTGCCGGGAAGGCAGGTCCCCGGAGCGCGCCCACGCGGGGCCGGGGCGGGCGGGACCGTGGCCTGCAGGACGCGGGCGGGCACGGCCCCAGCGGCAGCGCGCGTGGGCGAGCCGTGATTGCAGCCCGTGCCCGGGCCACGGCACTTGGCAGTTTATAGCGCTTCACGCCCCTAATCTCATTGGAGCCTCTGCCACCGCCCTGCCCATGGCCGCCGGTGGCCCCGTTCCCGCATGCAACCCCGAGGCTCGGACCTGGGAGAGCCCTGAGAGCGCGCCGCAGCCGCAGCGGCGGGGCTAGAGCCGGACTCTGGGCGGCGGGGCGGGGTCCCGGGCTCCTCCCCCGACCCTTCCTCCTCCCCACCGCCCCCAGGCGCCGGCCACAGCGCGAGCAGCGCCGCGTCCGCAGAGCCCCTGCGCCCCGCGCCCCCGCCTCCGCCGCGCACCTCGAGGACCCGGGGACCCGGCCCCGCGCTGACCGCGCCGCTGCGGGTAAGTGCCGAGTGCGGACGGGGGGCTGGGTGCGAGGGAGGCGGGGGGTCCCCCAGGGACGCTGGGCGCTCCATGGCGACGGCCGACGGCGGGCTGAGTTGGATCCCGGCCGGCCCGCGAGAATCCGGGGGCTGAGGATGGGGGGCTGAGGATGGGGGGCTGAGGATGGGGGGCTGAGGACCCGGGGCATGGGGATGGGGGTGATGATGGAGGGACCTCTCCACTGCCTTCTCTCCCCTCGATTCTGGGCGGGAGTGGGGGTTCCAGCTGCTGGAGGGTTCCCGGACGCCCCGTCCGCAAACTCCCCAAGTGCCCGCAATGGCAGGGAACGTGTAGGAGAAGGGTCGCTGGAGGGGAGGACGTGTAGGATTTTGGATTTTGGGAATCCGCGAAAGCCAAGTTCTACGCGGACTTGCGACAGCCCCTGTCACTCAAATGCAGTCCTATTGGGGGGGGGGGGGCCGCGGGGGTGAGAAATGTGGGCGCTGCTCGGCCAGGAGCTGGGAAAGCGGACGGCGGGAGCTGTTATTGGGGGCCGCGGCGGTGCGGAACCAGACCGGCTCCGCCAGTTCCAGGGAAATTGGAGGGAAATTCTTTGCTGTTGAGTCGCTCCCCGGGGTGTGTCTGGCGGGACTGGGCAGACGGGTCCGGGGTGGAGCCCGGGAGGGGGCTGCAGGGGTGGCTGCCCCGGGAGGAGGAGGGTCGGCCGGAGCACATGTCAGGACCCTCTGCTCGCGGGGCTGGCGGACACGCCTTCTGGAACCTCCAGCAGGTGAGTAGCAGGGTGGGAGGGCTGGCTCAGGGTTCTGACAACAGCTCCAGACAGTGGGACTTGGTTCCCTTTGGAGAGAAAGACGTGGAGTCAGGGGATCTGGGAATGCTTGGAAGTAGGTGCCAACTGAGGCTTGAATGCAGACGTGGCTCCACTTTCCCTGCTTTCCCATGCATTTCCACTTTTCCATGCACATCCCACTGACCCCCCCCCCCAAAGGCCAGTCTCAGAGGGAGCAGAGGAGAGTGTCCCCGGATGGGGTCTTGCCCAGTCACTGGACCTTGTCCGGGATTTTCAGAGAAGAGGCATGGATGGGCCAAGGTGCTGAGAAGGAGCTGCCTTCTCCCAGTGAAAGCAGATCCCCACCCCCTACCTAGTCCTCACGACCCCTCCCGCCACGCTAACTCTGCAAGCATTCATTTGTTTATTCATTCAGCATGCATTGTGTACCCACACTATGCCAAGCTCTAGACACAAAGTAGTAAGTAAGACGGGTTGGCATTCTAGTGGGGGGAACAGACAATAAATAAAAACAAATAAACAAATACTTCTATTTCACCCTGGCCAGGTTGGTTCAGTAGTTAGAGCGTCAACCTGCAGACCTAAAAGTTGCAAGTTTGATTCCCAGTCAAGGGCATAGACCTGGGTTTTGGGTTCCATCCCCAGTCAGGGCGGAAGCAACCAATTGATGTGTATCTCTCACATCAATGTTTCTCTCTCTTTTTCTCCCTCCCACTTTCTCTAAAAAAGAAAAAAAAAATCAATAGAAAAATATCCTCAGGTGAGGATTAACAAAAAATAAAACCTTTAAAAGACCTGCCCAGAGAATTTTCCGCCCAGAAAAAAAGCCCTCCTAGAGTCCTTTAAAATCTCTGACTCCCCACCCCTGGGTGCTGGCACCATTTGGGGGCTACACCAGTTGGGCTGCAAGAAATTTTTAAAACATGCAATAGCTGCTGGGACCGGTTTAGCTCAGTGGATAATGCGTCGGCCTGCGGACTGAAAGGTCCCAGGTTCGATTCCGGTCAAGGGCATGTACCTTGGTTGTGGGCACATCCCCAGTAGGGGGTGTGCAAGAGGCAGCTGATAGATAATTCTCTCTCATCGATGTTTCTAACTCTCTATCCCTCTCTCTTCCTCTCTGTAAAAAATCAATAAAATATATCTTTTTTAAAAAATGCAATAGCTGATATTTAGTCAGGGGCACTGACCTCTTTCCCCTTAGATTATAAAAATGACCACGGCCAACACAACAATAACTGGCCAGTGTGAATAAATCAAAATTATACCTTTTTTTTTCTTATCAAATGGGCTGCTGAATTTTAGTAATTAGTTTATGTGTGCCATGAGATGAAAAAGGTTGAAAATCGCTGCTCTAAGGAACGGGAAGGACCCAGCCAGATCTGGAGAAAGAGCATTCCAGGCAGCAGAGAAAATACCAAAGCCCCCAAGATCCCCAGAGCGGCGGGAGCAGACAGGCAGGGTGAGTGTGCAGGAGAGAAGGGGGAGGAGGTAGAATCTGGGGGCAGTTCTAAGTGTAATGAGAAGCTAGTAGAGAGTTAAACAAGGGAGCGGCATGACCCAATTTAATGGACCTCGGAGTGCAGGAGCAGACACTGAGAGGCCAGTAAGGAAGCTGTGGCCATAATACCAGCAAGAGCTGATGGCGGCTGGACCAGGGAGGTGGTGGGAGGGAGGGAGAAGCAGCTCTGCAGAGTGGGGGTGGAGGGGCCAACAGGCATCGCACATCTCAGAGTCACATACACCGCTCCAGGAGCACTTGTACGTGTGTGCAGACCATACACACACGTGGAGTCACACCCATGGCAACGCGCAGACACTGAGTACACTTAGGCAGACTCACCCATCCACACCCTCTGAGTCACTCCAGGACTGAGTGGAAAAAGTGTGATCTGGAGGCCTGAACAAAACATGCTTCCACACACCCAGCATGGCTAGGGTGACCTGGAGGCCCGAACAAAGCCTTGGAAGCCAAGAGGCTGGTAGCTGGGGCTTCCCCCGGGCCTGGTGCAGGAAGCAGGCAGTTCTAGCTCCATCGTCTCTAGATCTCCTGTTCCCCAGAGCTAGGCCATTACCCCTCTTCACACACACGACACCCCAACTTGAATTGGTCTCCCAGCTTTACCACCC
Organism: Pipistrellus kuhlii; assembly: GCF_014108245.1. NCBI lineage: Eukaryota > Metazoa > Chordata > Mammalia > Chiroptera > Vespertilionidae > Pipistrellus > Pipistrellus kuhlii. Next base: position 174,729,840 of record NW_023425515.1, on the reverse strand, counting down.
ACTAGCTGTGAGACTTTGGGGAGTTAGTTCCCCTCCCCCAGCCTCAGTTTCCTCTCTGTAGAGTAAGATTCAGCCCCAACTTCACAGGATGGTAGCAAGGCATCAACAAGGTAAGTTGTAAGAACCTGGTCTGGGGCAGGCGCCCAGCAGAGGAGGGGAGAGAAGGTGATGGACGGCACAGCCCTGGCACCCATAGTCCAGCCTTGAATCCAACTCTAGTTTTAAATAAGTGACTGGACCTCTCTGGAGTTCATGAGTGGCCAGCGTTTATGGAGCGCTGACTATGTACTAAGCTCTTTGCAACCCTCGTCTTTGTAAGGGTAAATGAGGAGCCTAAGAGTATTGATCTCATGGGGTTGTTATAAGGGTTAAGTGAAATCCTGCTCACAGAGTGTTTAGCTCTGTGCTTGGCTCAGAGTAAAGGCTCCATAAATAGGAATCGTTGTTCCTCCTGGTATAGGAGCTCTGTGATTTTAGGCAGGTGACTTACCCGCTCTGCCTGTTCCCTGTAGCTTACGCAGCATAGTATCCCTGGTTTCATAAGGTCTTTGCCGTGATCAAATGAGTCCATCCACACAGAGCCCAGAACATAGGAAAAGTTCAGCGAATGTCACCCCTTCATTAATGAAAGATGAAACAGAGAGAGATGGAGACCGGGATGCCAGGACACAGGCTTTATTGAAGAGAAAAGTGCCACTACCAGCTGCTTCCAGAGAGAGCGCGTAAGAGAGCCAGGGCAGGAGTACAAGCACATTTAAGGGGAATATAGGGGGCGGGGCTTAGGTCACTCAGCACACGCTGATTGGTGGTTTCATGTAAGGCCTATGATTAGGGACCTAGGGATTTAGGAGTCGGGGGCTTAGGGTATTTGACAGGTGCTGATTGGTGGTCCAGTACTCAGGAATGTTTGGCTGCAGGTGGAGTTTATGTCCGTCCATCCATTGGAGGAAGGGAGAATCTACCCATGAACATATGGTCTTCCCTGCTATCCCATCAGGTGTGCACGGCCCCCGGCGCCCCTACCAGACACCATGGACTGGAAGACGCTCCAGTCCCTACTGAGCGGCGTGAACAAGTACTCCACGGCCTTCGGGCGCATCTGGCTGTCGGTGGTGTTCGTCTTCCGGGTGCTGGTGTACGTGGTGGCGGCGGAGCGTGTGTGGGGGGATGAGCAGAAGGACTTTGACTGCAACACCAAGCAGCCGGGCTGCACCAACGTGTGCTACGACACCTACTTCCCCATCTCCAACATCCGCCTCTGGGCCCTGCAGCTCATTTTCGTCACCTGCCCCTCGCTGCTGGTCATCCTGCACGTGGCCTACCGCGAGGAGCGGGAGCGGCGGCACCGCCTCAAGCACGGGGACCAGTGCGCCAAGCTGTACGACAACGCGGGCAAGAAGCACGGCGGCCTGTGGTGGACCTACCTGCTGAGCCTCGTCTTCAAGCTCACCATCGAGTTCGTCTTCCTCTACGTGCTGCACACGCTCTGGTACGGCTTCAGCATGCCGCGCCTGGTGCAGTGCGCCAACGTGGCGCCCTGCCCCAACACGGTGGACTGCTACATCGCCCGGCCCACCGAGAAGAAGGTCTTCACCTACTTCATGGTGGGCGCCTCGGCCGTCTGCATCGTGCTCACCATCAGCGAGATCTGCTACCTCATCTTCCACAGGGTCATCCGAGGCATCCGCAGCAAGAGGCCCCCGGGCAGCCGCAAGCCCTCAGCCAGCCGGGCCTCCACCTGCCGCTGCCACCACAAGCTGGTGGAGGGCGGGGAGTTCGCCCTGGATGCCCACAACGACAAGCCGCATGCTTCAGCGCCCACGTTGACCCCCATATGACCCCCATCTGACCTCGGGCTGGGACGCGATGCCTGGCCTGCCAACGGGGACAGGCGGGGAGGCATCGCGCCGGTGGAGGGGTCCTATTGGTGCTGGGTGCCCCCACTTGGAGTTCACCGAGCTGTCCAGTTGCACTGGGGGCAGATACTTTTCGAGCGCTGGGCACTGTGCTGAATGCTTGGGTGTAGGTCACACCGCAGGCCCAGTGTCATCCCCTAGGCAAAACCAACATTGAAACGAGCAGATTAACTACTGAGCAAGGGGATGCTTAGGGCACTTATAGCCGGGCTTCTACCCAACCCAGGAGGGAGCGAGCAGGCGAGAATTTCCTGAGGAAATCAAGTTTAAGAAGTGAGTCGAAACTGGTCTGGCTCGGTGGATAGAGCGTCGTCTGTGGATTGAAAGGTCCCAGGTTCAATTTCAGTCAAGGGCATGTACATTGGCTGCGGGCATATCCCCAGTAGGGGGTGTGCAGGAGACAGCTGGTGGTTGTTTCTCTCTCATCGATGTTTCTAACTCTCTATCTCTCTCCCTTCTTCTCTGTAAAAAAAAAAAAAAAAAAAAAAAAAAAAAATCAATAAAATCTATATTTAAAAAGAGAGAGAGAGAGAGGTGAGAAGTGCTTCCAAGCAGAGAGAAGGGCAGGTGCGGGGGCCTGGAAGCTACAGGAGGAGAGATGCTGGCCCTGGGCTGGATGCATCTGACCAAAAAGGACACCCTGCCCTTCAGAGAAGCACTCAGTCCCTGCGCTGCAGAGGGAGAATTCCACATCAGTGGGAGGTCGGGAGGCCTGAGGATTCTTGGGAAGAGGAGGAGGAGGCTCTGGTGACACCAACCTCTCCTGGTGACACCCAGGGGTCCTCTGAGTCCCACTGCTCTCGGGGCAGGTCCCCCTCCCCAGACTCCACTCTCCCAGCCTCAGGAAGCTCCGCTCCCCATCTTCCTCCCGGCAAATGTGCCCAGTCTGGTGCCAGCCTTTCAGACGCTGCTTCGTGGGACGTGGGATGGATGTCCTAATAGGAACATCCCTATGGCAGTGTCCTTGAAAACGAATAAAGGCTGTGTTTTGTACCGGCTGGCTCCATCCTCTGTTCTTCTACACTCCCACCCACAGGGCCCTGAGGGCAGGAGAGGTAGCCCTGAGAAGGAGAGAGAGCTCCATGACTGGGGTGAAGCTAGGCTGTGGGCTGAAGTTGGACTGGGGCTGGGGTTGACCTGTGGGAGCTGGGATGGAACCTACTGTGGTTGGAGATGTGGCCACAAGAGGGCGCTATGCTCCCGCTACAGCCGTTCTAGTGATCTTACAGGGAGGCAGTCCTGAGCGCACACAATCACTGCCTTCTCATTGTAGACAAATCACAGTCCCTCCTCTGTGACCCAGGCACTGCCATCCACAACCGCAACCCCACCCTGTGTACACAAAATCCCTGTTAGTCATACTCTCACTCCTTATGCATATATGCTCCCAGCAGGCCCGTTGTCTCCCCTACAGGCACGTGTTCCCTGCCTCACCCAAGCATTATTCAGCCCTTTTCGTTTTCCTGAGCATTTTCTCCACACCGGGCCCATGGCAGGATGCTGGGACTGCAGAGGGGGTAGGACCTGAGCCCAAGGAGCTCAGAGCCTGGGGGAGAGAGAAACAAACTCTTCTGCACTAAGAGCCTTCTGGGGGGCTCAGCCCCTCTCCCAGCACTGTGTGAGGACCTGAAACTTAGGGGACACCAACACCAAGGCCAGACCAGGATGGGAAGCGGAAGAGGCACAATGGCTATCCTGGCCTAGAGGAACATGTGGTGACGATTAAAGCCAAGGCCAGGAGCCAGAAACCCAGGAGGCAGCCCAGGGCCAATGCAGGCGGGGAGAGGCCGGATCATTGTGCAGACACAGGGGCTGTGATTCATATTTGCTCTCAAGTGCAGCCATTTGTGAGATGGATAAGCCAGCCAAGTTTACGGTCCCTGGGCAGGGCTGGCATCCACCCTCCAGGTCTGAATCATGGCTTAGCCACTTCCGGATCCCAGCTTCACCGTGCTACACCTTGGCAAACTTTCAGAATCTCTGTCTTGTCGCCAATACAATGGGAACCGTATCCATCAGGGTCCTGGAGGGAACCAGAGGGCACAGTCAAACCAAATAATGTCAGCGAGTTTCCCGGAGGGGCTGTTATAAAAGGAATGGGCATGAGTCAGGAAACCCATGAAGGGTAACTTCCGTATGCTGGGGCTAGTGCCAGAGGAGCAATGGACAGGGTTGCCACACAGGTGCTGCATCCAATCAAATAAATAGTCCAACTTCACTCTCCCATCCCCTGCTCACTTGCCCAACTGACCCAACCCAACCAGAAGCCAGAGATCCAGGGGGCAGTGAGCCTCCCGGGGCACAAGGCAGGGTGGAGAAGGGGGAAGAGTAGATCAAAGGAAACATATTCATGCTAGCACTCAGGACATACCTAGCAGGCGTCCTCAAACTTTTTAAAGTGGGGGCCAGATACGGTCCCTCAGAGAGCTGGAGGGCCGGACTATATGAACTACTAATTCCTACTGTAACACCTCGGCTGCGCTCACTGCCCAAAAAACCTGGCAGGCCGGATCAGACTCCTCTGCGGGCCGCATGTGGCCCACGGGCCGTAGTTTGAAGACCCCTGTGTAGAGGTAAAAAGAAACACTGCAGGTAAGGCATTAGTACAGAGCTAACAGCATAGCCAGTAACTATCCGAGTACATGCATGCTCAGGAAAGTCTCTGCCTGATCCCCAGGCCACATGGGACCTCAGCCCCAGCTTGGATTGGATGTTAGCAAAGGTCTTAGGGAGAAAGGATCTCCACCTATCCGCCATCATGCACTCCAGTATCTTCCAGGACATGCTGGCTGCCTGGCCAAGGATGGCTTAGAAATCAGAATGGACTGAGCTTCCAGCCCGACCCTGCTTCTCCAGGCTGCAGTCCAGGTCCATGGATGAGGGACATTCCAGTCCTGGACATCCTGCCTTAAGGCCTGGGAGCTATTTTGAGCTTCACAGCTTACTGTTCTCATCCAGTATGTGTTGGGCTAATGTTCATTACCCAGAGTCCCCCAGTGCACATCACTATCACCAGAAGATAGCTCTCAAGTCCCCTTGGCTTTCTCTGCTCAGGGTACACACCTGTTTCTTCCTCCCTCGATAGCATGAGCCTCCTTCAATCGTGCATCTGATAGATTTCAATTTTATATACACAGCCTTCAAGTCCACATCTACTGAATGAGAAAACAGCCACCCTGCAGCTGAGGTAAATGGGAGATTACTTTGTATTCATCACCCTGGTCCAAGTCCCATTATGGACTGAATTTCTGCATTCCCCCAAAATTCCTTTGTTGAAATCCTAACCCCCAGTGTGATGGCATTAGGAGGTAGCTCCTTTGGGAGGTGACTAGGCCATGAGGATGGAGCTCTCACGAATGGGATTAGTGCCCTTATAAGAAGAGACAAGAGAAGGATGAGGACAGGTTGAGAAGACAGCCCTGTGCAAACCAGGAAGAGGGCAGTCTCCAAGAATCTAACCATGCAGGATCCCTGATCTCACTCCAGCCTCCAGGACAGTGAGCAATGTATTTCTCTTGGGTAAGCCCCCCAGTCTGTACTATTCTGTTATAGCAGCCTGAGCTGACTTGGACCTCCTCATCAGCTCTCACCTGGATTACGGCAACAGTCTCCCGCCTGCAGTCCCCTGACCCTGGAAAGCAGACACTGGGGAAGGGTTAAGAGTGCAAAGGGTGTTCTGGGGTTAAATACCTGTGAATGAAAAGGGGAGGAAGTAGATTGAGCAACAAGACCTGTGGCAGGGAGCTCTCCATCCAGAGACAAAGATTGTCTATTAGAGCACCCCGCATTGGGTGGCAGGGGTTGGCTCACTCATTGCCTGGGGCCACCCCACACAGAAATTGGCCACCTGGGCAGCTGAAGCAGACCTGAAAGCGCTAATGCTGGAGGCTGTCAGCTGACCAGATTCCCCATAGTTAGACAGCAAGTCCTATAGTAAAGGGGGGCCTCCACTGCTCATCACCCACCTCCACAGTGTATTCCCAGCACAGCAGCCAGGTGATCTCGTCAAAACCGAAGTCAGGCAATGTCACTCCTCTGCCCAAAACCTCCAAAGGCCCCTCATGAACCCAGACAACAAAAGGGTCCAGGCTGCCTGTCACTCCTTAGGCCAATTAAGCAGAGACAGGGTTGAATCGTATATGAGCATTTATTCCAATAATGTGGACAGTATGGGAGAGCAGCAGGCCATCCATGAAAAATCTGTTCAAACACCTCCTCCTAACTGGCTGATTATATAGGAACTAGAGGCCTGGTGCACAAAATTCGTGCATGGGTGGGGTCTCTAGGCCTGGCAGGTGATCAGGGCCAATCACTTCCTCCTTCCCTCACTGCCTGAGTCCACTGCCACCCACCAATACCCCACCCCTGTTCCCTTTTCCAGCCCTGATCAGGTAATCGGGACCTGCCTGCCAGAAAGGGGCAGGCGGAGGGAGGAGAGCCCATCAGCAATTGGGGCCTGTGGGCTGGAGCATCTTCCACATTGTGTGTCTGGCCCTGGTGGTCAATGTGCATCATAGCAACCACCAGTTTTTCAGGTTGTTTCATTGTAAAGATCATTTAGGCTTTTATATACTAGAGACCCAGTGCACTAATTTTATTATATATCGATAGATAAATAAGGAAGAAAGGCTGCATGAAAGGGGGGGAGGAGGGGGGGGAGAGAAACAGGTCTGACCCCAGGGTCTGAGGTCCCTGGGTCTCCTTCCAGAATCTTGAAATCTGATAACAAGGTAGTTAACTTACAATGGTGTTAAAACCCAGCCTGCCAGCCAGGACCCAAGTATAGTCAGCATTCCTGAGGCAAACACCCTGAGGGGGTTCAGAGTCTAGGCACAGCTACCAACTCAAATTGTCTGCTGTCCTTTATTTTCAAAATGTATTTTCTTTTCAGAGCAATGGACTCATCCTAGCCCCAAGGTGTTGCTTATCTTTTTACAGCTCTGTTTTTCCTTCTTGCACCACATCCTCCAGTTTCCCAGGGTCTGTAAGATAACCTCTTATCTGTAATCGGTAAAGTGAATAATCATTAAACAACTGTGGTCCTATTCTATATATATATATATATATATATATATATATATATATATATATATATATTATTGATTTTTTACAGAGAGGAAGAGAGAGGGATAGAGACTTAGAAACATCAATGAGAGAGAAATATCAATCAGCTGCCTCTTCCACACCCCCTACTGGGGATATGCCCGCAACCAAGGTACATGCCCCTGACCAGAATCGAACCTGGGACCTTTCAGTCCGCAGACTGACGCTCTATCCACTGAGCCAAACCGCTTTCAGCCAAGGGTACCACTTTTTTAAGGGTACCCTTAAAATGCCATTTTCAAGCGTACACTCTTTTATGTATTTATTTAACACGAGTAAAATAAAATAAAAATGCAATTTCTCCAGGAGCCCTTGAGCCCCTGAGAGCATAAAGGAACGCCTAACCCGGTGGAGGATAGCCAGGGGACTTCTGGGACAAGGCTACAGGGAGCAAAGGCCTGATCAGCTGGTAGGATCCAGCATGTAGGGTGCTCCAGGCACAGGGAACAGTATGGACACAGCAAGAGTGCATACTCAGTGGATAGAGCGTCGGCTCAGTGGATAGAGCGTCGGCCTGTGGATTGAAAGGTCCTAGGTTCGATTTCAGTCAAGGGCATGTACCTTGGTTGCGGGCACATCCCCAGTAGGGGGTGTGCAAGAGGCAGTTGATCGATGTTTCTCTCTCATTGATGTTTCTAACTCTTTATCCCTCTCTCTTTCTCTCTGTAAAAAAATCAATAATATATATATATATATATATATATATATATATATATATATATATATATTTTTTTTTTTTTTTTTTTTTTTTTTTTAAAGAGTACATAGAGAACCAGTCAAGTCTGGCTGGATCACGAAATGAAAGAGAAGAGGGATGAGGCTGGAGAAGTGATCCAGGCCAGGAGGTTGCAGGGAGTCACAAAAGGGTTTAATCAGGGCAGTGGTCTGTCAGGGAAGGGTGGAGGCTGGGTTGGAGGGGTTCTGATCAGGGAAGGGTAGAGGCTGGGAGACCATCTGGGAGGCCACTGAGATGGTGGCCCCCACAGGATCAGGGCAATGGGAATGGAGAGAGGGGTGGGGTTCCAGGGATATTTTCCAGGTGAAAGCACCAGGTTATGGGGATCACTGTCTTGGCTGAACCTCCTTTCCCTGGGAAGGGACCAGGTCATTCAAACCTTGATCTCCAGAGCTTCTAAAGAAGCAGTGTGAGCAGGGTGAAGGCAGCCTTGACACTGCCTCCCTTCCTCCCTGCTTTCCAACGGATAGATCCAAAGGACATTGGGAGCGCCTGGGCCTTGCCGCAGGAGCGGAACGCTGGGAGCAGAACCAGCCTCTAGGGATCTCTGTTCTCACGACCTCCGGGATCAAAACCAAGCAGGCCCAGTTATCAGTTTGGGAATCCAGAAGACTCAGCTCAGACTGATCCTGAAGTTCTGAGGTAAGCCTGTTAGGTAGGACGTTAGTCATGAGCGGCCGGGGTGGGGCCTGCCCTGGAGTCCCGACAGGGGTCAGACCAGCACGGCCTTCAGACCACCCCTCTATGGCTGGCCCAGCAGCCAGCAGACTGCCAGCGGGCCTGTCCAGAACCTGCAGGTCCAGAACCAGCCTGTTCTTGGTGCAATCTCGGAGGAAAAGGACATGACCTCTGTGTGACCTTACTAGGGCCCTGGACTAATTATAATAAAATTTGCATTGTAGTTTTGACCACCCCCTCACACCCCTCCACCCAACCCTGGAGTGTTTGTCTGTATGCTTTATGGCTAAGAGCATGCGCAGAAGATATATTTTCTGTCAATCATCCCTGAATGCAAATGAAAGTCTCCACCCATAAAATTCCTCATAGAAACTATATAACTCAGGAGTTTGGGACATTCTCTCTCTTGACTGGCCTCCTTCTCACTAGCAGTATATCTTCAATATATCCCACTCTGCTGTACTTTCATTTTCGGTGATCTTAAAATCTTTCCTGATTCAACGAGAAGAACCGAGGTCCTAGCCGTAACCTCAACTGGTAACATCTTTTTGGTGCCGCTACTCAGATTGCACAAACCGTAAGTCCTTGAGTCTGGAGAAAGCTGCTTTGCTTTTCCTTCTTTTCCAGGATTGGGAGGGCGAGGCAACACAGAAAATAGTACCTCCTGCTTACCTCTGCCCTCAGACTGTAGGGGACATCATTAAATTGGCTCCCCATAACCTGTACCTAGAGACACCCACTCTTTGCAGAAAAGAACAGATCTAATACTGAAACTCCCAGCCGGCTTTTTAGATCCTCCCAGAAGAGCCCACAAAAGCACATTTTCTCCATCCAGAAGATACAGGCTTTCTGGGAAATTGGAACCTTAACTCCATCTTTACTAGACCACTAATTCCTGATCACAGCCTTAAAACACTTTTTAGGGATAGGAGTTGTCTTAGGAATAATCCCAGGGTCCTTATTACCTTCTTTTCTGCCCCGCCCTGGAGGCCTTCCACATCTATTTAGACTGTATGAAACCCCAAAGGGTCTGGGCAGATAACATCCATGGGCCAGCAGATAACATTCATTCTTCCAGCTGGATCCATTGGGTAAATCTTTTTGTCTATCGCCTGCAACATCTCTCAGGATTTAACTGGGTCAAGTCTCTACAGCCCTTGGCGGGAAGTACCGCGGTAGAATTTCTACCTGTCAGGGATTATGGCAGGCACAGTGTTCCCACAATCTGGACAATGTAAAAACTCTCAGAATAGGAGTCTACCTCTATGAGTGGATCACAGGGGTCCAGCCGAAATGGCATAGGCATCATCAAAGGAATACATAAGATATTATGCAGAAGGACAAGGTATGAGGCAACTAGGAAATAAAGGGCACCTAAATTCACCTCAAGCCATTAGTCCTTCCATTTACTGTCTACTGCCTCATTTACATCAAGACCCTGTTAGCAAAACCCTCCTCTACACTAGAAAACCCCTTTACACTGTTGAACCGCGCTCAGCTCCACTTTGGCCACGCCAGCACAGCCAAGGGTTTGGCGAGCCTGAGGGAGGGCGGTGAAGGATGAAGAAAAAGACAGACAAAGAGAACAAGCTGGGTCTAGGTGGATCTGTACCTGGCTGAAGCCACAGAACAGATCCAGACTGCAAAGCTGATGCTTTCTTTATAGTCAGGGGGAATCAAGGTAATTTACGATGTTCTTATAAGTTTCACTTTTTTGGCAGCACTTGCTGCCTCTCCCACAGCCCATTAGTTACCCAGGAAAGATCTAGGGAGCAGTCACAATATCAAGCTTAATTATGCTTAGAGGACTGTGCCCTCCAAGCTAGGACTTGTTTGCGACTTTGCCAGCAGGTCAATCCAAACCCTATAATGGCTCCCTACACACTGTTGTCTCCTCTGGACACACTAGCATGCCCTCTCTCTCTCTCTCTTTCTCTCTCTCTCTCTCTCTCTCTCTCTCTCTCTCTCTCTCTCTCTCTCTCTCTCTCTCTCTCTCTCTTTTTCTTTCCTTCTGCTGCTTTGTCCTAGTCGAGCAGATTTACCTGTTCCCAGATTCCTGGACATATCCCACCCCAACCAGGTCTGCAGAGACACTCATCACTCAGAAAGGCTTGATTTCCCCTCCTCTCGAATTATGGTGAGAATAGGTGGTGCCCTCAGTCTCTCATCATCCCTGCCAAATGCCTGAGATTTCAGATGCCTTTGAGCCCTGGGACCCCAAGCTCCAGAATTGACCCCAGGACACTGGGATCTCTAATTCCTGACCTTTTCTTCCTTCCAGATGGGAAATCGACAAATATACCAGGCAGGAGTCCCCTGGCCTGTGTCTTGGCTAACTGGGCGTGATTTGACTCCTAGACCTTCAAAAAGAAAAGAGTAATTTTCTATTATGGTTGGGTCTGGCCACAACATAAGCTCCCCGATGGGGAATCATGGCCTTAAATGATTCTGTCTGAAGGATACCAAGCCCTCACACCCACATCACAGACTTCTTATTCTGGGACCCTGGGTGGACATCCACCTCTCTCAGCCAACAGCTAGCAAGTATGGGAACCCAAAGTCTCACAACAGCCCTGATCAGCTTTAAGCAGCCAGAGTGGTCTTCTCCCAAAAGTCCTCAAAGAACTGCGATCCCATACCTTGAGCAGGGAAATGTTAGGTAGGAAGTGAGGCATGAGCAGCTGGGGTGTGCCTGCCCTGGGGTTCTGTTGAGATCAGACCAACACTGCCTCAGACCACCTCTCTATAGATGGGCCAGCAGGCAGGTCCAGAACCATGTGATTTTTGGAGCAAGCACAGGGGAAAAAGGACATGACCTCTATGCAATCTTACTAGGGCCTTGGACTAATTATAATAAACTGTGCATTGCAATTTTGATCCCCCGCCCCCATGAGTTTTTCCTATATGCATTATGGGTAAGGAGAATGTGTAGAAGAAATAGTTACATAACCCTTTTTTAATCATCCCAGAATGCAACTGAAAATCATTCAGAAAATTCACCATTTAAACCATATAACTCAGAAGTGTGGGGCCATTGTCTCAACTGCCTGCTCCTCCCTTGATGTGTATATTCAATAAACCCCACATTGCTTTACTTTCATTTTTGTTGACCTTAAAATCTTTTCTGCATCAATGAGAAGAACCAAGGTCCTAGCCAGTAACCCCAGTTGGTAACAAGCCCACTCTACTTGCTGCCCAAAAAAGTCCTGCCAGGGCTGAAGATGGGACCCTCAGGAACCCTGGAGCACTAGGAGTCCAAGGACTAAATCCTACTATTAAGAAGCAGGAATCCTTCTGCCACCAGCCCCCACTTGCAACATTCCCACTACCATTCCTGAGCTTCCTCCCTACCACCACCCTTTCTGCTCTGTAGATATAAGAAACATAAAAACCTGTAAGAATTAAATGAAGGATACACATGGAAGCAAGATCTCAATAGACTATCCTAGTAAGATAAATGCTTCTTTTGTGCATTTGGAATTAAGGAGAGACCCTGAAAAAGATCATGTAAAGGTGGGAGAAAACCAAGCAAGGCCATGTGATTACAGGAGCGTTAATGAGCGTGTGCTCTCTTGAGGGTGTTCACCCAGTGGAAGGAGGAGTCTGAAAGAGGCATTTCAAAGAGGCACTAACCTTGATGCACAGAAACAATGGAAAGGGCTAAAGGCAAAGATAAGCCTTTAACGTAAGAAGTCATATGTCTAGGCTATTGACAACTCACCATGTCCTGCCTAGTTAGGAATTTATGATCAAATCAGCTTGTGAGGTTACGAAAGGTTAAAGTTGGTGGTGCACAGGCAGGCTAAATAGCCATCTCAGATAATGATTAGAGAAAAGTTGAATTTATTTAATGAAAGGGGGGTAGGAGAAGAGGATATCCAAAGGGAAGGGCTGCACAGAGAAAAGGAGGCCTTGGAGACAGGTTCGGGGGATAAGCCCAGGACAAGCTGCCACTGCCCATTGCTCCCTTGGTTGCAAGTCTCATGGGGTCCCTTAGAGGCTATGGGTTACGTGCCTGTGAGGGAATGAGAGGGAAAAGAGAATGGCATGGGGGTGCTCCTTGGAGGAAGAGGGCACACTGGGTCCTTTGTCCTGGGCATATTTATCTCTTTCTTGCAGGTGAAAATCTTAGGGGAGAACTCACAGGAGGGGTCTCAATAGAATATTTATCAGCTTCCCAGGTGTGCTCTTTCAGGGTCATGGTTTCCATTGACTGGTCAATGCCAGGGCAGGGGGTCATTAGTCAATATAGCTGGTCCTGGGTCACAGCATCACTTGTCTGGTTTTGCTGCTTTTCTGGACCTGGAGCTCAAATACAACTGAGGCCTAGATGTAAAAGGGAGGAAAAGGTCAGGGGGTCTAAACTGCCAGACCAGCAATATGAAAAATCAGGGGTCCAAACCACATGGCCAGTGATCTGCTAGGGGAGAATAGGTTACCCTGAGGGCAAGATTCTTATTTTCCCAGTTTTGCCCCTTGGTAGGCATCTGGATCTTTCTGCCCCGGTGAGTTTCTGTACCTGGCCCATCGTCTAACATTCCCCCCTCAAGGACTTTTGACACTGAATTATCTCAGAGAAAATGGGTTCAGGATCTCTTCTGTAGCTGTTTCCTGCTGAAATGTGGCAACATTTTCCTTCAGAGCCAAAAGATCCTTGCTCTCTCTGTGTGAGGGACAAGGCGACCTGGGCACAGAAGGAGGTTGTAATGGTGTCTAGGGTGGTATTTCATGAGTACAAGTAGGACTTGTAATCTGGTGGAGACAAACGGTGTCACAAATTTTTTTATCAGGGCAAAAGCTAGAACAAGAATTATGATAAATGGTATGGTGGAAGGAATGAAACATTAGTTCTAATAATTCTAAGTAAAAGGATAGGAAAAAAATGAAACATTAATTTGGAGGGTAGTAGTCAAATATTTAAGAAAACTAGATAAATTCAGGATCCAGTTCAATTTATAAATGAAAAATAAAACTTTGAATCTAATATTTACAACTGTGTATTATAGAATCTATTGAAAAACAAATTTCCCCCTAAAATTATTCTCGTTTTTATTAAAGAGCTAAATTAAGACCAAATTACTTACTGTATTAAGTCTAGTTACCATTTGGCCTGATCATTTGCATAAACACAATAAGAATAGCAATCAATTATGCAAGCTTTTAAAAATCTGCTTTGCTGGAATCTCATGATTGAGCTTTAATTAGCCCCTCAGGACAAAAAAGCTGAGCCATTTAGCTGCCATCAGGTTTGCCTGCAATATTTATAGACTTGGATGAATTCCTTAAGTTCTTGAGGTCCCCATTGATGTCTTAAGGTTCCTTCCTTGCCATCTCTCAGGAAAGCAAACTGTGTTCCTTACCTGGAAAGGTTACTGTGAATCATAGGAACAAACAAGGTACTGGGCTTTCTCCAAAGGGCTCTTATTGGTTTCAAAGTCAATCTTCATTCCTTAAAGCTTTCTGGTGACAGCCAGAGTCCAGGCACATATTTTTCAGACATGACATCTCAGTCAAAGTCTTGATTAATAAAACCACAACTGAAAACGAGTCTTATTAAATTTATGCAAAGAAACATATTGCCATGACTCATTCATTAAGAATTGCCAAATTCTGGAGGGATGAGATAGGGAGAAAAATAGAAAAGCTTCCATATTGCTTATATAAACTAATAAAAGAGAAAGATGCAAATTTACCATACTTTTGTGATGCCCACCAGCCCATCAGGAGTGAGTATGCAAATTGACCCAACAAAGATGATGAGTTAATTTGCATACATAGTCGCTGAGTGGGATGGTGGAAAGGTGGCTCTGGCAGGAGTGAATGCGGTGCTGGTAGCCAGGGGAAGGAAGGCCCATTCTTGCACAAATCTTCATGCATTGGGCCTCTAGTGAAGATATAATTTACCAAATTATTCTAGGGAAATAAAAACAAGCTTTCTTATATCTGAAAGACAGAAAGCTTTCCATATAACTAATCTTTTGTTTGTCCTGATTATTTGCCAGTATTTTATGTTTTCAGTCATTCTTTACAGTTCTATATTTTACTTACTTTAAAGAGATGACCACTTAGTAATTTAGAGTAAGCCAGTGTTCTTGTTATGAATCTTTTCAAAAACTTAACTAACAGACAACAAGATTGCACACACAGCCCACAAAGGGGTATACCAAGAGTGTCCACTTCAGGTAACTGGGAGGCTGACCCACTGGGCCCTCCTAGGATACCTAGCACACAAAGCCTCTCCAACAACTCAGGGAAGCAGCCAAAATGAGGGGACAAAGAGTCAGGTCACAAATGAAGGAAATGGAGGAAAGAAAACGACTGGATATAGAGTTCAAAACCAGTTATAAGGTTTTTCAAGAATTTCCTACAAAGGCCAATAAATTTAATGAGACTCTTGAGGATATGAAAAAGGATCAACTAGAAATTAAGCATACATTGACTAAAGTAAAAAATATTATACAGAGACCTAAAAGCAGACTAAAGGATTGCAAGAACCAAGTCAAATATTTGGAATACAAAGAAGCAAAAAGCACTCCTCCAGAAAAGAAAAAAGAATCCAAAAAGTTGAAGATAGTGTAAGAAGCCTCTGGGACAACTTCAAGTGTACCAACATCAGAATTATGGGGGTACCAGAAGAAGAGAGAAAGCAAGATACTGAAAACCTATCTGAAGAAGTAGTAACTGAAAACTTATCCCACAAGTTCAGGAAGTGCACAGAACCCCAAACAAAAGGAATCCAAAGAGGACTACACCAAGACACATCAAAATTAAAATGCCAATAGCAAAAGACACAGAGAGAATATTAAAAGCAGCAAGAGAAAAATAGTTAGTTACCTACAAGAGAGCACCCACATGATTATCAGCTGATTTCTCAACAGAAACTATGCAGACCAGACAGGAGTGGCAAGAAATATTCAAAGTGATGAATTGCAAGAACCTACAACCAAGATTACTCTTTCCAGCAAAGCTATTATTCAGAATTGAAGGTCAGATAAAGAGCTTCACAGATAAGAAAAAAGATAAAGGAGTTCATCAGCACCAAACCAGAATTATATGAAATGCTGAAAGGTATTCTTTAAGAAGAGGAAGAAAAAGAAGAAAAAGATAAAGATAAAAAATTATGAACAACAAATATGTATCTATCAATAAGTGAATCTAAAAACCAAGGGTATAGCCAAAACCGGTTTGGCTCAATGGATAGAGTGTCAGCCTGTGGACTGAAAGGTCCCAGGTTCAATTCCAGTCAAGGGCATGTATCTTGGTTGCAGGCACATCCCCAGAAGAGGCAGCTGATGGATGATTCTCTCTCATTGATGTTTTTAACTTTCTATCCCTCTCTCTTCCTTTCTGTAAAAAATCAATAAAATATATTTTTTTAAATAAATTAAAACCAAGGGAATAAAAAATCTGATGAACAGTATTAACTGGTGAATATAATAGAATCAGGGACATAGAAAGGGAGTGGGCTGACAATTCTTTGGGGAATAGGGGCGTGGGGGTGAGGGTAAAGACTGGACAAAAAGCGTACACCAATGGATGAGGACGGGGGTGGGGGGAAGGGGAGGAGGTAAAGGCAGAGGGTAGGGTAAGAATCTGGTGGAGGGGAGCTCTGGGAGGGTAAAGAGGAACAATTATAATAATCTGAACAATAAAGATTTATTAAAACCTAAATTGTTTTAAAAACTAACCAACACATTTGTAAATGCATCAGAGCAAAACAATGATGGCCTATAAATGACATATTTAAGTGACATGGTTATAGTTTTGACCATAAAACAATTGACAAAGAACCTTGCCATTTTGTAGGATATAATATTCCAAGATAATAATTTCCTGATAAATAATAATTATTATGAAATCACATAAGAGAACAATATAAAGTTTATATTCTTAGGTTTAATATAGAGTTTTATAATACATAAAGAACAAACAACTTATAAGATTTTAAAAAGGAGCATATGGCTCTTGAAAGTATGCATGGAGCACTGTACACAATTCATAAACACCCCAGTGTGTGGATCACAAATATCTGGAGTTCTACTGCCAAATGCTGGTCCAGTGTCACCGACAAGATACCTGTTACTCCTGAGAATTTCCTGTTTGAACTCAGCTCTGAATCTTTACAAGTTCCTTCCTAGAGCAGACTGAAATTTTTATTCATTTTAATAAAATATGTATTCAAATAAAACATAGTTAATATTACTAATTTTTATTTGACAAAGCTTCCCATGTAACTTTCCAAGTATATTAAAGAGGCCTAATTAGTTTAGAAACTTAGGAGAGAGAATGAATCCTTGAGGTGTTTCAGGGCCCACTGTAATAACTCAAAGTCATTTCTCTGTTAAAAAAAAAAAAAAAGAAAGAAAGAAAGAAAGAAAAAAGAAAGTCTTTTGAAATTTAAGCTTTGGGCGCTAGCCGGTTTGGCTCAGTGTATAGAGTGTTGGCCCATGGACTGTAGGGTCATGGGTTCAATTCCTGTCAAGGACACATACCTCAGTTGCAAGCTCGATCCCCCGACCCTGTTGGGGCATGCAGGAGGCAACCAATAGATGTGTCGTGTCTTGCATCATGCTTCTTTCTCTCTGTCTCTCCCCATCTCTTCCACTCTCTCTAAAACTCAATTGAAAAATATCCTCATAGGATTAACAAACAAACAAAAAAAAGAGAAAGAAATTTAAACTTTGGGAAGGTTGTCAAATATACTTAACCAAAAGATCCTATAAAATAAAACCCTAATATGCAAATCAATCGAACAGTGGAACAAGTGGTCACTATGATGCACACTGACCACCAGGGGACAGACACCTTATGCAGAAACTGCCCCCTAGTGGTCTGTGTACTCCCACAGGGGAAACGCTGCTCAGTCAGAAGCCGGGCTCACAGCTGGCAAGCACAGCAGCAGTGGCAGGAGCCTCTCCAGGAATGTCCACCTGCTGGCTTAGAGCCTAAGCCAGCAGGCAGACATCCCCTGAGGGGTCTCAAGAAAGTGCAGCCCAGGCTGAGGGACCACCCCTCCCCCTGCCCCAGGTCCTCTAGCTATATTATAACTCTAGGTAAAAACAAATGTATATATTATGGTAATAACTTCAAAGGTTATTAATTAAACTTAAACTGTTTTTAATATTAAATATTTTGTCTAGACCATAATATCCTATTTAATTTATATAAGTATTTAACCTCTGTAGGCCAATAAAACATTATACCCTAGTGGTGCCATCTGGAGGCAGAAAACACATATACAGGCAAATACATGAAGACCATACACATGATTTAAATTATTATTATTTGTAGAGAAGATATAGTGCAATCTTAGGGGAGGCCCCAGGAGAGGTCTCAATAGAATATTCATCAGCTTCCCAGATGTGCTTTTTCAGGGTCATGGTCTCTACAGATTGGTCAATACCAGGGCAGGGGGCCATTAGTCAGTGTAGCTGGTCCTGAGGCAGCCATGACATCACTTGTCTGCTTTTGCTGCTTTTCTGGACCTGGAGCTGAAATACAACTGAGGCCTAGATATTATCGTTAGGGAGGAAAAGGTCAGGGGGTCTAAACTGCCAGACCAGCAATATGAAAGATCAGGGGTCCAAACCACTGGACCAGTGAGCTGCTAGGAGAGGATAGGTGATCCTGAGGACAAATTTTTTGTTTTCCCAGTTTTGCCCCCTGCTAGGCATCTGGAGCCTTCTGCCCTGGCAAGTTTCTGTACCTGGCCGATCATCCTTGCTCTGGTGATCTAACAGTTACTTTCCATAGAAGCTCTAAATTTTTTTGGTCCACAGCTCCCACTAAGACCAACCCTCAGATCCATTTTGTCACATGATTTTAGCCACCACTCAACTTGAAAATTTTCTGTGTATCAATAATTGCTATGTGCTCTCACTGGATCGCCTATCAACCCTGCACAGTATTATTATTATCCTCCTTATGCAGAGGAAGAAACTGAGGCACAGGGGTTTGTACAACATGCCTCAGGGCAAGGGGTCCACAGCAAGGTCTCAATTTCGGCTCTACTGCTTCTGCCCACCAAGGCCAGCACTCTGGAGACTGTGGCCAAGGTCTCAGGACCTGGCAGCCCCAGGTCCTCGGGCGTCTGCACTTTCTGTTCCTTCTGCCTAAAATCCTCTTCCCCCACCCCCCCCCCCCCCCCCCCCCACTCCCAACCTGGCTAAGTCTCCTCCAGGAAAGGTTTCTAACCAAGTCCCCTATGAGTCCCCCTGTCCTTCTCAGGAGAACTTTGCCCATTTCCCATTTTACTGTTATCCCGAGCGCTGATATGTTCCCTTCCCACCTGTTCCAGCTAGTGTGAGAGCTGGTGGCCAGCGATCACATCTGGCTGGTTATGGTGGAATCCCTGGCTCCATGCCACAGAGACCTTCATTAATATTCAGCAACAGGTTGAAGCCGGAATGAGCGATGGGGAGCTCTGGCTGCCCCACCCTCCCATTTAGCACCATGAAGATGGGATTCACACTAAAGATCCAGAAATTGCCCCCTCCCCCGGTTGTCAAGTGGAGCATGGGAGTTTGGGTGACTTTTGGTTGTGTAGTAGGGATGTTTGAGCATTCTGCAAGGATACAGGCTCCATCACAGTCTCTAGGGAGGGCGCTGTGGTTCCCCATGTCCTAATGAGCCTTTATTGCCTGCCCTGGCCCAGTGCTGGGGAGGGGGAGGGGGGTGTGAAGGAAGGGGACACCATGGCTGCATAACAAATGCGTGGTCTCCCTTCTCATCAAGGACAACAGGCCCCCAGAGTGGAGGAAAGGCCCTGTTACATAACATTTCCCAGGCTCGGAGCCTGAAGAGGCTTACAACTCCAGCATTAATCACAGCATTAATCAAGAGTTTATTATGGGAACGTACATTACTCAGAGGAGGCACGTCATATGGGAAGGAAGATGTGAGCATACTCCAGCCCTCCTGGCAAGTGCTAAACTGTCATATCGGACAGGTCAGAACGGATCCGGGCGCTGGGCATGCCGCACCCCAGACAAGAGGGAAATGCCTGACACAGGCATGTCTGTGGGGGCAGGGCACCAGGCTGTTCCTGGAACCAGCGCGTGTGGAGCCCAGGGGTGGGGTCGATCTGTTTGGGGCGGGGGAGATGCGGATTTAGGAGACTCTGTCTCCCTCGGGTGGCGTCTGGCATCCAAGTATAGGATCTGGCAGCAATCACATCTTAGAACAGTTTGCTCCCCACTCCCATCCCTATCCCCACCTGCCCACCCTCACACCCTCTCGGGCCAGTTGCGGGATCAGCAAATTCCTGCTGTAATACTTTCGAATACCCCGGTTCCACCCCGCCCTGAAAAACTTTGTTCCATCCCCAAAGAAACTGCGGCCGGGAGAGTTAAGGCCTGGAGTACCGTTAGCTGGAGGGGGGGCGAGCCCCTGCACCCTCATCTCCAGCGCCATCCCCCGCCCCAGCCCCTTCCAGGAGAGTCCTGTGGGAGCCTCGGCTGCACCTCCTGTCCCATCCCATCCCCCCGGCTCTGAGAAACCGCCCGCTGCCCTCCCGCCCCGCTTCCTGCCCCGCCCCTCGGCGCTATTTAAGGCGCCCCGGCCTCCAGGCGGGGTCCCAGCAGGGCTCCCGGGCGCCGCTCGGCCACCGCGTCCCCGCCAGCACCTGGGCCGCCTGGCAGGCAGGCGGTGAGTGCGCTTGGGGGCTGGGGTTGCTGCTTAGTTGGGGGGAGTGAGGGCGGTGGGGTACCAACCACCTTAGCGGCATTCATCCAGGCTGCCCGTGGACAGGCTTTGTGCCAAGCAAGGTTCCTATCCCCTTTCATTATATCCTTATAACCGCAGGAGACAGGAATATTATTTATTATTATCATTATTATTATTATTATTAATTATTTCCATTTTACAAGAGAAGTGCTGAGAGGTTCTCCCATAAGCGAGGTCTCAGTTTGTAAGAGGGAGTCGGGATGGGAACCCAGGTCTGGTTCCTCTGCTCCTCCTTTCCCTTCCGCCCCGGGCCCCAAGATGGCTTCGCCCCGGGCCCCAAGATGTTCTGGAAGCCGTGTGGCCTGTGCCGCTCCCCTGCTCTCCTGCTGTGACAATTGGGCAGCAATAGCGTGTGTGTGTGTGTGTGTGTGTGTGTGTGTGTGTGTGTGTGTGTGTAGGGGGTGTCTTGGGATGGAGGGAGGGGGCAGGATCAAGCGTCCATCCTGAAGGGCAGGTCCCGATTGCTGGCAGGTGGAGCTCACACAGGATGCTGTCTAACGTTCCTCCTGCCACAAACTCAAAAGTTAGAATGAGATCAGAGGAAGGGAGTGGAGACCCCGGGCTTTGGGTACCCTGAGAAGCTGAGGATCGCACCACCACCCTCTCCCCCTGTCTGGGGACAGCCTGTCCTGGACAGAAGGGACGAGGGACACGGCACAGCTGTGTGACCTTGGATATGTTCCTCTGATGCTCCATTCCCAGAGTCTCAGGGGCCTCAACTTGAGCTGAGTCTTTTTTTGGGGACTGTGGTCACCCTGGGACTCCGGCTGGGAACAAGAGGGACCCAGATGTGTGACTAGACGGGACCTCTGCCAGCGGCACTTAGCAGCCATCATCCGAAGATGTGCTTTTAGTCCTGACCACCCTGCTGGGTGTGAGCCCTCAGGCCAGTCCCTTCCCTGTCCTGAGCCTCAGTTTCCCTGTAGATAAAAGGGCATGGCCCGCCTCACTGCAGGCTTGTTGCTAGGCCAGCCGAGAAGGATGCCTTGCTGACCCGTGTTTTCTGTCTCCCTGCAGACAGAAGCCCAGGAGCCATGGGTGACTGGGGATTCCTGGAAAAGTTGCTGGACCAGGTCCAGCAGCACTCCACCGTGGTGGGCAAGATCTGGCTGACCGTGCTCTTCATCTTCCGCATCCTCATCCTGGGCCTGGCCGGCGAGTCCGTGTGGGGTGACGAGCAGTCGGATTTCCTGTGCAACACGGCCCAGCCGGGCTGCACCAACGTCTGCTACGACCAGGCCTTCCCCATCTCCCACATCCGCTACTGGGTGCTGCAGTTCCTCTTTGTCAGCACGCCCACCCTCATCTACCTGGCCCACGTCATCCACCTGTCTCGGCGCGAGGAGCGGCTGCGGCAGAAGGAGGAGGAGCTGCGGGCGATGCCGCACAAGGACCCGTGCGTGGAAAGGACGTTGGCATCCATAGAGCGTCAGATGGCCAAGATCTCGGTGGCCGAGGATGGTCGCATGCGGATCCGAGGGGCGCTGATGGGCACCTACGTGGTCAGCGTGATCTGCAAGAGCGTACTCGAGGCAGGCTTCCTGTACGGCCAGTGGCGTCTCTACGGCTGGACCATGGCCCCCTTGTATGTGTGCCACCGCTTGCCCTGCCCCCACTCGGTGGACTGCTATGTCTCTCGCCCCACCGAGAAGACTATCTTCATCATCTTCATGCAGGTGGTCGGGTTCATCTCCCTGCTGCTCAACCTGCTGGAGCTGGTGCACCTGCTGTACCGCTACCTCACAAGGAGACTGAAGGCCCAGCAGGGCCAGAATGCCGCCCTGGCTCAGGGCACCAGCCCGGAGCCCTACGCTAACCAGGTCTTCTACCTCCCCATGGGCAAGGAGCCCTCATCCGAGCCATGCCCCGTCTACAGCGGGCTCTCGTCCAGTGAGCAGAACTGGGCCAACCTGACCACGGAGGAGAGGCTGGCTGCTTCTAGGCCACCCCCCTTTGTGGACCCGTACCCCGAGAGTAGCCAGAAATACCCCAGCAGCCATGCCTCTAAGAAACAATATCTGTAGGAACCTGGGGCTTATGTCACCCGACAGCAGGGCCTCGGAAGTCTGGCTGCCTTGGGCGCCCCTCCTTGAAGGCTCTGCAGAGATGACTAGGGCAGGGGAAGCGGGTGCTTGCTGGCCATGGGCCTCACTATCAGTTGTTCTTGGACACCTGGGGCCTTCCTAGTGACCAGATGACAGCTCATGGTTTCCCCTCCAGAGCCTGGCTTTGCCGCAGGAACAGACAGAGCCAGCTCGGGGTGCTCCTGACCAACGGCTTCAGCCCTCTGGCCTTTTTCACTTTGTCCAGAGGGGCCCGAAGCCAAGTGACTCCACCCCCACCATCATGGAACTTTCTCCTCCACCCAGGTTGTCCTCGGCACCCTCTCCTGACAGGAAGAGCCTGGACCAGGCCGCTGGGTAGGCCTGGATTACACACGCAGCACCTGTCAGGGAGGCTGGTGTCTTGTTCTCATCACTCCTTCCTGGTTCCGCTGTTTATGCTTCTAAAATAAACAGAACTTGGTCACAAGCGAGGTGTGTGTATTGATGCTGTCGGGAGGTGCATGAGGGTGGGAGCTGAGGGGTGGCCTTGCTTTCCCCAGATAATCTGCCTTTGGCCTCTGCAACCCCAACTCCCGCAAGCACTTTTCACCTTCCAACTCGTACACCCTGCCTCTCAGCAGCCCTGAGTGCTAAACAGTCTGCCTTTTGAAATGCCTCAGGCATCATCCTTTTTCATCCCCTGCCTCAGCCCCTCATGCCAAAGCAGTGTGTGTCCTGGGCCTGCCCCCAGGGCCATGGAGTGCCCCAGCCCCTCCACCCCCTGCAGTGTGCAAATGGGCTGGGGCTGCGGGTGGGGGTGGAGGTGTTTAAGGGCAACAATAGTGTATTGGGGATAGAGGACTATGCAGAATGATGGGGTGTGGAGGGGCAGGGCTGTAGGGAGAAGATCCAGTGAGGAGTGGCTGTAAGCCTCATCCCACCGGTGTTCATTTCCTAGCGCTGTAATAACACGGAGTAGGGCCTTCAAAAACAGATACTTATTCTCTCACAGTTCGGGAAGTTGGAAGGTCGAGATCAAGGTGTGGGCAGGATTGGTTCCTCCTGAGAGGTGTGAGGGAGAATCTGTTCCATGCCTTTAGCTTCTGGTGGGTGGCTGGCTTTCTTTGGTTTACAGAAGCATCTCCCCCACCTCGGCCTTCCTCTTCATACATTGTCCCTGTGCATGCGTCTGTCTCTAGGGGTAAACTTCTTTTTATTTGATTGATAAACATAGTTTTATTGATTTCAGACAGGGAGAGAGAACTAGAAACATCAATGATGAGAGAGAATCATTGATCGGCTGCCTCCTGCACGCCCCACACTAGGGATCGAGTCACAACCTGGGCATGTGCCCTGACAGGGAATCAAACTGTGACCTCCTGGTTCATAGGTCGATGCTCAACCACTGAGCCAACTTTTTATTTTATTTATTTATTTTTAAATATATTTTTATTGATTTCAGAGAGGAGGGGAGAGGAAGAGACAGAAACATCAATGATGAAAGAGAATCATTGATCGGCTGCCCTCTGCATGCTCCCTCCTGGGGATTGAGCCTATGACCCAGGCATGTGCCCTTGACCAGAATCAAACCGGGGACCCTTCAGTCCTCAGGCTGACGCTCTATCCACTGAGCCAAACCAGCTAGGGCTAAACTTCTTTTTATAAAGACACTAATCATATTGGATTAGGGCCACCCTAATGACTACATTTCAACTTGATCACCTCTGTAAAGACCCTATTTCTAAATAAGGTCATTCAACTGGTGGTTGAGACGTCAGCATACCTTTTGGGGGTAGACAATTCAACTATATCACTCCCTACCAGCTCCACCTCACCTCCAAGCACTTGTTGGGGGAGGCCAAGGATGACGTTAAGTATGTATTAGACTCAGGCATCTCCCTGTAGATGTGGCCTGGATGGAATACAGAAGGGTCACATCTCACTTCTTCCTTCTTTGTCCTCCCACCAGCCTATCCTTCACACTACCAAAATCAAAGTGGGATACAGGCAACTCTCAGTCACAGGAGGAACCATAGGACGTTGACTCCTGGAACCCATCCTTCGTAGTCACTTGACTGTGGTCCTTTCCCCTTGCTGGGCCTCATTTTCCCTATCGTGAAATATAAGTGTTGAGTGGGACACAGGTAGATGACTATTAGGTATGAGGAGCATTGCACGGAGGAACTTGTCACTCATCATTGATCTAAAGCTCACAGGTGATGTGCTATTTTCCGTGAATTAAAACAGACTCAAGATTGTTTCTATAATAGGATATATCTATTCATCTACACACAGCATCATGTGCCCATCACCCCAAGCAAAGTCTCTTTCAGTCACTTGAGTTCCACATTGCCTTCCTGAGTAAGAAGAAAGAAAAAGGGGGAGGAGGGGGTTTGGGATTATGTGAGTGCACTGGGAATTCTGCATAACCCCAAGTCATCCCATTGGGACCCATGGGAGCATGTGAATGTCATGGGCATGAGTAAACAAAGGAGACAGTGGTTGGGCTGAGTGATGGCAAAACTTCTTCCCAGCCTGGCTGGTGTGGTTGAGCTTCAACCTATGAACTAGGAGGTCACAGTTCAATTCCCAGTGAGGATACATGCTAAGATTTCAGTTTCGATCCCCCGTGTGTGGGCGCACAGGAGTCAGCCAATCAGTGATTCTCTCTCATCACTGATGTTTCTTTCTCTCCCTCTCCCTTTCTCTCTGAAATTAACAAAAATGTATTAGAAGAAGAAGAAGAAGAAGAAAAAAAAAAACTTCCCAATTGAATATGCCGGCTCACTGACCACCAGGTTGCTGACCTCATGATTCTCACAGTGACCTCCAGGGCCTTGACTGGGGTTCCTTCATTTCCTTTTCACACTGGGCCACTGATGTTTGCAGGAAGAAGAATCCACCCCAGGACTGTTAGAACTTCTGTCTCACCTTCCAGCTTCTCCCACCAGCCCTGGCTCTGACCTCAAGGGCCATACGAAACTCAGGTACTCTGCTCTTTCCATACAAACACTGCAGCCATGTGGAAAAAGCCACCAGGCCTGTCCTGGGCCTGTGCTTCTCCTACTCCCCCAGCTGACACTGGTTTGCAGAAGTCTCTGGCAAACCTGCAGCTTGTCTTCTTTCCTCTTAACATGTGTCCCCCTCCTCTGGGTGCTAGACATGATGCTCCAAGTGGTCAGAATCCAGATTATCACCTCTTGCCTCAAAATTTCTACCTTTATTGTTTTATTGAATTTATGGGGGTGACATTGGTTTGCAAAACCATATAGGTTTTAAGTGTACAAGTCAATAAAACTTCATCTACACACAGCATCATGTGCCCATCACCCCAAGCAAAGTCTCTTTCAGTCCCCGTTTTTCCTCCCTTTGCTCACATCCACCTTGCTTCCTCTGGCTATCACCACACTGTTGTCTGTGTCTGTGTGTTATATGTATACTAGAGGCCCAATACACGGGTAGGGTTCCTCGGCCTAGCCAGCGATCAGTCCTGATCAGGGCCTATTGGGTCCAGCTGGCTAGGGAGGGACAGCAGGAGGGCTCCAGGGTGTGTTTGGCCCTCTTGCCCAGTCCCAGTGGGCAGGACCCCAGCAGCAACTAACCAACCAGTCAGAGCATCTTCCCCCTGGTGGCCAGTGAGCATCATAGCAACTGGTCAAGTGGTCAACAGAATGGTCAACCAATTGGTCAGGCTCTTAGCATATTACGCTTTTATTACATAGGATATGTCTTTTTGGTTAACCCTTCACCTTCTAGATTCAGCGCTTCCCTCTGACAGTTGTCAGCCTGTTCCATGTATCCATGCCTCTGTTTCTATTTTGCCCATCAGTTTATTTTATTCATTAGATTCCACATATAAGTGAGATCATATGGTATTTTTCTTTCTCTGACTGGTTTATCTTACTTAGAATAATAATCTCCAGGTGCATCCAAGCAATTGCAAAAAGGTAAAATTTCCTTCTTTTTCAGAGGTGCATAGTATTTCATTGTGTAAATTACCACAGCTTTCATTACCGACTCTTCTGTTGATGGGCATTTGAGCTGTTTTCAGATCTTGGCTATTTTTAATAATTCTGTAATGAATGTAGGTGTGAATATATTCTTTCAAATTAATTGTTTCCAGTTTCTTAGGACATATGGCCAGAAGTGGGATCACTGGGTCAAAGCAGTTTCATTTTTAATTTTTTGAGGAAAACCCATACTGTTTTCCACAGTGGCTGCACCGTCTGCATTCTTAGCAATAGTGCACAAGGGTTCCCTTTTCTTCACATCCTCACCAGCACTTGTTGTTTGTTGATTTGTTGATAATAGCCAATCTGGCAGGTATGAAATAATATCTCATTGTGGCGTGTTTTTTTAAATATATTTTATTGATTTCAGAGAAGAAGGGAGAGGGAGAAGGAGAGGAAGATAGAAAGATCAATGATGAGAATAATTCATCAGCTGCCTCCTACGGTCCACTGGGGATAGACTCTACAACCTAGGCATGTGCCCTTGATTGAAATTGAACCCGGAACGCTTCAATCTGCAGACCTATGCTGTATCCACTGAGCCAAACCAGCTAGGGCTCATTGTGGTTTTAATTTGCCACTCTCTGATGATTGTGACATTGAGCACTTTTTCATATGTCTATTGGCCATCTATATGTCCTCTCTAGAGAAGAATCTATTCAAGTCCTTCACCCATTTTTTAATTGGGTTGTTTGTCTTTCTGGTGTTGAGTTGTGTAAATTCTTTATATATTTTGGAAATTAATCCCTTATCAGATATATCATTGGCAAATGCAGTGGGTTCCCTTTTCTTTGTTAATGCTTTCTTTTGCTGTGCAAAAGCCTTTTAGTTTGATGTAGTCCCATTTATTTTTTCCATTGTCTCCCTTAACCAAGGAGATACTAGTATATCAGCAAAACTATTGCAATGTGAGATGCCTGAGATTTTACTACCTATTTCTCTTCCAGGATTTGTATGGTTTTGTAACTTACATTTAAGTCTTTTATTCATTTTGAGTTTATTCTTGTATATGGTATAAATTGGTGGTCTAGTTGCAGTTTTTTGCATATACCTGTCCAATTTTCCCAACAACATTTACTGAAGAGACTGTCTTTACCTCATTGTATGCTTTTACCTCTTTTGTGAAATATTAATTGAGCTTAATGGCTTGTGTTTGTTTCTGGGTTCTCTGTTCTGTTCTCTTGATCAATGTGCCTGTTCTGATGCCAGCATCATGCTGTTTTAATTACAGTGGCTTTGTAATATAGTTTGATATCTGGTATTGTGACACTCCCCTCCCTCCCAACTTTGTCTTCTTTCTCAAGATTGCTGAGGCTATTTTGGATTCCATACATTTTTGGAATATTTGTTCTATTGAATAGATCTGTGAAATATGCCATTGGAATTGCATTGATTCTATACAGTGCTTTGGGTGATATGGATATTTTAATGGTTTTAATTCTTCCAATCCATGAACACAATAAATGCTTTCACTTATTTGTATCTTCCTCAATTTTTTCTTCAATAGCCTATAATTTTCTAAGTACAGGTCTTTTACCTCTTTATTTATTTCTAGGTACCTTATTTTGTTGCTGTTGTTGCAATAGTAAATGGAGTTTTCTTAATTTCTCTTTCTGACCGTTCATCATTGGTGTATAAAAATACCACCAATTTCTGAATATTAATTTTGTATCCTGCTACTTTGCCAAATTTATTTGTTAGATCTATTAGGTTGTGTGTTTTTTGATGGAGCCTTAAGGTTTTCTATGTCATGTCATCTGAGCATAATGACAGTTTTACTTCCTCCTTTCCAATTTGGATGCCTTTTATGTTTTCTTCTTGTCTGATGGCTGTGGCTAGGATTTCCAGTACTATGTTTAATAAAAATGGTAAAAGTAGACATCTCTGTCTTGTTCTCTATCTTAAGGAAAACACTTTTAGTTTGTGCCCAATGAGTATGATGGTGGTTGTGGGTTTGTCATATATGGCCTTTATTATGTTGAGGTATAATCCCTCTGTTCCCACTTTGCTGAGAGTTTTTATCATAAATGGGTACTGGATTTTATAAAATGCTTTTTCTTCATCTATTGATATGATTGTGTGATTTTTATCCTTCATTTTGTTTATGTGATGTATCACATTTATTGATTTGCAAATATTCTACCAACCTTGCATTCCCAGAACAAATCCCACTTGATCATGGTGCATGATCTTTTTCATATATTGCTAGATCTGGCTCATTAATATTTTGCTGAAGATTTTAGCATTTATGTTTATTAGGAATACTGGCCTATAAATTTCTTTCTTTGTATTGTTTTTATCTGGGTTCCGACTTAGTATAATGCCGGCTTCACAAAAAAGAGTTTGGAAGTCTTCCCTCCTCTTGAATTTTTTGGAATAGTTTGAGGAAGATAGATGATAGTTTTTTGAATGTTTGGTAAAATTTGCCTGTGAAGCCATCTGGTCCAGGACTTTTGTTTATTGGGAGTTTTTGTTTTGTTTTGTTTTGTTTTGTTTTACTACTTCAAGTTCATTAGTTGTAGTTGGTCTATTTAGGGCTTTTTTATTCTTCCTGATTCAGTTTTGGAAGATAATATGCTTCTAGGAATTTATCCATTTCACCCAGGTTTTCCAATTTGTTGGCATATAGTTGTTCATAATATTTTCTTTCAATCCTTTTTTTGTATGTCAATTGTCACTTCTCCTCTTTCATTACTGATTTTATTTATTTGGGTCCTCTCTTTTATTTTCTTGATGAATCTGGTTAAAGGTTCATCAAGTGTGATTGTCTTTTCAAAGAACCAGTTTTGCGGTACTTTTTTCATTGATCTTTTATACTGTGTTTTAGTTTCCATGTCATTTATTTCCTTCCTACTACTTACTCTAGGCTTTGTTTGTTGTTTTTCTAGTTCTTTTAGGTGTAAAGTTAGGTTGTTTATTTGAGATTTTTCTTGTTTCTTGAGGTAAGAATAATGCTATGAACTTCCCTCTCTGGACTGCTTTTGCTGTGCCCAATAGATTTTGGGTTGTTGTGTGTTCATCTTCGTTTGTTTCCAAGTAATTTCTATTTCTTCATTGATCTCACTGGTAACCCATTCATTGTTTAATAACATGCCATTTAGCCTCCATGTGTTTAAATGTCTCTCGATTTTTTATTGTATTTAATTTTTAGTTTCATACCACTGTAGTCCAAGAAGATGCTTAATATGATTTGTCTTCTTAAATTTGTTAAGACTTATTTTGTGTCCTGACATGTGGTCTATCTCTGAGAATGTTCCATGCTGCTTTGGGATGAAATGTGTTATCTAAAGTTGCTATTGCCTTGTTGATTGTTTTTGTCTGCAAGATCTATCCACTGATTACAGTGGGATGTTAAAATCCTCTACTATAGCCCTACCTGGTTTGGCTCAGTGGATAGAGTGTTGGCCTGCAGACTGAAGGGTCCCGGGTTCAATTATGGCCAAGGGCACATGCAGGTTGCAGGCTTGGCCCTAGTGGGGAGCATGCAGGAAGAAGTGGGGAGCATGCAGCCAATTAATGATTCTCTCTCATCATTGATGTTTCTATCTCTCCCTCTTCCTTTCTCTCTGAAATCAATAAAATAATTTTTAAAAAGAAAAAGATTAGGGAAGGGGGGGAGGAAAGAGATCAACCAAAGGACTCATATGCATGCATATAAGCACAGCCAATAGACACAGACACTGGGGGTGAGGGGTGGGGGGCAGGGATGAGGGCATGCAACAGGGAGTAGGGGAGGCTGGGGGAAGGCCAATGGGGGGAAAAAAGGAGATTATATGTACTACTATATGTAATACTTTAAACAATAAAAAATAAAAAAATAAAAGGATTACATTTAAAAATCTTTAAGAAATTGAAAAGACTTAAAAACTAAAAACTAAAAAAATATATGCTCTACTATGACTGTTCCTTACTGTCCACCAAGATTTTTTATATATATTTAGGTGCTCCTAAGTTGGGTGCATATATGTTTTATTATGTAGTGACCTTCTTTGTCTCTTTTATGACCTTTGTTTTGAGGTCTGTTTTGTCAGATATAAATATTGCTACCGCACCTTTTTTTCATTTCCATTTCCATGGAATATTTTTTTTCCATCCTTTCACTTTCGGTCTGTGTGTATCTTTTGTCCTGAAGCAGGTCTCTTGTAGAGAGCAGATACATAAGACATGCTTTCTTATCCATTCAGCTACCCTATATCTTTTGATTTGAGCATTTAATCCATTTATATTTTAACTTCTACCTTTATTAATGCAACCTAGGATTACGTTAACTTTTCTATTTTCTTCTCTTTTGCATATATATAGAAGTTTTTATTCAGCTTATAAAGGTAATGCATAATCATAGTAGACAATGAGATCCTACCCGCCAGGGGTAACAACAGTTAATATCCAGAACGAATTCCTTCCATCCTCCTCCATACATATTTTTAAATAAAATCTGAGTAAAGGTGTACCTATAATTCCATATTCTGCTTTTTTCATTTTACATTAAATTATAAACTTTTCTCTCCTATCATAAATCTTTGGAAACACCACTTAATGGCTGTATCATTAACCATAATCCTGATATTGAATTTTTAGATTGTTTGCAACTAATTTTCCTCTATTACAAATTATACTAGGGTGCAGATGCCTGTACATAAATGTTTTCCAAATTGCCTTTCCTTAAAAGACAAACATTCCAAGAAGTAAAATTACTGGGTCAAAAGGTATGAAATTTTAAATTTAAAAAAGTTAGGGGCTTTTTTCTGATTGTGAAAGAAACTCATTGTTGGGTGATTCAGAAATACAGAAAAGCACAAGTCAATTACAAGAAGTGAAGGCACCAATGCCTCTGAGAGTGGGAGAGAGGGTGGAGGTGAGAACAGAAGAGCTGAGAGTAACCCATGGATCCCCTGCTCCATTCTGGCCGCGAGGTGACTACCTTCCCTGCCCTGTGGAGGGATTGAAGCTTCTTCCCTGGGAAATGCCATGGACAGTAAAGAAATGAACTGAAAGTTCACATACTGAATGGTGAGACCCTCAGCCTTCTCTCCCCAAGTGGCCCAGGAATGTTGGTTGATGGTTAAGGCTATAGAAAAAAATTTAAAAAAAAAAAAAAAAAAAAAAAAAAAAGGATCTAGCCCTAACTGGTTTGGCTCAGTGGATAAAGCGTCGGCCTGCGGACTGAAGGATCCCAAGTTGGATTCTGGTCAAGGGCATATACCTTGATTGCGGGTACATACCCAGTAGGGAGTGTGCAAGAGGCAGCTGACATGTTTCTCTCTGATTGATGTTTTTAACTCTCTATCCTTCTCCCTTCTTCTCTGTAAAAAAAAAAATAAATAAATAAAAAAATAAATAAATAAATAAAAATATATATATATATATATATATATATATATATATATATATATATATATATATATATATATATATATATTTTTTTTTAAGAAGAGGATCTAGCCAAAACCAGTTTGGCTCAGTGGATAGAGCATCAGCCTGCAGACTGAAGGGTCCCAGGTTCGATTCCCGTCAAGGGCATGTACCTTGGTTGTGGGCACATCCCCAATAGGGGGTGGGCAGAAGGCAGCTGATCGATGTTTCTCTCTCATTGATGATTCTAACTCTCTCTCTCTCTCTTCATCTCTGTAAAAAATCAATAAAATATACTTTAAAAAAAAAGAGGATCTAATCAAGACAGTAGTTTGTGGAAGGCTGCCTTGAGGATGTAAGCTTCAACACCTGAAAGGTGAAGAGGAAGGATCCAGGGCAGAGTTGGAAAGAGCATCTCAGCAGAGTGACAGCATCCTCCCAAGCTCTGAAAAAGAAGGAAGGGGCTCACTATATTCATTGCTCAGGATTATTTTTTATATGAATTACAAGAGGTTTTCCAGAAAAAAGTTACTTGTGCATTCAATAGCACTGTACCAAAGTGCCCATGTCAAGGCATCCATACAGCATTATTAAAATGTTTAAATTCCTTTGTTTACTCATTATTAAGCAGGTAAAAATATGGGATCATCTTTCAGTGCATAAGCATTGATTTTTAGTGAGGCTAGCATTTTAACATATACTTCCTCAGTACTTGTGTTTTTTCTGTATGTTTTTTGACCATTTTTCTCTCATAATCATATCAATAAGTGCAAAGAAAGCATTTGACAAAGTCCAACCTCCCATTCATGATAAGAAAAAAACTCTCCATAAACTCAGAATAGAGGGTAACTTTCTCAACCTGATAAAGAATACCTACAAAAAGGAAAAACAATAGCTAACACCAGACTTAATGGTGAGAAAGTAGATTTCCCACTAAGATTAGGAACAAGGCAAGGATGTCCCCTCTTACTACTTCCTTTGCTATATTCAAAGGAGTTGAAAATTAAGGCCTCACAAAAATGTGCACTCAAATGTTTACAGCAGCTTTATTCGTCATTTCCAAAACTTGGAGACAACTGAGATATCCTTCAGTAAAGGAATGGGTAAATAAACTATGGTACATTCGGACAATGAAGTATTATTCAGCACTAAAAAGAATAAAGCTATCAATCCATGAAAAGACATGGAGGAGGGGGAAAGGAGGCATATGTA
Source organism: Pipistrellus kuhlii (assembly GCF_014108245.1). Lineage (NCBI taxonomy): Eukaryota > Metazoa > Chordata > Mammalia > Chiroptera > Vespertilionidae > Pipistrellus > Pipistrellus kuhlii. The sequence continues at coordinate 174,697,064 of NW_023425515.1, read as the reverse complement.
ATACTTTCAACAATAAAGAATTTTTTTTAAAAAAAAAAGAAAGACATGCAATCTTAAATGCATATTGGTTAGTAAAAGAAGCCAACCTGAAAAGGCTACATACTGTATGATCCAACTATAGGACATTCTGGAAAAGGCAAAATTATAGAGACATTAAAAAAAAAAAAAATACAACCCTACTGGTTTGGTTCGGTGGATAGAGCGTTGGTCTGCGAACTGAAGGGTCCCAGGTTCAATTCCAGTCAAAGGCATGTGCGTTGGTTGTGGGCACATTCCCAGTAGGAGGTGTGCAGGAGGCAGTTGATCAATGTTTCTCTCTCATTGATGTTTCTAACTCTCTATCCCTCTCCCTTCCTCTCTGTAAAAAAACAATAAAATATATATTTTTTTAAAAAAAACAATGGTTGCCAGAGATAGGGAGGCAGGAGGAATGAGAAGGTATAGCACAGATGATTTTAGGACAATGAAACTATTCCCTATTATTTCCTATGACATTATAATGTTGGGCATATGCCCTTATACAGTTGTCAAAACCCATAGAATGTGCAACACCAAGAATGAACCCTAATCTAAACTACACATTTGGGTGATTATGATGTATCAATGTAGGTCCATCGACTGTAACAAATGTACCACTCTGGTGTTGTATATTATTGGTGGAGTGGGCGGTAGAGAAGGAAGCAGCGGGCATATGGGAGCTCTCTGTGCTTTCTGCTCAATTTTGCTATGAACCTAAAACTCATTAAAAAAAAAAAAAGTCTATTTTAAAAATAAAAGTAAAAAGGATGGAAAAAATATTCCATGCAAATACAAATAGTTGAGTGGCCATATGACTATCAGACAAGACACATTTTAGAACAAGGAATGTGACCAGGGATAAGAGAGACATCTCTAATCTCAGGATAAAAGAGGGATCCTAAGTGGGTGTGCATGCACCTACTCATAGAGTCTCAAAATACATGAAGCAAAAGCTGACACAACTATTAAAAACAAGACAACAGACCTAACATGGAGTCCCTTATGCTGACATACATCACCAAACCAAAACTTACAATTTCAGCTCTCTCAGAAATGGAATCTTTAACTAGTCAATCATGAATTGCCCAACCCAGTGCTCCTTAAGTAATCAACCTGATAGACCCCTACCTTTCCCTAAAGCAGAGGTGGGGAAGATTTGGCCCGCAGGCTGTGTAAGGGCCGTGAAATCATTTGGTCTGGCCCTGCCAAGGCATTAGGGGTAAGTTAATTAAATGTTTGACCAAAAACAAATAAATAAGATAAAATAAAAAAATAATTTTTAAAAAATAGCAACAAAAACAAAAAATAAATAAAATTAATAATTAATTAATTAATAAATAACCGTCTGACCGAATATTGAAGGTTAATTTTTAAGTTGATAATTTTGTATGGCCTGTCATGATGTTATAAATATACAAATGGCCCTTGGCAGAAAAAAGTTTCCCCACCTTTGCCTAATGGTTTGTAAGCTGAAATAACCAACCTGCTTTTTTTTTGCCTAGAATCACTTCTTTGTTCCCACTCCCTTCTTCCTATAAAAGTCTTTCATTTTGTACAATTCTTCCAAACTCCTTTCTGACTCCTAGATTGGATGCTGTCCCTCTCATAAATCCTAAAACAACACCAATAAGATCTTTAAAATTTACTCCGTTGAGTTGGTCCGAAGGTTGTGGGTTATTGTTAAGCTGATTAAAATTTACTCCATTGAATTCTGGGTATTTTTTTAAAACAAGGAAGAGACAGATAAATCTATAGTTACAGCTGAATATTCCAACTGTCTTCTTTCAGTAATTGATAGAACAAATAAAACCAAAAAGGTATCCTATATAATAAAAGCCTAATATGCAAATTGACTGAACAGTGAATGACAGATCACTATGACATGCACTGACCACCAGGGGGCAGATGCTCAATGCAGGAGCTGCCCCCAGCCTGCAGGCCCCAAGCCAGCCAAAGTGGGTGCCAGCAGGGCCCCCCAACCCCCGATTTCCTTGCCAGATGTCCCACAGAGGGAGGCAACTGGCGGTGGCAGGCTGGCCAAGGCAGGTGCCAGTGGGGGCCTCCCGATTGCCCTGCCAGTTGCCCCACAGATTGGTTCTGATCACTGGCCAGGCCTAGGGACCCTACCCATGCAGGAATTTCAGGCACCAGGCCTCTAGTAAGGATATAAAAGCCTTTAACAACATTATCAAGCAGCTTAACCCAATTAACATTTATATAATTCTCCTTCTCTTAAGAACAGAATACAGTATTTTTTAAAGTGCACATGGAACATCATCAAGATAGGTCATATATTGGACCATAACACCAATCTCGATAAATTTAAAAGGACCGAAACCATATAAAATATGTTTTGGACTTGAACTTGAAATTAACAATAGAGAGACACCCAGTAAAAAGAAGATAAATTCTTGGGTTGGGTAAAGATTTGTGAACTTAGGTTAGGTAAAGATTTCTTAGACAGAACACAAAAAGCACAAGCCATAGAGGGGAAAAAAGCAATAAATGTGACCTCATCAAAAAGTAGCAACTAAAATACATGCAAAGACGCTCAATAACCATTAGTAATTAAGGAAATGCAAATTACAACCATCATGAAATACCACTACAAAAAAAAAAAAAAAAACACTAGGAAGGCTAAAATGAAAAAAGACTGATCATACCAATAACATGGATAAATCTCAAAAACATGCTAATGGGGGGGAGACACAAAAGACAATATCATACATGACTTCATTTATATGAAACTCTAGAAAGGACGAAACTTCAGTGAGGGAAGACAGACTGATGGTTGCCAGTTCCCTGAACTGCAACCTAGGAATCATCTCCATGAGTACATTCCACAAAGGGTTGTTGCAAGAATTAAATGAGCACCGTACCTAGCACACGGGAAGAGTTCATTCGTTCTTAGCTATATTCACTTAATTATCGATATGTGGGTGGCAGCGCCTGCTGGAGCTCACCCCCATCGTGCTGTCCTCTTCCTCCTGGACACACTGTAGACCCCACTTCTAGTCTCCTTGTGTCTAGGTCGGGCCATGCAACCCGTTCTCACGCAGAATGAAAATGGAAGTGATGAGTTATCGCTGCACAAGGCAGCTGAGAATGGGTTGCCTCCTCCACGCGCTGTTTGCCGGAGGACAGAGAGGATCCAGAGGAGGATTCTGAGATCCTAGCGCACATGTGTCAAACACAAGGCCCGCGGGCCAAATCCGTCCCGCCAGGCCTTGCAATGTGGCCCGCACCGCGCTGTCATCACTGCACTCCGCTGCGTTTCCATCACAATGACAATTTATGACTGTTCAGTAAACCATTCGGCCCGCGATTTAGGCTGGATTTTAGATTTTGGCCCCTTCTCTGATTGAGTTCGACACCACTACCCTAGCGGATGATGGAACCACAACATGGAAGGAGTCTGGCTGGACTGTGAAATAAGCAAAAATAAATAAGCCTTTATTGCATTAAGCCATAAAGAACCATAAAGTTGTAGTTGCTGTTAATCCTCCCGTGAGGATATTTTCCCATTGATTTTTAGAGAGTGCAAGGTAGGTGAGAGACAGAGAGAAACATCATTGTGAGAGAAACATATCACACACGCCCTGACCAGGACAGGGGATGGAGCCTGCAACCAAGGTACGCGCCCTTGATCGGAATCGAACCTGGGACCCTTCAGTATGACACTCTATCAGCTGAGCCAAACTGGCTAGGATGAGTTGGATATGTTTTTATGGTTAGTATTGTTGTTACAGCATTAGTCTAACTAATCCAATATACATATACAGAGTGAGGCAAAAGTATCTTTTTAGTTGTGAGTACACAAAAACTATTCTTTTTTTAATATATTTTATTAATTTTTTACAGAGAGGAAGGGAGATAGAGAGTTAGAAACATCGATGAGAGTCATCGATCAGCTGCCTCTTGCACACCCCCTACTGGGGATATACCCACAACCAAGGTACATGCCCTTGACTGGAATCGAACCCGGGACCTTTCAGTCCCCAAGCCAACGCTCTATCCATTGAGGCAAAACAGTTTAGGCTATTCTTTTATTATTATTATTTATTATTTATTGTATCTTTTTCATACAAATAACTATAAACTTACCTTTGCCCCACCCTGGGTACATATATACACCCATAGATATGTAGAGCCATATACAATATTGTCTATCCTTATCCTTCCTGCTCTGAGAACTCTGAAATACTGAGTACTTCTTTCTGAAATAAGGTTCAGAGAGGTTAAGCAACCTGCTGAAAACCACACAGCCACCAGATAGCAGAGCTAGAAATGAAACTTATCCATACATTTGATCTTCCATTTATTTAGCCAACAACTTATTTCTGCCGCCTGCCCTGTGGCAGGCCCTGCGCTGGGCCTGAAGACTCCAAGGTGCAGGGAGACAAAGTCTTCTGGGTGCTGGTGGGGAAACAGACCTGGGACTCACTAGCTACAGCCCCAGGCAGAGTGGAGCCTGTGCGATGCCAGTCCCCTCCCCTGGCTCTGCTACCTCCCAGAGCCACAGATCCCCAGCAACAGCCCCGAAGCGTTTCCTGAGGCCTCTGTTTTCCTTGGCCCCTCGGTGGGAGACAGTGGCCGACAAGGTGGAAAACAAGACGGGGGTCGGGGAGGGGAAGAGAGGAGGGAGCAGACCTCCCAGCAACCTGTCCCTGTCCCTGGTGGGAGTGGGAGAACAAACGGGGCTGCCCTTCCACCCTCCCACCTCCAGCCCGTCCAGGCCATTGTTCCCTTGTTGTGACAGGGGGTTCGGCTCGCTGCGCGCAGACCAGGGGCTTCCTCCCCGGCTGGCTGTGCTTGGACAGCTGGAGGAAACAGGCGGCCGGGCAGCCAGCGCGCCATCCAACAACAACAGGCTGCCCGCCCGCTGGCCGCCCTGCTGGGGGGCCGGCCCGGAGCCAGAGAGGCCACCCGCTCCACCCCGCCACTGGCAAAACATGTTTTCTTGTTTTCCGAGCGGGAGGAGGGGGCCCGTACCCATCCTGAGCAAACATGGGAGCTGATAAGCAGGGAGAGCACGGCTGCCAGGCTGCCAGCTGGGTCTGCCCAGGCAGGGCCCGGCCAAGCCCACCCTGAAGGTCACTCAGGCCAGAATGCCAGGCTCAGGGTTGGAGTGGGGACAGTGAGCAAGGTCCTGGCTACGCGGGCGATAAAGCACCCAACCCCAAGTCTCCCTTCACTGAAAACGAAGGCCCCGCTGGCTGCCAGGCCCCAAGGACCATCGCTGACCTCAATGCACAGTGGGCTGACCTTTGAGAGCTGGGCTGGGGCCTGCTTCTCAGTCATCTCTATGCCAGGCCCCTTCCAGGCATCACCGGGGAGGATGAAAGGTAAAGACTGCTGCCTCTCGCCTCTGACTGAGGAGGAGCCTGAGGCTCAGGGAGGCAAAGTGACTTGTCCAAGGCCACACAGCGAGCTGTTCACACCTCCCAGGCTGCGGAGTCCGCGTTCTTTGCTTCACGCTCTAGCTCTTCATGTTTGTAGGCTACTGCATTCATTTCCAATGACTGCTGCCATCGCTACCCCTCATTTTTTTAAATCAGGAAACTCAAAACAAACCCATTAAGTTAATATCTTAGTTTAGAAACACCTCCTCCTCCAAAAGTAGAATAAAAATTGAGTCCAAAGTAATTTTTATTCGGGAGCGGATCCTAGGAGCTCCCATGGGGAAGAGAAATAAGAAAGGGAGGAATCTGACACAGGGTGCATCCGTGGGCCGGACCGCTGGGAACTCTGGGACACAGCAGAGAACAGAATTGTCCCCTGAGAGGCAAGGAAGCTGAAATATTTATCCACCACTCCCGCCCCCATTCTTAGAGAAGTACTGCTCCTGGCACCTTAATGTTTTAAGCTTCCGGACCACGCTGTGAGGGGGCTGAGCGTGCTCCCGAAGCCAGAGCTGGGGCCTGCTCCTCAGGCAGAAAGATGCGAGTTGACATGACAGAAGGCGCAGGAATAGTAAGTGTCAAGGGGACCTGACAGCCCCTGCTGCAACTAGTACAACAGAGAGCATCGCCCTGAGTTAATAAATTAATAATATGTTCTTAAGATCAGGTGAAGAGGCTTTTCTAGCAGTCCGGAGGAGAAAGCACAACCTGCACAGCCTCCCCCAAGCCTTCCGTGGATCACTGCAGAAATGTCCAAAACCTAGGTTTGCACAGAACTCAGACTGAACACAAATCCAAGCACCACGCATTGCGCATCGCTTTAATGGCCCTGAATCTTCACCCCTCCCTGAACCCATGGCCTTCGTCATTTGACTTGTAGCTTTTCTCACTGCAGAGATGGGCCTACTTTCCTATCCCTTGAATCTGGGCTGACTTGTGGCCCGCTTTGACCAAAAGATTGCAGCAGAAGTGACCGTGGGCCCATTCTGAGCCTAGGCTCTGAGGCCTTGCGTGGTTGCATCTGCTCTCCTTCAAGAGAACATGCCTAGGGAAGGATGAGGGCATGTGGAACAGGGCAAAGCCACCAGTCACTTCACAGAGGCAGTCCAGATCAGCCAACAGTCAACTAATCCCTCACATGTGAATGAGCCCATCCAAGACCAGCAAAACTGCCTGGCCAGCCAGCCCCCCAGTTTACTCCCAACCTGTGACCCATAAATTTTCACTGTCATACAACCCTGAGATTGTATGGTTATTATGCATACAATGGCTGACCAGCTTCTGTTCACACGCCTCCATCAGCAGGAATCTGATTACCTTCAATGGCAGCCTATTCCCAACATCTGTTCATATTTGAGGTTTACATCTCTTCATATAAACAAACTTCTAGATCCACACAAAAGTGGCCCCATCTCTCTCCTGGGTCCATCTGTAAATTCATATGGATGTCATCCAACCTCTTCCAAGTCAGCATGTCCAACATGAAAAGCTGCTTTTTCCTCTCTCTCTCCGCTTTGCACAGGCAATCTCTGAAATCTTGCTCTACAGTGAAATTGTTGCCACATCATGACAATTCCATTTCCTCAGAGGCACACATCGGTCTCCAGTGCTGGCCTTACAGCTCTGGCCTAGAGCCCTGCAACGTTGCCTTCCTGCCAGCAGAGAATCTTGCCCACCGCTCCTTCCTCCACACCAGCTGCAGCAGCCACGCAGCTGCCTTTCATTCAAAGAATGTCACCTACTCTGTCCTGCGAACGGTGATGACGAAATAAAAGGCACAAGCTTTATTCTCAAGGAGCTCATCTAGTGACAGGGCTCACCTCTCTGGCACAGGGGTGTGATCATGATAATATTATTCTTTTTTGAACAATAAGAGAAAGTTAAGAAAGCCACAGAGGCAGAAAATTTAAGCCTAGAAGAAATGGACCCAGGAAACAAGTTGCAGAGGCAAAAGAAGGGCCCTTGGAGCTTGGGAGAGAGAAAGGTAAAGGTATGTGCCTAGGGAGGAGAGTGGAGAAGGGGAAAGGCATGCTCCCAGGAGGGAGAGTGCTGATAATATTATCCTTTATTGGATGCTTATTATATACCAAGTACTTTATATCATACTAGAGGCCCGGTGCATGAATTCATGCACAATTGCAGTTCAGCCAGGCCCGGCTTGTGGGTGGTGAGGAAGTGGGTGGAAAAGGGGGCCCTGTCCCCTGGTTGAACTCCCAGGGCCGAGGGGATAATTTGCATATTAGCCTTTTATTATATAGGATAATAGCTCAAATCCTTCCAACAACTCTACTGTACCCCATTTTTATAGATGAGGAAATTGAGTCCTAGAAAGTTCAAGTGACTTGCTCAAGCCCTAGTTCATAGGTGGCAACATCTGGCTGTTGGTCCCCAAATGCAGGCTCTTCCTATGGCACCAAACTACCTTCCAGGCTATTATCATGTTTCTCCCCGTCTCAAAATTTCAGCAGTTCCCACGTCTAAAAGAATAAAAGCCAATCTCTTTAGCACCAACTTTGGAGCCTCACCTGTTGCTATGCCCACATCAGGCCATCATGGTCCAGTTTGCCCACCTCTCGGCTTGTTCTGTTTTCTTGCCTGGGTCATTCTCCCTCATATCCCTTCCACTCCTCAAGACCCAGCTTGATGCACCTTCTCCAGGAAGCCTTCTCCTCAGCTAGCAGGACCTCCCTATGTTTCCTTGGCCCTGTCTCCCACAGCAGACCTAGGGGTCCGTGTAGACAAGGACTGTGCCTGACCATCTATGGGCTCTCTGGATGCAGTCCACTGATGGTTTGCACTCAGTAGCTGTGGAACCATACAAAAAGAGTTGGATCAGTTTGCTGAAAATAGAAAGTGGGCTCAATCACATCACAGAAATTGGCTGTGTAGATTCATTCAACCAATATTTATTGAGTACCTACCATGTGCTCAGTCAGGATTCTTGGTTGTAAATAGTGATAACAATCCTGGCAAACATGCATGAAAAAATTATTGAAGGAGATATAGACTTAACAACAACATTCAGAAAACCACTAGGAATCCAGGGAGCTCATCAGGAGGAGCTTGCATTCCAGAAGCAGAGGGGAAGAGGAACCTTAGAGATCATCTACTGCGACATTTCCCAAGGTGTTCTCAACAGAACACTATGAGGACAGGTGTAAGAGAAAGATTAAGTGAGCGACACTGGCTAATTTAGATTTCTTTATTTCAGGACTTCTCGGAGCCTTTGCTATGCCAACGTGCCCTGTGAAAGTCCAGGAGTGGGGGAGGTCATCAACTTTGCCCTTATTTACCCACCCAACTCTTTTCTTGGGGAGTATTCTGTTGGATACCACAGCAGACCACACTCAGGGAAACCCCAATCTAAGTCAACCCTCAGTGTCAATCAGGGAAACTGAGGGACTTTCCTGGCCCCACTGGGGCCCTGGCCTCCTGACTGTCAGCCAGGATTTAGGGAAAGGACTCGTTCCAAGGAAGAGGAGGCAAACATAAAGGCAGGAACCTGGGCCGAGGGACTCACCGAGGCCCTCCTCTGTCTGGTGCTACCAATATGAGCTCACCCTCCAGGTGCAGCCGAACAATGCACACCCCCTAGGCCTCAGGATCCACTTCCACCCTCCGGAAACCTCTTCTGGGGAAGAGGGGGAGAACAGTCAAGGGAAGCATTAGGCAACTAAGGCCCAGCCCCCAGGTTCCTCAGCACCAGAGGAGAGGGGGCAGGACCCCGAGCAATTAGGACCTCAGGGCCTGGCTGGGGAGCAGGCATGCTGGAGCCCAGCCCCAGCTCTGCCACAAGGCTGTGAGCCCTGGGAAAGGTGAGTTAATTCTCTGAGCCTTGCATTCAGTAGCTGAAAAAAGAAAGATCAGTTGAAACATTATAAATGATTCAGTAAAACATGAAGCATTCTTCCGATATGAAGAGTTGCTGTTATATTGGAGACCAGTTATGAAACACTGGAGGGAACTTCCCACTAAAGGAGGTGAGGAGGGACCTTAGAGATCATCTATTGCAAATTTCCCAAGTCGGTTGTATCTGGCAGACATAAAAGAGCATTAACACTGAAGTATGCATTCCACATATATTCTCCCAGTGCCACTATAGCGTGTTACACACACACACACACACACACACACACACACACACACACAAACAAGCCTCATGCTAGCTTGCAACTCATCTCCATGCCCTTGGCATGATGGCCCAGGCTGCCTAGAATACACTTTCCCATCTTCACATGGTGAATTTCTATTCATACTTCCAACCTCAGATGAGGTGTCACCTCCTCAGGCCTCTCCCTCCCTCCTGGACAAGTTGGATGCCTCCTCTGTACTGTGCGCAGATCCTCAGATTCTCAGCACTGATCTTCTGGCCCTAGATGAATCTTACCTGTGGCCCCAAGAGATTATGTATGACTTGAGAGCTATGGGACTATCCAGATTGAATGAATGAATGTGTAACCCAGTTTCCAGTGCTTTCTGTCCTTGGAAGTCCGGGGAGTGGGGGTGGTGTTCTTCATACCAACCTTTGAAACAAGAGCCCACATGCTTTCACATCTGCCCCAAAGAAAACACATTCCACAAAGCATTGGCATGTTGGAGATTTTGTAAAGAAAGACAGAAAGCCGGGACTGGTTTGGTTCAATGGACTGAAGGGTCCCGGGTTCGATTCCGGTCAAGGGCATGTACCTTGGTTGCGGGCAGATCGATGACTCTCTCTCGTCGATGTTTCTAACTCTCTATCTCTCCCTTCCTCTCTGTACAAAATCAATAAAATATATTTTAAGAAAGAAAGAAAGAAAGAAAGAAAGAAAGAAAGAAAGAAAGAAAGAAAGAAAGAAAGAAAGAAAGAAAGAAAGAAGTCATGCACACCCCACAGCAAGTGCCCCCAACTATTCCTCAGACACGCTTATTCCCAGTCTCCTCCTCACTACCAGCTGTCCTCAGTGGTAGGCAGAATGCTGACAATCCCTGCAAGATGTCCCCATCCGAATCCCCAGAGCCTGTGACTATGTCCGGTTACGTGGCAAAGGGGAATTAAAGCTGCAGAGGGAATGAAGATTGCTTGTCATCTAACAGTCAGGTGGGGAAGTTAGCCTAGGCCATCGAGGGGGTCATTATATAGCAGAAGAGGAAGGCAGAATGGTGGTCAGAGTGATGTGACGTGAGGACCTGAGCTGGCTCTACAGATGCAGAGAGGAGAAAGGGGGCCACATGCCAAGGACCAGAGGCGGCCTTCAGAAGCCAGAAAAGGCCAGGAATTGGATTCTCCCTTGGAGCTGCCAGAAAGGAACGTAACCTGGCAACACCTTGATGTTGGACCAATGAGACCCATTTTAGACTTCCGATTAAGTCCTGGATTGTGAGAACACATTTGTGTTGTGTGAAGTCGCTAAATGTGTGGGGATTTGTTAGACAAGCAATAGGACAGGCTACATCCTCTCGCCCTGCCCCTTACCATGCCCAGACGCTGCTGTCTCAAGCAGTTCCACAGTGACCGCAGACTGGCTCCAAACCCATCCTCCTAAAAAGGCAATTTAGCAATTTTATACACAAAGATATATCCTCTGATAAGATGGCTCACAACCTAGCAACTGGTCAAAATATTCCTTCCAAACAGCCCTTTATGCTCTGTCATCTCCCAGAGGACCCTGGGACTCCAGTGATGAGCTGTCCAGGCTCCTAACCTCCCTCTTTCCATTGAGGGTCAGAGCTTTTATTCTTGGGTCCTCTGATACCAGTTTTTGTAACAGGGCTTCCTCTCTCTCTCGCTCGCGCTCGCTCTCTCTCTCTCTCTCTCTCTCTCTCTCTCTCTCTCTCTCTCTCCATTACAGAGGGATAACCCCAGACTGGAAGGCCAGCTGGATTGATGATGCATCTCCTGCTAAGTACTTGTCCTGCTGGACTTCTGAAAAGGACAATCTGGAATTGCATTGGCCACCCTGGGGATCTTTTGAGACTGAAATTAGTATACTTACATGCACAGTTAGATACTCTTAGAAATGTCTATGGGAGGCTTTTTTTCAATTGGTATTAGAGGCCTCTAAAAAATTAAATGATCCGAAGATAGTCTTTTTTTCCCAAGGATAGTCTTAATGTCCCTCTTGTCCTTTTGTCCAGCGATGACAACTTCCTGGGGAACTGATCTTTAGCATGGGCTGTTCAGCCTCTAAAAATTTCCAAAAAGCTTCTTCCTCAGAAACTATAGCTAGTTATGTATACAAACATCTGGTCCCTCCTCTTTTATTTATAATAAAATTAGAGGCCCGGCACATGAATTTCTTGTGCAGGTATGGTCCTTAGGCCTGGCCTGCAATCAGGGCCATCTTCCCCAGCTGCCTGCAGCCACCCTCCCCCTCTCCTCCTCACCCACGCCCCCTTTCTGCTGCCACTCACCTCTGGTTCCCTGTCCGGTGATTGGTGCCTGATGGGGGAGGGGGGGGAACGACACTGAGAAGTGTCAGTGCACCTCATAGTGACTAGTCCAGCAGTTGTCCGGTCGTGCTGCCATTAGGGTCAATTTGCATATTACCCTTTTATTATATAGGATAGAGGCCTGGTGCATGGGTGGAGGCCAGCTGACTGTCCTGAAGGTGGCCCTGGATCTGGATTGGAGTGGGGGAGTCCCTGCTGGGGGGTGGGGCAAGTGGGGGGAAGGGCCGAGGGGTTTGCAGACCAGCCACGTTCCTGATCAGGGTGGAGATCCCCAATAGGGGGCAGGGCTGGCCTGAGTGAGGGGCCTCGGGAAGTTTGCAGGCTAGCCACATCCTCAGCTTTGTCAGGAAGGACATCTGTAATGACGTCCATCCAGTCGAATTAGCATAATACTCTTTTATGGATCAACTTAGTCAAAATAATTTAAACCTCTAATGGCCATTAAGGAAAAACTTTGCTTTAAGTCCACCTCAGGGGACTTAAAGCAAAGAGAGAATTCCAAACCTTTCCAGGACAATGGGGTTCATTTTAAAAGACAAAGTAACTTTAGGGAAAATGAAGACAAAAAAAAAAGTTCTAAAAGGCCCTAACTGGTTTGGCTCAGTGGACTGAAGGGTCCCAGGTTTGATTCAGGTCAAGGGCATGTACCTTGGTTGCGGGCACATCCCCAGTAGGGGGTGTGCAAGAGGCAGCTGGTCAATGTTTCTCTCTCATCGACGTTTCTAGCTCTCTATCCCTCTCTCCTCCTCTCTGTAAAAAATCAATAAAATATATTTTAAAAATAAATAAATAAATAAAATTTATTAAATTTCAAAAAAAAATAATAAAAGTTCTAATAGGATCCTAAAAGAACATTGGCACATGCATTTTAAAATTTCCTTCTCTCCAGCCTGAAACCTGACAAGATATAGTATATGAAAGTGCTGTAGGCGGTTAGACAGACGTTAGCCAGGAGGATGGGTCAGAGGGACCACCTGGGTAGAAAGCCTCAGGGGGGCTAGCAACAGCTGAGGCTAGCAACAGATAACCAACTGTAGGGTGGGGCGTCGCCCCCAGCGTGCCTTTTCCTCCCCTCGCTCATCCCTAATCTGGCAGTTTGGACCCCCTGACCTTTTCCTCCCTAGAGATAGCATCTGTGCCTCAAGTTGTATTTCAGCTCCAGGCCCAGATAAGCAACAAAACCAGCCACAGCTGATGTCAGGACCAGCTGCTTGGAATAAGACCCCTAGTCCTGGTGCCGGCCAATCAATCAGTAGAGACCACAACCCGAAAGGACACACCTGGAAAACTTCTCCTTTTAAAATGTATTTTTATTGATTTCAGAGAGAAAGACAGAGGGAGAGAGAGAAACATCAATGATGAGAGAGAATCACTGATCCGCTACCTCCTGCATGCCCTGCACTGAGGACTGAGCCCTCAACCTACGCATGTGCCCTGACTAGGGATAGAACTGACACCTCCTGGTTCCTAGGTTGACACTCAACAACTGAGTATTCTATTGAGATCTTTTTTGGGGACCTCCCCTAAAATCTTCTCCCTAAAACATTTAGGATGGAGGGCCCAGTGCTCTCCCTCCTGAGAGCATGCTCATACCTTCCCCCTCTACCCCACAACACCCCCCTTCTCCCCCCCACCCCCTGCCCCGTTCCAACTCTCTCCCCCAAGCACCTTACCATTAGCTTCCTCACTCCCAAGCTCCAGGGGCCCTTCCTTCACCTTCACAGCTTGTTCCCTAAGCCCATTTCTTCCAGGAGTCACGTCTTCTTCCTCTGTTATTAACCAAATAAATGTCTTCTTACAGTTTGGGTCTTGCTCTGAATTCTTTCCTAGCCAGGACCCACCTATCAAAGCTGCTGAACCCAGGTTTGGTCTGACCCCACAGGTCAGACACCTGGTGCTGTTCCCACCGCCTACAACAAAAGGATTTAATAACTCCTTATCAGACAATTTGCCAAATTGTCCTAGCTAGTGTGGCTCAGTTGGTTGCAGTGTTGCCCTGTACACTGAAAGGTCTTGGGTTCAATTCCCAGTCAGGGCACATGCTCGGGTTGTGGGTTTTATCCCCTGACAGGGCACGTACGGGAGGCAACAAACTGGGGGTGAAAAGGGGCTGCATGCCAAAGCCAGTTTGGCTCAGTGGATAGAGCGTCAGCCTGCAGACTAAAAGGTCCCGGGTTCAATTCCGGACAAGGGCATGTATAATACCTTGGTTGCGGGCACATCCCCCAGTGGGGGGTGTGCAGGAGGCAGCTGGTCGATGTTTTTCATCTCTCTCTCAATGTTTCTCTCTATCCCTCTCTCTTCTTCTCTATGAAAAATCAATAAAATCAAAAATCAGTTAAAAAAGAAAAGAAAAGGGGCTGCATGCTAACCTGACTGGCTCAGGGAAGGCCTGCATGGCGGCTGTGCAAACTCAGAGATCCAAAGGAACTGAAACAAGACAGACAATGGGTCTGGGCTTCCTGTAGCCATTTGAGCCAGTTAAGCAGAGACAGGGCTGACTCATATATGAGCAATTATGCCAGTAATGCCGGCAGTATGGTAGAGCAGCAGGTCAGCCACAAAAATTGGCTCTCCCCCTCCCCATAAACCAGCTGCTTATATTGGAGAGAAGGACAAAGATTAAATGGGGGAGAATTACGGGAATGGGGACTTAGGTAAGGTATAATGGTTACAGGCAATGCAGGCTGGAGGAAGGGGGGGTCACAGAGGTCAGGCGCTTCCAGACACCTCCAGGGCCAGATAACAGGTAACAGGGGCTGGGGGTGGCAAAGGGCAGGCAAAGGGAGGGCACCTCCAGGCTCAATTGTTTCACCTTTCCTAATGACTCAGAAAAGGAGGATGGACTGCATTCGATGTTGGCTCCCGTGTCCTATGTACAACTCTCAGCCAGGTTAGAATGTGCTTTCTCCAATCAGAGCAATCACGGATAACAGAAATTAATATTGCTTTTTGTTGTTGTTACTGTTAATCCTCCCCGCAGGATATTTTTCCATTGGATTTCAGAGAGAGTGGAAGGGAAGGGGAGAGACAGAGAAACACTGACGTGAGCGAGACACGACAACTGGTTGCCTCCCGCACACGCCAGAGCTTGCAACCGAAGTACCTGCCCTTGGCTGGAATTCAATCCGGAACCCTTTAGTGAGCAGGCGGACGCTCTATCCACTGAGCCGCACTGGCTAGGGTGATTAATATTTCTTATGACTATAGCTTGTCCCCATGATTTTATTTCTGCCCCTAACATAATCATAAAGGATGGTCTAAAATTAAAACTTTTTTTAACTGAGAAGCAGTTGATGGTGGGCAGTCATGTCCTAGTATCTGGTATAGTCTCCGACAAAGGTCAATCTTTACCTTAACTGAGACTGTCTATTGTCTTTTTGCATCTACAATAACATGTCGTTGGAATGTCAAAGTGATTTTCCTTTTTCTGGACCCTTCAAAGCACAGACACCACTCTGCAGAGACAACAAATCCCCTCGCTGTTACTGAGTTAATTGCTAACTATCCTGCACCCATCTAAGTAAAAGAAGTATGTGTCTACTAGTAACCCAGTGCATGAAATTTGTGCCCATTAAAAGGGGATTAATTAGAGGAAATAATTTATTGTAATATTACTATTTGCCCTTTCTCTATTATAGAAGTGTCAGAGATGAAAGAATATTAGTAAAATGTATATGAAAACCTTCCTCCTGTCAGAGTCTGGGGCTCACCATAGGACCCAGAGTCAAGTCTCCACCCACCCACATGCCCCTCTAAATTGCATGAGACCCAGACCTGGCCGGCCCCACATCATTGGACTAGATCCAGACCCGGCCAGTCCCACCCTTGTCAAGCCCAGCCCCAGGGTGGGGGGCATGCCTTGAGGTCCTCCATCAAGTCCCACCAGGTTGGGGACACAGTCTGAGATCCCCAAATTTTTCTCCAAAGCATTATCTCAGTCCATTGAGATTCTGCTTCCCAGCATTTGTCAACAGTTTGGATCAAATATACTGACAAAAATTCTTCACAGGTTTGAATGTTTCTTATGTTAACATGATCGATGTTTCTCTCTCACATCCATATTTCTCTCTCTAAAAATAAATTTAAAATAAAAAATTTTAAAAAGGAAACAAATTTTTAAAGAAAGAAAGAAAGAAAGAAAGAAAGAAAGAAAGAAAGAAAGAAAGAAAGAAAGAAAGAAATGTGGCCAAATTGGAAGCTAAATATTCAGAGTCTGGTAGGAATTTTTTTTAAAGCCTCATCCCCTCCTAACCTAAAACTATGTGCCCAGAGAGAAAGAAACCCATTAGGAAGATGGATGGGTGGATCTACCTATGGTGTCACTTAAGTTACAAACCAATTCTTCAGCAATTGAGAACAACTGTCCTTTATTAGGAACCTTTTCAAAACCAGAAATGCAAATCTAGAAGCAGTTCAAAGTCACCTACCTTCACCAACAACCGCAATTACGCAGAGAGAAAGAAATAGGAAACAAGGATGTTTGTAAAAAGCAGAACTGCAGCTCTGGCTCCAAGGCTTCTTGCCCAGGACTAGTACAAATCTTAATTGTCTTCTCCGCAGGTTTAGGCCCGCTCTCCACCAGGGCTAGCCAGTGAGGGGAGAGGGCCTGAGCCGGCAGTCGGACATCTCCTCCCACCCCATCCACCCCCCCCCCCCCAGTGCATGAATCTCATGCACCAGGCTTCTAATTTCCAAATAAGATAAAATACTGAAGCATTAATTGTTAAATAAGTCTACATTGATCTACTTTTCTTTTCTTACAGAGAAACTTAAAAGGTAAATTTGAATCTGTTTTAATAAATGTTTTGTACTTTGGTGAGGAAACATATGTTTCTAAAAATTAGGAATTATTGCCGAAACCGGTTTGGCTCAGTGGTTGAGCGTCGGTCTGCGGACTGAGGGGTCCCAGGTTCAATTCCGGTCAAGGGCATGTACCTGGGTTGCGGGCACATCCCCAGTGGGGGGCTGTGCAGGAGGCAGCTGGTCGATGTTTCTCTCTCATCGACGTTTCTAGCTCTCTATCTCTCTCCCTTCCTCTCAGTAAAAAATCAATAAAATATATTTTTAAAAATAAAATAAAAATTAGGAATTATGCCTAGAGCACGCCAGTGAAAGAATCCATAGTGTATTAAATATATTTCCAGAGATTATTAAATATATTCATAAATTTGCCAATCTAAAGAATGCTGATGCCCTAGCTGGTTTAGCTCAGTGAATAGACCCCTTAGACTGAAGGGTCCCAGGTTTGATTCTGATCAAGGGCATGTACAATACCTCTGTGCAGGCTCAATCCCCAGCCCTGATCAGGGTGTATGTGGAAGGCAATCAATCTATGTGTCTATCTCACATTGATGTTTCTCTCTTTGTGTCTCTCCCTCTCTCTTCCACTCTCTCTAAAAATCAATGGAAAAGTATCTTCAGGTGAAGATTAACAACAACAAAAAAAGCTGACTGCTTACTTTTTAGTTGTCATTATAAAGTAAAGTTTTTAAGGGTTAAAAATTCAAAGTAATATGGAAAAAAGTAATATTTTGGAGTTTAATAACATCTCATGGAATTATCATGAGTAATCTAAACATATTCAGGTAAAACTTTTTTGCAATAATTATATGACAAGTGTATTTTAAAATATTCAGTAAAAGAAGATATAGGAATGGAAATGCATTTTTAATGGAATTAAAAGAAAATTATTTATCCTAAAATAAGTTGGTTATTTCTGAATAAGAAGAGACAAACTAAAAGGTACAGAAAAATTACCGGTTTGTGAAAAAGAAATCTTGAGAAATGAATTTTGTGTGTGGTTAAGCTAAATAAGATTAAAGTGAATTTAATTAAATAATCAAATTGAAAAATCAAAAGTAAGCTGATGCAAAATTAGAGTTTGGTTCTTTTTCTGTTAAAAGGACAAAGTTTTCTTGTATTATTCCTATGCTCTTAAGAAGCAGTTATAGCCCTAATTGGTTTGGCTCGGTGGATAGAGCATCAGCCTGCAGACTGAAGGGTCCCAGGTTCAATTCCCATATGTACCTTGGTTGTCGGGACATCTCCAGGAGGGGGTGTGCAGGAGGCAGCTGATCAATGTTCCTAACTCTCTATACTTCTCACTTCCTCTCTGTAAAAAAATCAATAAGATAAATATTTTTTTAAATGAAGAAGCAATTATAAAAGGAAAGCAAAATTTGTGTGTCTTATTAAAATTATTTTTGTGCTCTGTTTCATTAGTTTTTGATTGTTTATATAAATCAAGTATTTTTAATATTAAAAGAGCTACATTTTGCTTGTAATTATTTAACATTCTGTGTTTACCTGTAAAGTCTTTATTATCACTATGATTAAATAGATAACTAAATACTTTTTTTTTTATAAGTTTTTATTGTTCATATTATTACAAATGTTCCTTTTCCCCCCCCCCCACCATTGCTCTCCTCCACCAGGTTCCCACCCCACCCTCTGCCCTTTCCCCTCTCCCCATTGTCCTCATCCATAGGTGCACAGTTTATGTTCAGTCTCTTCCCACGCCCCCCTCTCCCCTTTTCCCCAAGAATCGTCAGTTCACTCCCCTTCCATACCTCTGATTCTATTATATTCAACAGTTACTATTGTTCATCAGATTTTTTTTTTTTAATTTCCTTGGTTTTTAGATTCACTTGTTGATAGTTACGTGTATTTGTTGTTCATAATTTTTATCTTTGTTTACTTTCTCTTCTGAAAGAACCCCCTTCAGCAATTCATATAATTCTGGTTTGGCAGTGATGAACTCCATTAGCTTTTTTTTATTAGTGAAGCTCTTTATCTGGCCTTCGATTCTGAGTGATAGCTTTGCTGGGTAGATTATTTTTGGCTGTAGGTTCTCGCTATTCATCACCTTGAATATTTCTTGCCATTCCCTTCTGGCCTGCATGGTTTCTGTTGAGAAGTCAGCTGACAATCGTATAGGTGCTCCTTTATAGGTTACTACCTTCTTTGCTCTTGCTTCTTTTAATATTCTCTCTTTGTCTTTTGCTCTTGGAATTTTAATAATGATGTGTCTCGGTGTGGTCCTCTTTGGATTCCTTTTGTTTGGAGTTCTGTGTGCTTCCTGGACTTGTAAGTCTAATTCTTTCACCAGATGGGGGAAGTTTTCTATCACTATTTCTTTCAGTATGTTTTCGATATCTTGCTCTCTCTCATCTTCTGGGACCTCCATAATTCTGATGTTGGTTCGCTTGAAGTTGTCCCAGAGGTTTCTTACATTATCTTCAATTTTCTGGATTCTCTTGCCTTCTAGCTTCTGTGGAGGAGTGTCTTCTGGCTCTTTATGTTCCAAATCTTTGACTTGATTCTTGCGATCTTCCCTTCTGTTTTTAGGACTCTGTAAAATATTTTTTATTTCAGACAATGTATTCTTTATTTCTTGTTGATCCCTTATCATTTCTTGTTGACTCCTTATTAATTCTAGTTGATCTCTTTTCATATCCTCATAGGCCTTATCCATCTTTTCTAGGAAATTCTTGAAAAACCTTGTAAGCGTAGATTTGAACTCTATATCCAGACGCTTTTTGTCCTCCATTTCTTTCGTTTGTGATCTATTTTGTTGTCGCATTTCGCAGTTACAGATGGGGCGGGATTTCAGGGTGGAGCCTACAGCCTTGGCTTCTGTCAGCCCCGCCCTATGTGGGTCCTTCAGTGCTCGCTGCCGGCGCCTCTGAGAGAAAGGTGCCCTCGATTTTCGCCTGCTGCCAAACAGTCTATGCTCTCCCCCAATGAGCCCGGAACTGGGGTTCAGTTCAGTTGGAAGTGGAGTTGGAGGTGGCGTTCAGAGCAGTCTGGAGCCCCAGTCTCCTTCCCGTCAGGGCAATCCCGCGGCACAGCCGACTGTCCCTTCTCTGTGCGCAGTGTGCGCGCTGCTGCCGGGACCTCCTTTCACTGCTCCCCGGGGTTCTGCCTTACAGCCCGGCTCCCTATGGCTGAGCCTGAGTCCCCGGGGTCTGGCTTAAAACTGGGGATCAGAGCAGTCGGGGGCCCAGCACAGTCGGAGTTTTATCTCCTTTCCGCTAGGGAACGCCCGCCAGGCACTCGGCCTCCCTCCTCTCCGGCTCTGTCCTCTCTGCGCGCCGCGTCTCCGCGTCTCCGTACCTTGGGCTTTTCCAGCTCCTCCGTGCCTCCTTCTGGTTTTCTCCTTGCTTCTCGCTGTAGAATTTCCAGTCAGTCAACCTTCCTGTAGTTCTGGGCAATGTCCGTTTTATATTTTAGTTGTATTTTATTGAAATTGTTGTGTGCGGCTGCGGCTAGGTGTTCACCTGGGCGCAGCCATCTTGGATCTCCACTAAATACTTTTTCACAGTGACTTATGATCCTATTTGATTGGTTTTTTTAAATTTATTGTTTGTTTTTTATTGATTTCAAAGAAGAAGGGAAAGGTAGAGAGAGAGAAACATCAGTGATGAGAGAGAATCATTGGCCTGCTGCCTCCTGCACGTCAGGACCGAGCCTGAAACCCAGGCATGTGCCCTGTCGAGGAATCAAACCATGACCTCCTGGTTCATAGGTTGATGCTCAACTACTGAGCCATGCTGGCTGGCAGCATTTCTTAATTAGATTGTACCTTTTTATGGCTTTGTCAGTGATCTTTCAGGAAATGGAAGAGTAACTTCATTTTGAGTCTGAGTAAGCAATGCCAATAGCCAGAGCCAGAAGAGCTTGCTGGGGGGTGTAGGGTGTGGTGACAAAAGCCCACAAAAATTAAATACTTTATCCATGGTGACCCAGAAAATCATTAGCCTAAATCATCTGCCTCTTGTGACAAGTAAGCCCTCTTTTTGCTTCCATTAAGGATGCTATATGCCTTCCTGTGCCACCTTCTGAACATACCTATCAGTGTGTGCTTTGGCAGAGCTAAATTTATTGAGGCTGTTAACTGGGCCTTGAAATGCATGTTCCATTTTGTGGTATTAGGCAGATTCAGATGTAAAATCTGAACTGGGTTCTTATGACTACATACTAACTTCAATCCTTTTGGACAACTTCAACTTAATATCACTGGAAATTCCTTTCACAGATCATGAGCAACATATGATCCAAAACTCATCTCAGTTCATTATAATCTTGCATCTCTCCCAGGGCATCTGAATTGTGTAATTTTCCCCTCGTTTATATGTCTCACCTATTTGATTGTTTTAAAAAATTTTTATATGTTTGATAAACTTCCCCATAATTAACTTGTCTTTTTCTTAACCTGAAAAATAACTAAAATTTTTAAGAAGCGTCCCTAAAACATTTCAAAGGATAGCTCTCTCTCTTTACAAAATGGAAAAATTAAACTAATTAGGCTTATCTGATATACTAAAATTACATGGGAAGCATTGTCAAATAATAAATTATAGTTATGTTGTATTTGTATGCACATATTATTTTTAAAATAAGTGTTCTAGAAATTACATAAAATTTCTAAGAATCTATAAAATCACATAATCATATCAATTGATGCAGAAAGACATTTGATAAAATCCAACACCATTTTCTGATAAAAACACCCAGCAAAGTGGGAATAGAAGGTTCATACCTAAACAAAATAAAAGCCTTATTTGACAAAACTACAGCCAACATCATACTCAATGGGCAGAAACTAAAACCATTTTTCCTAAGAACAGGAACAAGACAGGGATGCTCTCTTTCACCACTCCTATTCAACATAGTATTGGAAGTGCTAGCCATAGCAATTAGGAAAGAAGAGAAATAAAAGGCATCCAAATTAGAAAAGAAGAAATAAAATTGTTATTATTTGAAGATGACATGATATTGTACATCAAAAACCCTAAAGACTCCATCAAAAAACTACTAAACTTAATAAATGAATTCAGCAATATAGCAGAATACAAAATTAACACCCAGAAATCTATGGCTTTTTTTATACACCAATAATGAACTCACAGAAAGAAAAACTAAAAAACAAAAATCCCATTTAACATTGCAACAAAAAAATTAAGATACCTAGAAACAAATTTAACCAAGGAGGTAAAGGACCTGTACTTGGAAAATTACAGGATGCTGAAAAAAGAGATAGAGGAAGACATAAACAAATGGAAGAATATACCATGTTCATGGATTGGTAGAATCAACATCATTTACATTGGTAGTAGTAAAATGTCCATATTACCCAAAGCAATCTATAGATTCAATGCAATCTACATTAAATTACCAATGGCATATTTCAAAGACCTAGAACAAACTCTCCTAAAATTCATCTGGAATTATATAAATAAATAAATAAATAAATAAATAAATAGTACCAAACCAGGTATAGCAATATTGAGAAAGAAGAACAAAGTTGGAGGGATCACAATACCAGATATCAAGCTGTATTACAAAGCCACTGTTCTCAAAACTGCCTAGTACTGGCACAAGAACAGACACATAGACCAATGGAACAGAACAGAGAACCCAGAGATCGATTAATATTTGACAAAGGAGGCAAGAACATAAAATGGAGTCAAGACAGTCTCTTCAAAAAATTGTGTTGAGAAAATTGAACAGGTATTTGCAAAAAAATAAAACTAGAATACCAACTTACACCATACACAAAAATAAACCCAAAATGGATAAAGGACTTAAACGTAAGATGGGAAACCATAAAAAATCTTAGAGGAGTCCACAGGCAGCAAAATATCAGACATATGTAGTAGCAATATCTTTACCAACACAGCTTCTAGGGCAAGGAAACTAAGGAGAAAATAAACAAATGGGACTACATCAAAATAAAAGCTTCTGCACAGCAAAAGAAACTATCAACAAAACAACAAAAAAGCCAACTGCATGGGAGAACATATTTGCCAATGTTATCTCCGATAAGGGTCTAGTCTCCAAAATTTACAGGGAACTCATACAAGTTAACAAAAGGAAGATAAACAATCTAATAAAAAAAAAAAATGGGCAAAGGACCTAAATAGACACTTTTTGAAAGAGGACATACAGAAGGCCAAAAGACATATGAAAACATGCTCCAAGTCAATAATCATCCAAGAGATGAAAATCAAAATATTTTAACAATGAGGTATCATCTCACACCTGTCAGGATGGCTATCATCAACAAATCAACAAACACGTGCTGGTGAGGATGTGGAGAAAAAGGAACCCTCTTGCACTGCAGATGGCAATGCAGACTAGTGAAGCCATTGTGGAGAACAGTTTGGTGTTTCCTAAAAAAATTAAAAATGGAACTTCCATTTAACCCACTCATCCCACTTCTAGGAATGGATCCCAAGAAAACAGAAACACCAATCAGAAAGGATATATGCTCCCCTATGTTCACAGCAGCATAATTTACAATAGCTAAGATTTGGAAATAGCCTAAGTGCCCATCAGCAGATGAGTGGATTAAAAAGCTGTGGTACAGCTACACAATGGAATACTACACTGCTGTAAAAAAGAAAAAATTGTTACCATTTGTAACAGCAAGGATGGATCTAGAGAGCATTATGCTAATCGAAATAAGCCAGTCAGAGAAAAATAAATATCACATAATCTCACTCATTTGTGAAATGTAATGAACAACATAAACTGATAAACAAAAATGGAACCAGAGACATAGAAGCATTGAACAGACTGTACAACCTAAGAGGGAAGGCAGGAAGTGAGGGGGCAAGAGATCAACCAAAGGACTTGTATGCATGCGTATGAGCAAAACCAATGGACACAAACAGTAACAGGGATGAGGGCTTGTGCTTGGGAGATAGGGTAATGGGGGAGAGGTCAATGGGGAAAAGAAGACTCATGTAATACTTTAAACAATAAAGAATTTTAGCGCAAACCGTTTGGCTCAGTGGATAGAGCATCAACGTGTGGACTGAAGGGTCCCAGGTTCGATTCCAGTCCAGGGCACGTACCTTGGTTGTGGGCACACCCCCAGTGGGTAGGTGTGCAGGAGGCAACTGATCAATGTTTCTCTCATTGATGGTTCTAGCTCTCTATCCCTCTCCCTTCCTCTCAGTAAAAAGTCAATAAAATGTATTTTTAAAGAGAATTAAAAAAAAAAAAAGAAATAATTATGTTGTATTCGTATGCATATATTATTGTTGTTAAAAATAAATGTTCTAGAAATTACATAAAATTTCTAAGAATCTACGATGGCCTAATATAATGCTTTTATTTGTAATTTTAATTACAATCTTAAAATGTTGTGTATTGCAGAAAAAAGCAAATTTTTAGTCAATTGCATGAAAATCAGATCTTTAACCATGACAATTTGAGTCTTTGTCATTAAGAGTCATTATTTTATTCTGACACTTTTCACAAATACATTTCATCTTCACAGAGATTCCTAGAGGATTCTAACACTTATTCTAAAATATAGATTTCTGATCAACTTTCAGACCAAACCTTGAACGGAGTGAGGATTTGCAGAACTCCATGAAAAACTAGATTCATAAAGATTAAGCAAAAAGATTAAGACCAATAAAAATTAGTAACATGGGACTGAATGAAATTATGAGGGTAATTGTAATTTTTATAACTTTTTATTTGAAATATTACTGGCTCTTTTTTTGCTTACAGATATGTATAAAGAAACCTTTTCTCCTGAGCTGCTTTTGGAGTTCGTTCAACACTACCAGAAGTGAAAATAATAATATAGGTGTCATTTGGGAGCACTTACGAGGGGCCAGGCACTGTTCTTAGGGCTTTACATGTGTTATCTCATTTCATCCTCCCAACCACTCACTGAAGCAGGTACTAGTCTCAGCCCCATTTCACAGTCAAGAGAACTGAGACGCAAAGACTTTAAGTAACTTGCCCATGATCACACAGCTGAGTTTTCAATGCAGGCAATCCGACCTCAGAGTCTAGGTTGTTAACCACTGCAGTACTCTGTCTCCCAGTCCACGAGTAAATAAATAAACGAGGCACATGTGCATGGGTGCATGGGTGGTGTGTGTCTGTGGATGCAGATGCTGAGAAACAAAGTCATTAAGGCCGGTACCTGGCTCCCGTTTCTCACAGTCCAGCAGGGAGGCAGAGACACAGCTCATCCTCCCAGCCCACTGCCCTGAGAGCATCCCCTGTGGAGCTCTGGGCACAAAGGGGAAGGGTGTCAGATTGGACAGGAGGGGTCAGGGAAAGCTTTCTGGCAGAGGTGGCACCACTCCCGAGTTTTAAAAGGTATGTGGGCAGGCAGGCATGGAGAGAGAGAGGTAGCAAAGAGCATTGGGTAAAAAAGACCCTGAGGACTGAAAGAGAAATACAGAGACAGGACGAGACACTGCGAGACGGAGAAATACTGACTGCCGTGTGCAGAGGCAGAGAAAAAGCCCCAGGGAAAGAGGCAGAAAACAGCTGACTGTGTCGTGACTGACTGCTCCTGGCCTGACCTTCCTCCAGCTCTGGGACAGAAAATAGCCTGGCTGACCCGTAGTGTGCAAAGCATTTCCTGTGCAGCCCTGGGGACCCCTGAGCTGTACTTTCTCAGGGGTGGGGCGGGTGGGGGGGGTAGAGGAGGGAGTATGAGGGCAGAGAAGGAGGGGACAAGAAGTCCCGGGACTGGATGAATTCTCCAGGAATCGAGTGACAAGATGGGAAGAAAGTGGTGTGCACATATTGGGGTCCTTGGATGTGATGTGGCTGGGTACGCAGGAGATGAGGGTGCCTAAGGCGCAGCAGGGTGATGTGCCTCCAAACCTGGAATTCTGTGTCTCTTCATGGAAAATGCAGGCTCGATGGACACACAGCCGGTCACGGTGGCCGCCTCCAGCTCCCGGAGCCTTTTGAAGTGCAGGAGTCACTCCTCTGGGAAGCAGCCAGCTCCCGTGTCGCACAGCAGCTTCCAGTGGGCTCTCTCCTGCTGGCCCGCAAGGACACCACCCCCGCAGGCTCCCTCCACAGGCCATTCCCTGGTCCCAGCTTTCGCTGAAACTTCTCTGAGGGCCTTTCCCAGGGAAACAGAGGAGAGGTTGGGAGACAGGCCTGAATCCCAGAGCATCTGATTGGGGAAGACCTCCTCTCAAGGAGATCCCAAACATCTCCCAGTGACTTCTCCACACCCTCAGCCTAGCCCCTTGCCCAACCTCCCCACTGAGTCCCTGTCCCCACCATGTTCAAGGTTGGTTTTGAGACTGACTATCTTTAAACCAGCTCTGCACATCCTGCCTTTATGCATTTTCTCTCACCCTGTATCCCTTTGAGACCTTCCCATAAGTGGAGGTGTCTTTGGATCCAGAGCATGCCCTTTTCCCTATTGGATGGACCTGCTTCCAGAAACATTCCAGCAGAGACTGAGTGGCCATCCTGTGGGGCTGCCGCAGAGAAACTGCTACCCAGGGAACGCCTGCCAGGGAAGGACACTGGCTTCCGTTTCAGCTAGGCAGGCATGCACACTGCAGGAGGTATTCCAGGTGAGAAGGGGGTTTTCAGGACACCCCACAATGTATGTTCCCTCCACTCTCTAAGTCTGAGGTGTCAGTCTGGTTGCCGTCCCACGTCCTATGGGCTCAAACCCTGACACACCTAACCACCAGCCAGGACCTTTGATTCCATTACGCTGGGATCCACTGAGCTCACCCAGAAGACCACAAAAAGGCTGCTGGGCTGGGTGTACATTGGCTTCATCTGGCCGGGCCATTCCAGGCCCTCCTGGCCCTCACTGGGTCTGCTCCCCTGGTTCCCCAAGTAGCTACACAAATCAGAGGTGCCACCATTCCTGCCTTCCCCAAAGGAGACCAGTGAATTCCTGGATTAAGGAAAGGGAAGTAACATTTGTTGAGCTCCTGTCATGTATCCCCTTTACCTGACACCCCAACCCTTCTAAAAGGGAATTGCTATCCTGGTAAAGAAGGGATTTTTCTAGACAATGCTAAGTGAGGATTCAGAGTTGGGCTGTGTCTGATACATGGAAAGTTCCGTGCTCCCTCCTCCCAGCATTCCTCATCTCACAGGGGGAGGGTCTGACTCAGGGGTGAGGCATATAGGAGGTGGGATTCTGCAGAAGGAGAGCCAGAGCAAGGTGAGCTTTTCCCAGCCCAGCTCCCAGGACTGGATTGGATAGGGGGTGGGGGTGGGGGAGGGGGAGTGCACCAGCAAAGGAGCTTTCTTTCCTGGGGATTATGTAAGAGAAGCTCACACACCCACTGCTGTGAAGCACGGTGACAAGGTATGATCTGGATTTGGTGAGGGGAACCCTCTCCCCACTTCTTCACAGAACTCCAGTGGTCCAGTTCAGAAAAGACCGAGTGAATGATTCTCTCTCATCATTGATGGGACCTGGCGCCTAGTCTGTCTGCGGGTTTGAGGGTTTGGGGATGGGACTGGACATGAAGTAGGGGATCTTTTAGGGGCCCCAAAGCCAATCTGTGGCTTGCAGGCCAGGGCCAGTCATCAATTAATGGGCTACTAACACATGTCAGATATCCTAGGGACTCTCTGAGTAGGTAGAAATCTGTGGTCCTATGAAGGGGAGGGGGGGTTTACAAGGCAGAAAAAGTAGGGCATTAATATTAATGATTTCATTTGTAGCCACAGGTTGATGAGGCCAGAAAAAGTCCCATCTCATGCATTTTTATAGGGAGGTCAAGTTCAAAGAGGCCAAGTCATTTTTTTTTTCTTTGGGGGGGGGGGGGGGGGGAAGCTCTACTGCCAAGCCTGGGTCCACAGCTGTTCTTTCCAAAATATTAGTCTATAAGGGCCACCTCCAATGCCTAGTTCAGTGCCAAGGTCCCAAGAATCCTCCTGGAGACTCCCACCACAGTTCCACTTCTAAAGCCCATGCACTTCTTGTCTGACCCCACCATAGCAGAGAAGACCAACCCATATTGCCAACCCCTGTCCTGCCTAAGAGACATCGCCACACCTAGTCCTCCTGTAATGTCATCTGAGAAGCTGTGTACCTCCTCTGGGAACTGAGGCCCCATCCACAGGCCATTGCAGAGTGGCTGTGCTCTTACCTAACACTTCTTCCCCAGCCACTGCCTCTTAGTTAAGGGCAAGTAACAGAGCCAGTGTGTCCCTTGAAATTGGAAACCAAGGATCAACATTCGTCCTGTGACAGACTCAGAAATTTTCAATGTCCCTGGTCTTCTTCCCACGGAAGAAACAGGCCTAGCCCAGCCGCGGTGGTTCAGGGGATGAGCATCAACCTATGAACAAGGAGGTCACAGTTCAATTCCCAGTCAGGGCATATAAACGGGTTATGGGCTCAATCCCCAATCATGCAGGAGGCAGCCAATCAATGATTCTCTCTCATCATTGATGTTTCTCTCTCTCTCCCTCTCCCTCTCCCTCTCCCTCTCCCTCTCTCTCTCCCCTCTTCCTTCCTCTCTGAAATCAATAAAGATATATTTTAAAAAGAAAAAGAAACAGGTTTTCAGTGAGGGTTGGATGGAGCCACCATAGAGAGAGACACAGCGGTGAAAGACAAAGAAAGTGAGTACCAGTGTCCCTATTGGGGCTGCTCTATGAACTCTGAACATTTTTTTTTTTTTTTTTTTTTTGCCTGGAAAGTATAAGTCGGATTTTGGTTACTTGCCCAAGGCTCCCTGGCCAGCCCCCACGTGCCCTTTCCCATCCATCCCAGAATAGGCAGGACAAAGAGCCGCAGCTCCAGGGAAAAGAAGAGAGGGAGGTGGGTACACCAGTCGCACTGTCCCTTGGGTTTCCCCCAACAATGGCGTGGGCAGCACATTGTTCATTTCTGGGTGGAGACACCTCCCCGGATACCCCCACCCCGCAGTTGGCAGTCAAGTGAGGCAGAGACGGGAATGGGTGGCAGGGGCCGTCGCCAGGATCTTTGGAAACCTTCTGATGCCTGGGGACCACCTCTCTGTGATCACAGCTCACACAGGCAGGGGTGGAAGGAGGAGAGCTCAGGCGGGGAACAAGCAAACAACTTGTTCTGTGCTAGGGAGGAAGGGAGTGACCCCAGGCCTGGGGGGGGGAGAGGGGCTTGGAGAGTTCTGACTAATAATAGAAGCAAGATGGATGCTTGATCCGACTCAGACCCTCGCTGTGACCTTGAGTCAGCCATTTCTCTTTATTTTCCCGCAGGGTCCCCAACAGAAGCAAGCAACAGGTCCTGGGCTGGAGAACATTGATTTCTCTCACGTGTGGGGACAACTTGGCCTCCTGTGGAATCCCAGGCCCGCTCCTGCCCTTAGCACCTGCCCAGCTCCTCTGAACTCTTAACTGCTGGGATTGTCTGTGCACCTGCCCAAGGTGGGCAAGCCTAGGGCCAACAGCAAAGGCCTCAGGTGCCAGTGATGTGGGGGCTTCACTATTGGGAAAGGACAGGAAGCTGTGACTCTAACTAGGCAGGGAGGGTAAGCGACTCCAAGGTAACATCCAGCCCAACACTAACACCTGATGTTCAGGACAGACACATTTCAGATCTGGAGTCTCAGGAGATGGGTGTATTCAGAGCAGGACGGCAGTCCACATCTTAGGAGCTCAGAAAGCCAGCCCAGGCACTAAGGATGTAGGAGGACTAAGTGGAGAGGAGAGGACACTAATGAGGCTAGTCAGGATGTCAGAGAGCGAAGCAGAGCTTACAAACTGTATTAACTGGGGAACTGCAGCTGGGACTAGACGGCTAAGTCCAGGGCCTCGTGCCCACCAGGCTGTTGGCAACAAAGCTAATTCCAGAGCCCAGAGGCCTGCCAGAGCTGGGGGATTAGCACCTGTGGCTACACACGGGGATTAAGGAGAGACTTAGAGTTATGGGCAAGAACCACCGTCACACTGGGGAGGAGCGTGTGTGATGTATGTCTGAGCACATCCATGTGAATGGCTCTAGTTTCTAGGCCAAGAATGGGAGGCAAAGGGGTAGAAAGCCTAGAGCAGCAGCCTTAGGAATAAAGGGTCTTATGGGGGTTGTGCCTCCCGAAGCCACTGTTCACAGCTGCATGGGGTCGTGGAACAGGGAGCAAATTGTGTTCATCTGTAAGGCCTGGGGATGACCCAGTCCCGGAGCACAGGGTCTTCCGGGGGCAGCTTTCTTAGCGGTCCCTGGCATGGGAATGTTGGCCCAAGTGTCCACTAGATTGATTCCACGGATGGAGGAAGAGCACACATGAAGCGTCCAAACACCACAGACACTTCAAGCAGCAGGGGCCACTATTTAACTCAGCTCTCGGTTCCCCAGATCCTGCCTCCCCTTCACTGATGCTTATCAGATTCCGTGGTTGCACCCACGATCTGGCTCAGCGCTGGCCAATAGAACATCTGCATTGATGGACTCATTCTCTTGCCACTGTCCGAAACAGTAACTACCAGCCACATGTGGCTACTGGACACTGGATGCTTCATGTCAGCTCATTTTTACTTTTAGTAGCTGCACGTAGTTACCAGCTACCATATTGGACAGCACAGTCTTGGCTCTTCCATGTGGTGGGAGGGGCAGTAAAACCCTCAGAGGACCAGGCACTTAGCCACTTCCGAGTGCCAGGAAGCATCACCAAGGCCTCTGTCTTCAGAATGGGGCTGATGTGACAGAGACAGTAGGGGAAGAGATGGTGGGCATATGCATGACCTTATTCATCCCCACAGAAACCCTGCAAAGCAAATCGATGAATCCCACCTTCCAAAGGAAGAGACCGAGACTCAGAAGAGTCTAATAACGTGTCCGAGTTCCCACAGTTAGTTAGAGACATGGTCCAGGTTTGAACCCAAGTGCCTGACTGCAGAGCCCATGCTTTTCTACCTCCTCTCATAGCTGAGGAAGAAAGTGCCTCTTCCTGGCTTCACCGGGTTAGGGTTGCGCAGGGCAACACCAGGGCTGTCAGACAGTTCTCCAACTCACCTCTTACTGAGTCAAGTCTGCCCCATCACAACTTCGTTATTTGGCTAAATGTGAATTTCTAGAACTCGGACACACCCAGATGCACACAAGGCCAAAGGCACGTGGCCAAAGAAAAATTATCTGCGTCTGGCCGTCCATTAGTGCAGATAATTAACTGTTGATTTGATATTCTTGGCATAAGGAAGGCAGAGCTCTGCTTTGTTTGGGCTGATATTAAAACACCTCTTCATCCCCCTACACACGCTGATTCGCTCACTCACTGGAGGACCGGACAGCGGGGTCAGAAGTGAGCTGGAAGGGAAGGAGATGAGGGTGGAGAAGGAACTCCCATTTCTTAGATATCTGCTGTGCGCCAGGTACCAAGCTAAGTAGTTCAACAGATTATCTCAAGTGACAATCACCCCTAGGAGGTAACTATGACTTGGACCGAACAGGACCGAAGCTCAGAGAAGTGAGCCCAAGTCACACATGCAGTTGATAGTAGCGGAATGTGGTCAGCCCAACGTCAAGCGCACCCCCTCCCCCCTTTTTTTAATCCTCACCCAAGGATATTTTTCCATTTACTTTATTTTACTATTTTTAAAAATATATTATTTGTTTCAGAGAGGAAGGGAGAGGGAGAGATAGAAACATAAATGATGAGAGAGAATCATTGATCAGCTACCTACTGCATGCCCCTTACTGGGGAATCAAGCCTGCAATCCAGGCATGTGCCCTTGACAGGAATCGAACCCGGGGCCCTTCAACCCACAGGCCAACACTCTTATCCACTGAGCCAAACCAGTGAGGGCTTTCCATTGATTTTAGAGAGAGGAAAAGACAGAGAGAAACACTGATGTGTAGAGAAACACAGTGATTGGGCCCAGGCTAGGGAGGAGCCTGCAACAGAGGTACGAGCCCTTGACCGTAATCGAACCCAAGACCCTTTGGTCTGCAGGCCGACACTCTATCTACTGAGCCAAACTGGCTAGGCTTTGGCAGAGATCTAGAGAACCCACCATGGCTCAAAGAAGTCCTGCGCAACCTTCCCTTCTCCCAGGTCAGGCTCCCATGCACAGGAGAGGACCCCCACCCCCAGCCCCATTGTGCAGTCAATGACAATGAGAGGCAGGCGTCCCCGTCTTACCCACCACTTTCCTCCCCGCCCCACGGGGTGCTGCCAGTTGAGCACAATAGTTCATTCTGTGTCCAACAGCCTCGGCTGGCGCCCCCAGACTTTTGTAGCCCCTCCAGACAATGGGAGAGCCCGAAAGGCCTGATAGCCGGTGACAAATGTATGTGAGTGACCAGCTCACGGGAAGTGGCATTCAATAGTCTGATAGCTTCCTGCATCCTGACATTGTGAAGGCCCACTTCCTGTGCTGTCTCCGAAAATACAGCAAGCCAGAACTGGGGGGCAGGGGCAAGGGCTTCCCTGTCTACTGCCCCCCAGGCTCGCCTACAGGACTCAACTATTCACGTCCCCAAGGATGCCACAGTCCCACCTGATGTCTACTTCAACAGTGAGTTCCCATCTGGCCTCAGACCAGTCCCTCCACCTCCTGACCAACCCCACCCCAGCCCAGTCAGAACTGAGGGACCTATTTTTAAAGATTCCACCACCTATCGATAAATTAGTCAGTGCCCCCTCCCTCGCTGCTGGGAAAGGCTTTCCCATGTCTACGGGCATTGGTCTCTGCACATAAAACGCACTTCCTGGTGTCCACTGGTCACTGGACTCTGAATGATAACCTCCGACAGGCTTACTGATGCTTCTTGAGCCTCCCCTTTGGCCTTATCTCCGCAGAGTGGACAGTCACAGATCCTTCAGCTTCCTCCTGTCACAGAAAGCAAAGCACAGCAAGACGGCAGGGAAGCAGGTGAAACTGAGAGACCTTATGACTTTATTTATTTATTTTTAAAATATATTTTATTGATCTTTTACAGAGAGGAAGGGAGAGAAACAGAGAGCTAGAAATATCGATGAAAGAGAGACATCGATCAGCTGCCTCCCGCACACCCCTTACTGAGGATGTGCCCGCAACCCAGGTACATGCCCTTGACCGGAATCGAACCTGGGACCCCTCAGTCCACAGGCCGACGCTCTATCCACTGAGCCAAACCAGTTCCGGCGGACCTTATGACTTTAAATTTAGTTTGAAAGCCTAGCCCTAGAAGTCATATCTCTATATACAGTATTGGAAATAATACAATAATTAATAACTAATAATAAAAGAATAAACTGTGTTTCGAGTACTCACAACTGTAAATCTACTTTTGCCCATCTTGTGTACATCCCGGAGAAGCAGATGGTAGCCAGGACCTGATGGGTGAACACAAGGCCAGGACCTCTGGCGGCTGAAACATCTTAGGTTATGTTTCCGGTCCAAAGGTGGAATGCCCCCCTTGCTGTTTCCCTGTGGATCTTAAGAGAGGAAAAGACCTCAGAGCTGTTCTCAGACCTGAAGAAATGATTTATTGCCATTACCTCATCTCCAACCAATCGGCTCCCAGCACAATCTTTTTGAACCCCTAACCGATGTTGTCTTGTGATTTTGCCATCCACAATCTGTACCTACATGCCAGGGGGAGTTCCGGCTTTTGAGCATTCGCTTCCTGTTTTCCTGGGTGGCGCCATCCATAATAAAATAGCCAACGTTTCTCCGACAGCAATTCCCGGTGTTTATTGTTTGGCTCTGCTAGCACCAGGCAGACATTCTCTCTGCTCTGTAACACAGGGGGCCCTCTCTCTCTCCTCCAGCTGGACACGGGGTCAGGCTTCCCAGGTTATGCCTCCCCATGCACCCTGCCTGCCAGCAAAAGCTGGTTGAGAAGATCAAGATCCCCTACCAACCAGCAGGGAGGCGGGTGCAGGAAGGGAGCTAATGTACTGAGTGTCTGTGGAGTCAGGACTAGGCCTCTCCCTCCACTGCCCGGTGACATAGGTGATGACCGAGTACTGGCCCAGGGTTGCCCAGCTAACAAGAGGCAGGGGCCCAGTGATGCTTGGTGGCACTGAGACAGGAATAGATGTAGGGAAACGGGGAGGAAACCATTCGCCTCCTCCTCTCACACCCCCTTAAGGATCCCAGACACTGAACCTCCCCCCTGCCTCCTCCTTCTCCCACCCCCCCACCCCCCCATCCCCACCCCCCCCACCCTCCCTCCCCCCCCACCCTCCCCGCCAACTTCCTGGCGCTGGAGCAGCAACCCTGGAGAGGGGAGCTGGCTGCACCCACCCTGCCAGCGGCTTGCCTCTGTGAGTATTGTTCTCCACTTTCAACAGAGCAGGCAGTGAAGCAGCCTGGGCCATTGTGGTCACCTGGGGATAGGGGGCCGGTGTGGAAGGTCAATAGGTGACCACCCATTCATCCCGCCTAGCCACTGGAGACCGGAGAGCCGCAGCCCAGCCAGTTAGGAGCCACAGGCCCCAGTGTCCAGGAATAAAACAAAGAGCCCTCGCAGACTTTCCCAGCCTCCTCCCCCACTTTCCCAGCCTCCTCCCCCCACTGTCACAGGGGAAGAAAGGCAAAGAGCACGGGGAAACCAAGAGGGACAGCCTGAGGGAGCGGGGGGGGGGGGGGGGGGAAGGGGGAAAAGGGGCGCTGCAAAGCTCAGCTAGCCTTCCAGCACCATTATCTCCCCGCCCCCCCCCCCCCAAGAGGGTCTGTGAGTCTCAGTTTCCTCATCTACAATAACGGAGACATCACTCCTTGCCTTGCAGGGATTTGGGGAGGATTAAATGAAAGATTATAAAGCACCCAGCCCAACACAGGCTGAAACCCAGTGCGCAGGCAGGCTTTCCTTTTTTTTTTTTTTTTTTTTTTTTTTTTTTTTTTTTTTTTTCCTAGGCTTGGTCTGCCTCAGTTTCCTGAAACTAAGAAGGTCCATGGGAGGAAGAGGTGGCTGCCCTCCAGCCCTTTCCCAAGTTGGCCGCTCCTCCATGGCAGCCTGACCCAAAGCAACCTTCTCCCCTGCCTCCACGGCTGGCCTGGACCCTGGGGGAACCAGCGGCCAGAGAGACCCAGGCGGCCAATGCAGAATCCCAGAAAACCACTTGGGAGCCACTTCCCCACCCTGCCTTCTGCTCATCGGGGAAAGGCTGGACTAGAATGCCATCCTGAACCAACCCCTTCAGGCAGATACATCTTCTGGGAAAATAGCGAACGTGGTGTTTGGATTCTTGGTGCTGTTTCTATCACTCCTGTCTGGAAGAGAACCGAGAGAGGCAGGGTGCAGAGGCTCGGGAGCGCAGCTAACACAAGGGCGGCCCGTGCGGAGTCCTGTGCCCCCACAGGGAGAGCCTGGGGCACGACCAGCCTATCAACGGGGTTGTCCAGAGGAAGAGCATCCAGGCTCTGATAAGGCCGGGGAGGAACAGGACCCACGCCTGGGGCCCTGACTGTTCCTTCACCCCAGAGACCACAGGGATAATCAGCTCCCAGAGCCTTCCGGCCTCTGCAGTTTAGTTCCCACCCTAAGGTCTCTTGGGGAGAGGAGGAAGAAAGAGGAGCCAGCACCAGCCTCAGCCCAGGACTGGGCAGGCGGCCCAGGACCAGCGGGACTTCACCTCCAGAGGCTGGGCACCCCATGTCCAAGAGTGGGGCCACTCTTCCTGGGATTTCCCCAGAGGCAGTCCCTTCCAGACTCTGTCCTGTCTTGCAGGCCGAATCATCCTCTCCCCCATCCTTGTGTACCTCAGAATAGGACTGTGTTTGGAGATATGCCCTTTAATAGGGTGATTACGTTACAATGGGGCCGTTAGAGTGAGCCCTAATCCAGTCTGACTGGTGTGTTTATAAGGAGGTTGGACACACAGAGAGAGACAGGGCCCTTGCACCGAGGATGGCCATCTGTAAGTCAGGAGAGATCTCAGAGGAAAGCAGCCCTGCCTAACTTCCGGCCTCCAGCACTGGGGGAAAGTCAAGTCCTGCTGTTTGGGCAGCCCAGCCCGTGGTTGCCGAAGCCCTAATGAGCTAAGACACCTCCTGGCCTATCCGGGGGATCACGGGGAGGGGTCTGAGGGACTTCCTCCTCACACCCTCTCAGCTGAGCCTCCCAGTGGGTTGGTACGCTAAGGGCCAGAATGACCGGGCAGGGCCCTTCACCCCAACTTCTACAGCCTCCTCCAGAAATCCAATCAGTGAGCTAACCAAACTAGGGCCCAGTGGGTGCTGGGGACCTGTCCACCAATGGGGCAAAAGCATAATGGT
Source organism: Pipistrellus kuhlii (assembly GCF_014108245.1). NCBI lineage: Eukaryota > Metazoa > Chordata > Mammalia > Chiroptera > Vespertilionidae > Pipistrellus > Pipistrellus kuhlii. The sequence continues at coordinate 174,661,263 of NW_023425515.1, read as the reverse complement.
TACCATAACAAGAAGGTATCGTTTTAGAAATATACCGTATTTTTCAGACCATAAGACGCTCCGGACCATAAGACGCACCAGTTTTTAGAGAAGGGAAATGAAGAAAAAAAGATTCTGAAACAAATAGTGTCCTAAAATATTTTATGTGCATTAAAACCCAACATCACAGTCATAAACACATGTAATCAACCCTGTAAAGTAAACAGCAGCATTTAGAACCATTTTAGAGCCGGGCAAGCACACAGAGACCACACAGAGCCGGGCAAGTAAAAAAACTTTTTTTTTAAAGTATATGTGTAGGCTATATTTGGACCATAAGTCGCAGGGACTTTTTCCCCCCACTTCTGGGGGGGAAAAAGTGCGTCTTATGGTCCGAAAAATACGGTATGTATATTTTTTACTGATTGTAGAGAGGAAGGGAGAAGGAGAGTTAGAAACATCAGTGAGAATCACTGATAGGTTGCCTTCTGCATGACCTCCACTGGGGATTGACTCCACAACCCAGGCATGTGCCCTGACCGGGAATCGAACTGTGACCTCCTGATTCGTAGGTCAATGCTCAACCACTGAGCCACACCACCTGGGGGAGAAGGTTATCTTAAGACCAACAAACAAAGCGGGCAACTCCATAGACTATAACAACTTTATTACTTATAGGGATGTAGGGTCAGGGTGGACAGGTGACCAGCAGTTCTGTGGAAATTACTTTTTGCTAACAGACCCCTGTTACAGTGCTTTTTAAAATAGCTTTTTAAATAGTATAACTCAGGTACTAACGATTGACAAGACCAAGAACGCAGGAGCCATACCTCCTGGTGGTCTTGTAATAGATGATTGTTTATAATCGATACTATATACAGTTTGATATGTAGCTCGGTTGTCATGCCATTCCAACTATTATTAACAAAAATATTTATGGCTACCTGTTTTAAGAAACACAGTCAACCGGAAGGCTTTTTCGAGGGGTTTGCTTTGCTAAGGACATTAAGGTTGATCAAAAGCCACAGCATGGAAACTCCAGGGACCAAAGATGGAGTTGGTTTACATCTATCTATACAGGACGCATCTGAGGCTGGGGCTGGGGCTGGGGCTGCCACAAGATTCCAAGGCAGCGCAGGAGGGACGGGGTGGTGGCAGAGCCAACGGGCCTCGGGGCTGAGAATCAGCACGCACCACTCCCCAGCCTCAGCTATAGGTCTCGGTTTCCCTTCCACACTCGGGCCACCCTTTTAGTGCCCAGAGAGACCAGAGTCGTGAAGGGTGGGTTAATCCATGGGATGGAAAAATACTAATAAAAAAAACAACTCTTCCTAAGCGCTAATTATATTGAGTCTCTGTTCCAAATGCCTTGCATGTTTTCCTTTTAATCCTCACAATGAGATAATGTATTCGCCCCATCTGACACCTGAGACTGAGACACCGAGAGGTTAAGGAGGTTGGCAAAGGCCACCCAGCGGTGACTGGCAGTGTGGGCTTTGAACCCAAGCAGTCTAACTCCACAGCCGAGTTTCACGGAGGGGCAGAGGGAGGGCTGGGATCTGAGCCCACTGGGGCCCCAGCATATGTCAGCAAGGCAGACGCCAGCCAAGAACAGGCCTTTAGGGACAACAGCAGCTGAACAATCCACCTTGTCATCAATTGGCCACATTATAAACACACAGGACTGCATCTGTGGGAAAGACTGCGACCTCCTGCCCTCCCACACGTGGGGAAAACAGCTTGGAGAGCATCAAAGGGACAGAGCTACCCCGAAAGCTTTAGCTTTGGTCTGTGCACTAAGTGCAACCAGGAAGGGGCCGGAAAAGCAGGTTGCAGCCTCCACCACAGGTTCAATCTCATGGGAGCTGCCAGCAGAGGGGCTGTAGCTGTGCCCGTCTGTGCCCACTGGCAAGCTGGCCCTCGAGGGTGTTTACCCTCATCAAGTCAACCAGTCTGCAGGCCAGCCGACCTCGGTTTGGGGTGCAGACAAGATGCAAACTGGGAAGCGGGGGCGGGCCCAGGGTGGCTGCAGGCCCAGCTCTGCCAAGAATTCCCTGTGTTATCTTGGGTGAGCCATTTCCTGCTCTGAGCCTCAGATCCCCGTTGTTAGCATAAGGAGAACCAATGCTCTTTAGCCTTCTAGTAGAAGTCATCAGGGATGGAGGGACCAATGAAAAAAGGGCTTCATATAAATGCAAGACGTTTTACATCAGCTCCTTGATGAGACGAGGAAGGCAAAGCCTGCCCTGTCTGTTTGCAAGGATTCCTTCTGCCTCATCCTTCCAGCCTTGGCCAGAGGGAAGGCACTAAGGAAAGTGGAGACAAAGCAGAGACTCCAGAAGCAGCGGAGTCTCCTGCTCCCAGGCATTCCCACGCCTCCTCAGGATTTCCGCATCTCACGAGGTCAGCCCTGGGGTCCGCTGAGCTGAGGGCGTGCCCCACCTGGTAAGGGCTTCAAGTGGTCCCCAGGGCCTCGCCCCATTCCTTGGAGCACTCCTCTCCACCCACTGGGCTGCTGCAGGGCTTTGATCACCGCTACACGAAGGGCTTCCTGAATGCTTTCCTGAGGACATTGTTCCCCACCACAGAGTCATCAGGGTCAAATTCATCACGGCCTCTGCTAGTGCAGGACCTACCCGGTGGGGAAAGCCAGCCCTCTGCCCAAGCCCCACTTCCCCTGGGAAACGGAAGGCAGTCCTTTGGGGTTCAGCTCTTCGCCAGCCTCAGGGAAGGCAAAGCTGCCGCAAAACGCAGCTGTCCTGAGCTTGAGGCCACTGGCCCCTCAAAGCACCTGGTAGGCCTGTCTTCCAAAGAGGCTCGTCTCTGCACCCAGCCCCAGTACTGTGCCACCTCAGAATCACACACAGGGGCCTTTTATTTCATTCAACACTTATTGGGAATGATTCTGGTGCAAGGCTTCTGCAAACAGCAGAAAGGAGAATGAGACTTAGTCCCTGTCCTCAAGGAACTGCCAGACGAGTGGGGGACTCACCCATCACAGAGCCTTGAAACAAATGCTACCAAAGAAGGAACACAGGGAGGGAATGACATTACAGACCCACGGATGCTAAATCCTGCAGTATAATAGTTCCCCAGGTAGCACAAGGCACAGTGCACACGGAGGCATCTGGAGTTGAAGAAGCACGACACGTTCAAGAGATGGCAAAACTAGGTTCTGTCCTGGATGGGATGATGGGAGAGAACGGGAGGCGGTGAAGGATCCCACATGGCTTGCAAGGGGCTTTGGTGAGAGGAGCCACGGAGGTCTGTATAAAAGATGTGTTTTAGAAAGAAAATGCTGGCAGAAATGGGGAGAATTTTTAGGAAGAGATTAAAAATTCAGGCAAGAGATGATGAGGGCATGAAGCAGGGATGTGAGATGGTGAACAGAGGAGGAATTCCAGATACAGAAGTCACCACGGTGGGTGACGGAACCCAGGAGAGGGGGCGGGGCAACAGGACAGAGGAAACAGACCTGTGCCAAACACCGCGCTGGATGTTTTATGAGCATCTTCTCAGCCGTCATCACTCTGTGAGGTGGGTGTATTATCCCCATTTTACAGATGATGCTCAGAGAAGGTAAATTACTTATCTAGTCACACTAAATTAGAGTTCAACTTCAAACCTGGGTCAACACTTTTAACCAGCACAGTATTTGAGAAATGTGTAGTAAGTTGTTTCAGAGAATTACCCAGAGTTTAGGAGGACATTCATAACTAGAGAGAGATACTTAGGAGTTGTCAAGGTAAATATTAGTGGCTGATGCCACAGATGAACTGTCCAGGGTGAAGCTGGGAAAACACTCACATTTGGAAGAGTAGAGAGAGCTGGGACAGGACTGAGATGAATTCCATAGAAAGTGCTGAATACTGCAAAGAGCCATCATATGTGTAGGGAGCATGAAGCTAGGACATTAGAAGCTACAAAGGCTTTTAGCCAATATGGCTTCATCACAGTCGGGGTGGAGGAGAGCAAACAACAAAGGGTGGAGGAGTCCAAGGATAGGGTGGGGAACATAAGGCACTTGGAATACATCTATAATAGAAAAAGTGTAATATGCTAATTAGATCCAACAGCCTAACAACCTTCTGGCGAAGCTGAGGCTGCAAGGGCTGAGCCCCTTGCACAAATTTCATGCATCAGATCTCTAGTATATCTCTCTATATAAAAGACTAAGCAACCGTTACAACTGGTTGACCAGTCACTATGACACACACTGACCACCAGGGGCAGGCAAGTGGTAAGAAGTGAGGGGTCCCAGACTGTGAGAGCCCCAGACATCTCCTGAGGGGTCCCAAACTGTGAGAGGGCGCAGGTCGGGCTGAGGGACCCCTCCCCTCCAGGGCATGAATTTCATGCACCAGGCTTCAAATATATATATATATATATATATATATATATATATATATATATACACACACACACACACACACACACACACACACACACACACAATCCAGGAACCCTTGGGGGATGTTCAACTGCCAGTTTAGGCCCAATCCCAATCCAGGATTGCTGGCTCCTAACTGCTCACCTGTCTGCCTGCCTGATCACCCCTAACTGCTCCCCTGCTAGCCTGATCGCCATTAACCGCCTCTGCCTTGGCCCCAGCCATGGTGGCTTTGACCAGAAGAAGGACCAGAAGATATCTGTTCTATCCAGTCTAATCAATCATCTTGAACAGTGGTCACCAACCTTTTGGACCTCATGGGCCACCAGTGGTCTGCGGACCACCAGTTGGCAACTGCTGATCTTGAGGACTGCATGCAGAAGCCATATATGGAGAGAACCAGGCAATAGGGTCATGCAAATATTTCCAGCTGCACTTGGCACCTCAGGTCCTGAAGCAAATATAAATGGACAGTGGAGCCAGGGTTGGCAATGAGGGAACAGGGGCAGTGGAGAGGGGCATGCAGGCACAAAGAGCTGTGGGCCCTTCTAGACAGAAGAGCTGCCCCTGCTGGGATGCCAGCAAAGATCTTTTAAAATCTCAAATATTTGGAGGACCCATTTGGAATTTTTAAACAAAAACAAAGCCAGGGTTTACCTTTGCATTACCTTCCTCTTTTGGAAGAATGTGGTAAACAGATAACTAATGCTAACAAATTTAATTCAAAAAGAATGAAGTTTTTAAATACATCAGAGGCACCACTGGGACTGACACACTAATTACTAATTACTCCTCTTTACTCTTAAAGCTGACTCTCCCAAAACTCCTATTTAGCAAATACTTTGGGAGACTGTGTGTAGAATAGGAATAAAAGAGCATTTATTTCTATTTCATTATTCAGATAGGCTGGCATCCCAAGTGGATAAAAAGCCAGGTTTTACCAGGATGTAACATAGCACTTGCCTGTTTTCAGCGCTTTCTGATTTCTCACGCTTTTTATATCATCAGCAGGAATACATGAGTGCCCCCATTTTGCAGTGGGGACACTAAGGCCAGAAGAGGTGAAGGCACATGTCTGAGGTCACCCAGTTCTCTCGCCTCCAAGTCCAAGGTTCGCCCCTACCCATCCTCCATCAGGTGACATCCCACGCCTTCCTCCCCACTTCTCATCTCTGACCCTGCAGACACCACCAATGGCACGACTGCTTAGCCACACAGGTCTAGAGCTTGCTGGCCCTTGGCTAGCTTAGTTGTCATAGAAGGCAGTCCTCTCTGTAAAACACCCCAAGGAAGCCCTCAACCACCAGGCCTGTGAGCTCACTCTCCCAGCCAACGTCACTCTCGCCACGGGATCCCTGCCTCCCCAGGGTCACAAGGACACACGCCACCATTGCAGGAAATGTAGGATTTTCTTGTAAAAAAAAAATCTAAGCAGCTAATATTTATTGAGCACCTAGTGGGTGCCGAGGACTCTGCTAGAAACTTTACGTGTTACCTTCTCACAAGCACTGACCACCAGGGGGCAGGCAAAACTTGGTATTCTCACCCCCATTTTCCAGACGAGGATACTGAGGTTCAGAAAGGCTAAGTGACTTGCACACGGTCAATCAGCTTGTTGGTGAGGCAATATTCACTACACAGGTCTGTCACACTCCAGATCCCACTTTATTTTTACTCTACCACACTGCCTTGGCTCACCACCCTACGAGGGCCTAGACACCCACGCCCACGTGGAAAAAGAAAAGTGAGCCTTTCATTGCTGCGGCCTGGCTCCCAAGTGGCTCAGGGGAGCCTAACCCCCACCGTGTTTAACTCAACCAACAGCCCCATGAGCTGGGGTCCTGGGAGGCTCACAAGAGTCAAAGGGCCCCCAGGCAGGTTTGTCCTGGCAGCTGGCCAGCAGACTTGTGCTAACACGGCAGCAGGCACAGGAAAGGCTCCAGAGAGAATGGAAAAGCACCAGACACTGGGCCTCCGAGGGGAGAGAAGTGATTCCTGCCGTGTTCAGACAGGGTAACGCTGCCACCACCATCGCCGGGCCGGGAAGGGACCCCAAGGCAGGGCAAGCAAAGAGCCCCAAGCACGTCCACTTATTAGTGTTTCCTTGAACATGACGATGGGGCCACTCCAAGAGGGGGTCACATGGCCCCAAAGTCAACCAGCAGGCATGGAAGAAAACCAGCACCCCTGACCTGCCTGCCTTTGCTCCCACGCACATCCACCCTGCAACCTACCGTCACCTGGCCTGCAAGAGAGCACGCAGGGTCCTATAGCAGCACGGCGGCAGCAGGCCGCAGCCAGCCCGTGGGAAAGAAAGCTAACTCAGATATTAATAGACTTGCCGGAGGCGCGATTCAGTGAGGGCAAGCCCTAGGAAGTAAAATTATTTAAAAGAGGGCACAATTAAAGTGAGCCTGGAAGAAGGGAGCAGCTTGGATTTCCACAGGGAGGGCTTCTTCCTCGGCCAGGCACTGGGAGGAGGTGCACCAGCCGTGACAGGGTTATTCTAGAAAATCCAAAAATATCTTAAGTCTCTGGGAAAAAATTTTGGTGTTTCTGTATCTCTTCTGTCAGCTAATGATTTGCTTAGGCCGACATTACACTACATATGCGCAGAATGATCAAAACTGTTTCAAGGGAAACCACTCCTGGGATCTAATATTTGCTACAAATTGTTAGGCTGCCAAAATAATTAACTGGTAACTGTCAGTTATTAATTTATTCACTTCCAATAATTTATTAATGACTAATTATTGACTATGCCCAGATCAGCCACAGGGGGGGCAACTCATTCATTAAAAGGAGAGGGGCAGTTTGAGAAGTCAAAAACTGGCAGCCATTGAGATAAATTAACCCCATGGGTGGGTTAGCCTGCTTTGAACTTTTTTAGAAAATGAACAGTCATCGGTTAATCAGAAGATTACACACACAAAAACCTGAATTTCTACCATTTTTTTAGAAAACCTGAAAAATCTGGTATCACTGGGCAAGCAGCACAAATTGGAAGATGCTGAGTAGCGACTGCCCCCTTTAGGCAGGCCTGAGCTTTCCAGTTCCTGGCCTGGAGCAATTATTTAAGCCACCTGACTGACCCCTGTAGGCATCCGGGTTTGTTACTCCCAAAGCCCAGTGAAGGGATCAGACTTGGACATGCTCAGGACTGCCACCAGGTGGCAGCACTAGTCTGTCAATGAGGCCTGTAACCAAGCTGAACTTGGCATAGCCTTTGGTAATCAGAAATCCCATCCTTACTTGAGTAGCAGACACTCCTCCATATTCCCGATCAGATTTGCTCCCTGAGAAGTTAAGAGCAGCTCATGTCAACATTCCCTCTAGGCCTGGGCAACCTGACTTGTTCTCTTCTCTCTGGCCACCACCTCCCACAATCTCCCAGTTCCTCTCATTCCACAGCTGGTATTTCTACCTGTTCAGGAATTCTACCTTCCTCACCTGTCAACACCATCAAAGGCAGTTTGTTCTTCACCAAATGGGCATTACATGCCTTTGCTCACATAGGTTAAACGTCAGTTGACCACATGAGGCAATAGGTTATTGCGCCTCTTCCTGCCCTCTGCTCACACCCCTTCTAATCTCACCAGCATCTTTTTTATATATATATTTTATTGATTTTTACAGAGAGGAAGAGAGGATAGTTAGAAATATCGATGAGAGAAAAACATCAGCTGCCTCCAGCACACCCGCTACTGGGGATGTGCCTGCAACCAAGGTACATGCCCTTGACTGGAATCGAACCTGGGACCTTTCAGTCTACAGGCCAACGCTCTATCCACTGAGCCAAACCGGTTTCAGCCAGCAGCATCTTTTTTTTATTATTTTTATTTAACACTCACACTGAGGGTGTTTTTGATTTTAGAAAGGGAGAGGAAAAACATCAGCTTGAGAGAGATATCAATCGGCTGCCTCCTTTGTGTGGATCAAACCTGAATCCTGGACATATGCCTTAACTGGGAACCGAAACTGACTTTTCTGTGTATGAGATAATCCACTGAGCCACACCAGCCAGGGCCCAGTAGCATCTTAAGTGGTAGCTTTTAGTATAATCTACAGCACATGTGTCAAACACAAGGCCCGCGGGCCAAATCCATCCCGCCAGGCCTTGCAATGTGGCCCGCACCGCGCTGTCATCACTGCACTCCGCTGCGTTTCCTTCACAATGACAGTTTATGAGTGTTCAGTAAACCATTCGGCCCGCGATTTAGGCTGGATTTTAGATTTTGGCCCCTTCTCTGATTGAGTTCGACACCCCTAATCTACAGCTCTTTAGGAAAGCTTTTTTATATTATGTGTTGAGATCCTTAAAATTGCTCATCCCAAAATGCCATTTACTATTCCGACCATTAGGTTAAACCACATGAGGCAATAGGTTATTGTGCCTCTTCCCAAAATTCAGGAAAAGCCTTATATAAGATATTCATTGCACTATTTATACTGGTGAACAACCAGAAACAACCTAAATGTCCTCCAGCAATAGGGAAATTGTTAAAAACGTAACAAAATGTTAGCTTTTCAGTTGTATGAGAGCCCTTTTTAAAAATCCCTACCAATTGTCCTTTTAAGTACATCGATTCTTTTTAGAGGGAAAAGTGTGTGTGTGAAATTGGAAAACTTGATAGCAACTCTTAAGCACCCTGGTCTATTCTAATTTAGATTCCGAAAGGTCCATAAGCCTCTTATTACCATGACAGAAAAGCTTCTGGGAAGCTGGGCCTCCAGGACTCAGCACCCCAGGACCCAGTGCAGCCACACTAGCAAAACAAAGCCTCCAAGACCCTGGAGTCCTTAGATAAAGGCCAACGTTATCCATCCTGAAATGCTTGCACTTGCATAACTCCTAAGGAGACCCCACACACCATTTGGAAGATAGAATTGGATCAATGTGGTTCTCAGATGCCATTTAATTGAGTTTTGCACTATACAGTGATGGGGGATGAAAGATGGTGGCGATTTCCAAGCAAATTCACCTACCCCAAGTGAGCAGCCTGGGCTGCCAAGAACAGCCCGTCCCCAGCCAGCCCCACCCTGTCCTGAGCCGGTGGACAGGATTTCAGCAAGAGTGAGCACAAAGGGCTGGACAAACGAGGGAAGGAACCAGGTAGAGGTCTGAATTCTTCCCATGCAAACGGGAACTAAACATGTGATCTCTCTCTTAAGGCAACACCCCAACCCCATGCGCTTCAGCTTGAGGTCAAACTGCCTCCCGGAAGGGACTGACAGCTAAGGTTCATTTCATGGTACTACTCCCAGAAGTGCGCCCAGAAGCCGGGGCGGTTGTGGCCACCCTACAACAGATGCAGCCTGCAGCCAGAACCCTCCAGGGCCTTCCTCTTGCCTGGCCCCTCAGCTTCTAGTGTGTCCGTGCGCCTGACGCAGGAGAGCCCCCAGTATGTGTGTGGCTGGGCGGTGCCCGAGGGGCCAGAATAAGCAACAATGCAAGTCAGATGTGGATTCTGGAGCTGGGTCAACATGGCGGCAGGACCAGTCACAGCCTAAGGCCCTGTGTCCTCTATTAATTCTTCTCCGGGCGGTTTCTGTTCAGCACAGCTTTAGGGGCAAACTCCAGCTTGTCCTTAAGGCTCAGCACCTGGGTGTGGTCCTTGCCTAGCAGCTCATCCAACTTTCGGTCTTCCCGACGCTCCGAGATGCTCTTCTCCTCCTCCACAGGCTGGGGGTCTTTTCCCCGGATGAACCATTCCAGGTGGTAGCCCACAGCCCCGACCACGAAGGCCACAGGAAATGTGACATAGGGAGCATAAGTACGCACCACGGTCCAAAACACAGGCCACATGACATCTGCAGAAGAGCACAAGGCAGTGTTAGGGAGACACCAGCTGCCCCTCCCCACCAAATGGATCACTCCGGAGCTTCCCACTTCCTAGGCACCTGGCACAATTCACTGAGCACCCACCCCTCTCGGAGTAATGCAAGAGAGTACCCTGCTTGCCGAAACCGGTTTGGCTCAGTGGATCGAGCATCGGCCTAACGGACTGAAAGGTCCCAGGTTCGATTCTGGTCAAAGGCATGTGGCCGGCACATCCCCAGTAGGGGGTGTGCAAGAGGCAGCTGATTGATGATTCTCTCTCATCGATTTTTCTAACTCTCTATCCCTCTCTCTTCCTCTCTGTAAAAAAATCAATAAAATATATTAAATAATAATAATTAAAAAAAAAAAGAGTACCTTGCTTTATGCAACAGCTGGGTCCCTGAGACAACCCAGAAATTTTCAAAAGATCCCATTGTTAGGGAAGGGGACAAGACACTCCATTTTATGACCCGTACTTTTTGACAATTATGCAACCATGTATAGCAGAGTTCCCCATGAGTGGGCCTCTGGGCTTACCTAATAAAACTTCAAGTCTATTTTTTCCTTTTTTATGAGACTGATGTGCTGCCTACTGTGCTAAGAGGGCACCTTTACTTCTTTTTAAAAATATATTTTTATTGATTTCAGAGAGGAAGGGAGAGAGGGAGAAAGGGAGAAACATCAATGATGAGAGAGAATCACTTACAGGCTGCCTCCTGCACTGGGAATTAAGCCGGCAACCGGGCGTGTGCCCGGACGGGGAATCGAAAAGGTGACCTCCTGGTTCACAGGTAGACAGATGCTCAACCACTGAGCTACGCCAGCCAGGCTTCAAGCCTTACCTTGACCGTAGGCCTGCCCTCGGGTGTGCCGACCTTTCAAGAATGGGAAAGAAGTCTTTCTCTCCAGTTCCCCAACCTGGCCTAGGAAGGAATCTGTAACCCAGGTCCCTGCCCTTGACCGGGAATCGAACCTGAGACTTTTCCAAGCACGAGCTGATGCCCTACCATGTCCAGCCGGGACAAGTTCTCTCTTGATAAGCAAACGCCTTCCCCAAACAGTAACTCTCCATTCAGGTTTCCAATTTTTCTTAAAGTATGAGTCCACAAGTATTACCTGGCACACGCTGCACCAGGTCTCCCCGTCCTCCTACTCACATGCTAATCACTTTCAAATAAGTCAATGAATTCATTTATTTAACATTTACAACCATTTCCTCTGGGTCATACCTTGTGCTGGCTTACCCCACCTGTCTGCCTCAAAACACTTTAAGCGCCCACAGGGCAAGGCCAATGTCTGTGGCCCACTGGGCCCTGTCCGTCCCCCAACACCTCCCACCCACCCTTGCCCGGCCTGGCATAAAATGCTCCGGAAAGTTTGCTGAATGAGCGAACGAAAGCTGGAGCAATACACTCATGTAAAACCACAGCAGTCATCCACCCGCCCGCCCGCCCGCCCGCCCTCAAAAGGCAGCAGGAGCACCGCAGGTGCCTCTGATGATTACAAGACTCTTAACAAGTTACCCCCGAGGTAGCAATAGGGTCTGGCACACACTGTGGCGCGGATTTCCAGCTCGGCGTGCAGGGAGCCTAATGGCAGGTAAAGGTCAACGGGGTGGCCGGGGGCATACCTGCCCTTGTGCCGGGGGCCCCGGAGGCCCCATGAGAGCCCAAGCACAAGTCCGTGTGATCTCTCTCTTAAGGCAACACCCCAATCCCATGCGCTTCAGCTTGAGGTCAAACTGAAGGGAACTAAACGTGTGATCTCTCTCTTAAGGCAACACCCCAATTGGAGAATTGCTAACAAGGGCAGAGGATACCTAACGGGATTGAAGATTAACCCTAACCGGGACTCGAGCCCGGTCCAGGGATGGGGGCGCAAGGGAGGTCAGGGTCCAAGTATCCAGCCGAGGTCTCCCTCCGCTGGGCTCCCCCGGGCCTAGCCCCTCGCCCGCCACGCTCACGGCCTCCGTCCTCAGCCACGTGCCCGAGACCAAGAAGCCCAGGCCCCGAGGGCCCGATGGGCGCCCAGACTCGGCCTCCAACCCCGGGTTAGAGAGCCGCCAAGGCCGCCGCGGACACTCGCGATCACCTCTCCGGGAACTCAGAGGTCAAAGTCCGGAGCCGTCGCCCGGACCACGGGCAGCCCGGCCGCCGCCCCGCGGAAGGGAACTGCCGGCGAGGCCCACGTGCTCACCGGAGCCGCAGCGTCCGGCCCCCGCCCTCCGCCTGCTCCACCGACCGCCGCCGCCGCCGCCGCCCCTCCCAGCGGCCCGCGGGGCCAGGCCCGGGACCCCGCCCCCCGGGCCCGGCTCTCTCGGAGAGCAGCGATTGGCTGAGCTCCAGTCCAAGGCGCGGAGCAAGCGGGGCGCCCGCCACGGAGCCCGGCTGCGCTGAAGTGGACGCACGCCCCCTAGCGGCTGGGAGGTTCACCAGTGCCGTGACCACGTGCCTTTCGGGTGGAGAAAGGAAAAGGTCATCCACTCCTTTACTCAATTGGCGTCTTCCAAGACCTGGGTCCGGGCGCGCGCGCACAAAGACAGGATCGCTGACCTCAAGAAGCTTTCCTTAGCGGACTATCATCTAGGGCTTGAGGAGGCTTCAGATCTGGGCTAGCTTTCTCACTGTGACCTTGGGGACAGTATAAATCTGTCTTAGCCTCCTTTCCCGCTCCTGTGCAAAGGTAATAGCACCTATTTCACAGGATATTGTGAGGGGTAGATAAGATCATGTGAGTAAAGTGCTATCCCAGCCACCTAGCAAGCAGAGAAATAAATGGTTAGTTTACATATAATACAAATATAGTAAAACCTAAGTTTTACCTGACCCTTCAGGTACAAATATTCACACACCCATGTCCCCACTGCTCCCTGTACAGACTATCTATTGATATTTTTGTTTTATTGTTATTGATTTCAGAGAGGAAGGGAGAAGGAGAAAGAGAAAAACATCAATATGAGAATCATTGATTAGCTGCCTCCTGTATGCCCCCTACTGAGGATTGAACTCCAATCCAGGCATGTGCCCTGACTGGGAATCCAACCATGATCTCCTGGGTAGATGCTCAATCACCGAGCCACATAAACCAGGCTAGACATTTATTTTATTGCATATAGAAAAAAACACTACAGCTCAAGCTTGAAATGCTCCCACCTACCCCTGTCTTTCTACTCTCATTCCACCGGTCTCAGCCAGGCATATCTATCGTTAGTAACACATGCTTAACCCCTCCTTTTCCTCCATGCAGACCTAACTGTTTCACACCTCTGTGCCTTTAATTATGCTTTTTCATCTGCTTGCAGTGCCCTTCCCACCTTTCTTTACCAAGTATCTCTGGCTCATTTTCTGAGCTTTAGGAATACCACTGTAGAAGCATCCTGGACTGGTCATTACCTACCCTTCCTCTAGAATCTCTAAGAACTCAATGCTAATATCTAGCAGTGCAGATGGAGAGAAAGGAATAGTATAAAGAAATGTGCAGGAAACTGTCATTAACAGAACTTGTTCACTAATTGAGTAGTCACGGAAAAGGGAACAGAATTACCTATCGATAGAATAACCAGCATTCAGCCAGCCAGTTAATTAATAAGTGTGAGGCATCAGGGATGCAAAAAACAAATGGGACCATCCCTGCCCTCGGTTCTCTGACTGATGGGGAAGCAGACTGGTTTATAAAATATCAACAGTATGAGTGTCCTGGCTGGGTGGCTTAATTGGTTGAGCATTGTCTTGTGCGCCAAAAGGTGTCGGATTCAATTCCCAATTGGGGTGGATGCGGGAGGCAACAGATCAATGTTTGTCTTTCTCTCTCCCCTCCCAAATTTCTAAAATCAATCGCCATATCCTCTGGTGAGGATTAAAAAAAAAAAAAAAAAAAAAGTCAAGAGTGTGAAAAATGTGGTGATAGAAGTATACAAAAGTGGCAAAGAGAAGGAATCCCAGGAAGAATTAGGGAAGGTTCCCCAGAGCTACCTGCCCTTGAGCTGAGTCCCTAGTGATGGCTAGTAGTTCCATCAGGCAGAATTGAGTGAGGCTCAAGACTTAGGAATCAGCCTAGCCGGTGTCGCTCAGTGGTTCAGGATCGACCGAAGAACCAGGAGGTCTCGGTTTGATTCCCGGTCAGGGCACATGTCTTGGTTGTGGGCTCTCTCCCTAGGTAAGTGGCAGAGAGGGCATGCAGGAGGTAGCAGATTGATGATTTTTCTCTCTCATCATTGTTTCTATTTTTTCTATCCCTCTCTCTTTCCCTCCTTCTAAAAATCAATAAAAAGCTCTGATCGATTTGGCTCAGTGGATAGTGTCAGTCTACTGACTGAAAGGTCCCAGGTTCAATTCAGAGGTCAAGGGCATGTAACTTGGTTGCCAGCACATCCCCAGTAGGGGGTGTGCAGGAGGCAGCTGAACTATGCTTCTCTCTCATTGATGTTTCTAACTCTCTATCCCTCTCCCTTCCTCTCTGTAAAAAATAAATAAATAAAAATCAATAAAACATATATATTTTTAAATAAAATCAATAAAAACATTATTTTAAAAGGACTTAGGAATCAGATAGATGTGGGTTAAAATCCTGCCTCTGCTTCTTGCTAATCTCAGAAGAACTAAGTTTTTAAAAAGACAATAGAACCCACCCCCTGGAGCTGTTGTGAGCACTAACTCGCATAACATGTATAAAGTGCACAGCACTCAGCATCTCCTACATGCTTAGTAAGTGGTCACTGGTATGTCCAGTATATTCCAAGTTTATTTCTCCTTCTGTGATAGTCTATGTCTATTTTTGGCATTACTTATTCACTAAGCCTTTGCATTATTCCCAAGATCCAGTTTATGTATATCGCACCTACAGTTCCTGAATGTCTCTCAAACTAATCATTATCTCTCACCCGGTCCACCTTAGCAATTCCCTCAATGGTCTCTCTAACGTCCATTTTTCCCTCTCAGAGTATTTCCATTCTGTTGGTCAAAGGTTCTTTAAAAAAAATAAAATTTAAATGAGCCCTGGCCAGTGCGGCTCAGTTGGTTGGGCATTGTCCCCTGCACTGAAAGGTTGCTGGTTTGATTCTTGGTCAGGGCCCAAGCCCAAGTTTTACTCTCAGGGTCTCGCTCTCACATTGATGTTTCCCTCTCCCCCCCCCCTTTCTCCCATCCCTTCCTCTATAAAAAAAAAAAATCAATAAACTATTCTTTTTTTAAATTTTTAATAAAATCTCCAGCTTAACCCCTCATTCCCTTCTCTTTCTTGACTGCAAAACTCCACTTCATCCTGCAAAGCCCTGTTCAAAAAGTCCTGCTTACAAAAAGTTTTCCCAGACCACTGTGGCCATTTCGATTCCTGGTCAGGGCACATACCTGGATTTTGGGCTTGATCTCCAGTTTGGGGCATGCAAGAGGCAGCAGCTGATCCAGTGTCTTTCTCACATCGATGTTTCTCTCTCTTTCTTTCTTTCTCTCCCCCTCTCTCTCTCTCTCTCTCTCTCTCTCCCTTCCTCCCTCCCTCCCTCCCTCCCTCCCCCTTCCTCTCTCCCTCCCTCCTTTCCTTCCCCTCCCCTCTCACTCTCTCTTCCTCTCTCTCTAAAATCAATTTTAAAAAAAATTTTTAAGTTTTTCCAGACTCCCTGGCTGCTAGAGGCCCCCTCCACTAGTCTCTTCAGCCCCTGGGAGACTAGGCCTCTGTTTATACTATCCCTTTCTGTTTATGTGCCGTGACTGGTTATGGCCAGGACTAGGAGCAACTCAAGAACAGGGAGGGGATCTAGTCCGTCACTTATCCAGCACAACTACCCAGGCCACAATACCCAAAGGAGACTCCCCTCCCCCCACCGTCAGCCCCATGTGGGGAGGTTTGGGACATCATGTCAGTAGAAGGATGCCCACACAATTGCAGATGCTGACCTGCTTCTCCCTGTCCACTCCCATATACTTCATCATCCCGGAAAAGTTGGCCCAGTTTCTGGGAAAAGATATAGACCCATAAAAAAAAATTTTAAAATAAATAAAACACACACACAAAACTATATAATGTGGATGGTTAAACTCAGACTCGGCCACTTCCCAGCTTTGTGCTTTGGGATAAGTTGATACGCCTCAGTTTTCTCACTGTAAGATGATGGTGATGACAATATCTGCTTCACAGGATTGCTCTGAGTGCTGTCTAGCCCAAACCTCACCCATGACCCACACTCAGAGATGAGAAACAGTATCAGGAGGTAGTGACTCAGCCAAAGCCTTATTTGGCTAGTCTACAGGAAAGAGGCCGATGAGGTTTTCTGGTGGAATCTTTTGGACAGTCATCTAATTTAAGTGTTCCCGGACCTAGTTGCCCATCATAATCACCTGGAGCTCTTGTGAAAAAGTCCTTTGAAGGTAGAGAGTCTATTCACTAAGTTTTGGATAGGGCCCAGGACTCTGTTTGAGATCAGCCTGAAGTTGATTCACTTTTGGAAATTCAGATCACATGGGGGCCCTCTCCTGCCCAGAAGACTCATGAGTGTGTGTGTGTACAATCTCTTGCTTTCAGGTGATCTCCCAGACCAGCCTGAAAAATGTCTGTTGATGCCCCTCTTCTATTCAAAACCTTCCCATGGCTCCCCACAACCCTCAGAATCTATGCCTACCCTACTCAAGTTGCCCAGAATGATCAAGCTTTGGCACTCCCAATGCCCCTTTCTTCTCTGGATCCTTGCATAGCTGTTGTCTGATCTTGGAACATTCTTCCCAGCCTCAGCCCCCCTTGAGTGGCTAATACCTCATCATCTTTCCACCACTCACCCTTCTATTATCTGCTTGTCCACTGTTTTTTCCCATAAGACTGTAAGCTCCATAAGCATAGAAACTACACTTGTTCAAGGCTGACTCGTTGGTGTTGGGTGCCAACAGTGATTTAAAACAAAAACAAATTTTTTTTTTTCAGAGAGGAAGGGAGAGGGAGAAAAACATCAATGAGCCAGGATCATTGATCGATTGCCTCTTGCACACCCCCTACTAGGGATCAAGCCTACAACCCAGGCATGTGCCCTTGACCAGAATCAAACTCAGGACCTTTCAGTTCACAGGTCAACGTTCTCTCTACTGAGCCAAACCGAGTAGGGCCCAATGGTGATTCCTGATGAACGTTTGCTGAATGAATGAATGAATGAGAATTGGTTACTCCAGGGTGGCCCGGAAGAACTGCCAACCCCCTGGGAACCTTTTCCTCCTGCTTCAGGGTGACACGTCAACTCCAAGGACTACTTACGGACTGAGAAGGTGGCTTCTGTGTGGACAAGCCCATCATACCTTTTCTGGGCTAGCTAAAAGCTCATGATCAGCCGAAACCGGTTTGGCTCAGTGGACAGGGCGTCGGCCTGCTGACTAAAGGGTCCCAGGTTCGATTTTGGTCAAGGGCATATACCTTGGTTGTGGGCACATCCCAGTAGGGGTTGTGCAAGAGGCAGCTGATCGATGATTCTCTCTCATCGATGTTTCTAACTCTCTATCCCTCTTTCTTCCTCTCTGTAAAAAATAAATAAATAAATAAATAAATAAAAATAAAAAATAAAAAATAAATAAATAAATAAATAAATAAATAAATAAATAAATAAAAGCTCATAATTAGCCAGACCTAGGTCCACCACCCTCAGCCCCATGACTTTAGGCAGGTCACTTAACCTCTCCTGAGCTTCCACTCTCTCATCTGTCATAAGGATGAGCCACATTTGCCTGGCCCACAGTAAGTATTCAATACATATTAGCCATCCACACCAGGTTCGGACTGCCCTTTCGCTTCCAAGGAAAGTTCTGTTCTCTGCCCTCACCGAAATGCCCAACCATACGGGGCATCAGAAAACATGGCAGCACTCAATGGAACAGAGTGCTTCTGCTGCTGGGCTGGAATGACTCGGGCAGAGGGCACAGCGGGCCCTCAGGGGAAGGGGAAACCGGTACTGGTCCGTATGGAAGAATCACCACACTCCGTTTACCGAGCACATGCTGTGCGCCAAGGCACTGGGCTCTGGGCTGCCCTCCCTGGGGGGCCCTGGAGGACTGGGAGGCAGAAAGGGAAAGGCGTGTAAAGGTGGAAGTCCTCCCTCCTCACCCCACCCCCCACCCCAGGGGCTCCTCCCGGAGGGCCGAGCCTTTCCCCCAGCCGGCTCAGGCAACCTTTCTCTCCCTTAACGGAGAGCTCGGCTCCCCGCCCCTCCTCCCTCCACCCCGGCCCCCCACCCCCCAGGCGCAGTGCAGAGGTGGCTTCTTCAGGAGAGAACAGAGGGCGGGAGTGCAGTTCTGCCGTTTTATTTTTCCTGGGATACTCAAGGGGGTGTGGGAACAGCCACAGGTGTGGTGAGGGGCGGGGGGGAGCCCCCATCTCCCCTCCCCAGCAGCTGGGAACGGAGAGAGGCCCAGGCGCCCTGGTCCTGGGTTGGTCCAGCCACTGCGGTCCCCAGGCCCGGCGGGCGGAGGGCGGAAGGAGAGCCCCTGGGAGGACGGGGCGGGCTCCTAGGCGGGGTTCGGGGGTTCTTCATAAAAAGCCACGAAGCTGATCCCCACGAAGCCCAGCCCCGCGGGGTGGGGGGGGGACGCAGAGCCCGGATGGGGGACCTGGCCCGGCCTGGCCCGTGGGGGGGAGGAGGGCAGGAGAGGAGGGAGGGATGGCAGAGATGGTGCCCGTGGTGGGAGGAGGAGGTGGGGCGAAGCGTAGGACGGAGAGAAAGGGGAGTCCGGGGGGCGCAGGGCGGAGAGGCACGGTCCGGCCCAGCCCGGCGCCTCGGCGTGGGGTCGGGAAGTAGAAAACCCCCGAGAGAGAGCGCGCGGCGGGCGGGCCGGGCGTGCGGACCGGCGGGCGGGCGGGCGCACGGCGGCCCGATCACAGTGACCTCGACGCTGGGTGTACAGTACGGGGAGCCCGCGGCCCCGGGCGGCCGGTCACAGCCGGGTCTGGGCCTCGGGGATGTAGATCTCGATGCTGTCGGCGCTCTCGGTGGCCGAGCTGTGGCGGAAGGAGGCGGCGCGCTTGGCCGCCAGGAGCCGCTTGCGCGCTTCCTGCCGCTGCCGGTCCACCGAGTCCAGCGAGCGCTCCTTCACCGGCACGCCCCGGCCCCGCGGCGGCTTCTTTGGTATCGGCGGAGGGACCTTCTTCTCCTCCTGCGGACAGGGGCCGCTGAGTTTGGGGGTGTCCCCGCCGGACTTCCCAATCCACGCCCCCTCCACCCGGAGGATGAACCTCCCCAGGCTCCCGGCTCCGCCCGGCCACCCACCCGAGAGCGGTTAGAAGCTGCTCTGCACCCCAAGCCCCAGGTGCACCTGTTCCCACAAGGTCAAAACCTGCATTCTTCTTTAAAAATATATATATATGTGTATTTCTAGTATCACGGGAGCGCACTCATCTAGGGGAAATGATGAACAAGAACAGCATCGATCAGATTGTGGGACCTCAGAGGGAAGGCAGGGGAGGGTGGGGATAAGGGAGAGAGATCAACCAAAGGTCTTGTGTGCGTGCATAGGAGCCCAACCAGTGGTCATGACAACAGGGTGGTGAGGGCATGCGTGGGGAGGGGTTTGGGATGGGAATGGGGGGGGGGGCGGGGGATGGTGACAAATATGTGGTAACTTAGTCAATAAAGTAATTAGAAATATATATATATTGATTCGGCCCCTTGGTGGTGCCGCGCCGAATCAGTGTTTGCCTCACTCCTGGTCCTGAGGGCCGCAGACAAGGCCATGGGGGTTCACACCAGGCTTCGGGGCCCATCACTAGACAAGGTCTAGTGCGATAAGGGGACCCTCTAGGTCCAAGCTGAGGGAAACTGCTGAGGGTGGCTGCTGCCACCTCGGATTCTGGCAGCTTAGGCAGCGATGAGCACTACAGCCAAGCAGACAGCAGGGCCCGAGGGTGGTCCCTTTGGAAGAAGGTGGTCACCATCACCCATCCAGCACTGCCTTTACTGGCCACGAGTCTCCTCCTGTCCCCATACCCACCACCCCCCACATGCCTCCATGGGGAAGGGCATGTTCCAGGGCCTGACTCTTGGCTTTAAGGGCCCTCCCCCACCTTAAGCTCCAGGAGTTTCCAGCTGTTGGCCTTGAGTTGCTGTAGCTCCAGGAACTTGAGGGTCACATCCTCGATAGAGAGCTGCAGGAGGTCCCAGAAACCCGCCAGGTCCTGGAAGGTGGGCACAGGGAACGCAGTGGGGTCCTGCAGGGGAAGAAGACATGGGAGAGACAGCCAGTCAGGAATGTCTGAGCCCCAGCCAGGGCCTGGGAAACCCTCACTCACCCTCCCTGTCAGGACGCTTAACTTGGGAGAGTGGGGTGGGGTGGGGTGGGGTGGGAGGAGTGGGAGACAGGGAGGCATGTTGGGGGTGGGGGTTAGGGGGACAGGAGGAGAAAGCCCAGGCTTCTCACTCTTAGGTACAAACACCTGGCCCCACCTCCAGGCACATATGCGCGCGCGCACACACACACACACACACACACACACACACCCCCACACACACACACACAGCACCTTCCAGGCACACAGGTCTGATGGGCTCTGCACCCAGGGCACTCACCATGCTCTGCTGACACAGCCTGAAGAACTGCTGAACCTTCTGGGACAGAAGAAGCTGCGTGCTGCCCACAGCACTGCGGATCTTCTCCAGGACTGGGGAGCAGAAGCAGATTCAAGGAGGGGGATGGTGACTTTCCTTCCCCCGCCTCCAGGAAGTCTGCCCTGACTGACTCTTGCCCCTCCGTTTCCTGACATTTTCTAGGTGTGCCTCCTCCCGCCCCTCCCCATCCTGGCCTCGGGTCTCCTAACAAGCAGCTCCTATCCTACTTCACATGGACATTTCTTCCTTCATACAACCTACATTTCCTAAGTGCTTATCCTCCCGGCTCAGAGAACTGAGAACACCAGTCCCAGCCGAGCCCGACAGCCCTATGGCAAGCAGGCACTCGCTCCATGACTCCTTAAGAATTACTAAATTTCGCCAAGACCGGTTTGGCTCAATGGATAGAGCGTCGGCTTGGGGACTGAAGGGTCCCAGGTTCGATTCCAGTCAAGGGCATGTACCTTGGTTTCGGGCATATCCCCAGTAGGGGGTATGCAAGAGGCAGAGCTGATCGATGATTCTCTCTCATCGATGTTTCTAACTCTCTATCTCTCTCCCTTCCTCTCTGTACAAAATCAATAAAATATATATTAAAAAAAAAAGAATTACTAAATTTCATGTATGACCCCTGACTCACGGGTCACTATCCCATCCTTGGGGTTCTGGGGTAAGACTGTATCTCCCCTCGGACTGAGCTTGCAGGAAGGGTATGTCTTCCTGGCTTAATCTTCACGCCCCGACATTGTGCATGGCCTACCCCTGTCTGAAGTCCCGGAGCAGGCCCAGGCCCCCGACACCGGCACAGATGGGAACAATTCCCTTGGCTGCCATGGGCTGGCAGCTATCTTCTGGGGCAGTGGTCGGCAAACTGCGGCTCTCGAGCCACATGCGGCTCTTTAGCTCCTTGAGTGTGTCTCTTCCACAAAAATACCTGGGCGCGTCTATTTTGAAGAAGTGGCGTTAGAAGAAGTTTAAGTTTTAAAAATTTGGCTCTCAAAAGACATTTCGATCGTGGCACTGCTGATCTTTGGCTCTGTTGACTAATGAGTTTGCCGACCACTGTCCTAGAGGCTCAGCCTGGTCCCTGTCCCCAGGCCCAGCCCTGGCCTCTGAAGCTGCTCCCTGCTTCCTGCCAGGAGCTCCAGATCGCCCCGCTGCCCATGGGGACCCACCAAGGTGTGGTGCTAGAGGACCAAACCCTGAGGACGGCCCCCTCACGTCCAGCCGGATCCCTCCACGCAGAGGGCTCTCACTCACTCTCCTCGGGCAGCTCGTAGTCCTCCGCCTCGCGTTCCATCTGCTGGCACCAGTGCTCCAGCTTCTCCACCTCCGCCCTCAGCATCTTGATGAACCACTCGCCGTCCCGCGGGCAGGGGGACGTGCGGCCTGAGTCGGGGAGGCTACGGGAGCCCCGCTCCATCCACGAGTCCCGGCGGCCTGCCCCAGGGCCCGGGGCGGGGGCAGGGGCAGGGCCCGGGGACCCATCGGTGGCCGGCGGCTCGTACGGCAGTGGGTAGCCCTCGCGGTAGGCCCACTGGCCCTGCGTGTGGACCGTGCGGAAGACTGAGTAGGTGGGGGCCCGGGGGCCGGGCTGGGGTTCAGAGGCGTGCCTCTGGAAGGAGCGTCCGAACTGCAGGGCCTTGTCCTCTGTGGCCACCGAGGCCAGGCCGGCCAGGCCCTCCAGCTCCAGGTCCGCCTGCACTCCGGCCGTCACGCTGTTGGAGCGCTTGAACCTCGCCCGCCTGGTGAGAGAGATGGCTGTTATCTCTGCCCTTACTGAGTATCACCCCAGCCTTCACCCCCACCCCCCACCCCAGGCTAAAAGGAAAAGGGATGAGAAAGGAAACCTGCGTGACCTTAACTATATGAGTCCTTGTAACAGGGGGGTACTTCATATACTTACCTGTTGCATCGCGTCTGCACAGGGTGAGTCTTACAACAGTTAATCTGTACAGGACAGCTGCTGGCATAGGTCAATGCCAACAGACACAGCCCAAGTGCTAGAGCATCTCCCTGCAGAAGCTGGGTTGGGGGTGGGGTACCAGAAGGTATTTGCCAGTGAGTACAGAGGTGTTTCAGCACTTTCCCAAATGCTGTGTCTGCTTATTTGCACCAGCTGTGCAGGTAGGTCCTCAGCCCCACAGAGATGAATAAATTAAGGCCCAGAGAGGCCCACGGGTCCCCAGCTCTCAAGAAGCAGAGCCAGCACTTGGACTGAGGGCTGCTGCTTGCTCCACAGCCCAAGGACTTCCCAAGGCACCAGCAGCCGGAGCATCAGGAAGAACTGCCGTGGAGCAGCTGGGGAGAGGGGAGGTGGAAGCAGCTGGGAGGACTTCTCCTCCTTTAGGGACCCCGTGGCTCAGCCCAGAGCCTGGCCAGACGCAGTCAGCCGGTGCCAACGGAGTTGAATTAAGTTGTTGGCAGGAATGGCACGAGGCCTGGAAATTTCTTCTTTGAGTTAATGATAAGCAAATCATATGCAAAACAGAAAGTCGGTTGGCCTTGTTCTTTTTCCTCTCAGGGTTCTAGGAAGAAATCAGTGGTCCCTGAAGTGCACGAGGCTGGGGTCAGACAATACCTGAGGTGGGAGTCAGGAGATGTAGGGGTGGGGGAAGAGGTGAACAGAAGTTTGAGGTCTGGAATTTCAAGGATCCCAAAAGAAAGGCACTTGTGTCCTAAGCAAACTCTAAGCATATTATCAGAAAAGAGGGGCTGGGGACCAGCTCTGGGGGCCCCTCCAGCTTCCCAGGAGGTTTCCCCAACCCCCACAACTCCAGCCTTCCTCTTGCTGCCCAGGCCTTCTCTCCCTGCCTGCCTTGCCTGCCTGCTTCCCTCCAGCTGGCAGGCTGCCTGCTGGAAGCTGTTGCCATAGAAACCAGGCCCAGAAGGATGCTGCAGGACCCAGGAAAAAGAGATGCGCTCATGTGCGGTCTCCAACAAGCCCTATGTCCCAACCCCCCACCCAGAGAGAAAGAGAAAGAGAATATATCACTTTGCCTCGCACATGGTCTTCACCTTGGTGTCTGCCCTGGTCAAGACTGACATCACTCTCTGCCTTGACTGGTGGATCAGCCTCCTTTCATACATCTCTGCCTCTACTGAGTAGGGCATGGAAGAGCACTGCATGAGGAGTCTGACCTGAGTACTAATGCTGGTCTTGTTGCTATGTGCCTTTGGGAAGTCACTCGCCCTCTAGTGAGGCCATTTAATATATACATGTGTGCATACATAAAGCATGATTATATATGATATATAAATATACCCACACTATATAAAATGATAGGAATGGACCAGTAATTGCCAAGATTCCTCTTCTCTCTAAGATTACATCTTGCATATTTTAAGATCTGGTACTCAACCCTCCCCTCATCAATCCACCCAGGACTGGAGTAGTCTTCCTAAAATTGACCTCGGTTCAATTCATTTTCCATAGCTCTTCATGCCAACCAGATATAGTTCAAGCTTCCTATGTTAGCATCTTCCTCTGGATGCAGTTCTCTCCAACCTCATCTCCCCTGCATTCTCCTTGTTCCCCAAGTAGGTTATACTGGCCCTGACTCTAAGCCTTTGCCCATGCTATTTCCCTGCCTAAAATGGCTTCCTCTTCCTTGCTCCCTTTCCGTTCTCTGCCCAAGTCTCCTCTTCCTCTGTGAACCTCCAGACTGCCTCCAAGCCCATCCTCTGTACTGTACCTCCCTCAGCAATCTTCTTGCATTTGGAGGCATCCCCATTGTTCTCTGTTTCTGGTGAGAGTCTTAGCTAACTGAACTGTTAGCATGCACTTTGGCTCCCTTTGACTATTTCTGTGCCTTTGAGCTCCGGGTAGCCTTTGGCTCCTTCAGAGCTCCAGCAGTTGCAAACCACACAGATAAAGGTGGGGTTTGCCCTCATAAACACAGTATGGAAGACATGCCTTCCCTGTTTGCTTCCCTGTTACTCCCATGAAACATGGGCCTGTCCTTCGGCACCACTGGGTTTGCTGACTCTCACCTGTCCTCTCAGGTCATCCTGAAAGGACCACACATTCTTTTTTTATATATATATAATGGTTGTTCTTTTATTGATTTTTTTTATTGATTTTTTACAGAGAGGAAGAGAGAGTTAGAAACATCAATGAGAGAAAATCATCGATCAGCTGCCTCCTGCACACCCCCTACTGGGGATGTGCCTGCAACCAAGGTACATGCCCTTGACCGGAATCGAACCTGGGACCTTTCAGACCACAGACCGACACTCTATCCACTGAGCCAAACCAGTTTCGGCGGACCACACATTCTTGACGGAATGGGCCACATAGTCTAGAACAAAAGCCTAAGCACCCCAGGCTTCATGGTTCTCAAGTCAGCACCCACCTCAAGGAGCTCTCTCACTGGGTCTACTTCAAGAAAGACCAACAAAGTTGAGGAGTTTATGGGATTACTGGAAGCACAAACTTCATCAACACTTCCAGCTAGAGATTTTCACAGCACAGGCAGGGGTCAATCATCCTTGTGCAAGTGGCATTTTCAGCCAGAAGTGTGGTACAAGATCACCCAAGGGAAGAGCAATGGAGCAAAGATCCAAAACCCCAGGGAAGAAGGACATTTCATGGGTAGGTGGAGAGAGTGTACCACCTAAGGTGCCTAAGTCAGAAAGAACAAGGAAGAAAATCAGGACAAAGACACTTAAAGTCAGATAGGGAACAGATGGGTCTCAAGAAGGAGTGAGCAACCAACATGGAAAATGCAGCCGGTTAAGAATAAAAGGTGTCCATTAATTTGGCAATATAGAAGCCAATGGTGATAAGGGCAAGTCGGTCTGGTGGAGTATGGGGGCAGACACAGATAGCAGGTTGTCAGGAGGTGGAGAAAACTAGCAATACAGCTCTTGAAAATAGCTTGTTGAAAAGGGAGGAAAAGAGGACAGTGTACCTTTTTAAATATATATGTGTGTGTATATATATATATATACATTCTTATTGATTTGAGAGAGAGAGAGAGAGAGAGAGAGATATCAATGATGAGAAATAATCAATGACCGGCTGCCTCTTGCACATCCCTACTGGGGATTGAACCCACAATCTGGCATATGCCCTTGACCGGAATCAAACCTGGGACCCTTCAATCCACAGACTGATGCTCTATCCACTAAGCCAAACCGGCTAGGGTGACAGTGTACCTTTAAAGGAGAAATATTTTTTTATTTGTCAATTATGTCTCAAAAATCTGGGTAAAAGAAGAGAGAGGTATTTTGTTTAGGATGGTTCTCACAAGCCATATCTCAAGGGGGGAGATTTTTTTTTTTTGGGGGGGGGGGGTAATAAGAAGAATAATGGCTGTCCAAAGAGGTTTATGCCCTAATTCCCAGAAGCTATGGATGTTACACAAAGGGACTATGTAGATTAATTTAAGGATCTTGAGATGAAAAGAGACTGGATTATCCAGGTGTGCCTAATTTAATCATAAAGGTCCTTATAAATGAAAGAGGGAAACAGGAAAGTCGGAATCAGAGAAAAAGTTGGGACAATGGAATCAAGGATGCCATGTGAGGACAGCCTGCCATTGCTGGCTTTGAAGACAGAAGTGGGCTACAAGCCAAGGAACACAAACAATCTCTATAAACTGGAAAAGGTGACTAAGTGAATTCTTCACTGCATCTCCAGGGGGATCAGTCCTTGATTTTAGCCTCAGTTTCCTCACATATAAAGAAGAAGAAGATGCCGAAACCGGTTTGGCTCAGTGGATAGAGCGTAGGTCTGCGGACTCAAGGGTCCCAGGTTCGATTCTGGTGAAGGGCATGTACTTTGGTTGCGGGCACATCCCCAGTAGAGGATGTGCAAGAGGCAGCTGATCGATGATTCTCTCTCATCAATGTTTCTGACTCTCTATCCCTCTCTCTTTCTCTCGGTAAAAAATCAATAATTTTTTTTTTTTTTTAAAGAAGAAGAATAGTACCTGCTCCTAGGATTGTTATGAGACGATACTTGTAAGAAACTCAGAGCAGCACCTGGGCTGCCCATTGTAAATGTTAGCTGCTATATGGAGAGACAGAGAGGATTGTAGCTCTTGCTGAAAAGGAAGGAAATCATGGGAATGTAGCACTGAGAACCCAACAAGGGCATTGTCGTTGTTCATTATTATGATTGCTGTTGATCATTTCCATCTGTTCTCCCACAGCACTCTGAATAAAACCTCTTTTATACTCCATATCACATTGTATTGCAGTAAGTTATTTGCATATTTATCTCCCTTACTAAATAGGGCACTTACTCATCCTTAAATGTTCAATGACTGGTTGGCTGGAAGAAAGGATGGTAGAGGACACTAATAAGCTCCACCATCCATTCTTCCTAAGTAAATAAAATCCCACGATTTTAGGATGGACACAGGGCCACTTCTAATAAAGATTTGTTTACCAATCTCCCTTGCAGCTAGATGTAACCATGTATGGCTAAGTTCTAGGTAGGATATTAGCAGAAATTGTGTGTGCAACTTCCAGGAAATGTTCCTCTTTAAAAAAAATATCTATATATATATATATCTATATATATATATATAGATAGATAGATAGATAGATAGATATTTTTTTTTTATTGAGAAGGAGAGAGAGATAGAAACATCAATGATGAGAGAGAATCACTGATTAGCTGCCTTTTGCACCCTCCACACTGGAGATCAAGCCTGCAACCTAGGCATGTGTCCTGACTGGGAATTGAACCGTGACCTAGTTCCTAGGTCGACACTCAACCACTAAGCCATGCTGGTTGGGCCAGGAAATGTTCTTAAAAGGAGAAAATGCCCTTCTTTGTTCCTTCCTCCTCCCTCCTGGAATACAGACATGTTGGCTGGACCAGAATACAGACATGTTGGCTGGACCTCAAGCAGCCATCTTAGGACATGAGATGGAAATCAAGATGGAGGAGCAATAAAATAGCGGAAGCCTGGGTTCTGATACTGTAGAGCACCAAACAGCCCCTCAGTTGACTCTCTCTCCAGACTTCTTCTAAGCAAGAGAGAAATAAACTTGCATTATATTTAAGTCACTGCCATTTGGGGGTTTTCTGTAATTCACAGCCAAATCTAATCCTAACTATAATAGATGCATTTTCAGGGTAGTGAAGTTCAGGGCTTATGTCCCTATTTAGTTTGGCAGTATCCACTGTGGTCCTCACCAATGCTGTAAACATAGAATAAAACCTGGCTTCAGTTACGAATTGTCACTAACTTAGAACAATGCCTTTTCCAATATTTTCTCCCCAAGCTTTTTGACAAAGTTGAGGAGGCTTCTTCCCCTCAAGTTCTTTAGGGCCACGATGATCACATTTCTGATTATTCTGAAAGTTGTTATTGTGGTTACTTCAGGGAGACATCTCTACTGTGATTCTCTAGGGGAAAGCACAAGAGGCTCTGGGAAAGAACTGGTTCATCCCAGGAGACACAGTGTCTAAGGAATGCTTAACATCCAGGAGTTGTCAAGAGCTTTTGCCAAGAGTACTTGGCAGCAGGTTGACAGGAGATGTGAGGGAGTGGGCAGAGGCTGGGGGGGCGGGGAAGGGAGGGGGGAGAGTAAGCACAGGGATATTTCAGCAAGGCTCAGCCATTGTGCTGGCTCCTGCTTTGAGAAAGCATCTAGGAACTTAAACATAGAATCAATTGGGGCCCCTGAGTCCCCCCACTCCATCCTATGGGGCTATGATAGGGTGGGAGATTTGAGTAGAGCCGTAATGGTCAGTCTGAAACCATCTTGCAGTTCATAGCTGAAGAAGGGAGGCAGTGTCCGTTCTTCAGCTATCAGGGCTTGTGGTCAGTTAGCAGCTCATTGTTTCTGCAGGACTATTATTGAAATATACAGTGAGTGGCCAGATTATTATGATCTCTAAATGCATGGTAATCTGGCCCACTCAGAATGTGTGTGTGTGTGTGTGTGTGTGTGTGTGTGTGTGTGTGTATATATATATATATATATATATATATATATATATATATATTAGAGGCCCAGTGCATGAATTCATGCATGAGTGGAGTGCAGCCAGCCTGGCCAGGGTAAGGGAACATGAGCGACTGGCTGGCCTGCTTGCTGGTCGAACACCTGGTCGAAGGGACAATTTGCATATTAGCCTTTTATTATATAGGATATACACTGAGTGGCCAGATTATTATGCATTCAGAGATCATAATAATCTGGCCAATCAGTGTAGCTTCATGAGGATGCAAGCTTCCTCCCCAACGCTCAAAGGGCTCTGTTCTTTCAGCATATTCCTTTCTCAAGGTCCCAAAGCCAGAAATGACCATGATCCTAAGGAAAGATCATGGGTGTAGAATGGCTTTCCTAAACAGAGCTCTCCAGACAGCCCTGACTAGGTACAGTAAAATAGAGTTGTCAGAATAAATACAGGACTTCAGTTAAATTTCAGTTTCAATAAATAACATAATATTTTTTCCTACTTCATCTATGAGGTTCTTAGGTGAACATGGCCATAAGCTTCACAGGGTAGGGGCTGTGTGTTCTGCTCACCTTTGTATACTCAGTGCCCAGCAGAGTAATTGACACATAATAGGGTTAAAATAAATATTTGGGTGGAGGTGGAACTGAAGGAGCACCAGCTCCCACCCCTGTGTATTTCTAAGCCAAGTCAACACTAATGTTGGACTCCCAGGTATCAGAGGCAATAACTCTGAACTCCTACCCAATAGGTTAGCAAGAACAGTCTGAAAGACAGAAATAGAGATCTTTCCTCCCTGGAAAGTTTGAGTTTTTTTAAACATATTTTATTGATTTTTTACAGAGAGGAAGAGAGAAGGATAGAGAGTTAGAAACATCGATGAGAGAATCATTGATCAACTGCCTCTTGCACACCCCCTACCGGGGATGTGCCCGCAACCAACGTACATGCCCCTGACCGAAATCGAACCTGGGACCCTTCAGTCCGCAAGCCGACTCTCTATCCACTGAGCCAAACTGGTTTCGGCCTCCCTGGAAAGTTTTAAAACCAAAGGGGACAGAGAGAGAGGAGTAGGAGAGAGAGAGAGAGAGAGAGAGAGAGAGAGAGAGAGAGAGAGGGAGGGAGGCTGGGACCAGTGAGATAAGAACAAAAACAAGAAAGTCCAAGAAAATGGGGTGGCAGTGGGTGCAGGGAGCGGGGCAGCTAGTCTTCAATATTTGCCTAGAAAGGCTGTTGGTATTCATGGTTCACTTTTATGTGCCAGTTGGGACATGGTGTGTGGTAAGTCAGACTGAAAGTGTCAGGGAAATGAAGGACAGAAAGGAGAGTGCAGGTGTATAACTAAGGATGCCTTCAGCCAACAAGCAAGGGAGCCTGGCCAGAAAGATGTGCCAGATTTCTTCTCTCCCCACCTGTCACCCCCTCTGAGTTTCCAATATGACCATCCCAAGTAATTGAGTTCTTTACACATTTACCCAACACCATCACACCAGCCCACACGGCCAAGAGCTCCCTGAATATCTACACAAGAGCAAAGAAGACCATGGTCTGCCAGTCCCTGCCCTTCCTGACTTCACTCCAAATGCTTCTCACATTGGTCCACTTCTCCTTGTATCTGCTGCTGATAGCCTAGTCCAGACAACTGATCAATAATGTAGATTGAACCAACTTAGGAAGCTCCCACTCACCCCTTAAACATTTAGAAATGCTGGCTAACATAAAGTGGGAGATTTGTGTTTGCTATAATGCCAATCCTGAAATAGAAAAGAGAAATCTTCAGGTACTAGAAACAAAAAGGAAATTAAAAACACGAGCAATGAGAGGGGATCTAAGCCAAATGAGCCACAGGAATATCAGGCCAGACACAGGCCAGAGGCTGGAAGATGACATCCAGGAAGAATAAGAGGAGAGACCCCCAAACCTGTGCATCTGGTGAGCTGGAAGGCGACCCTGATAATAAAGCCAGCAGCCAAGAATGGTCATTTCATTTACAAACTTGGACTTGAAAACTCACATCATGATTCAGGAAAATGGCTAAGACGTAAGATGCTGAGAAAACAAAACATCAAGGCTGCATTTTGTGGGGGTGTGAGATTCAAATGAGTACTACCAGTGAAATATAGAAATCTCAAGCTGAGATATTAACTCTAAATCTGGTCTCAAGCTCAAGAAGTACTTCAGCATAAAGGAAATCGAACCCATGAGGAAGGAGTGGGCAGTAACAAACAATAGTGAACACATAAATCGTTAAAACATGTTTGTAAAACTAAACCTTAAACCATAAAAGATATAACAACTGATTTAGAAGAGTTTTTTAAAAAGAGGTATAATCAAAATGCTAGATAAATATATCACATGGAAGATGGGAGGAGGGAGCTAAAAAGGAAATTAAAGTGTTCAAAGTACTTGTTTTGTACCTAAGAAGGATAGAAATAATGGCAAATTTTAGACTATTAGAAAAATATAAATTAAGTATATTTGTTAAAATTTTGATTAAAATTATCACTAAAATGTACTTGCCAGCCAGTGGAGGAGGAAAAAAGAGAGATAAAATAAATTTGATCAGTTCAATAGGAGGCAGAAAAGTAGGAGAGGGACACAGCAAAAAAAAGAAAAAGAAAAAAAGAAAAAAAACATATCAAAAGTAAAATTTTAAAAGAGATGGCAGAAATAAATCAAATCAGTAATCAAAATACATATAAGTGGATGAAATATGTCTACTAAACTCTAGGTCCATACTGCTTACAAGCAGCACATCTAAACAGGAGGACAGGGGGAGGTTGAAAATAAAAGATGAAAAAGATAAATTGGAAAATTAAACAAAAGAAAGCAGCCAAAGCAATAAAATCAGATAAAACATAATTCTAGGCAAAAGCCATTAGTAAAGATGAAAAGCAGCCTATCTATATATATAAAAGCTTAATATGCAAATTGTCCCCTTTGGAGTTAAACAGGGATACTGGGAGTTTGATCGCTCGCTATGACATATGCCTGACCGCTAGGGGGTGACGCGGAATGAAGGAAGGCCCCAGCCAGCAGGCGGAAGGCCCCAATCAGCCCTGATTGCCAGCCAGGCCTGGGAACCCTACCCATGCATGAATTTCATGTACCAGGCCTCTAGTTTCATAATAAAAGGGCCAACCTACCAAGAAGATACAACAATCATAAGCCTGAACACTTCTAAATAGCCTTTATCAAACTAAAAATATTTTAAAAATTACCAGGGAACATGAAAAGTAATGGGGAGACATTTTAATACACCTTTCTTAGAAATGATAGATCAAACAAAAAAAAAATTGAAAATAAAGAAACCAAAAAAATTTGAGGATAAACATTTGAAAAATGTTTACATGTCTGATCATATGTACTCATATGTGCATATGAGGGATGAAGCCTTGCCAAACTCTACAGAATAAATATCATACAGAAGGCATACTATGACCACAATGTAGCAAATTTAGAAATCAAGAGTGAAAAGGTAGACCCTCTCCCCCCAAAATACATTTGAAAACTAAAAAAAAAGTCTAAATAATTCACAAGTTAAAAAGGAAATTATAATGAAAGTTACAAACCATTTCAAATTAAACGATGAAAACAGTGCATCTCAAAACCTGTGAACAGCAGCTGTAACAGTTAGTTACAAGGGAATGTATAGCTTTAAAAGCACATGTTAGAAAATAAGAAATTATGTTCAAAAGGCTGAAAAAAAGACAAAGAAGGTAGAAGAAAGAATATAATAACACAAAAATACTAGATGGCAGGAAATATTAATGACAAAATAGAAACAAACAATAGAGATGCTCACTGAAACCAAAAGCTAGTTTTTTTAAGATTACTAAAATATAACTTAATAAATATATTTATACTAGTGGCCTGGTGCGCAAAATTCGTGCATGGCTAGGGTCCCTAGGCCTGGCTGGCAATCAAGGCCCATCTACGATTGGGAGGCCCCCGCTGACACCTGCCTTGGCCAGCCTGGCACCACCTGCTCCACTCACTGGCCAGCCCAGCTCTCCGCTGCCGCCAGTCACCTCCCTCTTCGGGGTGATCAGGGGGCCTCACTAGCACCTGCCTTGGCTGGCCTGGGGCCTACAGGCTGGGTGCAGCTCCTGTGTTGAGTGTCTGCCCCTCTGGTGGTTAGTGCAAGTCACAACGACCAGTTGTTCCACTGGTCGTTCCAGAATTCAGTCGTTTGCATATTAGACTTTTATTATATAGGATGATAAAATATACAAACCTCAGACAAGATTAATCAAGAAAGGAAGGAAGGAATGAAAAGGGGCATAACCTTTAGATACAGTAAATGTTTATAAAATTGTAATACTATAACAGAATATTTGTGCCAAAATTTTTGGAAATTGTCAATTTTTGTAAAATTGGCCCATTTTTTTAGAAAAATATAAATCACCAAAATTAACGCAATAAGGAAAATGAAACCAGAACAGATCAATAACCACAAAAAAAATTTTTTTTAAATGAAGCTGTAGTTCAAAAAGTTTCTCCTGGCTGGCCTGTGTGGCTGGGTTAGTTGAGCGTCACCTCATGCTCCAGGAGGTTGCGGGTTCAATTCCCTGGTCAGGGCACATGCCTGGTTTATAGGTTCAATCCCTAGTAGGAAGCAGCCAGTGAATGTTTCTATCTCTCTCACTCTTCCTCTATCTGAAATCAATAAAATGTATTTTTTAATGGTTTTCTTATCCCCTAAAGACATCAGGCTGAGGTAGTTTTATGGGCAACCTTTACCAAACCTTTAAGGAATAGATAATTCCTACTTTACACAAATTGTTCCAAAGAACAAAACACAGAGAGTGCTGTCAAACTCATTTTAGGAATCTAGCATAACCTTAATACCTGAACTAACAACAATAAAACCAAAATAATAGGCCAATGTCAGCTATGAACACAGATATAAAAATCTTAAGTAAAGTAATAGCTATTCAAAAATGCAACAAGGTATATAAAAATAATCCAGCAAGTCTGTGACCAAAACTGCTGGAGTTCAATATATCCATTCTTCTCTTTGTCTATTCCACAGCCTCCCTTGCAGCTAGATACCACCAGGTGATGAGGTTTCAATGTGATGTAGGTGAAAGTGCTATGTGTAACTGTTAGGAAGTCTTATTAAAAAGGAAAGACTGACTGAAACTGGTTTGGCTCAGTGGTAGAGCGTCGGTCTGCCGACTGAAAGGTCCCGGGTTTGATTCCGGTCAAGGGCATGTACCTTGGTTGTGGGCACATCCCTGGTAGGGGGTGTGCAGGAGGCAGCTGGTCGATGTTTCTCTCCCATCGACGTTTCTAGCTCTCTATCTCTCTCCCTTCCTCTCTGTAAAAAAATCAATAAAATATTTTTATTTTTTTTAAAGGAAAGACTGCACCCCTTCTCTCTTCTTCCCTCCTACTGCTCAGAATGCAGAGCATGGCTAGAGCAGGACCTATAGCTGCTTGGATATGAGATGATACACAAAGGGTGGGAACGCATAAGATAGAAGCAGCCTCAGGTCTGACACTTCACTTTTATATCCAGGCTTATTAAAATATATATTTTTTATTGATTTCAGAGAGGAAGGGAAAGAAAGAGAGAGAAACATCAACGATGAGAAAGAATCATTGATCGTCTACCTCCTGCACGTCCCACATGGCGATCAAGCCCAAAACCCAGGCGTGTGCCCTAATAGGGAATCAACCCTCAACCTTCATTGGTCAAACACTCAACCACTGAGCAACACTGCCCAGGCTGGGCTTCTTTTTTTATGACAGGGAAAAACATTAAGACATTATTGAGGCCCTATTACTCACAGCCAAACTTAATCCCAACTGATACTAGTACCAACTAGGATTTATCCAGGAATGAAAGAATGGGTCAACATGGAAAAATCCATTTGATATAATTCACCATGTTACAAATGAAAAGAGAAAAATATATGATCATCTATGTAGTTTCTGAAAAAAAAGCATTCAATAAAATTCCACTCTCATTTTATATCTTTTTAAAAATTAAATGAAAACTCTTAGCTAACTAGGAACAGAAGGGAATTTCCTCAACCTGGTAAGTAGTATTCATCAAAATCTTTAGCAAACATCATCATACTTATGAGTGGGAACTGAGAAGATATCCACTAACATCAGGATTGGGACAGGTGTGGTACAATCAACAGCGAACTAAAAGTTCTATTCAATGCACTATTACAAAAAAAAAACAAAAAACAGATGTTAACAAATGTCCTTATTTGTAGGGGGGGGGGGAAATAACTGACCATATGGAGAATCTATCATGGTTGTCAGATAAACTAAAAGTCCTAATAAAAGAGAGCAGCGAAGTTGCTAAATATAAAACCAATATATAAAACTTGCCAAAACCGGTTTGGTTCAGTGGATAGAGCATCAGCCTGCAAACTGAAGGGTCCCGGGTTGGATTCTGGTCAAGGGCATATACCTTGGTTGCGGGCACATCCCCAATAGGGGGGCGTGCAGGAGGCAGCTGGTCGATGTTTCTCTCTCATCGATGTTTCTAACTCTCTATCTCTCTCCCTTCCTCTCTGTAAAAAATCAATAAAATATATTTTTAAGAACTTAACAGTGTCCCCATACATTAGCAGTGCCCAATTATAAAGTACAATAGAAAAAAAAATCCCCAACACAAGCTCTCCCATAAGGCAAAAGACCATCACCTTTCTCCTCCATATCTACTATTACTTCCCTCAAATTCATTCTCTGCTCAGCAGCTAGTGATCTTTTATAAACATAAATTAGACCATGTCACACTCCTTTAACCTCTTAATAGCTACTCATTAGTTATAATTAAATTCTACTTCTTTATCATACCCATGCTTGGCATGACCTGGCCCCTGCCACTGCCCCATTCCACACCGGCCACGTAAACCTCCTTTTAATTCCTGATGCAGGTCAAATTCTTTTCTGCCCCAGCACCTTCACAGATGCTATTCCCTCTTCCAGGAAAGATCCCCACCACCACCACTCCTCATCACCTGAGTGTTTCTAGTCAATCCACAAGTCTCAGCTTCAATGTCTCCTGCTGAACTTAAATAAGGTCCTTTCTCTCTCATCTCCTGCTTTTTGTTCTTTCATACTCCCACCATAATGTGAAATAATACCCCATTATTTGTTATGCTGCAATGAGTAATCATATTTTTATTCATGGATGATTTATTCATTGCTTTGATTCCTCTCTAGACCATAACTTCAATGAGGTCAAGAGTCAGGTCTTTGATATTTCCCTGAGCAGTTAACAGGAGCTGTCATTTATTTAATAAGTATTTTCTGAATGAATGACTCAATGAATGAATGACAGAATTTGCTGGTTTAGCCAGAGTCTCAGTAGAATGCCTACTGCACTCTTCTTAGGACTCAGGCTTGCTAGGAGGAGTAGGAGGACCCCAGAGGTGGATCTGGATGAGGGACCAAGAAGCCTCATTGGGAGGGAGTGAGGAGCACACGGGCTTAGTTTATGATCATGGGGCAGCATTAGAGGGGGGCTGCACCCGTCCATACCTCCTCACACACCTCTCAAGAAACTCAAGTCACAGGCCATAAAGTTGGCCAGAAAGTGCTACTTTTCTGAGATCTTTCTGCAATAATAAGGGTTTGGAGGATAATAGCTTTCGGGAGTGATCAGGGGCAACGAAAACAAATGTTTGCCATCCTTGAGAATGGCATGTACAGCCTCAAGAGCATGTCGAGCTGCAGGAAGAGCTAGAGTAAGAGTAGAGAAAAACATTTGATCAGGCACACACACAGGGCACTCCAGGAGTTCCCAGAAACAGTTGGGGGAACTTTAGGGGAGGCCCAACAATGGCAACTGGAATAGCCCTACAAGGGACTGCTACTGGGACTCTAGTTTTATTCCTCCAGTGGGTATGGCTTGAGCAACATGGATCACCATGTAACTCTGACAGCCAGCCTCAGGCAGATTCCCAGAAACCATACTTAGGGCCACCGGCCTGGTAGCACTGTAGCCCGGAGGGCCGATGGGCCACATGGACACTGCCACCTGGCCATCAAAGAAAGCATCTTCCCCACAGGAGCTCAACAACAGAGGGACTTCTCCCAGGATTCCCTCCAGAGCTCACAATGCTAGTTTTCCCATGAGAAATTAAGGAAGCAATGTTTCTGAGGCCACCTCATGCCAGAAGGCTGGCTGTCAGTAATGCCACCGACTCGGGTACACCAATGACTCAGACATATATCATAGGTACCCCCAACTGGTCAAAGGCTGTGTGAGCCAAGAGAAGAGGAGTGCTATGTGTGCCAGGGGCGCCCGAAAGGCCATCTTCATATTTATTTGTTTTTCTCTGAGCTCACATACTTGGACACCACAGGAAATTAACAAGGAATTGGCAAAATCCTATTATCCCTTGTAAAGGACAATTTGTTAGAGACCTGCTTGGCACCTACCTCTTGCCTCTCCCTCCCACTCTCTGCCCTCAACCCCTGTATAGCTCCTGTCCACCTCAGACCACCGGGGACAGGCACGAGTATAAGGAGGACTCCCTTTAGGTTTGATGACTGCCTGTATCTGTGGATAACCCCAGTGGCTGCTCTGACTCCTCCCCATGACCAGGGGCTTGGCCTCAGCCAGGAAGAGAGAGCGCCCAGGGAGACCAGGCCAAGGAAGCCCATAGGCAGCCTTCTCTCCTCTTCTCCCCCAAGGCAGCTTAGGGTGGCCCCGTGCAGACCTACCTCTTGTCCTCCTCCACCTGGACGCCTATGGAGTGGAACTCTCTTCGACTCCTGTTCTCCGTGTCCGAGTCTGAGATAGTCTCCACCTGGTGGCAAAGTGGGGGAGTCAGTGGCTTGGGGCTAGACCAGGGACGCAAGCCCGTCTCAGGGAGAAAGGCCAGCAATGTTTCTCTCTCTCACACACACACACACACACACACACACCCCAAGCCAACTGGCAGGTCCTGCAAAGACAATCGGCCTGAACAAGATGAGAGGCTCGGGAATCAGCGGCATCAAGGAGGCAAATTTCGGGAACCACTCTCCACGCGCCAGTAGGGGTGGATGATGGTGCCAGGAAGAAGGACAAAGGTGTGGGCTGGGGCTGACTGGAGCAGCCCTGTCTGTGACCAGGCCTAGGGGCCACCTGCAGCTCAGAGTAAGCCAAGGGAAAGGTCTACGTGCCCAGAAGGCCCTGAGGGCCCACTCCACCCATCCCCAACCGACCCGGCCCCCGAGTTTTCGTCTGCCTGCCATCCGCCTTCCGTACCTGCACCCCGATGGACGGCCGCCACTTGCGCTGCCGCGCCAGGCTCCGCAGCTCCTCCCGGCCGGGGATGGTCTTGATGATGAGCGTCGGGGGCTTGGGGCCGGCCCGCGACGGCACAGGCGCCAGCTCCAGGGTGCGCGCGCCCATGGCGGGGCCGTCCAGCCCGTCGGCGGAGCTGCAGCGCCGGGCGGGGCCCTCGGCCGCCGTGTAGCTCTCGTGGGCAGAGTCGGTGCTGCTCTGGGCGGTGATGGAGATGCGGGGCGGGGCCTGGCTCCCCGGCGGGATGGGGGGCGGAGCCTTTCTGAAGTTGAAGGCTGTGGCCAGGGACACCGAGAGAGACGCAGCAGGGTGAGAAATGCGTCCCGGCTAGCATCCATCCGTGTCCCGCCAACCCACCCCACACACCCACCCGGCGCCCAGGACTCCACGTGCTGCCTATCATCCGCCCCAGAGGGGCAGCGACCTGCCCAAGGTCACAACGCACAGCTGGAGGGGGAGGGAGGAGGGGGAAGTCAGAACCAGCACCTCCGACCTAGGGCCCAGCGCGGGGGGGGGGGGGGGGGGGGGGGAAGAAGGGGGGTTGGGGGAGGGGCCAGGGAAGCGTACTCACAGGAGCCGGGCCTCCCTGAGACAGAGGCAGGGGCAGCAAGGAGGGGCAGGCAGTCGTCGTCTTGAGAGCAGCCGGCCTGGATGGCCCGGAGGTAGCTGTGGCTCCGCATGCGGAAACAGCCGGGCAGGTCCAGGGCGTCCACGGCTTGGGACTCAAGCTCCCCGAACACAGACCCGCACACAGCCTCCAGTTGCTGGCTCAGCTCCTCGCTGAGCTGAGGGGACAGGGACCGAGAGGGCCGTTACTGGGGTGGTGGTGGGGCGGGGGTGCTTCTCAGGCACTCTGCCATAGGGCTATGTCTAGATCTGCAGAGGCGGCGTCTCTGCGCGACTCCTCTGCATTCGGACTAAAAGAAACCCTCATTCTCTGCAAAGAAAGAGGAAGGCATCTCTGCCCTGGGCTGCTCCCCCAAAACACCTTAAGGCCAGACTTAGGGAGCCAGTCTTTCCTCTCAAGACTCCTCCCTGCGCCCCATCTATGCCTCTCCCAGATGTCTGAGCTGTACCTCAGCCTCCAGACCACCCCATCTTCCTCTCCACCTGTGCTCTGGGTGTAGCGCTAGCCCTTCCCGTTTCTCTCACCTGACCCTGACTTGACAGGCACACCCTCTTGCCCACTATCGGGGTGCCGGGCTGCAGGGAAGGCTAGCTTTTGTTTTATTATTTATGATCCACTCCATTGTGAAACTGACTGAAAGCAACTTACAGAGATATACACCACGTGGCAGGACAGAAATACCTGGTAAGTGATGGAGCAAAAATTATTAACTTTCAAGTTTCCAGGACTCCCCCACCTTCTGCCCATGAACTAGGGCTCTGGTTTGGCCTATTGGTTCCTTCCCTGCCCTCCACCTCGAAGGGAAGTTCAGCCATTGCTGGGTGAGGTTCTTGTTTTTATTTTTACTTTTTTAATCCGCATCTGAGGATTTTTTTTTTTTCATTGATTTTTAGAGAGAGGGAAAAACAGAAAGAAATAGCGATGTGAGAGAAACACATTGATTGGTTGCCTCCTGCACAAACCCCAACCAGGGCCCAGGCCAGGGAGAATCCTGCATCTGAAGTATGAGCCCTTGACCAGAATCCAGCCGGGGACCCTTCGGTTCGCAGGCCAATGCTCTATCCACTGAGCATTGTTCTTGCTTTTACTTCTGATATTTTGTAATGCAGAATCCATAGTGTTACAAAAAAAAAAATTAATGCAACTAAGAAAAGAGCAAAACAAAAATTTTGTTCACAGAATCCTATCACACAACACTGCGCTAAGACTAAATATACCACAGAGGCTGCAGCTTCGTTTGCGTTATACAAGCAAACTGAAAGCAAAGGAAAAAAATAAAGGTAGAGCTGAAACAAGTTTGGCTCAGTGGATAGAGTGTCGACCTGCAGACTGAAAGGTCCCAGGTTCAATTCCGGTCAGGGGCATGTACCTTGGTTGCATGCACATCCCCAGTAGGAGGTATGCAGGAGGCAGCTGGTCAGTGTTTCTCTCTCATCGACGTTTCTAGCTCTCTATCCCTCTCTCTTTCACTCTGTGGGAAATCAATAAAAAATATTTTTTTTAAAAATAAAATAAAAGTAGGAAAAGGAAGTGATCCAGTGGTAAGCTCTACACCCAGAGCACAGGATGGGTGCACATTTGACCTTGAGCTTCAGAGCAGCCAAAGCATCGAGGGGGATAGCCTATGGTTTGCCCACACGAGCTATGAAGTGGGAGACCAGCTGAATTCTAATGCTGGCCCCCCTACCTCTTAGCAGTGTGGCCAGAGAAAGTTGCTTAAAGTTTTGGGGCCTCTGTCAAATGGGAATGATAATGGGACTATCTTCATGGTCTATTTGAAGGATAAAAAAAAAACAAAAAACCCTGTGAGGCACTATGTGCAGATACTGGCAGACAGTCAGCACTCAGTCAGTGGCAGGCGAAGGTCTCAGGGCCTATCTGGTAAACACAGGCCAATGTTCATGAGAACCACAACTCTTCCTGTCATGAGCCCAAGAGAAATCCCCCCACGAGTGATTATGCAGAGGCCCTGCAATGAAGTCATGGACCAGAGCCTCAGCAGCACCCACACGGTGAGTGTGACAGCAAGTATCCCATGGCTGTGACTTGTGACATCTCTCGGACTCGTGGCATCATATTTATGTGCAGCCCACAGAGGCCCAAAGGAGTGGCTCGATTCATGTGTAAAATACAGCTCAATGTTTCCATAACTGAGCCTCAAAAGCATAATATGGTACCACAGGATCAAATGGAGGGGGCATTTTTTTTATCCCATTCTACCAATGGACAAACTAAGGCCCAGAGAGGGCAGATGAATTAGCTAAGGATGCCCAACTTGTACGTGGTAAAACCCAGTAAAATGCCAGGTTTCCTGGTTCTCATGCCAGGGTGACTGAACCTCAGAATCTTCCGGAGAGCTTGTTAAACTGACATGAACTCAGGCCCGCACCTCAAGGATCTGAGCCCAGGGCTCTTCACCTCTCTGCATCTCCGCTTTGGCTGCTTTGGAGCTCAGAGCCAAATTAACTGGAGATCCAAAGCTCAGTGGTTCCAACATGGGGCCAGTCATTTAAAAAAGGACTGTCTGGGCTTCTTTTGGCAGCTTTTTTCTGAAGGAACTTTATTACAAGTGTACAGAAGTCATAGGCCATGGAAAAATCAATCCAAGATCCTGGGAAGTTCGCCCACATTTGACTGGCCTAAGCCCCGCCCCTGGGCAGCTGTGGCTTCACCACGACTCTTATGAGTCTCCCTCTCAGTTTCCTATCTGTGGGCCTCAGAGGGTACCAAGGACCAGCAGTGGCACGGTATTTCCTGAGGCTCGGGAGCTGATCTAACTCCTGCTACTTCTTGGCCAGGCTCAGAATACTCCCCCACGAGAACCGACCCAGCCCAGAGGGCTCCTTCGTGGAGCAGAGAGCAATCTGGTCTCCGGTCAGGAATGGAAGAACTCTCACTCAGAAGCTTATCTCTGTGCCTCCAGCCCTCTTCCGTGTGTAAAGCACGAGGCATGATATCTGGCATGCAGCAGATGCTCAGTGAACATCAGCTACTATTATTAGTAGCAAGAGGTTCTTAAATCGCAATGGAAATACCTCTCGGAGACCTCTCTTTCCCAGGGGTTCTGAAGCTCTTGAAATCCCAACCATATGTTACCCCCGCAATGAACTCTATAGCAAGGCAGAGACAGAAAGGGTGAGAAGCTCCCTGGGGCCACACACCTCCCGTCTCCACAGGCCAAGAGGAGTTTCTGGAGTTGAGCAGGAGACCAGGACCCGAGGGAAATACAAAATCCTACAGACTCTCAGAGGACTATTGTACCTCAAGTTGCTCTTTACTGTATCACGATTACGAAATTGTAATGTTATACTTTGAATTCTCCTACTATTCCCGGGCTGCCTTCCTCCCAACCTGCTCCTTAGCTCCCACTTTCAGAGGAGTCAAAGCCAAAAGAAAACCTCTTGGGAAGTAAGGACCTGAGCTTTTCTCCAACCCAGATTCAGACTCAATATTCATACTTCCAAGGGTGTAGGATATTTAGAAGAAAATATTTTGTTGGGGCTTGTTGGAAATTGTCCGTGGTGGATTGTCCAACTGGGGGCTAGGCTGTATGCTTTATATATGGCATAGAGTTTAGATAACCTTGAAAAACCCTCCCATTTCAAAACACCGGATAAAATATAACAAACGTTGCTTTATATGCATAGCTGAGCTCGCAAGAAAGCAAGCTAAGTCCCCAGGGGACAAAGGCAGAGAGGAAACTGGAAATTCAGAATGTTAACTGTGTGAGCCACTGTTGCAAACAGCCTAGTGGAGGTGGAAGGGGTGGGAGAGGTGGCTGGTCTCAGTAATCAAAGGGCTTAGGTTTTAGCACCCACTTGGGGGCAGCTGTAAGGCTCTAGGCCCACAGGAAGCGCGAAACCAAATGAGAACCTGCACAAAAGTAGGAAAGGAGAAAACCTTTGATGAAAAGTAAACTAGGGGAAGATATTATCAGCACAGACTGATAGTACGGAAGCTAGCCCATAGTCTAGGCACTGTGGAAAAGGGAAAGGAAGCAAACCTTTTAAGAATTTATACCTATACGCTAATCTCACAGACACAGGCTTTTGTGTCTGCTTGGGCCTGCAGGGGCCAGACCCACCTACACTAAATTTTAACATAAGCCGAAACCAGTTTGGATCAATGGATAGAGTGTGGGCTTGGGGACTGAAGGGTCCCGGGTTCGATTCCGGTCAAGGGCATGTACCTTGGTTGCAGGCATATCCCCAGTAGGGGGTGTGTAAGAGGCAGCTGATCGATGACTCTCATTGATGTTTCTAACTCTTTATCTCTCTCCCTTCTTCTCTGTACAAAATCAATAAAACATATTTAAAGGGAAAAAAAAATTCTCCAGTGGGAAGACCTTTAAAAAAAATTTTTTTTTTAAACATTAAGATGGTCCCATAGCATTGTCTACTTGTCAAATAGAAGTCCAAAATATTTTCTGGGGCAACTACTTCTAACCCAGGCTCAGGATTCTCACAGATAAAGCTCCACTGAAGATGAGCTAATTTTTTTTTTCTTCTAAAGATGAGCTAATATTAAACTGAGAGACGATCTCAGACATGGCCCCGAATGATTTCCAACTACTGGCATTCACACGCTTGTCCATCCCCTCCCAGTGAGTGTGGACCAGACTTATTGGCCGACTACTAATTAATAGAATATGGCAGATACAATGGGATGTCGCTTCAAAGACTTGATTACAAAAAGATAGTGGCTTTCATGTTGGATACCTTCTCTCGAGCAAAGGCTCTGAGAGAAGTAAGCTGTTACGTTGTGAGTAACTGCATGGTGAGTCCCACAGGTCAAGAAACCGACCGACGCCTCTGACCAACAGCCTGCAAGGTCTGAGGCCTGTTGACAGCAGATCTTCTTCCAGTCAAGCCCTGAATGAGTGCAGCCTTGCTCACACCTTGACTGAAGCCTGTGAGTCACTGACCCAGGGGACACCCAGCTATGTTGTGCTCAGCTTCCTAGCCCAGAGAAACTGTGAGCTAATAAGTGTTTGTTGTTCTAAGACACGATGCATGGGGTAACTCGTTATATAGCAAGAGGTAACTAATACAAACTATGACACAAACAAGAACTAAACTTCCTGCGAATTCAAGGTTTACCCGTCACATCAGCTAATGTTACCTTCGCTCAAACAGATTAGCTTTTAAACGATGCTTAACATTTATAAAACTTCACACATTAAGCGCCCAGCCTGTTTTGTCTTCCAGACAGAAAGTAGAGTGCCAGTCACCGGTGACTGACTGGGCGCTTAACATGTTAAAAGATAAAACTGAAAATATAAGAAGAGAATAAAAGCTTTGGGGGGGAAACTATGAAGATGTAAAAAAGGAACCAAATCAGATTTCTAGAAATGAAGAAGAAGAAAAAAAAGTCAATGAAATTAAAAACTCAGTTAATGAGTTAAACAGTAGATGAAAAATTTAGGGTACCAGAACATACCTCTGAGAAACTTACCCGATGGGAGCATAGAGAGGTAAAGAGGTGGGAAAATGAAAGAGAGGTTAAGACCCATGGAGGGAAGAATAAGAAGTCCCACATAGCCGAGACCGGTTTGGCTCAATGGATAGAGCGTCGGCTTGGGGACTGAAGGGTCCCGGGTTCGATTCCGGTCAAGGGCATGTACCTTGGTTGCGGGCATATCCCCAGTAGTGGGTGTGCGAGAGGCAGCTGATTGATGACTCTCTTTCATCGATGTTTCTAACTCTCTATCTCTCTCCCTTCCTCTCTGTACAAAATCAATAAAATATATTTAAAAAAAAAAAAAGTCCCACATAAAGCTAGTAGGAGTTTCAGAGGAGAAACTAGATAGAATTTGGAAGAGGCAATATTTGAAGAGATAATGGTGGTAGTTGAGAAATTTCTAGATTTCCAGTCTCAGGCATGACAGGAAAAGGAGAAAACCAAATCTTATCCCACCAAGACAACTATAAAGATGGACAAAACTGCCAAAAAACAATTATTTCATCACCCTGAAAATCAAAGAAGCATTTATTAATGAAAAGTGCTGAACTTTGGGTAAGAACAGCATGAGTCTGTGGTAGCCTTGCCTGGAGCTGCACCATTACCCCCAGCTCCCAGCTCTATTAGTAGCAATAGTTCAACAAGGGTGGAGCAGGCTGTGAAAACTAGCTGCTTCAGTGCCAATGGCAAAGGGACCTCACCTAATTGGAGCATCGTCTGTAGACTGGA
Organism: Pipistrellus kuhlii; assembly: GCF_014108245.1. Classification (NCBI taxonomy): domain Eukaryota; kingdom Metazoa; phylum Chordata; class Mammalia; order Chiroptera; family Vespertilionidae; genus Pipistrellus; species Pipistrellus kuhlii. The sequence goes on along the minus strand of NW_023425515.1, from coordinate 174,616,503 downwards.
GTGTCAAAAACATAGACAGCAGCATTGGGAGGCTGAGGTTTTGGCATGTTTGGGGCAGACTATGGACTGGCAGACCAACCAGGAATTTAAGGGGGAGTTCCAGGTGTGGGGTGAGATAGCCAAAAGCAGTTTGATAAGCTCTGCACATATCCTGGGTTAACTAGAGGCTGGGTGCATACACAACAGAAACCAGAGAGGCCCTGAGTCGATGGAGTCTGTGCACATGGGCAAAGGAAACACAAGAGAGCCTGGTGGAAAGTAAAAGCCAGGGCAGACCTGAAAACAGTCTGAGGATTATACTTCCCAGGCCATATGTAGAATCATAGCAGAGAGAAGTCCTACTGGCTTGTGGTTTTGTAGCCTCTCGCCAATTTCTGGTTGAACAGTAAGCTATGCAGACACAAGGGCAACCCCTGGAAAGCCAGGCTTAAAAATAAAAACAGGAAAGAATAAAACTGATGGAGACAGGAGAGTTTGCATTTGGCAGGGAAGATGGATTTTAGATATTTAGTCTTGAGATTAACAAATAAACAAAATAATAACAACCTTCAAGAGGTACAGTAAGAATCTAGAGTTGCTACAACATATTACCTAAAATGTTTAGTATTCAACAAAAAAATATGAAATATTCAAATAAATAAGAAAATTTGCCCAAATGTTTGACTGGTCAAAGACTACAAAGTAGCTATTATAAATATGTCCGAAGAAGTAAAGAAGACTTAAAGGAAAGCACTGCAACAATGATTTAATGAACAGAAAATCCTAACAAAAAGCTAGAACTTATTTTGAAAGGAAGAAAAAAAGAACCAAAAATTCAGAAGCTTAAAAGTACAATAACAGAAATAAAATAATTTACTAGGAGGGCTCAGAATAATAAATAATCAGTAAACTGGAAGCTTGGTCAGTGTAAGTTATCCAATCTGAAGAATAGAGGGGAAAAACACTAGAAATGAACAGACTCAGAGACCTATGAGACAATATTACACCAGTGTACATGTAATGAGAACTTTAGATAAAGAAAGAGATAAATGGGGAAGAAAAAATATCTGAAAAAATAATGGCCAAAGAAGTTCAATGAACCCAAAGTGGGTTAAACATAGCAATCTATATCCAGTAACGTTACATTCAAAATGTTGAAAGTTGAAGACATTAATAGCAGCCAAGAGAAAAACAATTCATCACATACAGAAAAACAATATGATTAGCAACTTGCTTTTCATCAAAAGCTATGACCTCTGAAGGCAGTAGAATAGTACATTCCAAGTGCTTAAAGAAAGAAAGAAAAAAAACTGTCATCCAGTAATTCTATATCAGCAAACTATCTTCTAAAAATGAAGTAAAAATACATTACCAAATCGATATAGAATAATAACTGCCAGCCAGTGTGATATTTGGTGGGAAGAAAAATGAAGAAAACTCAAATTGACCCAAAAGAAGGCAGCAAAGGAGCAAAGAAGAATTGCCCAGACCAGCCGGCTGGCCCGTGTGGCTCAGCAATTGAGCATCAACCTATGAACCAGGAAGTCAAGGTTGGATTCTAGGTCAGGGCTCATGCCCAGGATTGTGGGCTCGATCCCCAGTAGAGGGCGTGCAGGAGGCAGGCGATCAACGATTCTCTCTCTTCATTGATGTTTCTATCTCTCCCTCTCCCTTTCTCTCTGAAATCAATAAAAGTATATTAAAAATAAAAAGAAGCATTGCCCAATAGCAGGATACATAGAAGCCACAAGGTAAAACGACAGAAATAAATCCAAGCATATCAGTAAATCACAATAAATATAAATGTACTACACTCCCAAGCAATTGTCAGAATGTAGATAAAATAAAATCTAGCTATAAACTATTTACAAAAAATATACATAAAACATAAGAAGACAAAATTCTTTTGAAACATGAAAAAAGAATGTTCTGGGAAAATACTAAACCAAAACATAGACTTAAGGGCAAAAAAAATTATTATAGATAATAGAATGACATCTCTAGTGTGTTAAACCTGTTTCTTCTTCTGTAAAGCAAAGATTATAAGATATACCTCCCAGAAGAAATATGAAATGTATACACAAAGTGCTAAGAAAAAGAAAATAAAAAACAGAGAAGAAGAATAGGAAATTTTGGGGTAGGAGAAAACTAAAATTTAGATTTTACATTTGAAGAAATACTTGAAAGAACTGAGAGAGAGATCCATGGGAGTCTAGAAAGGAGCGATCCAGGCAGAAGGAGCAGTAGATGCAAAAGCTCTAAGACTGGTGTCAGAAGAGCAACAAGGGGATCAGTATGGTTGGAGTGGGGGAGGGGAGGGAACAGTGTGAGAGAAGAACTCAGAGGTGGCAAGGGCCAGATTATGCAGGGCCTTATATATCATAGTAAAGTCCCTGAATTTTCCTCTAAGTAAGATGAGGGTTTGAGAGAGTATAATTCTATTTTGAAGTGATTGTTCTGACTATATTGAGAGAGAATGAACAAGTACAAGAGACACACTAGAAGGCAGTCCAACAGTCCAGACAAAAAAAAATATATGATGGCCTGGACCGGCATGATGACAGTGGAGGCAGTGGGGAGTGGTGGGATCCTGGATGCACTTTGAGAGTGGTACCAAAAGGATTCCCTGAAAGATGGGATGTGGGATGGGAGAAAGAGAAGGAAGTCAAGACTGACTCGAGCTTTCAGACCAGAGCTCCTGCAAGGATAAAGTTGCCAATACCTGAAATGGAGAAGACATTGGGTGGAGCAGGAAATTTTGGGGAAAGAGTATCAGCAGTTTAGTTTTAGTCATCTTGATTTGAGATGTCTACTAAATACCCAGATGAGATTTTAATATACCACTAGACATACATGCCTGGCATTTATGGGAGGGTTTGAGCTATCAGGCTCTCGATAATAATCAAAGCCATGAGCCTGATGAGATGAGCTCCCCTAAGAAGTAAGTGTAGAGAGAACTAAGGCCTGAAAAACTCCAACGTTCAGATCCTGGAGAGTTGCAGGCACAGGCTGAGAAGAACCTAAACGGTGTGGTGTCCTCAAAGCCAACTGAGTAAGGTGTTTGGGAAAGGAGAGAGCCATCAGCTGTGTTAGATGCTGCTGATGGGTCAGTGAAACAAGAACTGCGCAATAACCAGTGGCTTTAGCCACAGAGGCTGGTCGGATGTGAAAAGACAGCTGTGCCAGTCAGATTCCCTGATTCAGGAAATGTAACAAAGAGACGCTGAGAGGCTGCAGCAGCCGACAATAGGAGCCAATGGGACAGCCTTTGGCATTGCCTTTGCATTGCTTCCCCCCAGCAAACAGTAGAAATAGCCGGCCTTTATGGGCTGTTGGCTCTGTGCCAAGAACACTATTATGCTGCCTATTTTTAAATAGGAAAAATAGGGCTCAAAAAAGTCAACTAACTTGCCCCAGGTCACTCAGCTTGGTAAGTAGCTGAGCTGGAATTCAAACCCATCTCATGCATTTAATTACTAAACTGCCTTAGTCAAGGGAAAGTCTCCACTTAGATATAGAACTCAAAATTATACAATAGCAATTTGGGGCCAGGTACCTTGGGTTTGCATACATATCCTCACCGAATACTCACAAAACCCCTGCGAGAGAAATACCACTACACTTGTCGTTTTACTGATGAGAAAACGGGGGCCTGGTAGTGGGGAAAGAACTCAAGACCAGACCATCTGAGACTGCAGCTCTGCCTGTCCCATCTGTACAGCCAATCCTGCCTCTTATGGGGGGGAGCTTGGAGCAACCAGGCCAGGGCAGTGCTGGAGAACTGAGAGAACTGAGGGTGCCCTTACATGCTCATCACGTTGAGGACACTTGGTTTCTAAGAATGACTCTGAGATCCCCGATCCCAGTCAGTTCCAGGAGTCCCAAGGCCGGCTTCCCAGTTCCCCCAGAATCAGACCTGCACACTCTCCCTGGCCAGACCTTTGATTTTAAGGCCAAGGCTGAGCACGGACTGAATCCCCTTCCCACCCTTTCCTCCAGGCATGCTGCTGGGCCTCCCCCTACCTGTCCGGTGGTGAGGGAACGGCTGTAGCCAGGGATGGAACTCCGGGGATGGATCCGGGGTGGGACGCAGCAGCTGAGAAAGGTCAAAATTCCAGATTCAGAATGGGGGTCTGTGAGGAGGCAGGGGAGGGGAATGAGAGGATTGGGCACCCTGAGCAGGTTCTACCCCTCAGGACCCCCAGATAAGATCCCACAAAAGACTCCTGGGGAGAAGGACTCTCCCAAAAAGGCACTCAGATAGGAGTTATCAGAAGGACTTCTTCTTTCTTTTTTTAGTATAATTATATATATATTTAATTTAAATTCTTTATTATTTAAAGTATTATATAAGTCTCCTTAGAAGGGCCTTTTTTTTTTTTTTTTTTTTTTTTTTATGAAGCGGACTGATACTCCCCAGTTGAACTTTAAGCTGGGAGCAGACTGGTCCTCACTCCACACACACCTCCTACAGGGACCAGGTATCAGCTTCCCATTCCCCCTGCCCTCCACCCCACACTCCCCTCCCAGTCCTTACTTGATCCGGGCCTGGTCCACACTGGAGGAGCGGCGGGAGGCAAAGCGCCGGGCCAGCGCCTTGGGAGATGTCTTGGGACTGCCATCTGAGTCTCCACTCTCCTCATCCCCCATGGCTTTGATGTAGCTGCCGCTCCGCATCCTGCGACAGGGGATCTCTCCATCCTTACCCCCAGTGGGGTAACCCCCCCAATCATCTTGCGGCACCTGCAGGAACAGGGGGCCTCTGTCTCTCAGACACATCCCTACTGAACCTGAGGCCAGGACCCTCTTCTCCACTGCCAGTGGGAGGCGCTCTACCCTGGCTTGGACGGGCCACACTCAGGAGCATGCAGATTGAGCTGGAGGCAGGGCTTGGACCGTACCCTCCCTTCCAGGAGATGCCTCATTATCCTGTATGGACCTGGTGCTACCTAACTGAGGGCAAGCTAGAGCAGCGGTGGCCAACAGGTGGCCTGCATGAGGTTCAAAAGGTTGGCGACCGCTGCCCTGGAGAGTCTGGGTGGGCAGTGACATGTAGGTGCCAAAAGGTCAAAGATCAGAGGCCAAAGTGACCTCTGTCAACCTGCCCTCATCAGCGGACGTGTCACCTGACCTCGGTCACCTTTCACCCTTCCTCATCCTTCATCCTCATAAGCTGCTTATATCCCCAAATCTCCACCTCTCCTTCCTTTCCTCTGTGAGAAGCCATAGAGGGTTTTAGGGGGGGGGGGGGGGGGGGGCGGGAGGAGTGACATCAGATTTGTGTTTCAGAAAGAACATTTTAACAGTCCAAACAGAGGATGAATTGTGAGGGCCAGAAGCAGGGCAGGGGCGGAAGTGGCAGAAGAGACCAATTAGGAGGCTGATGCTGTTCTCCAGGCAAGAGATGATGAGGCCTAAATTAAGACAGTGACAGTGAGGGGAAGAGGAGATGGAAATGAGAGGTGCTGAGGAGCATCAGTGAGCCTGATTAGATGTGGGGGTGAGGGGGCAGGGAAGAGTCGGGGATGACTGGAGGCTGCTGGCTGAGGATCTGGAGGATGGTGCCGCTGCTCACTGAGCCACAGAACCCCAGAGAAACAGGTGGGGGGAGGTGAAAGCTCAGGTTTGGGCATGGTGAGTTTGGCGAGGACTGTCGAACAGGTGGTTGGCTGTTTGGTTCTGCAATTCCGTGGGGAGATCTGGAATGGAGGCAGACGTGTGGGAGTTGTGGGCAGCAGCTGAATCCACAGGAGTGAATGGAAGTACCCAGAGGGGAAAAGAGAGAGCTGGGGAGGAATCGCTGACATTTAAAAGGGGGCTGCGAAGAAGGGAAGAGGAGCCTGTGAAGTCACCTGAGAAGGAGTGGGCAGAGGGGTAGGAGGGAAGTCAGGAGAATGACATGTCATGGAAACAGGAGACATTTCAAGAATAAAAGGAGCTGATAATGTCAAATGTCAAGTGCATTCAGAGGTTAGTAATTCAAGCTCAGGAGTTAGATCTATGTTCAAATTTTTGGGCCCGTGACTTGCCGAGTAGGTGACGTTGAGCAAAATGGATCCATCTCTAGACCTCAGTTTCCTCATTCGTGATTGGTAATGACAATTATGCCTACATCGCAGGGTTGGTGGGAAGGATAAATGAGCCGTATAGAATGCCAGCACCTAGTAAGTGCTCAATATGTGTTAACTATTATTATTATAAGCATTGGAAGGTACCTTTCAAGGAAGGCTGGCAAAAGGGACATTTAAATTCCTTTTTTAGATGTCAGTGGATTCCTCGCCAGACTCTAGCAAAGGAAGGATGAAAGGAAGTGAAGAAACGGGGTATATGGTCTAAGAACCTGGATATGAAGGGAAGTTAGGAGATGGAAGGGGGAATAATGTTGATGGAAAATTTCTTCTTTGGATGAGAGACTTGACATGTTTTCAGGACCAGTAAGAAAGCCCATAAAGATAGTCTTTAAATTGGGGGGTGAGGGGGGGGGCGGTGTACAGACAGTTCAAGGATGGAGGGGAACCTGGGGAGACTGGCTTAAACCCACCAGAGGTATCAGCCTGGGATGGGTGGTCCTGGCGTCTCTTGAGCCAAGAAGGAAAGGGATGAGAGTGGCTCGGGATCTACATGAGTGGGCTGACAGAAAAGTGAGGGCGTCCATGCCGGTTGGTTTACACTGTAAAGAATTACTAGTGTAAATGAAGGTATGGAGGAGACAACTGGGGCAGGGAGGGAAGATTTAAAACACCTGTTATTATTTTTAAAAAGAAGAAAAAAACCAGGTTAAATTGGGGCGGGACTGGAGGTCTGAGGGGTCAGGGTTCAGGGGAGGGACACAGACTCTGGGATGAAGCTAGGTGAGGGGATAGAGACCAGGGATGGGATGGGACCCCATGAAGAAACCCACACAGAGACAGAGTTGAGGGAGAGCTGGAGACTGGTGAGAGGAACAGGGTCTCAGTAAAAGGATTGAGAATCAATCCATCAAAGACACCCCCTACTCTGGTGGGGTCAGGTTCCCGTTTTTGTGTCAGGGGAACACCAAGCTGTCTGAAGGGTCCCTGCATCCCCTTGTTCTCCCCAAAATGGGTTCAGACCTCCTAGTCCTAAGATGCCCTAGAACCCCAGACCCTGATGGATCCTTCCCCCTTCTCCATACTCTACAGAGACGAGCCACAGGCAGGCAGAGAGAGGCAGGCTAGCAGATGGGAAAGCCAGGGCACGCTCTGCCACACTGCAGGGTTCCCACTCCGTAGCTGCTGCTGCAGGACACTGTGAGGTGCATATTAACAAGGAAGCCCCCAGGGAGGTTGGGGCAGCCCTGGAGTAGCAGCAGGGAGCAGCGGAGTGGCGGTGAGGCTCCAGAAGCGACCAGGGCTCGGTTATGGGAGAAAGGTCGGTACTCCCTCCTCAGCCCTTTTTGTTGGCCCCTTCCACTGCAGCTTAGAGAACCTCTCTACCCAGGGAGGGGGCAATCCAAGGCCAACCCAGAAATCCTGAATCCTAGCAGTCTCCAATCTCCCTTCTGTCTCCCACCCCTTCTTGCTCCCACTGTGACCCATTTGTCCCCTTGAGCTTTCATGAGGTCCCCACCCAGGAGAGTCCTAACGTGTGAACAACTTACCAGTAAGACCAGTGACACCCAAGAGACACATGCAAGCTCAATTCCCATCCCTCTGGACGTGCTGTGGCTTCTTCCTGAAACTCCCTCAATCCACTTCTGCACTGAGATTCAGCTTAGAGGACATTCTTCCCAGAAGATGGTTGGCCACCATCATCCTGGGGCAGGTGAGATGCCTCCTCTGTGCTCCCATGGTGCCCACCGCTCTCTCCTATCACAGCTTTCTTTCGCTGCACACTATCTGCTTCCTTATCTGTCCCACCTCTAAACAGCTCCTTGCAAGCAGCATCTGTGTTTTCATCTTTGTACCCACAGCATCCGGGAAATGCTCACTGACTGAATGACTGTGGATTAACTATATGGAATGTGGGTTTGGGAGGTAACCCTAAGTCTGCTAGACTCCAGAATTTGTATTGACTTTTCCTCCTAACACTATGGGAAGGCTGAAGAAAACAGCTCAAGGGATATGTAAGGGGTGTCTGAGACAGAAAAGAGGAAAGTTGATGGTGAGATGAGCCCCTGACCCCATCTCAGTAAGAATATGGGGAGTGGTCAGTGTGGGATGGATGAAGACCCCATAAGAAGAAGATGTCAGAGCTTTTAGTCTCATCTGCAGAGACCATGGACAATGGTGAGACCGGATGGGGATAGCAAGCCAGCTATTAGCTACACCATTCCAATCCCAGGGAGCTCAGACTCCAGTGTGGCCCCCAGTCTAGGAAAACCCAGGAGACAGGCTCCCAGGGCTCTTCCCCAGCCTCACGCGTATCCTACCACAGGCACCCCAGAATGACAAACTCCACAGAGGGACATTCTAGAACTGACCTTCATATTCAAACAATATCTGGACCACCCAGATTTGAGAAGAAAGAGGTCTGGAGAAGGCCTGGGGAAGGAGAGCTGATTTCCAACTATTGACCTTCAATCTTAAAGGAAGTTACAGCCAGGGAGCACCATGCTGTCCTGTCCACTGCCTTCCCTCAACTTCATTCTGCCTCCAACCTTACAAGACAGGCCGGCACAGCTTGTCCAAAACAGCAAGTCAAGGGGAAGCCCTCCTGGCACTGCCACACAATGTCAGAATCAAAGGGCCCCTTCATTGCACAAATGGGGAAACCAAGGTCCCAAAAATGGCTCGGAGTCTTACAGAACAATGCAGGGAAGAATCTCCCTCCATCTAAACCCTCTATCATGGCAACAGCTGGCTGCCATCCATCCCTTTCCAGAACTTACTGGGTGACAGCACTACGAGGGCTAATGCCCTGTTCTCCACCCCCACCAAGCCTCACCTGCAGGTAATGATAAGTCCTGGTTTTAGCCTTGGCCTCTGGACCCAGGAGCCCCTTGCCTGGTCCGGCCCCTGGGTATCCATCCCGGCCCTGGCTGACCATCATGGTATGCCAGGCATTTCGCTTAACCGATTGTCCATCCAGCGACATGGACATGCCAGTGCAGGCCAGACAGCGGCCTTCCGACACTCCTGAGCGCCCCTTGAAGCTCAAGTCCCGGTAGGACCCATCTGGAGCCTCCAAGCAAAAGGGACCACCTGGCTCCCCAGGAGGCCGCCCACCCGCTAGGAAGCCGCTATCACTGTCCAAGTTGTCGTCAGAGCTCCACCAGCCCCCAGCCTTGGCCTGGTGCCGCCCATCGCCCTTGCGGTCCTTGCTCTTGCTCCTCTTGCCATGCCTGGACTGGTGGTGGTGGTGGTGGTGGTGGTGGTGGTGGTGGTGGGAGGTGTGGGGGCCTCCAGAGCCTGGGCCAGGGTAGCTGTCTCCCCCAGAGCCACCTCTTCCATCAGCCTTGGGCCCGTTGTAGTCCCGCTTCCCCGGGGCCTCCAGAGAGTGGGACTTGGCAAAGAGCTTCTGCACGGAGTGAACGAGGTGCCGGATGCGGCTGGGGCTCTCGCTGCGGGCCTCTGGGGCAGAGCCAGATCCCGGCCCAGGCCCGGGCCCAGCCCCTGCTGGACCTCGCTGGTAAGGTAGCGTGTGGAAGCCATCTTGCTGAACTGGCAATTGCTTTTCAAACTGGTCCAGGAGTGTAGGAGGCAGGCGGGGGGCACCCTTGCCCTGTGGGTGGCCCACACAGTCTTCGCAGGTGTCGAAGGGGCCCTGGCCGGGGTACATCCTGGGGAAGGTGCTGCTACCCCCCCCAATTCCAGTCCCCCCTGGCCCTCCCTCAGGGCCTACTGATGGCCCCTCACTCAGGCTCAGGGGCCCTTCCGGAGAAAGGTGTCCCAGGCCAGCTCTCGGAGCACAGAAGCGGGGCTCGGTGGAGAAGGTCTCCCCGGAGCCCAGCAGGTATGCGGCCCTGGCAGCTGGGCCCACGTCCATATGCTGCTGGTCAGCAAAGCGGGTTGGGCGGGGATGGCTGCCTCGGTCGCCATGGTAACCCCTCATGGCCTCAGCAAGGGCTCTTCATAGTGTTGGGGGCCAGGCCCCAAGAACCTCCTGGGAGACAGGGAGAGAAGGGATTCAGATTGAACAATAGGCCACTTTACCTAAAACTATCTTTTATTAGGATTCTGGTATCCCTTTAGGTAATGCATATCAATTTATGGTGATTAATTGTACTATCTTTCCACAAATGGGCTTAAAGTCCTTTAAAAAAACCATGCTAGACAAAGACACTCACAAGGGCACAAAATAATACTGTCATTCATCAAATGCTGCAAATCTGATAAATATTTATTCACAAAAGGAAATGCCTGCAGCCAAATGGCTGTGTGTGGCTTTTTTTTTTTAATCCCAGGGTTACCAGAAATAAAAGGATACCCACACAGATGTACAAAACATTCAAAGAAACCAGTCATTAAGTGAACTGGCTTTTAACAAGCTGATTTTAGGTAAATTGATCCAGAGACACACCCTCTAACCCATCCCTACCCACTTCCATGCCGTGAAGAGCCCGGCCCCAGGGTCACAACGCCCAGCAGCAATAACCAAAGAGAATACAGACCCAAATCTAAATAGCCAGCCTGATTATGCAAGAAAGCCCCTCCCCTTCCTTTCACACCCAGGTTCTTCCATCTGGCTGCAGGCTCATTCTCCCTCTCCCCAAGACTGAGGTAGGAAGAAATAACCTAAGATGACTCCTTTTTTTCTCCGGATTTCAAATATTCCCCACTGGAATTTCCCCTCTGGCCTGTTACCCCTATCTGCCACCCCCATTCCACTAAAGGGGAATCATGAAGGGTAGAGAGGCCATAAGTGGGAGGAACGCTGGCTGTACAAGGCAACATCTGAATCCTAAACTGGGATTGGAACCCAGGAGTTCTGCCTCCCAGGAACAGCGGGCTTGTGGGGCAGGGAGTGATGGAGAGAAAATGTTGAAAGCAGTGCCTCTGGCCCCCATCCCAGGCTTGCCACAGCTACAGGACAGAGAGGTCAACTCTCAGCAAGAACTGCCTCCAATCAGGACTCCAGAGCTGCCAGGACAGGAGCTATGGCAGGAGGGGGTGACAGCAGGAGGAATGGGGACTGAGATGCTGGCAGAAGGCGCCCTCCCTCATCCCAGACCAGGCTCCTGGGCCATCTGCTGACCAGGAGGGGATGACAGCATCAAAGACTCCAGACAACAGCCCCTTCAAGACTCATCCTCCCTTGCTCCCCACCCACCACCTCCTAATATCCATCGTGTTTCAAGCCTTCCTCCAGATCCTACTTATAGCTCATCTCCTACTATTTCCCAAGCACTTGCTATGTACCAGGTGCTGTGCATAATAATATTCTCTAATCCCACTGAAATCCACATCTATCGGTGAGAAGACTGAGCTCAAAAGGTAAGTCACAAAGCCAGTGAGTGGGTGAGTCACTTTAAATCAAGATTCAAACTCAAGTTAATTCTGATTTGAGAACCTCAATCTAATCCCCATATCCCAGACTCTCCCACCAGACTCACCATCCTGGGTGTCCCATCCTTGGTGTCAGGATCCCCACCACCAGGCAGAATCCTAACTTCAGAAGGCTCAGGACCTCTGGCTCCTGATGAAGAAGAAAAGGATGGTGAAGAGAGCAAAGGAGAGAGAGTCTCCCAGAGTCCTCAGAGAGTCAGCCTCTGGCTTTGCCCATTTCCATTTCCAACCCCCCAAACCAGGACTGCTTGTATCCCCCATGATGCAGAGCCTTTGGACCCTTAGGGAAATGTGGTTGGCTTCATTATGCAAATACATGGAAATGAGCTTACAGGTTGGACTACCTCCAACTGCAGGTGCCTTAGTGATCTGTCCATGGTGCTGAGCCATTGCATTTTCATTGCCCTCTAGTATGATTCCATTCCACTAAATTTTGTTCAGCAGCTACCATTAACAAAATTCTGAGTGAGAAGTGTATAAAGGTGATGTAAGTGTGATCCCTGTCATCAAGGGGCTTAGAGTCTAACAGGGGAACAACCTCTTACATAACAGGGTTACTTTAGTTCGTTGTATTTTCACACAAACTGGTCCCTCATCCTAGAATTTCCTTTCATCCACCTCCCTCCCCCAACCCTTCCCCATTCCCACTTGCTCATATTAAGCCCCACCTTCTCTCAAAGACTTTCTGTACTCTTATTCTGGGTTATGCCTCTCTATTGGGCTTTTATAACACCCCGGGTTCCCCATGAAAGCAGCTATCATACTACATTGAAATTGTCTGCTTCCATTTCTGTCTCCCCCTCCCACCAACTAGAATGTGGTCTTCTGCAGGGTAGGAACCAAATGCTATTTATCTCTGGATCGCTAGCACCTAATTCAGGGCTTTTCCTGGAGCAGGTCCTTAATAAACATTCACTATGTAGATGAATAAATGACTGTGCTGGAAAGAGGTACCAAGATGCTAGGATAGTTCAGATGAGAGCAAGACCGGATGCAGTAGAGGGAAATTGAGGAAGACTTCCCACAGCAGACTGTGTTTGATATGGGAACAAGATGGTTCTCCCAGCTTCAGTCTCAGATGGCTGTGTGTTCCACAGACATAGGTGGGGCAGGAAGACAGAACTCCCACTGGTGGAAACAACAGGCACAAAGGCAGAAGAGGAGGCCAAGTAAGGAATTCTGAGGAATGGGGTAGGAGGGTTCCAGCAGATATTTAAGGTATGGCAAATACTTTCAAGAGGTGGGAGAGAGAGACTCAGAAAGAAAGACGACTCTAAATTTTGCAACAGCCGTGACTGGAAGACTAATGATGCCATTATTAGACACAGGGATATCAGGGAGAAGAGCTAGCTTTTTGGGCATGATTAATAGTAGTGGAAGAGCCCTTGCTGGTGTTGCTAAGTGGTTAGAGCGTCAGCCCAAAGGGTCTCAGGTTAGATTCCCTGATGAGGTCATGTGCGATCAATGTGTCTCACATTGATGTTTCTCTTGGTCTCTGTCTCTCTCTCAAAACCAATGAAAAAAATATCCTCGAGTGAGAATTAACACACTCACAGAAAAAAAGACTGAAATGATATAGATTTAATTATATAGGCTTTCTCCTTTGTATTATGTTTTACAATCACATTCCTTCTGATGCCATCTTATTACTAAACATAATCAATAAGAAGGAAAAACAAAGAGGAGATTAATAATGTGATCCATCACCAAGTCCTCTGGATTTTGCTTCCTAACAATAGATCTGCCCACTGATTTCCTTATCCACCAATTCTTGGTTAGCTGAGTAGCTAAAACTCACTCTCAACCTCCTTTCCCAGCCTCCCTTGGAACCAGAGGACGAACCATTCACATTTGCCTAATAATATGTATATAAAAATTGAATAAGTCTTTCTAAGGAAGATTTGGCCTTTGTTATAAGAAGGGTGAAGCTTGCTCATCCCCCTTTCTTCTTGGCTTGAATACAACCACAATGCCAGAGCTAGGGCAGCTGTCTTGACAACAGGAGAGAAAAGCCTAGAGAATAGCAGAAATGCTAGTCTTGGAGTCATTGAGCCTGGGAACCAACACAAGCAGTTCCCTTCCTCCTGGCCTAAATGTGGTAAGAAACAAACTCCTCTTTATTTAAATCACGTTGGCCAGGTTTTCTGTAGTTGCAGCAGAAAGCACTGCTAACTAATCCAACCACCTCCGAAACATCACCTCCTGCCTGCACGTCTGCAAAAGCTCCAAATGGCTGTCCCTGCTGCTGCTCTTGGCCTGATCCAATCCAAATGGTCATTTGATAACACAAATCTGATCATGTCACTTCCCTGCTTAAAACTCTTCGTTGGCTTATTGATGTTCTTAAGATAAAACACCCTAACCTGTCCAACAAGGCCCGCGGGTCTGGCCCTTCCTACTTTTCCACCTCCTCTCACAACATGCTCCCCCTTACTTCCTCTGCTCCAGCCAGGCCAGTCTTTTGCAGTCCCAGGATCCCTCCCATCATGGGGCCTGTTCCCCCTGTCCGGAAAGCTTTGCCTGCCCACCTCTGCCTTTGCTGACTCCTACACACGCTTCAGATCTCAGCCCAGTTGTTGCTTGCTCAGGGAAGCTTTCTCTGGCCTCCCTGACTAGGTCAGATCCTCCTGCTGTTTGCTCTCAAGGCACTCTGGGCCTGGATAGCTCTTAAATCATTACCATTTTCAATTTGAGTGATGCAGAGATTGTCTGTCTCTCCCACTAGAATGTAAGCTCCATGAAAGTGCCGGAATTTCATCCATCTTCTTCACTGCGTCATCCCCAACCACTAGAACAATGCCTGGCATGTGGCAGGTGTTTGTGGAGTGAACGTGAGCCTACCAAGAACAAGATCCTCTCACTTACGACACTTATTTCATTCCCACAACTGTTCCAAGGGAAAGGTATTACTCCCCTCCCCAATTTACCGAAGAAGAAACTGAGGCTTGAAGAGGCTAAGGTCACAGAGTTGCGGGCAAAGCCAGTGTTGCCTCTCCCACGCCTTAGCTTTTCTCTCACCTGGGATGCCAGCCCAGAGAAGCCAGACGATTTAAACACCATTCTGAAGTAAACACAGTAATGAAAATGAATTATAAGAAAAGGAAACAAATAACAAATAAAAAATTTAAAAAAACCTCTCACATACCACATACTCTAGAGCTAACCAGAGTGTGGTTTAGCCTTTTCCCCTGTGTGGTGAGTACTGAGTTTGTTCCAAGTCCAAGGTCAGGTAAGTACAGAGTAAAAGAAGCTCTCTGCAGCCCTGTGACAACTCTGGGTGCTGGTGTTATGTTTCCCATTTTACTGCTCCAAGTCATCTCTCTACCATCCCAGGACACAGAGCGCTGCCCACATGGTGAACCTCTGGGCCAGGGAAGCAGTCACGTCTGTAATTGCCGGTCGGTGGCTGGCTGGTGAGTGGGGAGTGAAGGCGCCTGGGAGGGTGCCGCATGTGACAAATTATCTGATGCAGCTCGAATCTATCTGGGAATGGAAGAAGTGGCACACATGCCGTCACCAAGAAATTACCCAATTTAGCACCAACTACACAATCCAGCAATTATTTCCTAAACCGGAACTTGCTGGGGGCTGCCAAGCTGGCGGGGTTGTTGTTACAAATCTCGCTGGGAAACCAGCTGTGTAATTCACCAGGAGGTTGTCACTGCCCCAAGCAATTACCTTCCAGAAAAAGAATGGAAAATGAGAGAAGGAAAAGGGCTGTAGAGGAAGGAGTCAGGGCGGTTTCCTCCCCCGGGGGCCCGTGCCCAGCCAGATCAGTTGATGTTCCTTTGTTGAGACCTAGGTGACTCACGAACTCCCTGGATCAAAGCAGTTATTGGTGTAGACTCTCTGGGTCAAGTCCCTGTCCACTCACTTACTAGCTATGTGTACTTACTTGGGCGGATGATTCATCTCCCTTAGCCTATTTCCTCATCTGTAAAATGGGAATAGCCAACCAGATGGAAGCTGTTATTTGCAAACAGTAGCTCCAACAAAGGTTTCATTTCCAAAACATACCAAGAATTCATAAAACTCAACACCAAACAAACAACCCAGTCAAAATGTGGGCAGAGGACCTGAAAATACACCTCTCCCAAGAAGACGTGCAAACAGCCAATAGATATATGAAAAGATATTCAACCTCACTGGCAATTAGGGAAATATAAATCAAAAGTGCACGGAGATACCACTGTTAGAGTGGCCGTTATCAACAAGACAAGCAACAGCAAGTGTTGAAGAGGTTGTGGGAAAAAAGGAACCCTCAGCCAGTGCTGGGGGAATGTAGACTGGCACAACCACTCCGGAAAGCAGTCTAGTGATTCCTCAGAAAATTGAGAATAAAGCTACCATATGACCCAGCAATTCCTCTCCTGGGTATATACCCTAAAACCTCAAAATTATTTCTTCACAAAGATATATGCACCTCTATGTTCATTGCAGCATTATTTGCAGTGGCCAAGACATGGAAACAACAAAAGGGTCTCGAGATAGAGGACTAAATAAAGAAGATGTGGAACATATGCACAATGGAATACTATTAAACCATAAAAAGGATGAAATAGCGCCATTTGCAATAACATGGATGGACCTTGAGAACACTGCTAAGCAAAATAAATCAGTCAGAAAAAGCTAAGAACCATATGATTTCACTCATATGTGGGATATAAAACTGAAACTTGTGAACACAAACAGCAGTGTGGTGGCTTCCAGAGAGAAGGGGGTGGAGGAAAAGAGGGCACTAATATATGGTGACAAGATTTCACTTTGGGTGGTGGGCACATGGTGCAATACACAGATCTTGTAACATAGAAACCCACATCCTGAAACCTCTATGTTCATGTCGACCAATGCCACCCCAATCAATTTAATAAAAATAAATAAAATTGGGATAATAATAGAGCCATCAAAAAGGTACTAATGATCTGAGGGTTAACAAGGTAAAATATATAAATCCCTTAGTACTGTGCCATGCTGAATACTCAATCAAGGTAGCAATCATTATTTGTACTTCATGTTTATGATTTCCATTGGTTTATAGTGTGTCTTCAGGTAGATCACTTAATCTCTTTTGGGCAGCCATATAAGACCAAAGGTGTGTTTGACAAATGCTAGCATCTTAGTGGTTGACGCAAAGTGATGCCTTGGGCAGAGATAAAGATTTTAAATGTGAGATATTAACTGATTTACTCTCCTTCAGGAAGCTGCCTGGAGAGCTATAAGCTGAACATGATAGTCCAGATGGCAGCAAAGGGGTACAGTTGCTCTCTTGCTGGGTATCAGTCCATCTAGTCCCTTCACACTGGAGCCTATGAGGTCATCCCCATACCAGTTCCAACATAGCAGAACTTAGAGCAGGTGAGGCCTGGAACTCATCTGGCTGCTGCAGGCCTGGGCTCTTCCATGCCTGTGGGTGAGCCATGTGTGCCCTTGGGACCCCAAAGTTTCAGGCTTTGCCTATCCATCCCCTTTCACTGTGTTGGCTTAACCAGAATGGTCAGGATTCTGTTGCCGTTTCTCTGTCCAGTCCTCTACCCTCCACCCCCGGCCACCCTGACGCAGCTGGAGTGGCTGAGGCTGAATGTCCACCGTGAAAGGGCTAGTGACTGGGGAGCCTGAACACAGAGCCTCTGACCTGCAGCCCACACTCCTAAGCCCATGGGTTATCCTCCTTCCCTAGCCCCTCTTCTTCCTGCATCCACTTCTGCCTGAGCCCCCTTGACCATTTCAACACTGGCTTTGTCCAGCTGCCTTTGGCAGGATCTCTGTAGCTGGCATGCTAGCTACAGAGACCCCTGGCCTCTCTCAACTCCCCTATCCAGCCCTGTTGCTGCAGACTCTATATGTCTTGTTCCCAACCCCAATCCCTAAGACCCCAAAGGAAAACCTCCTTCTACTCTCACTGCACCCAGAAAATGGAGAAGGAAGGAGAAACAAAACAGGAGGGAGTCATGAGGTCTTTTTCACCCATCCTTTTACCGTATTGAATCAATTCTTTCTAAGGGTTTAGGGTAAGAACGTCACAGAAAATGGACTTACTGCTCCAAAACACTTAAGAAATTCAGGCAGACCCAAATCTAAATCTATCTCCTGAACCCATTGGACAGCGCCCAGACTGTGAATAACCCACACCACCTATAATCTCTTTGAAAATCCCACCTCAGGGGGCTTTGCACTTGATGTTCTCTCTGCTGGAACACTCTGCCCCAGATATTCCCATGGCGGCGTTTTGTCTCATCTTCTGGGTCTCGGCACAGAGAGGCCTTCCCTGACCACTCACTAAAGTCGAGCCCCATCCCCCATGTACTCTCTACCTCACCCGTTCCGCTGCCTGCATAACACTGACTGCTCTTTAAAATTATTTTCTTCATCTCTGACGTGTCTCCCATGGCAGCATATAAGCCCCAGGAGGGCAGGAACTATGTCTGCCTCATGCCTGTAGTATGTTCTCAGTATCTATTATAGAACAATGCCTGGCATGAACAGGTGCTTAAAAACTACCTACTGCATGAATGAAAGTCTTCGCTTGCTGTCTTCATTTACTCTCCTCCTGTGCCCAACGGCCCACGGAAAGGACCTCCACTCCTTTTCCTCTGCAGTGTTTCCCAAACTTCTGACATATGTGCATGCACCCCTTCTATAATTTTCGTAACGCTGAATACCCCTCGTGCTCATGAGAACGTAGAATTAGGCGCAGCTAAGCACGGCGAAGTGCATATCCCCACCAAACTCTTCCCGTACCCCTCGGGGTATGCGTACCACACTTTGGGAAACACTGGTCTAGAGGCTACAGAGAGTCCCTGGAGGATTCCGTATTGGGAATCCAGCCTAGGTTTCTGTTCGCCTGGACTCCTTTTAAGACCTCCCACTCCTTGAGCATGCCAGAGACTGCATAGTGGCTCTGGTGGCCAAAGATGGTGGCATCTGAGAGAACTTGATGTGCAGACCCCACCAACCCCTTCAGCCAGGGCTGGTGGTTCCTCTTACATCTCCAGGGATCTAGAAGGAAAAGCCCAGCAACCTTATTGCTGAGTGTTGGAAAGACAATCATCTGCCTCCAACCATGACATTGCAGTCTACCTGTATGACCATGAACAATTTGCTTAATCTGTCTAAACCTCAATTTTCACATCTGTAAAATTTGGATAACAATACCTACCTCCTAAGTTTGTGGCAATGAGTAAATAAACTGATCTACCCAAGGCAACTAGCACACGTATCTCCATATGTTGACATCTCCTGACTTTAGCATCCTGGTGCCTTCTTTCATTTGAATGTATTTTATGATATTTGGGCTGATGCTGCCCTGGCTTCCAGGATGCTGCCAGACCTGCCAGGATCATCAGAAAAAAACAGGTAAGGTCCAAAGTCAACAGCAAGGTCCACTGGGCAGCAGCTTCTCATCCAGACTACGCCACTGGCCTTTCCTATTCTCTGGTCCAAATGTGGGGTTCCCCTGTGGAGTCCAGAGCTTAGAGACTGCCTCCTGGGTTAGCAACTCTCCTATAAGCTCTTTCTGACCTGGGACAGAGGCTGCCTACACCAGGGCCTGTCACCTCCTCTGGGCTTCTCTCATAGAGGAATCAAGCACATGGATAAGCCTCACAGGACTCGTTGGAGCTAGTGAGTTGGCTGACTGATAGGTTTATGTGGTGGCACTTCCACCCCTTGGCATTGCCTGATCCTGCTCCAGCCTTCAGTGTACCTTAGCCACTGCTCTCCTCTCTGGATTCTAGGCTTAGCAGTAGCCAGGACCACAATGGGAGAGAGCATGGTGAGAGGAGGCAGCACAGACTGTGAGATCCTTCCAAATGACAAGCCTGTCCTCCCAACTTTGCCCTCTGATGCAGTTCAGGTTTTCTCTCTTCCAAAAAAGCTTCCCTACCAGTGCCCTCCCCATCAACCCCAGGGCACAGCAGTTGCTACCTCATCTTGGGTCCCATTCTTCAACACAGTCGGGTAAATATTTGCAGGTCATGAGCTCCTTGGAAACTAGTATTCATCTGATCTATCTCTGTATGGACAAGACTGGCATATAGTAGGGGCTCAATACCTTCAGGATCAGTGATTGAGCCATCAGGAAGCAGTACCCCTCAACTGGCTCATAGGGAGAAGGGGAGAAATAGGAGAAAGCAGGAGGGAAATAACTTCCTGCAGCTAAACCAGAACTCCTCACAGGCAGAGCTGATCCAGTGTGATGTGGGCTCCCCATAGAGCTGGGAGTGTCCTGTCCAGGAAGGCATGGGAGCAGAGGTTGGAAGACCACTTTGGAAGTTGGTATAGGATGGATTCAAGCATTGGGCACATTTCAGACCAGACAACCTCTGAAGTCTAAGGTTCAGAGTGGCTACAACTGAGCAGGCATTATGCTCAATGCTTTAGATGCACTTCTTTCGTGAAATCCTTGCAAACTATCATTAAATACCATTATTACTCCCACATTATAGATGAGAAAATTGAGGCTTTGAAATGTAAAGAAAATTGCCCCAGGTTACAACAGGTGATGGAAGAGGAATTTAAATCTGGGTCTGAGTATAGGCCCTGGCACTCTCAGCACTAAGAGACCAAGTCCTGGAGGTCTAAAGTAATGTGTCTGTCTGACCAAATTGGTCTGAAAGGCCACCAGATGGACACCCCGGGAGCCCTGACTCATTACTCAGCCTCTGGAAACCTCCACCCCTGCCATCCCTCCCTCACCCATGGGCATACATATTCCCCAAACCGCTCCTTCTCAGTCCAACACATGTGTTCACCCAGAGGCCAATTACAAAGCCTTGCCGAGTTACCCAACACAACTCACGTGGTATCTGCCCTCGCGTACACAGTCATCATCACATAATGCAAACCTTCCCAAGGGGTTCCCATGCATGTGCATTGTCATCCAATGGACACTGAAGCTTGAGCACACAGGAACTGCACAGCTACAGAACTTTATATACATGTCCGCATGTTGATACAGACCCTTATATACATGTCCACATGTGGATACCCATGAAACACATCTACATTTCCATTTCACATCACATAGGCACTCAGATCTCCTCAATATCACAACACCAAATCCACCCCCAACAAGAACTTTATCCATTGTTCCCAGATCCAATACTAGGCCCAGGTGAGCAATGATGCTCCCTCCCTCTGGGGCTAGCCAGGCAGCCCTGAGAGGGGTAGAAAGAAGGCTCAGCCTGCCTGTGATGGATGGAATTAATCTACTGAGCTGGAGAAACTAAATAATTAAATCCCTAATCACCCCCCAAGCCAGCCAGGCCAATATAGCCGAGGGAGGGAGGGGGCTCTGAGGCCCAGACCAATATCGTAGAGAGGGGGGAGGGGCTTGGAAAAAGAAGCACAGACAGAACCCTCCAGGAGGGCCCTTGGGGAGAAGCCCTGACAGGCAGGCAGACAGACAGACACACTTGGTTCTCCAGTGCTGCAGGCTCTCCTTTTCCAGGTGGAAACAGAGCAGTCTGGGAGAACAGTCCACGACTATCCACTAAGAGAGAGGGAGGAAGGCTGGCTACAGTCCTCCCACCATACCCGGGGCCCAGCCTGCCCCTCCAGAAAGTCAGACCTGGGAGAGTATGGAGATGCTGGACAGGACACTCAAAGTGCCCAGGACTGTGGCCTTCAAAGGGATCTGCCCAAATGGAGCTGAGCGTCGGATCAGTCGGCCCTAGCCCACGCCTGCTCCAGTCAGAGCAGACCCCTCTGCAGCCTGGTGCAGGTGGCAGGGAAGGGCCCTTCCACATAAGTGCACCTGCTTCCCTCAGGAAGGTCCAGCACGTGGCTCATGGGCTGAGGATGGGGTAGAGGCCTGGGCAGGGGGGCTAAGGCAATCAGCCTGGGAACGGGCTCCAGTCCGATTGGCTGAAAAGTGGGTCGTTTTCCTTTTGAAAAATAGTGAGGAAATGGAGAAGTAGGTCGGGCTCTCGTCCCCTCAGCCCCAGGCACCATCCAGAACTTGCCGGGTGGGGAAAGGAGGAGAGGTCTGCACAGGCTGAAGCCCCATCTCCCCCCAGAACTCTGCTGGCCCCAAGCACAGGAGACCAAGGTCATCATCCTCAGGACACCCAAGGACACGCACACGCTGAGGCCAGCACAGGACGGAGCACACGTCCCACCAGGCCCTGGGGTATTGGGGTAGAAAAGGAGCTAGGTCGGGCCAAGCTGGAGGGATGGGGGATCGGCAAGCAGGACCCCTGAGGAGCCCCCTCCCATCTCCACGTCTGCCTTGATGTCTCCTCTCCTCTCTTCTCCTCCCTTTCCCCATCGTCCACGTGAACAGAGTCGTTGCCATGACACCGCGGGCAGGTGGGCGGCTCTGGCGGCTGTTTGGTCCCAACCCCCACGCTCAGAGCCCAGGTGGGAGGGGAGCGGCTGCAGCGCCCCCGCCCCCAGTCCGGATGAGAGAAACTGGCAGAAGGCCCCCATACACCTCAGAACCTGCAAGGGGGGCTCCCGCACTGGACTCTTGGGACGAGGCAAAGCAGGCTCGGGCTTAGAGGTCTGGGAAAGGAGCTCTCCAAGAGGATCTGAGGTCGTGGCGTCCCCCATCCCCCAGAGGTCAGGGAATGGCAGCGCGAGGGGCTGATCCATCATTCCCATCTCTTCCATTTCTTGTCAACTCTGCTCTTAGCTTTCCCCACGTTCTAAGGCTCAGTTCCTTCAGCTGACTGGTCCTGCCTGGGATCTAAACTCAGTTCTTCCTTCTGAAACACAGGTTCAATTCTGCAGGTTCTCTTGGGAGAGAGGAAAAGAGCCAAATTTGAGACTCAGAGAGATTCCTTCCCTACCACCAAACTCCTAAGCTACCCTCTAGAAATTGGGTCCCCTTTCTCTGAGTGTCCCCCATCACATCACAGACTAGGGGGACCACACCCTCCCTACTAAGCCCATACTTGGCCAAGGCACCCACGCCATCAGGAGAGAGGAGCAGGCGTGGGGCAGGGAGAGGAACAGAGGGGCGAAGGAGATGGAGGCTAGACTGCAGGTGCTGTCTGAGGATGCTGCCCTGTCTCCCACCGCGTCTGGCCTCAAGAATTCTGGGCCCTGAAGTCTGGGCCTTGACTTTGAGCACTCTTCTCAGGGTCTGCACGCCTCTGCCCGTGCGTCTCTAAGCCTCTGTGGCTCTAACTTCCTAAAACCTTTCCACTGTTCAGGACCCTGTTCCCTGCTCCCTATGTGGGAAGCCCTGTATCATTAACTGACTAGAGCCAGAGGGAGCTGGCATGGCAGCCCTCTGCACCTGGCTGGCAGGAGTAAGCATATGTGGGGTGGTGATGACAAGATCCAAAAGGGAGAACACAGTCACACCTTGGCCCAGCGCCACCTGCTCTCTTCGCTGGCTACCAGTGTGATCTACCAGCGTGATCTACCGTATTTTCCGGCGTATAAGACGACACTGTGTTCTAGTGAAAAGCCTGCTCAGATTGGCCAGAGTCAGAGAGGCGGTCTATTAAAAAAAGAACTGGTGTTGCCTCGGAAGTGGGGGGGTAGTCTTATACAGCGAATATAGGCCTAAACCTATGTTTTAACTGTAAAAATTAGGGGGTCGTCTTATACGCCGGAAAGTACAGTACCTAAAACTGGTGTATCCTCGGTAAGTGTGTACTGAGCGCCTACTCTAAGCCAGGCGCTCCTCTGGACACAATGGACACAGCAATACACAAAACGACTGAAGCTCCCGTTCTCATGAAATTTATGTTCTAGTGGGAAAAGATGATAAACAAATATATGAAATAATGGAGGTGGTGCTAAAAATAAATGTTTTTTAAAGTGGCATAAGGTGCTATTGAGGTAGACTTTGGCCTCTCAAAAAAATCACTTCTGAGCAAAAAGTTGAATAAAGTGAGGGAGCAAGTCACATGGGTATCTGGAGGAAGAGCATTTCAGGCTGAGGGAGAAGCCAGTGCCATGGCCTCAGGTGGGACTATGCTCAGCATCTTTGTAGAACCCAATGACAGCCAGTGTCGGGATGGCACCTGCGCCCAGGAAGGTCACTGGGGGCATTTTACACACAGCACGTACGTCTTTTGGGCCCCACTGAGCACTTTGTATTTCTCTCTTAGTGAGATGGAAAGGCATTACCTCATCTTACTCTGGCTGCTCTTCGGGAGAATCTGTGGAGGAGGGGCTGGCAAAGGTGGAAGTAGGGAGACCACTTGGGACATTTCCTGTCACTGAAACACCTTTTCCTACAGTTGCTCACCTGAAGAACACCTGTTGAACCTTCCAGCCTAGGTTCAAAGACCTCCTCTCCTCTAGATCCTTTACCAAACCCCGCCCGCCTCCACTCCAGAACTGACCGATTCCTCAGCAGTCCCCACTGCCCCTGATGAACACATGTCCTCCTACCTTCCTTATTGGTTCCAGGTATTTTACACTCACTGCACTGTAAGTTACCCGAGATGAAGGACCATCCCCAGAGTCCAGCACGGTATGTGGCACATCACAGGCATAAAATAAACATTGGCGCACTGGGTGAGCCACATGTGATGGAAACAGGACTATTTACAAGCTGTGATTAAGCAGGGTGAGTGAGGTGCAGGTGTCTGCAGTCACAGGTTACAATCAGGCCAGTGTTAGCATATGCCCACATATTTCTGCATACTTTCTTCAAACAGATATATGTGCTAGCATATGTGTACATGTTAACATATCTTATAGATTTTCCGTGTGTTTACATGTTAGAAAGTATATTTACTTTGAGATATGCATACTAAGGCACTGATAAATAATATACACATATATGTACACACATATTGCCACATGCCCTGTATGTGTGAGGATTATGCACCTACTTGGGCCTACCTACTATGCCTGCCCCTTTCATCCACTAAACCCAACTGGTTCTGCTTGATTCTTAACACCTCTGTAGTGATGTGAATGTTTAAGCTCCCAAACTCTTTCCCCATATACAACCCTGAGCACCCCAATATCTGATCAGTCTTAGTCTCAGCTCCTTTCCCAGATGTCCCCCAGGCTGTACAGGTTTCTCCCCTGTAAACTCTCTTCATTAGATGGTGGTGGGGAACAACTGGGTCCCTGTGACAAGAGACTTTGAGAGGCCTCAAGGAACCTGCTTTCTGAAGAAGAGCTACAGGCTCAGAGTAGATCAAGTTCAAGCTTGTGGGAAACAACTTTTGGACAGCCTCAATGTTCAGTCAGAATCAACCTCTCTCTCTTTCTCTGTCTCTGTCTCTCTCTCTCATTCTTTTTCTGTCATATTAATTCACATGTATGGCTCAACTTAGGTGCACATATTCATGTGTGCATAAATGTGTTCCCATGTGTGTTCACATGCATACTTATACTCACATATATGCATCACTGGGTGAGCACCACACACATAGGTTTAATTAAATAATTGCTTCCACAATCACATATGTGCATGGATGCATACATAAGCCATACATACATATA
Organism: Pipistrellus kuhlii; assembly: GCF_014108245.1. Lineage (NCBI taxonomy): Eukaryota > Metazoa > Chordata > Mammalia > Chiroptera > Vespertilionidae > Pipistrellus > Pipistrellus kuhlii. Next base: position 174,591,640 of record NW_023425515.1, on the reverse strand, counting down.
AGTATTTTGGTACACATTCATATAGCATCCTCATACATATGTATGTGTATATACACAGTGGCAAACCCACTCACAGGCAGAAATACATATGCACATGCACTGGAATAGCAGAGATACCCAGCCCCTCTCTGACTTCCATCCTGTGCATGCAGCCAGGAGTCCATATTCTCTCCAGTGACACCACAAGTTGCATTTGCTCTCTATTCTTGCCAGTCTCCCACTGCTCCACCCGGAAAGTCGTTTCTATTATCAATAGAATGTGCCCAAGAGGCAGTCCCCACCCCCTATATACACAACTCTTTTATTCCAAAAGAGAAAATATGCAGGCCAGAGTTCTTCCTCCCTCTGGGTATGATCTACTGCTCCCAGACTCCAAAGCAGTTATTGGAACTGGGCACAAGGAAGAAACAGTAAGAAAATTATCCCTGGGCCCTAAAACCTCCTAGGATGCCTCCTTCTTCCCTAGAGGGCAGCTTCGTGATTTTCAGTGAACCCCTCCCAGCCCAGCCCAAAGGGCCCTGCCAAGGAGAGGGTAGGAAAGAGAAGCTTAAAAATGTAAAGGGGATGACCTGAGCTCAAGATAACAAAAGAAGCAAGTATTTAAAAAGAAAAAACAGGAGCTGGGTAGGGAGAGGGGAGGCAAGCAGAAGACGTCTCCCAGCAGGAAGTCTGCTGCTGGAATACTGGATTATGAATAGCAGGACTCTCCGAGAGGCCAGGGAGAAGGGGGTGGACGTCCAGCATTCCACGTGGGGGTGTAGGGGTGACTGCTTCAGGCAGTAGCAGCAGCTCCAAAGTAAAGTCTTATCAGAGCTGTTACGTAACCAAGGGAGCTGAGTGAAGCACAAACACCTCCCCTCCCCAAACAGGCACCCACACCCACGCCCACCACCTCCCAGCACCCACAGCACAGGAAAGCTCAGCTCCTCCCAAGCAGCTACAGAATGGAAGGAATTAACTTGATGAGTTGCATCAAAAGCACGATGGATGAAGGGTTCCTTATTACCTAGAAGTCACATCTGGGAAGGTATGAATTGGTTCAGTTGATGGTCCCCAGACACCTCTTTCTTGAACTTCCTGCCACGCCTAATTGTGCCCAGCATCATCTGGAAACCCTCTCGTTCCTCTCCCCTCAAGAAGGATCCCATTTGAATATTTGATTGTGCTCATGATGATGGGAGGCAAAGCTGCCATCAACCCATCCTGCCTGTTGTTCCCCCACAGTCTCATCTGCATGTCCTGACATTTGGCTCTCATCCCCCTGGGATGACAAGGGAAGGGGCCTGGAGAAATGTCCTTGCTCTATTCCCTTTAGAGTTACAAAGACAGTGTATAAAACCCCCAGAAAATTGAGATAACCTTGACCCTAGGCTGGTGGGGGAAAGATTTACAAGGGAATTTAGGATTAAAATCCAGACCCTGTCTCCAAATTTGATTTTTTTTTTCCTTCTCTGCCAGCTCTTCCTCTTTTCCATTGCCCCATCACCAGTAGCCTCCTCCTTCTCTGCTCCATGGCACTGAACTAACCCACCCACTCCTTGAATCCTTTGCTTGGAAATCTCCCTCCCCAAGATAAGCCTCCCCAAATGCTACTCTGAGCTGTGGTTGGGGTGGGCAGAGGGTAAGACAGGCTTGCAGGATAATTTACTGTACCCTGTCCCAAATTCAAAAGTATGGTGGGCAGGGGGATGTCACACAGTCAATCAAATTATCCTAAACTTTCGACCTCTAACCACCCCAGGCCTAACCAGCAAAACCTAAGCTCTCCTAATCCAAAACTGCCTTGAGCCTGAATTTCTGGGACCCAGTAGGAGAGAGGCTGGTGCCAGTACCCCCAAGATTATTGTACTAAAACTCTCTATGAGAAGACTGCTCACAGCCACGATATCATCCTCCATCCCTACCCCCACAGTAACAGTAGGGTAATTTTGGAAAGGGGAGGGGGAACTGAACCAGGGAAAGAAGAGTCCCTTTCCCCAATGCCACTGATAACGGTGAGGCCTCACGCCAGAGGGAGGACCCCCAAATCTGTGTTCCCATCCAGGAATTCTGCCCTTGAAAAGTGGGTCATCCGGGAGAATTTTTCTAGTGAGCCCTCAGCACTGCCTTTCCACCATCGGGACCCAACGCAGCGCTATTCAGGACCCAGGACAGTTCCGAATAAGCAAACCCCGCTCCGAGTCCCTTTCAGCACTCGGGACAGCTCCCGAGGATCGCAGGACTCCCAGCCAGACACCCAGCCTGCCAGAAAGGAACAGCCTTGCCCTAGCACACACCTCTTTAGAACAGAAGCCCCTCTCCTCCAGCCCCTCCCACACTCGCTCCCACCCACCGGAGGCATCTGGTAGCTCTCCCTTCAGTCTCTGTCCAAAGAGAGAACAGAAACCCAGACACGAGGCTTTCCTGAGGGAGCCTCGAGACAGGACCCCACCCACCTCCTTTCAGCCCTGAGCCTCTTTAACGCCACTCACAGCTGGTTCTAAACACCACTTTCCTTCCTAGCCACCACCCCCCAAAATAAAAGAAATACTCACGTGGGGGCTCCCAGCCCCGCAGGCAGATGCAGTGAGGAGAGTCAGAGAGAAGGTAGCTCCCCACACCCCAGTTCTAAGCCCCCTTTCTGAAGGAGCCAGCTCCCATCTGGACTGGGGGGAGGAGAGACATGTGGAAGCACTGAGTGATGGGGAGAGGAAAAAGGAGAGGGAAGGAGGCAGGAGCGGGGGACTGCAGGGTGGGGGTGTTGGGATGGGGGTGAGGGAATCCTTTTTAATTTCATCCTCTCCCCATGTCTACATCAGCTCTGCAGGCTCAGCTCTTTAATATTTACACACAGGAAGAGGAGAGGATGAGAAAGAATAGAGAGTGAGGGGGCAGAGGAGACCTGAGCTCAAAGGGCACAAAGGCTGGGGCCTTTGGGAGCAGCGAGGCTGGGGCCCTCGCACCATCCCCAGCCCACTCCCATTTGAGCTCCTGACTGGAAAGAAGGAAGAAGAAACCCTGGGACTATTCTGTCCTTTTGTTAACAAGACACTTTGAAGCTGCATCAGAAAAAGATCAGATCCCAGCCCACATACCTGGACACCCCCACAAACCCAGATTCCTCGGGTGCCTTATGTGCAGATGGCAGAGGCAGGATTCATACACAAGCATGTTCTGATGCTTGGAAACATGTGTGCATGGGGGCTGCTGTGTAAAAGCAAATGAACATGTCATCTTGCTTTATCCGAGTATGTTCTGAGTGTAGTGACATGTAACAGCCGATTACGTATGCAAATTATGTAATCATATGCATAAACCAGCCCCCAAGTGACCTCCCCGTTTCTTCAGCTAAAACCCCAAGAACAAGGCCACCCACCTCCCCAGACTCCCTTATTCACAGACCTCTCCCTCACAGCCTCACTTTTTCTTTCTGTGACATGGGGAGAAGGGCTGGTGGGAAGGCGCGCTGCATTTGACCCCAGGGACTTGACAAGTTATTAGCAACGATGAGCTGGCAGGCCTGTTACCATAACAATGGTGCCAGTGCCTCACCCCAGCTCAAACCCAGACTCCCCAGACAGCAGAAGGCCCGCTGAGCCAGCAGCCTTCAGACTGGAGGGAGGGTGGGAAAAGGGGGAATTGAGACAAATGCTTGTAGAGTGGAGGGTTCACCGCTGTTCTTCCAACCCCCCACTTAGAGACAAAGCTTTGAACCCACCAAGTGGGAAAGACATCAGATCCCGGAAAGGTTTCCCGGCCTCGGGAATGGTAAAACACTGGAAGGGGTCTCTGTCGGTAGGTGCTCCTCTAGACAAAAGCTACTGCTGTCATTTGCTCCAGGAACCTCTTCGACTACTGATCTTCGTAGAATAAGAGAAAACCAAGCGAACAAGAGGCCCCTCTCTGAATTTCGGTCTTCCCATCTGTAAAATGGGAACAACTGCCCTTCTAATTTACCCTAGACTCCTGGGAGGCTTCATTGGAAAGGCGAAGGGTAACATCAGAACTTTCAGAAATCAAACAAGCCCCAGAAGTTCCTCTACCCAACAGGAACCCAGAAAGTAAGGAACTGTCAGGCCAGCTAGACGCAAACTGCATCCGGAATTGGGTGGGATGAAAGAAATCGTAGAGCAGCCAGCTCAAGCATCAACATCAGCAGGAGAGGGATGATGTGAGGTGCCAGGCAGCAGCAGAAAGCAGGTGCTGTCACAGAATGAAGTCTGGGAGTCTGGCCCGCAGCAGCTCCCGCCCCTCACCAGCAGGAATCAAGACAAGCCTATGGTCTACACCACATGTGTCAAACACAAGGCCCGCGGGCCAAATCCGTCCCGCCAGGCCTTGCAATGTGGCCCGCACCGCGCTGTCATCACTGCACTCCTCTGCGTTTCCATCACAATGACAGTTTATGACTGTTCAGTAAACCATTCGGCCCGCGATTTAGGCTGGATTTTAGATTTTGGCCCCTTCTCTGATTGAGTTCGACACCCCTAGTCTACACTGACGGTGGGTATGGCTAGGAATCCCCGTCTCTGGAAACATCTGTAGCTCCCTCTCTTTGGAAAGGGGTCCCAGGTTGAAGGACCTACAGTCTTAGGTTTATTGAGTCTTTCATGCTTCGCCCCAAATCTCTGCTCAGTTCTGATGGGCATGGGGAAGGGAAAGGGTTTCCGGGAACAGAAAGCAACGTGGAGGGTTATAAAGTTCCTGGGCTAAGACTGGCCAGGAACCCACACGTGACCTTGGGCAAATCCCCTCCCTTCTCTGGGTTTCAGCATCCTCACTTTCTAATGAAGAGGTTGGACAGGTTCATGCTAAGCTCCCTCCCCTAACCATCATTTTATAGTGACATCCAAGCTCATTCCTTGGACATGAGCTCCCTGGCATACAATGCAGTGGGCACTGCCTGTCAGAGGAGTGGGTCAGTGGGGGGTCGGACATGCATGGGTAGTATGGAAGGATATTCATCCTATGTTCATGTTCTTTTTAGAAACATTCACTCTAGCCCTCCCAACTCCCTTTTTTAGACCCTGACTCACTGCAAGCTCACGAATCCTCTCCCTCCCCTCTCTCCTCTCATCTCCCCCTTTCTCTCTTTTAGGCCTTGGCAACTGGGTGCAGAAGAAGCCCCAGCACTCATGAAATGCTGGGCAGAGGTCAGTGCCCCCAGGATTAAGAGAGTACTCTCTAGCCCAACACAGCTCCTTTGGTCACCAAAAGGCCTCGGTTGGAGCCATTCTCTACCACTGACTATGGATTGTAGAACGTACACTCTACCTCTGAGCCTCAACATCTTCATCTATAAATTGGCATTCTATTAGGCTGAGCTATATGAAATGGCTGTTTTTATAAATAAAAAACAAGAGCAGTTGAATATTTGCAATTTCACATGGCTTAACCTGGTTCTGGTTCAGAGAGCTGTTGGGGAGATAAAAAGAAAGACTTGAGAGGGGAGCATTTTTTCAAAAGTCCTGGACTGAGGTAAAGGCGCTGTTTTTATTTATTTATTTATTTATTTATTATTTATTTATTTATTTGCTTCTACCACTACTACTTCAAAGAGCTTCAGGACAGACCCACCTCGAGCCTGTAGACTGACCCAATGACCTAGAACTTGTAAATTTAGGGCTTCCAAGCCTGGTGGCCATCCACCTGCTCCGGCGACTAGGAGCAGGGCAGACGCTTCTACCTGGCTCCTCCGCTCCCGCTTCTAAAGGCCCTTTGGGGAACAGGATGGAGACAACACTAGTTCCCGAGCCCCAAGGAGAAGCCCACATCCTCTAGCTCAACCGAGGCCCCACTACCGCCAGGGGCCCCAGCACGCAGCAAGGACACAACCAGAGCATCCCGAAAGCACCCCTGAGGTAGGGGAAGGTGGGGTCAAATGCGATTCAGCTCTTGCCTGAGGAGAGAGGGGAGAAAGACTCCCTGGAGAGAGGGGAAGCTCTGACCTCTGAAATCCCCTGGGAGAGGGGGGGGGGAGAGAAGGAAGCCCAGATGTGGGCGACTCAGAGTGAACTCTCCTCAGATACAGTCTCACACAGCCAACACACACACACACACACACACACACACTCACTCATACAGGCCACAGATACCAGGAGCTACTCACAGAGACACAGTCACACCGGCACACACACACACACACACTCACAGAGACATACACAGGCACACACTCATTCGCACACATGTCCACCGATATATGCACAGTAACACCCTCCACAGCCACACTGCACACACTCACTGACACGCGCACACACACACTCACTGCACACACTCACTGACACGCACACACATGCACCCACAGATCCACACGGTGACACACTCACCCGCTCATCACAGACACAGTGACATGCACTCACACTCACACACCTGCAGAGGAAACTTCTCTCCGGATCTCCCCAACACCGCCACTTCCCCCCACAACCCGGCGGGCTACTCCCTCCCAGACCCGGGCTTCCATCCCCGGCCAAGCCGGGCAGGGGCCGGCCAACCCCCGCGGCGCTGCCCGGGAGAGCGGGTCCTCGCTCCGCACGGTGCCCCCGCCGCCTTTGGGTCAGGCCCGCGGGCCGCCAGGCCGGGGCGAGGTGGGGGGTGGGGGCCGCGGAGGAGGCCCAGCCTTCGCACCTCCGGGAGCCGGGAGCCCGGAGCCGAGGCCGCGGGAGCCCGCGGGAGCCCGGGGCGTGGGCGGCGCCGGGCCGCAGCCAGGCCGAGGCTGGGGGCGCTGCGGAGGGCGCGGCGAGCCCGCCCGTCCCCACCCCGCCCGCGGCTTACCTGGCCCGGCTCGGGCTCCGGCCGGGTTACATGGTGCCGGCGCCTGGGCCGGGGGCGCTGCGGCGGCGGCGGCGGGCGGGCAGGGACGCGCCCGGCACTGCGGAGCCCCCGGCGGAGGGGCCGCGCCGGCTGCGGAGCCCCGAGCGAGCGAGCGAGCGAGCGAGCGCGGAGGAGCGGCGGCGGGCGCCGGGCGGGAGGCGGCCAAGCCGCGGAGGCTGGATTTCCCGGGACCAGGACGGGGAGGCGGGGGGATCCCGCCCGCGCGCTCCGCCCCCGCCGCCCCCGCCCCCGCGCAGGGCTGCCGAGCCCGAGCCCGGAGGAGCCCGAGGAGCCCGGAGAGGGGAGCGGACCGCGTCCCCGCCCCCGCCCGGACCCGGGCGGCCGAGGTCGCCGCCGGGGGCGGGCGGCTGCCCGGGTCTCCGAGGAGCGCACGCCCCGCCGGGGACGGCGCCGGGGAGGCCCCGCCGTGGACCCCCGGGGGAGGGCCCGCGGGGACGGACCCGGGGCCGGGCACAGCCCACCTAGGCGCGGCGACCGGAGCCCGGAGGCGGGCCGCCGGGGAGACGGCCACGCAGTGTCACAGACACGGCCTCGCGCCCCATCGAGGCAGGCGCACCCTGAATGTCACACACAACCCCCCCCCCAAACCCCCCACCCCCACACCCCGGCATGGTCTCCCTCCGGGGTTCCCGGCCAGCTGCCTCGGACTTGGGTGCCTGCCTGGCCTCGGGTCCGGGAGCCCTCTTCCCCGGCTCCAGCCCCGGCCGGTGCGGGGCGCTGTGCCGGCCTCGGAGCCGCTGGCAGGCGTCCCCCACCCACAGCCCTCACGGCCCAGGCATCCCCGATGGGGAGGGAGAGCCCCGCTCTACCTGCGGGCTCTGCCGGGCCCCACCTGTCCCCACGGCGCCCGCCCGCCGCCAGGCCCCGCGCCAGGAGCCGGGCGGAGGGGGAAAGGGGACGCTCCCGAGGCTGCGGAGCCGGGGCACGGGCTGCGGGAGCGGGAGGGGCGGAGGAGAGCGGGCTGCAGCAGTCCCTGGCTGGCATCCGCCTTGGCTCCCAGGGCGATGCTGTCATGGGGAGGGGGGGCAGGCGGGGGGAGGGGGCCTCACTGGGGAAGCCGCAGCGGAGGGGGGGGGGCGGCGGAAGGTGTGGGGGAGGGTCTGGTTCTGGGTTCTCATTTTCCACGGCGGGTGTGAGGACACCCTGCCTCGGGCACCCGAAGTTGGGGTGGAGAATAGTGTGCATCCTTCAAGACCTGTTCCTCTCTCCCTCCCTCCCTCCACCTTTTCTGGTGTGGACAGCTCTGGGGTGGCGAGGTGTGAGTCTGGGGGTCTGACGAGGAGATCGCTCCCTCTCTGGGAACCGACCTTGACGTAGTTCTCACCCAACCATTTCTTTGCCACTGTCCCACCTTGTGGCCACTGGCTTTCCTTGTATCAAGAGGGAAACTGAGGCACAGGAAGTAGAAGTCCCAGGCCCGAGCGAGTTAAAACTGGTAGCAAGCCCTTTCTCCTTTCCCTGCAGAGATGCTTAAAGATGTCATGTAGCCGAAACCGGTTTGGCTCAGTGGATAGAGCGTTGGCCTGCGGACTGAAAGGTCCCAGGTTCGATTCTGGTCAAGGGCATGTACATTGGTTGCGGGCACATCCCCAGTAGGGGGTGTGCAGGAGGCAGCTGGTCGATGTTTCTCTCTCATCGACGTTTCTGGCTCTCTATCTCTCTTTCTTCCTCTCTGTGAAAAATCAATAAAATATATATTTTTTAAAAATATTTTTTAAAAAAATAAATAAATAAATAAGTAAATAATCACTATCAGGAATAGCTTCGTGGGCGCGTGTGCTGTGCAGTCACATAGAGCCCATACTTTAAAAGGTTCCCACTTGCCCTGACCGGATGGCTCAGTTGGTTGGAGCATTTTCCCCGTACACCAAAGGATTGTGGGTTCGATTCCCAGTCAGGGCACATACCTAGGTTGCAGGTTCAATTCCCTGGTCAGGGCCCAACTAATCCATGTTTCTCTCCCACATCAATATTTCTCTCTCTCTTTCTCCTTTCTGTTCTCTCCCCAAAGTCAATTTTAAAAAAAAACACATCACCAAAACCCATTTGGCCCAGTAGATAGAGCCTCGGCCTGCGGACTGAAAGGTCCCAGGTTCGATTCTGGTCAAGGGCATGTACCTTGGTTACGGGCACATCCCCAATAGGAGGTGTGCAGGAGGCAGCTGATCGATGACTCTCTCTCATCGATGTTTCTAGCTCTCTATCCATCTCCTTTCCTCTCTATAAAAAAAATCAATAAAGTATATTTTTTTTAAAAAGAAAATAAACACATCAACCTGGGGGAGAGTGAACCTGCAACCTAAGTACGTGCCTTTGACCAGGAATCAAACCCACAACCCTCTGGTGCACAGGACAGTGCTCTAACCACTGAGCCATGCTGGTCAGGGCTCTTTTAGTCTGTTTTGGTAAACTGCATTTAGAGATTCCGAACATTAAATCTTACTTTCCTGAGATAAACCCAACTGACTCAAGGAGCTTTATTATTTACTATCAGCCCAGTGCACACAATTCAAGCACAGGTAGGGTTCCTAGTGACTGCCGGCTGCCAGCCAGGGCGCCTCCCTTCCCCTGGACACTTGTCACCACTGCTGGCCCCACCCCCTGGTCGAACTCCTGGTCGAACTCCCGGTCAAGGGGACAATTTGCATAGCAGGCTTTTATTATATAGGATTTATAATACCATTGGATTTGATATGCTAATATTTTGTTTTGGATTTTTTTAATCTATTTATATTAATAAATAAGGAAAACCTGATGCTTTTCCGTCTTTGTTATTTAGGATTTGTTATCTAGTTATTTTAGCTTCATAAAATAAGTTGGGGAAGTATTATCTATTTTTCTTTTCTTCGTAAAAGTTTGTATAAGATTGGAATAATCTGGTATTTGTACGTTTGCTGAAACACATCTGGAACTGGTGTTTTCCTTATGTGATGGGATTTTTGTTTTGTTTTACTAATATTTCTATTTATTTAACAGGACTATTTAAAAAAAACTATTTTGGGCTTTCAATTTTTTTAAATCGGTCTTAATAAGTTATATTTTTTAAGACTATTTTGTCCAACTTCTCAAATGTATTGCCATAAAGTTGTTGATAAAATTCTCTTATTTTCATCTCTGCTTCCTTTGTAATTCTGCCCTCCTTTACAATATTTATCTATGTCTTCTTTCCTTTTTTTCTACTTTCATTACCATAAATTTGTCCATATTTTAATAATCTTAATCAATTTCTTAGCTTTGTTGAAATTCTCTACAGTACTTTTTTCTAATTTCTTTATGTTTGCTTTTATTTTTATTATCTATTTCCATCTACTTTCTTTGGTTTTACTCATTCTTTAACTTACTACTTACACTGGAGACTTAGTTTTTAATTTTTAGCTTTTCTTCATGTTTAATATATATTACTCTTGACTAACGGTTTTATGTACATCTCCCACGACCTATAGGACACCATCAAGGGGACCATGTATTGTGGGAGTTCAAGAAGACAAGAAAGAGCAAGAGGCAGAGAGAATATTTGAAGAAATACTAGTTGGCATTTTCCCAAATTTGATAATAGACATGAGTACAAACACCCAAGAAGCTCAACAAATTCCAAGGAGGAGACACTCAAAGAGAGCCATACTGAGACACACTATAATCAAACTTTCAAAAATGAAGAGAGAATTTTGAAAGCAGTTAGAGATTGTCACGTACAAGAAATCATCAATAAGATCATAAGCATATTTCTTATCAGAAACTTTGGAGGCCAATATGTTTAAAATGTTAAAAGAAAAGAGCCAAAACCGGTTTGGCTCAGTGGTAGAGCATCAATCTGCAGACTGAAAGGTCCCAGGTTCGATTCCAGTCAGGGGCATGTACCTTGCCGGCACATCCCTGGCATGGGGTGTGCAAGAGGCAGCTGGTTGATGTTTCTCTCTCATCGATGTTTCTAGCTCTCTATTCCTCTCCTTCCTCTCTGTGAAAAAATCAATAAAATATTTTTTTTTAATAAATAAAATGTTAAAAGAAAAGAAAAATTGTTAACCAAAAATCCTATACCTTCAAAACTGCCCCACAAGAAATGCTCAAGGGAACCCTACAGGTTAAAATAAAAGGACAGTAGACAGTAACTCAAAGCTGTATGAAGAAACATACAAAGCTGTATAAATCAACAATAAAGGTAAATACAAGGGGGAGGAGGGAAGGTAAATAGAAGAGCAATTATAAAAGCCAGTATTATTGTAACAATGATTTGTAACTGTATTTTTTGTTTGTTTTTCTGCATGATTTAAGAGACAAATGCATTTAAAGGAAAAAAAACACAATTCATGTAAAATTAGTCTTACTGTAACTTTGGTTTGTAATTCCAAATCTTGTTTTCTACATGATTTAGGAAATTGATGCATTTAAAGAATTATTAGTTTATGTTTTAGGCTACACTATGGATAAAGATGTAATTTTGTGTTATCAACAACCAAAAGGGATGGGGGCAGAACTTTTCTTACGTTATTGAAGTTTAGCCGGTGTAAATTCAAAATAGAAGTGTTATAACTTTAGGATTTAAAATGAAATCCCCATGGCAACCATAAAGAAAATAGCTCTAGAATATACACAAAATGAAATAAGAAAAAAATTTAAATGTTTTACTGAAAAAAACAAGTAAACACAAGAGAAGACAGTAATGCAAGAGCAGGAGTGGCTATAAAGTAAATTTTAGATTAAAAAAAAATGTTGCTTGTTCCCTATATAATAAATTTTTAAAGGTTGCAAAAATTTTTGCTAGAGGTGAAGAAAAAAATTATTCTAAGTGAAAGCCAGTCATAAAAATACAAATACTTTCTGATTCCATATACATGAGGCACTTGGAGGAGTCAAAATCATAAAGATGGAAAGTAGAATGGTGATAGCCAGTGACTGAGGGGAAAAAGGGAACGGGAAGTAATATTTAAATAGGGTTTCAGTTTTGCAAGAGGAAAATATTTCTGGATATAGATGGTAATGATGACTGTACAGCAATATGAATGTACTTAATACCACTGAATTTTATACTTAAGATTGAAATTTTATGTTAAGTGTATTTTCACACAATTTTTAAACATTGAAGAAAAATATTGACAAATTGGAATTTGTAAAAAAAAATTAAATAACTTATTTTATTAAAAACACATTTTATTATGAGAGTGAAAATGAAAATCACAAATTGAAAAAAAAAAAAAAAAAAAAGCCGAAACCGGTTTGGCTCAGTGGATAGAGCGTCGGCCTGCAGACTGAAAGGTCCCGGGTTCGATTCCGGTCAAAGGCATGTACCTTGGTTGCGGGCACATCCCAACTAGGGGGTATGCAAGAGGCAGCTGATTGATGATTCTCTCTCATCAATGTTTCTAACTCTCTATCCGTCTCTCTTCCTCTCTGTAAAAAATCAATAAAATATATTTTTTTAAAAATAAAATCACAGATTGGGGAAAATATTTGCAATACATCTATCTAGTAAAGAACTCATATTCGGAATATATGAGGAATCCCTACAAATCAATATGAAGAAGAAAAAAAAAAAGAAAAAGAAAAACCTTGAGTAGCATTTCTCAAAAGAGGATCTCCTATCGGCCCAAAAAAAACCTTAATCGAAGATATAGTTATAATAATTATATAATATAGTTTATATATTTATTCAGAATATAGAGAGATTTATTATAAAGAATTGATTTGTTTGATTGTGGAGGCTGAAAAGTCCCAAAATCAGCAGTTGGCAAGCTGAAAACCCAAGAGAATCAATGGTATAGAGCAGTGGTCTGCAAACTCATCAGTCAACAGAGCCAAATATCAACAGTACAACGACTGAAATTTCTTTTGAGAGCCAAAAACTGACTTCTGCGCATAGGCCACGAAGTTTCAATCGCACTGTACGTGCATGGCCGCACGTGGAATCTTGTGGAAGAGCCACACTCAAGGGACCAAAGCGCCGCATGTGGCTTGCGCGAGCCATGGTTTGCTGACCACTGGTCTACAGCTCTAGTCCAAGTCCAGAGGCCTGAAACCAGGAGAACGGGTGATATAAGTTCTAGTTGAGTCTGAGTCCCGAGGCAAAAGACGGATGTCTCAGCTCAAAGACAGCTGGGCAAAGACAAAGAATTCTTTCATACTCAGCCTTTTTATTCTGTTTAGGCCTCAGTGGATTGGGTGAGGCCCACCCACATTAGGGAGGGTGATTTGCTTTACTCAAATGTTAATCTGATGCAGAAACACCTTCACAGACATGCCCAGAAGTAATATTTAACAAATATTTGGGCACCCTATAACCCAGGCATGTTGACACATAAAATTAACCATCACAGCCGAAACTGGTTTTGCTCAGTGGTAGAGCGTCGGTCTGCGGACTGAAGGGTCCCAGGTTCGATTCTGGTCAGGGGCATGTACGTTGGTTGCGGGCACATCCCCGGAGGGGGGTGTGCAAGAGGCAGCTGGTCGATGTTTCTCTCTCGTCGAGGTTTCTAGCTCTCTATCTCCCTCCCTTCCTCTCTGTGAAAAATCAATAAAATTTTTTTTTCTTCAAAAAAATTAACCATCACAGAAGTATAGGTAAATTTCTTTCTGACCTTTTAGGACATAGAAAAAGCACTACCCGCCGAGACCGGTTTGGCTCAATGGATAGAGCGTTGGCTTGGGGACTGAGGGGTCCCGGGTTCGATTCCGGTCAAGGGCATGTACCTTGGTTGCAGGCATATCCCCAGTGGGGGGTGTGCAAGAGGCGGCTGATCGATGACTCTCTCTCATCGATGTTTCTAGCTCTCTATCTCTCTCCCTTCCTCTCTGTACAAAATCAATAAAATATATTTTAAAAAATGAAAAGAAAAAAAGAAAAAGAAAAAGCACTACCTAGGAAAGAAAAGATTGATGCATTTGGCTATATTAGAGTGAAGAACTTCTATTCATAAATCATCTTTTAAAAAGTGAAAAGGCAAGCTATTGTATAATGGAGAGGAGACTGTTGTAACACATAACTGACCAAGAATTGGCATCAAGGATTTAAAAATTTCTTTATATGAACCCCTTCGATTCACTAAGAAAAAAAGAAACAATCAAATAGGAAAACACATGATCTATGAGTAAGATATATGAGAAAGATGTATGAGCATGGAATTTTCAGAGGAAATACACATGACCAATATACACAGAAAGAGATGCTCAGACTTCTTAGCAAACAGAAAATGCAAATCAAGACCACAATGAGACACAAATTTACACCCATTTGATTGGCAAAAATGAAGATATCTGACAATTCCAAACATTGTAGAGAATGTGGATCCACAGGACCTCATATATGACAGCAACTATTTTAAAATAAGTTGTCATTAGCTTACAAGTTTGTCATTCATAGATTCTGAAAGATAATATTAAAAGTATTAACATGCCGAAACCGGTTTGGCTCAATGGATAGAACATCACCCTGCGGACTGAAAGGTCCGGGGTTCAATTCTGGTCAAGGGCATGTACCTTGGTTGCGGGCACATCCCAAGTAGGGGTGTGCAAGAGTCAGCTGATCGATGATTTTCTCTCATCGATGTTTCTAACTCTCTATCCCTCTCTCTTCCTCTCTGTAAAAAATCAATAAGATATATATATTTTTTAAAGTATTAACAACCAATAACACGTAGGTTCTGATGGATCAGAACAGTTGCCTGACTAACGAGAATGGATACCAGTAGCTTTAGTGGTGTGGACTGGCTGACTACTTGCTCTATATACAATATAATCCAGCATTTCACCTCCAGTTATGTACCCAGTGGAAACTTCTGCTCATGTTTATCAAAAGATAGACACAAGAATATGCATAGCGAGAGGAGAGAGGGGAGAACCTAGAAATAGCCAAAATGCCCATTGTTAGAAAATGGGTGAATAATTATGGAGCAGTCACACAATAGAATATTATATAGAGCATGTAAAAATGTGGCTAAATCCAAGATTATGTACACCATAACACTCTTTTCAGAAAGTTCGTAAACAACTAAAACTGAGCACTATATTTGGGTCACATATATATTTGATAAAACTATAAAAGCAAAAAAGAAAGGTAATGATCATTGCAAATCTGGGGAGGGGAAGCAGAGTTATAAGATGGGGGGGGCAGATAGCTCTTGTGTTAGTTGGAGAGATTGTAGGTATCTGTTACATTCTTGTATAATTACATACATACATATATTCATACTCAACCTAAGAGATCTATGTCCAATTATGACAGTAACCATGAAGCAAGGATTATGATTCATCCAACTCTGTCTCAGACTCATTAAAAAATAAAAGGCAATTTTAAAATATGAGCAAAGAACAAGGAATTTGAAAGAATGACCAAGCAGATAAGAAAAGGAACTAAATATAACTTCTAGAAATGAAAAATATTATACAGTAACTATAATTATGAATTTAATAAATGGGGTTAGCAGACAATTGGAGGCAGGTACTATCAGTGAACAGAAAGATACAGCTGGAAAATATATGCCCAAAAAAAACACATCATAAAGAGATAAGGCTCTGAAGGTGCCTGGCCGGGGCAACTCAGTGGTTGAGCATCAACCTATGCCTCAGGAGGTCACAGTTCAATTCCTCGTCAGAGCACACGCCCTGGCTCCATCCTCAGTGTGGGGCAACCAGGAAGCAGCCCATCAATGATTCTCTCTCATCATTAATGTTTCTATCTCTCACTCCTTCTCCATTCCTCTCTGAAATCAATAAAAATATATTATTTAAAAAAAAACATTGCCGAAACCAGTTTGGCTCAGTGGATAGAGAGTTGGTCTTCAGACTGAAAGGTCCCAGGTTCAATTCTGGTCAAGGGCATGTACATTGCCTGCGGGCACATTCCTGGTTGGGGGTGTGCAGGAGGCAGCTGGTCAATGTTTCTAGCTCTCTATCCCTCTCCCTTCCTCTCTGTAAAAAATAAATAAAATAGCCAAAACCAGTTTGGCTCAGTGGATAGAGCATTGGTCTGCAGACTGAAGGCTCCCAGGTTTGATCCCCGTCAAGGGCATGTACATTGGTTGCGGGCACATCCCCGGAATGGGGTGTGCAGGAGGCAGCTGGTCGATGTTTCTCTCTCATCGATGTTTCTAGCTCTCTATCCCTCTCCTTTCCTCTCTGTAAAAACTCAATAAAATATATATATTTTTTAAAAACAGCCATGAAGATAGCCTGACATACATCTAATCAGAAGCTTGCCCCCTCTCCCCCCAAAGAGAGAGAATACGGCAGAGGCAACATATGGAGAGATAATGGGTGATGATTTTCCAGATCTGATTAAAATAACAAGCTGTGGATTAACAACAAATCTTAAGTAGGACAGGTAAAAAGAAAGCCACACTTACAGCATCATATCAAAACTACAAAAACAAAGATAAAAAGAATTCAAAAGCAGCCAGAGGAAAAGCAGGTTGCTTTCAAAGAAGCCACAGATGAGCTGACAATTGACTTCACAAAGCAGCCACAGGCCGCCAGGGGACAGTGGAATGGTGCGGTCAATAGGCTGAGGAAACAAAATGATCAAGCCTAGAAATCTGTGGCCAGTTAACAAAGACTTTCCAAGGATCATGACGAAATAAAGGCATTTCAGAGAGGGAGAAAAAAATTGAAAGATTTCCATTAGCAGACCATCTCTACAGTGAATTATAAAAGAAGTTCTTCAGACAAAATATGATCTCGTGTAAGAAGCAATCACAGATGGAAGGACTAGCGTGCAAGAAGTAATGAAAAACAAAGAAAATGGTAACTACGTGGGTACCTATATATAAACTCCAACTGTATAAAACAGTTATAAGGCCTGATGGTTTTTTCAAAGATAGACTTAAAACATGACAATAGTACATATTTCTGTGACTAAGATCCTTAAAGGTAGGGAGGAAGAGGATAGATTAACTTCAGACTTTGATAAGTATATATGTTAAAATTTCTAAAGTAATCGATAAAAGCCGAAACCAGTTTGGCTCAGTAGTAGAACGTCGGTCTGCAAACTGAAAGGTCCCAGGTTCGATTCCGGTCAAGGGCATGTACATTGGTTGTGGGCACATCTCTGGTAGGGGGAGTGCAGGAGGCAGCTGGTCGATGTTTCTCTCTCATCGACGTTTCTAGCTCTCTATCTCTCTCCCTTCCTCCTCTCTGTAAAATATCAATAAAATATAGTTTTAAAAATAAATAAAGTAATCGATAAAAGAATAAAAATAGAGCATAATACTTCCAAATAGTTGTAGAAAAAAAATTGAAGTAAGAGACATACAGTGAAAGTGGGAATCCAAGTTCCATTTCAGAATCATTAGACTAGGGCAGTGTTTTTCAACCTTTTTTGGGCAAAGGCACACTTGTTTCATGAAAAAAATCACGAGGCACACCACCATTAGAAAATGTTAAAAAAATTAACTCTGTGCCTATATTGACTATATATAAAGTAATTCTCTTGAATAGGAATCAAATAAACACAAAGAAAGTATTTTATAATTACTTTATTATGAAATATTAAGTAAACAAAATAGTGAAAAATTATAAAATTCTTGTCTTGTCTGCACCTACGGCACACCAGGCAACATCTCGCGGCACACTAGTGTGCCGCGGAACAGCGGTTGAAAAACGCTGGACTAGGGAGATGTGGCAGGAGAGAACATTAATGACATAGGCCAGTGGCCAGCAAACTCATTAGTCAACAGCCAAATATCAATAGTACAACGATTGACATTTCTTTTGAGAGCCAAATTTTTTAAACTTAAACTTCTTCTAATACCACTTCTTTTCTCTTTTTTTAATATATTTTATTGACTTTTTTATAGAGAGGAAGAGAGATAGTTAGAAACATCAATGAGAGAGAATCATTGATCAGCTGCCTCTTGCACACCCCTACTGGGGGTGTGCCCGCAACCAAGGTACATGCCCTTGACGGGAATTGAACCTGGGACCTTTCAGTCCGCAGGTCGATGCTCTATCCACTGAGCCAAACTGGTTTTGGCATCTAGCACTTCTTCAAAATAGACTCCCCCAGGCCGTGGTATTTTGAGAAAGAGCCACACTCGAGGGGCCAAAGAGCTGCATGTGGCTCAAGAGCCACAGTATGCCGACCATGGACATAGGCAAGAGTCAGATCATGAAGGGTCTGGTGAGCCCAGCTGAAGAGGTAGACCCCTAAGCAATGTGGAGTCAGGGAAGTTTTCATTTAAGTTTTAATTTAAATCTTACAATAAGATTTGCTTTAAGAAGTAGCATTCTGACCACAGTGTGGATATAAACTAGATTTTATACACACACATACACACACACACCTCAGAAAGATAATCAGAAATCTCAAACTTTGCCAGTAGGTGAATACAAATGTCATCAGACTATAAACATTCACAAGTAAATCTTGGTAGCTTCCAATGCAGAATTTTTGCAAGCAAGCTGAAGGTCTTAGAGGCTTCAGGCCGAGGCTAGCCAAGCCAGGCATTTGCATGCACAGTGCCCAACGGTTTGTGGAAGCGCCACTCCACACTGGCAGTTGACTCCCATTATTGCCATGTGCCATTGTTAGCGAAATTGAAATGCTGCTGCTTTGGCTTGATGCTTGAGATTAAAGTTATCGCTTGTGAAATGGAGAGAATGCTTTTTCTGTTATGCACAGTTGGAGAGGTCCTGGAGTGAAACTGCTTGAGCGGTTAGTTATATCATCCTTTCTCTCATTGCCATGGACATCCAGGCAGGGACTTCATAACCTCAGGCCCTAACGATTCCACAGGAGTCATTCTCCTATTGATGTTATCACTCCCACCACCACAAAAAACCAGTGAAGTGGGAACTCAGCCAGGCCACATTCTGGTGGAGCTGGAAGTCAGCTGCAGCCTGAAGGCCGTGAAACCTGGGCACTGCATTGCACTCAAGGCAGCAAGTCCATATCTTCACCCCCTTGGGAGTAAGAATGTTCAGTGGAAGCGAGGAGGGCAACCTCAGCAAGGCTGACTGGGCCCCCGGTGCTGTAGAGATCAGTGATGTAACTCTTCCTACTTGAATTCATAACCCATGTCTCCCAGGGTGCACATCGGCCACCAGAGGGCCTGGGTGGGAATTTCCTTCAGTATCAGGCCCTGTTTTGTACCTGGAACCGGCACTTTTCTTCATTACTTTGCTGGAGCAGGTTCATATACTCAATAATTTTTCCCATTTATAGAGAGTTCTTCCTCTATGGCTTCTGATCTACCTCCCTATCATTAGGCTTCTGCTGTGGTCAACCCTGTCCACCGGTCATATTTGTATACATCTGAAAAGAGTTCAGGGCTTGCTGAAACCGGTTTGGCTCAGTGGTCTGGGGGACTGAAAGGTCCCAGGTTCGATTCCAGTCAAGGGCATGTACATCGGTTGTGGGCACATCCCCGGTAGGGGGTGTGCAAGAGGCAGCTGATCCATATCTCTCTCATCGAAGTTTCTAGCTCTCTATCTCTCTCCCTTCCTCTCTGGGGAAAAAAAAAAAGAGAGAGAGAGAGAGAGCGAGAGTTCAGGGCTTTCCTTCAAGGTTTCCTCAAACCTTGAGTAAATTAGTAGATATAAATGTACACCTGAGCCCTAGTTCATACCCAACTATGTTACACTGATATAATTTGAAAGCAACATTTTTTATTATTATTATTGTGTGGGGTGGTTACAGAGAAGAGGAGAGAGGGATAGTTAGAAACATTGATGAGAGAGAAACATTGATCAGCTTCCTCCTGCACACCCCCTACTGGTACACACACCCGCAACCCGGGGTACATACCCCTGACTGTAATCAAACCTGGAACCCTTGAGTCCGCAGGCGACGCTCACTGAGCCAAACCAGTTAGGGCTGAAAGCAACTTTTAAAATACCTTTTAAAATTACATTTCCCTTTTTAAAAATAAATGAAATTTTTACTGGTTGGTGTGGCTCAGTGGTTGAGCATCAACCTATGAACCAAGAGGTCTCAACTCAATTTCCAGTCAGGGCATATGCCCAGATTTCAGGCTCTATTCCCAGTGTGGGGTATGCAGGAGGCAGCCAGTCAATGATTCTCTATCCCTTTCCCTTCCTCTCTGAAATCAATAAAATTATATAATAAATAAGTAAATGAAAATGTTAAATAATTTTTATTGAATTGCAATTAGACTATTCTATGTAATAAAACCTAATATGCAAATCAACTGAACAGCGGAACAACCTCTTGCTATGATGCACACTGACCACCAGGGGGCAGACGCTCAATGCAGGACTTAACCCCACAGCCAGACATCCTCTGAGGGGTTCTGAACTGCAAGATGGCACAGGCTGGGCTGAGGAACTGCCCCACCCCTGCTGCAGTGCATGAATGCCATGCACCAGGCCTCTAGCATATACATATGCAGATATGCATATAACTACAAACAGTGCATAAATTTATAACTGTACTTGATGAATGTCACAAAGTAAACACCTGCCTGTAATCAACTCTAATCAAGAAATAGCACGTTGAAGTGTATATTTAAGTGAGGAGGACTTAATAGGAGAAGAAAAGAAAAGGCTGAGATCATCCCAGGGTCTGGGGTCTGGCTCAGATGACCAAGGCTTGTGGTACTAGTCACACAGGAAGAAACGCAAGTCTGAAGGAGAAAAGTATGAGTATGGTTTTGAACATGTTAAGCTGGAGAAGCTTTGAGAGAGACTGCCAGGGTAAGGTTGATGCTGGATAGAGAGATTTGATGGCTGTGTTTTCCAAAACAAGAACCAGGAACCATATTTTGCCATGGATTTTTGTGCTTTTCCCATATTCAAAAAAGAAAGTTTTAATACCAAAGTCTTGACATTCTTGGGCTATTTCAATGTTTTAGGTAATTTTCTTCACATTTCTATGTTCGGTTTCCTTATCAGTAAAATTGGGATAATAGTTATACCTACTTCACAGATTTTTTAAATAAATACTGAGTATTTCATGAGTAAATATATATATAAAATACTTAGAACAATGGGAATAGGAAACAGTAAATATTAGCTGTTCCCACTTATGGGGACAATAAGACTAATATTTTAAGTGAAAACTGTTCTCAATATTGGGAGAGTTACAATTTCTTACTACAGAACAGGTGTTAGGAAAGAAACCAGATGGGCTCAGCTGGTAATTTTCTTAAATTGGATCAAAGGGGGCCTATCTCTGGTCTCTATACTTTGTTGTTGTGTTTTAATAATTTTTTTATTGTTGATAGTATTACAGATATCTCCCATTTCCTTCCCCTTTACCCGCTCTTCCCAGCCCCTATCCACCCCCACCCAGATCTTCACTACCCTACCGTCTGCTCCCTATACTTTGGAGAGCCTTGGGTATCACACACAAACACATACACACACACCACAAGTTATTAAAGAATATATTTATGCCTCTGGATCTAGAGCTGTTAAAATTACATCAAGCAATTATGTCTCAAAACAGGGCTTAAAAGCCCAACTGGTGTGGCTTAGTCGTTGAGCATCAACCTATGATCCAGGAGGTCACAGTTCGATTCCCAGTCAAGGCACATTCCCTGGTTGCAGGCTTGATCCCCAGTCTGGGGTGTGCAGGAGGCAGCGGTCAATGATTCTCTCTCATCATTGATGTTTTCCATCTCTCTCCCTCTCCCTTCCTCTCTGAAATCAATATACATATATTTATATTATATATATTTAAAGACTATTCTTTTAAAAAGGCTTTAAAAACCACAGTACTGTTGATAGTACTAAATAAATATGAATTTTGATATAGGACATTGGCAAAATATTCCTAAAAGAATATTATTGGCAGTGCCCTCAGGTCTCGGATCTGTCTTTGGCTTCGACAGTGTTTGGACAGAACAGATCCAGGGACACCCCTTCTTCCAGCCTCCAGCCACTCTCCTGCATCTTATTCAGTTACCACCTTCAGAACCACCTCCGGGCCCAGCCAACACTCTGGGGTTTTTTTTTATCTACCTTAACTCTATTGTCAAACAATTATGAGGTCCCAAATTCGTCAGAATTATTCCACCAAGATGGAGGCTGTGGTCAACCGCCTGGCAACCTGCATCTGCAGGCCTCCTCCACCTCCTCTGCCTAAGCTTCCATTTCGACCAGGATGATGTGGCTCTCAAGTGCCTGGGCCACTTCTTCCTCACATTGGTGGAGAAGAAGTAGAGGGCGCTGAGCATCTCTTAGAGTTGCAAAACAAGTGCACTGGCTGCATTCTCTCCCAGGACGTGCTGAAGCCCTTCCAGAATGACTGGGCCAAAACTCAAGACGCCATGGAAGCCGCCATGGCCTTGGAGCAGAACCTGAGCCAGGCCTGTGGAGCTGCAGGCCCTGAGTTCTACTCACGCAGACCCTCAGCTCTGTGACTTCCGGGAGAACCACTTCCAGGGTCAGGAGGTGAAAGTCATTAAGAAGATGGGCAACACCTGACTGGCCTCTGCGGGCTGCCTGCCGCCAGGCTGGCTGGGCTAGTACAATATCTCTTTGAAGTATGGCCCTTGAGAGGTCCCTCTGCATTCCCCTGGTGTCTGGCTTTTACCTGAGCTTCTCCCCAAAACTACAAGCCATTCTTTTAACCACCTTGAAGCCCTCTCCCATGCATTGTACCAAATGAAACAATAAAGCTTTCGCAGCAAAAAAAAAAAAAAAAAAAAGAAAAAAAGAAAAGAAAAGAAAAAGAAGAATATTAGCTTTCAACATTTAGCCAACAAAACCACAATATTTCCAGAAAGGAATAAGTATTTTCTGTAGGAATGATTTTGAAATTTGATGATAGAATGGACAAACATGTCAGATAAATTTTAAAATAAATAATCACTATCTGAGATGGAGAATTCAAAATGAGACTAGTCATTTAATGGGCAATATTAAAAAAAATCCTATAAATAAAAACCTAATATGCTAAATGTCTGGTCATCCGGTTGTCCATTCAACTAATCAAAGTGTAATATGCTAAGACCTCTCAACCACTCGCTATGATGTGCACTGACCACCAGGGTGCAGACAGTCCACTGATCAACCAGTCACTATGACATGCGCTGACCACCAGGGGGCAGACACTCCAACAGGTAGGTTAGCTTGCTGCTGGGGTCCAGCCAATTGAGACAGAGCAAAACAAGCCAGACACACCCTGGAGCCCTTCATTGTCCCTCTCCCGCCCTGATTGTGCACCGTTGGGGTCCCTCAACCTGGTCTGCACCCTCTCACAATCCAGGACCCATTGGGGATGTTGGAGAGCCAGTTTTGGCCCAATCCCGCAGGCCAGGCTGAGGGACCCCACTGTTGAACAATTCATGCACTGGACCTCTAGTTATATATAAAATTTCAAAAAGTAAATATTACTCCATTTAGCTAGATTGTACAGGAATAATAGGCATTGTGAACAAAAAGCTATTTTATTTTAGAGAAATACACGTAACATAAAATTCACCATCTTAACCATTTTTAAGTGTATTCTTCAGTGGTATTAAATACATTCACCTTACTGTGCAATCATCACCACTATCTGTTCCCATAATTCTTTTCATCTTGTAAAACTGAAACTCTAGCTGGTGCGACTCAGTAGTTGAGTGTCGACCTATGAATCAGGAAGTCTCTATTTGATTCCCAGTCAGGGCACATGCTTAGGTTGCAGGCTTCATCCTCAGTAAGAAGCAACCAATCAATGCTCTCTCATCACTGATGTTTCTATCTTTTCTCTCCCTCTCCCTTCCTCTCTGAAATCAATAAAAATATTTTTAAAAATGAAACTCTCTATACCTATTAAACAATAACTCCTCCTCCTCCCCTCCCTCAAGCCGCTGTCAATCACCATTACACTTCTGTCTCTATAATTTTGAACACAACTGTACAGATATCTTTTCAAGACTCTGCTTTCAGCCAAAACCAGTTTGGCTCAGTGGATAGAGCATCGGCCTATGGACTGAAAGGTCCCAGGTTCGATTTCAGTCAAGGGCATGTACCTTGGTTGCAGGCATGTCCCTAGTAGGGGTTGTGCAAGAGGCAGCTGATTGATGATTCTTTCTCATTGGTGTTTCTCTCTATCCCTATCTGTAAAAAATCAATAAAATATATATATTTTAAAAAAGACTCTGCTTTCAATTATTTTGAGTATACCCAGGAGTTGAATTACTGGATACTTCTATTTTAATTTTTTATGGAACCACCATACTGTTTTCCACAACAGCTGTAGTCTTTAGGTACCATTTTACATTTCCATCGACAGTGCACAAGGATTCCAATTTCATCAACATTTCCTTATCAACATTTTTTATTTTCTTTTTTTCTCTCCTTTTTTCTTAGTCCAAGTAGCTAAAAAATTTGTCAAATTCGTTCATCTTTTTGAAGAACTAACTTTCACTTTCATTGATTTTTATCTATTGTTTTCTATTTCTCCATTTCATTCATCTCTTCACCAATCTTTATTATTTCCTTCCTTCTGTTTGTTTTGGGTTTAATTTGTTCTCTTTTTATTAGTTCTTTAAGTTGCAAAGTTAGGTTGTGGATTTGAGATCTTTCTTGTGTTTTGTTTGTTTGTTTGTTTTTTAATATATTTTATTGATTTTTTTTACAGAGAGAAAGGGAGAGAGATAGAGAGCTAGAAACGTCGATGAGAGAGAAACATCCACCAGCTGCGTCTTGCACACCCCCTACTGGGGATGTGCTTGCAACCAAAGTACATGACCCTGACCAGAATCGAACCTGGAACCTTTCAGTCCCCAGACCGATGCTCTAACACTGAGCCAAACCAGTTTTGTAGCTATCCATTTCCCCCTTAGCACTGCTTTCACTAAGTCTCATAAGTTTGGGAATGTTTTGTTTTCAATCATCTCTAAGTATTTTCTAATTTCTCTTGTGATTTCTTCTTCCATCTATTGTTTGTTTAAAAGCATACTGTTTAATTTTCACAATTTTCAAGTTTTACCTTTCTAACCTCATTCTGTTTTTTAGAGAGATACCTTGTTGATACCTATTTATGTAAACCTATAGAGACAATTTGTGGCCTAACATTAGTCTATCCTGGAAAATGTCTTATGTTCATTTGAGAGAGATATGTATGCTGTTATTGTTGGGTAGTGTTCTCTATATATCTTTTAGTCTAGGTAGTCTGTTGGTTTATTGTGTTGTCTCCTATTTCCTTACTTATTTTCTATCTGGTTGTTCTATCCATTGTTGAGAGTGGGGTCTTGAAGTCTCTTACTATTATTGTGGTACGATCTATTTCTCCCTTCATTTCTGTTAGGTTTTGCTTCATATATTTTGATTGTCATTAGGCACATAAAATTTTATAATGGTAGTATCTTATTGCTATATTGAAATTTATTAATACAGAATGTCCTTCTTTGTCTCTTGGATACTTTAAAGAGAGAGAGAGAGAGAGAGAGAGAGAGAGAGAGAGAGAGAGAGAAAGACAGAGAAATATTGATGTGAGAGAAACACATCAATTGGTTGCCTCCTGTACATGACCTGACCAAGGCCCAGGCCAGAGAGGAGCCTGCAACCAAGGTACATGCCCTTGATCAGAACCAAACCAGGACCCTTCAGTCCACAGGCCAACACTCTATCCACTGAGTCAAACGGGCTCGGGCTTTTGGGTACGTTTGCATTTGAAATCTATTTTTTCTGATATTCATATAGCCACTCCTGCTCCTATCATTAACATTGCATAGAAATCTTTTTCCTCCTTTCATCTTCAGCCTGTCTGTGTCTTTGGAACTCAAGTGTCTTATAGACAGCATATGGTTGGGTCATGTGTTATTTTTTTATTTTGTTTTGTTATGTTTTTTTTTAAATATTTTTGCTTTGTTAATCCTCACCTGAGGATATTTTTTCCTTTGATTGTTTTTTGAGAGAGGGGGTCGAAGGACTGGAGAGAGGGAGAAAAGAAGAGAGAGAGAGAGAGAACTATGTGAAAGAGACACATTGATTTGTTGCCTCCCAACTGGGGTCAGGGATCAAACTTACAATCCAGGTACGTGCTCTTGACCAGGAATCGAACCTGTAACCCTTTGGTGAGATGGCCAATGCTCTAACCACTGAGAATACCAGACAGGGCAGGCTCATTTGTGTTTTTTTGTTGTTGTTGTTGTTTTTTTAATATATTTTTATTGATTTTGTACAGAGAGGAAGGGAGAGAGATAGAGAGTTAGAAACATCGATGAGAGAGAGTCATCGATCAGCTGCCTCTTGCACACCCCCTACTGGGGATGTGCCCGCAACCAAGGTACATGCCCTTGACCGGAATCGAACCCGGGACCCTTCAGTCCCCAAGCCGACGCTCTATCCATTGAGCCAAACCGGTCTTGGCCAGGCTCATTTGTTTTTGTCCATTTTACCAAGCTCTGTCTTTTGACTGGAGAGTTTAACCTATTTATATTTAAAGTAATTACCACTATCAAGGAACTTTTCTGTCTTCTTTTGTATTTAGTAGATTTTTATAAGCAAAATATTTAGATTCCTTTTTTATTTTCTCTTCTGTATATTTAGATGTATTTTTTGTGGTTACCATGGGGATTACATTTAACGCCCTAAAGTTATAACATGCTTATTTGTAATTATACTAGCTGAACATTAATAACATACAAAAACTGCTCCTTTACAGCTATGTCCCCAACCCTCTCAGTTGTTGACGTCATGAAATTATATTTTTATACATTGTATATCCAAAAACATAAACTAGTAAGTGCATTAGTATTCTAAATTATGTAGAAAACAAGATTTGGAATCATAAGCCAAAGATACAGTAATCCCAGCCTTTACATTGATAATGGGACTTTTTCTTCTTTAAATGTATTTAGTCTCTTAAATCACGTAAAAACAAACAAAAGGTACAGTTACAAACCATTGTTACAATAATGCTGGCTCTTATAATTGCTCATGTATTTACCTTTACTGAGATATTTAGTTCTCCATTCAACTTCAAGATACTGCCTAGCATTTCTTGCAATGCAGTCTAAGAGCTACAAACAACCTCAACTTTCATTTATCTAAGAATGTCTTAATCTCTTCCTCACTTTTTTTTTTCCTTTTCCTCATTTTGAGGACAGTTTTGACCATAAAGAATTTTTGGTTGGCAGTGGTGTTTTCTCAAGCACTAGTGTTCAAACACCTCAAAGCATACAAAGAAACAGAAAAGTGTGGCCCATTCAAAGGAAGAAAAATAGCCACCAAAAACTGCTCTCTTCTGGCCTCTAAATTTTCTGATGAGAAATCTGTTAATAAATTTATTGACAGTACTTGTATGTAATGATTTACTTCTCTCTTGCTGCTTTCAAGATACTCTTTCTTCATCTTTTGAATGTTTGATTATAATATTTCTTGGTGTGGGTCTATTTAGTTCATCCTACTTGGATTTGTTGAGTTTCTTGGATGTTTATTTATTTCATCAAATTTGGAAAGTTTTCATCCAGGATTTCTTTAAATATTCTCTCTTCTCTCTCTCTCTATCTCTCTCTCTCTCCTTTTGAGACTCCCAGGATGCATGTTTGTTCACTTACTAGGGTTCCACAGATCTCTGAGACCCTGTTCCAATTTTTTTCATCTTTTTGTTATTGTTTCTCAACCACAATAAGTTCCATTGTCCTATCTTCAAGTTTGCTGTCCTTTCTTCTACTTGCTCACATCTGTCTTCAAATCCCCCTAGTGAATTTTTAATTTCACTTATTATACTTTTTATCTCTAGGATTTATTTATTCTTTGTTTCTTTTTAGGTTTTCTAACTCTTTGTCAACATTTTCAATTTGTTCATACATTATTTTCTTGACTTTTCCCACATATTCCTTTAGTCTTTGAGCACAGTTAAGACAGTTAAGCTCTTTGTCTAGTATGTTTGTCATTAGGTCTTTTTCAGGATCAGTTTCTGGTGGCTATTTTTCTTCCTTTGAATGGGCCACACTTTTCTGTTTCTTTGTATGCTTTGAGGTGTTTGAACACTAGACATTTAAATCTAGTAGTATGAGTAAAATGATAACTCTGGAAATCAGAGTATTCCACATTCCCCAGCGTTTGCTCATTTTTGTTAGTTGGGGTTGTTTGTTTGTTTTACACTGTATTTGTGTCAAGGATCAGACTGAAATGTAAACTCAATGTCTTCTTAGGTTCTTTCTGAGCCTGTCCCTGTGTAGCTATGGCCACTTTCTTTTCTTTTCATCCAAAGATATGTTTTTTATTGATTTGAAGAGAGAGGAAGGGAGAGAGATGGAGAAATATCGATGTGAGAAAGAAACAGAGATTGGTTGCCTTCCAAATGTACCCTAACCAGGAATCAAACTGCAACCTTTGGGTGTATGGGATGATGCTCCAAACAACTGAGCCACCCACCCAAGGACCGTGGCCACTTTCTAATTTTCTTCATATACACAGTTGCTTTTGAATGTCCTAGATTTTAATATTTGGTTCTCAAAGGGAGAAAGCACACAAATGAAGGGGGGGAGGGATGCAAGTCACTTCAGCCAGAGGGGGTGTGTCTCTCAACAATAGGGGTGGTGCAACAACAATGGCTTCCCGTCTTTTTGTTTGCACCTCTCTGATCAGTAGCAGCAACCATTCCACAGATGCCCTGTATTTGGAGGACAGGATCATTGTTGCCCTCCCTCTCTCACACACACTGTGCATAAGCTTCTCCAGGTCCATGTGCACAGCTGTCTGCCCCATGGCTGAAACTGGCCAAAACTAACAGCAATTTACTGTCCAAGTTTTCCCTGGAAGTTGCAAACCTTCAACATTTTCCAGAGTTCCAAAACAGTTACAGCAGACAGATTATGTCAGAGTAATTATCTAGGTGGGGAGACTGATTCCTGGTGCTTTCCCTTCTGCCATGTTCCCAGCAATTTTTTTGGTGACACATAATGTGAAGTGCCAGAGGAAAATATGGAAGTCAAAAATAATTGTTACATCGTTAGTTCTATACATGTTATTAGAAGTACAAGGTTTTCTTTTTTTATTCAGATATACTTTATATCCAGTAAATCACACAAATCTTAAGTGTGCAGATCCATGAATTGTTACATATGTAATTGCCACCCAGATGGAAGATATAAACATTTACGAGACACCATAAAGACTCCCTTATGCACTATTCCATTTAATAACCCTCAAGAGATAACCACTGTTCTGAATTCTATCACCATATAGTAGTTTTGCCTGTGCTTTACATAAAAACATAATCATACATAGTGTCATGTTTGTGTCTTGTGCTCAATTTTATAAATGTATTCATCCATGTTATTGCATGCAGTTAATTTTTAATTTTTGTTTAGTATTCCAGATATAACCATACCATAATTTATCACCCATTCTACTATTGATGAACATTTGATTTGCTTCTAACTTAGAGCTATAATGGAAAATGCTGCTATGACTATGCTACATACATGTCTTTTAGTGGACATATGCATTCGTTTTTTCTTGGACATACGCACAGGAGCCAAGTTGCCAGTCATACAGCTTATGTTCATTTAGTTTTAGTGCATGCTACCAAATTGTTTTCTAGACATTTGTATAAATTTGTCCTCCCATAAACAATGTACAAGACTTCTAGTTTCTCTACCTCTTCACCAATTCTTGAAGTTGTCACTTTTAAAAACCTTAGCCATTCTAAAATTGCACGTGCAAGAGGTGGTACATTGATATCACTATCACATTCATTGATAGCTGCTGAAGACAATTGGCACACGGGTTTCCCCTGGATCTTGGAAAAAGGACATGTCTGATATCTAATCACGGATCAACCTGGGCTCTCTTTTCTCCATCCTGGATTAAGGGAGGGTCTCACATCAAATCCTTAAAGGTTCGGAATAAGTGAGGAGACCAAGAATCCAAAGTAACTGACAGTACAGAGCAGACTGCTCTCTCTCTCCCTCGGGCTCCTTGCCTCTGGGTCCCCACCCCAGCTTCCTGCTCCCCTGAGTGACAGCGAAGGAGGATGGTGATTCCCACACACTGTGACTCTAGACAGAGGCTTTCTTTCTGCGGTGTCTGATCTCCCAAAGGCAATCGGCTCTCAAGTTCTTTTTTCCCCAGGTCAGACACACAAGACTAAGTTAGACATTTCCCAAAGGAAACTGACTATTTTACTAAGGGAAAAAGTCACATCAAAAGCAAGATAGTACCAGACTGCAGGGATAAATGAGGCCAGAGGGGATCGTTTTTTATCTGGACAGAATCAACTTCAGCCTCCGGAGGTTCAGCTGGCTCTCGTGTGGACACCAGATCACTTCTCAGAGACCCAGCATGGCCCCCGGGGCTGAGCAATTCATTCCACCAGAGCGACTGAATTCACGGTATGGGCCCAGGCTGCCTCCTGGTTGTGAGGTGAGATGTTGGTCTGCGTTGCATAGAACGAGCCAGTCTAATTCTCAAGAAAGGAGAGAGAACAATTACCAGTAAGTATGTGGACTTTTGTTTAATTCCTTCAACAAGCAAGATAGGCTAAAATTTGGCCGGTGTGAGGTCTTAGGTGATACTCTTTCTTTTCCCATTGCTGCCTCACCAGGTTTCAAACACATGTGGAGCAGACTGGGAAGCCTCCTAGGAAAAAGAAGAAAATTAACCTTGCTCACAGCTGGATTGCAGACAGGAGTCTAGATTCTGGAAGGAGGCAGGTGACTATGCCCAGTCCTGGTGAGAAAGTATAAAACAGAAACATGTTGTTGATGGGTGTGTAATTGGTGCGGCATTTTGGGAGGCAATTAGGTGATGTAATTAAAACAACTTACGGGTGCACACATGCTCCTTGACACAGCGATTGCATTGCTAGGAATTTATCCGATGGATTTTCAAGTATGCAAAGATTTGTGGACAAGAACATTCATTGTATCTTTGTTTACTACAGTAAAACAATAGAAACAAATGCCCAACAATAAACAATTCAGTAAAATAAATTCTGTGTGTATTAAAAAGAATGAGGTAGATATCTATATGTGCTGATATAAAAAGATGCGTAAGATATGGTAAATGAGAAAAGGGCAGAAGAGACTTGTAATACCCCATTTGCAAATTTTTAAAGAAAATTGACTATACGTATATTCATACTGGAATAGAAAACATCTGGAAATATACACATAAGAAACTGTGAACAGCCCGGCCAGTGTGCTCCGTGGTTGAGCATCCACCTATGATCCAGGAGGTCATGGTTCGATTTCTGATCAGGACACATGCCCTGGTTGCAGGCTCGAGCCCCAATAGGAGGCATACAGGATCAGCCAATAAACATTTCTCTCTCATCATGGATGTTTCTATCTCTCTCTCTCCCTCTCCTTTTCTCTCTGAAATCAATAAAAATATATACACTTAAAAAAAGAGAAGCTGCTGAAGCCGATTTGGCTCAGTGGTAGAGCGTCGGTCTGCGGACTGAAGGTCCCAGGTTCGATTCCGGTCAAGGGCATGTACATTGGTTGCGGGCGCATCCCCGGTAGGAGGTGTGTGGGAGGCAGCTGGTCGATGTTTCTCTCTCATCGACATTTCTGGCTCTCTATCTTTCTCCCTTCCTCTCTGTAAAATATCGATAAAATATATTTTTTTAAAAAGAGAGAGAAGCTGTGAACAGTGGCTACCACTGGGGACCTTTATTTTATATTTTACATTTTCCTCTACTGCTTTGAACTTATTTTCATGAATATGTATCACTATTAAAACATAAGGAAAAAATTTAAAGAAGGGACAAGAAACCAATGAAGCCGAAACTGGTTTGGCTCAGTGGATAGAGCATCGGCCTGCGGACTGAAAGGTCCCGGGTTCGATTCTGGTCAAGGGCTTGTACCTTGGTTGCAGGCACATACCCAGTAGGGGGTGTGCAAGAGGCAGCTGATCCATGTCTCTCTCTCATCTCTCATCGATGTTTCTAACTCTCTATCCCTCTCTCTTTTTCTCTGTAAAAAAATAAATAAAATATATTTTAAAAAAGAAAAGAAAAGAAAGAAACCAATGAAAGTTAATTTACCAAATAGAAAAGAGGGCATTTATCAGGTTTGTCATCAGAAGGCAAATTCAGCAATAGAGGATGAAGGTCAATAAGACATGATGGCTCATTGGTGGACCCTCCAGCCAACTTGGCAACAAGAACATGCTGCTCGCATTCATTAAGCTCTAACTTTCTGAGACCCAAGCAGTCTTGCTGAGACCTGATAACATGGCTGAGGAGAGTAGAGGTTTCCTTCTGCACCTGAAGCCAACTCCTGAGTCATCAACACATTAAGGGGGAAAGCGCTGGTGGCCAAAGCCATTGGCAGGGATCTGCACCCAGTGACAGAGTCTCAGCTCAGCCAAAGCAAAAAGCAGCAAGTCTGGCAGATTGCAGTCCCAGCCAACAACGGAATGGATCTCCAACTTGGTTACCACCAAGTCTTGGTAGAGGAGTCTTGGCACAGTGGAGGTGATGACAGAGCTGCAGGTATCCAACAACAGCAGAAGGAAGCAATCAGCAGGACTAGCCAGGAATGCATCCGGATCATAAGTGCTTGGAGACTCCCAGAAACACTTGAGGAAAATCTACCAGAGACTGGGATGTCTGAGTCATGGAGTATTTTAACTTAATGACTCGGGTTTCTTTAATTCATCTGGTATACTGAAGTATTACAGTAGAGAGCACAGGGGCGACATCCATGAAGAAGGTAAACATGAAATTTATTACGTTAAACTGGATAAAAATGAAATTGCCAATATTCAACCTTTTGGGTCTACAAAAAAGGGCACTTTCTTATGGATCAACATAAATGCATTCTGGCAAGAGAGAATGAAAACCAATGAATTACCAAATTAATTGCTCGATTACAATTATGAAAAGAGCTATGAAGGAGTAATCGATCTCATCCAGTTGTGTGTGTGTGTGTTGCTGGTTAAGAAAGCCTATAAGAGTTACTTTTAAGGAAATGAGAATGAGGAGGAGTTAGCTTAGTGAAGGAAAGGGAGGGACATCACTCCTGGCCATCAGGTGCAAAGGCCTTGGAGCTCAGGAAACTGGCCTGTGGCAGGGACTGAGAGGTGACTGAGCCAGTGGAGGGGGCAGAAGTGGAAGGTGTTGAGGCCAGGTGGGACACGGGAGCCAGCTCAGGCAGAACCTTGCAGGTCATGTTAAGAACTTGAATTTCATCCCATGAGATTTTTTTTAATGGCGTATTTTTTGTATCCAAAAGTTGGCAAAGTCTAGGGAACACTTGTGTTCCAAAGGATGTTCTATCCCTTTCTTACAGAGGAGGCCCGTGCTCCAGCTGGGGGCCTAGTGTATGTGGTTGCATCAGAATAAAAATCTAGGTTCTTCCAAAGAGCTTTGTCTAGCCAGAGTTCCCCTAGGTGGCCAAGGTGAGGCAGGCAGGGAGGCCAAGGAAGAGGCTTCCCCTTCAATCCCTCAGCCCCCAACTCGGTGGCAGCTCAGCATCCAGGAGTCCTGGGGGGAGCTGGGCACAGAGAAGCAGTAGATCAGCAGGTCCAGCCAGCTGCTGAGGCTCAGCAGCTCCAGGCTAAAGGTGTGTGGGACATCAAGCGCCATAATACCCTCCTGCTGGGCCACCCAAGGAGCCAGCAGCAGGTAGTTGGCACCTCCATGGAGCAAGAAGGGCCATCCGGGGAGTTGAAGCCGCCAACACCAGGTCCCAACACTGCTGCTCATCTTGGACCTTGGGCTAGGGAGAGGCAGAGAGGTCACTGCAGAGGCCTACACTGTCCCCAACCCCAGTCCACCTCTTCCTCAGTCCTTGCTGGGAGGATACACTAGAAGCAAGGAAACCCAAGTGAGTGGGGATGAGGACTGAGCTCAGCCACCACCTGGGCGGGGGAGGGGGGGGAAATAGAGAGAAAGGGATGGACTCCAGAGTTATTTGGAGGTGAGTGGGCTTGATGACAAGCTGTGGGAAATAAGAGGCAGATGTCCCCGATAGCTTGGAAATTTCCAACCTGGTGACTGGGCGGGTGGAGGTGCCCCTCACAGAGGGAGTATGGTTCAGATATGTGGGGGCACTGGCATGTGCAGTCAGCCCAAGCGAGGCTGAGCCAACTGGAAGTTCCGAAGAAATCAGGCTCGCAGATAGAGAACCCAGGAAGAGCCCAAGCCAGTGGGGGAAGCACCAGTGGAGGCACCAGCAGGGCATACATGGAGGACCAGACTATGATACACTGACCCAGAGGACAAGCCTATGCATAGTGACCTTGGACTTGCCTTGGTGAAGGTCCTCTCCTGGGCTTGCCTGGAGCACCTTGCACAGTACCTTTTCAGCTCTGTGCCAGGTACTCCAGCCTGTTTCCTACCCCCTCGCTTTTGACCACAAAGAAGTCCTGGATCTGACTCAAGTCACTGGACAGCAAAGCAAAAACAACACAGGCCCTGGAATCAAGCAGATTCAAGATACACACATTTATTTGCCATGTGACCTTGGGCAAATTACTCAGCTTCACAGAGCCTGTCTTCTTCTGCTGTAAAATGGAGATTAAAATACCTACCTCACAGAGCTGCTGGGAGGATTATGAGAAAACATAAGTAAAACTCTGAGCACTGTGGCTGCCGCTGGGGAGACACTTCATAACCATTAGCTCCCTTCCCTCCAGGCGGCACACAGAACTGTACACCCACACAGGCACACACAGCACGAGAGACGCAGGCACCCCCAGCAAACAAAACAACACAGACATCTGGGTGTGTTCCTCCTATCTCCCCAAGGCAGGTAAGTGCACAAGCCCATGTCCCGCTCCCATTTTGGACACACAGACAAACTCCTAGGGTGTCTCAAAACTCAGATCCTCCAGTACCAAATCTGTCCTCTTGCTTGGACTCTCTCAGGTTCCAATCCTTTGTGGGATCCTGAGCGAGAGTATTCCTTTCTTGCGTGCTCTCTCTCTCTCTCTCTTTCTCAGCTCTGTCCACCATGGCTGTAGCCCCCAAGTGCCCCCCCCACCCCACCCCAAACCTCCCCTTGCCAGTAGATTAGGCCTCTCTTACCTCTTGCTATTCCTCCCCCCCCCCTCTCTCTCTCCCTCTCTCTCTCTCCCTCCCTCCCTCCCTCTCTCCCTTGAGACCTGGCTTTAAGGATCTGAGCCAGAACAGAATCCACTTCCACCCAGACGTCCCAGGACATGACATGAAGATTGGGCACAACAGCTGGAGTGGCTGGGCCCATCTGTGGCAGCTGTGAGCTGGGTTCGTGGGGTGTGGCCAGGGCCACAAGGGAAGAGAGTGTCATTCCATGACGAGAGGACACAGGAAGAGAGAAAAGCATAAAGAAGCCCTGGCAGCTGAATGTCATTTGTGCTTGCCTGACCTAGGCTCCAGCTGTGGTTTGGGGGCACATTTCTTGGGGCCTGGCTTCTCCTTGGGCTGAGGAGCTCCAAGAAATGCGCCCCCAAACCACAGCTGGAGCTCAAGATAGTCCTGCTGCTGTCAATCCTAATTGCTCCTCCTCACCAGCTGGCCAGCCCACTCCTCTACGCCCTGCCTTTCCTACAGCCACGCGTGAGGGCCCTTAGCAACTAATCAGCTTACAGGTCAAGCCTTGGTAAACAGGAGTCCTCAGCCTATGCCAGCAGTGAGAGGTTTTACTCAAAGTCCTGGCTAGAGACTTTGAATGTCTAGAGAATGTCTGTGGCATTCTGGGAGCCACAGATTCTAGGGGCTCCAGGCTCTGTTTTCATGGGCTCAAAATGTTCACGCAGAGGGGCAATTCTGGAAAGCAAGGCAGACTTAATCACATTGGGCGGATCATCCCGTGTGCCCTCACGTTGAAGAGAGCGGGAGTGCCCTGCCTGCCCACTTCCGACTTTGACAGCTGGCGCAGTGGAAATGGTGCATTCTGCAGTCAATCAGGCCTTAATTCTAGTCTCAGATCTGACACATGGGCACTTAAGCTTTCCGAGTCCGTTCTCTCGTCTGTGGAACAAGCCAGTGTTTAATAATAGCATTTACTGAACACTTATTATGTGCCAGGCACTACTGTAAACACTTCAACCCACTAAATCCCCACGGCAACGCTGAGAAGTATTTACCACCATTAAACATATTCTGCAAATAAGCTAGTAAGCCGCAGAAACCATTGTCTGTCCCCTCCCTTGCTGACCAGAGTGGTAAATCTTTTTTTTTTTTAATATATTTTATTGATTTATTCACAGAGAGGAAGAGAGAGGGATAGAGAGTTAGAAACATCGATGAGAGAATCATCGATCAGCTGCCTCTTGCACACCCCCTACTGGGGATGTGCCCGCAACCAGGTACATGCCCTTGCCCGGAATTGAACCCAGGACCTTTCAGTCCGCAGGCCAACGCTCTATCCACTGAGCCAAACCGGTTCCGGCCAGAGTGGTAAATCTTAACTAGTTCAATGCCACCATAGGAAGTCCATTCTCCTTGCTAGTGTTGGGCCTCGTAATGAAAATGTGACATAATTCTCACATCTCACAATGGGATGTGAGGGGAAAACCTAGGGGTCTTCTAGGAGAGCTTTTCTCTTTCCTTTCACCTTTAGATGTCATGTGCAAGTGTCCACGCTGGAGCTGCTGCCACTATTATGCATCCCTGAGGGCAGTAGCCAATAAATTGAAAGCAGAGTGAAAAGTTGAAAAAAAAAAAAAAGTATTTGATGTCATCATAAAGCAGCCTACATTGAAGCTATCTCTGGACTTCTTATGTGAGTGACAGCTTCCTTATTGTTTTGACCTCTATATATGTAGTGTGTGTACACTAATGTGTGTGTGTGTGTGGATGGGTGTTTGTGTGGTAAAAATGGTTGGTAATGTGACAGAAGGTACCCTAACATGGTCACTTTTCCTTGAGCATAGCAACACACACACACACATACATCCTTCTGACTCCTTCGGACCTTTGGGATTCACCCCGGGCTTCCGGCCTTGCTTTGGCAGGCAGCACCCCTCAGAGTTGACTGTCCCCTGCCTCCATGCAGGTTCCCAGGAGCACTGCGCTGAGTGTCCCACCTCAGCACAGAGGCTGGCAGTTTCAGGTCCTTTGTTAGTTTCGCAGAGCTAAAGTGCCCAAGATAAAAAATGGAGAAGGGAAAGCTTCGTGAGGCTCGGAAGGGCACACGCAGAAGCAGGCACTTGTACTCTGCCACGCTCAGGGTGTAAGTGACAAAAGCCTTACAAACGTGCATGCCTGTTGAACCAGCACTGACACCTCCAGGGAAAGAAAACAGGTATGCAAAGGTGATTCACTGAGGTTTTCAATAGCAAAAAATTGGGAACAATCCACGTGTTCCTGCGTGGGGGCCTGAGTAAATACATCACAGCACAACCTTACCGTGGCACACCACCCAGCCACTAACAACAAGGTAAAACAGGCATGGTGTATTAGCTTTAAAAAGCCAGTAATAGCCAAAGCTGGTTTGGCTCAGTAGATGGAGCGTCGACCTGTGGACTGAGAGGTCCCAGGTTCAATTCCAGCCAAGGGCATGTACATTGGTTGTGGGCACATCCCCGGTGGGGGATGTGTAGGAGGCAGCTGATCTATGTTTCTCTCTCATTGATGTTTCTAACTCTCTGTTCCTCTCTGAAAAAAAATCAATAAAATATATGAAAAAATTATAAGAAATAAATAAAAAGCCAGTAATAAAATAGTATATATGGTCTCATGCTCATTCTTTTAAAATCTGTATAGAAGCATAGAAAAGTACAGTTAAACAATGGAATAGAAAATAGTTATTTTGGGGCATTAACATGTTGGGCTAAATTTCTTTTCTGCTTATTTTCACATGACAAGAGGAATGCTAGGAAATATCAAAAAGAGCAGCCAATGTCCCAGAGAGAAAGTTGGCCCCGGTAGACAAGACATCTACTTCAACGGTGGCCATACTCTGATCCTGGACGTATTGTATTGGTAACAAGGGGGTTGACTCCGTGTCCCTCTGTGACAGTGACATGGCACCGAGAGGTAAGAGGTGCCCTACTCTCAGGATCCCTTGGCTAAACTTGGCATCTTCTTCCTTGTGGGACTGTCCACCTTCTCGGTTCTGACTAAGAACTGGCAGATATCCAGCAGTACCAGGAGAGCCAGGCAGACGACAGCCGGGATGCAGGTGTTCAGTGACTCCTTCAGAGACACCAACGTGAAGATGGACCCTGGAATGGAAAGTCAGGTCTCTGAGGCTCCCTGGGCACCCAAGAGATCCAGAAGCTCAGGACTCTCCAGCCTAGGCTGCCCAGCTCAAGTCCTCCCCATAAGCACCCCCCCGCCCCGGGCACACATCCTAAACTAGGTGTGCTTGTCTCCAGGGCCTTCCAGAAAAAGCAGGACCGGGAATCAGAAGCTTTTGAATCAATGGAACCCCTTTCCGAGAGCAAGAAAGAAACAGAAACAATCCAGCCAAAAAGGGCAGGAAGGTGGCTAGATAGGCATTTGGGAACAAATTCTCCCTGCTCCAACTCCTTTCCTAATCCTACTGGAGGGAAGGAGGCCCAGGGGTTGGTGGAGAAAGTGAAAGAAAGATCTGAAAATGAGGGAAGCTCCCGCGATGGAAAGCAAGCCCGGGGGCCGGATGGTAGTGGTGGCAGCGATGGTGACACAAGACCCGGGGGGGGGGGGGGGGGGGGGGTCGGTATAGAAGCAGCAGCTGTCTTTGTACATCAGCAGTTCCTGTGAGCAGAGCTGCTATGAGGGGGTCCCTCCAGGACTTCTAGTCCCAGGCAAATTCTCTGCCTTTCTGTTCAGGGGGCTCAGCTTCTTGGTTCCCAACTTCTAGACACATGGGTCAAGTGGCAACTGCTACTCTATCCTCTCACCTCAGAGGGGTTTTAGATTACATTATAATACATCCTTGTGATGGAATATCACACAGCCAACAGAAATGATGAGGTAGAAGGTCTAGTTGACATAGTGTTTCAGTAGATTAAGTTTGAGAAGCGCCTGCCCTAGTCTGAAGACCATGGAAACTGTAATACAACAGGACGTGCTCCTGGTTCCAGAGAAAAAAAGGGGGGAGAGGCAATAGTAACGATAGTAACGGGGAACAGAGGAACAGCCACTCCTTCCCATCATCCTCCCCAGGAATCCCTCCTTCCCCTGCCCAGGGGGACGCCCCTTACCCATCATGAGCACGATCAAGAGGAAGTTACTGATCTCCTGCAGCTTCGGTGGGCCCAGGGCCAGCAGCAACCCAGCCAGCAGCTCCAGCCAGCCCACCGTCACCTGGTAGCTTATGGGATCTGGCTGGTAGCCGAACACCTTCAGCGGGAACACCTCGGCGAACTGCTCGAACAGGGCTTTCTAGGGGTGGCAGGGAAGGCCTGTCAGCCACTCACCAAGGATCCCCTTCCTAGCCACAGGACAGGGCATCTGGTGCCTACGTCAACTACCCCTACCCTAGACCAGGTCCAGGGCTGAGGCCAGCTGGGAAGGAGAGAGCCTCCCTGGGGGGCCTGAGCTCTGCAATCAGTAAACGGGCTTCATGCTCCAGGGAGAAGGGCTGGATGGTGATGCCGAGATGGACTGAGTCTCTCGCTAGACTCTGCCCTTCCCAAAAAATTAAAGGAAGAGGAAGCAAGGCTTGAGCCTTCTCCTCTAGTGCCAAGGCCTTGGGAATGCCACCACGTCTCTTTATGCCTGGCCTGGCTTCTCTTCAGGTCCTGTGCAGCGACGATTGGGAGTTGGGAGAGAGGATGGAAGGGCAGATGGTTGCTCATTAAACAGATTCCACTTTCTACGTCGTGTGCTGGTGCCTGGATCCCACTGCAATAGACACAAGGGGAGTCGAAGGGGCTCAGAGCGACTCATCTTGCTGAATCAGGCTCCGTGCGGGGCCACATGACTTCATCCTGATCCTCAGGCTGGCTGCCTTTTCCTGCTCAGTGATGCAAGGAGGCCCTACGCTGTCTGGCTCTAGGAATGAACCTGCCCAAACTCACCACCTTAAGGCAGGAAAGAAGGGGGGAAACCCAGTTTTGGGAGAGAAAGCTCCCAGGGTCTCCAAGCCTCCCCCAACTGGTGGTCGGAGTTATGACATTACTGGCATCTGCCACAGAGACATCCCCAAGACATTGAACCACCAATCAGCGTGTGCCAAAGTGCCCGGGAGCCTACCCCTTCCTGTTCAGCCCTGGGCCCAACCCTTTCCTGTTCCTCCCCTCAAAAACACTCCTCAGACCCGCCATGTGCTGCTCTCTCCATTTCCATCCATGGAGGCAGCCGGCTGGGTCCTTTCTCCTCTCCCCCTTCTTTAATTCTGATTTCTCTACCTCCCTAATGAGTCCCGCTCACTACTGGGGAATAAACTTTAATATGAGGGAGAAGAAGCAAGGCTTGGGCCTTTTCGTCTAGTGCCACGGCCTTGAGAATGCCACACACACACACACACACAGGCTTGGGGGATTGGTGAGCATGAGAACATGAAAGCTTCCCCAGTAGAGAACTAGACAGCAGGCCTAAAGGCGACTTCTAGGCCTCCCTCCCAGGGTCCATCCTCCAGAAAAGGGCTCTCTGGATTCTAAGTTAAGAGAGTGTAACCTTTGGCCTAACCGATTTGGCTCAGGGGATAGAGCGTTGGCCTGTGGACTGAAGGGTCCCAGGTTCAATTCCGGTCAAGGGCGTGTACCTTGGTTGCGGGCACATCCCCAGGAGGTGTGCAGGAGGCAGCTGATTGATGTTTCTAACTATCCCTATCCCTTTCTCTCTGTAAAAATATATATATATATATATATATATATATATATATATATATATATATATATATATATATATATATATGTGTGTGTGTGTGTGTGTGTGTGTGTGTGTGTGTGTTTGAGAGGGGGGGGGGAGGGAGAGAAACCTTTACACTTCACCTTCAGGGCGGGTTTCCTACCCTGCCAAATGGGGATTAATAAACCCTGCCTCACGAAGCTCCCAAGAACTCAGAAGCTGTGTTTCTTTTCCACCCCATCTTCCTCCCCGGGGGTCCGGATTCGCTGGGGCCACCCATGCTCCTCTGGAAGGGGCCTTCCCGACCCTCCCGTCTAAGGACACTCCCCGCGGGGCATCAACGTCCCCGCCAACGTTCGGACGCTCTTCCCCTGGCTCTAGCGCCCTCTGGCCCGAAGGCAGGCGGGCGGCGGGGCCGGGGGCGGGCGGGCGGGCGGGGGCGGGGCGCACCGGGCACCGGGGTAACCGCT
This sequence comes from Pipistrellus kuhlii, assembly GCF_014108245.1. Taxonomy (NCBI): domain Eukaryota; kingdom Metazoa; phylum Chordata; class Mammalia; order Chiroptera; family Vespertilionidae; genus Pipistrellus; species Pipistrellus kuhlii. The sequence continues at coordinate 174,550,813 of NW_023425515.1, read as the reverse complement.
GGGCCCACCCGCCCGCTGCCCACGCCGCGCCGCTCACCATCTGCTGCGCCGCAGAAGCCGATATCTGCTCCGAGAGCTTGGCCGCCCCCGTGAGCGCGAAGAAGCCGCCCAGCAGGACCCGCAGCGCGGCCACCAGCAGCGCCATGGCCGGCAGGTCCTCCGAGGGCGGGCTCACGCGCCCAGTCCGGCCCGGCCCCAAACCCGCCCCGGCCTCCGATCCACTTCCTCCCGCCCCGGCGGCTGGAGGACGCGCTAGGGCTTCCCTTCCCTCCTCTTCCAGGAGGGCTGCCACTCTCTTTTGTCCCGGGACTGGGTTGGGGGCGGGGGAGTGGGGGCCGGTAGGGCCGATGGACCTGGCCTTTCGTCTCAAGCCCGCTTGCTCCTGACTGACTCTAGGAGCCCGATTGAATTTAGGGGAAATGTGTCTCCCAGTCAACCCGAACAGAGTGGAGGTAAACAGTGGATCTGGAAGTGGCTTGCAGGAGAGCACAGTTAGTCGGGATGCAGAAGACCAGGGCCTCATTCCTGCCTTTAGAGATCTGAGCTGTCACCTATCCCGGGCGCGCCGCAGTATCTGCTTCTGGAAGTAGAAATAGTGCTGCATCAGTCCCCCGGAGTCTGTGATAGGCTCAGCACAATGCCTGGCACATGTATGAGCTCAAAAAGTTATTTGCGAAGTAATTTATGAAATTATTAATAATAAATCAGTAAGGAGTCATTATAAAATGAATTGCTCTTTTGTATCTTTGCCTGAAACATAGCTTCTAATTTCTCTCAGCTGAAATCAAAATGTAAAAAAAGGTGTTTGAAAATTCAGATCCTTGTGATACTCTGGGCAGTTAGGCAGGAGCAGAGCAGAAACGGGCCAGGTACAGGTCACCAGGGTGGAAAGCCCTAGGTGCCTAGCAACGGACTGACCTGGGAACTCACTCCCAGGGTGACCTCACCTCCCCTCCCGTATCTCGGGTCATGCGGTTTAGACCCCTGACCTTTCATATCACTGGCGTGCAGTTCGAACTCTCCCCTGACATGTCACTAATCCCATGGTACATCTCCTTGGAGAACAAGGTGGGAGGGGGGGGGTGCGGGGATCCGGACAATAGCCTCATTTGACTCCCTTGCATGACCACTCCCTTAAGCATTAAGGCCTCCGAACGATGAGGCTCTGAACCACATAAAATATGAACAAAGCCTCAGGTGTGTTGACCACAGAGACAGAGTTTTGGTCAAACTACAATAAATAACATCTAGGCCTCAGTTGTGTTTCAGCTCCAGGCCCAGAAGAGCAGCAAGGCCAGGCAGGCAACACCATAGCGGACATCAGGACCAGCTGCAATGACTAATGATCCTCTCCCTGCGTTGGCCCCAATCCATCAGTGGAGACCGCAACCCTGAGGAGCCACACCAGGAAAATCTATGAATACGCTAGAGATCCTCCAGAGGCCAAGAGATAAAAGCCATTATGAGGAAAGCCAAGCCGAAACCCGTTTGGCTCAGTGGTAGAGCGTCGGACTGAAAGGTCCTGGGTTTGATTCCAGTCAAGGGCATGTACCTTGGTTGCGGGCACATCCCCATTAGAGGGTGTACAAGAGAGCTGATCGATGTTTCTCTCTCATCGACGTTTCTAGCTCTCTATTTCTCTCCCTTCTTCTCTGTAAAAAATCAATAAAATGTATTTTAAAAAAAGGAGGAAAGCCCAGCACATGATGGTGCTCATACTCCTATTCTGTCTTCTCTAGCCTTTCTCCCCTCCCCCCATCTCTCTGTCACACACACACACCCCTTCCCCCCCTTCATCCTCCAGGCGTCTTTTGTCTGTCTTTTTCCTATGCTCCAAGGGCCCTTGTTTTGCCTCCATAACTTACTTCCAGGCACCACGCAGCTGGTCGGCTCACTTCTTCCACAGCTCACTTCTACTCTGTGACTTTCTCAGCAAACTTGCACTTGTACTCAAATTCCCTAGCTCTGAATTATTTTCTTAGTCGAACTCAAGGACCAAAGTCTAACATCTGATGCAGTTCGCTATTCATACTTACGGCTGTGAGAGAGGTTTTCACAAAACAAATCTCTACAGGCCACTCCTGGCACATCTGACTTTTACCTGGAAATATGTCTAGACCTGGATGGGCAAACTGGGCCAAATTCGGTCAGTTGAATGGGGTGTATTTTTTACTCCCTCCTCCCACCAACTAACAGTTTATTTGTTTACACTAGAGGCCGGGTGCTATGCACTGGTGGGGTCCCTTGGCCTGGCCTGCGCCCTCTCACAATCCAGGACCCCTCAGGGGTCCAGTTTCAGCCAGGTCCCCACAGACCACGCTGAGAGACCCCCACCAATGCATGAATCCATGCACAGGCCTCTAATAAGATCTTTGGTTAATCTCTTCTCGCCCTCCCCGTTCCCTCCTTCCCTGTGAGATTCAGTCTGTTCCATGTTTCCATGCCTATGTGCTGAGCGTCTGCCCCTGGTGGTCAGTACACATCATAGTTACCGGCTGAACCCTCGAACGGCTGAGTGTGGGAGGCAACTAATCTGTATCTCTCTCACATCAATGCTTCTCTCTTTTTCCCCATTTCTCCCTCCCTCCTTTCCACTCTCTCTGAAAAGCAATGAAAAAAATATCCTTAGGTGAGGATTAACAAAACGAACAAAAAAATCATTATCTGGCCCTTTATGAAAAAAGTTTGCCAAACCCTAGTCAGATAGGCCCTCCCCCTACAGGGGTCTGAAATTCTGCTGCTTTCATTTCCTGTTCATTAAGCTGCTTGGATCTTTTTTTTCTACCTACCACAACCTGCTATAGTAGGAGGCAGGCTGGCTGAAGACAAACACATCCCACGTGCTTCTAAATGCCAAGCAATTTCAACATCCAGGTGTGCTATTTATTACATTATAAATTGGACCTTTCACTGCCTACATCTTTGTCATTAATTCCAATTATTTGATCAGTCAATAAAATGATATACAATTATGTATAAATGTGTAATGATTAAATTCCTCAACAAAAAGTAAAATTATTCAAACATTTAATCATTGAAAACACATAAGCACATTAGGAAATTATATTTTAGGATACTTATCCCATACAAAAATTAACACAAAGTTATAGAATTTGATAAGCAATATACACATTTACTATTCTTTCTCCTTTACTAATTTTTCTATCCTTGGAATTAACGATGTGACTGCAAGTCTTAGGGCAGGACCAGAAACCAACAGATTTCTTTGTTTTGACTCAGTCAAAGCTGAAAAGGTAGCATCACATAAGTAAGTATTTGAAAAAGGCAATAAAAATTTCATTGCCCTTTCATGGAGTTCTGGGTAACCTGTCTTTGCTTTTATCCAAAACTGAGTTACAGACATTGATTTAAATACTGATTTTAATTCTAAATCTGAAGATAACTGTGCTAGTTTTTCTTCTTCCAAGTCCTGGAGATTACTGTTTCGATGATACATGAAAGGATTAATTATCCACAAATTGCCTAGGCGCAAGTCTTCTTCTGGTGGATAACAGTCACTGAACGTTTGATAAAGTCCTTCCAGGTGCTCAAAAACAGTGCTTGAAAGGCTTCTCATATTTAAGCTGGATGAGTTGGAGAATTCGGAAAATGAAGGAAACATGTCATAATCATTCTCTTGTATGCGCTTCAGCCACATTTTTAACTTTTCTTTAAGTACGTCCATTTTATTATACAAATTAAAGAGTGTAGTCATACTTCCTTGGAGGCTTAAATTTAGTTCATTTATAAGTGAAAAAATATCTGATAAATAGGCCAGCCTTGCCACCCATTCCTCATCAAGAAAATACTTGGCCAAATAGGAATGCTGCTGATTTAAAAAAATTTCAATTTCATGTCGTAATTCAAATAGTCTTGTTAAAATTTTCCCTCTTGATATCCATCGTATTTCAGCAGGAAGTGGTAAATTCACATAGTCAGAACCCATCTCTTCACACAAAATTGTTAACATCCGTGAATTCAAGGCATTGCTCTTTATAAAACTTAAAATTTGTGCTGACTGCAAAAGAATTTTATGTAAGCATGGAGACAATTTTTCTGCTGCTAAATGTTCACGGTGAATAAAACAATGTGTAAATGCCAGTGTATTCATGGCAACTTCGTGAATTTTTTCCTTTAAACCAGAATACCTGCCAGTCATGCTTGCAGCTCCATCTGTACAGAGACCAACACAATATTTCCAATTCAGAGATTTACTCTGAATATATTTATTTATTAGTTCAAATAGTTCAACACCAGTTATTTTAGAAGGCATTTCAATACAACATAATAATTCTTCTTTTATATCACTACAATCATTATCAATGAAACGAATATAGCACAAAAGAAGGGTGGTATTTGAGATTTCTGAAGACTCATCTATCTGAAGGGCAAACCACTTTGACTCTCTGACTTTTTGAATCAGCTGTTCTTCAACATCTGCAGACAGTTCATCAATCCTGTGTCCGATCATATTATTAGAAAGAGGAATAGTTTTCATTTTGTCTCCAGCACTTGAACCCCAAACTTCTGAACACATTTCTACTAAGTATGGTTTAATTAACTCTTCAGCAATGGAGAATGGCTTCTTGCTGGCAGCAATTTGGAAAGCAATTAAATAAGAAGCTTTCACGAGTGACTTTTCAACTAATAAACACTTTTTAAAAGAACTATTCTGATATTCCATTTCAAGAGATTTTTGTTCAAAAAAACCTACTGGTTTGTTTTCCAATTCTGAATGTTTTGTCTTTAAGTGATGAGAAAGATTTGCTGGCTTCATGTGTTCAGCAGGTAAGATTTCTCCACAAATGACACACTGAGGCCGTGGTGAACTTTCTTTTGATCCAGGATAGATAATAAAACCAATTTTTAAATATTCTACATCGTAAGTCTGAAAAATATCTATTTTTTTTTTCTTTGCAGGTGGAGAATCAAGTTCCACATCATTCTTCCCATTAGGCATAGGTAAATCTGAATGAAATATTTGAATTTCTGTTATATTCAAGAATAAGCTATGTTATTGATGTTTTCCTCATACATATTAAAGTTTATACTTTTTTTTTTTACTACTTATCAAAGGAATATACTAAAGCTTAAACACAAAACATAATACTTCTATGATGCCATTGAAAACAGAATTTCTCCTTTGTCCAAAGCTTGGTCACTGACTAAAGTGAAACTGTAAGCTGTGGTACATGAACAAGAAATTCTATCTATTCAATAGATAACTGGAATCAGGGTTGAAGTCCACAGAATACATCATATTAAGAATAAATTACTGCCGAACTGGTTTGGCTCAATGGATAGAGCGTCAGTCTGCGAACTGAAAGATCCCAGGTTCGATTCCGATCAGGGGCATGTGCCTTGGTTGTGGGCACATCCCCAGTAGGTGGTGTGCAGGAGGCAGCTGATCGGTGACTCTCTCTCATCGATGTTTCTAACTCTGTCTCTCTCTCTTCCTCTCTGTAAAAAATCAATAAAATATATTTAAAAAAAAAAAAGAATAAATTACTTCACTTTTTAAAAACTCGGGGGGGCGGGGGAGAGAAAAGAAATGTTTCAAAAACTTAACATTTGGTAAATCTAGATGAAGAGTATATTGGTGTTTATTGTGCTATATTTTCAATCTTCCTGAATTTTTTCCAAATTAAAGTTGGGGGGAGAGTAGTTTTAATACTCTATGTTAGTAAGGTGCAGAGAAATTAATGCTCTCAAAACACTGAAAGTTGGAGCGTAAATTGATGTGCTTTTCGAAGGGCAATTCTGCAACATACGTTAAAAAAAAAAAATATTGGGAAGGTAATGGGAGAATGAGGACAAATATGTAAAACCTTAATCAATAAATAAATTTAAAAAAAAAAAAACTGATAGCTTTTGCCCTGACTGGTATTTCTCATTGGTTAGAGCATTGGCCCCAGTCAGGGGCTCAATTCCTGGCGCACTGGGGTATGAGTAGGAGGCAGGTAACCAATCACTGTGTCTCTATCACATCAATGTTTCTCTTTCCCTCTCTCCCTCCTTCCCACTCAAAAAATCAATGGAAAAAATATTCTCAGGTGAAGGATGGCAAAAAAAAAGTCTATAATACAAAACAAAATAAAATAAAATAAAATACAAAAAAAATTTTTAATTAAAAAATGCTTTGAGCAGGGCTATAAAACTGAAAATATAAGGGTAGGTGGGGTTAAAAGATATAACATGGATTGGAGCAACAGTTTACAACCTTTTCAAGTATGAATTCAAATAATTTTCTTTATCAACAATACCTCAGACATACAGTCACACCTTTAGTAGCTGACAAATCAACGTATAGTGTTTAAAAAAAAAAGAACTAAGAGATTAAATCACTAATGCTTTTAAAAATTTTGTATTTAGTAATTGTGATAGCTTATCTATACATCTGAAAAACAGATGTTTGTCTAATCTACACATAATGCTTTGTGTGCATCTGGATTCAATTTAGTAGTTATTAGTGTAAATGACAATAATTATAAGAGAAATAAATTAGATGTTCAAAAGATTAAATGTTTTCATATTTAAATAATTCTTAATGGAACCAAGATGGCTGCATAGGTAAAAGCCTAACTGCAGTCTCACACAACAATTTCAAAAAATACAACTAAAATGTAAAGTGGACATTACCCAGAACTACAGGAAAGTTGACTGACTGGAAATTCTACAACTAGAAGGAAAGAGAAAACCAGAAGGAAAATCAGAGGAGCTGTAAAAGCCTAAGGTACGAAGACACGGTGCACACGTGGGGAGAGGACAGAACCGGAGAGGAGAGGCGGCCGAGTGCCTGTTGGCATTCCCTAGTGGAAAGGAGATAAAAGCTCTGATCGGTACTGAACCCCAGTTCCGACTTCATTGAACCCCAGTTCTGGGCGAGACCCTGGGGTCCCAGGCTTATACAAAGGGATTCTAGGCTGTAAGGCGAAAACTCAGGGGAGCGGCAAAAGGCAGAGCCTCGGAGCAGCGCACATTGCGCACAGAGGAGGAACTGTTGATTGTGCCGCTGGATTGCCCTAGAGTAGGGGTGTCGAACTCAATCAGAGAAGGGGCCAAAATCTAAAATCCAGCCTAAATCGCGGGCCGAATGGTTTACTGAACAGTCATAAACTGTCATTGTGATGGAAACGCAGCGGAGTGCAGTGATGACAGCGCGGTGCGGGCCACATTGCAAGGCCTGGCGGGACGGATTTGGCCCGCGGGCCTTGTGTTTGACACATGTGCCCTAGAGGGAAGGAGACAAAAGCTCTGGACTGTGCTGAGCCCCAGTTCCAACTGCACTGGACCCCAGTTCTAGACCAGACCCTGGGGACCCAAGCTCATACGGAGGGAATCTGGGCTGTAAGGCGGAAACTCAGGGGAGTGGCAAAAGGCAGAGCCCTGGAGTCGTGCACATTTCGAGCAGAGGACTGACTGTTGACTGTGCCGCTGGATTGCCCTAGCGGGAAGGAGACAAAAGCTCCAGACTGCTCTGAACACCACTTCCAACTGCACTGAACCCTAGTTCCGGGCTCATTGGGGGAGAGACTAGACTGTCTGGTAGTGAGCGAAACTCGAGGGCACCTTTCTCTCAGAAGTGCTTGCAGCGAGTACCAAAGGACACTGAGGAACACTGAGACTCAGGAACCTCATAGGGTGGGGCTGACAGGAAGCCAAAGGCTGTAGGCTCCACCCTGAAACTCCGCTCCATCCAAGCTGAGCACAGAGGCTTTTGAATAAGGCTATCTCCCGGCATAGACACAGCTGATCCTCACAGCCAATTGGCCTGGAGGTCAGTTCCTCCCAGTGATACTAACAACAATCAAGACTTAACTACAAAAGGCTGTACACATAGTCCACAAAGGGGTGCACCAAGAGAGTTCACGTCAGATAACTGGGAGGCTGGCCCACTGAACCATATAGGACACCTTAACACACAAAGCCACCCTACCAGCTCAGGGAAGCAGCGAAAATGCCAAGACAAGGAAACAGATCACAAACGAAAGAAATGGAGGACAAAAAGCAACTGGATATAGAGTTCAAAACCACGCTTATAAGGTTTTTCAAGAGTTTCTTAGAAAAGGCCTAGAAAATAAATGAGACCTATGAGGATATGAAAGGGGATCAACTAGAAATAAAGAATACATTGCCTGAAATAAAAAAATATTATACAGAATCCTAAAAACAGAATGGAAGATCACAAGAATCAAGAAAAAGATTTGGATCACAAAGACCCAGAGGACACTCCTCTGCAGAAGCAAGAAGACAAGAGAATCCAGAAAATTGAAGATAGTGTAAGAAACCTCTGGGACAACTTTAAGCGAACCAACATCAGAATTATGGGGATCCTAGAAATAGAGAGAGAGCAAGATACTGAAAACATATTGAAAGAAATAGTGACAGAAAACTTCCCCCACCTGGTGAAAGAAATAGACTTACAAGTCCAGGAAGCGCACAGAACCCCAAACAAAAGGAATCCAAAGAGGACCACACTAAGACACATCATAATTAAAATTCCAAGAGCAAAAGACAAAGAGAGAATATTAAAAGCAGCAAGAGCAAAGCAGGTAGTTACATATAAAGGAGCACCCATACGATTGTCAGCTGATTTCTCAACAGAAACCAGGCAGGCCAGATGGGAATGGCAAGAAATATTCAAGGTGATGAATAGCAAGAACCTACAGCCAAAAATAATCTACCCAGCAAAGCTATCACTCAGAATTGAAGGCCAGATAAAGAGCTTCACAAATAAAAAAAAAAGCTAAATGAGTTCATCACCACCAAACCAGAATTATATGAATTGCTGAAGGAGGTTATTTATGAAGAGGAAGAAAATAAAGATAAAAATTATGAACAAAAAATCTGAAACTATCAACAAGTGAATTTAAAAGCCAAGGGAATTAAAAAACCTGATGAACAATATTAACTGTTGAATATAATAGAATCAGAGGTTTGGAAGAGGATTGGACTGACAATTCTTGGGGAAAAGAGGAGTGGGGGGTGCAGGAAGGGACTGAACATAAACTGCACCTATGGATGAGGACAATGGAGGGTGGGGAAAGGGCAGAGGGTGGGGTGGGAACCTGGTAGAGGGGGAAAAAATGAGGAACTTTTGTAACAATATGAACAATAAAGATTTATTTAAAAATAAAAAAATAAATAATTGTTAATGAGTTTCTTTTCCTTAAAAAAAAAGAAAAACAGGACAAACTTTCCTCTTGTGGAAAGCACAGGACACATACCTGTCTGACATTCCTTGTGTTGAATATGTGGTTTGCAAGAGATGGCCTTGGTCTGTGTGGCAGGCTTGCACAATAATGCTTTGTTCTTTAAAAGCCCGGCAGACTGGGAATAAAGAAGTATCATGGCATCTGTCTGTGTATTTCCCTAGTTAAAAACAAATTAAGAAACCAAAGAGATTTTTTTTTAGTATCTCATCACTAACAATAATTGCTATCAACTGAAAGGTGGCATATATCGAGAAATATAATTCCTCTGAGTGATTGTAATAAAGAAGTCACTATGGAAAATATACACTAACTCCTAATTCTTCTAATCAGTATTAGTTCCATTTACTGAAAATACTCTACCCATAGTAAGTATAATCAAAACAATGAAAGCAATCTTTGCTAATTAGGACAACTATTTAGAAAAATTAGAGCCGATGTCAGACTATTTGCAAAAATATATTCCATATCAATCAACAACCTCAAAATGAAAAATATTAACTGGAGAACTTTTAAATGAACAGAACAAGAAACAAGTATTCTTAAATAAAACATAACAGTTAAAAACAGCTCTAACCAGTTTGGCTAAGTGGATGGAGCATCCGCCTGCAGACTTAAGGGTCCAAGGTTTGATTCCTGTTAGGGTCATGTACCTTGGTTGCGGGCACATCCCCAGTGTGGAGGGTGCGGGAGATGGCTGATTGGTGTTTCTCTCTCATCGATGTTTCTGGCTCTCTGTCCCTCTCCCTTCCTCTCTATAAAAAAATCAGTTAAAAAAAATATATATTTATATATTTTTTTAAATTATATTACATATATATATATATATATATATATTTTTTTTTTTTTTTTTTTTTAAGGCAAAATTCACATATTTGAATTTTTTTGCAAACAACGATCTTTATAAAACAAAGTTGAACTCTGGATGTTGTGGCTCAACTGGGTGAAATGTCTTTCTGCATACTGAAAGGTTTCAGGTACAATTCCTGGTCAGAGCACATTCTCAGAATGCAGGTTCCATCCCTGGTTTGGGTGTGTGCTGAAAGCAACCAATTAATATCTCTCTCTTTCCCCCATCTCTCTCTCTCTCTCTCTCTCTCTTTCTCTTTCTCTCTCTCTCTCTCTCTCTTTCTCTCTCTTTTCTCTCTCTCTCTCTCTCTCTCTCTCTCTCTCTCTCTCTCTCTCTCTCTCTCCCTCCCTCCCTCCCTCCCTCCCTCCCTCTTCCTTCCTCTTTCAAATCAATGAAAACACATCCCCGGGTAAGGATTTATAAAAAAAAATTGAAGAATCAGCAACAGAGTGGGAGAATGTATTTAAAACATGTTTTTCAATCAGTTAATATTTACTGAATGCTCAATATAAGCCAACCACTGTTCTAAGCCCAGTGGATACAACAGAAAACAATACGAAGTCCTATTCTCATGTGATTTACATTCTAGAGGGAGGCACAGAAGATAAACAAGTAAGACAAATATATAATGTATAACTTTAGGGAATGATAAGTGCTATGAAAGAAATAAAGTAGGATAAGAGAGTGGAGAGTAATGGTGTGGAGGAAGGAATAAACATTTGAGCAGAGACCTTCTGAATATTCAAAAGAGCAAACCATGCAAAGGCCTGAGGTCAGCAAATTACAGGCAGAGGGATGTTAGGTGCAAATCTGCGAAATGGGAAAGAGCTTGGCCTGCTTTAGGAATATCAAGAAGGACAAGGCTGGCCAAAATTGGTTTGGCTCAGTGGGTAGAGTGTTGGCCTGCGGACTGAAAGGTCCCAGGTTCAATTCCGGTCAAGGGCCTGTACCTTGGTTGTGGGCACATCCCCAGTAGAGGGTGTGCAAGAGGCAGCTGATCGATGTTTCTCTCTCATCAATGTTTCTAACTATCCCTCTCTCTTCTTCTCTGTAAAAAATCAATAAAATATATATATTTTTAAAAAAAGAAGAAGAAGAAAAAGGCTGAATAAGTAAGCAGGGGTGAGAATGGTATATTTGGAAAGGTAAGCAGAAGCCAAACTGTATAGGGTCTGGAAGGACTGTGTTTTAAATTTTTAAAATAGATAATATAGGCAATAATTTTGAGTTATATAATAATACAAAGGGTATAACAGTGTATACATAAAAAGTTTTCTATGCTTCTCTGCCATCTAGCCAGACCCTACCTTGAATACAACCACTCTTCCCAATTTCTTATAGATTTTTCCAAAGATGGTCTATGTCAATGATTATTTTAAAATTTTATTTTATTGAACCCAACAAAGATGGCGGCATAGGTAAACATCTGAACTTGCTGCCATACACAACCACATCAGAATTACAGCTAAAAGATAAAACTCTGGGAGCAAGCCTAAGTCATCAGTAGGATATGCCCTGAGGACTCCCGGACTGTGAGAGGTCCCTCCCTCCCCCTGAGTGTATGACTTTTCATGCATGGGGCCTCTAGTATAATATACAACTGTGAAGTTAACTTAATGACAGTTCTAATGCAAGATCATGCCTGCAAGTAATTAACTAGAAGTTATCATTATCATCTCCAAACACAAATAATTGCAGAGATAAGAGGTTTCAAAGTAGGACGAGCTATCTCTCTACATTGTAGTGAAGGCTGGTCTGATTCCCTGAAAGACTTCTACTAAAAAATAAATCTAATATGGTTTGTATTTTCCAGGGGATTGGGCCTAAGCCAATAGTCAGACATCCCTCTCACAGTCCAGGGCTCTTGCAGTCCGGAACCCCTCGCTCCTTACCGCCTGCCTGCAGCAGAGGCGGGAGATGCTCCCACCACGGCAGCTGCACTCACTAGCCAGTGCAGCCATGGGCTTCTGGCTGAGCTGAGCTCTCCCTGTGGGAGCGCACTGACAACCAGGGGGCAGCACTTGCGTTGAGCAACTGCCCCCTGGTGGTCAGTGCACATCATAGCAACCAGTCTATTCAATCAATTTGCATATTAGGATTTTATTATATAGGATTGGTGTGACACTGGTTAATAAAATTATATGTTTCAGCCAAAACCAATTTGGCTCAGTGGATAGAGCGTCGGTCTGCAGACTGAAACGTCCCGGGTTAGATTCCGGTCAAAGGCATGTACCTTGGTTGCGGGCACATTCCCAGTAAGAGGTGTGCAAAAGGCAGCTGATTGATGATTCTCTCTCATTGATGTTTCTAACTCTCTATCCCTCTCTCTTCCTCTCTGTAAAAAATCAATAAAATGTTAAAATATATATATATGTTTCAGGTGTACCATACTATAAAACATCGTGTATATTGTATGGTGTGTTCACTGCCCCGTCAAGTCTCCTTCCATCCAGATTATCCCCCCTATACCTTCTTCTACCTTCCCCCACACCTTTCATTGTAGTTTTCTTGATATGCAGACACGCTGTCCATCTTTTCCTTTGCCACCCTGGAACAGCAATTCACATTTGGATCATCTTTTCAAAAACAGCAACTATTGCTGAAACATGGTCACTCGCTCACTCGCTGCCCACCCAATTCTACAGTTTCTGCCTTCCATCAGAGATCCAAATCCATGAGACTTTTTTCTAATTCTAGAAAGTCTTCTATTAATTCATGGGGAACAACCTAAGCAAAATTTCAACATCCCCTTCACCAACCTTGCACAAATCTACCTTCTTTACCACTTTCACAGGTTCTTTATAAGCATGTTGTCTTCCAAGTTAAAGCCTCTTTACAGTAAAGCTGAAATGTTCTGGTAGCTTTGGAGTTAGCAGATATAGTTTGCCTGCTCATGTTTATATTCTTAACACCTCGGCAGGCTATAAAATTGGAAAGCCTTATAGTAAACCTTTCTGTCTCACTGTCACCTCCTTTCAAATCATCAAAATACTTCATGTCTTAGCACAGATGATAGCCTGGCCTTTGGAGCGCTTTTGTCAGCCCTTATCTTATAGTCATGTTGCCAGAAATTTATCCACTTACTCCATTATCCTTGCCTAGATTGTGAACTAAAGGGGGCACCTGCTTTAATGATGCTTTATTTTCTTGAGCATTATCTCTATTATTCTGCAGGGTGCACTCTCCTAAGTTATTAGAATGAGATATCACAACAGTAGTCTGGCCTTCTTCACACAATTTTGTCACATTTAACTTCTGTTCCAAATTTATTAAATTCTGGGCAAAATTTTTAGCAGTAGCCCCACATAATGCATCTAAATGACATTGCTATTTGATATAAAAAATGTTTTTACTATATCAAGAGCAAATGTTAAGAGAGTAGCACAAGAGTCACCAATACATTAACCTAAGGTCTAAGGTTCATGTGATATTGATAAAGAATGATGGGAATTTTGTTTTCCTGCTAAAGTGATGCTGATACAGGACAACAATTACATTGTCTAAAATCCTTTCAACTTGCCAACTGCAATTATGCATTTCTTCAAAAACTGTTTTAATTTTGGGAAGTTTTACAATATTTCAAATTTGAGAGTGGGAATTTAAATATTTTTTACTTTATACTATTTTCTGACATTATTCAAAGATACATAAAATGACATAATACTCAACTTTTTCAAGAGACTTTCTCGTCTAAAAGAAAATTACTTGAATGTAGCAAAAGAGAAAAATAAGCAACTAGATGAAGTTAACAAGTATCTAAAGAAATTAAAGAGCCATACACAAATAATAAAAATAAATTAGGAATGCATTCTCATTAATAATGTAATTTTAAGATTTGAAATCAAAAGTTAATGCACAATATATTACTCTAATTTTTTAAAGATTAACCTGCAAATAGAAATGTACTCAAGCCGAAACTGGTTTGGCTCAATGGATAGAGCGTAAGCCTGCGGACTGAAGGGTCCCAGGTTCAATTCCAATCAAGGGCATGTACCTTGGTTGTGGGCACATTCCCAATGGGGGGTGTGCAGGAGGCAGCTGATTGATCTTTCTCTCTCATCGATGTTTCTAACTCTCTATCCCTCTCCCTTTCTCTCTGTAAAAAATCAATAAAATATATAATTTTTTAAAAAAGAAATGTACTCAGATATATATTATAAAGTTATATCCAAAATGAAAACAAAGTGGCATTATCAGGCAAATACTAACAACAAAACTTACGTCTTCAATGATCTTTGCTGTCTCTTTAGTAACTGCACCTGTTATAAAATGAAAACATGCTTTATTATCCCCAGAATATACAAATGTAAACACTAAAACCAAGAAGTTAATTTCCTCTCACTAAGATGATCTCTAGAGTCTATATCAAAATTTCTCAAAAACAGCCGAAACCGGTTTGGCTCAGTGGATAGAGCGTCGGCCTGCGGACTGAAAGGTCCCAGGTTCAATTCCGGTCAAGGGCATGTACCTGGGTTGCGGGCACGTCCCCAGTAGGGGATGTGTAAGAGGCAGCTGATCGATGATTCTCTATCAAAATAAAATATATATATATTTTTTTAAATTCTCAGAAACAGACCAAGAAAACTTGGCCTCAGTATCACCTAGGGTCCTTGTTTAAGGTGAGGATTCCTGGGCCACAATCCCACCTATTGTATTAGAATCTCTTTGGGTAAAGGCAGCTATATTAAAATAATTTGGGTTATTGCCCTAGCTGGTTTGGTTCAATGGATAGAGCATCAGCCTCCAGACTGAAGGGTCCCAAGTTCAATTCCAGTCAAGGAATTGAACTGGATGCCCAGTTGCAGGCTCAATCCCCAGTTGGGGGCATGCAGGAGGCAGCCAATTAATGATTCTCTCTCATCTTACTCTCCCTCTCCCTTCCTCTCTGAAATCAATAAAATAATAATAATAATAATTTGGGTTATTAAAAAAATAAACTATGCATGCCCACTTTCTTCCCTATCCATTCCACCCTGCTTGCTACCCTCTTCACTCCAAGACAGAGGAGTTTGTTTCCTCATATAAATGTAAATATTACCAATGAGAGCTATGCACACTAGACAACAATGATTCCCACAGTTTGAACAAATGCTTTTACATCATACCTTTTAAAACACTGTTAGTGTTCCGTGTGGGCTGGGCAGGAGATACTTTTGCTAATGACACCACATTGGTTATAACTGGTGTTGGATTTCTCCTTGCAGAAGGGAAAGCCATTGAAGTAGTTGGTGCCTTACCAATATTTACTGATTAAAACAAAAAGGTAAGACCTCGTATAAACAAAACACACAAAAACTCTGTTTAACAACTTAATTTTCAAGATGCAATGCAAATATCTAACTCTGTATAATGTTGGGTTGGGTGATTCTGGTCAGATTAGTGTTCATTAGGACTTAAAGAAAGGCTGATTCTCTAAAATTATAAGCTTCAAATTATATTTAACAGTGGGAATTTAAATTTTTTTTACTTTGCACTATTTTCTGCCTGACATAACTCAAAGATACATAAAACAACACTATATTGAACTTTTTTAAGAGATTTTAAAATATAGGTATTTGCTTCAGGGTTAGCTGGGCTTTTCTATTAGAAAGTATTAAAACTCCTGCCGAAACCGGTTTGGCTCAATGGATAGAGCGTCAGTTTGGGGACTGAAGGGTCCTGGATTCGATTATGGTCAAGGGCATGTACCTTGGTTGCGGGCACATCCCTAGTGGGGGGGTGTGCAAGAGGCAGCTGATCAATGACTCTCATCGATGTTTCTAACTATCTCTCTCCCTTCCTCTCTGTACAAAATCAATAAAATATTTTTTTTTTAAAAAGAAGAAAGTATTAAAACTTCTACATCTATGTTGCTTCAAATAAAAATTTAACATGACAATTTTTATAAATAAGTTGGTGATGTAGCTGTCCATCCATATTAAAAACACTGGTTTTGTTAACCCACATCATAGGATGAAAATTCTACCACCCACCTGACTAATCTCAGGGAATGGATGCTATAACACAAAAGATTAGCACAAGGCATATCTGGATTAAGGTGATGACTAATAAGACTACAAAGGTAGACAAGAGCCACACTGTAAGGAGTCAAAGCACATGGATTCTGTCAATTCAACAGCACTCCAGGCTTTGATCAGAGAACATAATACCAAATGTTTTTAATCTAAGTCAGGGAAGTCCTACTTCAGGGAACTATTTTAAAAACATGCTACATAACTACCTATTCATCTGGATATTATGACCACATTAGCTGTCCTACTTGCAAAATTATTTTATTCTTAGCCAAGAAGAACTTGGCTACCCATGAAGAAGTGATCTATTTTTATTTTTTTATATAATTGTGTTGTTCTTTTTTCCTTGGCTACAAGCAAGCGCTTGATAAAGTCTTAGGCCAGACACAGCAACTATATTAACATATTTATAGTCTTTTCCTTTGTTTGCCCCAATTTCCTACTTTTATTTCTAGTATATTAACTGAATAACATATATCTCTTAGTGTAAGTTATTTATGTACAGATAAATGCAATAAAAAGCAATCAAATCTAATTTTCCTATAAAATTAGTGCTTCTACATTTATTATTCTTGGTGTGTTTGATTATGAGAGCAAAAAGTATCAGGATTAATTTCCCTCAAAGGCAATCCTTAAGGATTCTTAAAAGGAAATTTTAAGGAAATTCAAGCTATCTGAATCCAGTAAGATTTTGTTCTTATTGTATTATTTACACAATTGTGTATACTGATACTATAATCCTAGCATTGACATAAAAATCCCATTAGCCAAATTTAATTTTACCTTTTCTTTGTGAAGCAATGTCATTTGTAATTTGATGATGACAGAATGCCAAGACACAAAATAGATTACAGAAATGTTTGACGTTTCCTCGCCATTTTATGGTCTCACTTAGCTTACCCTGTCGTTTACAAGCATCACACTTGGCCATCTGAGAGAAAAAAGAAAAAAACAGGACATGCTTAAAATTATAAAATAATGAAAAGATAAAATTATTATAAATCAGAAGACACTATACAAAACATGATATATCAGTCAGTTGAGATCACACAATATGAGATTTCTACCTTAAAGTGTTGTGGTTATTCTCCAATGATACATCCAATACAGAGTTAATGTCCACAACTTATAAAGAACTCAAGTCCCCCTACCTGGTTTGGCTCAGTGGTTAAAGAGTCAGCCTGTGGACTGGAGGGTCCCGGGTTTGATTCTGGTCAAGGGCACCTGCCCAGTTTGCAGGGTCAATCCCCAGTAAAGAGTAAGCAGGAGGCAACCAACCAATGATTCTCTCTCATATTGATGTTTCTCTCTCTCTCTCTTTCCCTTCCTCTCTGAAATCAATAAAAATACATTAAAAATAAATAAATAAAACCTCAAACTCAACACACAAAAAAAACTATCTAATTAAAATATGGGCAGGGGACCTAAGTAGACACTTCTCCAAAGAATACATACAAATGGCCTATCTGTATATATAAAACCCTACTGTGCAAATTGACTGAACGGTGGAACAACCAAACAACTGAACAACCAGTAACTATGACTTGCGCTGACCAACAGGGAGTGCACATGGAACATGGTACGCATTGGCAGCAGGCAGCAGAGCACAGAACATGGTGGGTGTCAGTCACAGTAGGATAGTGGAGCAGGTGTGTAAGGGTGCCAGACCAGGGCAGGGAGCTGGTCACTGTCATCAGGTTGAGCCTCTGGTGGTTACTGAAAATGCTTTGCTCCCACGCGCCACAGTCCCGCCCAGTACTTGCACCTGCTGCCGGCACAGGAGCCTCTGCTTGAACCCACTACCGGCCCCAGTGCCAGCCCTGATCACTCAGCACTGTAAGTGCAAGCGGCAGCTGCCAATCCCCATTACCCCATTACTGAAGAGTGATCAGGGCCAGCAGCTATCTCTTGCACCTGCTGCTGGCGCCAGAATCACCGCTCACACCAGCTGCTGGCACTGGGCCCATTTGCTCCGTGCCATCAGCAGGTGCAAGCAGGGCCAACACCATGAGCACGTGAGAGCAACAGCAGCGGAAGTGGGGCTGCCAGTTGACAGGAAACCGGGGGCCTTGGCAGGAGTGGCTGGGCAGGGGCGCAGAGGATAGGCCAAGATCCGCCCCTGTGCCCACCACAGCCTCACGGCCCACCATTTCTTTCAAGGTGCATGAATTCCTGCACTGGGCCCCTAGTCCTATATAATAAAAGCCTAATATACTAAGTGTCTGATCATCTGGTCAGCCGTTCAACCAAAGGATAATATGTTAATGGTATGCTAAAGCTGCTCAACCACTCGCTATGACATGCACTGACCACCAGGGGGAAGACACTCCGACTGGTAGGTTAGCTTGCTGCTGGATTCTGGCCAATCAGGACTGAGTGAGACAGGCCAGACATGCCCTGGAGCCCTTCCACAGTCCCTCCCTGGCTGGCCAACATCCCATGTCTCTCCCTGTCCTGATCATGTACTGGTGGGGTCCCACGGTCTGACCTGTGTCCTCTTGTAATCTGGGCTGAGGGACCCCTCCCCACCACCAAGTGCACAAATTTCATGTACCAGGCCTCTAGTAGGCATATTAGATGTCAATGTTACTAATCATCAAAGAAATGCAAATCACAACCACAATGAGGCCTGGTCAGCATGGCTCAGTGGTTGTCAACCTATGAACCAGGAGGTTATAGTTTGATTCCCTGTCAGGGAATCACATTTCCTGCTGGGGTTGTGGGCTTGATCTCCAGGAGGGGGCATGCGGGAGGCAGCCAATTGATGATTCTCTCTCACCACTGTTTCCATTTCTCTCTCCCTCTCTAAAATCAATTTTAAAAAAAAAACAAAAACATTTTTTAAAAACCACAATGAAATATCTCCTTAAACATGTCAGAATGGCTATCATCAATAAATTTAAAAAATAACAAGTATTGGTGAGGATGTGGAGAAAAGGGAACCCTTGTGCACTATTGGTGGAAATGCAGATCTGTGCAGCCACTATGGCAAATAGTATAGAGGTTCCTCAAAAAAATTAAAAATAGAACTGCCTTATGACCCAGTAATTCCACATCTGGGCATTTATCCAAAGAAACCCAAAATACTAATTCAAAAGAATATGTGCACCCCTATCTTCATTGCAGCATTATTGACAATAGCCAAGATATGAAAGCAACCCAAGTACCCATCAATAGACAACTGGATAGAAAAGCTACAGTATATATAGACAACAGAATAGTATTACTCAGCCATAAAAAAGAACAAAATCTTACCATTTGTGACAGCATAGATGGACCTAGAGAATATTATGCTATGTGAAATAAGTCAGTCAGAGAAAAACAAATACCATATGACTTCACTTATATGTGGAATTTAGAGAACAGAATAAACAAATGAAATTGATAGAACAAACTGATGCACAGATAGAACAGACTGATGGTAGCCAGAGGGGAGAGGAATTGAGAGAAAGAGTAAAAAAGGCAAAGAGATTAAAAAGTACAAAATGGTAGTTACAAAACAGTCATGGGTATGTAAAGTATAGCATAGGGAATATAATCAAGAATCTGTTACTGAGAGCAAGATATTATAAAAAGCCCGTGGCCAGAATGCCAGAACGCAGGAACGTCCAAACAACCGGTCACCAGGAGGTATACTGATGGGTCCCGCAGAGGCGGTAGCAGCAGGAGGGACTCTGGGTCTCATGGGGACAGCGCGGCGGGTGTGAGGTCCCGAGGCAGCAGTGGAAGGGACTCTGGGGTCTCGAGGCAGCAGCACAGTGGGTCTGGGGTCCTGTGGCAGTGGCATGGCATGGCGTGGTGGGCGGGGCTGTGAGCACAACAGGGCAGTGGGCAGGTGGGCGGGACACGTGCAGGTGGAGGGGTCTGCAAGTACAGGGAGGCACACTCTGGTGGGCGGGGCCACACAATTTCACCCTCTGGGCTTCTAGTATTATTATAATAACTAAGTATAGTGCCTGGTGGATACTTGAGATATCAAGGAATACTTTTGTAAAGTATATGGTTGTTTAACCACTATGCTATACATCAGAATCTAATACAAAATAATATTTAATGTAAAAATAAAAATAGCCCAGCTGGAGAAACCAAAATGGTGGCATAAACACCTGAAATTGCTGCCTTACACAACCACTTCAAAACTACAACTAAAAGACAAACAGACATCATCCAGAACTACAGGAAGGCTGGATGAGTGGAAATTCAACAACTAGAAGGAAAGAGAAAAGCACACTGAGACTCAGAGAAGGTGTGGAAGTAAAGTATGAAGCTGGGCCTCATCTGGGCAGAGGGTGGAGTGGGAACCAGGTGGAGGGGAGCTATGGGGGGGAAAAAGAGGAACAACTGAAATAATATCAATATGAACAATAAAGATTTTTTTTTTTTTTTTTTTAATAGCCCAGCTGGCATGGCTCAGCAGCTGAGCACTGACCTATGAACCAGGATGTAATGCTTCGATTCCTGATCAGGGCACATGCCCAAGTTGCCGGCTCTATCCTCAGAATGAGGCATACAGGAGGCAGCTGATTAATGATTCTCTCTCATCATTGATGTTTCTATCTCTCCCTCCCTGTCACTTCTTCTCTGAAATCAGTAAAAAATATTATAAAAATAAATAAAATAAAAAAATTAAATTAAATTAAATTAAAATAAATAAATAAATAAATAAATAAAATATATATATACATACATACTGTGGTTAAAAATATATATTCTTATTTCATATAGATACCCTCAATTGAGAAGAATATAAAAGTTCATCTGTTTTCAAAATTAGCAATGAGAAATCTAAAGATAGATTCTATTTTTAAGTGGTTAAGAGGCAACATATTGCAGTAGGAAGAATATGAACTTAGGAGTCATAAAGACTTTGATTCATTTAATATCTAATGGGGTATCCTTTGTCTTGAGCACTGAGATAGGTCCTGGGCATATAATTATGAAAAAGACATACTTCCCCTCAATAAAGTTATATTTTGAGGCCTCGGGAAACAAGTAAACAGGTGATTTCACTTGTGTGGCATAGGTGCTAATTGTCATCTACCAGATTCTTTAAGGACATGTTACTTATTTCTTTTCCTTATCTATACACTGGCAATCACATACCTACCTCTTGGGATTCTGGTGAGAATTAAATGAACTTATGAAGCATTGGACATGTATTAGTGGTTCAATTAGTTCCAGCTTTCATTGTTAACCTTACAAAAAAAGTAATTTTTTTAAAAGGAAGTGGATAAGGAGGTCAGTCATAGTCATTTGATCTATGAAATGAGAACAAGGCCTGACTTCAAATTTCTCAGAGGAATTTTCTGTATGAGAAAGGCATAGACAACTTACCTATGTAAAATTCTAACTCAGTTATAACAAAGTCAATGTGCCTTAGAAGAAAACAAAATTTAAAAGAAACATATCCTCAAATAATAACAAAGTCTCTAGAAATTCTGTACTCTTTACCCCAAAGATTTCAAGTTTATAATCAATTAAATTTTGCTTTAGGAGCCCAGTTCTAAACCCAAAACTTTATTTATATAATTTGAACATATTTAAACAGAAAATAATTTTTATAAATTTCAGGAAGCCAAAGAGGTATAATTACCTGATAAAACAGAACTGTAAATTTTGACATGCATTCTTCACAACAAAACTCTTCTAACTTGCCCTCCAATCTGTTTTCTACCAAATTAGGGGATGTCTGGGAGCAATAACTGCACATCCTACAGTAGTTTCCCCATCGCTCTCCAAAGTCACGTGCAGAGAGGTATTTGCAAACTGAGAAAGGATGAAAGGAAGAAACATGAAATTTACATTAACATGAAGGAAGTAAAGTGAGTTTCTACAGTCTTAGATGCCCACATTGTTAATTTCTCAATACTGGACACAATTATTTGCCTCTAGGTTAAAGGATAATCTCTATATTCATAAAACAAACTTATATCACCTTTTACAAATACTCTAAATATAAGGCCATCTATAATCATAAACATCAGTTTCTTAAGCCAAGAAGCCATAATTGCTTAAGTACCTGCTTCATAAATGGGTGCAAGGCAAGATCTCTGAAGTTATAGCTAAACTTATGAAAAGATCTAATACTTACTGCTCTAATTACATTTCAGAATTTTTTATTTGCCGAGGTTATTGTAATATTTTAAAAGAGAGACTTTGGCGAAACCAGTTTGGCTCAGTGGATAAAAGCATTGGCCTGCGGACTGAAGGGACCTAAGTTCCATTCTAGTCAAGGGCACATGTCCAGGTTGTGGGCTCGGTCCCCAGAGTGACGTATGCAGGAGGCAGCCGATCAATGATTCTCTCTCACCATTTTTCTATCTCTCCCTCCCTCTCCCTTCCTCTCTAAAATCAATTTTAAAAAAAAAAATTTTAATGCTAAAGGGTCTTCTTAAAAAAATATATACTATATGAACAATAAAATGGTAATAAATACATATCAATCAACAATTTAATCTAAAAATCAAAATGAACGAGCAGAACAGAAAAATAAAAAGATAGATTTTTAAATGAGTTAAATATAAATTCAATTAAAAAGCTTCAGCCGAAACCGGTTTGGTTCAATGGATGGAGCATCTGTCTGTGGATTGAAAGGTCCCTGGTTCAATTCCGGTCAGGGGCATGTACCTTGATTATGGGCACATCCCCAGGTGGGGGGGGTGCAGTAGGCAGCTGATCAATGTCTCTCTCCCATTGATGTTTCTAACTCTCTATCCTTCTCTCTTCCTCTGTAGAAAATCAATAAAATATATATATTTTTTAAAAAGCTTCAAATTGTATCTGATAAAACAAAAATTACTTGAAAATTGATTGTAGATAAATAGCCCAGCCCATAATGAATAACTTCACAACCTCATGATCTGTGGATAAAACTGAACTTTTCCCTTTACCTTCACTACAGAATGGCTTATCAACCCCTGAAAATCGTACAGTCTCCTTTATAATTTTCTGTAGTTTACAGTAGTCACACATTGCTATAACTTTATTTTTCTTTTTGTAGTCCTCGGAGCAAGTCTTGCCACAAAACAGAAACATTTTACCCTGTAAAGAAAGAACAGTCAATAAAACCTAATTAGGCATTGCTTTAAGAAACATTTTTCCTTCTCATTTCAAAGCAAATTAAATGAATTCACAGATAAAGAGATAAAAATGCTTCCGGATAAGTTTAAATTCAATCTCTCTTATGATCTCTCTTTACCTTGTAGAAAAGAAGTTCTGGTTTTTTGGCAAACAGTTGGTAACAATGCTGACATTTGAGTTTAACAGCTGCTTGGATTGAAGCAATTTGCTGAAATTGTGCTGCAAGAGAAGGGAGACTGGCTGCAGCAGAGCCACTGCTGGTGCTGGGAGAAACCTCGGAGGTGCTGTTAACTCCTCTTGCTGACACTGTTGACCCAGAAGGTGGGCATATTTGGCCCTGAGACAGGGGCACTGCTGAAGAGTTTGTTCCTTTTGGCTTGTCAAATACATCCTGAATGAACACAAATAAGGCAAAGACTTTAACAATTAAGAAGTAACAAAACTTGGTAATTTTCATTTTCTCATTTTAACAAATTTCTTTAAAATTCATAAAGTAGTACAGAGTTTAAATGGCATACTTCCAGAATAGAAGAACTGAGAAATACAGGCTTTGCAGACAAAGACCTCTAGTATATATGATTCAAAAAAATTAAAGAAGGCCTCTTAACACCAACCAGCCTCTTATGGCTATTAAGAGCACACTGATGCCAGATTGGCATGGCTTAATGGTTGAGCATTGACCTATAAACCAGGAGGTCACGGTTCAATTGCCGGTCAGGGCACAGGCCTGAGTTGCAGGTTTGATCCCCAGTAGGGGGTGTGCAGGAGGCAGCTGACCAATGATTGTCTATCATCATTAAAGTTTCTCTCTCTCTTCCTCTCCCTTCCTCTCTGAAATAAATAAAAACTTTTTTTTTTTAATTAAAAAAAGGACAGAAAGAAAAGCACAGTGGCCACCAATAATGTCTTCTTTCTAGTGCCAGGGCCACTGCATCAGGCATCTTCCCACCCTGCAAGATCTCTAAACTCTTTCTCTGGGAGTGAAGACAAAATGTGACAAGTGAAGGCTTACGAGTTCATGCCAGGGGTCATTATGCATCTGGCCCAGGATGAGAGGAAGGAATACATGAACACATCACCTTATCATGTATCCAAAACCATATCCTAGCTTCCATAGTTGAACAGAATTTTTTTCCAACTGAATTTAATCTTTTATAAATATGGACCTTCAGCAGTTAACATTTTGCCTTAGATCAATGCCTAATAGAATTGTAGGGGTAAAATACTATCTTAGCTCATACCTGGAAAGCCACAACACAACTGGAGCTGCAGAAGCTGTATATACTTCCATTGGACATAGCTAGGTGATACTGAGGGGTTGCCGAGGTTTTACAACTACGACACGAAACCTGGACACCTTGGTAACAAAAAATAAAAACCAATGAATAAGTTACACAGATGAACAAATAATCTAAAAAATGTATTAGAATAAAAACACAAATAATAATATACAAAATAAAAATCAAGGAACTTGCTGAAACCGGTTTGGCCTAATGGATAGAGTGTCGGCCTGCAGACTGAAAGGTCCCGGTTCGATTCCGGTCAAGGGCATGTACCTTGCTTGCAAGCACATCCCCAGAGGGGGGTGTGCAAGAGGCAGCTGATCGATGTCTCTCTCTCATCGATGTTTCTGACCCTCTATCCTTCTCTCTTCCTCTCTGTACAAAATCAATAAAATATATTTTTTTTTAAAAAGAAACTTTATAATAACCTGTCAAGCTAACTACAACTTACACACACACACACACACACACACACACAAACACCTTAACCAAGGAAATCTATAAAAAAAACTATGTTTATTTAAAAATCAGTTCTTTAAAACTAAACCAATATTGCGTCTTTATTTAACCATTCAGCAAATTTAGTTGCCAACAAAACAAAAGAAAAGCAGTTGCATTCTTTTTTAATAATTACTACTAGTAAGTCTATAAATTTATCAAATTTAAGCAATACCTGAAGAAGTAACTGTCTTAACTCTGTAAGCAGATAAGCAATTAATAGAGCAGAAAAGCTCTGTTTTTCCTGAGTCATTGGTAGTCTCAATCATTTCAGCTGAGGGCCTCAATGATTTCCCCAAGGCATATGGAGGTGTGTGGGCTGAATTCTGTTAAGAAAATACATTCTATTAAGAAATAACATTCAAAAAAAGAGAAAAGAAATAACATTCACACACCTAAGTATACAGTACATATATATTGTACATACTGTTTAAGAAAAAGAAAAGCTACCGACAGCCACTGCCTTTGGTTGAAATATTTGAGCATGACAATGAGGCCACACCAAGTTGGGATATGGGAAAAGTAAGTTTTTTCAGATAATAATAAAATGTAAATTGAAGAAAAATAATAACTACCCAGATAGGCTAGCACCAACAAAACATATTAGAAGTAATGAATTAGCCGGGACCAGTTTGGCTCAATGGATAGAGCGTCGGCTTGGGGACTGAAGGGTCCCGGGTTCGATTCCGATCAAGGGCATGTACCTTGGTTGCGGGCATATCCCCAGTAGGGGTGTGCAAGAGGCAGCTGATCGATGACTCTCTCATCGATGTTTCTAACTCTCTATCTCTCTCCCTTCCTCTCTGTATAAAATCAATAAAAATATATTTAAAAAAAAAAAAAAGAAGTAATGAATTAGATAGTCATAACATACTTTTCTCATCACAAATGATCAGAGACGACCAGGTAATGCATGAACCAAAGGCTCATTTCAATGCAAACTTATGAGAATCTACCACCTTTACTTAACTAGTTGATCCCACTGGGGATCAAGCCCACTACCCGGGCATGTGCCCTTGTCTGAAATAGAACCTGGGACCCTTCAGTCTGCAGGCCATATCCATTGAGCCAAACCAGCTAGGGCAGAAATG
Organism: Pipistrellus kuhlii; assembly: GCF_014108245.1. Lineage (NCBI taxonomy): Eukaryota > Metazoa > Chordata > Mammalia > Chiroptera > Vespertilionidae > Pipistrellus > Pipistrellus kuhlii. The sequence continues at coordinate 174,524,788 of NW_023425515.1, read as the reverse complement.
ATATTTAATGTATATTAGGTCATTCTGCACCACTGCTTGTTTTCAAGCTAAGTTACATAATAAATGTTGCCCAAAAGTTTGTCTATGTTTAAAGAAATAGCCCTAACTGGTTTAACTCAGTGGATAGAGTGTCAACCTGCAGACTGAGGATCCCAGGTTCGATTCCAGTCAAGGGCATATACCTTGGTTGCAGGCACATCCCCAGTAGGGAGTATGCAGGAGGCAGCTGATCGATGTTTCTCTCACATTGATGTTTCTAACTCTATAACCCTCTCCCTTCCTCTCTGTAAAAAAAAAAAAAAAAAAAAAAAAAAATCAATAAAATGTATTTTAGAAAAAGAAACAATAATAATATTAGTGGCTACCATTTATGTAAGTTACCAATAGTATTACTTATTGAAGAATCAGAATCCATGATAACAATTTATATACACTCTATTATAGAATTCTTTAAACAACATAGTGAGATACTTTAATAAATTAACAAAAAGTTTAATTTATCTTTAATTAGATTAACTTAATAAACAGAAAAGTAAGATATTAAACTTATTTCACTGACTCCAAAACTCAGGCTCCTAACCACTACCACTGTCACTGACACAATATAAGGTCTCTCAGTAAAAAATTATGTGGGGAAGTAAATGGTAAGAATGTATAAATTGTAAAGTTTCAAATTAAAAGAACATCATTTATGTAGTAGACAGAGTAAGATTAACTTTTGACAACATTGCCTTATTAGAATACTTTAGTTGATTTTATATTTTTGAATAATGCATTCATTTGGTTACTGGTAATAAAAGTAAGAATGAAACTGGTTTGGAGATCCTATATAATAAAACCCTAATATGCAAATTGACCGAACAGCGGAATGACTGGTGGAACAGCCAGTTACTATGATGCAGACTGACCACCAGAGGGCAGATGCTCAATGCAGGAGCTGGCCCCTGGTGGTCAGTGCACTCCCACAGGGGAAGCACCGCTCAGCCAGAAGCCAGGCTCATGGCTGGTGAGCACAGTGGCGGGAGCCTCTCCTGCCTCTGCAGCAGTGCTAAGGAGCAGCAAGCAGGCAGCCAGTAAGGAATGAGGGGTCCTGGACTGCGAGAGGGCGCAGGCCGGGCTAAGGGGACCTCTCCCCTCCAGTGCATGAATTTCATGCACCAGGCCTCTAGTATATAAATAAAATGGATTCTATTCCTGTGACAGTAGTAACCAGACTGCCAAAAGCTGCAATTCCTAGAAAAGTAATACTTTTCACAGGATGGATGTCCATTACCAACTGCTTAGAGGAATTAAATAGAAATCAAAATTGCTAACTAAAAAAAATGTCTTATTACTTAACATCCTTTTGTAAAAATTGAACTTTTTAAAGACCCCAAGTCATTCAGCAAGAATTAAATTGACACAAATTGATATACTTACTAACCAAAAGAATGGATTATTCAAAAATATAAAATCAACTAAAGTATTCTAATAAGGCAATGTTGCCAAAATAATTATAATTCACACATTGAAAAATATTTTTTATTTTTTTAAATATATTTTATTGATTTTTTACAGAGAAGAGAGAGGGATAGAGTTAGAAACATTGATGAGAGAGAATCGATCAGCTGCCTCTTGCACACCCCCACCGGGGATGTGCCCACAACTAAGGTACGTGCCGCTGACCGAAATCGAACCCGGGATCCTTCAGTCCGCAGGTTGACGTTCTATCCACTGAGCCAAACCAGTCTTCGGCTATATTTTATTTTTTGTTTTGTTTTTTGTTATTAATCTTCATTCTAGGAAGGAAGGAAGGAAGGAAGGAAGGAAGGAAGGAAGGAAGGAAGGAAGGAAGGAAGGAAGGAAGGAAGGAAGGAAGGAAGGAAGGAAGGAAGGAAGGAAGGAAGGAAGACAGAAAAAAGGGAAGACGACGAAGAAGAAGAGGAAGAAACAACCCTAGCTGGTTTGTCTCAGTAGATAGAGCGTCGCCCTACAGACCAAAGGGCCCCGGGTTTGATTCCAATCAGGGGCACGTGCCTGTGTTGCGGGCTCAATCCCCAGTGGAGGATGTGCAGGAGGTAGACAATCAATGATTCTCTCTTATCATTGATGTTTCTCTCTCTCCCTCTCTGAAATAAAAAAAATAAATAAAAATTTTAAGAATAACTTACTGATTTTTAGAGAGGAAGGGATAAGAGGGAAACATCGACGCGAGAGCATAACATTGATCCACTGCTTCCTGCACACCCCTACTGGGGATTAAGCCTACAACCTGGGCATGTGTCATGACAGAGAATCAAACCAGCAATCTCATGATGCATGAGACAATGCCCAACCAACTGTGCCATACTGGCCAGAGCAAGAGCTCACTGTTTTCTTGTGCACTTCATCCCTGCACAGCCATCTCAGGAGGGGAGAGCCCAACTATATGCAAGAGAATGATACTCATACCTGCTTATATGCTGTGACACTTGTTGAAGTAAAAACCTTCTGGGCCTGGGAAGAACCAGAACTACTATAGCAATAGCTCCCACAGTTCTCACAACATTTCATAGTGAGATTGTTGGTAGAATGAAATTTTGAAAAACAGGCATCACTACAAAGACCATGTACCACATTTTTATATTTAACTTCAAATCGAATCTAGGAGAAAAAACACACACAGGCATACAAAGTAAGAGCCAGTTAAAAAAACATCTATGATCTTTGAGCAGAATCCCAATAAAGGTAAGATGTAACTTACATCAGCATTCTTCTGGCACATACTGCACTTAGTTGAAATGTTATTGTTATATATGGTAACAATTGGTTTTTTCTTTAGTTCATAAGAAGAAAGGCATGATTGGCTGCAGAAATCTTTGCTAGGAGAGGAATTTCCAAATTGGGCTGTGATCACATTCTTTGGATTTAAAATGTCTCTAAAAATAAATAACAAAGGCAAAATGAAATGTGTTCTTCAAAATTGTAATTTCTTCCTCCTTGTGAGCTAAAACAACTACATTTACTAAGGATAGCTATTATATAGTAGAAAATGGCTGATGCTGCATGAGGCATCTGGAAACCTGGGCTTAATGATTAGTTCTGTTACTATCAGCTAAGTAACAATGAATAAGACAATTACTATATTAATTTCCTCATGTATAAAATGGAGTTCATAATACCAAATTTATAGATGTGTAAAGAGAATTAAATTTAAAATATATCCAGGCAGATTCCCATGACAAAAAGAGTGAGGCTTACAGCTCCAACTAAGTTTCTTCCACTGGAGCCAATAAAACAACTCCAGTCTATGGAACACTTGTCTTCTCACTAGCCAATAGCTGCCAAGAGTAAAAACATGAATGAGATAAAAAATACATTTACAAAAAATTAAATTAAATGCAAGATTTTGGAAATAATGAACTACTGAAGATAAATATAATATTACCAGGGCCCAACCGGTGTTGCTCTGTGGTTGAGCATCAACCCATGAACCAAGAGACTACTGGTTCGATTCCCGGTCAGAGCACATGTCCAGGTTGTAGGTTCAATCCCCAGTAGGAGGAATACAGGAGGCAGTCGATTGATGATGTTTCTCAATCATCAATGTCTCTCTCTATCCCTCTCTAAAAAAAAAAAAAAAAAGTATGTTAAAAAATATTACCAGGATATATAAAAGTTAGCAATTAACTGAAGAAAGCAAAGAAACAGATGACATAAGGATTACTATGGCTTGGTATCAGAGGACAGAACCAAGAATAAGATAAAAGAACACAAATAACTGAGTTGTTCTATTATAAGAGTTCATCTGCAATAAGCACTGACAGTAAAAACAGAAGCTAAATATTGCCATTCTTCTGACAAGCATATAAATTGAAGGAAATAGTCATTAATCAGAAACACTAGTGCAGGCACAAAGTGGAAAAATAAAGGCAATAATATTATATATCATAATAATGTATATTGAATAATAACTATCTGTCAACATTATTCTTTACTCAAATTATATAATTTAATTGTTGCAAAAGCACTATAATGTAAGTAGTATTATAATTGCCATTTGATAGATGAGGAGACTAAATCAAAAATGCCAAAGTCACATAGCTGGGAAGAGGTAAAACCAGAATACAAATCCCAGCAGTCAGATTCTACAGGACATGGAATTAATCATTCCACTATTCTGCTTTATACATCCTGTACACCTTTATTATACAGAACCGTTCCATGATAAATTATGAAAGAACAATAGCCCGGCCAGCATGGCTCCGTGCTTGAGCACTGACATATGTACCAGAGGGTCACGGTTCGACTTCTGATAAGGACACATGCCCAGGTTTCGGGCTCGATCTCCAGTGTGGGATGTGCAGGAGGCAGCCAATCGACGATTCTCTCTCATTATTGATATTTCTATATCTCTCTCCCTCTCTTTTCCTCTCTGAAATCAATAAATTTTTTTAAAAAGAAAGAACAACAATAGCAGTGTGATTAATTTTCTAAAACTCATCTACCATTAAAAATACAACAGTAAGCCGAAACCAGTTTGGCTCAGTGGATAGAGCCTGCGGACTGAAAGGTCCCAGGTTCGATTCCGGTCAAGGGCACATGCTCAAATTGCAGGCTTGATCCCCAGAGGGGGGCAATTCTCTCTCATCATTGATGTTTCTATCTCTCTCTCCTTTTCCTTTCCTCTCTGAAATCAATAAAAACATATTTAAAAAAAAATACATGAAGCCAAAACCGGTTTGGTTCAGTGAATAGAGTGTCAGCCTGCGGACTGAAAGGTCCCAGGTTCGATTCCGGTCAAGGGCATGTACCTTGGTTGCGGGCACATCCCCAGGGGGGGTGTGCAAGAGGCAGCTGACCGATTCTCTCTCATCGATGTTTCTAACTCTATCCCTCTCTCTTCCTCTCTGTAAAAAAATCAATAAAATATATTATAAAAAAAAATACAACAGTGAGCCATAACTAGTTTGGCTCCGTGGACAGAGCATTGGCCTGCGGACTGAACGGTCCCAGGTTCGATATTAGTCAAGGGCACATGCCCAGGTTGCAGGCTCAATTCCTAGTAGGGGGTATGCAGGTGGCAGCTGATCAATGATTCTCATCATTTATTATATGTTTCTATCTCTCTCTCCCTCTCCCTTCCTCTCTGAAATCAATAAAAATATATATTTTTTAAAGATAAGATTGAATAGACTATCCAACCTATGAGGTAAGGGGGGGTTGAGGGGGTAAAAGGTCAACCAAAGGACTTGTATGCATGCATATGAGTATAACCTATGGACACAGAGTAGGGGGGTGAGGGCATGTGCTGGGGGGTGGGAGCGGCTGGGGAGAGATCAATGGGGGGAAAAGGAGACTCATGTCTTAAATAATAAAGAATTTAAATTTTTTTTAAAAAGAAAAAAAAATATCTAGACCAAGGTCGTACAGTTAATAAGTAATAGAGCTATGATCTAAAACCAAGCTCTTAACTTTTCTTGCTCTTAGAGACTACTGACAATACACTATAATTATATTACCAGAGAAATAGGCAAAACATGCCAAATTCTTCAAATATACTAAGGTAGAAGTTTTTTTGGGCCTGACTGGTTTGGCTCAGTGGATAGAGTGTCAGCCTGCAGACTCAAGGGTCCCAAGTTTGAATCCGGTCAAGGGCATGTACCTTGGCTGTGGGCACATCCCTAGGGGGTGGTGTGCAGAAGGCAGCTGATTGATGTTTCTTTCTCATCGATATTTCTAAGTTTCTCTCCCTCTCCCTTCCTCTTTGTAAAAAAATCAATAATATATATTTTTTTAAAAGTTCATGTGACTTTCCTTTCTCTTTCTGAATCTATACATTATTTGAAGCAACAATGATTCCCAACAAAAGTTCACTAGGATTTTTTTTATAAATAAACACGTTATATTTGTGGCCACTGAAAGTTAATGAATTAAATAATTTTCACATACTATTTTAATGTGAATGCTATTATTTTATCTTATACTTCAATAACATTCAAGATAAATAATTTCGAATGGCGGTTGTCTGATTACAGGATATATGAATGACCCTACAATTCCCACAAATTGCTTATTATTTCTTTCCATAGTAAAATTTAAATTGAAAGAGATTAAAAAACTGGCTTAGGCAATATTTTGAATACCAAATCATTTCTTTAATGTCACAAAAACGTTATAATCTGCAAATTCTTAATAGCTAAAAAGTTATCTCCACAAAAATGAGCTAAAGAGATTTAAAGTAGCAAAAGCATGTTTGAAATAAACTATCTATCTAAATAAAAGCTTAGGCGACTGTCATGACTGAGAGACCAGTCACTGTGATGTGCACGGACCACCAGGGGGCAGATGCTCAATGCAGGAGCTGCCCCAGATGGTCAGTGAGCTCCCACAATGCGAGTGCTGCTCACAGCTGTCCAGTGCAGCCGCGGTGGAGGGAGCCTCTCCCACCTCCCTGGTAGTGCTACGGAGCAGTGGTAGCAACAGCAGGTGCAAGAGGGGCCAGATGAGCGGGAGTAGCATGGCACCTGGCCCCAGCCACCTGGCCCTTCATGCACTGTTACATCCCCCAAGGGGTCCCAGATTGCGAGAGGGCACAAGCCAGGCTGAGGGACCCCACTAGTGCACGAATCCATGCACCGAGCCTATAGAATGCACACTAAAAAGGTACAAAGATGTAATTAAGAATTTTATACTTTGAGCAGTTTGTGCAGGTCTTCTTGGGAGGAGGTAGTGGGCAGGCAGGTGAAGAATATCTGGTGATGCACCGTGTGGAGCAAAAGAGCTGAGTAGATCCTGTCTTGTGATATGCATTTTGCCCCTTACAAAGCATTTTTTTACAACCAGAGCAAACAGCCTGCAAAGCTATAGCTGGAACTGAAGGAAGCAATCTATTTGGACCAGTTGATGCAAGAGGAAACTGAAAGCCTGGGGTCAACTGTTGGGCTATTAAAAACAAAAAACAAAAAGAAAAGTTTTAGTATCAATATGAACACATAACATTCTCTATTTTTAGGACAATTCCTTCAGCCTTAAATCCCAATATAAAGGAGGCAGTAAGCACTCCAGGGGATTTCAAGCTTTCTAAAACCATGACCCATAGTAAAAACCACATTTTACATTATAACCCAGCACATATGTACATGCATGTGTACATGCAGGTGTGAATATAATTTAATAACTGACATAGTAGTTTCATGAAATAATGTTTCTTTATTATATGTAGTATCTGATATACTAGTAATCTTATTCTATTCCACTTTTAAAATGCTGGTCAAGCCTGGCTGGTTTGGCTCATTGGCTGGACATTGACTCATGAACTAGGAAGTCATGTTTTGATTCCTGGTCAGGGCATATGCCCCAGTTTGAGCTCGATCCCCAGTGTGGGGCTGAAAGGGGCAGCCAAACGATTATCTCTCATCATTGGTGTTTCCATCTCTCTCCCCACTCCCTTTCTCTCTGAAATCAATAATATATAGACCAGCTACTCAGAGTGAAAGCACTGCTTTGTCAAGACAAGTTACTCAGTGTGAAAGCATTGCTTTGTCTTTAGGAAGAAAAAACTTATATGAGATGCTTTCCCCAAATTCTACTCGTCAGAATACAATAAATATTCATTATAATTAACTTTTGCCATTTTGTTGCTTACCAAGAGGAATTCCACTAATTGAAAACACAGCATTGATTTTCAATTCACTTTGAGTTTTTGGATTTGGGGCATGTCCATACTCCTTAAAGGAGAAAAAAAAGAGAGAAATGAATATAGTTTTAGTATCTAAGTAAACTAGAAATACAAGAAAAACCTAATTCTGTCTATGCATCTTTTCTATATTCTAATTGTAATCACCTTCACAACTACCTCAAAAGTAAAAATTTACAAGTTATTAAAATAGAGTTAATTTTTACGAAAAGGATCTTTCAGAACTGGAAAATCTTTCATAATGGTTGTATCTACTTTTCAAAGGTAACCTTCATAAACAGGAGTAATACACAGCTTTTCCCTGCTGAGCACTATTCTTCTCTTAGGTTGTGTTTATAAGGGAACAATAAATTAAGTTAATCTGAATAATTTAGAGTTTGTAAAATTACAGTAATTTTAGCCAAGACATTTACATGCTGTCGTATCTGTTAGCAGAAAAGACACAAGAGTTTCTGCTCGTTATGTGTAAAATCATCACAGTCCAAATCAGAGTTACCCTTAACATATTTTTAAACACTTAAAAATAAAATATTGAAATAAGCCAGTCAATGAAAAAGAAACACCACATGACCTCATTTATGGATAATAAAGAACATTATAAACTGATGAACCAAAAGATAGATATAGAGACAGTAAAGCAACAAGTAGACTGTCAAATTACAGCGGGGAGGGGAGGGAGATCTGGGGGGAGATAATAGATCAACCGAAGGACTTGTGTACATACATATAAGTACAACCAATGGACACAAAACTCTGGGAGGGTATGTTAAAATATGTACACAAATAATAATTTAATTTTTAAAATGTAAAATAAAATAAAATATATTGTGTGCATACATATGAGCCTAACCAGTGGTCAAGGACAACAGGGGGTGGGGGTATGCTTGGGAAGGGGTGGGAGATAGGAATGGGAGATGAGGACAAATATGTGATACCTTAATAAAGAAATTTTTTAAATAAATAAAAAGCTAAAAAAGTAAAAATAAAATATAATCATGAAACAAACATTTAAAAATACATATAACTTATCTTTGTAAAAGACTGTCTTTATTCTATTTCTTTTTTTTCTTTTTTTCAAAAAGAAAGAAAGGAAGGGAAAAGGAAGGAGAAAAAGATCAATGTGAGAGTGAAACATCCATTAGCTGCCTCATGCACAACCCCCTACTGGAGATGGAGCCCACAATCTGGACATGTGCCCTAACAGGAATGGAATCAGCAATCTTTCAGGTGCACTGGACGACGCCCAACCAACACCTTTCCTTCTACCCTGTGTGTGTGTGCGCGCGCGCGCACGCACACACTCTTAACTGGAAGGACCATGTCCACTATGGACAGGGACCATATTTGTTTTTCCTTGTCTATACACTCAATGGCCAGCACAGTCAACCTAGCAAACAGAGGAGACTCTGGGTTCTGACAGGAGACAGAAACAGATGTGATCTTGGCTCAGACAAGTTATTTAATCTTCTTTAGTTTCAACTTTCTTATCTATATATTATCTAACCTGTAAGCCCATTATGGAGGATAAATGATTTCATATCAACAAAATATGGCTGGGACCAGTTTAGAGCATCGGCCTGCGGACTGAAAGGTCCCGGGTTCGATTCTGGTCAAGGGCATGTACCTTGATTGCGGGCACATCCACAGTAGGGGGTGTGCAAGAGGCAGCTGATAGATGATTCTCTCTCATCGATGTTTCTAACTCTCTATCCCTCTCTCTTCGTCTCTGTGAAAAATCAATAAAATATATATTTAAAATATATATATATATGTAGCATGATGCCTTACAGTTAGCCAAAAGTGAAGCATGAAAAAAATATTAGCTATCATTATTTTCACTAGAGGCCTTGTACACAAATTTGTGCTCACAAACCCTTCCCCCTGGTAGCCTTTCCTACTCAGCCTCTGCCTCTGCCCCCAACCAAAACTAGGTCAGATTCCCTATTTTATGCTTTTCTTCCAGAGAACTTGTCATAGTTTACAATTATATGTTATTTGATCAATTATTTGTGTAAAATCTGTCTTCCCTACTGACTTGGATCACTTCCTGGATCCCCTAGCATAAAATAGGCCACAATACTGAGAGAATAAATAAAAGCAAACTTCTGTCAGATACAAGAGAATTTTTTTAAAAAAAGATACTCCAGCCCTAACCAGTTTGGCTCAGTGGATAGAGTGTCGGCCTTCAGACTCAAGGGTCCCAGGTTCGATTCCGGTCAAGGGCATGTACCTTGGTTGCAGGCACATCCCCAGTAGGGAGTGTGCAGAAGGCAGCTGATGGATGTTTTTAACTCTCTATCCCTCTCCCTTTCTCTCTGTAAAAAATTAATAATATATACAATATATTTTAAAAGGTACTCCAAGCATGGAAAAATTATAACACATACTAGTTCCTTTTTCCAAAATGAAATATCATATAGATATTAAGATCTTTTTTCCTTTTTTTAAAATATATTTTATTGATTTTTTTACAGAGAGGAAGGGAGAGAGATAGAGAGCCAGAAAAGCCGATGAGAAACATCGACCAACCGCCTCCTGCACACCCCCCACCTGAGATGTGCCCGCAACCAACGTACATGCCCTTGACTGGAATCAAACCCGGGACCTTTCAGTCCACAGACCGACGCTCTACCGCTGAGCCAAACCGGTTTCGGCTAAGATCTTTTTTTCATTCAAAGAGCAGAAAAACTGATTTACTCATCCAATGAGGAAAAAAAAATCAGTTTGGGTCATTTTAATGTACAAGCTAGAAATTGCCTGACTAAAAATTTGAATTTACCAGATAGAAAAGAAGGAATTAAAAAAAATGTTTTTAAGTGAAATGAAATGCTTACTTGAACATTGTCAGGTTCCTCTTTAATTGTGTCCTGCTGTGGTGCCATTGCTTTGCCACATACACCATCCAAAGGTTCTTTCATCCTAATTATTTATATAAAGGAATTCTCCAGTATAAACTAATATATTTCTTCTTGGTAGTAATAGATAGCTGGGCTCTAAAACACAACATAAAGAATTGGTACTCAGGTTAACCTTTTTTTTTTTTTTTCTTTTCTTCGTGTTTATATTAAAAGTTTTGTGTTGAGCACAAGGCTTTAGATTTGAGCATTTGAAAAACTAACTTTTCTGGGGCCGTGACTAACTCTATCCTCCCACCTCCCTAATATCTTTAAAGACAAGCACTCTGGTCTTTTATATTTTGAAAGTTGCAGAGGGAATCAGACCTGCAAATCAAGACATAGGAAGAAGTTACCAAGAGAAATGATTCCAATAGTTTCTAACTCCATGAGAATTAGTACTTGGAGATCCGCCTCAGCTTTTATTTCTGAAAGTGGGGCACCACTGAGCTCCCCTCCCCGACCTCTAACTCATCCTTTCCAGAGGGCCTCACTCCTTGGACTAAGATGCTGTCACTAGTGAATAGGCAGGTACTCCTTACTTCAAGGGGGACCCCCTGCGTTTTTCAAGGTCTCCATGGGTGCCATGCCTAGGAATGAGACCCTCTGAGCTCTGATTCCCCTTCCCCGTCCTGTAAACAAAAAATAATTCTATTAGCCATTCGGCGGACTTTCCTCCTCCTCCTTTTGATACATTTGGTAGCAAATGTAGTGAACAGGATGTAGGAAGCCTGAGGCAAAAGGTACCTCCACACAGTTGTCTTTATCCTGGAAGTCCAGCCAGGCTCGGAAGGGGCGCCGGTTTTAGAAGCCCGTGCTCAGGCAGAGGTGAGAAGTTCGGGCTCCCGGCCACCATACGACCAATCGAGGAGCGCGCTTCCCTCCGTCGAGCATCGCCTTCGCTCCGAAACTCTCGGCCCCCACCAAGAGTTCCCACGCGCGTCACCGAGTACAAACTCGGCACCGCCGAATGGGCGGGAGCGAACGCGTCCCGCGAAAGCGTGTCATTCCCCGCGGCGAAACCCGCGGCCGCGGCCGCCCGGCCCCGCCCCCGCCCGGTTCCCGCCCCGTCACATGGTGTGACCCCTCCCCGCGCAGTCCCTCCGGCCACCGCCAGACGCGCTCACCTCCGGGCCGCCCCTCTCCTGCCGGGCAGCCCCGGCCGGAGGAGCAGTGGTCGGACCCTAGAAACCCGCGCCGGGACGAGAATTATTCCCTCTTACTGGAATTCTCCCGCGCGACCCAGTGCAGTCCCACGGGCGGGCTCGCGGGCAGATGCTTTCCTCGTCGAGGCCCCGCCCCCCGTTTTCCCATCATGCTCTAGTCCCGAGCTTAGTGGCTCTTCCCAGCATTCCTCTTTCCTCAGGGATGGTTGCCTTCTTAAAGAGACCAAGACCCAATTGTGAAAAGGTAGGGGCAGGAACTGGGGGGGATGAGAAGGGGAAGGTGTTAGGGGCGTTAGACGACTTCATAAGTGCTCTGCACCATTCTCTGACGCTCATTTCCAGAAAGGGCCTCCTAGGAGAACATCATAATAAAAAATAGCTGGAATTTATTAAGCCAAGAGCCTGCTAAGCACTTGATATGCGTCATTCCTTAGTCTTCACCACAACCCAAGAAGAGGTACAAATTTTTTTATTTTTATTGATTTTTTTACAGAGAGGAAGGGAGAGGGATAGAGATTTAGAAACATCCATGAGAAAGAAACATTGATCAGCTACCTCCTGCACACCCCCACTGAGGATGTGCCCGAAACCAAGACCTTGGCTGGAATCGAACCTGGGACCCTTCAGACCGAAGCTCTATATCCACTGAGCCAAACCGGCCAGGGACAAATTTTTATCTGGGAGATGTAAATGAAGAAATTAAGTTGTACAAAGTCAAGATTTGGTATTTTTTAATTCAACATTGTTTTGGAGATACATCTGTGATTTGTGATGTTGTCTCATTCATTCATTTGTACTGCTGTGTTAAATTCCATGTTAGAAATATGCTGTAATTGAACCTCCTACTATTGATGGACATTTGATGTGTCTCCAATTTTTAGCTATAAGGAATCATGTTGCTGTGAGTATTTCTGTATTTTGTGGCACATATGGTAATTTTATACCTAGTAGCGAAATTGCTTGTTATGTATTTATATAACTTAACTGGATAATGTCAAACAATTTTTTTAAAAGATCTTTAATTGATTTTTTTATTTTTATTTATTTATTTATTTATTTATTTTTTAGAGAGAGAGGAAGGAAGCCGGAGATAAACACCCATGTGATGGGTTGCCTCTCACACGACCCCTAGCGGGATGGAGCCTGTTAACAACCATTTGGTGCACTAGAGCCCAATATAGCTGCACTGTCCAGAGCTCAAATAACATTTTTTAAAATATTTTATTGATTTTTTTTTACAGAGAGGAAGGAAGAGGGACAGAAAGCTAGAAACATGGATGAGAGAGAAACATCAGTCAGTCAGATGTGGCTGCAACCAAGGTACATGCCCTTGACCGGAATCAAACCTGGGACCTTTCAGCCCCAGGCCGACGCTCTATCCACTGAGCCAAACCGGTTTTGGTGAGCTTAAGCAATTTAAGAAAGTGGTGGTTTCAGTTTGCACTTCACCAGTCATGTAATAGAGTTCCAGTTGCCTCACATCCTGGCCAATAACTATTACTGTACCGTTATATCTTTTTAATTTTAATAATTCTGGTGGGGGTATAGTGGTACTTGATTATGGTTTTAATTTGGATTTCCCAGATTACAAATGAAGTTGAGTCCATTTTCATGTTGTTGTTTTTTAAATATATTTTTATTGGCTTTACAGAGGAAGAAAGAGATAGAGATATCAATGATGAAAGAGAATCCTTGATTGGCTGCCTCCTGCATGCCCAATACTGGGGATTGAGCCCACAACCCCGGTATGTGCCCTTGACTGGAATCGAACCTGGGACTCTTCAGTCTGCAGGCCAATGCTCTCTCCACTGAGCCAAACCAGCTAGGGCCATTTGCATGTTTTTTAATATCTGGATATCCTCTTGTATGAAGTGCCTATTCAAGTCTCAGACCTATTTTTGTATTGGATTATCTGCCAACTTCTTATGGATATGTATTCTGGATATGAGTCCTTTGTTGAATATACATATGTATTGCAATTATCTTCTCCCACTCATGGACAGCCTTTCCACTTTATTATTTTTGTCTTTTTAAATTTTACTTATTGATTTGAGAGAGAGAGAGGGAGAGAGAAAGAAACATCAATTTATTGTTTACTTATTTATGCATTCATTGTGCCCTGACTGGGCATGGAACCTACAGCCTTATCTGAACAATGCTCTAACCAACTGAACTACCTGTCCAGGCCTATTATTGGTGACTTTCGTTGTTAATCCTCATCTGAGGATATTTTTCCCCGTTGATTTTTAGAGAGAATGGAAGAAGAAAAAGAGAGATAAACCTCTATGTGAGAGAGGCTCATCAATTGCTTGCCTGACACCCACACGTGCTCCCCACTGGGGATTGAACCTGCAACCCAGGTACATACCTTTGACAGGAATTGGTGCTCAGGATGATGCTCTAACCACTGACCAACACAGGTCATGGCTATTGGTGTCTTTTAATGAACATAAAAGACCTTTATGCTCAGTGCTTCTTGTAAATGTTCAAAAATATTTTCCCACCAAAGGTTCTTACTAATTTCTGGAACTGTTATTACTTTGTCTTTCTTATATAGATTTACAACCTAAAGTTGAGTTTTGTGTATGGTGTGAGGTAAGTCAGATTCATTTCTTCGATGTGAATGTTAAACTGATTAAGTGCTATTTTTTTTTTTTTAAGTCTGTCTTGCTGAAACCAGTTTGGCTCAGTGGATAGAGCATCAGCCTGTGGACTGAAGGGTCCAGAGTTCGATTCTGGTCAAGGGCATGTACCTTGGTTGCGGGCACATCCCCAGTAGGAGGTGTGCAAGAGGCAGCTGGTCGATGATTCTCTCTCATCTATGTTTCTAACTCTCTATCCCTCTCTCTTCCTCTCTGTAAAAAATCAATAAAAAATATTTTTTTTCAAAAAGTCTGTCTTTTCCCTACTGCATTGTATTGTTGCCTTTGCATATAGTATAGTTGTCTAGAAAAGTGTGGATTTGTTTCAGGAATACATAATCTATTCCTTTTGTCTCTCTGCAGAAATATTACACTGTCTCAATTTCTATGACAGCTTTATACTAAATCTTTTTTTTTTTTTTCTGAGCACAAGTTTATTCAACACAAAATAATCTGTCCAACTTTACTTGACCACGTCCACGACCAAATCCGCCTTTAAACTGGAATTCGGTTGCTGACCCGGCCTCAGCTTTCTTGTCAGCACCAGGGGGCACAGCACTCCATCTGTAGGTGTCTCTGTCGGCTTCCCCTCATGTGAGTCTTGCAGGTCGCTCGCCCTCCAGAACTTTGGGCATTGGGCAGCCAGTCTCAGGCCAGCTGTGGCGCAACGTGGCAGGCACGATCTCAGGGGGCAGGTGGAGGTAATCGCGGAGGGACTGGATGCCCTCGTTGGTCAGGTACCAGTAGAAGTGTCTCCAGGCAAACTGCTCCTTCACGTAGCCCCGGGACTTGAGAGAGTGCATGGCTTCATGACGTGGAGATTGGGCACGTTCTTGTCCGCCAGCTCGGGGTGTTTCGGCATGTGCACGTCCTTCTTGGCCACCATCACTCCCTCCTTAAAGAGGAGCTCATACAATAGATGGCGATCCGGTTCTTCTTGGGCATCAACATTACTCAGGAATGAGCGAGCGTGCAGTGGGATAGGGGTCCCCTCGCTCCAACTCTGGGGAAGCGCAGTGACTACTGCGGCGACATGGCCAGGATGGAGGCCCATAGGAGCCCGCATTCCACAGGAACTCACCTCCTATACTAAATCTTGTTATCTGAGAGAAAACGTTTTCCTTCCCATAATGTCCTTCAAGATTATCTTGGTTTATCTTGGTCCTTTGCATATTCATATAATTTTAGCATCAACTTGCCAAATGCAACAAAATTTTCCTTATAAACTTTAGAAGCAGCTAGGATTTTGTTTAGTATGCACTAAAGCTGTAGACGTGTTTTGGAGAATTAGCATTTGTTATTCATTGTGTTGAATCATGTCCTCCAAAAAGATATGTTGCAGCCGAGACCGGTTTGGCTCAATGGATAGAGCGTTGGCTTGGGGACTGAAGGGTCCCGGGTTCGATTCCGGTCAAGGGCATGTACCTTGGTTGCGGGCATATCCCCAATAGGGGGTGTGCAAGAGGCAGCTGATGGATGACTCTCTCTCATCGATGTTTCTAACTATCTCTCTCCCTTCCTCTCTGTACAAAATCAATAAAATATATTTAAAAAAAAAAAAAAAAGATATGTTGCCGTCTTAATCCTGAAAATGTGGCTTTATTTGGAAACTAGAGGCCCAGTGCATAATATTCATGCATGAGTGCAGTCTCTAGGTGGAGCTAGCAATCAAAGCATGAGCATCTGGCGTGGAAGGGCAGGTCCCAGCTGACCTCTGGGCCCTGGGCAGCAACTGGGCCTCCTGGACCCCACGTGCCATCATACGCCTGAGTCACAGCGCCAGAGTCCCCAAGGGTGGTCCAGAGCTCAACGTGGGCCTCTGGGCCACCCAACAGTACTGCACAGACACTGGGTGGGCAGCACACTCTCTCCTGGCCAGACTCACAAACTGGCTCCTGCACAAATCCACAGGGAGCCTGACTGGCCTCTGCGGTCTCAGCAGCTACAGCCTGGCTCACCCGGAAGAGGTTGCACAGGTGTGGGGCAGGCTTTCTCTCTCTCTCTCCCCCTGGTGGGCAGGCCTATCCACTGAGCCAAACCGATTTCGGCTTGAGTTCTTTTTTAAAAATATTTTAATGATTTCAGAGAGGAAGGGAGAGGGAGAGAGAGAGAGAAACATCAATGATGAGCCGAAACTTGTTTGGCTCAGTGGATAAACGTCGGCCTGCAAACTGAAAGGTCCCGGGTTCAATTCCACTCAAGGGCATGTACCTTGGTTGCAGGCATATCCCCAGTGGGGGGGGTGTACAAGAGGCAGCTGATCAATGATTCTCTCTCATCAATGTTTCTAACTCTCTATCCCTCTCTCTTCCTTTCTATAAAAAATCAATAAAATAGCCGAAATCGGTTTGGCTCAGTGGTAGAGCGTCGGTCTGCGGACTGAAAGGTCCCAGGTTCGATTCCGGTCAAGGGCATGTATCTGGGTTGCAGGCACATCCCCAGTTAGAGGGTGTGCAAGAGGCAGCTGGTCGATGTTTCTCGCTCATCGACGTTTCTAGCTCTCTATCTCTCTCCCTTTCTCTCTGTAAAGAAATCAATAATATATATATTTTTTTAAAAATTATTTAAATCAATAAAATATATATTAAAAAAATAAGAATAAAAGTTGATGAGGCCTTAGGAACTTAACATTTGTTTATACCAATTAGGTTAAGGTAAAATTGAGTTCATTATACTTCATTTCACTTAAAGTTGCTGAACCTATTGATGATATTGAGGAATAACTGTATTCAACATCACCAAAAGGTTTGAATTTGAGGTTAATTAACTGTAGAAGATGTTTATGGACTACAGCAGCAGGGATCAGGAGGCCCTTTTGGCATGAACATCCCATTCACAAGGGGCCTCATATTTAGACTAAATAATATCTCAAGTAGTATGGTCAAAGATAGGATTGCAATAAATCCACTCAACTTTATATATTGTATAGTCCTATTATGACTTAAGGAATAGCACATTTTTTGATTCTATACTTTTTATGTATTGATGGTGTTTAAATCCTTAAATAGCATTTAAAATCTACCATAATCTCACTTATGTGTGGAATGTAATCAACAAGATAAACTGACAAACAAAATGGAGAGAGACATGGAAGCACAGCAAAGACTGAGGCATCTCAGAGAAAAGAGGAGAGAACTTTTGGCATCTCTATATATAAAAGCCTAATATGCAAAGTGTCCCCTTGGGAGTTCAATCAACAGGGGTCTGATTGCTCACTATGATGTGCACTGACCACCAGGGGGTGAGGCTGAACGTAGGAAGGCCCCAGCTGACAGCTGGCAGCCAGTAGGGACCTTACCTGTCCAGAATTTGTGCACTGGGCCTCTACCCTGTTTCCCCAAAAATAAGACAGTGTCTTATATTAATTTCTGCTCCCAAAGATGCGCTAGGTCTTATTTTCAGGGGATGTCTTATTTTTCCATGAAGAAGGATACAGTACACATTTATTGTTAAATGAAAATAAAGGAAATTTATCACCTATATACGGTACAGTAGTATGGTAGTTGTCAACACAAACCAGACAAACTGTGAATCCTACAGTATCAAGAATTTACTCATTGATTCAATGACAATCATGTCATCATCTTCTGGAACATCATCATGACAATCCAATTCCTGAATTTCCTGGTGAATTTCTTGTGACTCCATCTCTTTCAGAATCTGTGGACCAAATATCTCATGTTTAGCCTAAGGGGGTGGGGGCTTATTTTAGGGAGATGCCTTATATTTCACTCAGAAGGAAACCTGTAAGTAGATCTTATTTTCGGAGGATGTCTTATTTTCAGAGAAACACGGTAGTATATGCATAATCCCTGGACACAGATAATGGTATAGTGAAGGGGGGGGGGGGCGGGAACCGGTGGGGGGAGTCATTAGGGGAAAAAAGGGGCACATCTATAATACTTTCAACAATAAAGGTATATTTTTAAAAAGTAAAATCTACCATCACTTTTGCCACACTGTTTTGGAATTATTTTAATTTTTAAAATACTCAGAGCTCCCCCAAATGGGAGAAGCCTGAACCCCCTCTCTATCTCTGCTAATAATTGATTTTACTGGAAATTTACTCTGTATCCAGCTCTTGACTAACATCGCCTTTCTTTTTTTTTTTTTTTTTTTTTTTTTGTATATATATATTTTACTGATTTTTTTACAGAGAGGAAGGGAGAGGGATAGAGAGTTAGAAACATTGATGAGAGAGAAACATC
Source organism: Pipistrellus kuhlii (assembly GCF_014108245.1). Lineage (NCBI taxonomy): Eukaryota > Metazoa > Chordata > Mammalia > Chiroptera > Vespertilionidae > Pipistrellus > Pipistrellus kuhlii. The sequence continues at coordinate 174,506,221 of NW_023425515.1, read as the reverse complement.
AATCAGCTTCCTCCTGCACACCCCCTACTGGGTATGTGCCCTTGACGGGAATCAAACCTGGGACCCTTGAGTCCTTAGGCTTAAGAAAGTTGCCAATAGAGTCATCTCTCGAACTCAGGAAATCTAATGGCCACGCCTGAGCTCTTGTCTGAGCCAATACCCGCTGCCTCAGCCTTTAAGGGTGCAGACTTGGCTGCCATCTACCATGTTTCCCCAAAAATAAGGTATCCTCCGAAAATAAGACCTACTTACAGCTTTCCTTCTGAGTGAAATATAAGGCATCTCCCTAAAATAAGCCCCTCCCTCCCCAGGCTAAACATGAGAGATTTGGTCCACAGATTCTGAAAGAAATGGAGTCACAAGAAATTCACCAGGAAATTCAGGAATTGGATTGTCATGATGATGTTCCAGAAGATGATGACATGATTGTCATTGAATCAATGAGTACATTCTTGATACTGTAGGATTCACAGTTTGTCTGGTTTGTGTTGACAACTACCATACTACTGTACCGTATATAGGTGATAAATTTCCTTTATTTTCATTTAACAATAAATGTGTACTGTATCCTTCTTCATGGAAAAATAAGACATCCCCTGAAAATAAGACCTAGCGCATCTTTGGGAGCAAAAATTAATATAAGACACTGTCTTATTTTCGGGGAAACAGGGTAGATGAGGCTGCAAGGGTTAAGGCCCCTGGAGGCCTGCGGGCTCTCCCTGCCCCTCACCCACCGCAGGCCGTAGCCCTTGCCCACCCGGGGGCCGGCGGTTGGCTCTGCTGCGCATGCTCGGCCGCAAAGCACGGCGGGAAAGGGGCTGGGCCTGTGCGACCTTTCGGTCCCTGCGTAGTGGCCGTGAGAAACCTCCCCTGGCGAGCAGCCTGGAGAGAAACCCGTAAGCCTCCGTGCGTGGCCCTGGGGCCGGTCTTTACGTCTGTGCCTGGCAGATGGACAGAGAGTTTCGCCTGTGGACGGGAGGGAGGAGGGAGGTCTTGTTGGGCCGAGTTTCTGGAGACTCCGCGGTGGCGGTGCGTGCGGGCTCCGGCCGAGGGGCGCCGGGGGTCGGGAGCCGAGGCCCCTGGCTTGTGGTCGCGTTCTCATTGGCAAACTGAGGCCTCACTGACGGGCAGGCTGGTGCTCACCGAGCCGGAGGGCTGTTGCCCCTCGGCCCCGGCGTCTGTGTCGCGGTCGGGCCCTCAGCCTTCGGTGTCTCTGCGGCTTCCGTTTCTAAGACGTTCGTAGCGTCTCCTTCATTCAGCGGTCAGTGGTTTCAGCCTTGGAGACCTGGAACTCCTTTTGCAAAGTGAATTGTACACGGGATATGCGTTAAAAGATTAAGAGTTTGGTTTAAAAACAAAACAAAACTTGTTTTTAGGTAAAGGTCATAGGATTTTTTTTTTTTTTTAAGTATTTTTAGAGAGGGAAGGGAGAGGGATAGGAAGAAACGTCAATGAGCGAGGAACATCACCCATGGGCTGCACGCCCCCAACTGGGGACCAAGCCGGCTTTCCGGGCCTGTGCCCAGATGGGAATCCTACCGACCCAGGTCTACCCACCGGCCCGGTTTAAAAATTTGACCTTTGGTGAATTAGGATTTGATCTGGGATTACATGAAAGTGCAATTTTTATTTCTGTTTTGCTTTAATATACACGATTGAACTCTGATCAGTTTGGTTCAGTGGATAGAGCATTGGCCTGCAGTCGGAAGGGTCTCAGGCTTGATTCCTGTCAAGGGCATGTACCTTGGTTGTGGGCACATCCCCAGTAGGAGGCGTGCAGGAGGCAGCTGATCGATGTTTTTAACTCTCTATCCTTCTTCCTTCCTCTCTTTAAAAATAATAAAACATATATTTTTAAAAATACATGCGGGGTCGCCGAAACCGGTTTGGCTCAGTGGATAGAGTGTCAGCCTGCTGACTGAAAGGTACCAGTTTGATTCCGGTCAAGTGCATGTACCTTGGTTGTGGGCACATATCCCCATTGGGGGGTTTTAGGAGGCAGCTGATTGATGTTTCTAACTATCTCCCTTCCTCTCTGTAAGAAATCAATTTTATATAAAATATATATATATATATATATATATATATATATATATATATATATATATATGCAGGATTGAGTGTCATGGTTTGCATGGACTAGTTTTTGCAAACGGAAATTTTTTCAGCTTCCTCAGGATGCAATATCAGCACACTTTTCAATTAAACTCAACCAAAAGCTTAAAAGTAAATGAGTGGAGAATTTCCTCTCAGGAGTTGAATCCCCAATATCTGACAGTTTCTTGTACTTCTCATCCCAAATTTTAAGACAAGAAGCCCTTAATATAACAAGAACTAAATTACAAAACCTTGCCATTAACTCCTAGGTTGTGGCAAAAATATTAGAGGAGCCAAAACTGGTTTGGCTCAGTGGATAGAGCATCGGCCTGCAGACTGAAAGGTCCCAGGTTCGATTCCAGTCAAGGGCATGTACCTTGGTTGCAGGAGGCAGCTGATTGATGTTTCTCTCATCGATGTTTCTAACTCTCTCTCTCTCCCTTCCTCTCTGTAAAAAATCAATAAAATATATTAAAAAAAAATTTTTTTAAAACCCTGGCTCAAGCCCTGTGGGCATGACTCAGTCATTGAGCCTCGACCTATGTAAATCAGGAGGTCAAGGTTTGATTCCCAGTCAGGGCGCATGCCAGGGTTGCAGGTTCTGACCACAGTGTGAGGGTATGCAGAAGGCAGCCAATCAATGATTCTCATCATTGATGCTTCTCTCCCTCTCCCTTCCTCTCTGAAATCAATAAAAACATATTAAAAAAATAAAATTGTGAATTTTGTTTTCTGCTCCATAATATATCCCTCTTTGGTTTAAAGAGGTCTCTAGGACTTATTTTACTCTAATGTGCATCTGGAAAAGGAAGTCATGGATGTTATTCTTTTTTTTTTTTTTTTTGCTTTTTGTTTTGTTCTTAGCTAAAGAAATGTTTTATATTAATTTCCCCTGCCTAAGAAATATGTTTTAGATTTATTAATTACATCTTCAGGGTGTTTTACTTGTCTATTTGTGTGGTGACCGACACACTTGAAGGGGGATTTAAGATGCTGAAACGCATAGATGCTTTACTTTTAAATGATGTTTAGACTTGCATAGCCTATTTACTTTCAAGTAAAGGGACTCTAAGTACTTAATGACAATCCAGTAATTTCCAAGCAGTTTTGCTTTGCTGGTTGTGTGTAATGCTCAAATGGTCTGGGTAGAGACCAAGAAGCCATATGAGCTTTTTTTTCTCTCTCTCCTTAATTTGAGAGAGAGGAAGGGAAGGAGAGAAAGAGAATGTCAGTCCCCAGTATGGAGAGATGGTTGCTGGAGGCAGCCAGACTGGTGTTTCTTTTTCATTGATGTTTCTCACCCTCTCCCTTCCCCTTTCTCTCTCAAAATCAGTAAAAACCTATTTAAAAAAAGAAACAACCTGCCCTAGCTGGTTTGGCTCAGTGGACAGAGCATCAGCCTACAGACTGAAGAGTCCCAGGTTCGATTCCAGTCAAGGGCACATGCCTGATCCCCATTGGGGGATGTGCGGGAGGCAGCCGATCAATGATTCTCTGTCATCTTTGATGTTTCTATCTCTCTTTCCCTCTCCCTTTCTCTCTGAAATCAGTAAAGATATATTTTTTAAAAAAACAAAAACATCCAAACCTGTACAGAATTTTTAAAAATATATTTTATTGATTTTCCATAGAGATGAAGGGAGAGGGATAGAGAGTTAGAAACATCGATGAGAAAGAAACATCAATCAGCTGCCTCCTGCATACCCTCTACTGGGGATATGCTCGCAACCAAGGTACATGCTCTTGACCAGAATCAAACCTGGGACCCTTCAGTCCGCAGGCCGATGCTCTATCCACTGAGCCAAACCTGTTAGGGCCTGTACAGAATTTTTATTTGAGCCAAACTGATGGGATATGCTGGGGATCAAAATGTCAAATGCTCTGGAGAATAACAGTTTTGAAATTTCTTTTATACATTTGAAATTAAGGAAGAGACATAAGAAAGATTACATAAAGGTCAAAGAAAGCAAGGCAGGGATTGGATTAAAGAATAGTTAAGATTATTTTCTCTCTTGAGGGTAGTTCCACCTTAAGAGGGGGCTTTTCAAAGCTGTGTTCAACTAAGTGCACCAAAACAATGGACAGGGCTTGCTTAAGACAAAGATATAAACCATTTACTAAAATGTTATAGGCCTGTCCTGAGCAGTGGTTAGAGCATCAACCTGAGGTCCTAAGGGTCTTGGGTTTGATTCCTGGCCTAGGGCACATACCTCAATTGTGGATCAGATCCCCAACACCTGTTGGGGTGTTTTCAAGAGGCACATGCTGCCCCTATACCTGCAATATCCCTTATTATTGCTTCATAGAAACCTACTTAAAAACCAGCTGGCATGCTAACCGGTTTGGCTCAGTGGATAGAGCATCGGCCTGTGGACAGAAGGGTCCCAGGTTCGATTCCAGTCAAGGGCATGTTACCTTGGTTGCGGGCACATCCCCAGCGGGAGTGTGCAGGAGGTGGCTGATGGATGTTTCTAACTCTCTATCCCTCTCCCTTCCTCTCTGTAAAAAATCAATAAAGTATATTTTTGAAAAATAATAATAAAAAAAATAAAACCGGCCAAAACCGATTTGGCTCATTGAATAGAGCATCGGCCTGTGGACTGAAGGGTCCCAGGTTCGATTCCGCTCAAGAGCATGGTTGCGGGCACATCCCCAGTAGGGGGCGTGCAGGAGGCAGCTGATCGATGACTCTCATTGATGTTTCTGGCTATCTCCCTTCCTCTCTGTAAAAAATAAAATATATATTAAAAAATAAATAAAAAATAAAACCGGCTGGTATGGCTCAGTCATATTTCCCTGCCCCCTTCCACTCCTTCTGAAAATCAATGGAAAAAATATTCTCTAGTGAAGCTTAAAAAAAATAAAAAGTTATAGGCCAGGGGCCTGACTTCTCCACCATGGTCTGCCTGGTTAGGAATTTATGATCTGATCACCCTATGGGGTTACTTTCCATAGAACCCCTTCTTTTGTCCACATGAGGAAGTACTATGCATTGGAGGAACACGAGTACTTTAGAAGCAGGTGGGGAAAATATTTGAAAAGACATAGGAGAAATAGGTCTTAGAATCATAGGACTCGGGGAAGGAGAGAAATTCAAGAAGAGAAAGAATGGTTCTGAGGGGCAATTGGTTTAGAGCACATGTGTCAAACACAAGGCCCGCGGGCCAAATCCGTCCCGCCAGGCCTTGCAATGTGGCCTGCACCGCGCTGTCATCACTACACTCCGCTGTGTTTCCATCACAATGACAGTTTATGACTATTCAGTAAACCATTCGGCCCGCGATTTAGACTGGATTTTAGATTTTGGCCCCTTCTCTGATTGAGTTCGACACCCCTAGTTTAGAGGTTGGATCCTTGGATGTGTTTCAATGATTATTTATGGGAGGAACAAATAAAGAGGGGAGGGGAGTTGATTCACATAACTGGCTCAATAGGAAGGTGGTGGAGAGAGATAGTGAGTACAGATGATTGGATTAATGTCAGTTACTGTAGAATCATTTACATTTTCTAAGATTATATGATAAATTAAAAATAATCAGGCTATTTTTGGGATTGGTGGCATTATGATGTACTCAGACCAGGGAGAATAGAAGTGGAGAAGACTAGCCCCAGAAGAAATTTGAGAAGTGGAAAGCAAAGCTGTATTGGGGAAGAGCAGATGAAGGGAAGAAAGTAAGTATTGGTACTGTGAAAACCTGGAGACCAAGCTATCTGAAGACCCTTTTGTACTTGTATTAGCAGCAGGAAAATGGCACCAGGTGTGAACCAGGGTTCTGCAAACTCAGTTCTTGAGTTCTGGCTAAGGGAAGAATTCAGAGCCGAGACTCAAATTATAAAAGAAAGTTTATTGAGAAAGTCTATAGGGAGTTGAGGGGAGTTCTGATCTCAGAACTCTTCATCAACTCATATTTCAATTTAGGTATCTGGAAACGGTTCCCCAGGAACGGAAGTGGAGAATTCCTTTACATCAGATACTCAAATGAAAGAATCACCAACAGAGGGTGGTGACAAGGCAGTGGCACCACCACTACTGCAGCCGGATGAAATTAAGACAGAACCCGACAATGCTCAGGTAAAATGGTACTTGTTTTCTTTTTTCTAGAGCAGCATCAAATTATAAATTTTAGTTATTTAGATGCTGGTTTATTGGTTGAAAATTTTAAGTCCAAAGCAGTTGATCAAATAAAATAAGGTAGGTGGTGTTCAGTGCCAAAACAGTATGTACAAGAATGTGATCTGAGAGAAGAATGACCTGTTTGGAATTAGGTGTTTGGATTGATAAAAGGAAGATATTATGGGCCTAAGGTTAATATGCTTTTGTTTTTCTTTTTTTCTTTTTTTCTTTTTTTTAATATTTTATTGATTTTGTACAGAGAGGAAGGGAGAGAGACAGAGAGTTAGAAACATCGATGAGAGAGAGTCATCGATCAGCTGCCTCTTGCACACCCCCTACTGGGGATATGCCCGCAACCAAGGTACGTGCCCCTGACCGGAATCAAACCCGGGACCCTTCAGTCCCCAAGCCGACGCTGTGTCCATTGAGCCAAACTGGTCTTGGCTGCTTTTGTTTTTCTTGAAACAATTCAAATAAATATATTTTGAAGCTACTGCCTATATCAAGTTGTAGAATATATTTTAAATTCTTAGACTTATTTTCTTTTTAATTTTTTAATCTTTACAATTTTGGTTTGCTTTTTATGTTTGTTTCTTCTTTTCTTTTTTTTAATATATTTTATTGACTTTTTACAGAGAGGAAGGGAGAGAGATAGAGAGCTAGAAATGTCAATGAGAGAGAAACATCGACCAGCTGCTTCTTGCACACCCCCTACCGGGGATGTGCCCGCAACCAAGGTACATGCCCTAACCAGAATCGAACCTGGGACCTTTCAGTCCGCAGACTGGCACTCTACCACTGAGCCAAACCGGTCTCGGCTGTTTGTTTCTTTTTTAATATATTTTATTGATTTTTTTACAGAGAGGAAGGGAGAGAGATAGAGAGTTAGAAACATCGATGAGAGAGAAACATTGACCAGCTACCTCCTGCACACCCCCTAACGGGAATGTGCCTTCAACCAATGTATGATACATGCCCTTAACCGGAATCGAACCTGGGACCTTTCACTGTGCAGATCGACGCTCTATTCACTGAGTCAAACCGGTTTCGGCTGATTATTCTTTAAGTAAGACCAAATTTCCTTGGAATATTTGTATATGGTCTAGGTGAAATTTATTTTAAATATATTTTATTGATTTTTTTTTTTTACTTTATTTTATTTTTTATTATTTTTTAACAAATCTTTATTGTTCATATTATTACAAAAGTTCCTCATTTTTTCCCCTCCACCAGGTTCCTACCCCACCCTCTGCCCTTTCCCCACCCCCTATTGTCCTCATCCATAGGTGCACAGTTTATGTTCAGTCTCTTCCAGCACCCCCCACTCCTCTTTTCCCTGAGAATCATCAGTCCACTCCCCTTCCATACCTCTGATTCTATTATATTCAGCAGTTAATATTGTTCATCGGGTTTTTTAATTCCCTTGGTTTTTATTTTATTTTATTTTATTTATTTTATTTTTTTATTGGCTTCCAAAGGGGAGTTTAAGGTCAAAAGGAGTTTCGTGTGTACCCAAATCCTATTCATCAAAATCTGGGTAAGCTCTTTATTTTTTGGTACAAGATTTAGCATATCGAGACCTGGGTGAGTCATTTTCAAAACTTGAATGTCAAGAGCTAAACTCTGGCTATTAAATAATAACAATGGCAATGCAAAACAACAAAATGAGAAATCAGAATTATGGACATATTAATATTTTTAGCTACTAAATGAGTCTCTTTTGTTGCTGGTGTAGATTTACTCAGAGTCCTTGGACTTGCTGCACAAGACTTTGCAGAAGACTGGAAGCTAACATGATTAAAGAAGTAGCTTCCACTTCAGTCTTTAATTTCTTCAGATGACTCCATGTTGGCACCTCAGTCCCTTGCATAGCTTTCAGTTTTGTTCTCCCACTTTGCTGTCCTCTGGGCAACTCTCAGACCTTTTGGGCGAAGGGACACAGGAGCTTCTCTGAGTCCATTGTGATGATGGACATACCACTCTGGCACCTGAATTGGCTGCATTGCTCCTTCTTTCCTTTAATTTTTTTTTTTTCTTTCCTTTAATTTTGAACCCAGGGTTCGACCCCACAACACTCCGGGCCTGGCTGCTCCAGGCCTAGCTGCTGCTGCTCTGGGCCTGACTATTGCTGCTCCGGGCCTGCCATTCTTCCATTTCTCCAACTGGTCACATTTTAAGAGCCCCATCGGTCCCTCATTGCTCTTATTATCATGTTAATTGTTGACTATTAACTACCCAGTACCTCCTTCCCGTGATTTTGGATGATAGATGTCCTTCATATTAGCTTTAATTTTTAAATTGTTGTGGGAGCAGCAGACCAGTTGCTCACCTACGCCGCCATCTTGGTTTCTCTCCCTGATTTTTTTTTTTTTTTTTTTTTTTTTTTTTTACAGAGGGGAAGGGAGAGGGATAGAGAGTTAGAAACATTGATGAGAGAGAAACACCTACCAGCTGCCTCCTGCAAACCAATGTACATGCCCTTGACTGGAATCAAACCTGGGACCCTTCAGTTCACAGACCGATGCTCTAGCCACTGAGCCAAACTGGTTTCAGCTGAAATTTCTAATGAAGCAAAAAATAAATTCAGTTTTAATTTATTTCTTGTATTTTGCCTTGAGAGACCCTAAAGCAGTGTTTTTCAACCTTTTTTGGGCAAAGGCACACTTGTTTCATGAAAAAAATCACGAGGCACACCACCATTAGAAAATGTTAAAAAATTTAACTCTGTGCCTATATTGACTATATATAAAGTAATTCTCTTGAATAGGAATCAAATAAACACAAAGAAAGTATTTTATAATTACTTTATTATGAAATATTAAGTAAACAAAATAGTGAAAAATTATAAAATTCTTGTCTTGTCTGCACCTACGGCACACCAGGCAACATCTCAGTGTGCCGCGGAACAGCGGTTGAAAAATTCTGCCCTAAAGTAAATCAATATCAAGTAAAGATATGACTCTCATTGAATTGGTAACAGTTCAGAATGCCCATCTAGGAAGTATCTGTTGCTTTTTCAACTTATACACATTAAAAAATAGATCAAGTTTAAACAGATTGCCTGTTGCTGTGAGAAAAAAAAAAAGAACAAAAACCTCGTTTGTAAAACTCATTCAGCCTAATCTAACAGTTTTTGCGTTCAAAGTCTTTATAAAGGCAATTATTTCTCAGCACAGGAGCTGCCCCCTGGTGGTCAGTGTGCTTCCACAGGGTGAATGCCGCTCAGCCGGAAACTGGCTCATGGCTGGCCACTGCAGCAGCGGTGGCAGCGCTAAGGATGTCCCCTGAGAGTTCCCGGGCTGCCAGAGGGATACCTGACTGCCAGCTTAGACCTGATCACCTGGGGAGTGGGCCTAAGGCTGGCAGGTGGACATCCCCCGAGGGGTCCCGGACTGCGAGAGGGCACAGGCCAGGCTGAAGGGGACACACACACACAGAGTGCATGAATTTTTGTGCACCAGGCCTCTAGTAGAAAATAATGTAGTAATTGATTGGTGTTATTAGCCGAAGGTCACAAAAAAAAAAAAAATAAATTAAATTAAATTAAAAAAAAAAAAAAAAAAATATATATATATATATATATATATATGTTTTTTGTTTTTGTTTTTTTGTTTGTTTGTTTGTTTTTACAGAGAGGAAGGGAGAGGGATAGAGAGTTAGAAACATCAATGAGAGAGAAACATGGATCTGCTGCCTCCTACACGCCCCCACTGCGGATGCGCCTGCAACCAAGATACATGTACATGCCCCTGATTGGACCCTTCAGTCCACAGGCCGACGATCTATCCACTGAGCCAAACTGGTTAGGGCACCCAAAAGGAAAGTTTTCATATATGTGCCATGGTTCAATTCAATTGTACAAATTCACTGAATGGACTTTAGCATAATTTATTATTTTTTTCAGTTAAGTGTTTGTTTAAAATACATTGTGTTCACTATTTCTTTTTTCTTTCTTTTTTTTTTTAGGAGTATTGTCAAGCCCAACAGTCCAAAACTAAGGAGAATGAACAGAAAATAAGCACTATATTTACAGACAGTGGTAATGGAATTATTTAAATTAATCCTATTTATTCTGACCAATATGATAGCCAATTTATTCTTTTTTAGAATGTCATTGAATAGTGCATTGTTTTGAGTAATAAATCCAGTAGTAGCTTCTAAAATAAAATGAAAGAAAAAGCAAACTTCATTTTAATGTAAATACTGAATATTTTCTTTCCTGTTTGGTGTTTATAGCTTCACAGACAACTACAGGCATTCAGCCTTCTCTGACATCATCTGGAATGAATAAAATGCTTCCTTCACTTTCAACCACCGCTATTCAGGTTTCCTGTTCGGGTTGTAAGAAAGTTCTTCTGAAGGGGCAAACTGCTTATCAGAGAAAAGGATCTACTCAGCTTTTCTGCTCCACACTGTGTATCACTGAATACGTTTCATCTGGCAGTTCATCAGCTCTTCCCAAGAGAACTTGTGCAAACTGCTCAAGGTACATAATTCTAAATTAGCCCCTTTTGACTTCTCTACCAGGATCTTGGACAGAGTTTTTGCTGTAGTTTTCTACATTGTCATTTTTTCTGAAAAAAATATCACCTTGGTTTAGGGAAAAGTTGCTTCTGTTTTCAGTTTCTTTAATAGAGTCTTTAGAAATCTTTTTAGCCCCAGCCAGTTTTGCTCAGTGGATAGAGTGTCTGCCTGTGGACTGAAGGGTCCTGGGTTCAGTTCCGGTCAAGGGCACATGCCTGGGTTGCAGATTCTATCCCAAGTAGGGGTTATACAGGACTTTTTTACAGAGAGGAAGATAGAGGGATAGAGAGTTAGAAACATCGATGAGAGAGAATCATCGATCAGCTGCCTCTTGTGCCGCCCCTACTGGGGATGTGCCCGCAACCAAGGGACGTACCATTGACTGGAATCGAACCTGCAGGCCAAAGTTCTATCCACTGAGCCAAACTGGTCTCAGCAGCCTCAAATATCTTTACCTTTTATCTATTCCCACACTGTTCCTTCCTCTTTTACTCTAATGCACCCACCCAGATTTATTGTTCCATGGTCTGTTTTTATAGTGTTCACAACTCCCAAAATATTGATCATAAAATTAATGTTTTAAAGAATTGATACTGCCCAGTTTAGATAATGAGCTTTATATATATATATATTATTGATTTCAGAGAGGAAGGAAGAGGAAGAGAGAGATAGAAACATCAATGATGAGAGAGAATCATCAGGCACCCAACCTGGGTGTGTGTCATGACCTGGAATCTATTTGTGTGACCTCCGAGTTCATGGGTCAGTGCTCAACCCCTGAGCTACACAGGCCAGGCTACAATGAACTTCTTAACATTAGAAACTAGATTACAGTCATCTTTATATCCCCATCATGTGAACACTGCCTGGCACCAGTAGATCCTAGAATTTTTGTCTGAAGTACCAGGATAACACAACCCAGACTGCATTTAGAGCTGCTGTGTTTTAAACCAATAAAATGAATGATGATGTGATAATGAAATGAACATGTTATTTTTGGTATCATCTGATTAAAAGGCTAGAAAAATCATGCATAATACACTAAAACTTTGTAAATGTTGATCTGTTAAAATAGTGTTGATTTTAAGAGTATTTAATCTTTGAGGGGGATAAGGACACATATGTGATAGATAACTTAATCAATAAAGAAAAATAAGTATTTAATCTGAAAAACTATTATACTGAAATATTTTATTCTGAAGGTTCTAGGTAGCTAGGTATGTTGGTCATTTCCTGTAGTGGCAGTGCTCAAATTTTCTGCTCTCCAGACCCCTTTACACTCATGAAAATTACTGAAGACCCAAAGAGTTTTAGTTTTAGGTAGGTCATATCTACCAATAATACTGTGTTAGAAGTTAAAACTGAGGAATTTAAAAACTTGACTGATTTAAAGTAATAAACTCAGTGCATGTTCACATGAATATCATGAAAAACAGCCTTTTTAAAAATTTCTGTGAGAAGAAAAATTTAGTGGGCATTGTTTTTATCAGTTTTACTTTAATGGCAGGCTGGGTTTTCATATCTGCTTCTGTATCCAGTTTCTTGCAAAAATTGTTTTGGCAGAAGTCTAAAGAAATCTGGCCTTACAAAATGTATAATTGGAAAAGAGAGGAGTGTTCTACTAGTGTTTAGATCATTGTGGATGCTCTTCTTTGAAAGAACATCAGAAGACAAGTGGTAGGTTTTTAAAGGTTGATTGTATGTAATATGTAATCTGAAACCATATCAATGAACGTTTTGTACTGCTAAATTAAAACTTATGGGTCTATTTTGTACTTTGGTTACTTTCCCCATAAATGATTTCTGTTATGTGCAATCATTGGAAAATACTGGTTCAGTGAGTTATGCAGATGTTGGTATATTTTATTATGCAATATTTTTAAAATCACTTTTTTAAAAAAATCACTAATCTCATCAGGAATGTCTAAGTAATGGGGAGCGATTAAGCTGGAAGTAGCAGATACAAGTTTTCAAAAATTCTTATTTTCCATGAAGCTCAAATTTTACCATGGCAATGAATACTGCCAGTTGTTTTCTTTGAAGTAACAGTCTTACCTAATTCATTTTTGAGAAAAAGTATCTGCCAGGTATCCACTTCTGGGTAGTAGTTGTTCTTTCAAGTAAAAATATGTTTCATAGAAAAAGTGGCTAACCTTAGTTACAAGTCTTAACATTCCCACACATGGTTTTCCTTGAAACAACCATCATTCTTAAGTGCACATGGGCAATTCTTTATGCCTCTATCCTATTCTACCACACAAAAAAGATGTGATGTACTCAAGGATCAAGTTTAATAAAGTGAGTAATTTTTACAGCAAAAGCTTGGCAGTGTACTAGTATGGGTACAGTTTGGTGCTACTACCTTGATTTATGGTAAGGTTCTGGCAGTTTTACCCAGCACTGCTTCCCCCTCCCCTTCCAACTTATCAAGGTGAAATTCACATAACAAAAAACATTGCAGTAACATTCGTACATTGACAGTGTCGTACAACTACCACCTCTAATCTAGTTCTAAAACATTTCTGTCACTCCAAAGTAAAATGCTTCATTTAGTTTCTCCACGTTTCCTTCTCCTGTCCCCTCAGCCCCTGGCAACCACCAGCCTGTGTTCTATGTATTTATCTATTCTGGATATTTCCTATAAATGAAATCCTACAGGTGATCTTTTGTTCCTGGCTTTTTTCCCCTTAGCATGTTTTTGAGCTTCATCCATGTTGTAGCATGTGTATTAGTACTTCATTCTTTTTTATAGCTGAATAATACTCCACTGCATGAATATACCACAATTTCTTTATCCCTTCATTCATTGATAAACATTTAGGCTGTTTTAACTATTGTGAATAGTGCTATTATGAATATGCATGTATATGTTCTTTTTTAAGTACCTGTTTTCAATTCTTTGGGTATAAACCTAGGAGTAGAATTAAAGGAGCCTACCATTGCTTTTCAGATATACAGTGAAAAAGGCAAATAACATCTTTTTAAAAATATATATATTTCTTTATTGATTTCAGAGTGGAAGGGAGAGGGAGAGAGAGAGAGAAACATCAGTGATAAGAGAGAATCATTGATTGGTTGCCTCATGCACAGCCCCTCCTGGGGATCGAGCCCACAAGCCTGCAACCCGGTCATGTGCCCTTGACCGGAATCGAACCTAGGACCCTTCAGTCTGCAGACCAACACTCTATCCATTGAGCCAAACCGGCTAGGGCAGCAAATAACATCTTAATGTGGAAATAGTTTTGATTTTGTGGATTCCCTCAAAGCATCTGGGGATCCCCAGGGATTTACAGACCATACTTTGAAATCTTCTGTCCTGCCAAAACCAGTTTGTCTCAGTGGATAGAGCATCGACCTGTGGACTGAAGGGTCCCGGGTTCGATTCTGATCAAGGGCATGTACCTTATTGCAGGCACATCCCCGATGGGGGGCGTGCAGGAGGCAGATGATCGATGACTCTCATCAATGTTTCTAACTCTCTGTCTCTCTTCCTTCCTCTCTGTAAAAAAATCAATAAAGTATATTTTAATTTTTAAAAAAATATATTTTATTGATTTTTACAGAGAGGAAGGGAGAGAGACAGAGAGCTAGAAACGTCAATGAGAGAGAAACATCGACCAGCTGCCTCTTGCACACCCCCTAACTGGGGATGTGCCCGCAACCAACGTACATGCCCCTCACCGGAATTGAACCCGAGACCCTTCAGTCCGCAGACCGACGCTCTACCACTGAGCCAAACTGGTTTCGGCAATAAAGTATATTTTAAAAAGAAAGAAAGAAATCTTCTGATCTATAGATTTCAAAGTTGGTCAGGTATGAATATGTGATATCACTTATTATAACTAGCACCTGCTAACACAGGTTAGGTAATCCTTAAAACTGCACTGTCAGATGTGTTTTATAATCCCTACTTTATAGATGAGTAAATAACATGTAGGTAATAAAAATGACCTATAAGTAAAAGAACTAGATACTAAATTTGGGTTTTCTTACATCAAGGCTGATGTTGTTACTATTTCACAGTTCTACAGGTAAATGAAACAATAAAGGAGAAGGTTGTTTGAGGGAGTGATTTAGCTTATAGAGAGAAATTATACTTATGGTAAAACTGTTTAATGATGCCCTATTCTTCAGGTAAATGAAACAATAAGAGATGCCCTAGCTGATTTGGCTCAGGGGATAAAGAATCAGCCTGACAAGTATAATTATCATGAGGTGGTGGGATAATACTTTGGAAAAATTAATTTTGTGTTCTTTCTTCTCCTCTATGTTATTCCCCTTCCTGCCTTCAGAAATATGACTACCTTCTACACATGGGGTTGTCAAAATAAAACCATAACGTGACAGAAAAAAAAAAAAAAAAATCAGCCTGAGGACTGAAGGGTCCCAGGTTCAATTCTGGTCAAGGGCACATGCCTGGGTTGTGGCTTTATACCCAGTAGGGGGCATGCAGGAGGCAGCTGATCAATGATTCTCTCTCACTGATGTTTCTCTCTCTCTCTCTCTCTCTCTCTCTCTCTCTCTCTCTCTCTCTTTTTCTCTCTCTCTCTTTCTCATTATCCTTTCTTCTTTGAAATCAATAAAAATATTTTTTTTAAACAATAAGGGAAAAGGTTGTTTGAAGGAGTGATTTACCTTATAGAGAGAAATTATAATTACGACAAAACTGTATAATGATACCCTTATTATTTATTTTCAGAGACATTTTAAATCTAAAGGATGTCATCAGTGTCCAGCCAAAAGATACTACCTTTAGCAAAAATTTTTGCAGCCAATCTTGTCTAAGAAAACTATCTGTTAAGCTATATACTGAGAGAATTTCAGCCAAATGCAGCATGTGTCAGAAGACTACTCTCGTAAGTTGCAGTTTTTTTTATCTTTAGGGACTCTGATTGATCTGCCTAAATACTAGAATTTTTACTGAATCTTTTTTTGTTTTTACCCTAGATTCAGTATGAAGTAGAATATCAGAATGTGAAACATATGCTTTGCAGTAATGCCTGTTTTTCAAAGTTTCACTCTGCTAACAACCTCATCATAAACTGTTGTGAGAACTGTGGAGTTTACTGTTACACTAGTTCTGATCTGTTCCATATACTTCAGGTGGAAGGACAGTCCCATTACTTAAACAGTTCAAAGAATATTACAGCATGCCAGCAGGTATGAATAAAGGTCTGTTGCTTAAAGGGAGGAC
The DNA here is from genome assembly GCF_014108245.1 of Pipistrellus kuhlii. Lineage (NCBI taxonomy): Eukaryota > Metazoa > Chordata > Mammalia > Chiroptera > Vespertilionidae > Pipistrellus > Pipistrellus kuhlii. The sequence continues at coordinate 174,490,292 of NW_023425515.1, read as the reverse complement.
CACTCCATTTGAACTTGACTGCATAGGACTCAGTGAAAAATTGAAGACTAAGTCCCTTCTGTTAGTTGGCTTGTGAATGGTTTCACTTTAGGAAAATGTGGGGGTAATAGATTTTAATGCCATTGGGAACAGTTTCAGTTGGTAAAATGGAGATGAGATGAAATAAAAGACTTCTGATAGTTCCTTCTTGTATAATAATTCATGATAAATGATAGGTGGAGATTTTCCTAAAGAATCTCAGGTGGTCATCTTACCTTGAGGAAAGGCAACAGATGGAAGCTCATTTATAAACTACAAATAAAGTTAACACAGATCACAGTAATCAACTGGTAAGACTCAGCTACAAAAGTGTTTTTGTTTTTAGTTCCATGTATTTTTTATTTTATTTTATTGATTTTTTACAGAGAGGAAGAGAGAGGAATAGAGTTAGAAACATCGATGAAAGAGAATCATCGATCAGCTGCCTCTTGCACACCCCCCACTGGGGATGTGCCCGCAACCAAGGTACATGCCCTTGCCCGGTATCGAACCCGGGACCTTTCAGTCTGCAGGCCGACGCTCTTATCCACTGAGCCAAACCGGTCCCAGCACACATCTTTTTTTTTTTATGTAGACTGTCCGCACCAGAGAATATGTCTTGGGAATAGAAATGGGACAATGAAAGTCATGGAAATCTTCCAAAGGCAAGAAATGCCATTCCTTATTTTCCTTCCTTATCCCTCACACTTAATAGACCTTGTCCTGGTTTTAAGAACCTATATTGAGCACTTACTTATTCAACCTATGTGATGGGGCAGGGCTGATTTGTGTAGAGGAGTTGAAAAGCACTACCTAGCCCTGCCACTGTGGCTCAGTGGGGGCAATTGGGCCTGCAGGGGAGCAGTTAGGTGTCGATCAGGCTAGCAGGGGAGTGGTTAAGGGGTAATTAGGCTGGCAGGCAGAAGCAGTTAGGGGCAATCAGGCAGGCAGGCAGGCAGGCAGGCAAGTGGTTGGGAGCCAGAGTCCCGGGTTGTGAGAGGGATGTCCCACAGGGATTGGGCCTAAACTGGCAGTCTGACACCCCCTGAGGGGTCCCAGATTGGAGTATTGGGGCAGTATGCAGGCTGGGCTGAGGGACACCCCCCCGCCCCAGTGCACGAATTTTGTGCACTGAGCCTCTAGTATTATTATAAACTAGAAGCCCGATGCACGAAGATTCATGCTAGAATGGGCTTTCCTTTCCCTGGCTGCCAGCATCATCTTTCCAATATGCCCCAGCCCCTTTTCACTCAGGCCCCAGAGCCACCTCTTTCCATTCCATTTCCTCCTCATGCTGGTAGAGGCCCTGAGAGACCAAGGATAGAGCAGAACGCCTGTGTTCCAACCCTGTCACTCAGCAGCTGAGTATGCAAATTAACCACCATTTGTTGGGTTAATTTGCATATCACTCCTGATGGGCTAGTGGTGTAGCAGAGGTACAATCAATTTACATGTTTCTCTATTATTAGGTAAGATATTAGCTTTCCCATAAGAATAATTAATTATAAATTATACCACTACTAGTGGCCCAGTGCACGGATTCATGCACATTGAAAGGAAATTAGTGAGAAGAAATATTTTAATATCACTATTCGCCCTTTGTCTATAATAAAAGTGTTAAACAAATTCACCATGGACAATGACAGATCCAAACACACGCATGCGATTGGTGCCAGCCAGAGCTTTATATGTATTGTGCATGCATGAGTCAACTTAGCTTTTATTTTTTATTTTTTTTTTTTTTTTAATGGTAGACACTGCAAGGAAACCAGAGTGCTGGAGAACTTTATTTTATTTTATTTTTTAAATATATTTTATTGATTTTTTACAGACAGGAAGAGAGAGGAATAGAGTTAGAAACATCGATTAGAGACATCGATCAGCTGCCTCTTGCACACCCCCTACTGGGGATGTGCCTGCAACCAAGGTACATGCCCTTGAATGGAATCGAACCTGGGACCCATGAGTCCACAGGCTGACACTTTATCTACTGAGCCAAACCGGCTAGGGCTCAACTTAGCTTTTTATATATATAGAATAAACTTGCTTAATTAGACCTGCTTTCTGATTTAGCTAAACTTTTTCCAGCTCAGTGAAGCAACCCAACTTCTCTTCAGGTAACTGTTAGCAACACAGCAGTAAATATCAACACAAAGCAGGTTTATTGTAGATCATGCAGGAAGAACAAAGGGTAAAACATTTAACTGCAGCAGTGTTTGACTGTATTCTACACAGTGAAAAAACCTGAAGTCATTTTCAAGGTCCACCATTTCTTATTTCTTTTCAGTCAGATCAAGTTTCTAAGCTTCCTAAATCTCCATTTTTCAGCTAATGAAAATAAACTAGGATTCTACTGAGTCTCCTATCTATCTACTCCAGGATGCTGTGAGGATCAAATGAGATGAGGCACAGGAAAACACTTCATAGACATTTGGTTAAAGTGTGAAATGTTTGCTATAAAGCAAGTCATGTTCCTGGACTGAAGAAACTGCAAGGAGGCTAGTTGCTAGGGAGAGGAAGCTGGGTGTTGCTACATGACATCATTACCCGGCGACCACAGCCACTGTTTCCGGGCTGGGCTGGGCTGTGGGCTGCATTTTGCACCATGGGTTCTCAGCAGTGTCAGCTGCACTTTGATGGAGTGTCACTCCAGGGTAGTGGTTGGGCCTGTGTCCCACTTGGGGGAAGTTGAGTTTTGCTTTATGGGCACCAGGTTTGTGGTGCCGTTTTTCTGTGTGCACAGGCAGATCTTGCATTGAGCATCTGCCCCTGGTGGTCAATGCAAGTGATAGCAACCAGTGGGACACTGCATATTACCCTGATTCCCCAAAAATAAGACAGTGTCTTTTTTTTTTTTTTTTTTAATATATTTTATTGATTTTTTACAGAGAGGAAGAGAGAGGGATAGAGAGTTAGAAACATCGATGAGAGAGAATCATCGATCAGTTGCCTCTTGCACACCCACTACTGGGGATGTACCCGCAACCAAGGTATGTGCCCTTGACCGGAATCGAACCCAGGACCCTTCAGTTCACAGGCTGATGCTCTATCCACTGAGCCAAACCGGTTTTGGCGACAGTGTCTTATATTAATTTTTTCTCCCAAAGTTGTGCTAGGTCTTATTTTCAGGGGATGTCTTATCTTTCCATACACTAGGTCTTATTTTCGGAGGATGTCTTATTTTTGGGGAAACACGGTAGATTTTTATAGATAGGTAGATAGGTAGGTAGGTAGGTAAGTAGATAGATAGATAGATAGATATTGTAGATAGATGGTTAATGTTAAATACCAGTGGATTTTTAGGGGTGTCTCAAAATACAGTCATACTAATCCTGTATAATAAATTGGTTATATGCAAATTGGCCCTCATGGCCTCACAAGATGGCTGCCTACGACCAGGCCAGCAGGGGAGTTAGTGAGGGACGACCAAATGACTGAACAAGCAGGCTGTGTGGGGCGACCAGGCTGGCAGGGGGAGCAGATGGGGGTGATCAGGCTGGCCCAGGGTGGGGTGGGGGGGCAATTGGGGGTGATTAGGCTGGGGGGGGGGCAGTTATGGGTGATTAGGCTGGAAGGGGGCAGGAAGGGGCAACTAGGCCAGCAGGAGGGGCAGTGAAAGGCAACCAGGCTGGAAGAAAGAAACAGTGAGGGGCAACCAGGCCAGCAGAGGGGGACAGTAAGGGGTGACCAGGCCCATGAGGGGGACAGTTAGGAGTGAGCAGGCCAACAGGGAAAAGGCAGTTGGAGGTGACCTGGCTGGCAGCAGGGACAGTTAGGGGTGACCAGGCCAGCAGAGGGTGCAGTTAGGGGTGATCAGGCTGTCACACAGAAGCATTGAGGGGCAATCAGGCCAGCAGGGCGGGGGCAGTGAGAGTCGACCAGGCAGGCAGGCAGGTGAGCAATTAGGAGCCAGCGATCCAGGATTGTGAGAGGATTGTCCAACTGCCAGTTTAGGCACAATGCCTGGGGTGGGGCCTAAACCGGCAGTTGGACATCCCCCCAAGGGTTCCAGATTGGAGAGGGTGCAGGCTGGGCTGAGGGGACCCCCCCTACCCCATGCATGAATTTCATGCACCGGGCTTCTAATAAAGGATAAAAATACAAATTTTCAAAATTATACTCTGCTTTTTGTTTCATTGTTTCTTTGCCAATATTCTTTCACAGAAAAAAAAAATTGTATAAGGTATTTTAATTTGTCTTTGTACTTTGTGCCCACAAAAGCAGTTTGTTTCATCATTGTCATCTGTGTTAACTTCTTAAATTCATGAATGATGGTTCCTGCTTCACTAGAAAGAATACTAGTAGGTGATGAACCTCACAGTTTCCCTCCTTTTCCTTTGCACACACGTACTGCTTATTGAACACACTTTATTCTATACCTCTTACTGCTTCAATGCTTTCTTTGAATATGCTTGAAATTTGTTACCATGTAAGTTGGCCTAGAAAAAGTGACTTCCCACAACATTTTGTAAAGTGTGTTAAGACCTTTTCTAGCTCCTCCTTAAACACCAATAGGTTTTCCTGAATTGATGCTCAGACAGGTTTTGAGGGAAAAGCTACAGTTATAAGACTTATTTTTTATTCATATGAAAAAAGTATTCATAAAATTGGCTTTGATTGCCTGGGATGGCAAACATCCTCTATGAACACTTTTTTCGTTACTTGCACATGCATTATAATTGCTATTAATATATCAGACAAAAAAAATACAAGTAGTTATCTAATAGATTGACCAATTTCCTGCATTTCAATTATTGTAACTCGTGATGCCTTTTCTGGTCTTTAATAAAGTAAAAATGTGGCTTCACTGTCACTAATTTGTTGAGCAGTGGTGTTGAGTAAATTTTTGATAGTATGTTAAAAATTTGTCATATAGCAGGAATATATTATTTTAATCTCTAACAGAAACCAGCTCGAACTCTTACATCTGGTCTTTGCAAATCGTTGAAGCCCTCCGATGAAATGATCGAGATTACCAACGACTTGGGGAAGACAGAGCTTTTCTGCTCTGTTAGTTGTTTTTCTGCTTACGGTAAAGCTAAGCTGGAATCTTCTACAGGTAATGTTTGATTAATAAACAGGTTTAGTAATTACTGAAGCATATTACTGCTTCATTTCATTTATAACCTTGATTCATTTCCAAATTAGACTTAAAATTCAGAACCATTCAAAGCTTGTTGCAAAGAAATGCTTTCCAGTATTTTTGTATAAAAGGAAGACTACTTCACCAATATAGATTTAATATTTGTAAAGATGGTTGTGTTAGAATAGAATCCTATACTTAGCACTGCTTTGTAAAAAGAAGCCTATTAAGATTTCCACATGAAAGTACAGCCAGTTGGAACTACTTTGAACTTCACTAAGAGAAAAGCACAGATAATTCAGGGCCAACTATGTAATACCATCAAAGAGCCACATATAGTGCCATTGGTGCTATTTACATAGTCAGTGGAGTGAATGATGCTCCTGGGACTTGTACATCTTGCAAAATGGCTTATTGAAATCTCTGCAATACTATCTTAGCCCTAGCCAGTTTTGCTCAGTGGATAGATCATTGGCCTGCAGACCAAAGGGCCCCAGGTTCGATTCCAGTCAAGGACATGTACCTCAGTTGCAGGCTCCTCCCCAGCCCATGCCCTGGTCAGGGTGCATACAGGAGGGAACCAGTTGATGTGTTTCTCTCACATCCGATGTTTCTGCCTTTCCCTCTCTTATTCTCCCTAAAAATCAATGGAAAAATATCCTCAGATGATTTTTTTTTTAAGTGAGAATTAAAATATACTAGCTTGGATAGCAACCCAGCTCCATTCGTATTGATGTTTGTGAATCCTAGAAGAGTTAAAAGTAATATCCATTAGTAAATTCTCAAGGAGTCTCTGTTGTTTTTTTTCTTCCCTTTTTTAAAATACATTTTTAATTGATTTCAGATAGGGAGAAGAGAGAGATACAAACATCAATGAAAAGCGAGAATCATTGATTGGCTGCCTCCTGCATGGCCCCAAGGAATGAGCCTACAACCTGGGCATGTGCCCTTGACCAGAATCAAACCTGGGATCCTTCAAAATGCAGGCCAATGCTCTAACCACTGAGAAAACTGGTTAGGGCATTTTTTAATTTTTTTTTAATTTTTTTTTTTTTTTAATCCTCACCCAAGGATATTTTTCCATTAATTTTTAGAGAGAGTGGAAGGGAGGAAGTGACAGAAGAGAGAAACATCGATGAGAGAGAGACACATTGATTGGTTGCCTCCCGCACGAACCTGATCAGGGATGGAGCCTGCAACAGAGGTACATGCCCTTTGGCCAGAGTTAAACCCGGGACCTCCGGTCCATGGGATGATGCTCTCCCCACTGATCCAAACTAACTAGGTCTCTTTTTTGTTCTTCATGTGTAACTGTACAGAAAAAAATTGCTTTGAAATTTCAAACAAATAGTATAAAGACTGAGGAATTGTTTGCAAAGGTAAAAGAGATAAAATGATAGGAAATGTAAATTATTGTTTTAATGTTATTGATATTATCCTAAGGAGCCTGGCTATCCCTAAGCCCTACTAAAAATTATCCCAGTACACAGCAGTACCTAAAGCTATTAGATATTTGCATTGTTATTTGAAATACTTGTTATTAAACGATGCTAATTGGTTCTGCCTGGTTTATAAGAAACCTTCCCATTTTTATCAGTAAACGTTTCCATGGTGCATGACACTTCAGCAGAGCTCCCATCTCCAGAGAAGCACCTTTCTCCGAGGAAAGATACAACTCCAATTATAAGCAACATCATGTCATTGGCAGATACTCACGCTGCCCTGCCCATCATGAACTCTGATATCTTACAAGGTAAAAGTTGATGTGCTGTTTGACATAATGTAGTTTTGCCCTGCTTGATGAGCCTTTCTATATTCCAAGTTTTCTTTGTGTTGCCTGATATGAAAAAAGCAATTATGGTTTATGATGCTGTTTTATAGATTATGAAATAAGATCTTGAATTTATGCTTTAACAGGTACAGTTTCTTCAGTAAGAGGAAATGTCCTATTGGATGTAAGTTGTTGGGATTTTTTTTTGGCTACTGTCTTTTCTTAAGCTTTTTAAATCATTGTGTGTGTGTGTGTGTGTGTGTGTGTCTGAGCATTTTAATTCCTATTTTGATCCAAGAGCTCAAAAAAGTAGAGAAATAAACACATTTTGGTATTTATATTCAGTTTCCCAAATCTCAAATTTGAATTTATTAATAAGTTATTAACAAATTATTAATAAGAATATTTAAAGAGAAGTATTAACTCAGCAGAGTGGTTTAAGGTGGAGGCTCTAGCCCCAGAATAAAGAGAAGTATTCTTTTTAAATATATTTATTGATTTCAGACAGGGGGAGGGAGAGGGAGAGAGAGAAAGAAACAACCATGATGAGAGAAAATCATGGATAGGCTGCCTCCTGCACGCCCCCTGCTATGGATCGAGCCCACAACCCAGGCATGTGTCCTTGACTGGGAATCAAACCTGGGACCCTTCAGTCCGCAGGCCAAAGCTCTATTTACTGAGCCAAGCCGTCTGGGGCAAAGGGAAGTATTCCTTTTTTTTTTTTTTTTTTTTTTTTTTTTTAAATATATTTTATTGATTTTTGACAGAGAGGAAGGGAGAGAGAGAGCTAGAAACGTCGATGAGAGAGAAACATCGACCAGCTGCCTCTTGCACACCCCATACCGGGGATGTGCCCGCAATCAATGTACATGCCCTTGACCGGAATCGAACCCGGGACCTTTCAGTCTGCAGACTGATGCTCTACCACTGAGCCAAACCGGCTTCGGCAAGAGAGAAGTATTCTTAGTCATTGTTTTTCCTTTAGGTTCTTTATTAAATTTTTTTTTTTTTTTTACAGAGAGGAAGGGAGATAGAAACATCGATGAGAGAGAAACATCGATCAGCTGCCTCCTGTACACCCCCTACTGGGGATGTGCCCGTAACCAAGGTACATGCCCGTGACCGGAATCGAACCTGGGACCTTTGAGTTCGCAGGCCGATGCTCTTTATCCACTGAGCCAAACCGGTTTCGGTTTTATTAATTTTCTTAATATTTATTAAGCAATTCTACTCACCTAAGCAATAAAAAGTTTTGTTATAATTACATACCAAAGTCCTTTGAACAATTGTTATTGATTCTAGATTGCAAATAGATGTTATAAATAATTGCTTATGTTTCCCGCTAGTGGAGTTCATAATGTAACTTACCCATTCATTTATTGTGTTATTAGAATAGATGCGTTTGATATTTTGATTATTTGTAAATTGTTAAAACAAATGTTATTTTGTCATTTTCTCCTAAAGGTTTCTAAGAGCTCACCCAGTGAGTCAAACAGTGGTGTCGCTAACAGTAGTGTGGAACAACAGCTGAGCCTTTTGCCATCTTCATCAGTACTCAGTCAGCATACAGCCCATGTTGAAGAACAAAGGGATCAAGTGTCAAACCAGGATGCTACACTCAATAAGAAATCTATGAAAATAAGTAATAGACTGTGTTACCCAAAATATACATCTAAAGTACAAAAAGTTAAAAGTAAATCCCAAAGTATTAAAAAATCTTGGTGTTCAAATTTTCAGAAGTTAGGAACCACTATTAAAAAGGACTTAACGTTCTGTTATTCATGCCAGTTATTCTGCCAGAAAAAATACAGCTTTGGCGGAGAGTCCTTAGCAACCCAAGGAATTTCTAATTGGAAAAAAACTCTGAAAAATTTCACAAAGCATGAAAAAAGTATAATGCATTTGAAGTCATTGCAATTTTGGAGGGAATACCAGTTTTGTGATGAAGGTGTCAGTGACAATTTATCTAATCATTCAAAAGAGATGGAAGGAAATAAAAAGTACCTAAAGCTTATCATTGAAAATATTTTATTTCTTGGAAAGCAGTGTTTACCCCTAAGAGGGAAGGACCAATCTATTTCATCTGTGAATAAAGGCCATTTTTTAGAATTGTTAGAAATCAGAGCAAAAGATAAAGGAGAAGAAATATTTAGACTTATGAATTCACAAGTTGATTTCTATAATAGTACACAAATTCAAAATGATATTATTGACATAATAAAGACTGAAATGTTACAAGATATTGTGAATGAGATCAATGTCTCCTCAGCTTTTTCAGTAATATGTGATGAGGTAACTGATAGTGCCACTACAGAACAGCTTTCAATTTGTGTAAGATACCCAGAAAAAACGTCAAAGGCTATCATAATTAAAGAAAGATTCTTGGGTTTCATAGATGTTGAAGAGATGTCCGGAACCAGCTTACACAAGACTATCACAACTTACCTGCAGCAAATTGGAGTTGATATAAGTAAAGTAAGAGGCCAGGCCTATGACAGTACTACTAATTTGAGGGGGAAATTTAATAAAAGTGCAGCAGAATTCAAGAAGGAAGAGCCAAGAGCTTTATACGTACATTGTTATGCCCATTTTTTGGACTTAGCAGTAATTAGGTTTTGTAAAGAAGTAAAAGAACTCCGAAGAGCTCTAAATACTCTGAGTTCTTTGTTCAACACTATTCCTATGTCTAGGGAAATGTCTGCAAATTTTCAAAAGATACGTAAGCTAAGTCAAAACAAAACATGCAAGAAACATATATCACAATCATGTTGGACACTCCATGATCATACATTACTGTCTGTGATTGAGGGCCTTCCAGACATTATTGAAACATTGGAATTCGTATCAAGCCATTCTTCTAACACAAGTTTGGCTGATGAATTGAGCGATTTACTGACATCGGTATCCAAATTTGAATTTATTTTTTGTTTGAAATTTCTTTATCGAGTATTAAGTGTTATAGGAATTCTTTCCAAAGAACTTCGAAGTGAAACCATAGACATTTTTTCTTTGTCTTCAAAAATAGAAGCAATTTTGGAATGTTTATCATCTGAAAGAAATGATGTCTGTTTCAAAATGTTCTGGGAGGAAGCAGAAGAAATTTGTCAAAAAATAACCTGTAAAGGTTTTGAAGTTGAAAGACCTTTTCATAAAAGAAGAAAAATTCAGGAAACAAGAGCTCTTAGCAATTCAGACAATATGTTTTTTCCTACTTCAACAGAAGAACAATGTAAAATTGGCATTTATTACCAGGGATTAGATACTATATTACAGAATTTAAAAATGTATTTTTCAGAATTTGATTATTGCAAAGTGAAGCAAATTTCAGAACTATTACTAAAATGGAATGAACCATTAAATGAAGCAACAGCCAAACATGTCCAAGAATTTTATAAACTTGATGCAGACATCATTCCAGAACTTAGATTTTATCGGCAATATGCAAAGCTCAACTTTGTCATAGATGATCATATCAATTTCAGCAACCTTGGCTATTTATTTATTCAGCATGGTCTTCATAACAATATTCCTTGCATATCAAAGCTATTACATATTGCTTTGTCTTGGCCAATCACTTCAGCAAGTGTTGAAAATTCATTTTCTGTACTGCCTCGTCTTAAAACATATTTATGTAATTCCATGGGACAAGAGAAGCTTAGTGGCTTGGCCCTAATGGCTGTTGAACAGGAATTAGTAAATAAATTGCTGGAGCCTGAAAGACTCAATGAAATTGTGGAGAAGTTTATACATCAGTTGAAGGAAATATAGTATTTGCTTAATGAATTTACCTGAGTTTCATGTTTCTATTAGAATATAATGTTTTTTATTTCAAATGTTTGTCTAAGAAAAATTTATTTTTAACTTGTCTTTTTCACTTTACATGGTATTTTTGAGATTGTTTCATGTCAACACAAAGAATTTCCTGATTCTTTCTGTACAGCTGCTCAGAATTGTATAAATGTGCCATGATATATTGGAATACTTCCTTCTAAACAGATATGTTAAGTCTGTTGTGTTAGTATAAATAATGCTTCATTTAGTAACTTTGCACATAAGTCATGTTGCATATTAGTAAGTTACTATAAGATAAAATGTTAAGTTAGAATTACTAGGTCAAAAGATTTGTGCATTCTTTATTTTTGATTGGCACATAGCTTTCTACAAGGATTATGCCAATTTACAGTCCTGCCAACAATATGAGTCAAATATTTTTATTTTTGCTGACCCATTAGTTGAATAAAGTTATATTAATCTCTGGAGATTAAATGAGTGGAATTTTGTACTTTCACTTAAGAATAAGGTTGGGTATGTGCTTGAGCAATTTGTGTATCCTTTTCTGTGAACTGTTAACATTTAAATATTAAAACCAAATGTTGTTGTGTTTTTGCATGAAACCCTGACAGAGTAGTCCACACAGTCCCAAAATAAGATTAGGTAGTGAAAAACTCAAAAGCAGGTATAAGGCCTGAATGGTATTGGCTGTCTGTATTGGTCATGGAGGAAAAGAAGTGGGATGTCTGATGGCCTTGAGAATAGGTCCCCCAAATCAACAGCTTTCCATTGGAGAGCATGCAGGCCAATTTGGAAATAGCTAAAACAGGAAAGGTTCCTCAAGATGCCAATTTGCAGGTGAATTTAAGGGGACTGAAGATGTTGCAATAGGCTAGGTCCTTATGAACTCTTTAAACTAATCTAAGCTTCATTCCAAAACAAAATCCATTTAAGGAGAAACTGCTGGCTGTAGATACCAAATTGAAAAGGACAGGCAGAGACAATAGGAAAGACAAGATGCATTTTGAAGCGAGGGAGAGAAGACAAGGAAGCAGATGTCAATAAAAATACTAGTAATAGGATTTCTTGAACCTTGAAGCTAGAAAAGTTGTTCTGTCCCTTTCCCTCCATTCTAAAGGAGTGAATGGGTTTCATATAAAAGTGAACAGAAAAGAATTGTGGCTCAGCTGGCCTATGAACCAGAAGGTCATGGTTTTATTCCTGGTCAGGGTATATGTCTGGGTTGGCGTGAAGGAGGCAGCTAATCAATATTTCTCTCTCTACCCATCTCCCTTCCTCTCTTAAATCATTGATGTGATCTTTTGTGACTGGATTCATCTGTTGTAGCATATATCACCATTTTATCCCTTTTTACAGCTAATATTCCATTGTTTGGATATTTACTGGTAATTTGCTTACCCATTTGTCAGTTCATGGACATCTGAGTTGTTCCCACCTTTTCAGTAGTATGGTAAACATTCACATATTTTTGTGTGAGCATGTTTTTGTTTCAGGTGTTGGAACTGCTGAATCATACAAAGGGTAATGGTTTGAGCAACTATCAGTTTTTCAAGCTGGCTGATACCATTTTAAATTCCCATCAGTAGTGCAAGGATTCCAATTTCTCCACATCCTTCCCAATACTTATTTGATTTTATTCTAGGCACTAGAGGCCCAATGCATGAAGATTTGTGCAAGGATGAGCCTTCTTTTCCCCTGGCTGCCAGCACCACCTTTGCTCCGGCCAAACCAGCCTTTCTGCTTTCCCACACTGCCCAAAGGCCCCAAACGGCTGGGGTGGTGTGGAAAGCCTGCATCATCACCATAGCATCCTACTCTACCCCCAGCCATTTTTTTGTTGAGTTAATTTGCATACTCACTCGTGATTGGCTGGTGGGTGTCATGAAGGCACCGTCAATTTGCATCTTACTCTTTTATTAGTGTAGATGTTAGTGGGTGTTGATTTCCCCCGGCCCAGCTTTACTCAAGCTTAATTGACAGAACTGTTAAGACATTTAAAGTGTACATTGTGATTTGATAGTTATGTGTTGTTTAATGACAGGGACACATTTTTAGAAATGTGTTGTTAGATGATTCCACGGTTGTACAAACATCAGTATTCTGTAAGCTTAGATAGCATGTACTATAACTACAGAACAAGATTAAACCAAGCACAAGAAGAAAAAGATGCATTTAAGATGCAGTAAACACAAGATGAGGTTGCTCCTGGTATAATATGGCATATTGTTTGACAGCAAGTTTTTTTTTTTTAAGAGAGTACACTTTAAAATAACAAAAGTATAGTAAATACGGCAGTTACAAATATTATGTAATGTACATAATCATATGTACTATACTATTACACAAATGGCAGCACAGGTTTGTTTATAGCATCATCACCAGAGGTAATATGTATGATAGCACCCCTTTGTCACTAAATAAGGGATTTTTCAGTTCCATTAATCTTATGAGACCATTGTATCTGCCACCCATTATTGGATGAAACCAAATCACATGAATATAAATTGTGAAAGCTCCCATCACTTCTGAGAACACTCAAATTCTCTTGGCAAATTTCAATTCTACGATGCACTATTAACTGTAGTTACATACTTTCATCTTACAGCTGAATTTTGAATTGTCATCTCATGGCTTTGAATTGCATTTTCCTACTGGCTGATGTCATCTTAAAATTTCTATTCAAATCCTTGGCCTAATTTTTTAATATTTTTTTTTACAGAGAGGGAGCTGGAAACATTGATGAGAAACATCAATCAGCTGCCTCCTTCACCCCCCCCTACTGGGGATGTGCAGCAGCCAAGGTACATGCCCTTGACCAGAATCAAACCTGGGACCCTTCAATCCCCAGGCCAATCCTCTATCCACTGAGCCAAACCGGTTTGGGCATAATTGGGGTTTTAAGTTGATAGAAGTCTCCAGAATTCTTAAGAATCCTTTGCCAAACACAGGATTGTGAAGATTTCTTCCCCCCGCCTCCCAAAGTACTTATTTTCATTGCTACATTTGGATACCTGAACCATTTTTTTCATTGTGGTAGAGGCCATATGAATCTTTGGATCAGTTTACCAATGTTCATAATACTGCCCATATTCTTACAACAGGTTTTCCCATTTGGATCTTTAGAATTTCTTCCAAGTCATCCACTCTTTTATATTCAAGCGCCATACTCCATCTCGCCTCAGGTATTTAGAATTCAACCCATTTTTGGTGCAATACTTTACATGACCCCATATATCATTAAAATCTATGGGCTTGGGAAGTGTAGGGGGGAAAAAAAAATCTATTTCTAATTTTCTCCTGAAGACTCTGGTCTAAAACCTTACCAAAATTAACATGTCTCTGTACTATAAAATATTAAACTCTTGCTGAAACCAGTTTGGCTCAGTGGATAGATCATCTGCCTCCAGGTTCGATTCCGGTCAAGGGCCTGTACCTTGGTTGCAGGCACATACCCAGGAGAGGGAGTGTGCACAAAGCAACTGGTTAATGTTTCTCTCTCGTTTTTAGCTCTCTATCCTCCCTTCCTCCTCTCTGTAAAAAATCAATAAAATATATTTAAAATAAAAATATATAAATTTTTAGATCTAATTACATAACTAGGTAGTTCTCAACTTTGTTGACTTTGAACCCTGAATGACTGATTTGGAAATGTGATTAAAAGAAGCCTGATAGGTGGTTAATCTCGCCCAGTACGCCAAGGTTACAGGATAGAACCATGGTCAGGGAACATACAAGAATCAATTGTTTCTCACTAAAAATAAAAAATGAAAACAAATTAAAATGTCCAGCCCAGGAAGATGGCTTAGTTGGTTTGAGTGTCACCCCCCATATACCAAAAGGCTGTGGTTCAATTCCTCCCTCATCAGGGCACATACAGAAAGCAACCAATTGTTCTTAGGTGAACACTCCTCTCCTTTCCCCTCTTAATAACCATGTCCTTGGGTATTTAAAAAGTAAATTATCTTGCTGTCCAAATCAGGTTGGTTAGGACAGAAGTGCCATCTAATTGATTAGTAATTAAAAGGTTGAAGGAGCTTCTGCCAAAAAAGCTTTAAGAAAGTCTTGAATCATATACAGAGTGCCCAGATGATATCTGAACACATAATCTGGCCCCACTATGTGTGTGCACGTGCATGAATTCCTGCATTGGGTGGGGTCCAGCCAGCCAGGCCAGGGGGGAGACACGGGCAGTTGGCAGACTTGTCTGCTGGTCAAACTCCTGGTCAAAAGGACAATTGGCATATTAGCCTTTTATTATATAAAATATAGAGTGGCCATATTATTATGCTTTCAGAGATAATAATTTGGCCACTCAGTGTATATTCTGTTCTATGTCTAGAATACAGTAAAACTCTTTAAATCACCTAGAAACAAGTTCATGACAGGAAAATTCTAGAAAATTAAGAGTCCTATTTAAAAACAATAAAAGGATAGTTTTTAAAAAAAAATATATTTTATTGATTTTTTACAGAGAAGAAGAGAGAGGGATATAGAATTAGAAACATCGATGAGAATCATCGTTCAGTTGCCTCTTGCACATCCCTTACTGAGGATGTGCCTGCAACCAAGGTATACGCCGTTGACCAGAATTGAACCTGGGACCTTTCATTCCCTAGGCTGTAGAAGTCTTTATTAACAATTGGATTGTTCATTCCTCTCTGCCCTCTTCTTCACTGGTTTCCAGGACACAGTTCACTTGATCCTGCCAATAAAAGGAAACAATTACTTCCCAAACATGTAAAAATCAGTTATCAAGTTTTTTAGCACCACCAAGTAAACTTCCTAATAACAAGGAAATATTAATACTGGAATGTGGTATCAATAATATTTAAAAGTCTATATAATATAAACTTTACTTAAGATGTTGATTGTTTAGATTTCATACTGATTTTTATGGGCCTTTAAAACTGAGTGATAGCTATCTAAACATGTAATTTATGAAATGAGGTTAGTAAGCTACTATCCACAGGCACCTTTTTATAATTTTATTGTATACAGCCATGTCCATTTGTTTACACAGTCTGATTGCTTTCCAGCTATACAGCAGAGTTGAGTTACACTTTAAAATTGCCAACCATTCAAATAGATCATTATTTTGTTCTCCATCTATTTTCAATTATAGAAGACCAATCCCACCATGTACTTATATACAATAGATGAAAAATAAATAGGGAACTTCAAATTTTCTGAATCCACATCTGCATGGTGCTATGGACAGAGGTAAATACATATACATATATATGTATTCATATACTTTTTAATTGAAAACTGTGAATTCCGTAAAAACACTATTTCCTGCCCTGGCTGGTTTGGCTCAGTAGCATTCACCTGTGGACTGAAAGATCCCAGGTTGATTCCAACCAAGGACACAAAGCTGGGTTGTGGGTTCAATCCCCAGTATGGGGTGTGCAAGAGGCAACCAATCAATTATTCTCTCTCATCATTGATGTTTCTCTCTCTATCCCTCTCCCTTCCTCTAAAGTCAATAAAAACATATTTAAAAAACAATATTTCCTATAAGAAAAAAAAAAAAAAGATATATTCACACAAAGTAATTATTTCTTTACCACCCAAGAGTAAGATTGCTTAACATACCTTGATACTTCCTCTATCTTGCAAATTTTGGTTTTCTCTCTTGGTTGGCTTATGCTTTGACAGCTTGAGAACAATTATCCACCTATTATTAAAAATGTAATAAAATAAAGTAACTTGTTCAGCATATTACATTCTTATTAATATGTTAACATGTTTTTATGTTTGGGTTCTAATCAATGGTTCTTTTATTTAGCGATGGTATTACTTAGAAAAGGTCTGGTCTACACCACGGTCATACTCTAAATTTTTTTCACCTGTACATATTGCCTATTACCAAGGACTAAACAGTTGTTAATGCTGAAACCGGTTTGGCTCACAGGATAGAGAGCATCAGCTTGCAGACTGATTCGATTCCAGTCAAGGGCATGTACCTCGGTTACGGGCACATCCCCGGTGGGGGGTGTGCAGGAGGCAGCTGATCAATGTTTCTAATTCTCTATCCCTCCCCCTTCCCTCCCTGTAAAAAAACAATAAAATATGTATTTTAAAAAAACAAAACAGTTGTTACTCTTTTTACTAGGTAAGTAAAAAAGAATCTTAAGGATATTTATTTTAAGAGGATCCTAAGGTGAATTTAGAGTACTAAAAATACAGCATTTCTCCACTAAACGTAAATTCTCTTTTCTGCTCTTGATCATACCTCCTCAATTCTACTACTTAACATTTTGGTAATTTTTCCCATATTTCAACTCTCACATATACACCTATTTTCAAAAACAGAAATAGAGGAATGTTCTCTTAGGTGAGACAAGCATCTTTAAAATCAAACATGTTTCACCCCATCTGGCTAAATCAAATTACTTAAATATTAAATCTAATCCAAAAGACCTCTACTGCTAAGGTTAAGATTTCCAAGGAACTTACTTCAGGCGAATGAGCACTCCAATATCAGCCAACATCAATCATTCGAACCTAAAGAATAATAAGAGAAGTTAATATAAAAGACAAGGGCATAAGGTTTGAAAATGCTAGTTAACTTCAAAATTTAAAGAGTAAAATTCCAGAGACCAAGATTGGGGGCAAGTTACAGCATAAAAAAATAGGAAGAAACTTCATGGGGGGGTAGAAGGGGGAATCTAAAATTATTCTCACAAAGTAATAAAATAGACATCTGAATCAGAATGAGAACTGTATCTTCTTTAAAATACAAAAGCCTAACTACTATTTATTTTCACCAGTCTGAGCACAAGTTTGACTGCAACCCAAAATATACTATCCCTTATGTGAAGGTATGTGACAACTCTACCTTACCAACTGAATTTTTAACATCAGCTCTCTTTGCATAAAAGCACATACCCTGCTCCCCACTCAAGTATGTTTTCCATTCTCAGGTGGACTGACCACCTTCAGCAGAAGTCCTCCAAGAGCACCCCTCCCCTCATTCCACAGTACACAATGCAGTTGTCATCCTGCAATTCTCTATATTTGCCTTGTTCTTTCCCTCTAAGTGCTCACTGAGTTTTAAGTTAGGGCAGGGAAGCTTTGCCTTAGAGACAGCAAGGAACCTGAGATATTTATATATTTTTCTCTGAGGGAGAAGACATTCACCTTCACTATATACACCTGCAGGGCCACTGCACAAAAACCGGACAGATCAGCTTAATTCAAATTCTAGGTTTTTCTTCTTCCCTGATTATCAGGTACTGCCAAGGGCAAATGAAATAGTTCCCTGTTGCACATTTACCATCCATAAGGGATACTATATCGTTTTGCATTCTTCCCATTCTCCAGATTATCCTATGCTGCAACCCAGCCCTCCCTTTTCACCCTCTGAATAAAATCTCAGCACTGGTGTTCAAAAGCAACATTTTTATGGTTGATGGTTTACCAACAACTGTGAGATTTCCACAGTTGAGTCTTAAAAATTGCCAATCATTA
Organism: Pipistrellus kuhlii; assembly: GCF_014108245.1. Taxonomy (NCBI): domain Eukaryota; kingdom Metazoa; phylum Chordata; class Mammalia; order Chiroptera; family Vespertilionidae; genus Pipistrellus; species Pipistrellus kuhlii. The sequence goes on along the minus strand of NW_023425515.1, from coordinate 174,472,155 downwards.
TCTAGCAGCAATGACAGATGATTAGGAACAGTGAAATCCTGAGTTCTTTCCCTAATAGGCCATTTGAGAACTACACTAGCTGACAAGAGCACTAAAACATTATCAGCTAAAGCCCAAACAAACAAAAAAAGGCCCAAAACAAACATCCTGGCTCTCAAAACCTGTCCACGATCATTAAGGGAAGGACAGTAAATGCAGGACTGTGGATCGTGTCACTGCAGCTGACAATGATTAACAATAGGAGACATGCAACCCCCTTTAAGGTTAAAAGTCCAAAACCAGTCACACACATCTATCTCTATTGGGGGAAAAGTCAGACTATTAGTCTTCGTAGGTTTTACAACCTTGTATAGAAAGCACCCATTGCATTTCTTTCATCTTTCAGAAAGCACCTGTATCTGTTCCAAGGGCCTAATAGTACGAAAATGCATTCTGGCATCACACCTCTGAACATCAGACCATTTTCATTAAAAAGCGTAATTTTGATTTATAATAAGGCTTATGAAATACAATGCAAGCACCTCAGTAGTGTTATTACTGAAACCCATTTATTCCCAGATTTTTGTCTGAGTGGTTTTTTAAAGACCCTCTGCACTAAGATTTACAAATTGTAGCTACGTACAAATCAAAACTATTAAGAACCAACGTCAGTCACAAGTTTCTCATTTGAAAGTGCAAAAACCTATTCTTCTTAGAATCAGAATAAAGCAAAGTTAACCCCCCACCCCAATGATGTTCCTGAAGTCCATTATTACAACAAGCACATTCTCTCAAAATTGTTACTGGTTGTTGAAGAAATAAACCTGATCTTTAATTTCTAAACACTCAATCCCTGAAATCACGGCAGCAAGTGCTGGCCACCGATTTAATGGATCATGCCACAGGAAAGCCCTATCAGGGTTACATGCCAACTTAGTGACACTCGTCACCAATACCTAAGCATTGTGTTTGCTTTGCATTATATTATTCATGTAGAGAGCTAAATTAATCACCATTTCTTTCATCTATCAGGAGAGTCAAAAGTTATTTGCTTGAATGGACTATGCATCACAGTACAAATTTGTCCCCACCTTGTGAATTGCTTGCTAAAGAGCAAGCCATTTTCCTTAATAGAAGAAAATTCTCATATTCATGAAGTTTCCACACATTTATGCAAAGTAAACCTAAACCTTCCAGTTACAGAGCAGAAAGCATTATATATGAAAGATGTTTCTCTTGCACGCTAGCTAAAAACCACTTCAGAGAACAAAGTTGAGTTGAGGTCTGAAATAAGTCGATGCAAAGCTTAAGAACTAGGCAACAAAATAAGGTGGTTAAGACCTTATTTTTGGTAAATAAAATCTTGAATTATAACATCACATCCCTAAAGCTAAGGTAACCAAATTTCAAAAACCTACTCTGAACATTTGCAGTTATCCTTCAGAATACGACGAAGTCTTATGATTGGGAAATGATTCCCACCATGTATCCAACTGTAGGCAAGTCAATGTGCCACGCCAATTTTCCCCAGGTTTAGAGTATAGACATATTTAGTAAAATCATGTAATTTAAACTATTCACATTAGATCCCCATCTAAGCCCAAGTTAGTAACAAAGATGTTTCTATGAAGCTCATTTGAAAAAAATTTATTAAATCACATTACGGATAAAACAAAAAAAAACAAGCCCTGTACTTTTAGTGTTAATTCACTCAACCTATCCAAGATTGCATTCTGAAATCATTGATATTGCTGACCTACGAGCAGGTCAGTTGCTACAAGACTAATTATCACATGCTATACAGTCCATATCAAGAGGCTAAAATAGCACTCTACCTCCCAAGTATGGTTTGGTTCCCTTTCCCCCACACCACTGATATGTTCAATGTTATCTTCAGTTACAATGCAACTAAAGAAAACCACACAACCGAATCAGACACACCAAGGAATCAAGTTTGCACTTTTGATTTGAGAACTGCAACAGCACTGAATTCTGCCTGACAAATTACAGCCCTAAACCCAAACCCACGCACTTTTGATAAGCTAGCTTTACCATACAAGTGTTAGGTGCTGCACTGTTATTTCATTGTCAGAAGTGTGATGTCAGAATGCCCACGGAATAAAAGTACATAGCAAGTCACCAAGTTAGATTATATTGCTTGTTACCTACCTGTATGCAGTCGGCAATGAGAATCTTGGAGCAAGCAGGAATACTACATCCGGGTCCTAATGTCCATTGCCATTTGCGGTACTACGTTCCTCACAGTTACGCACTGCAGAAATGCTGGCTAAATGCAGTTATGTAGCAGGCCACTACTTTAATAGTCCAAGAACACCAGAAAACATTCCACCAAAACTTAGTGGCTTGCCCAAGAAAAGCCAAGTATCTTTTTTAAGTTTTTATCTGCCATAATATGCCTCTTACGAAAATTGCACAGGTGTAACATTACAATTTCCCAAATTATGTTTATAATAGTGGTATATCTACATAAAGAGTGGTAGAGTTTATAGAACTTGTTAATGAGTTCAGTATGTGTTCTAAACAGGGAAGGATTGTGATTTCACTAAATAAATGAGCTAATGGGTTAATGCCTATGAGCTACCTATTAGTAAATACACTGGGGTGTCTTCGAGAATGCAGTTTTTAAAGATATGGACTACTAAGTTTTAAAATGATCAGTGTTCCTCTTAAAAACAAAATTATGAGAATGGAAAAGGGAAATGGGGGCAGGTGATTTCTTCAAATGAGAAAAATGGCTAAAATACTTTGAAACTACTACCTTCCCTCGCCCATCCTAAGTTTCTAATCAACTTTTAGGCAATTGTTTTTTTTAGATAACTTTTAATTCCCATTAGGCTAAAAACTATCATATACAAGACTTACAGAAAGTCTATTTGAGTACCTTACAACCCTTGGTACACTGCTTTTTCAGTGATAAAAGTAAAAAAAAATAAATAAATAAATAACTTATTTGAAACTAAGCAAGATTATTTGCTAAACAACATTTAGCAATTCTACAGCCCTCAGTAAGGCCATCAAAATCACAACTTTCAGCAGATTATCCATGAGCATCCTTCACCACTCTTCAAAGGTAAAGTACTACCAAAAGCTTATTTTAGGGGTCTGTGCCAGCATCCCTTATAAAGAAAGGCATGTAATCTGAAAAATAAACTGAAACATTAATTTTATAGGCAGATTATCCCATTTCCCCACCAGCCCCCACCCACACACATACAAGTTCACCCTCCATGGGTGTCCCATGAACACCCCTTATTTTATCATTAGTCGAGTCCCTACTATACAATCCAATCAAATTATAATGGACTTCTTTCAAATCAAGACCCTTGTTTCCATACAGAAAAATCTCATACATAGCACCAATTCATATCTTAACTGGGGACAAAACTTCCTCATTAACATAATTATGGTAGAGCTACCACCCATTTCCAGGTGTCTTGAATAGAAATAATGAACATTTTCTAATGAGATTTCCTTAACCAGAATTGGGTGACATGCCTTTATATTCCACTAGTGTTTTAATTTTAGTATTATCCAGTTTCCCATGCAGAAGGTGCTCAATTATTTCAATAGATTTCCCTTTGTACTCAGGCACAATATTAAACCTCAGCATTTTAACCAAGATTTGATTTAGAATTTTACTTTTGCCAATTAGCACCAAGAACAGAGGTGAAAAGGAGGAAGACACATTCCACAGTAAAGAGTTCTATAATGTACAAATTTGGATGGAACTGTAACTAAGAACAAAACCAAACCATTATTTTACCTACTTTTAGGAAGCTGTTCCCTCTGCTAAAACAGATACACTGGGAAAACAGATCCCCACTGTTGAACTAGCAGACAACAGTAACAAGATACTTTAATATTAAATCAGTGTATCTAATTCTAAGGGAAGGAGATTCAATGAAGTTGACAATAAACTGACAACACCATCGAAAAACTCCAAAACTTGATAAGTGGGAGGGACATTTATATTTGCACTGTGTAGCATAAGTGACTCTCTAGATTTAGTGCTGCATCAAAAGGAAACTATGGAAAAACAAATTAAAAAGTATTTTACAATTAGGAATGGCTATCTGCAACCCTACATGTCAACAGTCACCACTAATTCTTTGAAAAGAGAGCAAGTAGATTTATGGTCCTATAGTTTTCGCCCAATGAAGTAGCAAAAGGAGATATAAAAGGTTCAGAGTATAAATGCATATATAGCTATACCTAGTTTATGGTTACTACACTTTTTACTTTCAAGTTCAAATTTTCAGTCTAAAGCCCATCTTTATAAATCACTTAAAGTAATACATGAAAGACTTCATGTTTGACAATCTTTAATTCAAATGTGAAAGTTCAATACAAGCCAGTTGTGGGGCTTGGGACAACTCTTTTAAAAACAAAAATGGAGGAATGCAACAAAATGATCTTTCCACTTTTTCTCCTGGAACTTTCAAGAAAAGGATAACTCATAGGGCCATAAAAAGATCCATTTAGTTATGCCCACTTTCTCCCTCTACCAATAGTCATACACCCAATTCCACAATCTTAATACATATTCCTGAATGAAGATTTACAGTTTATTTTTACTTATGTAACCATTTAAAAATACTTAGCACCACTTGCTTCCTATAATGCCAAACAAATCAAATCACGGATCTACTTCAGTATGTGTTTCTTCTTTTTAAAACAAAGGGGTAGTTATTTGTAAAAAGCAATACTTAGCCTACAAATACATTTCCCCAAAATGGCATATGCCATCTGAAGGTCTCAACACGCTCATGCTTTCAAAGTGGAATACCTAGCCTAATGTGCATGGAAGCATGAATGGCAAAATTGAAGATCAATATTATAACTATTTTATCTATTTATTTAAAGCACAGTAAAAAAAAAAAAAAAAAAGATACACTTTAGAAATTCGATGGCACAAGGTACACTGCCATAACTTGTGGGACATTATACATTTAAAAAAAAAAAAGAAATAAAAAGGAAAAAATCCTGTTTCAAAACACTGCATTACATAATTTTACCTGCCCAAACAGACCATTTACAAATATTAGGTCAATGAACTGCTAACATCCATAAAAAGGTAGCTTTCTTACTAAAATGCAAGAATTTAAAAGATTGTTATCTAAACAAGGAAAGACAAAAACAAACTAGAATGAGAGCCTAGATATCACATCTAAAATCGGGGTTTTTTGTTTGGGCCTTCATACTCTTCTCTCCCTCTACCATATCCTGCTGGAGTTCCAGGCCCCATCCCTCTAGGACCCTGTCCACCCACAGGTCCCGCACCTCCCTGCCCAAAGCGCTCAGTACGCTATTGGAACAGTAAGTAACAGTTCATTAAATGTAGTTGATGTCCATGTGTGTTAAGTAAATATTTTAGAAGGTTCCGTAGTCAACGTTCGTCGATACAATCACCAATGAGTCGATCCACAGGTACCGGGAACATAGAAAGGAAAAAAGGGTAATTTGAAAATTAGTTTACGATAATACATGCCTTGTGGTATGTTCCCACTTGAGCCATTCTCATACACCTGTTTCAAAGAATAGATCTTCCCTGTAGTGCTAAAAAATTTAAGAATTAGTGCAGATGTGAAAACCCATTCCAAAATGAGTTAAAGAAATTTCACATCAGAACAAACCACTGGAAAACTTGCAAACTTCTCACTTTCAAGGTCTGAACAGGAAAATTAATTTCCAAGTAAGCCTGACAAGCCCAGCCAAACAGATTCAATTCACTCAAAGAAGTGACAAAGAACCTACTCACCAGTTAGTGGCATGTGCTGCATAAGAAACCTTGTGCTTTCAAGATCTCAAGACACATCTGCTAAGTTGCAGAAATCTTAAAAAGTTCAAAGTTTTAATAAAATGCTACCAGACTACAAAAAAAGCATAAAAGGCTAATAGATTTAGTCACTTAAACGGCACAGTAACGTGATTTAAAAAAAAAATGTGTTGCCATATTCTCACAGGTGTACCACCTTTAGGAGCCATCACTGTATGACCAGAGACACTTTTATGTTTACGGTACTATTCTGTGTTGTTGCAAATTGACTGGATATACAGCCCACCCCATAACAGTCCAACTTTCCCCTAAGGACTTTGAAAAGTCCTCTGGCACTTAGCTATGATTCCATGGTTTGGGCATCTCCCAAAGAGCCTAGCGCCATGCTTAAGTGACTGCAATAAAGCAGCAGTTTTTTTTTTTCCATCTAATTCCATCTAGTTTAAGTACTTCTAAGTCTTAGGAAGCATGTATCCAAAAGAAAAACCCTAGATATGCAAGCAGTGCAGCCTGAACTATCTTTCAAATTCCACTTAAAATAGAACAGCTACTAAGTATTACCACCACGCCCCCCCCCCAAATTTTTTTTTAAATAAAAATGGCATCAGGGTTTAACTGTTCCTACATGCTAGTTTCAAAATGTCTCTTACAAAATACTATAGGGCTACCTGAAGAAGACTAAATCTCAATCCTTTAAACTATTTTTCAAAATATGTACATTTTAGGGGTTTAGCACACTCTACTATATATTTCATGAAGGCTAGTGAGGAAAATTTGGGGATTTCACAATTATATCATCACATCTTAAACACATAGGTTTTTGTTTTTTTAACCTGTTATATGGAATATACAATTTTAACTGTGGGAACATCATGTGAAGATACATTTCTAATGAATTTCCTTACATACCTAAAATATGCCTTTAAGGAAACACATAAGCAAAAATGTTACCCACACTATCACACTATTTTTAAATTTTAATTTGAAGAAAGCCTATAGCACTACATTTAACATAACCAGTCATTTACGGTTCTAATTTCCCAAAAGCCATAAATGGGTTTTGAAATAGGTGAGGTCCCAGACTAAATCCTTATGTTCCTTATTTGTAAACTGAAATTAGTGAGTTATTTGCTGCAGCTTCCTTCTTTTGCCAAAATCCTGTAGGTGAACTAATTAAGACTTAATTCAGTTGTGAAAATGTCTTCTTCCTTAAACCCATTTCTAAAGCCAATATTCAATTCTCCTGAGGATTTGTAAAGCCCTAAACACAGCCACTCAGACCAATTCACATGGTTGTTCTAAAGCATCCGTATTAGGCTATCTGCAGTTAAAATATGATAGCATCAAGAAGGTTCAGATCAAATGCACACAACTAGTATGCTTAAAATTGTCATTGATTTTTTTTTTGCTACTCTGTAGCAAAACAGATGTCAGTTTGTTTTAGAAGGCGTACCTATAGACAGCCCAACAGGTGGGAAACGACGAGTCAAAACTTTAAACAATTCCCTTTTCATGGATAGAAGCCACACCAAATATAGGTCAAAGTTCTACACATCACTAAAACATGCCTAGGAGCTGCAAACTACAAGTCTAATTCATATATTGTAGTTATGGCAAATGCCAGCTGAGTGAACAACAGTTTGCCATTTGTTTACGCTCACTTAGATGTAGAATAATTAGGTACATTATCTAACATTTAGAATTTGGATTTGCCATGCCATGGGAGTGCCAAAGTACACAAGCAATATAATAGAAAGCACCTAAATCTACTTATTGCCAAAGATAACTCCAACATACTAACAGCACTGACTTCAAGTTGGCAACCATATCTGTTTAGGTTACCACACACTGAGTTCTTCTATGTTGCCAAAGAATCCCTCAATATTACGATTTACATGATAGGGAAACTAAAAGAAGTCCAATCACCTACTTAAAAAAAAATAAAATAAAATAAAATAAAATAAAACACACACAACAAAATAAAACACACACACACATTAAGTTGTGAAAATGAGAATTTCCTCGGTACTATGTCTCACAGGATACATTACCATGTCGCTTCCCATCATGGAACCAGTCATGGTTGCTGGTGGAACGCCAGGATTAGCTTCATAACCTATGCCGCCACCACCACCTAATGGTGGAAATTTCTGGCCTCCTGAACCATAGGGATCTAGGAAACAAAAATGCCAGTTATAACTAAACCAGAATATTGCTCTCTAATGACATTGCTAATTTATTTTCATGCTTACCTCCCATGTTCATTGCTGCTCCACCACCCATTCTCATGTCTCTTTCTCTCTAAAAGAAAAAGAAAAAAATAAACAACTTTGATGTATCTGTACTATACCCATACCATATTTGAAGGTACAAAAAAATCCCCATACTTAATGTTTCTAATCAATTTAAAAAGGTTCATTTAAGGCAATTTAAAAAACTTTGAATAAAAAAATTTTAATTTACCCATTGACTTAAGCTTCTTCCCAAAGAATCTTTGGCCTACCAAAAAAATAATAAAACTAAGAAATATAATCATAATACACATTTAAAATAAGTAGATATGTTATTATTTTACTCTAAATAGACTACAACAGAAGTCTACTTACTGGATCCATGTAGCCCATTCGGCTATAACTCTCCTCTCTTTGTCGTCTCATTTGTTCTTCCATCTCACGTTGGCGGATCATCATCTCTTCTTCCCTTCTACGTCGTTCCTCTTCTTGCCTGGAAATGTCCATTAAGTATATAAATCAAAGTGTTATCCACACCTTTTCAAACTCAGTTTTGACTACACTGCAAAATTTAGGTTCATCTTTTGTCCAAATGTTAATGCAGAAGCAAAGGCCCAGTTTAACAAGGTCTGCCCGGTGTGGCTCATTTGGTTGACTGAAGTCTCTCCCCACTTCCCTCTCACTCTAAAACCAATAAAAAAAACTTTTTTTAAATTAAAGGCTTAAACAAAAGTTTACCTTAACTGCATTTCTTTACGTTTTTGCATTTCTTGATTGTGAAGTTCTTCCATGCGCCTTAATTCTTCCTGGCGTCGCATCAGATCTGAACATTGGAAAATTTTGTTTTGGATTAACATTGAGATCACAGTAAATGTTTTAAAGACAGTAATTGCTCCCATGAGCAAACCTCAGGGAGTCCTTTACCTTGACGCAGGAGATTTGCCTGATGCTCATGATAGGCATCTTCCATTTCACTTTCCAGTTTGTCTTTTGCATCTTTCATGTTTTTTTCAACTTGTTCCCTTTGCTGTTTCTCCATTTCATCCAAGGACTTCCATCGCTGAGAATATTCATACTCAAATGTACCATGCTGGGCAAAACGAGGAGGGGTTTCCCTCTCCCTGACAACATTTAAAGGTGAATCAATTTGGGATGCACATAAGAAACACTACCTGACTCCTTCCCCTAAAAACAGTGCTCTGTCCCTTGCCCCATCATTTGTAAGGAACATCAGGGGGTAAACAAAGAACCACTTTGGTTCTTAAGAACAAGACAAAATTGTGAAATATACATACTTCAGAAACAAAACTAGGCATCTGAATAACTGCTTCAAAACATCTAACTTTCGCCGAGACTGGTTTGGCTCAATGGAATAAGTGTCGGCCTGCGAACTGAAGGGTCCCGGGTTCGATTCTGGTCAAGGGCATGTGCCTTGGTTGTGGCCATGTCCCCGGTGGGGGTGGCTCGGAAGGCGGCTGATCGATGATTCTCTCTCATGGATGTTTCTAGCTCTCTATCCCTCTCTCTTCCTCTCTGTAAAAAATCAGTGAAATGTATTTTTTTTAAAAATCTAACTTTTTGAGACTGATGCTTTTAGTAAGCATATTCATTTAGAAGAATTTTGCACATTTTAAACAAAACTGAAAAATTACTAGAAGAAGTTCTCCCTTAAACTTAAAAACTGCCCAAAAGTTAATCCATCTTACTTTTGATACATTGGATTCTTCTGTGCAAGCTTTTCAGGAAGACCATCCTCATCATCCAATTGTTCAAGTGGTTCCACAATGACTGGACGAGGAGTTCTAATAAAAAAGAAGGCTGTATCTTATTTTCCAGTTGTATCACAACTTCCCCTTACGAGTTAATAAACAAAAATTATTAAAATAAGCACAAGAACTTACGTTGTCAGTAAGAAAACGCCTTCACTGCATCTTTCGAATGCTTTTCTTGCTGCTGGCTTAGAAGCAAATTCAACAATGCCTTTCCCGGTAGATCTTCCACGATCGTCCACAATTACAACAGCCCTTTCAATAGGACCAAACTGGCTAAAGGCTTCTTCCAACAGTTCATTGGAAACGTAAGGTGAAAGATTTCTAACAGAAAGGGCAGCAGCATGTGTGGCAAAGCGAACCCGAAGCTGTCTACCTCTCATGGGTGTGTCATCAAGTTCAGCTTTGGCAATTTCAGCCAATGCCCTGGATTCCTGAAAGTTATCAGACATAATCACGTTAATGACCCCCAAAATTGCCTGTCTTCTCTGAAAGTCATAAGCCTACTTCCCATTCCTTTCTCCCTCCAGCTCCAAGAATATTCAGACAGCCCACCCTGACACCCTTCTCAGAAGTTAAAATGCCTTGCCCACCTACTCCCCTTGATTCTTTGATACCAACAATTATGTACTTTATAAGTTCATCTTTTCTGCAAGAACAATGAAAACATTTTTATCCTTTCATCCTCACCCATGGATATGGGTTATTTTTGGTTGTGGTTGTTTTTTGGTTTTTTTTTTTTAGATAGAGCATAAAACACTGATGTGAAAAAAACATCCGTTTCCTGTGTATGCCACCCCCTCTTAGGACTGAACCCACAACCCTTTGGTGTACAGGACCTCGCTCCAACCCACTGAGCAACCCGGCCACGGCAAGAATGACAAAAACTTTAAAGGCCAAATAATTAATATTCGTTTGAAAACCAGCACATTTATAGTAGCAAAAAGGAGACCCTTTACTTAATTATACATAAAACCCCAACAAACTCACAAGTTTAATGAATCCGAATCCTTTGCCCTTGTTGATAAAAACTTCTCCCGGCTCTCCATACTTAGCAAACAGTCTTTTGAATTCCTCCTCTGTAATATCTGCAGGGAGGTTCCCAACAAACAACCTACAACGCTGCGTGTAAGTCTTCTCTCCGGGTCTTCTCAGGAGAGACAAGTTGGCTTTGAACCCCTATGTGAAAAAGAAAGGGCATTTTCAGACACCAGGGACCTCTGGCAAAGCAGGGAAACACACTAATTTTTGCTTTTACCAAAATGGATTTTTCCCAACGGGGTTGGCTCTTCCGTCTCGTTTAAAGTCAAATCAAGGTCTTACTATAGTTGCGAGATTTCCAATGGAACCGCTATCCCAACGCCAAACAGCCAAAATCATTCAAAAAGACTCGAGAACTTACACTTGGACCTCGCTACAGACAGGTCCTTTTTGATGGACCATTCCTTCCTCAATTAGATTAGCTCATTCATGGCCTATTGTCTTCCTTCCCACCTCTATTTCTGCTCACCATTCTACACCTATATCAACAACTTCGTCCTTTCCATATGCTGAGCATCCCTAATTAAAACTGTAGTAGACATAAATTAAGACGGCAAGATATTAAATGGAAAGAGAGCAAAATCCCGTTATCAAACGACATGACGTGGGCCTGCTCTTCCCCGACCTCTGGGAGCCTACATTTCACGGTCTGGTTCCCAGAATCTTCTGGCTTTAACGGGGCCGGCCCATCCGGGCGGCTCCTCTCCTCCCCGGACCCTCCCCGGGCGCCGGCGGCCCTCCCGGGGCTCCGCGGAGAGCCCCGCCCCCGCCCGCTGCGCGCAGGCGCGCTTCCGGCCTCCGACAAAATGGAGGCCGGCGGGAAGGGAGGGGGGCGGAGAGGGGCAGCGGCCATCTTAGGGGAACGGACGCGTAGCTCCGGACACACTCACCTCCGAGTCGGAGATCTTCTCCTCGCTGCGGCCTCCGGGCCCGCCGGGAGGGGGCCCCTGGTGGTGCTGCTGGTGGTACGGGGGGTGGTGCTGCCGTCCTCCGCGGGGCTCCAGGCCTCCCCGGTGTGGCGGCTTAGGATGGCCGCCGGGAGCGCCGAGGCCCGGGCCACCTCCGGGCTTCGGGCCGCCCGGCATCTTACCGCCTTTGGGGCCGCCGGGGCCTGGGCCCGGCTTAGGCCCGGGGACCGGGCCCCCGGCGGGAGGAGGCGGCGGGCCCCCGGCCTGAGGGGGGGTGCTGGAGACCACGCTGCTCGGAGGCGCCGGCGGGGCCGCCCCGGAGGGCGCGGAGGTGACAGCGGGCGGCGGGGTCGGGATGGGGCCTGGCCCCGTGGTGGCCCCGGAAGTCGGGGGAGTGGCGGGCGGCGCCGTGCCCGAGGCCGGCGGCGTGGTGCCTACCCCGGGGGCCGGGCCGGGGCCCGGAGGAACCACGGGCTTGGAGGAGTCCTGTGGCGGCGGCGGCTGCGGCTGCGCTGGCGGCGGCTGCTGGAGCGGCGGCGGCTGCTGATGTGGCGGCTGAAGCGGCGGCGGCTGCTGTGGCGGCAGCTGCTGCGGCGGCGGTTGCTGCTGCTGCTGGTGCGGAGGCGGCGGCGGGATCGGAGGTTTGGGGCCGCCCGGGACCGGGCCAGGACCCAGGGGCCCGCGGTTCTGATTGAGGCCCATGCCGGGCGGCGGCGAGCGGAAGTCGTGAAGGCCGCCGCGGCCGCCGCCTCCTCCGCGCCGGTGGAAGCCGCCGCCGCCACCGCCGCGGCTCCGGAACCGATCTCGAGACATGCCTGCGATCAAGGGACGGTCGAGACAGAGGCGGAGAAGTCGCTCAGGGAATGTGGATGCCACCTTGCTTTCCACAAAATGGCGGATGACACAGGCTGCGTGCCGCCTTTGTCCTCTTCTTATATAGGCCAGCTGGTAAGGCCCCGCCTCCCTTCCTAATCGGTAGCTCCAACAGCCAATGGCAAGCGCCGTATTTGATGACGTTATTTTTACGAAGTGCTCTTGTCTTCTATTGGCTGTTTGGTGAGAGGCGGGAGGGATGTAGCTGAAGCCTCCCATTGGCCAATGAGCGGCAAAGGAGTTGGCTGGAGGCCTCTGTGATTTGCTGGGAGAAGTTTGAATGGGTTCGCCGGACCAATTTTCTCAGGAAAGCAAATAGTAAGGGCTCTATCGGCTCCCAGGGAAAGATGATAAGGGCCCTTTTCTTTCTCGATTGCCCCGGAAGCAGTCTATTGTTATCTTTTCCCAGAAAGAACGTCCCCTGGTTCAAAGGCATAAATTAAGTGCCAGCGATTTGCTATAACCCTGTGTTAGGCCAGGGAGATAAGGAAAATCAAATCTTACCGACTTCACACGCGATCTTACTGTCCTCTAAGCAGCTTTTGGTGGGTCATTCCTCCCTCAATATTCCCTCTTTTATCGCTTCCCGGCCTTTTGGCTAAGATCAAGTGTAGTTTCTGTTCTTAATCAGTTTAATATCTGACACGCCCTCTATCCTAGAACAATTAAATGGATTTTTGGAGCAGGGAGATCGAATTGGAGCTTGCTCCGTCCACTCCACGCATTGACCCGGTATTGCATTGCCTCCGGGAATGGTGCACACACTCATACAAAAACATTAGCTCTTTTAGCTCATGGCTTATTGTCTTCTTTTCCAACTCTCTGTTCATCCAACATTTATGTGGACGACCACCCAATACTCTGTCAATTCTTCTTTTTTTAAAATATATTTTATTGATTTTCCACAGAGAGGAAGGAAGAAGGATAGAGAGCTAGAAACGTCGATGAGAGAGAAACATCAACCAGCTGCCTCCTGCACACCCCCACCGGGGATGTGCCTGCAACTAATGTACATGCCCTTGACCGGAATCGAACGCAGACCAACGCTCTATCCACTGAGCCAAACCGGTTTCGGCCCACTTGGGAGTTTTAGCTGGCATGTCAATTAATATATCCACACTGGAGCTCTCCATTGAACTAACTTATTCTTTTCCCTACTTTTCCCCATCATAGTAAATAGTATCATCTCCATTGTTAAAATAGCAAGGATTCATCCTCTTCATAAACTCCAAACATTAGTACTACCTCTAAAGTATATCTCGATTCCATTTACTTCTCTCCATCTCTATCACTGCAATCTAATATTTTTTTTACCTCCATCTACACCCAAATTACTGCAACTATTTAACTTGTTTCCTTCCTCTGTTTCTGGATCTACTCTAATCTATTTTCCATATGGCAGCTAGGAGATTTTTTTTTCATCCTTAACAGACATTTATTGATGAGATGTAAACAATGTGATGTCAGTGATCAAATTAGTTTGAATTTCCCCACCGCTGCCTTTTTTCTTGTGGTTTGGAGGTGCTGATTTGTTCCTTTCCAGAGATTCTAGTTTCTAGTGGGCTGTTAGAAACTCCAATCTTTGGGCCTCTTTTATTCTTAATCATTTGTAAATGTTTCTGATTTTGTGCCTTGATTGGTTTATCCATTCACCCATTCAGCAAGTCAGGAACTTTTTCTCGGCCCTGGCTATGTGCCCATGCAGCCTGCTGTTCAGTCGTTTGGTCGTGCCTCAATAACCTCCTGCCGGCCTGGTTGCCCATTCAGCCTGCTGTTCGGTCATCCGTCCCATTGTTTTAGTCCTGATGGCCCCTGGCTTTTTATATATTAGGATCTTCTCTTAGGCTTTTACAGCTCCTCTGATTTTCCTTCTGGTTTTCTCTTTCCTTCTCGTTGTAGAATTTCCAGTCAGTTGACTTTCCTGTAGTTCTGGGTAATGTCCATTTTGTATTTTAGTTGTATTTTATTGAAATTGTTGTGTGAGGCTGCAGTTAGGTGTTTATCTATGCCGCCATCTTGGATGCTTTCTGTGTGATCAAGTAGAGAAATCTTTTAAGAAAAAAAATAATTCATAAAAAATTAAAAATAACAATTCTGATGTCCTGTTCCTCCTGATGGGGAAAATGAGACATTTTGGGTGGGCTACCAATCTGAATCTGTGCCAGTAACCTAATGTACTTTCTTGGTAGCCAATAATTAACTCACTGCCCCTTGCTCCACAATCTGATCTTGCAAGACCTGTTTACCTAAGTACTACTCCCATTTTACAGAGGCCATAAACCATGAACAACCCCTGGAGGGGGCTATCTGTGCTGGTACCAAGCCAGGTCTTTAGGTATGCCCCCATCCCAACACCTGGGGCTTTTTGCAAAGCCCTCGAAAGGTCTGGAAGTCCCATCCCATTTTCAGAGGACAAAGAAACCAAAGGGTACAAAGGGAAAGCTCCCTCCATATTGGCTTGCTAAGGGATTGGAGAGATGCAGGGGGCTGTTTCTCTGTTTTCTGTGTCCATCACAGAAAACGACAGGTTCCTGAATGGAGGAGCTGGGGATTAAGAAATATTGAAAAAAGTAAGAGACATGGAGGCAGAAATAGATTCTTCAAGCTGGGCGTTAGGTGGGCGCCATCTCTCTGATGGAGAAGCAGCAAGGGGACCCTCCAAGCCACGCAGGTTTATTTATAGGGTCAAAGGAGCTTATTTGCATTCTTATTTTTTTTTTAATATATTTTATTGATTTTGTACAGAGAGGAAGGGAGAGACAGAGAGCTAGAAACATCAATGAGAGAGAGTCATCGATCAGCTGCCTCTTGCACACATCCCACTGGGGATGTGCCCGCAACCAAGGTACATGCCCTTGACCGGAATCGAACCCGGGTCCCTTCAGTCCCCAAGCTGACGCTCTATCCATTGAGCCAAACCGGTTTCGGCTTATTTGCTTTCTTAACTAGGCCTTAGCATTACTGGATTTACATATCTAGACCCACCTCTGCTGACACCTGGACAAAGGCACTCTGCCAGTGCCTCTGGCTCAGCTAACAATTTAAAGAATGTCCATGTGCCTTCTCAGGTGGCCCTCTACAGAGAGAAACCATTTCCCCGGAGTCACTGTACTGGTACATGTGAAACATCTGAAAATAAATGGGTGTTTCCTGTGTCTCCAAGTACTCCTGTGTGTTCTTTGGTCGCTCGGTAAATTCTGTAACACTCCCATATTGAAAGTGACTTCCATTTATCTTAGAATAAAATCCAAACACCTTAGCAAGATATGCATGACCTGACTCAATCTGACCTCTCTCTGCTTCAGCATCTTTTCTCTTAACTTCCCTAATCCTATCTACAGGGAGCCCTGTCTGGTTTTAGGATTTATCAAGTTATTTTGTATGCTTTTTGCTTTGGTCTTCTTGAACTTGCTGCTTACTCAACCTTCTGCCATTATGGCATCTCTATTCTTCTGTCTCACCTTGACTGTCATCTCAAAAAAGCCTTCCCTGCCGAAACTGGTTTGGCTCAATGGATAGAGCGTCGGCTTGGGGACTGAAAGGTCCCGGGTTCGATTCCGGTCAAGGGCATGTACCTTGGTTGCGGGCACATCCTCAGTGGGGGGTGTGCAGAAGGCAGCTGATCGATGACTCTCTCTCATCGATGTTTCTAAACTCTCTATCTCTCTCCCTTCCTCTCTGTACAAAATCAATAAAATATATTAAAAAAAAAAAAAAGCCTTCCCTGCCAATTACCACAACATCTAAAGTAAGCCTCCTCTCTCAGTATGTGATAGCTCTCTTTGCAATTTGTATTTATCTTGTCTATTTATTCACTTGCTTATTGTCTGTCCAACTAGGATTCTATCTGAGTTTTTTAAGGTGATACCACTAGCCCAGAAATGCTTAATAAATATGTGTTGAATGAATAAATGAATGAATGAAAACATAACAATGAAGAACAACCTTTAGTTCCATCTCTAGGACATTGTTCCAAGGTCCTTCAAATTTCTGACACACTATCTTAGGGAAATCATGATGTGTGAAGTGTTTAGTACTAAGTGCTCAGTTAATACTAGTTATTGATACAAAAAAATCAGAGACCTCTAAAGGCACCTGAGTGTTAGAGGCTATAAGACAAATGGAGCCGTCTGACCTGGCTCAGTGGTTGAATAATGACCTATGAACCAGGAGGTCACGGTTCGATTCCTGGTCAGGGCACATGCCTGGATTGCTGGCTCAGACCCCATTGTTGGGTGTTCAGGAGGCAGCCAATCAATGATTCTCATCGATATTACAAACTCTCTCTCCCTCTCCTTTCCTCTCTGAAATCAACAAAAATAGATTGAAAAATAACAAAGACAAATGGAGTTGAGTAATAAAAGTCTGGTTAGTGTATTCTTGAAGAAGCAAGGAAGTTTATTATGCATTAAAAAAAAAAAAGTCTAGCTCTAGCCTTTGAGTCACTGGCCAGACGTAGTCCACCTGAGAACTGAAAGGTCCTGGGTTCAATTCTGGTCAAAGTCACATGCCTGGGTTTCAGACTCTTTCTCCTTCTCCGAACTTCCTCTCTGAAATCAATAAAAATATATTTTAAAAAATGTAATGTGAAATCAATTCATCATTCCAGAACCCAAGTGATTCCCTGTTCTAACCGTTTTTTTTTTAAAAAAACCCTCTTTTAAATAGTACACTAGAGGCCTAGTGCATGAAATTTGTGAACAGGGGTTGGGTGGATCCCTCAGCCCAGCCTGCATCCTCTCACAATCTGGGTCCCCGTGGGGGATGTCAGGCCTAAACCACAGTCAATCGTCCCTCTCGCAATCCGGGAAGCTGCATACAAGTGAAAGGCATCTTGCTGTTGTATGGGCAACTTATTTTTTTTGTCCTAATTATAAAAAGTAGTACATAAAATGACCCTTCTGAGGCAGTAGTACCATTTTCCCCATCTTATGGGTGGGAAAACGGAAGCAGAAAGAAGTAAGTAATTGGCTTTGTCATATAGTTATAAGTGTCAGAATCAGGGCTGACCACAAAATGAGCAAGCCAGAGTCTGTGCATGCCATAACTTTTTTCAGTGTTAGAGTAGTAGCTTGCCAGGTTTTACCTTTTAAATCTAAGAGACTGTTCCCAATATATAAGGTAGGGTCCCCAGGCCTGGTTGGTGATCAGCGGGCGGGGCGATTGGGGAGGTGGGGGGCCCTGCTGGCACCTGCCTTTGCTGTGGCCTGGTGCTGCCAGCTGGCCAGTCCCAAACCCAGATCGCCATCCTCTTGGGGGACGGGCGCTCAACATAGGAGCTGCCCACGACTGGGGGTTTTATTACACAGGATGTTTGATATACTGTTTAATCCATAAATAAACACTTCTTTTCTTAAATTTATCAAACTAGCCCTTACTGGCATTAAAGGGATTTTTTTCATATATCACTGCCTCAAAAATGCTATCACTGGTTAACTGCTTTTCCTTTATCCAATCAACAGCAGTTTTTCTATCCAGTTGCCTGTAATTCCTATTTCGTGAGCATTTCCACATCCTTAGCAACATTAGCACTCTTTTATTTTGTTTTAATATATTTTTATTAATTTCAGAGAGGAAGGAAAAGGGAGAAAGAGAAGCATCAACAATGAGAGAGAATCATTGATTAGCTGCTTCCTGCACAACCCCCACTGGTGATCAAGCCCCAACTCGAGCAAGTGCCCTTGACTGGAATCGAACCTGGGACCCTTCAGTCTGCAGGCTGACACTCTGCCCACTGAGCCAAACCAGCTAGGGCACTATTTACATTTTAAAACTGTGCTAATCATAGATTTTGCCAGCAACAAAAACATTCTTTCCTTTGTTGCCTGAGAAACACTTTTTGGTATCAGCATGAAAGGATTGTCAGGTTGAAAACCGAAGTTTTGTTTGACAACAGACATTTTTTTTCTTTAACAACTTGGTTGAGCTGAATTGTTTAAGATGGGAGAATTTCAGAAATGAGGTTGACTGTAGAGTAAAAGAATGATCCCTCCCACCGGTGTGGTTCAGTGGTTGAGCAGCGACCCATGAACCAGAAAGTCATGGTTGGATTCCTGGTCAGGGCACATGCCTGGGTTACCTGCTTGATCCCCAGTAAGGGGGCTTGCAGGAAGCAGCCAATCAACGATTTTCTCTCATCATTGATGTTTCTCTCTCTCCCTATACCCTCT
Organism: Pipistrellus kuhlii; assembly: GCF_014108245.1. Classification (NCBI taxonomy): domain Eukaryota; kingdom Metazoa; phylum Chordata; class Mammalia; order Chiroptera; family Vespertilionidae; genus Pipistrellus; species Pipistrellus kuhlii. The sequence continues at coordinate 174,453,387 of NW_023425515.1, read as the reverse complement.
TCTCTGAAATAAATAAAAATATTTTTTTTTAAAAAAAGGATGATCCATCACAACTAAGGAGGAATGTCTATAATAGGGAAGTTATTATGATATTAGAAGAAAAGTATCAAGCTAATACATCCCATCAATAAATCAAATAAGGAGCCGAGACTGGTTTGGCTCAGTGGGTAGAGCGTCGGCCTGTGGACTGAAGGGTCCCGGGTTCGATTCCGGTCAGGGGCATGTACCTTTGTTGCGGGCACATCCCCAGTGGGGGGTGTGCAAGAGGCAGCTGATTGATGTCTCTCTCTCATCGATGTTTCTGACTCTATATCCCTCTCTCTTCCTCTCTGTAAAAAATCAATAAAATATATATAAAAAATAAAAATAAATCAAATAAGGAGCTGAAACCAGTTTGGTTCAGTGGATAGAGCGTTGGCCTGTGGACTGAAAGGTCCTGGGTTCAATTCCGGTCAAGGGCATGTACCTTGGTTGTGGGCACATCCTAGTGGGGGGTGTGCAAGAGGCAGCTGATCAATGATTCTCTCTCATCGATGTTTCTAACTCTCTCTTCCTCTCTGTAAAAAAATCAATTAAAATATATTAAATTTTTAAAAAATAAATCAAATAAGGAAATAATAAATAAATAAAATAAGAAAAAACGTGAAAGCCCAAAGGGCATTTGATAAAATTCACCACTCATTGAGTTTTAAAATTTTTTAAAGTTTGGAATAGGAAAATAATTCCTCTAAAAATTTTTTTCTAAGATTTAAAAATTGATTTTGAGAGAGAGAGGAAGAGAAAGAGAGAAACATACATGTGAGAATGAAACATCAATCTGTTGCCTCCTGCACACCCCCTACTGGGGACTGAGCCTGAAACTTGAGCATGTGCTCTGACCAGAAATTGAACTGGCAACCTTTTAGTGTCCAGGACGATGCCCAACCTACTGAGCCATACCAGCCAGGGCTAAAAAAAAAGTCTTTATTATTTTGTTGAGTGAAAAACATTCATATCAACCATATCTGGAAAGGGAACATTGCTAATTTTCTCCATCCTGCAGAATGGAAATAGCTGCCCCTTTGTGACCATTTAGTACTTTGTACCAGACACTCCATTACCTCAATTAATCTTCACAACAATGCTATGAACTAAATACCAGGATTATTCTCATTTACAGATGTGGAGACAGGCTTACAGGAGCTAATACAGTTGATGAATGATAGAGCTGGGATTTGAATTCAGATCTCTCTAACTAAATTTTAAGCTCTTTTCCATTCTGCTATATTTTTTTCTTCTCTCATGCTAAATGTTGATGCCTAGGATCAGTAATAGGCTTAGTTATTAATTTTTAAAAATGACATGAGTAAGTACACTATGTAAATGTTAACTGTAAAAGATTCAAGTAATGGCCCGGCTGGCCATTACTTCATGTTTCTGCTTCTCTCTTTCTTCCTCTCTGAAATCAATAAAAAATATTTCTAAAAAAAATCCAAGTAATGAATAAGTTTGTAGAGTTAAAACCAACCCTCTTTCACTTACTCCCACCCTCTTGTTAAAAGTATGATAAGTGTAAAAAAGTAAAAGAAAAGAAAGGGAAAAAAGTTTGAACTGTGGCCCTGGCTGGGTAGTTCAGTTGATAGAGTGTCATCCTGATATGTATAGATTATGCTTTTGATCCCCAGTCAAGGCACATACAAGAACAAACCAATTTGCCCTAACCAGTTTGGCTCAGTGGATAGAGCGTCAGCCTTCAGACTCAAGGGTCCCAGGTTCTATTCCGGTCAAGAGCATGTACCTTGGTTGCGGGCACATCACCAGTAGGGGGTGTACAGGAGGCAGCTGATTGATGTTTCTCTCTCATCTAAGTCTCTATCCTTCTCTCTATAAAAAAATCAATAAATATATATATTTTTAAAAAACAACCAACCAATTAGTGCATAAATAAGTAAAGCGACAAATTGAAGTTTCTCACACATGTTCTCTCTCTCAAATCAATAAATATTTTTATTAAAGTTTGAAATGTGTACTAAAAGCAAAATCCTTTAATATAATAATAGCTGCCTCAAATAATAACCAATATCATAACAATAGTCAAAGTTAATTGATCATTTACTATATGCTAGTAAGTACGTAATATTGAATTCTCATTACAACTCTGAGATTGATAGTATTGTCTTTGTCTCCATTTTACAGATTAAAAAACTATCTCCACTATAATCCAACCTAACAAGCAACATGATTTCTCACCTAAACCTTTGCAAAAGCTTCCCAAATGGTGTCACAATTGCCCTACTTTCTATTTTCCAGGCAGCAACCAAAACTATCTTTTTAAAAACCAAATCTGATGCTCTTAATCTCTCCTTTCAAGTCCCTTACTGTCTGCACATTACCCTTAAGAGAAAAATACAAAGATTACCCTCCATTTCCTGGCTATCATTTCCTCTCCAGTCACCTCTCCCTCTTGCATTCTTTGCTGGAATCACACTGACTGCCTTTTAAAAATATATTTTTATTGATTTCTGAGAAAAAGGGAGAGGGGAAGAATCATTGGTTGGTTCTCTCCTGCAAGCAACATGGGCATGTGCCTTTGACTGGAGTCAAAACTGGGACCCTTCAGTCCACAGGCTGACAGTCTATCCACCGAGCCAAACTGGCTAGGGCTGCCTTTCAGTTCTTTTAACTTATTTTATTCTCACCTGAAATGATCTCTCCCTAGCCACCCTCTTCCCATTTTTTGGTTAGCTCCTGTCCATCTTCCTTGCGACTTGACTTACACCTCTGAAGGCTTTCTATGATCCCAAAGATCCAGTTGCTTTATTTGATTGACACCCTATACTTTCACTCCCACTTTACTGTAGAGATTTGTAAAGTGTGGAAGACCAGAAGGGCAATGCAGAGACGCTCTTTTAACCCTAGAGCCGGCTACTGGGAAACTCAATATGGATTTGAATGAGTGCATAAATGAGTGAATGAATAAACCCACTGTCTTTCATTTTCTGAACCATTGAAGAATGCCCCTAGTCATAAGTGACTAATTTCAGATATTAAACAACTCCATAATTCAAATGTGTATAAATTATGCTGGATAGTATGTAGGACAATCTTTACCTTGAATATTCTGAATGTGTATGAATTTATGATTCAAAACTATAAATACAATAAATAAAAAGTATAATGATCCTCTGGTTTGACTTTTTATAAGGCCTAAAAGGGTTCAGGGTGGAGATGATATGCTTCATGAAACACAGTGCTACTCCTCAATGAATATTAATTGAGTTGACTAAATTTATATCTTCCACTGTATTCCAGGGCCTGAGAAACCATGTTGGTTCATTTGCTTTGTATTCATTTAGCTTCATAATTCCAACTTCACAGAGGCTATTCAGTTTCCAGGTCTTTCAGCACTTGTCTCTATAGCTTCATGCACACCATAGAGACCTCAACGTATTTTGTTTGGGAGCAGAAAAGAGAGTACCCAAGCTCCCCAAACGCACAAGCCCCTGTAATAAGTGGTTCTTAGACCCACCCAACTGGCAAACTAGAAGGATGCAGTTAAGATCCGTACCACTAGGTGTCTCAGGACCATGCCTCGTCCCCCATCTCCTTGTAAAACAGCGAGCTGCACACACTCCATTACTCCATTGTTATTGAGCCTCCAAACAAATGAGCTTTCCGGAGGGTCGATTTCAAATTTTCCAGCAGATGTAATGGGCATCTACATGGCCCCTCTCAGTAACAGAAACATTGGCTTAAACACAGTCTCTCATTCAGTTATTGCTTTCCTTTGTTTAGAGATCACATGCTGTGCTTGTAGTACATTTATTTAATTATTTCTCTATCTACTTATCTAAGAGGGGAGGCCTGAAGCGATGATGATGTTCTATCCGATCTTGATCACTTCTCACCCTGACAGTAAACTAAATGTCCTTCCAAGCTTTCTTCTCACAGGTCCAATAGTCTTAAAGATATTTATAACTCTGATTTATTTTTATTTTATTTTATTTTAATTTTATTTTATTTTAATTTTATTTCAGAAAGGAAAGGGGAGAGAGAGAGAGAGAGAGAGAGAGAGAGAGAGAGAGAGAGAGAGACATTAATGATGAGACAGAATCATTGATTGGCTGTGTCCTGCACGCCCCCTATTGGGGATCAAGCCCGAAACCCGGGCATGTGCCCTTGACTGGTATCAAACCCAGGACACTTCAGTCCACAAGCTGATGTTCTGTCCATTGAGCCAAACCAGCCAGGGCTTGGCTGATTTATTAAACTAACCACTTAGGCTGATTTTTAAAGGTCAAAAAGAGTTGGAACTTAAAGAATCACCAAAGGAGGAAGAAAATAACACAGAGACAGATTGCATACATATGGATTTCTCCCCCCCCCCCCTTTCTTCCCCCATTGACTCTTTACAGCTCCCCCTGCCCCCATTCATATACATTTATATCATAAGGGGACTTCAGAAATCAATGGGATAGGAAAGAAATAGCCAACAAATGATAGTAGAATAACTAGCTTACCAAAAAACTTACCAAAGTAATTCCAGAAGGATTAAAAATATAAATTTATTTTATTTATTTAAATATATTTTATTGATTTTTTTACAGAGAGGAGGGGAGAGGGATAGAGAGTTAGAAACATCGATGAGAGAGGAACATCGACCAGCTGCCTCCTGCGTATCCTCCACCGGGGATGTGCCTGCAACCAATGTACATGCCCTTGACTGGAATAGAACCTGGGACCTTTCAGTCCACAGACCGACGCTCTATCCACTGAGCCAAACCAGTTTTGGCAAAAAAATAAATAAATAAAATAAAATAAAAAATTATATATATATAATCAAATTCTGAAAGAAAGAGAAAAAAAGTGAGTATCAGATCATTGTCAGAAAGAAATTTATAAGATGTAATATGCTGATAAATTATAAAATGTCAATAAATTTCCCTGCATGAAGATTAGAAATCACCACATGAAAAAATGAGACAATAGCTGAAACCCGTTTGGCTCAGTGAGCGTCGGCCTGTGGACTGAAAGGTCCCAGGTTCAATTCCGGTCAAGGGCATGTACCTTGGTTTCGGGCACATCCCCAGTGGGGGGTGTGCAAGAGGCAGCTGATCAATGTTTTTCTCACATCGATGTTTTAACTCTCTATCCCTCTATCTTCCTCTCTGTAAAAAATCAATAAAATATATATTTTTTTAAATGAGACAATAACAAGAATTAAAAGTCAACTGAAAAATAATTGCAAAAAAATTATAAGTGGTTAACACCTTTAATATATAAAGAATTCATACAATTTTATAAGAAAAATCACTAAGATCACAATAAACAGTCAAAATAAATTAACAAACATATGGAAACTATTTGTCTTGATTGGTAAATTGAAGAATATAAACTAAAATCGGATAACCATTTTTCATGTAAGTTAACACAAATTGAAAGAACCACGACTGCACCAAAACCGGTTTGGCTCAGTGGTAGAGCGTTGGCCTGCGGACTGAAAGGTCCCAGGTTCGATTCCGGTCAAGGGCATGTATCTGGGTTGCGGGCACATCCCCAGTTAGGGGGTGTGCAAGAGGCAGCTGGTCGATGTTTCTCTCTCATCGACGTTTCTATCTCTCTATATCTCTCCCTTCCTCTCTGTGAAAAATCAATAAAATATATTTTTTAAAAAAGAAAAGAACCACGACTGCTATAACCCTTTTGGAAAATAATTTAACATAGCCTTTAGCATTCTCATTCTCTCTCTCCTCAGACTCCTTCTCCCTCCAGCTCCCTCCCCCCTCGTTTCATTCATTCATTTTTATTCAACAAGTACTCTCTGTGTGTCTTCTAGGTGCTGGAATCTAGCCTCAGTGCTAAATACAGAAAAAAATATTCCAATTTGTTCATCTAAATATGATCAGTAACAGCCTCAAATTGAACACCTCCTACATTGTCACCCATAGACAATGTGACAAATGTCCTTTTTGCTTAAGACAATCTTGGTTTATGCCTGATGTCCTAATGTAATTATTATATGACTAGAGGCCCAGTGCACGAACCCACCTAAGTCCCTCTTTTGATTGCACTGTATAAATACAAATGTAACCCGCCATTCTCCGGGGCATTATCTCAATTTATTGAGGTTCTGCTTCCCGGCATATGTAGACAGTTTGGCTTAAATAAACTCACAAAAATTTTTTTACAGGTTTTAATGTTGTTGTTTTTTTACGTTAACAGATCTTTGTCTTCACTGAAAACAAGGATGATAACTCCCTCCTAACATTTATGAGGATTAAATAGGACAGTGTTAGAAAGGATATAAAACTATGGTACATCTACACAATGGAATACTATGCTGCCATAAAAAAGAAGGAATTCTCATCATTTGCAGCAACCTGGATGGAATTGGAGAACATCATGCTGATTGAAATAAGCCAGTCAATGAAAGAGAAACACCACATGACCTCATTTATGGATAATAAAGAACATTATAAAGTGATGAACCAAAAGATAAATATAGAGACAGTAAAGCAACAAGTAGACTGTCAAATTACAGCAGGTAGGGTAGGGAGATCTGGGGGAGATAATAGATCAACCGAAGGACTTGTATACATGCATATAAGTACAACCAATGGACACAAAACTCTGGGGAGGGGGGGGACATATATGGGAGGGGGAACAATGTTGAAATATGTACACAGATAATAATTTAATAAAATAAATAACTTTTTTTTTTTTTCAAAAAAGAAAGGATATAGTTCCTGGGTGCTCAGTAAGTTCCCTTCACCCTTAAGAAATTCATACTAGCCGAGACTGGTTTGGCTCAATGGATAGAGCGTCGGCTTGGGGACTGAAGGGTCCCGGGTTCGATTCCGGTCAAGGGCATGTACCTTAGTTGCGGGCATATCCCCAGTAGGGGGTGTGCAAGAGGCAGCTGATTGATGTTTCTCTCTCATCCATGTTTCTAACTCTCTATCCCTCTCCCTTCATCTCTGTGGAAAATCAATAAAATATATTAATAAATAAATAAATAAATAAAAGAAATTCATACTAATATTACAAGTCTCGTGGACTCTTGAGTTTCTTTCATTTGGAAAATTCTCATAGAGTGGGAGCACATGAGAAAAATGTAAAGCACTATGATGTCTTTAGCTAAGCAATGACCGTGCTAACTGAAGAAAAAGTCTAATGCGTTATTTGCGAGCTTAATTAAGTCTTTGATATTCTCTGATACTGGAAGAAAATCCATTCTCCTTGGGGTTAATTCAAGGAACACTACTCACAAGAGGTCAAGTCCGGGGCAGATGTCTTCAGGGAGGCCGACCTCCATTCCCCCACCTCAGGAAGTCTTCCCAGCCCTCTCCACAGACACTAACAGATCCTGAGGAGAGTATCCTCCTCCTCCCCCCCTGGGGCTTCTCTGTAAATCACCCAACCAGCCCAAGGCTAGAAACAGGACTCGGTATTCATCAGGCCTGGTGGATGGCTGACAGCAGGAACTGAGTCTGACAGAGGGAGTTATATAACACAAATCCGATTGGACAGAGGGTAAAAGATGATGAGAAGGGGAGGTAAACCGAAGGGGTAAATGGAGAGATTTTTTTCCAACCAACGCCCACCTAAGTCAGATTCTGAGGTTGCGTGCTAGCTCCTCCCTCAGATCCTCTACCCACCTCCATTCCTCCCCCACTGCCTTTTCACTGCCTGCTGAATTTAGACCACGGACCACGTGCCTGCTGCCTTTGCAGAGCCCTCCAGGGAATGAGAATCTGATGCTTTCTGAAGCAGCCCGGTGATCCACCGCACAAAGTCGGGTCGCCTGCTCCTGCTGTGTTCCACAGTTGGCCCCAGTTATTCTGGAGGAAAAGACGTAATCACACAAGAGATGACTCTAAGAGTCAATGGCCTAAAATTCTGAACAGCATATTCACAGAACTGGATTAAACCTGTCTAGCCCCTTTGCGTTATTTCAACACTCATCCACCACTTTCCATTGCCTCCTTTCCCCCCTCCCAGTGCCTTCCAACTGGGGCCCACTCAGTGAAGAGTGACCTCATCTGCCCCTACTGTTTTCCCTTAGTTAAAAAAGCGTTTCCGCCTGATAAGGCTGAAAACATGATTTTGAAAAAGCTTAAACCCTTTAATTCACAAACATTAGCATCTCCAACCTTTTTTCTTGGGATGTTTTATCCAACTCCATATGAAAATTGCCCTATGCCATGCTTCTCATCTTCTCAAAATTCTAAGTAATTACCTACTCTACCCCTGATGCTTTAAATCAGCCCTCCTCCCCCCACCTTTTTTTTTTTTTTTTTTTTTAATAAAAGAAAAGCAGCAACAACAAAACCAAAAACATTTCAAGAAATAGAGTGAAAGTTACTCCTGGGAGGCAAGTAAGTGTAGCTTTTAGGAAGGGCACAGACTCTAGGGCCAGAATGTCTGAATTTGAATCCTGGGTCTACCACTTATTAATGTGGCTTTGTCCAAGTCGCTTATTCTCTCCAGACCTTGAGAGAGGTTTCTTCATTCCTAAGGTGGGGATAATAATAATAATAGTACTTACTTTTAGCTTTAGGAGGATTAAATGAGTATTTAAAGCATGTAGTACAGCACCTAGTACATGAGACGTGCTGTAAAATATATGCTATTTTATTTATCTTATCTAATAAAGAGGGGATATCCTAATTGACTGTCACACCCTCAAAAGATGCAGCCATGCACAGCCACAAAATGGTGGCGCCCAGTGCCCTCAGCCCCAAGCCCCTCACGGCAGGCCTTAGGTGCAGGCAAGCCTCGGATGGTGGCTGCCCAGTCACCCAGGGCCAGTCGGAGGGACAACCAAATGACTGAACAAGCAGGCTGCGTGGGGCGACCAGGTCGGCAGGAGTGTTAGTAAGGGATGACCAAACGACTGGACAGCAGGCTGTGTGGGGTAACCGGCCAGCAGAAAGGGCTGTTGGGGGCAGCCAGGCTGGCAAGGAGGGGAATTGGGGGCGATTAGGCTGGCAGGGGAGGCAGTGAAGGCTAACAGGCCAGCATGCAGAGGCAGTGAGAAGTGATCAGGCCAGCATTGGGGGGGGGGGGGGGCAGCCAGGCTGGCAGGCAGGTGAGTGATTAGGAGCCAGTGGTCCAGGATTGTGAGAGGGATGTCTGACAATCAGACATCCCCCAAGGGGTCCCAGATTGGAGAGGGTGCAAGCTCAGCTGAGGAAACTCATCCCCTGTGCATGAATTTCCTGCACCTAGCCTCTAGTTTTAAATAATTCTTTATTATTAAAAGTATTACATATGTTCCTTTTTCCCCATTGACCCCCTTTGCCCCCCCTCATATGCTGTTATTTTACTAGAATGTAGATTTGAATCCCAATATATAGATTGCAACGGGAACTTACATCCTAGTGTTATTGGCATAATTAGTTAATTTATATTACTAATAGAAAGAGATCAAAGGGGAGGCCAGACATTATAAGCATGGTCATCTGGGCAGCTTCACCAGGATGCTGCACCTTCACACTCACCAAGGAACCACCAGTCCATTCCCTGCAGATGACCAGGAGAAAGGATCATAGGCAGTGAAGTGGGGGTGATTTTGGGAAGATGCTTGCCTATCAGTCTAGCTTGGGGAAAAAAGATGATTGGTTAAAAGGGTGGAACCCAATGCAAGCCCAGAAATCTTAGAAGATTAAAATCACCAAAGAACCACTGATAAAGGTTTAATCTTCAACATCTACAGACAGCTTATACAACTAAATAAAAGGAAGATGAATGATCCAATTAAGAAATGGGCGATGGACCTAAATAGAATATTTTCAAAAGAAGACAGAAGGAAGGCCAAAAGGCACATGAAAACATGCTCAAAGTCACTAATTATCCGAGAGATGCAAATCGAAACAACAATGCAGTACCATCTCACACCTGTCAGAATGGCCAACATCAACAAATCAACAAACGACAAGTGTTGGCGAGGTTGTGGAGAAAGAGGAACCCTCGTGCACTGCTGGTGGGAATGCAGACTGGTGGAACCACTGTGGAGAACAGTGTGGAGTTTCCTCAAAAAACTGAAAATGGAACTCCCATTTGACCCAGTAATCCCACTTCTAGGAATATATCCCAAGAAACTATTGTAGAAACACCAATCAGAAAGGATATATGCTCCCCTATGTTCATAGCAGCACAATCTACAATAGCCAGAATTTGGAAACAGCCTAGGTGCCCGTCAGCAGATGATTGGATCAAAAAACTGTGGTACATCTACACAATGGAATACTATGCTGCCATAAAAAAGAAGGAATTCTCATCATTTGCAGCAACCTGGATGGAATTGGAGAACATCATGCTGAGAGAAATAAGCCAATCAATGAAAGAGAAACACCACATGACCTCACTCATTTATGGATAATAAAGAACATTATAAACTGATGAACCAAAAGATATAATAGATATAGAGACAGTAAAGCAACAAGTAGACTGTCAAATTACAGTGGGAGGGGAGGGAGATCTGGGGGAGATAATAGATCAACCGAAGGACTTGTATACATGCATATAAGTACAACCAATGGACATAAAACTCTGGGGAGGGAGGGTATGTATGGGAGGGAGGGGGGGAAAATCAATAAAATATATTTTTAAAAAATAAGTAAAAGTTATCATGGACCATCTGCAAAAGGGATAATAAAGATGTGACTCTATTATACAAAAAAAAAAAAAAAAAAAAAAAAAAATCACCAAAGAATTCTCTCTCTCTCTAGCCTCTTGCTTTCTCCCTGGTGCTCTCTTGCTCCATGACCCACACTCACCCGTGTGCCTCCATAACCATGTGGCCTTAAGCAGCCTCATTGCCCATGGCCATGCAGAACCCACACACAATGGACTGCAGTTGAGAACACAACTAAGCTCAATGCTGGACTGGACTATGCTTTAAAATATATTTTATTGATTTTTTACAGAGAGGAAAGGAGAGGGAAAGAGAGCTAGAAACATAGATGAGAGAGAAACATCGACCAGCTGCCCTTGACCGGAATAGAACCTGGGACCCTTTATTTTATTTTATTTTTTAATTAAAAAATATATTTTATTGATTTTGTACAGAGAGGAAGGGAGAGAGATAGAAAGCTAGAAACATCGATGAGAGAGAGTCATCGATCAGCTGCCTCTTGCACACCCCCTACTGGGGATATGCCCGCAACCAAGGTACATGCCCTTGACCGGAATCGAACCCGGGACCCTTCAGTCCCCAAGCCGACGCTCTATCCATTGAGCCAAACCAGTCAGGGCTTGACTGTGCTTTAATATAAAGTGGAGACTCTGGACAGGGGCTCTAACCCTGCTGAAGACTTTAAAATACATATATATATATATATATATATATATATATATATATATATTGATTTCAAAGAGGAAATTAGAGGGAGAGAGATAGAAACATCAATGATGAGAGAGAATCATTGATCGGCTGCCTTTTGCATGCCTCCCACTGAGGATCAAGCTTGCAACCCGGGCATGTGCCCTGATTGGGAATGGAACCGTGACCTCCTAGTTCATAGGTCCACGCTCAACCACTGAGCCATGCCCGCTGGGTGGGGTAGCCCTGCTGAAGATTTTTTCCATGTCAGGATGGAGGGAAATGGGACATTGGAAACTGAGGGGTTTGATTCCATGGAAATAAAGATCACTCATTCTCACGTCCTCACCTCAGGAAATTCTTTGCCTTGTTACATCACAAGAACTCCACCCCACTGGTAACAGATGAGGACACAGATGGCACCCCACTGTTAAAAATAGATCTTTAATAGTTCAGCCACCCTACCCATTGTAACCTTACACCTTCTCCTTCTTGGCCATTTGACTTTGGTTTTTTGGTTTTTAAAAAAATATATATTTTATTGATTTTTTACAGAGAGGAAGGGAGAGGGATAGAGAGTTAGAAACATCGATGGGAGAGAAACATGGATCAGCTGCCTCCTGCATACCTCCCACTGGGGATGTGCCCGCAAACAAGGTACATGTCCTTGACCGAAATGGAACCTGGGACTCTTCAGTCTGCAGGCCGGCACTCTATCCACTGAGCCACACCGGCCAAGGCTCTTGGCCATTTGAATGCTTGTTCTTATAAGAATAAAATAACTTCTATGCTTGAAAAAAAAGAAAAATGAACCCATCCAGTCAGAAATTCTGCTTTGGTGAAACAATAGTGGTTCCATTTCTAGATTTAAAGATATTTTCAACTCATGAAAATGAGATTGTTTGTAGAGTTGAATGGAGGCAAAGCAACTCTTAAAAAAGAACATCTAGGACTGATCTGTGAATTAGAAGGGTCAGTGGAATCCATAATCATAGACAACAAAAGAGTGTCAATGCCTTGAAATTTAGCTCCTGTCACAACCACAAAACTATAGTTGTAATTTGAAAGGTCACTGACGCCCCCTTTGAGCCAGTTCAGGCCTTTCTTCAGCCCTTATCCCTCTTGAAATTTTGTAATTTCCCCTTGGTTCTGCACCAAAGCCTTCAAATTCTAAAATGGAATGTTCAGAGGGCAGTGATAAGGGTACAGTCAAAAAGTTACAAGAACCCTAGCTGATTTGGCTCAGTGGATAGAACACCAGCCTGCGGACTGAAGGGTTTGATTCTGGTCAAGGGCACATACCAGGGTTGCGGGCTAGAGTCCTAGTCGGGGGTGTGCAGGAGGCAGCCAATCAACACACAGGCTAGAAAAGTTGGAAAACGGAAGCAACTGTACCAAAAGCTGCTGGGACAGACTTATTACCTTCTTCCCTTTTTTCTTTCCTATTTGCTTTCCTAATGCTAAGTACAAACTACATTTCAATGAGAAGAGACCTTTCTTGGGAGGTGGTAATACATTATAACTATGTAGAAAAGTTAACAATGTTTTTGTTTCTTTCATGGCACTTAGTTTATTATTTTATTAATTGGTTTCTTGGTGTTTGTCTGTTAACCCACCACATTATAAGCTCCAAGAAAGCAAGAAACAAGCCCTTGATTTTGCTTATCCATATTCCCAGCAACCAACACAATACTAAGCATATTATGTGTTTTGTTAATATAAATTTAAAAAAAAAAAAATATATATATATATATATATATATATATATATATATATATTGTTGATTTTTTTACAGAGAGGAAGAGAGAGGGATAGAGAGTCAGAAACATTGATGAGAGAGAATCATCTATCAGTTGCCTCTTTCACACCCCCTATTGGGGATGTGCCTGCAACCAGCATACATGCCCTTGACCTGAATCGAACCTGGGACCTTTCAATCCACAGGCTGACGCTCTATGCACTGAGTGAAACTGATTTTGGCTATAAAAAATTTAAAAAATGTATTTTTATTGATTTCAGAGAGGAAGAGATATAGAAACATTAATGATGATACAGAATCAATGATCGGCTGCCTCCTGCATGCCCCCATTGGGGATCAAGTGTGCAAAACAGGCATATACCCTTGTCTAGAATCGAACCGGACCCTTCAGTCCATAGGCTGATGCTCTATCCACCGAGCTAAACCAGCTAGGGCATATTATTATAGCTTTAGGAATCACTACTCACTGGTGATCTATCTATCTATCTATCTATCTATCTATCTATCTATCTATCTATCTATTTCCACATTTACACACACACACACACACACACACACACACACACACACACACATACATATAGAGAGAGAGAGAGGAGAGAGAGGAAAACAATGATGACAGAGAATCATTGGTTAGCTGCCTATTGCATGCCCCCTACTGGGGATCGAGCCAACAAGCCAGGCAGTGCCTTTGACTGGAATCGAACTCAGGACCCTTCAGTCCACAGGCTGACCCTCTATCCACTGAGCCAAACTGGTTAGGACAGTAAAAATATATTTTAAAAGAATAGTGAGCTTTAGATTGGCAAAAAGTAAAATATTGCTAATATCTAGTAATGGCAAGGGTGTGGGTAAATAAAGTAAACCAGTAAAACCACTTTTTAATTTTATTCAATAGGTTATTTTTCATGACTTTCACTAATGATTGACTAACCAATAATGATTGACCAATCAATAAGTGTTGATTCTCAATTTGTCCCAGATTTGACCAATGGGAGTCTCTTCAAGCTGGCTCATGCATCCTTTTGACATGTTCCATTATTCTGTAAGCACTACTTACTTTCTGGCACAAAAATGTATTTGGGTATAGGCTCATTCTGTCCCAGCTCTGTAATCAGTCAATTCTCTAAGGGACCCTAGTTCCTTGGACATATCAAATATATCTAGTGTTTTTGTGTGTTTGTTCTGTAGTATTGTTGCTTTTAGGTCCTCTTGAAGTGCTAGAAAATAAATTCAAGTATAAAATGCTTAATGAGCCTTTGGTGGTATGGCTCAGTAGATAGAGTACCAGCCCTCAGGTTCCATTCTGGTCAAGGGCACATTCCTCTTTTGCAGGCTTGGTCTCTGGCCCCAGTCAGGGTGTATATAGAAGGCAACCAATTGATGTGTCTCTCTCACATCAATGTTTTCCTCTCTGTGTGTGTCTTTCCCCCTCCCTTCCACTTTCTCTAGAAATCAATGAAAAAAATACCTTTAGCCGGGGCCGGTTTGGCTCAGTGGTAGAGCGTCGGTCTGCGGACTGGAGGGTCCCGGGTTCGATTCCGGTCAGGGGCATGTGCCTTGGTTGCGGGCACATCCCCGGTGGGGGGTGTGCAGGGGGTGGCTGGTCGATGTTTCTCTCTCATTGACGTTTCTGGCTCTCTGTCCCTCTCTCCTCCTCTCTGTAAAAAATCAATAAAATATATTAAAAAAAAGAAAAAGAAAAAAAAAGAAAAAAATACCTTTAGGTGAGGATTAACAACAGCAACAAAAATACTTAATGATAGTTCTTACTGAGTAGCTTAGTACCCCAAGGTTTCACGTCTGATCCCTGGTCAGGGCACATAAGAGAAGCAACCAATGAATGCATAAATATGTGGAAGAACTAATTTATGTTTCTCTCTCTCTTTCAAATCAATAAATTAAAAATTTTAAATGCTTAATGACAAATGCTAACTAAATAACCCAGACAGAAAATTGTATACTGTATGGTAGCTTTCATTAAACACACACATATATACACACTCACAGATATAGCAAAGGCCTGAATTATGGCATTTGTGGTAATTTTTAAAAAATTCAGTCTGGCCAAAGCCGGTTTGTCTCAGCGGTAGAGCGTCGGTCTGGGGACTGAAAGGTCCCAGGTTCGATTCCGGTCAAGGGCATGTACCTTGGTTGCGGGTACATCCCCAGTAGGGGATGTGCAAGAGGCAGCTGATCGATGACTCTCATCGATGTTTCTAACTCTGTATCTCTCTCCCTTCCTCTCTGTACAAAGTCAATAAAATATTATATATATTTTTTAAAAAAATTCAGTCTGCCAAAACCGATTTATTATAGCTTAGTGGAAGGAGTGTCGGTCTGTGGACTGAAGGGTCCCAGGTTTCCGGTCAAGGGCATGTACCTTGGTTGTGGTTACATCCCCAGTAGGGGGTGTGCAAGAGGCAGCTGATCGATGATTCTTTCTCATCGATGTTTCTAACTCTCTATCCCTCTCACTTCCTCTCTATTAAAGATCAATAAAATATATTAAAAAATAAATTAAAAAAATTCAGTCTGTATTTTAAATTCTCTGAAATGAGGCATGTTATTTTTTTTATTACTTTTTTCAATAACCTTTTTATTTTACAGTAGATTTAGTTACAAAAAGTTATATCATTTGGAGAAACTTTTGCTTTTGCTATAACATCAAATAAATTTTCCATCAGGTGGTTTTTCATCAGAGAAATTTAGGGATAGGCAAAATTGAAAGTAACCCTCATTCCACCACAACTGTGTTTGATAATTACATCCTCATTTACCTCATTTTCGCTAGGAAGGCAGTTCCTACCAGTATTGGTAACACTTGCCAATGACTGCTCTTCAGACATATTCTGTTGATGATGCCGGCTTCTTTCGGCTTCAGAGGTACATTATAGCAATAATTGTTCTTCAGACATATTCTGTGAACAATTTCGGCTTCAGAATGTCAACAAAAACATGACTTCGTTACCTGGTGCCCACAGCCACCATTTGCGGGCTGGGCTGGGCTGTGAACTGTGTTTTGTGCCGTGGGGGTCTTGACTGCATTGGCTGCAATTAGGTGGCTGTTGCTCAGGGTGGCTGCAGGGCCCGTGTCCCACTTGGGGGAAGCTGAGTGTTGCTTTGTCGGCCTGGTCTGCCCTGCCAGACAAATGTGCATATATGGCAGCTCCTGCGTTGAGCATCTGCCCCTTGGTGGTCAGTGCGCATCATAATGACCAGTTGGACAGTGAGAAGGACACTTAGCATATTAGCCTTTTATATATATAGATTCTCCCAAAGACAAACCTTCCCATAAAAAAATTGTTAAAAATTTCAGCACCTTGCCAAAACCGGTTTGGCTCAGTGGATAGAGCATCGGCCTGCGGACTGAAAGGTCTCGGGTTCGATTCTGGTCAAGGGCATGTACCTTGGTTACGGGCACATCACCAGTAGTGGGTGTGCAAAAGACAGCTGATTGATGATTCTCTCTCATCGATGTTTCTAACTCTCTATCTTTCTCTCCTCCTCTCTGTGAAAAATCAATAAAATAAATTTTTTTAAAAAAATGTCAGCACCTTTTACACCAAGAACAACCTTCTCATGAACAGAGGAGGTAAATTTTTTTTTGTCTGGCACTCCTTGAACATTTCTTCACCTGGGAATCAGGAATATAAGCTGATAGCTATTGTGTATGTCAGTCTTGCTGGCCTCATGTAAGACTATAACTTTGGAAAAGTTTGTTCTCAGGTGCCTTTGGTTTGCCCCTATGCACTGCCCTTCTTCCTCAGTCTCTCCTCTTTCTTTCCTTTCATGGCACTCCCAAGCCATCTTCCTGCCTTTGCATCCTCTAAACAATCCATAAACCGCATTTGACTAAGACAAAAAATAACAGTGGGGCATCTATTAATAGTTACTGCATTACACTTAAAAATATTTTTTTAAATTGATTTTTAGAAAGAAAGCAAGGGAGAAGGAGAAAAACATCAACAGGAGAGTAGAACTTTGATCAGCTACTTCTTGCACACCCCATACTGGGGATTGAGCCTGAAACCTAGGCATGTGCTCTGACCAGGAATTGAACCAGCAACTTTCTGGTACATGGAGGATGCCCAACCAACTGCACCACATCAGCTAGAGCTCCATTACATTTTAACAGGGACTAAAGGCCTAAGAGGTGAATATCTAAATGGAAGAATTTTAAGTATCTCATCCTTTTCAGGGAAAACTCTTCATCCTGGGTACATTGCATACAACTCTTTCACATAAGACAGTGTATATAATCCTCACATTAATTATAAGTGGCATTATAATCCCTATTTAATGGATAAATTGAGGCTCAGAGAGATGTAACAATTTGAACCCAGATCTGGCTGATTTTCCAAATCTGCACTGTTTCCACAATAGCAACTGTGAATATCTTTTACTGAAGAAAAGAAATGTAAGGATTGCTTCAGTCTCAAGGGGCCACGTCTTCTCAGGCACTACCCCTAGACAGATCTTGGATGAGTATTAGCAAATAGGGAGTGGTTGCAAGAGATGGGCCAGACCCATCCCTTTTATGGTGTTTCACAAGAAGTGGTGTACATCAGAATTATCAGAAGCTTTACTTAAAATGTGGTCTCCTGAATTCCTTCCCAAACCAGTAATTGCAACCTCCAGGGACACCGCCCTGGAATCTGCATTTTAAATAAGACGATCTAAAGCACACGGGGGGTAAACCACTGGTTTAATGAATAAACAGAAAAGAAAGAGCTGTCATCCTTTCCACTGTTATCAGAGAGGAGTGTGGCTTGTCTCCTCTGGATGCTACTGGATGCAATAACCCAAGAAAAGGAATTTCCTAAGACTCGCTCAGGGGGGATGCAATATTTTTGTGGAATTACATCCCTGGGTTTCCAAAGGCCCATTTCCCTTGGTCCAGTCATAGAAGAAGTGTAGCTGGGGTTTCAGCAGATATGAAATCAGAGCCAGCGTTCAGAGTTTCTTTTCCATGTTGGAGCCCCGTCCAGTTCAGCATTAAGCTAGCTGCAGTCCATTTGTCTATTGCAATGGTCGGCTAAGTCATTAGTTAACAGAGCCAAATATCAACAATACAACGATTGAAATTTCTTTTAAGAGCCAAATTTTTTAAATGTAAACTTCTAACGCCACTTCTTCAAAATAGACTCGCCCAGGCCGTGGTATTTTGTGGAAGAGCCACACTCAACGGGCCAAAGAGCCGCATGTGGCTAGTGAGCTGCAGTTTGCAGACCACGTGTTTATTGTATATGTGGGCCATGTGGGTGAATGCAAGGAAACAGGAGCAAAAGAACACTGCAAGCCGAGACCGGTTTGGCTCAGTGGATGGAGCGTAGGCCTGCGGACTGAAAGGTCCCAAGGGTTCAATTCAGATCAGGGGCATGTACCTTGGTTGCGAGCACATCCTCAGTGGTGGGTAAGCAGGGGGCAGCTGATCGATGTCTCTCTCTCATTGATGTTTCTAACTCTCTATCCCTCTACCTTCCCCTCTGTAAAAAAATCAATTTTAAAGAATGTTAAAAAGCCAAAACCGGTTTGGCTCAATGGATAGAGCATCGGCTTGGGGACTGAAAGGTCCCGGGTTCGATTCTGGTCAAGGGCATGAACCTTGGTTGCGGGCATATCCCCAGTAGGGGATGTGCAAGAGGCAGCTGATCAATGATTCTCTCTCATCGATGTTTCTAACTCTGTATCTCTCTCCCCTCCTCTCTGTAAAAAGTCAATAAAATATATTTTTTAAAATGTTAAAAAAAAAAAAAGGAACCTGCAAGCCCTAGTTTTTTTGACTCAGTGGACAGAGCTGATTAAACATGGACAAGTGTGAGAACCATTTCTCCTGCGCTTCCAGTGGAGAAGCCAGATCACTAGCTTTTATATTGCTAGGAGTGCTTATATCTATATACTCAGCAAATCCAGATTTTGTAGGACCTGAGCTTTCACAATTCTAGAGGCCTTCTCCAAGAATATGAGTACAATATGCCTATGAACGTGAATATTTGTTTAGAATGAGAAAAAGAAATCAGGACAAATTATTGAAGATTCAGTGATTCAGGTCTCTCTTTTCTGGGATCTTGAGGCAGTTCTCCAGAAATGCTTACTAGTACACAGAAATGCTTCTTGATCGCAAACTGCTTTCTCTCTTTAACTCCCAACAGCTCCACTGCTCACAGGGACCCCTGCAAATGAGGGCCCTGAAACATGAGCTCCATTAACTTCATAATAAATGCTCCTTCCTTCCTTCTTTCCTCACAGGACAAAGTACCAATCTTCGCTCCAGTAGCCTTTGCTGTAACCTAGTTCCAGTAAATATGCTCCAGGTCAGCTGTTAAACGGATTTAGCTGGGGAACAATCCTGGCACAATAAACTTCTGATATTGGTGGTGTAGAGGGAGAGAAAATAGATTTTTGGACCTGAGAGAGTTATCCCGCCCCATTTACCCTGGGAAATCTGGAAACAGCAAGGGGCTTGGGAGTATTCCAACATGGTTATGTATTTGCTTCAACCTGGCAATGCAAGCTGGGAAATAAAATTCTTTTGGCTTGAATTTATTTATTTATTTATTTATTTATTTATTTATTTTAATTTAATAAATCTTTATTGTTCAGATTATTACAATTGTTTCTCTACCCCCCCCCCCCATAGCTCCCCTCCACCTGGTCGCCATTGCACCATCTGCCCTTACCTCCCTTCTCCCCCTGCTGTCCTCATCCATAGGTATATGATTTTTGTCCAGTCTTTTCCCGTAACCCCCACACAGACACCCATTTCCCCTGAGAATTATCAATCCTCTCCCATTCTATGCCCCTGATTATATTATATTCACCAGTTTGTTCTGTTCCTCAGATTTTTAATTCACTTGACTTTTATTTTTTATGTCTAAGTAGGTTTTATTTATTTTTAATTTATTTTATTTTATTTTATTTATTTTTTAAAAATAAATCTTTATTGTTCATATTATTACAAATGTTCCTCATTTTCCCCCCCTCCATTGCTCCCCTCTACCAGATTCCCACCCACCCTCTACCCTTTCCCCACCCCCCATTGTACTCATCCATAGTTGCACAGTTTATGTTCAGTCTCTTACTGCACCCCTCACTCCCCTTTTCCCCGAGAATCGTCAGTTCACTCCCCTTCCATACCTCTGATTCTATTATATTCAACAGTTAATATTGTTCATCAGATTTTTTAATTCCCTTGGTTTTTAGATTCACTTGTTGCTAGTAATGTATTTGTTGTTCATAATTTTTATCTTGATTTTCTTCCTCTTCCTAAGGAATCCCCTTCAGCAATTCATATAATTCTGGTTTGGCAGAGATGAACTCCTTTAGCTTTTTTTTTTATTAGTGAAGCTCTTTATCCGGTCTTTGATTCTGAGTAATAGTTTTGCTGGGTAGAGTATTTTTGGCTGTAGGTTCTTCCTATTCATCATTTTGAATATTTCTTGCCATTCCCATCTGGCCTGCATAGTTTCTGTTGAGAAATCAGCTGACAATCATATGGGGGCTCCTTTATAGGTAACTACCTGTTTCCCTCTTGCTGCTTTTAATATTCTCTCTTTGTCTTTTGCTCTTGGAATTTTAATTATGATGTGTCTTGGTGTGGTCCTCTTTGGATTCCTTTCGTTTGGGGTTCTGTGTGCTTCCTGGACTTGTAAGTCTAATTCTTTCACCAGGTGGGGGAAGTTTTCTGTCACTATTTCTTTCAGTATGTTTTTGGTATCTTGCTCTCTCTCTACTTCTGGGATCCCCATATTTCTGATGTTGGTTCGTTTGAAGTTGTCCCACAGGCTTCTTGCATTATCTTCAACTTTCTGGATTCTCTTGTCTTCTTGCTTCTGCAGAGGAGTGTCTTCTGGCTCTTTATGTTCCAAATCTTTGACTTGATTCTTGCAATCTTTCATTCTGTTTTTAGGACTCTGTATAATATTTTTTATTTCAGATGATGTATTCTTTATTTTTAGTTGATCCCTTTTCATATCCTCATAGGTCTCATTTATTTTATCGGCCTTTTCTAGGAAATTCTTGAAAAACCTTATAAGTGTGGTTTTGAACTCTATATCTAGTCGCTTTTTGTCCTCCATTTCTTTTGTTTGTGATTTGTTTCCTTGTCTCGGCATTTTTGCAGCTTCCCTGAGTTGGTAGCCTTAAAAGTCTCTGTGTTCAGCTTGGATAGGGCAGAGTTTCAGGGTGGAGCCTACAGCCTTGGCTTCAGTCAGCCCCACCCTATGAGGTTCTTGAGTCTCAGTATTCCTTGGTACTCGCTGCAAGCACCTCTGAGAGAAAGATGCCCTCGAGTTTTGCCCACTACCAAACATTCTAGGCTCTCCCGCAATGAGCTCGGAACTGGGGTTCAGTACAGTTGGAAGTGGGGTTGGAAGTGGGGTTCAGAACAGTCTGGGACTTTTGTCTCCTTCCCACTAGGCCCAGGTGTCAGCAACCTGCAGCTCCGGAGCTGCATGCGGCTCTTTTTGTTAAGTGAAAAAATCCTTTTTCTGCAGGATCCGGTATATAGCATTAAGGTAAGAAACAATATATGCAGTGTTATATTTGTTTTAAATGTCGCAATGGTTTTGCGGCTCCCAGGTTTTTTTTTTCCTTCGAAAACAGGTCCAAGTGGCTCTTTATGTCTTAAAGGTTGCTGACCCCTGCACTAGGGCAATCCAGAGGCAGTCAACAGTCCATCCTCTGCACATAATGTGTGCGCCTCCAGGACTGCCTTTCGCCGCTCCCCTGAGTTTCTGCTTGACAGTCCAGGCTCCCTCCGTATGAGCCTGGGTCCCCAGGGACTGGCCTAGACTGGGGTTCAGTGTAGTCGGAACTGGGGCTCAGCACAGTTTGGAGCTTTTGTCTCCTTCCCACCAGAGCAATCTAGCAGCAGAGTCAACAGTCCGTCTTCTGCACACAATGTGCGCGCTTCCGGGTCTGCCTTTCACAGCTCCCCTGGATTTTCGCCTTAAAGCCCAAACTCCATCAGTATGAGCCTGGGTCCCCAGGGTCTCGCCCAGAACTGGGGTTCAGTGCTGTTGGAACTGGGGTTCAGCACAGTCCAGAGCTTTTATCTCTTTCACACTAGGGAATGACAGCTAGGCACTCAGCCTCCCCCTCCTCCCCGGCTACGTCCTCTCTGCGCGCGCAACGTGTCTCCATACCTTAGGCTTTTACAGCTCCTCTGATTTTCCTTCTGGTTTTCTCTTTCCTTCTCATTGTAGAATTTCCAGTCAGTCGACTTTCCTGTAGTTCTGGGTAATGTCCATTTTGTATTTTAGTTGTATTTTATTGAAATTGTTGTGTGAGGCTGCAGTTAGGTGTTTACCTATGCCACCATCTTGGTTTCTCCTCACTTGACTTTTAGATTCACTTGTTGATAGATATGAATTTGTTGTTCATAATTTTTATCTTTACTTTTTTCTTCTTTTTCCTCTTTTTAAAGAACACCTTTCACCATTTTATACTGGTTTCGTGGTGAACTCCTTTAGCTTTTTCTTATCTGTGAAGCTCGTTATCTGCCTTTCAATTCTGAATGATAGCTTTGCTGGGTAGAGTAATCTTGGTTATAGATTCTTGCTATTCATCACTTCGAATATTTCTTGCAGCTCCTGTCTGGTCTGCATAGTTTCTGTTGGGAAATCAGCAGATAATCGTATGGGGGCTCCCTTGTAGGTAACTAACTTGCTGCTTTTAAGATTCTCTCTTTGTCTTTTGCCCTTGGCATTTTAATTATGATGTGTCTTGGTGTGGTCCTCTTTGGATTCCTTTTGTTTGGGGTTCTGTGTGCTTTCTGGACTTATAAGTCTATTTCTTTCACCAGGTGGGGGAAGTTTTCTGTCATTATTTCTTCAAATAGGTTTTCAGTGTCTTGCTCTCTCTCTTCTTTTGGCACCCCCATAATAATGATGTTGGTTCGCTTGAAGTTATCCCAGAGGTTTCTTACACTATCTTCAATTTTCTGGATTCTCTTCTCTTCTTACTTCTGCGAAGGAGTGTCCATTGCCTCTTCGTATTCAAAATCTTTGACTTGATTTTTGCATTCCTCTAGCCTGCTATTAGGTCTCTGTATAATATTTTTTAATTTCAGTCAGTATATGTTTAATTTCTAGTTGGTCTTTTTTCATATCCTCGAGGGTCTCATTAAATTTATCAGCCTTTTCCAGGAAATTCTTGAAAAACCTTGTAACTGTGGTTTTGAACTCTATATATAGTCGTTTGCTTTCCTCCATTTCTTTAATTTGTGATCTCTTTCCTTGTCTCCTCATTTTCACTGCTTCTCTGAGTTGGTAGGGTGCTTTGTGTGTTGGGTGTCCTATATGGTTCAATGGGTCAGCCTCCCAGTTACCTGAGGTGGACACTCTTGGTGCACCCCTTTGTGGATTGTGTGTATAGCCTTGTTGTAGTTAAGTCTTGATTGTTGTTGGTGTCACTGGGAGGAATTGACCTTCAGGTCAATTGGCTGTGAGGACCCACTGTGTCTCGGAAGAATTGCTATGCTGGAGACACTTTTATGGAGCAGGACTTGTTCCAGTGGGGCTCAAAGTCTGCCTCTTGAATGTGTCCCTTATGAGAGTAGTTGAAATCTGGTGTCGTCTCACACTGACCACTAGATACACTAATTTCTGGATCTCCAATAGGGTGCAGGTCAGCTACTATTTGAGGCCACCCAGCAGGAGCTACAGCAAGAACTACAGTTTTCTCCTCTTTGTTTGGGATTTGGAGGCTTTGGAACTGTCTGACAGGAGATGCAGTTTATTTGGTTAAGCTTCAACAGGGCAGGCCCTTTATATGCAAAAGCTGCGGGGAGGAGTTTGGGTGTGTTTGTAGGTTGTACGGGGCGGGGTATCAGGGCGTCACTAGGCTAGGGTGCGGCAAACAGTAATGCCTGCTAGTCTGACTTCTCTGTCTTTCTGTGTTTCCAAGTCCCTGCGTCACACTCTCTAGTGCAGTAAACAATGATTGCTGGACACACCTCTGCAAGAAAGTCACCCTCACTTTCTGTCCCAATGGCCGGCAGTCCAGTTTTTCCCCGTAGGTGTCTGGGTCTCCCGTGTCTCCCCAGAAACTAGATTTCAGAGTAATCAGGAGTTTGTCTCCCTTTGGATTGAAAAAAAGCAACGTACCCAGTTACCCAGCCCTATTCGTGTGCCTCTGAACCTCAGCTTTTCAAGGCTTGTGCTCTTTTCTCTCTCCTTCTGGTTGTAGAACTTCCACTCAGCCAGCTTTCCCGTGGTTCTGGGTGATAGAATTCAATAGGTTGTCTTTTAGATGTAGTTTTGAAATTGTTGTATGAAGTGGCAGTTTAGGTGTCTACCTTTGCCACCATCTTCGTTTCTCCCTGAAGGTACTTTCTATCTTGATTGGGGTGGTTGTTACATGGGCATATGCATTTACCAAAACATTAAACTATACACTTTAGATCCATGTATTTCACTGTATCTAAATTTTACCTGAATAAAGACCTGTCCAGCTTGACTCAGTGGTTAGAGCATCAGCCTGTGGACAGAAGGATCTTGGGTTCATTTTTGTTCAAAAGCATGTATCTAAGTTGCAGGTTCGATATCTGGCCCCATCAGTGTGTGTGTGGGAGGCAAAAGTCCATGTGTCTCTCTCACATCAAAGTTTCTCTCACTTTGTCTCTCCCCTTCTCTTCCATTCTCTATAAAGGATCAATGGGGAAAATATCCTCTGGTGAGGATTAACAAAAAAATTATTATTTTTTTACCTAAAAAACAACACACAAATAAACAGCCTGGTCAGGTAGCTCAGTTGGTTAGAATGTCTTTCTGTAATATACCAATATTGCAGGTTCAATCCCCAATTAGGGACAGATGCAAGTATCAAACAATGAATGCATAAATAAGTGAAACAACAGATTGATGCCTCTCTCTCTCTTTTCCTCTATCTCAAATCAATACAATTTTTTCTTTAAACAAATAAAAACTGTTGTAGTAGAAATAACATAGGTGTTGGGGTTAAACATCTTTGAATTTGAAAACCATTTCTACTTCTTAGGTGTATAAAGTCCCATAATCTTGATAGATTTTAATATTTTTATCTATAAAATGGTAAAGTTGTTTATATAATTTCATTTCATTGTGGTAAAATATATATAACATAAATTTACTGTTTAACCATTTTAAGTGTATAGTTCTATAACATTAAGTACACTTAAAAATATATTTTTCTTGATTTCAGAGCGCAAGGAGAGGGAGACAGAGAACATCAATGATGAGAGAGTATCATTGATTGGCTGCCCCACACTGGAGATTGAGCCTGCAATCTGGGCATATATCCTGATTGGGAATTGAATCATGACCTCCTGGTTCATAGGTCAATGTTCAACCACTGAGGCACATCGGCTGGACTAAGTACATTTATTTTTGTGTAACCATTATCATTATCCATATCTGTAACTTCTTCACTTTACCAACTGAAATTGTACCTATTAAACACTAAATCTCTAGTCCCCTCTCCCCTCAGTCCCTGACAACCATGCTTCTGCTTCCTGTTTCTGTGAACTGGACTACTTTCGATACTTTATATAAGTGGAATCATACAATATTTGTCTTTTTTTATGACTAGCTTATTTCACATAGTCTAATTCTTCAAGGCTCATCCATTTAGTAATGTGTCAAACGTTCCCTTGTTTATTTATCTTTTAAATGACAACTTTTTATTTTTTATACATGTTTTTATTAATTTCAGGAAGGAGGGGGTATGGAGACAGGGAGATGAAACATCAGTGATGAGAGAGAATCATTAATTGACTGCCTCCTGTGTGCCCTACTGAGAATGGAGCCCACACCTGAGCATGTGCCCTGACTTGGAATTGACACTCAACCGCTGAGCCATGCTGTCTGGGTGATCCTTTTTATTTTTATAGAATTGGTAGTAATGGCCCCATTTTATTTATGATTTAACTCATTTGAACTTCCCTCTTTTTTCTTTAGTCAATCTAGCTCAAGTTTTGTCAATTCTATTGAATTTCTTCTCACTGTTTTTTTTTTTTTTTTTTTTTTAATTTGGGAGAGAGAGAGAAGAGGGTTTTTGAGAATTAAATAACATTTAATATTGCTACAGAAGAAATACAAATGGTCAAAAGTCATATTTAATTGTTTCCTTAAATAATTCACAGAAATTAAGTGAACAGTAAGATACCATTATTTTATCAAATTGGCATTGCTATTAAGAAAGCCCAGCTGGAATTCATCCTTTTGTGTGTGGGCTTACTAACTTGAAGGAGATACTTAGGGGAGCTTAGGGAGATTGGTAATATTTCATTTATTGATCTGGGAGCTGGTTATGTTTTATTTTATTTTATTTTTAAAATATATTTTTATTGACTTTTTTACAGAGAGGAAGAGAGAGAGATAGATAGTTAGAAACACCGATGAGAGAGAATCATTGATCAGCTGCCTCTTGTACACCCGCTACTGGGGATGTGCCCGCAACAAAGGTACATGCCCTTGACCAGAATCAAACCTGGGACCTTTCAGTTCGCAGGCCAATGATTTATCCACTGAGCCAAACTGGTTTCGGCTGGTTATATGTTTTAAAAATTAATCAAGCAATGGGGAGTTATCATTTACTTGGTGTAGACTTATAGTTTTACATGATGAAAAGAATTCCTGAGTTGGTTGCTGGTGATGGTTGTAGAACAATGTGAATGTTTTATTTAATGCCAATGCATTGTGCACTTAAAAATAGTAAAATAGTCAACTTTACAAGTATTTTACACAATATTTTAAAAAACGTTGTTATATACTTATAATTTGTACACTTTTCTGCATGTAAGTTATATTTTAATTATTTAAAAAATGTAGTATCTAGTTTGGGAGCTTGTAGTAAGCTGACACAGCTGGTGCAAGTGTAACTGGTGTCTTTCTGGAAGGCAATCTGGCAGCATGAATCAAAAGTCATAAATTTTGACTCAGCCATTGTACATTTAGAAATGTACCCTAATGAAATATTTAAGATGTTTGCAAAGTTGTGTGTAAAAGGACATTTACTGTAATGTTGTTTACCATCCTGTTGTTAACAGTAAAAAAATAAATAAAATCCTACACAATAAAAGACTTATATGCAAATTGACCAAACAGCAGAATGACTGGTTGCTATGACACACACTGACCAGTAGGGGGAAGATGCTCAATGCAGGAGCTGCTCCCTGGTGGTCAGCGCGCTCCCATAGGGGTAGCGCTGCTCAGCAAGAATCCCTGAGCCGGGCGTATAGCTGGTGAGCGAAGCTGGGGTGGCGGGAGCCTCTCCTGCCTCGCTGGCAGCGCTAAGCCGGCAGTCAGACATCCCACAAGGGCTTCTAGACTGTGAGAGGGTGCAGGCTGACCTGAGAGACCTCCCCTCCCCTCATGTACACAAATTTCATGCACAAGTCCTAGAAAAGGGGACTAGGACTTTCTGGATTTCAGCTTAGAGGAGGCCTATGTGCAACTTCCTTCAGTTGTCTTCAATGTGGGTTCATCTGACACTAGCCACATCCACTATGCTGCCAAAGTTGTATCCCAACAAGATCAAAGTCATATATCTGAGCTGCACCAGTAAGGAATTTGATGCCATGCCTGTCCTGGTTCTCATGATTAGTCTCTTGGGTCTGTCTCCAAAAAAAGGTTGGTGATAGCATTGCCAAAGCAACCAGTGATTGAAGTGTCTAAAGTAAGCATGTCAAACTTGTAGCACACAACAAATATTTTTGCAGCCTAGCCAATATAACAGTATGTAAGAAACATTTTAATAAAAATTTCGTAACTTTATTTTTACAATATCCTGTTATACGTTATATATATATATATATGAAATGCTGAGACAAGGAAACAGATCACAAACGAAAGAAATGGAGGACAAAAAGCGACTGGATATAGAGTTCAAAACCACGCTTATAAGGTTTTTCAACAATTTCCTAGAAAAGGTCGATAAGACCTATGAGGATATGAAAAGGAATCAACTAGAAATAATAAGGGATCAACAAGAAATAATAAGGGATCAACAAGAAATAATAAGAAATCAACAAGAAATACAGAATACATTGTCTGAAATAAAAAAAAAATATTATACAGAGTCCAAAAAAGAGTATGGAAGATCAGGAGAATCAAGTCAAAGATTTGGAACATAAAGAGCCAGAAGATACTCCTCCGCAGAAGCAAGAAGACAAGAAAATCCAGAAAGTTGAAGATAGTGTAAGAAACCTCTGGGACAACTTCAAACGAACCAACATCAGAATTATAGGCATCCCAGAAGATGAGAGAGAGGAAGATACTGAAAACATACTGAAAGAAATAGTGACAGAAAACTTCCCCCACCTGGTGAAAGAATTAGACCTACAAGTCCAGGAGCACACAGAACCCCAAACAAAAGGAATCCAAAGAGGACCATACCAAGACACATCATAATTAAAATTCCAAGAGCAAAAGACAAAGAGAGAATATTAAAAGCAGCAAGAGAGAAACAGGTAGTTACCTATAAAGGAGCACCCATACAATTGTCAGCTGATTTCTCAACAGAAACTATGCAGGCCAGATGGGAATGGCAAGAAATATTCAAGGTGATGAATAGCAAGAACCTACAGCCAAAAATACTCTACCCAGCAAAGCTATCACTCAGAATCAAAGGCCAGATAAAGAGCTTCACTAATAAAAAAAAAGCTAAAGGAGTTCATCACCACCAAACCAGAATTATATGAATTGCTGAAGGAGTTTCTTTCGGAAGAGAAAGAAAATAAAGATAAAAATTATGAACAACAAATACATTACTATCAACAAGTGAATCTAAAAACCAAAGGAATTAAAAAATCTGATGAACAATATTAACTGGTGAATATAATAAAATCAGAGGTATAGAAGGGGAGTGGACTGATGATTCTCAGGGAAAAGAGGAGTGGGGGTGCGGGAAGAGACTGAACATAAACTGTGCACCTATGGATGAGGACAATGGGGGGTGGGGAAAGGGCAGAGGGTGGGGTAGGAACCTGGTGGAGGGGAAAACATAAGGAACTTTTCTATTGGCAGCGGCAGCTCTTGGATGATGCACCCCAAAACCAGAGAGGAGGGAGCCTGATTTTTTGCAGGGCTGCACAATTCCACCTTCAGCCATTGGTTATGTTGTTACTGGGGCTCTGTTGGCCCAGAATCTGGTTTATTGCACACTTGCATTTGTGTTCCACACCCTGTACAACAGCAACTTTGCAGAGTGCCCTCTCCTGCTCTGGGACCCCTTGGGGGATGTCGGAGAGACAGTTTTGGCCCAATCCTTGCAGGCCAGGCCAAGGGTCCCCACCTGCCAGAGGGACCCCACTTATTCTGCAGATGCTCTGCAAGCCACTGTGCCATTCCACGTGCAGTCAGCCAGGGAGGGACGGTGGGAGGTTGGTTCCAGGGTGTGTCTGGCCCATCTTGCCCAGTCTTTTTTAAGAGGTTTTTTTTTAAAAAAAATATTTTATTGATTTTTTACAGAGAGGCAGGGAGAGTGATAAAGAGCTAGAAACATCGATGAGAGAGAAACATCGACCAGCTGCCTCTTGCACACCCCCCACTGGGGATGTGCCCGCAACCAATGTACATGCCCTTGACCGGAATCGAACCAGGGACCTTTCAGTCCGCAAACTGATGCTCTATCCACTGAGCCAAACCAGTTTCAGCTATCTTGCCCGGTCTTGCTTGCCACCTTCTAATTCAGTGGTCGCCAACCTTTCGGACATCATGGACTACCAGTGGTCCGCAGACCACCAGATGGCGACTGCTCTTCTAATTAATTTCCTCTCAATGTGCACAAATCCGCGCACTAGATCACTAGTCATTAATAACAAACTACAATGTTCGCTAATGACTGATGACTATAATCATGTTGCATTCATTTTCCTTACAAGCTTTACATGCAGGAACACCATTTTCCCCCACTAATACTAGCAGTGAATATTTTAGCATCTGATTGCTATGTCATCAGTTTTGTACTGACTTGTTGGACGTGTGCAACAGGAAATATTTCACTTTTGCAGAACAAGAAAAATAGGTTTATTTGCATTCTACTTATTAATTTGTGCAGTTATTTAATGTCTGGTAAGTTAATGTTAAAAAAATATTAATCTATTATTTTATGTTAATGATGACTCATTTATTTCAGTCCTTTGTATTCAGCATGTCTCTATGGAAATAAACCTATGTTTCTATGAAAATTGAAGTTTTTGTTTTTTTATGGCCCACATAAATGTAAACCTTGCTTATTTGGCCCATGTTAGCCTTTAAGTTTGATATGCTTTGTCTAAAAATTACAGTGAGCCCTGGCCAGGTAGCTTAGTTGGTTAGAGTGTTGTCAGAAATTGTAAGGTTGCAGGTTCAATTCCTGGTCAGGGCACATAAAAGAATCAACCAACGAAAGTATAAATAAGTTGGACAACAAATCAATGTTTCTCTCTCTCTAATTTATTAAAAAATTAATAAATTGGACCTGGCGGGTTTCTCTCAGTGGATGGAGCAACGGCCTGTGGACTAAAGGATCCAGGGTTTGATTCCAGTCAAGGGCACATGCCTGTGTTGTGGTCTTGGTCCCCAGTGTGGGGCATGCAGGAGGCAGCAGATCAATGATTCTCTCTCATCATTGATGTTTCTATCTCTCTTTCTCTCCATTTCTCTCTGGAATCAATAAAGATATATTAAAAATTAATAAATTAAAAATTAAAGGTTACAGTGAAACTCTCCATTCAGTACAAATAAGCCCAGATTAAGATAGTACCTTCTGTCTCTGCCCTGATCAGCAAAGTCCTCAAAGAACTGCCAAGAGAGAAAGAAGCAAGAAAACCTTAAGTACAGTGAAAATATCACTTTTTAAATTGATTTTCTTTCTTTCTTTTTAGAGAGAGGAAGGGAGAGGGAGAGAAACATTCTTGGGCACATTAGATTGAACTCAAAACCTGGGTATGTGCACTGACTGGGAATGGAACTGGCAAACTTTCAGCGCATGGGATAATGCTCAACCAACTGAGCCACAATGGCCAGGGCTGGAAATTGCACTTTTGGTGAGATTGTTAACATTGCTCAACAGATATAGCACTCATCTTTAGCTAGATAGTCTCTGGAACCATTAAAGAGATTCTGGGGACTGCCCAGTCTGTGGTCCTTAATGTTGAAGGCTGTCACCCTCATGACATCAACATGGTTCAGTGAAATGTCCAGTTAATTAAGAATCACAAAGTAACCCTGGCTGGTTTGGATAGAGTGTCGCCTGCAGACTGAAAGGTCCCGGGTTTGATTCTGGTCAAGGGCATAGGCCTGAGCTGTGGGCTCAATTCCCAATAGGGGGTGTGCAGAAGACAGCCAATCAATGGTTCTCTCTCATCACTGATGTTTCTATCTCTCTCTCCCTTCCCCTTCCTCTCTAAGGTCAATAAAAATATATTAAAAAAAAAAAAAAAAAGAAGATCCACAAAAGAAAATATTTCAATTAAAGATCATTTGACAATAAAAAAAAAATGAGGTGGGGACCCAGAAAAATGTATGCTCTAATTATACATGAAATATATGAAGCCATAAAAATGTTGTAGGTTAATATTTATCAGCATGATAATATGTTTATGCTACATCAAATGAAAAATGTTAAATATTAAAGATATAAAAAGCAACAAAAAATTTGACAGCAATCATCTAGAAACAGTTTGATATAGGAGACAGCCTTATGCTGGGAGTTGATAACTGTTTTAGCCCTGATGTTGTTACTAGCCCTTTCGATGATTTCAAGCAAGTCACATCTTTCTGGGCCTCTGTAACTCCATCTTTAAAATGTGGAGTTGGATGAAACGTGGCTTTAAACTGTGTTCTGGAAAATGCAACATTTCTGTAATAGTGAGAGGGCACATAGAAAGAAGAGAGGGGGCAAAGGGAGATTTGGTGAGCAGGTTTATGGACTCCTTATTTCCACTTCAAATTTAGTAATGTCATTTTAAGCCATCAGGTTTTATTAGAAGGGAATATTCCACTAATAATAAAGACAGGTGGAAACTACTAGACCTTTCATGTACCCACATTCCCTGGAACTACTTTTTCTTGGCTTTTCTTCTCATTTCCATCTTGTTCTGAATATGGAATGAAAGATTCTGACTGAACTATACATTGTAAAATTCTGGCTGAAATATATTCTTTTCTTTTGGCTCTTTTCCCTTTTTCCCTACGTAGATGTGAAATTAAAGATGAACAGGCCTAAGCAAGAATCAGCATGGAAACTTCCAGCAATTTCGAAGGTAGTTTTCAGGAAAATTAGGCAAGTTCTCAGTTTCAAAAGAGCTACCAAGTGACACACAAAAGTTAAAATGACAAACAGAAGTTTACATCTCATTATCCTGTGATTTTAGGAGGTACTTTTGAAAAAAAAAAAAGTGTTTTTCTTTTTCTTTTTTGGTCATGGGAATGATCTTCAGAGGTAACTTCTTGGCATTTCTTACATATGATCTCCCTAAACTATCATCATGAAAACCATTAGGGCAATTTTTTCCACCTTAAGGTAGGGGACTGGAATGGATAAAGAGGAATGAATCAAGGACCCATTCTCTTCAGGAATCCTCAGCTTTGGTTTCAGGGCAAGATAGACCCAAATCTATTTTCCAGTTTTCTGGTTAGAGATGAAGTTGCTTATTCTTTAAGTCAAATTCTTAAAGCTGCTACAATGGAGGCGAGTGAGGACACATAATATCTGCAAACCATGGCACATCTTCAGAGTAAAATTACAAATTTCTTAAAGTATCGTAGAACTGTAATCTTCTAGGTTAAAAAAATTACCTTTTGGTTTGAAGACAGCTTGGTGTGTTGGAAAGCCTGGATGAAGGTGACTGAAATCTTCAGTCTATTCACACCAGCCTCTAGGTTAGGGGTGTCGAACTCAATCAGAGAAGGGGCCAAAATCTAAAATCCAGCCTACATCGCAGGCCGAATGGTTTACTGAACAGTCATAAACTGTCATTGTGATGGAAACGCAGCGGAGTGCAGTGATGACAGCGCGGTGCGGGCCACATTGCAAGGCCTGGCGGGACGGATTTGGCCCGCGGGCCTTGTGTTTGACACATGTGCTCTAGATGCCCTGGGACAAATCACTTCCCTTGACCAAGCTCCAATTTTACCACTGGGAGCATTGGAGTAGATGGTCCCTAAAATCCTCTTGATTTAGATATTCTAAGGACAAATTATTGAGGAAACTCTCTCCAGTTGTTTGTTCAGTCTTCAGAATCACCAGAGGATCTAATTTGAGGTTAGGCAACCAGTTGGCCCTTAATGTTCTGCGCTCTGTGCTTCAGACCATGCTGTCTAAAAGGCAGGAAAGCTGTGTCTCCTTGAAATGACTGGCTGTCCTCTCATTGATTGGGATTCTTCACCTTCAGAGGTCCACTGAGAACTTCAGTCCACCATCATTTTCTCTACACAATGGTATTTCTGCAGTCAGGTGTAAGATGGTGACCTGGACCACCCCCAACACCATTTTCCCCAATTCTCCAGATAGCCCTTTCACTAATTTCTTTTATTCCTCCTCCATCACTGTGTCACGGCCCCTTTAAGGCAGCGGCCATAGTTGAGTGGTGGGAGTAGCTGTTGGCAAGCAGAGACTTGCAGGATTTGGCCTACCCTGGGCCACTTACCGCGCAGGCTCAGGACCCGGGGCTTGATGGGAAAGGAGGGAGGGGCTTACGGTGCGCCTGCGCACCAGGGGCGCGCGCAAGGGGCTGGTTTAGTGATCCCTTTAAGAAACCGCAGGCGGAGGAATTTCTCTGAGAGAAAATAATCCTACTCACGGGGCCCCTTGGAGGCCATTAACCCCCCGAGTCCCAGCCCCCACCCCCTTTCCTGGGCAGGCCCTACCGCCCACGCGCGCGCGCCCGTGGGATCGCAAGCTATCCCACCCGGCGCGCAGCACCCGCCGCCTCCCCGCTCGGAGGCACCAGGTTCGGCCGGATCCCAGGAAGCTGCCTTTGAGGCGGCCGTGGCTGCAGTGTGGGCGGGGGCCGGGGGCCCGAGAGGTGCCACCGCCACCGCCACCGCGCCGGGAGCCGCAGCGGTTCCAAGTGGGGCCCAACATGGCGGAGAGAGAGGTGGAGTCCGGCCCCCGAAGGAGGGTAGGTGAGGTGAGGCTGAACTCGGGTGGCGGGTGGCGGGCGGCGGGGGGGCGGGGCGGGAGCTGCGTCCCGGGCCGGGGCCGGGGCCCGGAATGGCCGGGCGCAGGCTCGTCGAGGGTCGCCGAGTCCGGGTTCGGGGAAGGTGGCGGGCAGGACTGAGGCCACCATGGGTCCGGAGCGCGCCGGAGAGTACTCCTCGGGCAGGTGGGACAAAGATTTGCTGCGGGGTGGGAGTGGGAGTGGGAGGGGGACGGGAAGAGGGAGGGGGATGTTTGCTTTTGCAAATTTTTTCAGCCCCCCCCCCCCCAGCATTGGGGGTCGGTTCCTTGGGCCTGGGGAGGGGACGAGTCATAGTCGCAAGTGCATCTTGCACAAATCGGTCTGGAAGTTTCGCTGGGGATAGGACCGGCGCGGGGGGCGGCGGCGGCGGCGGCGGCGGGAATGAAGTCGCGAGGGGGGTCTCCTGAGGGGTAACCGGAGGGTTCTGTGGTAGCACCGTCGCCAATTCCTTCTCCTCCCTCCTGTTCCTCCGCTTCCCCTCACCGTTATCCAGACCGCGGTAGAGGTCGCGCTCTTCCCACCTGTGAACAAGTGGGGGTCGTCGGCATGTCCTGATTTAGGAGGAAGATTTTTTGGCAACTATAAAATGCCAAGTGTTCTGGTCTGGTTTCTTTGCCAACAATTAACGTGGGAAGAGTAGGGCAAGTTTTGTCAACACAAGGCTGTGTCTGCAGAGGTGAAGCCAGTTCTGGAGAGGTTGAACTTAGAAAGTTTGTCTTGAAACTTTTAAAATTTAATTCCAGATGGCTTCCCCCCCCCCCCCCCCCTCAGATGGAGAACAATATTGTGCTATCGATTCAGCGATATTTTTCAGACTTGTACAGCTCCCCCTCCTCTTTCCTCCCCCAGAATGTTAAGCAGTGTGAGTTCGCTATCAGGAATCTTCCTTTTGGGAGTGGTCTCACAAAGATCAAATTAGTGCTAAGCCAACTGCGGGGGGAAAATTATTAATCTTTCTAAAGATGTGTTTTTATTGACTTTAGAGAGAGGAAGGGAGAGAGCATCGATGAGAATCTGAGAATTGGCTGCCCCCTCTGTACCCACTATTGGGGATCGCGCTGGCTGTCAGGGCTAATGGCCTGACCAGGAATCCAGCCTGTGACCTCTTGGTTCATGGTGCACGTCCAACCACACCAGCCGGGCACTACTTAATCTTTATTGAGAATGATCTTTCATAGTGCAAAATTAGCAATCTCATGATATTAACGTCTAACATTTTGAGTGCTTATATGCCTGGCACTGTGGTTTCTAGGGAAAATTTAACTTCACATTAACTCTGTGTAAAACCCATTTTTTCAGATGAAGAGAAATGTAGGCATAGCGGGGTGAAGTAATTAAGATCAGATAGCTAGTTAAGACATTGAGCTGGGATTTTAATCCTTGTGTTGGACACCATACAGGCGTTTCTTTAATCTAGGTTTCTCTCCTTAAAAGCTTGAATTATAAATAACCAAAGAAGTGTGTACTATTTTTTTCAACAGTTTATTAGGAAAATATTTTCAACTACACAGCAAAATTGAAAAATTTACAGGGAACATCCGTATACCCACAACCTAGATTTACCATTAACATTTTACTGTACTTGTTTTTTTAAAAAAATATATTTTATTGATTTTTTACAGAGAGGAGGAGAGAGGGATAGAGAGCTAGAAACGTCGATGAGAGAGAAACATCGACCAGCTGCCTCTTGCACCCCCCCCACCGGGGATGTGCCCGCAACCAAGGTACATGCCCTTGACCAGAATCGAACCTGGGACCTTTCAGTCCGCAAACCGATGCTCTACCACTGAGGCAAACCGGTTTTGGCTACTGTACTTGTTTTAATCACATGTTTAGCTATACTTTATCCATTCACCAGTTATTTAGGCATTTCATTGTATTTTGAGCAATTAAAATTTAATGTTTATAGTCTTAGTTTTATAAAATTTTAGATCCTCATGCAATAATCAGTCATAGATAGAACAGGTTAAGCTGTATGAAATAGGTCCAAGTGGTTCATTTAATATAAATATTGGGTGTGGAATGCACGTGTTTTTAAATTTTAAATTTTTCTTCAAGCTTTGAGTTTTATTATTGTTATTTTTTGCCTTTAGAAAATTCTTTTATTTTTAAAATCTCACAATATCTCTATTTTTCTTCTATAAAACCGTGGAGAGTGAAATTAAAAAAAAAAAGTTCAGAGGTCTAAATCTACTGAATTTGTTTTTTCTTAAAAAAATAAAACCCTCAAAAGGAAAGTAAATAATTTTTATACAAATATGTACAAAAAATTCCCTTCCCTTCCCCACCATACAGAGAGTAGATGCCGTCAGGGTACATTTGTGGAAAAGTAGGTTTTTGGTTTTACCTGTGTGGAAAGCTATTCCGCCATGGGCGTGCTGAGAGTTTGATCCACCAGCCTAGGTGTGCTCCAAGCTTTGAGTTTTAAACGATTCTTCCTCATTAGGTTTGGCCATATGGCATATGGCCACCAATTAAAATAATGGGGGTAAATTACTTTAGATATTTAATGTCATTCAAGGAGATCTCTGAATTCTTCTACTAAAGCTGTTGTTATTCACCTTATAAAATATAATGTTCTAGAAAACATCTATGCACTTTGGTAACAAATTCACATATTCTTTCTCTTATTATACACTTAAAACTTTTAACTGTCTAAACTTCTTGGCTGTCTAAACTTTTTTAACAACATGTAAAATACATAGTACTTGTGCAGGTTTCCCTTTAGTTTTACCAGTTTCATTGTGGTGGAGGGTTACATTCAGTATCTTTTGGGCTCCCTAATCCATTTAAAAATATATATATATATTTTATTGATTTTTTACAGAGAGGAAGAGAGAGGGATAGAGAGTTAGAAACATCAATGAGAGAGACTCATCAATCAGCTGCCTCTTGCACACCCCCTACTGGGGATGTGCCCGCAACCAACATACATGCCCTTGACCGGAATCGAACCTGGGACCTTTCAGTCTGCAGGCCGATGCTCTGTCCACTGAGCAAAACCAGTTTCGGCCCATTTTTGATATTTGGTTAGAATGTTCAGTAGGGTTGTTGTGAATGGTACACGTGGTACATGTGTGCTTTTTTTCTATGTGGCACCACTCGTAGTGACCTCCACGTGGATCCCATCATGCGCCTGTGTGCGTGATAAACTCCACCTGGATTCCATCTCCTGCATGCACAATGAACGTGGATTCCATCGCGTGTGTGGGAGATAAACTCCATGTCAATTCCATATGTATACTCCAAGGAGATTAGTAGGGACTATACAGTACAGTATCTTTTAAAATGACTGTTTGCTTTGAGTTAAGTTTAAACAAAATAAGCCTAGATGATAACTTTCAGTTATTTAATCTGAAATTGCATTGTATTTATGATGCTTACTGCCTTTGACTTTTATAATCATAACTCACAAAAAGTTGTTAATCACATATGTTAATTGATGAGCTCTATGCGAGGCATTGTGTTATGATATTTGTGATTATTAGGATAATATATTTTGGCTCTTGCTAAATTGTGAAATCCTTCCTGATAGAGCCCATATTTCATTGCTTTTTTGCATTTCTGATACCTGTGATATTCACGTAATGAGAATTCAGAAAACATATTGATTTTTGGTAAGAGAAGTTTACCTGTTACATTAAAGGCTCTATGGCTTTAGTACCAAGTTATCTGCTTTGTATTTTTGGGAGCTTCTATAAATCTTATCATCCTCTTTATCCCAAAGTTCTCTCCTGTGGATCCAGATTTAGGGATCTTCTGATTTTTCTGGGTTATGGTAAGGTGGGAGAGTGTATTTTAAGATCAGTGGGTTTAACAACCTTAAAGTTCTTTGTAGGCCTTCCTGAAGTCTTTTATTTTCATGCTTGTGGGCTAGGTATGTATTGGCCAAGATTTTTTTTTTACAAAAAAAAAAAAAAGCTTTTATTGATTTTTATTTATTTATTGATTTTTATTTATTTTTTTAGAGAGAGTAAGGGGGGAAAGGGAAGGGAGAGAGGGAGGGGAAGAGAAAGGAGAGAGAGCGAGAGAGAGCGAGAGCGAGAGCGAGAGCGAGAGCGAGAGCGAGAGAGAGAGAGAGAGAGAGAGAGAGAAACATCCATGTGAGAGAGAGAAACATGGATCGGATTGATTGTCTCCTGTATCCTGATCTGGCTCTGAACCTGCAACCTGGGTATGTGCCCTGACCAGGAATTGAACAGGCACCTGAGCAACATCAGCCAGGGCTAGATAAGATTAGTATGATTGTATTCAGACCATGTCTGAATGCTAGTCTCTCTGTGAACTTTTGAGGAAGCAAGTGCATCATAGTATAGCCATTTATCATCTCTTCTATAGAAAGCACCAAGTTCACATGAAAGCCGGTATTAAACACATCCTCTCTCTTTAAAGTCAGGATATTTTTGAGTGAATTTTTAAGATTGTAAAATTTTATTTTCTAAAATAAGCTTTAAAATTTATTAGGTAGGCTTGTTCTAAGTAGCAAAATTATTTTATGTTTGGATATTATAACACTAATAAAGCATGGTATCTAATGAAATCTGGTGTCCATATTTTTGTGTGAAATCCCTATGTCTTTTAAAAGTTTACATAGAAAATAATATCTTTTGTAAATGTATGTATTTTACCTGGCCTAGTAAGTTGTATCAATTTCTTATTTGAACTTCTCTGAATATTAAACTTGATTTGGTATGCTTAACAGAAAGAGAAGGTATATTTATAAGTAGTATGCTTCCATTTTTGTAAAAACAAACGGTCCTTTCTTCCTTTCCCATATATTATATGTATCTATACTTGTATGTGAATGAACTTGGAGCAAGTTGTGGAGGATACAGGCCAGGCTATTACTATTGATCACCCTCAGGTGATGAGAATGAAAAAGGAAATGGAGACTAAGGGAGAAAATTTTGCAAAATGGAGAAATATTTGTGGTATAATAGTAATAATGTAGACTATATTATAAAATGTTATCTATATTGTAAATGTGTAAAAGTTGAACATGCATGTAGATCCTATATAATAAAAATCTATATAGGATTATTATATAATCCTATATAATAAAAATCTAATATGCTGCCGGGACCGGTTTGGCTCAACAGATAGAGCGTTGGCTTGGGAACTGAAGGGTCCCAGGTTCGATTCCGGTCAAGGGCATGTACCTTGGTTGCGGGCATATCCCCAGAAGGGGGTGTGCAAGAGGCAGCTGATTGATGACTGTCTCTCATCGATGTTTCTAACTCTCTATTTCTCTCCCTTCCTCTCTGTACAAAATCAATAAAAAAATATATTTAAAGAAAAAAAAAATCTAATATGCTAAGTGACCATTCATTTGACTAGTCACTATGATGTCAAACCACAGGGGGCAGACACTCTGATCAGTAGGTTAGCTTGTTGCTGGGGTCCGGCCAATCTGGACTGGATGAGATGGGCTGGACATGCCCTGGAGCCCTCTCGAGGTCCCTCTTGGGCCTCATTGTGCACTGGTTGGGTTCCTCAGCTTGGCTTGTGCCCTCTTGCAATCCAGGACCCTTCGGGGGATATTGCAGACTAGGTTTTGGCCCAATCCCTACACGCCAGGTTGAGGGACCCTACAAGTGTATGAATCCATGCACCAGACCTCTAGTAGAATATAACGTGAAAAAATTAAAGCATTGATTTTTTTATGTGATGGGATTAATGGAGAAGTATTGTTTTGGATTGCTTTTATTTAATACTAGAGGCCCAGTACACAAAATTCATGCATGGTGGGGGGAGGGGTTGGTCCCTTAGCCCAGCCTGCACCCTCTCCAATCTGGGACCCCTTGGGGGATGTCTGACTGCCTCTTGCAGTCTGAACTGCTGGCTCCTAACTGCTTGCCTGCCTGCCTGATCGCCCCTAATAACCTTTGTCTGCCTGCCTGATAGCCCCTAACTGCTCTCCTACTGGCCTGATCACCATAACTGCTCCTCTGCTGGCCTGACCATCCCTAACAGCTTCTCCTCGCCCTGCATCCAGGACCCAGGATTCCCTCTTCTGGCTGGTCACAGGTACCTGGGACCCGGGCTTCCCTCCCTCTGGCCAGCTGCAGGGACCCAGGACCTGATCCGGCTTTGCCCCTGGGCAGGCTGCAGCCTCAGGGGACTATGGGTGGGCGGCTTTGCCTGGGCTGCAGCCCTAGGTGCCCGGGATTGTGGGGTGGGCGGCTTGTCCCTCTCCCAGGCTGCAGCCACGGCTGCTGGTGGCCGAGACTGCGGGGCAGGCAGCTTGTTCCTCTCCTGGGCCACAGCATGGCTGGTCCCCATTCCTCTCTCCCCAGTGTTGAGTGTCTGAGCCATTCTGGCATGATGTTGTGAGGGCATGCCAAATATTGCATATTAGCTCTTTATTATATGTTAGGTCTAGTAATAATTAATGTCGTTTTAAAATACTTTTTAAAATCGAATTTATTTAAACAATACAACAAAATTTAATCAACAATATAGTTGCCGTTGTTTTCTACTACTTGTGCTCAACGCTCAGGAAGCATTTTAATCCCTCTGTTGTAAAATTCTTGTGATTTTGATGCAAAAAATTCGGTCAATGCATTTTTGAGGCATTCTTCATTATTAAATTTTTTTCCAAGAAGAAAGTTTTGCAAAGAACGAAACAAATGGTAATCGGAAGGGGCAATATCAGGAGAATATGCAGGTTGAGGGAGAACTTCCCATTCCAACTGGCGCAGTTTTTCAGCAGTGATTCTTGCAGTAGGCGGTCGTGCGTTATCGTGGTGAAGAATTACGCCCTTCCGATTAATCAGCGCGGGTTCTTTTTCTCTTAAAGCTTGGGCTAACCTTTCCAATTGGGCACTATACACTGCACTTGTAATGGTTTGGGTAGATGGTAAAAGTTCATAATGAAGAATTCCTTTAAAATTTCACCAAACACACAACATCACTTTTTTCTCATGCAAGTCAGGTTTTGGCGTGGGCTGCGGAGCCTCATTTTTGTCCAACCATTGAGGCCACCTTTTCAAATTAACATACAGCACCCATTCTTCATCTCCGGTAACAATTTGCTCTAAAAACGGCAAACGGTTTTGACGAGAGAGGAGCGAACTGCAAATTGTGACTCTTTGATTACGGTTGTTGTCGGTCAACTCATGAGGAACCCATTTTCCAAACTTTTGGACTTTGCCAAGTGCACGCAATTGATTGGAAATTGTTTTTTGTGAACAATTTAAAGTTGTCGCAAGCTCTTGTTGGGTAATTTGAGGATTTTGCACCAAAAGAGCTTGAAGAGCTTCTTGATCAAAATTGGACACACGGCCTCGACCAGTCTTGTCATCTAAATTTCCCTCGCGAAATTTCTCAAACCAATGCTGGCATTTTCTGGCGCTAACTGCATCTTGACCAAGAGCACTACAGATGTTTTTTGCAGCCTCACTTGCTTTTCTTCCTAATTGGAACTCGTAAAGCATGCAGTGCCGAATATGCTCTTCATCCGCCATCTTCTTAGCCCTAGTTTTGCAACAAAAACCAAACCAAACACAAACTTTTTCAAGCAAAACTTGTTAATTGCACTTCACACGTTCTGTAGATACCACGTGTTTGAAGGTTCTGTCAATACAAGTCAACGCCAAGCAAGATTTTAAACGAATGATTTAAAACGACATTAATTATTACTAGACCCGATAGGACTAGAGGCCTGGTGCACAAATTCCTGATCCCTCGGCCTGGCCTGCAGGATTGGGCCAAAACTGGAACTACAAAAATTAGTATTTCTCTGTCTCTCAAAATGTTTTTTTCCATCATCAATTATTTGTTTACCCTGTAATAATCATTTGTACAGAAAAAGCAGAGTGAATGTTTATATTTTCCCCTTTATTAACCAACTTTTATTTTTTTAAAATATGTTTCTATTTATTTTAGAGAGGAAAGGTAAGGGAGAAAGAGTTGGGAACATCGATTAGAGAGAAACATCAATTGGCTGTCTTCTGCATGCCCCATACTGGGGATCAAGCCTGCAACCTGGGCATGTGCCCTGCCCAGGAATCAAACCAGTGACTTCATGGTTTGAGGCTCAACTGAGCCACA
Source organism: Pipistrellus kuhlii (assembly GCF_014108245.1). Taxonomy (NCBI): domain Eukaryota; kingdom Metazoa; phylum Chordata; class Mammalia; order Chiroptera; family Vespertilionidae; genus Pipistrellus; species Pipistrellus kuhlii. Next base: position 174,411,120 of record NW_023425515.1, on the reverse strand, counting down.
CCTGCTGGGCTATTTTTCCAATTTTTACAAGTACGAATGATGACTTAGGAAAATCCAAAGGGTATGTTTTGCAGGGGATATCATTATTATGAACTGAAGGATTTCTTTTTTTTTTTTTTTTAATTGATTTTAGAGAGATAAAGAGGAGTGGGGAGAGAAACATTGATTTGTTGTTCTACTTATTTATGCATTCATTAGTTGATTTAAAATATATATATTTATTGATTTTTGAGAGAGAAACATTGATTTCTTGTCCCACTTATACATTCATTGATTTCTTTTTAAAAAATATATTTTTATTGATTTCAGAGAGGAAGGGAGAGGAATAGAGAGATAGAAAGATCATTGAGAGAGAATCATTGATTGGCTGCCTTCTGCATGCCCCCTACTTGCGGGGAGTGAGCCCGCAACCCAGGCATGTGCCCTTGGCCGGAATCGAATCCGTGACCGCTCAGTCTGCAGGCCGACGCTCCATCCACTGAGCCAAACTATCCAGAGCCATTAGTTGATTCTTGTAAGTGCCCTGATGTGGATCAAACCTGCAACTTTGGTGTATCAGGCTGAACAAACTGAGCTACTGAGATATCCATTCAGGGCTGAACTCATGGATTTTATTTATTTATTTATTTATTTATTTATTTATTTTTAAATCAATCTTTATTGTTCATATTATTACAAAGGTTCCTCATTTCTTCCCCCTTCCACCAGGTTCCCACAATCGTATAGGTGCTCCTTTGTAGGTTACTACCTTCTTTGCTCTTGCTTCTTTTAATATTCTCTCTTTGTCTTTTGCTCTTGGAATCTTAATTATGATGTGTCTTGGTGTAGTCCTCTTTGGATTCCTTTTGTTTGGAGTTCTGTGCGCTTCCTGGACTTGTAAGTCTAATTCTTTCACCAGGTGGGGAAAATTTTCTGTCACTATTTCTTTCAGTATCTTTTCGATATCTTGCTCTCTCTCATCTTCTGGGACCCCCATAATTCTGATGTTGGTTCGCTTGAAGTTGTCCCAGAGGTTTCTTACATTATCTTCAATTTTCTGGATTCTCTTGCCTTCTAGCTTCTGTGGAGGAGTGTCATCTGGCTCTTTATGTTCCAACTCTTTGACTTGATTTTTGCAATCTTCCATTCTGTTTTTAGGACTCTGTATAATATTTTTTATTTCAGACAATGTATTCTTTATTTCTTGTTGATCCCTTATCATTTCTTGTTGATCCCTTATCATTTCTTGTTAATCCCTTATCATTTCTTGTTGATTCCTTATTAATTCAAGTTGATCTCTTTTCATATCCTCATAGGTCTTATCCATCTTTTCTAGGAAATTCTTGAAAAACTTTATAAGCGTAGATTTGAACTCTATATCCAGTCGTTTTTTATCCTCCATTTTTTTCGTTTGTGATCTATTTTGTTGTCGCATTTCGCAGCTCTGTAGTCTCTTTTAATATTGTCTTCTAGTCACCCAAATTGGAAACCTGAGTCATCTTGCAAGAACCATTACCCTTATTGATCTAGTTTTAGTTGTTAAGTCTTATGGCGATTACTTGAGATAGGATTTTAAAATCTTTATTTTGCCTGGCTGGTGTTGCTCAGTGGTTGAGCATTGACCCATGAAACCAGGAGGTCATGACTATTCTCCCTCAGGGCGCATGGACCTGTTGGGGTTGCTAGCTCTATCCCCAGTAGGGGGCATGTAGAAGGCAGCAGAGCAGTGATTCTCATCATTGATGTTTCTATCTCTCTCTCTTACTTCCTCTCTGAAATTAATAAAAATATATATTAAAAACATCTTTTTTGATTAACAAAATCCAAGTTTATTTGTTCATTTCTTGCATTTGAAATAGAGTTTATTGTGCTTAACCACCACGTAATTGCAACCCACTGCTTTAAGGGGTTTTTCTTCTCTGTCGATTTTACAGAGGCCTTCCTATTCCCCTGTCAGTGGTCGGCAAACTCATTAATCAACAGAACCAAATATCAACAGTACAACAATTGAAATTTCTTTTGAGAGCCAATTTTTTAAAACGTAAACTTCTTCTAACGCTACTTCTTCAAAATAGACTTACCCAGGCTGCGGTAATTTGTGGAAGAGCCAAAGAGCTGCATGTGGCTCGCAAGCCGCAGTTTGCCAACCATGGCCCTAGTTTCTTGTCATCAACCTTAATTAGGTTGATTTGGTGTTCAGCACAAAGAGCCTCCACCAACTTGATGTACATAGGCTCATCACAGTTGGATACAAGTAACCAGTACACAAAGGTGGGCTTGGCACCTTTTCCTAGGTTTCCTGTAGAATGGATGCCATTCAGAACTTTTGTGCTAACACCTTAAACTTTGTTCCGGTTCAGATCCACAGTATTGAGATTGATACACGTAGTTGTTTAAGGCTTGGCAGCTTCGTGAAATCCACGCCAGGCCATCGGGATGAAGGCGGTCTTTACTATGCCTCCAGCAGCAGTACCTTCCTCGGCCGTGGGGGTGGGTTATAGGTAGAGCTGATTGGACACAGCCAAGCCTCTGCCTCCATGCAGCTCCGAGGTGGCAGGGAAAGCGCACAAGCAAACCTTTATTTCTGCTGCTACCACCCTAGATCTGGTTCTCATTTTGCTTGCTTTGTCTTCTTCCTTTTCATGCCTTTACAACTCTTCTTTTCCCTCTCCCTTCTCTATTGTTTCCTCTACCCCATTCATTGTACACACTTGGAGACTGATTTATATTTGAAAATGAAAATCTGTTCATCTACAAGGTAACAAGTTGATTCCCTTACTACTATTGCAATTCCCCAAGATAGTTCCTATTTGTATTCTTTTTCTTTGTCAAGAGAGGTTGCTTCACAGCTTTCATTGTCCTCCCAGAAATTTACTTTTCTTTTAGGGAGAGTTTCTGATTTTCTTTGTTATTATCATGCTAGCCTTAGAAGGGGCTCTACTCTGGCCCTGTGGCCCAAATGTAAAGACAGAATCTTTGCTTAATTCCGTCCAGAACAGCTGAGTTGAGACCAGGCTGTGACTTTTAAACAAGACTATTAAAATTAGTATAGGAGGGAATTAAAAAATAAATAGTTGGCTCTTATTTATTGTTAATCACAGGAGAAATGTGCAACATTGATCTGCTGAGCCTTCAGCCTGTCTTCTAGTGAGCAGAGAACATCTTTTTTTTTTGGAACCAAGAAGAAGGTTGAAATCTAGAGGAAATAATTTCCCCCCTTCTAACAACCTACCATTCTAACATACCCTTTTTTTTTTTTTTTTTGGCTGACTCACTTCAGGAGATTGTCTTCTTCCTTCAGTTGTATTGTTCCTCTTTGGTTTCAATAGAACAAATAGACCAACATCAGTATAAGAGAGCTTTGTTCAACAAATATTTAGGCCCTGTATCAAGCATGGTTTTATGGTAAGTGCTAGAGAAATAATAATGAAGACAAGGTCTGTGCTAGTCGTGGGGGCAAGATAGATAATAAGAAATAGATAAAATAAATTCAGGTAGTGAAAAAACAATACAGCATAGGATACTATGATTGTGAGTGATTGTAGAGGGAAGAAATAATATTAGATATTTCTCTGAGAAGCCAGTGTATGGTTTTAAAATATGATTTATTTAGCCGAAACCGGTTTGGCTCAGTGGATAGAGCATCAGCCTGTGGACTGAAAGGTCCCGGGTTCGATTCCGGTCAAGGGCATGTACCTGGGTTGCAGGAACAACCCCAGGGGGGTGTGCAAGAGGCAGCTGATCGATGATTCTCTCTCATCGATGTTTCTAACTCTCTGTCCTCCTTTCCTCTAATAAAATATATTTAAAAAAATATGATTTATTTAAAAGATTCCTTTATATCCTGTGTGCAGGATGACTTCAGAAAGTAAGATGGGAGACAGGGTCAATTAGGAAGCTACTGGTATAATCCTTATGTGAAAGTAGTCATAGTTTAGGGTAGGTGGAGATGGTGAGAATTGGTTGTGATATATTTTGGAGGTGGAGTTGATAGTAATATCATGTAATTTAACCCATTTATTAATAACAGTAAAGGAACAAAGGGAAGACCAAATATTATAGGTATGTAATTTGTGCAGCTTTGCCAGGAAGCTGGAGTTTAACACTCCCCAAGGGGCCACCAGTCTATTCCCAGCAGATCTCTGGAGGAAGGGACTGGACATAGGCCCAGAAAAGTCTAGGTGACAGAGAAGATCCTTTTCCATCAATCACACCTGGCCATAATAAGCATGGCTGCTGCAAGCATGGAAAATTTTAGATATTTAATCCCCCAAACAAAGAAGTTCACTCTTGCTCTTATTGCTCTTATATTTTCTGGACTCGTGGGACTCTTGTTGCAGGGGGTGCGTTCTCTTGATTCCCCTGCATTCGCCCATATGGCCCACAGCCATGAGGAACTCATGCAGTGGACTAATGGACTGCAACTAGCCTAATGCTAAACCGGACCCAGTTCCAACATGGGACAGAAACTTTGGACACCGGCTTTGCTACCAGCTCTGCTGAATCCCCAGCACATGTACATCTTCCAGGACTGGATTAAGGAAAATGGGGCTTTAGAAATGCAGGGTTGTAACTCCATGCAGCTAAAGCTTTCTACCAAATTTACCTTCTCATGGGGGCCCCCAGAAATCTTTGTTCCAGCAGTACCCCAAGAACCCTACTCCCAATAGCAATGGAGAAAGACCATCCACACTTTTCTCTGATAACGGGATTTGTTGATGTCTGTAGGGAAATAAAGAGCACTTCTGACCCCTATGTTTTCACCTTGAAAAACTAGATAGTTGGTGGCACTATAATATGAACCGAGATGGGAAACTGGGAAAGAATATACATAGTAATGAAGATGAATGAGGAAACTATTATTTCCTGATTTTAGATTACTCTCCTGATCTAATTTACTCATGATTATGTAACAACTTCAATGTAATGTCTAGATTAGAGTTTCCCAACCTCAGTACTGTTGACATTTTAGATCAGATAATTCTTTGTTGGGGTTATGGGGAGTTGTCCTGGATATTGTGGATGTTTAGCAGCATACTTGACTTTTGTCAACTACATGCCAGTAGCACTGACTCCCAATTTAAAACTATCTCTAGACATTGCCAGATGGCTCTGGGGGGTGGGGTGAATGGAGGTCAATGGGTCAAAATTGCCCCAGTTGAGTAACTAGTATAGGTATTTTTGCCATATATCCTAGACTTGTCCAGAGTTTTGACAAATGCATATAGTATGGTAATTACCATTACAGTGAAGATATAGAACAGTTTCATCACCTCTTCAATTCCTTTGTGACTCTTTATAGCTAGCCTTCTCCTATCTCTAGCCCCTGATCTATTTTATGTTACATAATTTTGCCTTTTCAGAAAATCATATACTAAATGGTATCATAAAGTATGCAGCCTTTTGAGTTTTGCTTTTATTTAGTATAATCTGTTTGAGAATCATTGATGTTGCTGCATTTATTTGTGGCTAATAATTTTATGGATATACCACTGTTTATCCATTTACCAATTTCAAGACAATTGTGTTGTTTCTAGTTTTTGATAATTATGAATAAAGTCATTATAAATATTTGCTTATAGGGTGTTTTTTTAAACATACTATATTAATTTTAGCAAGAACATACTACCTTTAACACTTTTCTATTTCTTTCTTCTTTTTTTTTTTTTTTTAAATATATTTCACTGATTTTGTACAGAGAGGAAGGGAGAGAGATAGAGAGTTAGAAACATCGATGAGAGAGAGTCATCGATCAGCTGCCTCTTGCACACCCCCCACCGGGGATATGCCCGCAACCAAGGCACATGCCCCTGACCGGATTCGAACCCAGGACCCTTCAGTCCCCAAGCCGACGCTCCATCCATTGAGCCAAACCGGTCCCGGCTCTATTTCTATTTTATTACTTAAAGCAAACTATACAAAAGGAAAAACCTCCCATTTTATTCCCAAGAAGTAATTAAAAGGAAAAAACTTACTCTGCTAGGTATAATTTCTCTGTATATATTTACTCAATTTCATTTCTTTCCATAATGAATTTTAGGCAGTTAAAAAAAAAACTTATTTAAAAAGATGAAATAAGGACCATGGTAAAGGAAATTACAGATATAATCATTTTAATGTTGTGATTGATTAGATAATATGATTAGTTAAGTATACCCCATTATCAAAATGGAGCAAACATTATTACATCTGTAAAGAATCAGCATTTTACAGCTAATGAGTCTTTTTAAAAAAAAAAAAATACATTTTATTGATTTTTTTACAGAGAGGAAGGGAGATAGAGAGTTAGAAACATTGATGAGAGTCATCCATCAGCTGCCTCTTGCACATCCCTTACTGGGGATGTGCCCGCAACCAAGGTACATGCCCTTGACTGAAATTGAACCTGGGACCTTTCAGTCCTCAGGCCGACGCTCTATCCATTAAGCCAAACCGGTTTCGGCTATAGCTAATGATTCTAAAAGTAATTTCAGATACGAATCTTCAGTAGGAGGCACTGAGGAATGTAATGAAGTATCTTCAGTAACATTTTCTTTTTTAAAAATATTTTTATTGATTTTAGAGAGGAAGGAAGAGGGAAGGAGAGAAACATCAGAGATGACAGAGAATCATTGATCGGCTGCCTCCTGCACTCCCCACACTGGGGATGGATCCCAAACCGGGGCATGTGCCCTGCCTGGTAATCAAACCATGACCTCTTGTTTTATAGGTTGACATTCAACCATTGAGCCAAACTAGTAGGGCCTTAACAGACAAACCATAAACATATACCATTATCACACAGAACGAATTAGCAGCAATTTAGTAATCCTCCTATATAATAAAAGGGTAATATGCAAATTGTCCCTTTGACTGGGAGTTGGACCAGAGGGTGGGGTAGGCTGGCCAACCTCCTGCATCCCCTCCCCCCAGCTGGCCTGGCCAGATGGCCCTGATTGGGGCGGGCTGGCTGGACCCCTTCATATTCTTCAGTGTTCTAGTAGAAGCTCATCACTTTTAGTGATGTTTGTTCCAGTGCAGGTGATGTCAACAACCTAATTCATATTATATATTACAAGTTCCTTTCAGTATTTGATGTATTGGTTTTAGCATTCATTGATAATTAGTTCTTTTTAAAAAAATATATTTTATATTTTACAGAGAGGAAGGAAGAGGGATAGAGAGTTAGAAACATCGATGAGAGAGAAACATCGATCAGCTGCCTTTTGCACACTCCCTACTGGGTATGTGCCCACAACCAAGGTACATGCCCTTGACCAGAATTGAACCTGGGACCCTTGAATCCACAGGTCGACACTCTGTCCACTGAGCCAAACTGGTCAAGGCTAATAATTAGTTCTTAATTCACTATTTCATTAGGGGTTATAAAATGATCGTTTTTTAATTTTTTTATTTCTCCATTATTTATTAGCTATTATTATTTTATAGAGAAGATCTTTTCCTTATCAACTTTGTTTTTCTTATTACCTTGAAATATGTTAATACATAGAAGACAAGATAAATGCTTGATTCTTTGTAATTTTAAAGAATGAATTATTGATGCCCTGGCAGCCTCCACAAATGACCAGTGAAGGTTTTTTTTGCACGACTTAAGGGAATGAGAGGGATAATAAATCATTATAAGTAGATTTACATATAGATTTACTTATTCATTTTGTGTCAGTTTATTGTGCCATCTTTTAAAAAAACGTTTTATTGATTTTTAGAGAAGAAGGCAGAGGGAGAGAAAGAAGTAACATCGATGTGAGAAATACCCATTGGCAACCTCCTGTATGCCCTGAACTGGGGATTAAGCTAGCAACCCTGGCATGTGCCCTGACAGGGAACCATACCTGTAACCGTTTGTTGAATGGGAGGAAGTTCAACCAACTGAGCTACACTAGCCAGAACTATTGTACCATTTTTGATCACTGAGCCTCTTCAAATTAGCTTTTGAATAATTCTGTTATGACTCCTGTAACCTTTGATAAATTTCTTGTTTTGTGGTACAGAATGAATTAGGCTCATCTGTGAAATCAGGAACCCTGTGCTTCTTTTAGTGGGAAATAGTATTTAGAGAGTATCACATTTGATGATTAAAAAAAAAAATACATCTTATTGATTTTTTACAGAGAGGAAGTGAGAGGGAGAGAGAGAAACATCGATGAGAGAGAAACATCAGTCAGCTGCCTCCTGTACAGCTCCCACTGGGGATGTGCCCGCAACTAAGGTACACATGCCCTTGATCGGAATGGAACTTGGGGCCCTTGAGTCCACAGGCTGATGCTCTATCCACTGAGCCAAACCAGTGAGGGCTATACCCCATGTTAAAACCTTAAAATTTAGAGACTAGATTCTTTGATCACAGTGTAGTGAAGCTGAAATGAGTAAAGTGTTAAAACAACCCAAACATTTGGAAATTTTAGAACTTTTAAGCACCTCTTGGGCTAAACAAGTTGAAACTAACTTTAATTACCAAACTCTTAGGAATATTACAATGAGTTATATGCCATTTATATCCAATGAGTTATTTGCCATTTATATGCCAATTAAAAAAAGATGATAAAAATGAGAGTCTGCCATTTCATAACTTGGGATATGAGCAGAGCTATTTTCTAAAGAAAAGATTTAGCATTAAATGCTTTTAGTGTAAAAAATAAATTGCATATTCAATTTTATGTGTTAGAACAATGAAATAAACCTTAGTAAAGTTGAAAGTAATGTATTAGAAAAGTGAATTAAGAAATGGAAAAATCTAAAGATTGATAAAAATAGAGCTGATTTTTGTTTGAAGAGATCAATAAGCAAGTTTCTGACAAGTCTAATTGAGGGGGAAAAAGAAAAAATAGAAACACATAGTATTGAGAAGAAAAGGCTATATAACCATAAATATATTGGAATAATATGTTGAACGAGTATATGCATAACTAACAGTGCTGATTCAGATATGAATTACCGTATTTTTCGGACCATAAGATGCTCCGGACCATAAGATGCACCAGTTTTTAGAGAAGGGAAATGAAGAAAAAAAGATTCTGAAACAAATAGTGTCCTAAAATATTTTATGTGCATTAAAACCCAACATCACAGTCATAAACACATGTAATCAACCCTGTAAAGTAAACAGCAGCATTTAGAACCATTTTAGAGCCGGGCAAGCACACAGAGACCACACAGAGCCGGGCAAGTAAAAAAACTTCTTTTAAAGTATATGTGTAGGCTATATTTGGACCATAAGACGCAGGGACTTTTTCCCCCCACTTCTGGGGGAAAAAAGTGCGTCTTATGGTCCGAAAAATACGGTATTTAAAGTGGGAGATTTTCTAACATAAGTCACCGACATGATTCAAGAAGTAGAAAACCTGAATAGGCCAATAACTGCTTAAAAATGATAAGTAATGTCAGCGAACAACTCCCCAAGTTTCTAATCTTTTTTTGTAACTTTTGAGGAACAATTTATTGTTTTGTTTTAAAAATATTTGCCAAAAAAATAAAATCTCATATAAGATACCAAAAAAGACCTTGGTATGTTTAGTATTCATTTCTGATAAAGTCATATTCAATGAAGCTTAGAATAGAGGGTTATTTTCTTCCTTTGTGTTAGAATCCAGCAACCACCCTTGGAAATTTAGGAGCGATGCCTGCTATTACCGTAATTACTTAGTTCTAGGCAATATAGTTAGACGAGGAAAGGAAATAAAAGGTGTAAAGTTGGGGAACAAAATTATTTTCAGTGATATAGTTATTTACCTGTAAACCTCAAGAATATCAATAGAAAATATGACTAAGAAGTAAAAATGCAAAAAAGAAAACAATCTGGAGGAAAAGAAGAAAATATAATGGAACAGTAAAATGCTCAGTTAGAAAATAAAAAATGTTTTCAAAATCCTAAAAAAACCAATACTTTGAGTATAACTAGTTGGAAAATATGTTATTAAAAGAGGTTGATTCACAAAGTAATCAAAAATTAAAATTGCTAGCCGAAACAGATTTGGCTCAGTGGATAGAACGTCAGCCTGCGGACTGAAAGGTTCCAGGTTCGATTCCGGTCAAGGGCATGTACCTATCTCTCTCCCTTTCTCTCTATAAAAAATCAATAAAATATATTAAAAAGATTAAAATTCCTTGAGATAAACCTAATAAGAAATATGTGAGATTTAAAGAAAATGATAAGACTTTACCCTGAGGACATGATAATAAAATAACAGTAGTCACAACAACAACTAATTTTTATTGAGCCTTGCTTTAAGCTTATGTCCTAACTCATTTGACCCTGTAATGTAGTGTTAAGTCAGAGGATAACAGGAAAAGTGTCTTTTCAAGGTTATTTAGCTGACTAGAATGAAGAAGAATGGAATTGGAACCCATTCAGGCTGTGTAAATGTGGATCTGTAGCTAATAGGCTTTGATGATTCCTGGAAAAAATAGGCTGATATGCTATGTTCCTGGATGGGAAACCCCAATATTATAAAAATACAAGAAGCCCAGTGCATGAAATCATGTGCAGGTAGGGTCCCTAGGTCTAGCCTGATCAGGCCATCTTCTGCCTGCTTGCCAGATCCCAGTCCTGCCCTGCTGCTGACACCCACCCCGGTTCCCCTTGCCAGTCCCCAGCTCTGCCCTTCTTCTACTACCTCCTCCTTCCCCCTCATTCCCCATCCAGCTATCCATTGAATCCTGTGGGCTGTGGGGGAGGGATCATCAGGTCTGCCTTCTGCCTGCTTGCCAGTTCCTAGTCCCACCTTGTTGTCACCCACCCCAATCCCCATAGTTCCCTGTTCACCATCCTGCGATTGGAGTCTGCAGGTCAGGGGGAGGGACCAAGCAGCCAGCCAGTCAGCCCAATCCTCAGTCCTGCCCTGCTGCCACCCACCTCAGTTCCCGTAGTTCCCTATTTACCATCTGCTGATCTGCGCCTGCAGGCTGGGAGGGAGGGAATGAAAGGTGGTCAATGCACATCATAGCGATTGTCTAGTGGTCATTCTGGTCATTACACCATTATGGTCACTGGGCTTTTATATAGGATGTCCCACTAAATATTGTCCAATATTTTTATATTTCATATAAAATATTTATATTTCAATATATTTTTATATTTCAATAATTCAGCCAATATTACAAGTTTTGTGTTTCTTTTTTCTTTTGACAATGAAGAGTAGAATTTGAGAAAACTTCATTTGAAATTATAAATATGTGAAAGATAGCCAAAGTAGTTTTGAATTGAAGAATAATGGAAGAATGCAGGAGTAGGGGAATGTGTGGGTACCTTGTTCTACAGAATCTTGAATACGATACTGGTATAGGAAATGTTCAGGCAAATTATCTACACTAATAAAAGAGAAAGATGTAAATTCACCATACCTTTGCGACGCCCACCAGCCAATCAGGAGTGAGCATGCAAAGTAACCCAACAAAGATGGTGGGTTAATTTCCAAACAGGTGCCAAGCGGTTGGGGGTGGGGCAGGATATAGGGGTTCTGCACTGCACCAACAGCTAGCTCCGGGGCTCTGGGCATTGTGGGAACGTGGTAAGCCAGAGTGAAAGCGGTGCCGGCAGCCAGGTGAAGGAAGGCCCATTCTTATTTTTTTTTTAATTTATTGATTTTTCACAGAGAAGAAGAGAGAGGGATAGAGAGTTAGAAACATCGATGAGAGAGAAGCATCGATCAGCTGCCTCTTGCACACCCCCTACTGGGGATGTGCCCGCAACCAAGGTACATGCCCTTGTCCAGAATCGAACCCGGGACCTTTCAGTCCGCAGGCCGATGCTCTATCCACTGAGCCAAACCAGTCCTGGCAAGGAAGGCCCATTCTTGCACGAATCTTTGTGCATTGGGCTTCTAGTTACAAATAAACAGACTCATATCCTTACATAAGAACATAACTATTAATTATTCATTAAATGGTGTTTGAACAGTCTGCCATTCATTTGGGCAAACATAAAATTAGATCATCTTCTTACACCAGATGCCAAGACAAATTTGAGAGAGATTGAATATATAAATCTAAGAAAACTAAAGTATAAAAGTACCTAAAGAAAATTAAATATTAGATCGTGACATAGGGAATGTATTTCTAAGCATCTATACCAGGGGTGTCGAACTCAGTCAGAGAAGAGGCCAAAATCTAAAATCCAGCCTAAATCGCGGGCGGAATGGTTTACTGAACAGTCATAAACTGACAATGTTAACCAGAAATGTGAATTTAAAATGAGTGGAACAATCTTTTCCTTAACAGTGCTGTTAACCAACTCACATGCTATCAAGCAAAACAGTAATATTGGTATCAAGCAAAACAGTAATATTGGAATGTACCGAAAATGCTCATTGTTTTGTTTTCTGGCTAGATGTCTGACACCGTTTTCCCCGGATCAATGAGTCAATGTTCGGTTTTATTTCTTGGGCTGTAGCAACCCGCAAAACAGCATGGAGGTTGTCATCGGTAATGCGTGATCTGTGCTTGTTTTTGTTCAGATTCATTATTGAAAACATCTGTTCACAAAGATAGGTGCTCCCGAACATGGATAGAATACGGGCAGCATGAAGTCGGAGCTCTGGCATTGAGTCAGGGGGCAGTAGAGGGTAGAAGTCCTCAATTTCAACATCCTGAAACCTTGATTTCAGGCCACTGTCAGACTGAAGCTCGATTATCTCCATCTGAAGGTGATGGGGCACATTGTTGACATCAACTGTAAAAGGATTGGCAAAGATGTCAAAGCCTGAGTGCTGTGTTCTAAAGTCAGAGAAGCGCCGCTCAAATTCACTTAGTAAACGGCTAACTTTGGTAGCCAGCCGACTGCAAGGAAAAGTACCAGAAATAGTGGTTGAGATACTCAAACAAACGGGAAAGTGGGCAAGATTGTCCTGTTCCAGTTGGGACTTCCATAGTTGAAGTTTACACTGGAATGCTGTGATCATGTCAGACATCTTCGTGATGACTTGTTTGCGTCCCTGCAGCTTCAGATTCAGTTGGGCGAGATGCTCGCATATGTCACACATCATAGCAAAATCACATAGCCAGGCGGGATCCGACAGTTCAGGCAAGGGCTTTCCTTTACTTTCCATGAAAAGAGCAATTTGTTCTCTGAGCTCAAAAAATCTTTTGAGGACTGCGCTCTTGCTCAGCCATCTTACTTCTGTGTGGTATGGCACGTCTCCATGCTCTGCACCCACCTCCTGTAAAAACTGCTGGAACTGGCAATGATTCAGGCCACGTGCCCGTATAAAGTTAATAGTTTTAATGACTGTGGTCATTATGTCATTCATGTCCAGAACTTTTCCACACATAGCTTCTTGGTGGATAATGCAATGATAAGTAATCAAGGGTGTGTGGCAGTGACTTTTTTGCATTCTTTCCTTCATTAGTCCAACCAAGCCTTTCTTTTCTCCGCACATTGAAGGTGCGCCATCGGTAGTTAGCCCCACCAACTTTTCCCAGGGTAATTTAAAATTATTTATAGATTTCTCCACAGCCTCAAATATATCTCTACCAGTCGTCGTCCCATGCATGGCAGCTACATCCAAAAGTTCCTCAGTGACAGAGAGGTCGGTCTTCGTAGCACATATAAAGATGGACAGCTGCGCTGTATCAGTGTTGTCTGTGCTTTCATCGATAGCAAGTGAAAAAGTGAGATAACTGCATGCCTGTTTGGCCAGCTGTGATGATAGATTTCCTGAGAGTTCTTGAACTCTATCTGCAATGGTGTTTCTTGACAAACTGACATTTTGAAAACTCTGTATCTGGTCTGGGCATACTTGCTCACACACTTTTAGCATGCATTGCTTCAAAAAGGCACCCTCTGAAAAACACCTTGAAGTTCGGGCAATTTCTTCAGCCACTATAAAGCTTGCTTTCACTGCAGCAGCATTTTTCGCTGTAGCCTTTGTAAACATTTGCTGCTGTGATTGTAGTTTGCCTTTTAGTTCTTTAACAATTTTATGCTTTTCTTCCAAAGTATATTTGCCATACTTAACATTATGTTTGGTGTCAAAATGACGACGTATATTGTACTCTTTCATCACCGACACTGTCTCATAACACAATATACACACTGGTTTGCCCTCTCTAAGCACAAACATGTATTCATTTTCCCATTTGTCATTAAATTGTCTGCCTTCACCATCAACTTTTCTTTTCCTGGACATTTTGGGATCAATATTGGCAGTAAAAGATGTGGTTTATTGGAAATCTGCGTTAGAAGGAAAAAGTTGAAAACTGCACAGGGATAGCTTGATTTGGCAGATGGAGTGGAGAAAAAAAAAGTCAGTCAATAAATGCCTGGCTGGGTACAGATAGCAGATTCTGTCGCGATTTTTATGCCTGCACTTTATGCCAGGAACTGGCAGCTTCTGCTGTGTATTTTTTATGCCCGCACACTCACTCTCTCCTCTGCTCTGCCACCCGCACAACCACATCGGATGCCAGACTATAGGTCACGCCTCCTGAATCTCTATGCGCATGCGTAATAGATAGCAAGTACGGCGGCTGGCGAGATCACAAGCCTCCTATGTCACCATGCGTCATTGTGATGGAACGCAGCGGAGTGCAGTGATGACAGCGCGGTGCGGGCCACATTGCAAGGCCTGGCGGGCCGGATTTGGCCCGCGGGCCTTGTGTTTGACATGTGTGCTTTAGATTGGCCCCTGGGAAAACTCTAGAGGACAAAGTAAACCTTTTTAAGTTAAGGAAACGGACTTTTTATCCTGTGTCAGCCAGTCACTGGCTGGGATTGGGTGTAGGTACGTAGCCTCCCGGGCAAGGGTGCCTCCCATGTGGTTGAGGAGGCGCCTCCCTTGTGGTTTATTCTTTGTGAAATAAACAATTGTGAGTTACTGACCAACATTTATAGCAGCTGAGGGATAGCAACCATGAGCAAGGCATCAACCGTATTAACATCCCTGAATATTTAGGGATGGCCTCTGATCTCTAGTCTAACAGTGTCCCAACCCTGTTTTGTTTTGTTTTTTAATTTATTTTATTTTAGTTTAGTTTACAACCACATTTATTAGAAAAATATTATCACTTGGGAGTTTCCTTCTTTCGAGGTTGAAGATTCCTTCCAGGGCACGGTTCTGTTTTCAGCAAACGCCCTCCACATGGCAAGAACGCCAGCTCTGGGTGCTCGAGGGCCCAGGCATGGCCCAGTCCAACCGCAGACCCAGCCACCCTCCACAGGAGTCAGGGAAGCAGGCGGAGCCGGACCTGCTCTTTCCATCCAGATGGAAGGTGGGAATGAGATCCCAGAACGTGGCAGCTGCAGCAGCTGTCCAGTCTGCCTGTGGAACTTGCACTTCACCTTTTCTTCATAAACTTCTTTCTGGAAGCATTGGGGTTCAACCGTCTCCGTCCAGCCCCCAAAGTGTTGTCTCGGACCTGCAGGGTAGCTGAGCGGCTGGAGATGTCGTTCTCTACAAAGGGAGATACCCCAGCCATGTAGTCAGGGGCAAACACGTCCGTTTTCTGCCGGACCTTGTGGGAGAGTCGCAGCTGAGGGGAGTGCTGGTCCTCACCAACCCTGTGTTTTAAGCTCACAGATTCTTGTGAGTGTGATCTGCGCTGATGCTTCTATGTCAAGCTTGAGTTTGGGAGTCTCGACAAAGTTGGTAGCCTCCCATATCATGACCATGATCTCTAGATACACTACAGTCATTCTTCTTTAAAACACACACACACACACACACACACATTTTTATTGATTTCAGAAAGAGGAAGGGAAAGGGAAAGAAAGACTGAAATATCAATGATGAGAGAGGATCATTTTTAAAAAATATATTTTATTGATTTTACACAGAGAGGAATTGAGAGGGATAGAGAGTTAGAAACGTCGATGAGAGAGAAACATCAACCAGCCGCCTCCTGCACACCCCCCACTGGCGATGTGCCCGCAACCAAGGTACGTGCCCCTGGCTGGATTTGGCCCGCGGGCCTTGTGTTTGACATGTGTGATCTATACTAATAAAGAGCTAATATGCTAATGAATGGGACTCCGTAACCGGTAACAACCACGTCAGTATATTAGCTGGGCCGTTGCTCCAGAGATAGAGTGGAAGCAGGGAGGTGCCCGGAGGAGGTGGGACCATCTTGTGCTGGGGAGGGGAGGGGTGAGAGCTCATAACCATCTCCTCACCAGTCCTTCACCACCCACCGCTTGCACTCTGAGTGCCCTGTGACCCACCTGCCAGGGGAAGGAGCGCAGTTCAGCAGGTGGGAGGGAGGCTTCCACGCTCTCCTCTGGCACCTTAGATGGGGTGGAGATGCCTCGTTGCTCCAGAGATGGGATGGAAGCGGAAGGTGCCTAGAGAAGGTGGACCAGCCTGAGGTGACTGGAGGGACTGAGGTCAGGGATTGAAGTGGCCAGAGAAGGCCAGAGGGTTTAGGACAGGCACGCTGGAGCTTTGTGTGGACAGGTTCAGGTGTTAAGGCAGGGCTACAGGTGGGTGGGCGTCGCCGTGCCATATCATGTGCTGGGCTCCTAGTAAGTAATAATAATAATGATAATGCATTTTAAAAGAATGATAGGTTTGACTACATTGAAAAAATTAAGAATTTTCCCCCCCATCTGACACAAGGATAGATTTTTTGTTTTGTTTTATTTTTTTAGAGAGAGAAGTGTGTGAGTGTGTGTGGGGGGGCAGGGGGAAGGAGAGAGAGACAGACAGACATCAATGTGAGGGAGAAACATGGATTGATTGTTTCCCT
This sequence comes from Pipistrellus kuhlii, assembly GCF_014108245.1. Lineage (NCBI taxonomy): Eukaryota > Metazoa > Chordata > Mammalia > Chiroptera > Vespertilionidae > Pipistrellus > Pipistrellus kuhlii. The sequence goes on along the minus strand of NW_023425515.1, from coordinate 174,394,464 downwards.
TCTTGGTTGAATGGGGCTTGAATGTGTAATCTGGTTGTGTGCCCTGACCAGGAATCAAACCTGCAACCTTTTGGTGCTTGGGATGTTACTCCAACCAACTGAGCCACCTGGCCACGACAAAAATCTCACATTTTTAAAAAGGAAAAGTGTTTGAAATATGTGACAAATGTAAACGACTATGGAGTACTAGAAAGATAAAAGCAGATAACCACTTTAAGAGTCATCTTCTAATATCTCAGTGTTCCACATACAGTCATCATTCATGCTTTCATTAAAATGCTTGAGTGTGCCGAAACCGGTTTGGCTCAGTGGATATTGCGTCGGCCTGTGGACTGAAAAGTCCCAGGTTTGATTCTGGTCAAAGGCATGTACCTTGGTTGCGGACACTTCCCAGTGGGGGGTGTGCAAGAGGCAGCTGATCCATGATTCTCTTTCATCCATGTTTCTAACTCTCTATCCCTCTCTCTTCCTCTGTAAAAAATCAATAAAATATATTAAAATAAAATAAAATGCTTGAGTGTCTGTACAAGGAACCATTGTAGGTATTGATGATATAGTACTGAACAAGAAAATCTCTGCTCTTACAGAGTTTACATTCTGTGATGGGAGAGATAAATGCTAATTAAACGTAGAGGATTTAAAATGGAGTGTTTCTGTAGAGAAACAAAGCAGAAAAGGAAATGCAATATGCTATGGTGAAAAGGGCATTGCAATTTAAAAAATACATATATTTTATTGATTTTTTACAGAGAGGAAGGGAGAGAGATAGAGAGCTAGAAACTTCGATGAGAGAGAAACATCGACCAGCTGCCTCCTGCACACCCCCTACTGGGGATGTGCCCGCAACCAAAGTACATGCCCTTGACCGGAATCGAACCTGGGACCTTTCAGTCCGCAGACCGACGCTCTACCACTGAGCCAAACTGGTTTTGGCAGGGCATTGCAATTTTAAATAGTGACATTTAAGCTAAAATCCTGAAGGAGATGAGGAGAAAGTTATCCATGTCAGCACCTGAAAGAAAATATATTCCAGGTAGCGGAGGAAAAGGCAAAAGCTATGAGGGAGGAGAGTGCTGTGCATGTTTTATGAACAGCAAAGATATGGTAGTTTGAAGGTGAGTGAGCAAGATGGTGATGAGTAAGAGGAGATGAGGTAAGGAAAATAACTGTCTAAATCCTTTAGGGGCATTTAAGTCAAGATTGTCCTTTGCTATGGTGACTGTTGTGTACATAGTTGGATGTTTCACAGCATCCCTGACCTCTGCCCACTAAATGTCAGTAGAACTCCCCAGTTGTGTTAACCAAAAATGTTTCCAGACATTATCAAATTCTAGATTTGGGAGCATTGCCCCTGGTTGAAAATCACTGCTTATCTAAATCACTGTCAGTCCTTCTTGTCAAGGTTTGAAGGATAATTTATGGTGTGTACTTGTGGTAGCAGTGCAGAGTTCATAAGGGCAACCCAGTCTCTCCTCAGTCAAGTGAGTATCGGCCTTTGAATTGATTAGGTCTGTCAGCGGCAAATATATGTGACTTCCACTGTGATGACTCAAGTCAGATTGGCCCCCAGATTTAGGCATTTTTGTGTTATATAGATTAAACTGCCCATCTATTTCCTTCCTAGGAACATCGTGATAAATTAGCCACTGCCAAAGATCCCTGCGGGTCAAAGCATTCTGATTACTGGTATGTCCCTTCTGCCCTTATCTGTAGGCTTAAGTGCTGTCCCTTGGCCTTACTTTGGGACCCCACAATCCTCAGTGAAATTCAGAGAGCCCATCTCAATAACATTCCCAATAGTAATACCAAAAGAAGCATCCACACAGCTTTTCAAGTATGCAGATCTTCCCTAACCAATATACTAGTGTACCAGTTAATAATAGCGAATTTTGTAATCAAAGAAAACATGATAATTTCAAGAGAAACAACAGAAGTGCTTTATTCAAAATAATGTCCATCACTAGCTATACATTTCCCCATCTTTCAGGTAATTTGTATATACCTTTCCAATATAACTTTTCTTGTTTTGAGGCAAGCCATTCAGAGATCCAATTTTCCACTTCGTATGTTTTGAAGTTCCTGGCAATGCCGGGAATGTCAGCGTATTTAGGGTCCGCCATGGTGGCAGCGAGGCGGGTTTGGGGGATCGGGGCCTCGGCGAAACCGGGGCTGGAGTTCGGGTGGGGGAAGAGGCTGGGTCTGGGTCCCGGGCTAAGGCCCACATGCGCCTTTAGACTTCTGCCTTCCATAGCTCCCCTGAGTCTCAGTGTGGTTTCTCTTTTCCTGACAGTCCAGATTTCCCCTGAGTGAATTTGGGTTCCCAGAGTCTTTCCCCGGACTGGAGTTCAGTGTAGTCAGGAGCTTCTGTCTTCCTCCCGCTTTAGAAAGCCAGCTGTGCACTCAGCCACCCGTCCTCTCCATGCACCCGTCTCTGTACCTCAGCCTTTTGCAGCTCTTCTGAGTCTCAGTGTGCTTTTGTCTTTCCTTCTAGTTGTAGAATTTCCACTCAGCCAGCTTTCCTGTGTTTCTGAATGGTGTCCGTTTTGTCTTTTAGTTGTAGTTTTGATATTGTTGGTCGAGGCAGCAGTTTAGGTGTTCACCTATGCTGCCATCTTGGTTTCTCCTAAAAAATATATTTTATTGATGTTTTACAGAGAGGAATGGAGAAGGATAGAGAGTTAGAAACATCGATGAGAGATAAATATCTCTGTTAGGACACAATACCAAGTTGCTGGCTTGATCCTTAGTGCGGGGTGAGCAAGAGGCAGTGGTGACCGCAGGTGGTGGGGCAACTCAACGTTTCTCTCCTCTCCTCTCTAAAACCAATAAAAGCACATTTAAAAAAAATTAAGTGCCTATGCTCTTCAACTTCTATATATATATGATCAATTCCAAGAAGTAGTTAAGAAGTTTTATATAATATAATATAATATAATATAATATAATATAATATAATATAAATACACACACACATATATGTATATATAATATATATATGATCAAGCATACAGTCACATAAACACACACTGTCATATAAGCCAACTTATATATACTATGATAACTATAATATTTGGAAAAAAGTTTGAAAGCAACCTAAGTGCCCATCTATTTTATAATACACACACACACACACACACACACACACACACACACACACAGTTAATATGCTAAGTTCCTTCCCACTGTTGGATCAGTTGCTATGACAAGCACTAACCACCAGGGGGAAGGCGCTCAACACAGGAGCTGCTGCATATGCACACTTACCATTTACAGAGAAATGGCAGTGTGGACCTGGTCTACAAAGCAACACTTGGCTTCCCTCAAGTGGGACATAGGCCTCGTAACCATCCTGGAGCGACAGCCCACCAAATCGCAGCTGATGCCACTGAGACCCCATGGTGCAAAATGTGGCTCAACCCAGCCCAGCCTGCAAATGGTGGCTGTAGGTGCACCAGGTAATGATTTCACATTCTATGTTGACCAACTATTGTCACAACGTACTTCTGAAGCTGAAAAAAAGTGATGTAGTTGACAGAATATGTCTGAAGAACAACTATTGGCACAATGTACCTCTGAAGTTTAAAGATGCCGGAATATGTCAGAACAACAGTCATAGTCAAGTACTAACAATACAGCCTTCATAGTGAAAATGAGGTAAATTTGGTTGCAATTATTGAACATAGTTGTGGTGGAATGACTGTTACATGTCAATTTTGCCTATCCCTAAATTTCTCTGATGAAAAACCATCTGATGGAAAATTTACTCGATGTTGTAGCAAAGGCAAAATTTTCCTAAATGATATGAGTTTTGTAGAATACCCAGCATATTAAAAAACATTAATGATAAACGAAGATTCTGATATTATATGTTTTATAGAAAATACTGGTTTGGTAAATATTTCTTTTTGCTTTTGCTTCAGTGATTTATTATCACAAGATTGTGACCAAACATAATTGAGGCTGAAGTATTAACAAGATCTGCAGAAGGAGAGGTTGTTCTTATTCTAAGAATTGATTTGTCCCCATCTGACACTGGCCTTCCCATTTAAATTAATTCAAAGACAGTTTCACGTGATGCCAGCATTTACATTGACTATTAATAAACCATAAGGACAGCCAAAACCGGTTTGGCTCAGTGGATAGAGTGTCAGTCTGAGGACTGAAAGGTCCTAGGTTCGATTCCGGTCAAGGGCATGTACCTTGGTTGCGGGCACATCCCCGGTAGAGGGTGTGCAAGAGGCAGCTGATCGATGACTCTTTCTCATCGATATTTCTAACTCTCCCTTCCTCTCTGTAAAAATCAATAAAATATATTTAAAAAAAAACCACTGCATTTTTAATATATATATTAAACATATGCAGTGTTTATAAAAAAAATCATAAGGACAAACTCTAAACAGAGTAGGAATATTCCTACATGAACCCGTTTTTGGACATGGTCAGTTATAAGTTGCTTTTTCTCAAGTTCGAAGAGTGTGTGACATTAATGTTGTAAATACTTCATCACAAGGGAAATTAGTGAAGCCCTCTAAAAGTATTTTTACATTTGGATATTCTTTTTACTTTTATTTATTTATTTTAATATATTTTATTGATTTTTCACAGAGAGGAAGAGAGAAGGATGTGCCCACAACCAAGGTGGGCCATGCCCTTGCCCGGAATCGAACCCGGGACCTTTCAGTGCGCAGGCCAAAGCTCTATCCACTGAGCCAAACTGGTCCTGGCTCTTTTTACTTTTATTCTTTCAGATGTCCTTGATAATGGTTTTGTCTCCTTTCCTCTTACCCTACTTCCCTGTTTTGTGAGGAAATTGAGTTCTTCATAGTAGTGATTTTTTTCCCCCTTTGTAATGTTATATTACCTATTTCTTCTCTGAAAAGTTTTATAATTTTTTCATAATGATTTTATATATTTTTTTAACTTTATTTTTCAGAACTTTTCATATGTAGTTTTATTGTGAATTGTTTTTTCCCCCATTATATTTTAAATAATTATTGCTGGTTCATAGGAGTGCTCTTGATTTCTTGAACATTGAATTTTAAAAAGAGTCACTTTATTGAAATGTATTCTTACTCCTAAAACATTTTATTCTTTTATCTTGGACTTTTAAGTAGACAAGCATATTACCTGTAAAAAATTAAAAAAAAATTTTTCTTTTCACTGTTTTTACTTTATATACAATATATATATTTTTCTTATGGCATAGACTAGAACGTTCACAACAAGGGAAAATAGTGATAATATTACCACACCTGAACTTTGAGTTGAGAACAATTCTAATAACATATCTATACTTTGTAGGAAAGATTGTTGTGGTTGATTAGTAGCAGATGATTTGTAGTGGAAGGTGAATCTTAGTAGGAAGAAAGTGTTAGGAACGAAGTATTGACTATCCTTTAATACTAGAGGCCTGGTGCACGAATTCGTGCACGGGTAATTTGGCCTGGTTTGTGATTGGGGCCAATTGGGGCCATCTTGCACAGTCTAATCAGAGCTGTCGAGCTGGAGAAGGACTGCAGGAGGTTGGTAGGCCAAGGAGAGACCTCAGGGAACTCCAGGGAGTGTCCGGCCCTCTTACCCAGTCCCCGATTAGCTGGACTGCAGCAGCAAGCTAACCTACTGGTTGTAAGGTCTGCCATCTGCTGGTCAGTGTGCATCATAGCGACTGGTTGAGCAGTCAACCAAATGGTCGGCCAGTTGGACAGTTAGCATATTATTCTTTTATTATATAGGATTTCCTTGTTAATTTGACTAGTAATTTGAGAGAAAAATTCTTTAGCATTCTAATTACACTTATTTCTATGTATTTGTGAAACTATCAAGTGGAAAAGCCTTCATACAATACTTGTGAAAATCACACATGGTCAAATGACATGATTATTAAGAAAAGCTGGGGAAAAAAACGAATTTGGAGTATATTACTAAATTAAAAATGACCTTCTTGTATGTGCAGATACAACTGCTACTGTCATTTAGCATCATTTCTCCTATATTTCTGTAGTATGTTAATAAATGTTATCCTTCAAAAGGGTCCTGTGGTCAAATATGTTGGGTTAGTTTTGTGTGAAACAAAGCAGTACCATGGTCAGGTATGTTTGGGAAATGCTGGGTGAAACAAAGTAGTACAGGATTCTTTAGTTTGACTTCTTAGTGTTTAATTAATTAACAACCATTATAAATTACAAAAAAAGATATTTGTATTTCCTACTTTAATTTGATGACAGAACTTTTCTCAGAACATCTTGCGGGTTTGCATAACAAATGCTGAGAAATGCAAGTTACAGCATATGGTTAATAAAAAAGATTGAGAGATTATGCACTATAACACATCCTCAAATGATTTATTTCATTCAAGATCATTTTCTTATAACTTTCACATGCCATAAGAACTTAACTTGTTTATACATCAACCCGCTTATGGTAAAATTGGTCTCGTTATTCATCATTTCACTTAACGTCGCAGAACCTATCAGTGATGTTAAGTGAAGACTTAATATAAAATATGCTTAGGTGTATGGGTATACCAGGATGTTGATTGTTCACGTTAGTGTTGATTTGGAGTTTTGCAAAGTTCTTAAGAGATGTTAGTATGTTCTTAGCAGTTGTTTATTGAGAGCATGTTTTGGCTACATTTATTACTATAAATATATTGTATATGGTCTTCTATTTTGTAACATAAAAGTGATTTTAAAAAATAAGGTGTTTTGTGTGTGTTTTTTAATAGTTAATGCACGTATTTCTTTTTTAAAAAAATAAATCTTTATTGTTCATATTATTACAAATGTTCCTCTTTCCTCCCTCCCCCTCCATTGCTTTCCTCCACCAGGTTCCCACCCTACCCTCTGCCTTTTCCTCACCCCCCCATTGTCCTCATCCATAGGTGCACAATTTATGTTCAGTCTCTTCTCACATTCTCCTCTCCCCTTTTCCCCAATAATCGTCAGTTCACTCCCCTTCCATACCTCTGATTCTATTCTATTCAACAGTTAATATTGTTTTTTTTTTAAATTTCCTTGGTTTTTAGATTCACTTGTTGATAGTTACATATTTGTTGCTTATAATTTTTATCTCTATTTACTTTCTCTTCTGAAAGAACCCCCTTCAACAATTCATATAATTCTGGTTTGGTGGTGATGAACTCCTTTAGCTTTTTTTTATTTGTGAAGCTCTTTTCTGTCCTTCGATTCTGAGTGATAGCTTTGCTGGGTAGAGTATTTTTGGCTGTAGGTTCTTAATATTCATCACCTTGAATATTTCTTGCCATTCCCATCTGGCCTGCATGGTTTCTGTTGAGAAATCAGCTGACAATTGTATGGGTGCTCCTTTATAGGTAACTACCTTCTTTCTCTTGCTGCTTTTAATATTCTCTCTTTGTCTTTTGCTCTTGGAATTTTAATTATGATTTGTCTTGGTGTGGTCCTCTTTGGATTCCTTTCGTTTGGGGTTCTGTGCGCTTCCTGGACTTGTAAGTCTAATTCTTTCACCAGGTGGGAGAAGTTTTCTGTCACTATTTCTTTCAGTGTGTTTTCAATATCTTGCTCTCTCTCATCTTCTGGGACCCCCATAATTCTGATGTTGGTTCGCTTGAAGTTGTCCCAGAGGTTTCTTACATTATATTCACTTTTCTGGATTCTCTTGTCTTCTTGCTTCTGCGGAGGAGTGTCTTCTGGCTGTTTGTGTTCCAAATCTTTGACTTGATTCTTGCGATCTCCCATTCTGTTTTTAGGACTCTGTATAATGTTGTTTTTTTTTTTTTTTTAAATAAATCCTTATTCATATTATTACAAAGCTTCCTCATTTCTTCTCCCCTCCACCAGGTTCCCGACCCACCCTCTGCCCTTTCCCCACCCCCATTGTTCTCATCCATAGGTGCACAGTTTATGTTCAGTCTCTTCCCGCATCCACCACTCCCCTTTTCCCCGAGAATTGTCAGTCCACTCCCCTCCCGTATCTCTGATTCTATTATAATCAACAGTTAATATTGTTCATCAGGATTTTTTACTTTTCTTTTTTTTAAATTAATAAACTTTTATATTTTTAAAAATAAATTTTAAAATCTAATAATTTTAAACCTTGTTTTTTCTGCCCTGGGAACTGAGAGGCAAACTCGTGTACATGTAAACTTGCCCTAAGGCTATCAAAAGGCGTAGCCATTCAAATGTAAATGAACACATTGTTTAAAGATAGTTGCTGGCTGGAATTGGGTTACCTGTTCTGGGTGGGAAGGGCTTGTCCTCCCCTTTCTCCATTAAAATTAAGATGTTAGCTTTAAAACCTCTTTTTGGCAAGAGACCTTAAACTTTCAGAACTTTAAATTTTTTAGGTCGTAAATTAACTACTTAGCATTTTCTCAAATCAATAATACTTTCACATGCCCAAGCATATACTTCACACAAAAGACACTTCCAAATGGATCAATCAACCTCATCCAGACCCCACACAAGGCACTCACAGATCAACACCCCAGCGCTACAATAACTCAACACATCTAGATCTAAGCCTTCATCACTTGATCCAGCAGACCCTCAAGTTCCCCCAAAAGTTTCCAGCCGTGTCTGAGTAGCAGCCCTGGGGCATGGGCTGGCGAGGAGCGAGCTGTTTCAGGCCGCCTCCTCCGGGCCTGGCCTCTGTTGCTCCGGTCCAGTCCAGAACCAGCTGCTCCGAGTCTGGCCGCTGCTGCTTGGAGCCTGGCTGCTCCCGGCCTGGCTGCTCCGGGCCAGGCCGCTCCCAGCCTGGATGCTCCGGGCCAGGCAGCTGCTGATCTGGGCCTGGCTGCTCCTGACCCGGCTGCTCTGGGCCTGGCTGCTCAGGGCCCGGCTGCTGGCTGCTGCTGCTGCTCCTGTCCTGGCTGCTCCCGACCTGGCTGCTCCGGGTCTGGCTGCTCCAGGCCTGGCCGCCATGGGCTTTGCCACCCCCAGGTCTGGCTGCCACTGCCCCAGGCCTGGCTGCTCTGGGCCTGGCTGCTGCTGCTCCAGGCCTGGCTGCTGCTGCTCTGGGTCCTGGCTGCCTGGCCACTCTGGGTCTGGCTGCTGCCGCTCCAACATTCTGTCGTTTGTTTTTGTTGTTTTTTAAAGCATTTATGTTGCAATGTTGGCTGCTGAGTTGAGTTCTGTCTTAATCTTCGTTTTTTTAAGATCTTCTTTGTATTCTTTCTTAAGTAATTTTTACTATCTTGCTATATCTTGATTTGTTCACATTGAAAACTTCTTCGGTTTCTTCCTTCTCGTCCTGGAAGCTCAGCAGGCTGGCCTGTGGCGCCCCTTTGTTCTCCATGGCCTCTTGTGAGGCTTTGGCCTGTTGCAGGGGTCGGCGCCTCCTAGGAAGCAGCCCCTGGCCTCGGCTTCGTGGCCCGCGATCAGCGGTCGAGGGCCCAGCGGTCTAGGGTCCAGCAGCACCTTTCCCCCCGGGGGCCCTGAGCCCTCCTCCTTGCCGGCGCCCGGCTTGCTGGTGCCCGGCGGCGGCTCCGCTCCTCATCGCGTTCTTCCCAGTTTGTAGCTTTTGTCTCCTTCCCGCTAGGGCAGTCTAGCATCTGCGCACAATGTGCGCGACTCCGGGGGCTCTGCTTCTCGCCGCTCCCCTTGGATTCTGCCTCACAGGTCCGTCTCCCTCTGTTTGAGCCTGGGTCCCCAGGGTCTGGCCTAGAACTGGGGTTCACAGCAGTCGGAACTGGGGCTCAGCCCAGCTGGAGCTTTTGTTTCCTTCCCGCTAGGGTAATCTAGCATCAGTCAACATTCCGTCCTCTGTGCACAATGTGTGCGACTCCGGGGTCTCTGCTTTTCGCCGCTCCCCTGGAATTCCCCAGGGTCTGGCCTAGAACTGGGGTTCAGAGCAGTCAGAACTGGGCTCAGCACAGCCGGAGCCTTTGTTTCCTTCCTGCTAGGGTAATCTAGCATCAGAGTCAACATTCCTTTCTCTGTGCGCAATGTGTGCGACTTCGTGGGCTCTGCTTTTCGCCGCTCCCTTGGGATTCCGCTCACAATCCCGTCTCCCTCCGCTTGAGCCTCGGTCCCCAGGGTCTCGCCCAGAACTGGGGTTCAGCGCTGTTGGGTCTGGGGTTCATCACAGTCGGAGCTTTTATTTCCTTCCTGCTAGGGAACGCCAGCCAGGCACTCAGCCGCCCCTCCTCTCCGGCTTCGTCCTCTCCGCGTGCGCCACGTGTCTCTGTACTTTAGGCTTTTACAGCTCCTCCGCTCTTCCTTCTGGTTTTCTCCTTGCTTCTCATTGTAGAATTTTTAGTCAGTCTACTTTCCTGTAGTTCTGGGTAATGTGCATTTTATATTTTAGTTGTATTTTATTGAAATTGTTGTGTGCGGCTGAGGCTAGGTGTTTACCTGTGCAGGCATCTTCGATTCTCCTCCGTATTTATTTATTGAATTTTAGTTTGTGGGTTTTGCCCTGTTAACTTTTTATGTTTATTCTAAACTAAAGTCCCAGTTCATGAAAATTCATACATTGGAGGGGCGTCACTCAGCCCGGCCTGCTCTCTCTTACAGTTTAGGAGCCCTCAGGCAGGATGCAACTTAGTGATTAGGGGAAGACGATGCCCCATCACACCTCTGCTGCTGCCACTGCCAGCAGCACAAGCCTCAGCCGGTCCTGGTTACCTGCGCCTATGGCTGGCCCTGGACGGCTAGGGGCCTGAGGGTACTGGGTGTTGCAATCTTGTTTCTGTGAGCACTGCCATTCTTTGAGGGCATGGCAGTCAATTAGCATGTTCCCTTCTTATTGGCTGTGGGCGCCTCCATCTTTGGGGTAGTGTGAATGTCAATTAGCATATTCCCTCTTTATTAGGCAGGATTTTATTTTATACTATTCGATGGTATTTATAGTTTTGTAAATTTGAGTACTCTGGGTTGAAAATTACTTTTGGGGGAGTTGGAGGGATACTAAAAAAATGCTAGAAGAATATGATGGTAATGTTATTTCTCTCTTTTTGCTTTTTCAGTTTGAGCAGAAAACTGGTGCAGTTTTTGATGAAATTGTAGAGAACTGTAAGTACCATTTTAGAAAAAACCCCAGTTGTTCTTATATAGATAATAACAGATAATACAGTATATAAGCATAGATAAAACATGTATCTATAACTGATTTATCTAAATCAGTTAGATTTATTTGAGATCTCCTCACAACTTCTTAGTATTTTCAGCAAGTTAATTTGAATTGTAAACCTTAATTTTTAAGGTTGAAATATAGCCACACTTTGGATATATGTGAAGTATATAAAAGTTTATATACCTCTTGGTAAAGGTTTCTACTTTGTTTAAGGGTATCTTAATTGTCTCTTTATATTTTTTCCCCATGATACATGGTTTTCAACAAAAAAATCTGTTTCTTATAAAAGTAATACATTCAGTTCTACAATATAAAAATGCATATAGTTGAAAACACAAGCCTTTGTTTTTTACCATTCTCCAAAGATAACCAGTTTTAAAAGTTTAATATATATCTTTCCCAATATTTTTCTTTGAATGTATGTATTTCTATATATGGTAGGAGCGGTTTATGTATGTATGCAGGGAATTATATTAATTTTTCTCATTTTTTAACTCAACTGCCTAGATATCTTTCTATGTCAGAGATGGATCTACCTATTGGATCCTTTCTAAAAGCTACTCAGTATTTTTTTTGGTATGTCTATACTATAAATTGTCCTCTTTTATACATGTGAACATTATTTTTAATTTTTCTATATTACAAATAATATGCAGTATGTATCCTTATACACATCTTTGTGTACTTATTGAAGTACATCATAAGTCATTATAGGAAATTCATGCACTTATTTTTATTTATTTTTTTAAAAATATATTTTATTGATTTTGTACAGAGAGGAAGGGAGAGAGATAGAAAGCTAGAAACATCAATGAGAGAGAGTCATCGATCAGCTGTGTCTTGCACACCCCCTACTGGGGATATGCCCGCAACCAAGGTACATGCCCTTGACCGGAATCGAACCCGGGACCCTTCAGTCCCCAAGCCGACGCTCTATCCATTGAGCCAAACCGGTCTCGGCTCATGCACTTATTTTTGAAGGGTAAATTTTGTCACCTATAATTCCTAAGTCAGGAAATGTGTATTTCTTTTATTTCTTTATAAGTTTATTTTGACAAGATTTGTGGGAACCATTTTTCTCTTTGAAATTAGGTAATATTGGGTGATAAATTAGGTAATATAAACAGTTTTTATACTACATATTGAGAGGTAACTAGCTCTCATGATCTTTAGTAGATTTAGTTGTCTTTTTTAAAAAAATATATTTTATTGATTTTGTACAGAGAGAAGGGAGAGAGATACAGAGTTAGAAACATCGATGAGAGAGAATCATCGATCATCTGCCTCCTGCACACCCCCTACTGGGGATATGCCTGCAACGAAGGTACATGCCCTTGACCGGAATTGAACCCGGGACCCTTCAGTCCCCAAGCCGACGCTCTATCCATTGAGCCAAACCGATCTCGGCAGTTGTCTTTTTCTTGTATGCAAGCAAGTAAATTAGGCTTTAGCTAGCTTCTCCAGAAGAAACTTCGGAAGTGTATTGGAGTACTTCACAGAATTTAGGGAGGGTAGAGAACAAGTTTTTTCCAGGGAACTCAATGAGACCATGTCCTGGCTCCGTCTGTGCTGCCCAAAAGCAGTTATGTTCCAGTGACTTATTTCTTCCCTATGCTCATTTTAAATTTCAAGTTCCTAGGAAAAAAATTATGATTGTACCAACTTAGATTTGATGTTTATCTTTGACCCAATCATCTATGATCAGGAAAAGTAAGGATACAAAGTAAAACGTTGTTAGGAGATATCCCTCAGTCTCTACTATTCACTTTCATCAAATAATTTTTGATTACCTTCCTCTGGACATGTCTTTGCTCAAGTTTATATACTGGTAGCGATAGAAACTAATCACATAGGTTTCTAATGAAGGTTTGAATCAGGTGCTTGGTTTGTTAAAGATGTTGAATAACAACTATCTTAAAGTGGTATCAGGAATCTTATTGCATTAACTAAACTCCTGTACTTGGGCCCCTATACCAAGTAATCGGAGTTTATGTTTCTGATGCCTGGTGCTTTTCTGTTCCAACCCTACTTTAAGGATGGAGGTTTACAAGCAGGGAACTTGATTCCAAATCTTGAGTGCAAATGGTATAGTAAAGATTGCCCTATATCTCCTCCTTTCTGGTAGATTATCATTAAGGGGCTGTTAAAGGCTCTGGAGGCAGAGAAGTATGTAACTTGGAAGGGGAAAGTGGTCTCTCTCCATAAAGGGGATTCAAAAACATAACTACCTATTCATTAGATATTAAAGGCAGACTGCTACATAGATGGTGTTTAGGAAGCATCTAATTACAACGAAGGTCATTCAAAGTATACCATTTTGTCTTGGGGTATATCCAGAAAAAAGGATATTCACTGTTTCTCAGGCTTCCCCCAAGTGGGACACAGGCCCCACCACCACCACCACCACCACCACCCCAGAGCGGCAGGCCACCAAATCGCAGCCCATGCTGCCAAGACTCTGAAACGGGTACTGTGGGTGCCAGGTAATAATGTCATGTAGCAATGCCTGGCTTTTGTTCCTTAGTGACAGCTAGCCTCCTTGCAGTTTCTTCAGCCCAGGAACACCACTTGCTTTATAGCCAGGTGCAAACATTTCACACTTTAACCAAATGTTTATGAAGCATTTTCCCGTGCCTCATCTCATTTGGTCCTCACAGAAGTCCCGGAGTAGGTAGATAGGAGACTCTGTGGAATCCTATTTTCTTTTCATTAGCTGTAAAAACGAAGATTTAGAAAGCTTAGAAACTTGTCCCAACTGAAAAGAAGAAAGAAATGGTGGTCCTTGAAAATGACTTCAGATTTTCTCACTGCACAGAATATAGTCAAACACTGCTGCAGTTAAATATTTTACCCTTTGTTCTCCCTGTGTGATCTACAATAATAATCTGCTTTGTGTTGATAATTACTGCTGTGTTGCTAACAGTTACCTGAAAGAGAAGTTGGGATGCTTCACTGGGCTGGAAAAAATTTAGCTAAATCAGAAAGCAGGTATAATGAAGCAAGTTTATTCTATATCTATAAAAGGCTAAGTTGATTTTTACATGCGCGATACATATAAAGCTCTCGCTGGTGTAAATCACAAGCATGTGTTTTGATCTGTCATTGTGGATCGTGAATTTGGTTGACACTTCTATTATAGAGAAAAGTGAATAGTGATATTAAAATATTTCTTCTAATTAATTTCCTTATAATGTATGAATTCGTGCACTGGGTCACTAGTTAAGAATAGTACCATACCTACCATATATTCATTGGCCAAGATTACCAGGACATGGGGCTTCAGATATTTGTTTTATAGATCAAATAGATCAAATTTAGCCATTCTAGGGCATAGCCCTTCTGAAAAGTTCAGCAAAATAGAGTATCTACTAATTGTTGATACACATAAACTGATAGAGCTTAACACCATCAATGAGGAATTTGGGAAATTTGGTTCAAATATGAAAAAGCTGTATTGATCTATATTCAAAGATGTAGTGTTTTCAGTGAAAGAGATTAAAAGAAAAAAGCTTCAACATTCCATGCAAATCAAAGAGAAAGTAGGGCTTTTCAACTTCTAGTTCATCTCTCAGGATTATACTCCACATAGGGGCAGGATCTTTGACCACATGAGGGCAGCCATCTTGTTTATTTGTACAATATATTACTCTTTTATTAGATAGGATAGAGGCCTGGTGCATGGGTGGGGGCCAGCTGGTTTGCCCTGAAGGGTGTCCTGGGTCAGGGTTCCCTTGGGGTGTGGGGCGGCCTGGGCAAGGAGCCTGTGGTGGTTTTCAGGCTAGCCATGACCCCCGATGACCCAAGTGCAGGACCAAGTATCTGGGATTTATCTTCTACAGTTGAAACTTTATAGCCTGGAGCAGAGCCAAGCCTTCTGCTCTCTCCATGGCAGCAGCTATTTCTGTTGGAATTTATTTATCTTCTATAATTGAAACTTTGTAGCCTGGAGCAAAGTCCTGGTCCTGCCAGGGCTGTAGAAGCTTGGCTTCCTCCATCGCCAGGGGAAACCCTAGGCTACTGTTCTCTCCAGCTTTGTGGCTGCAGCTATTTCTGTTGGGATTTATGTATCTTCTATAATTGAAACTTTGTAGCCTTAAGTGGAAGCCTGAGCCAGGCAGGGTGTGTGGAAAGCTTGGCTTCCTCCATTGCCAGGGAAACCTAAGCCTCTAATTTGCATACTTGCTCCTGGTTAGCTTGTGGGTGTGGCTTATGGGTGTGGCTTGTTGTCATAGTGGAGTGATGGTTAATTTGCATATTGCTCTTTTATTAGATTGGATTTTTTAATTCCAAGTTGTAGTCTCCTTCTATATTGCAATAAGAGTTGTTAAGGTGAGTCACAGTAATCATGGTAAAGGATAATTCTGAAACGAAATTCAGGTATACATTAAAAAAAAAGACACTTGGTCATTCAGAAAATTTAACTTTTAGAATGCATGATCTAAAGTTTTTTTTTGATAATATAGTGTAGGGGGTTTTGATTTCTCTTGCTTTATTTTCTTTTCTTTGTGTCAACTTTTCTGAAACAAAAGTTTTTAACATAAATATTTTAACATCAGGGTTTTTAGTCTTGGTTAAAAAAATTTTCCTTACACCTTGATTATGTGCTATTCTGGAGTTTCTTGGAATATTAGAAAGCTGTTTTTATAAAGTGGTAAATAAACAAAATAATAAAACATGTGAGCTATTTAAAAAATGGCAATAAAAAAACCTTGGATTCACCACCCAGCTTTAAAAAAAATGTACATTATTATCATGCCTTTGATGGGAGTTCCTCAGTCTAATTTTGTTTTCCTCTCTAAATAGCGATTATCTTGAACTTCGTTTATTTTTTGCTTTTCTTTATAATTTTTACCACATTGACATTATTAATCAATATATAGGTTAGTTTTGCTTGTTTATGAACTACACATATATATATATATGTGTGTGTGTGTGTGTGTGTGTGTGTGTGTATTTATTTATTTTTAAATATATTTTTATTTTAGAAAAGAAGGGAGTGAGTGGGAGAGAGAGAGAAAGAGAAACATCAGTGATGAGAGAGAATCATTGATCAGATGCCTCTTGGATGCCCCTCTTGTACGTTTTGAAGTGCTATTCGGAAAGTGCATGGGCCCTGGCCAGGAATCCACCCATGATCTCTTAGTTGATAGGTGAAAGCTCAACCACTGAGCCACGCTATCTGGGCTTCATATAAAATTTCTATTTAACTATCTTGAAGAATCTGAGGAACTGCCATAATGTTTCAGTAGTGGTTGCATCATTTTACATCAGACAGCAGTGCACAAGATTTCTAATTTCTTTACATCCTTGCTAACTTGTTACTTTGTTTTTTTTTGTGTTTTTTTTTGTTTTTATTTATTTTTTTTTGTATCGTTAAATACTTGTGTTGAATACTTTATTTATTTATTTATTTTTTTTAATAAGTTTTTATTGTTCATATTATTACAAATGTTCCTTCCCCCCCCCACCATTGCTCTCCTCCACCAGGTTCCCACCCCGCCCTCTGCCCTTTCCCCTCTCCCCATTGTCCTCATCCATAGGTGCACAGTTTATGTTCAGTCTCTTCCCACGCCCCCCTCTCCCCTTTACCCCAAGAATCGTCAGTTTACTCCCCTTCCATACCTCTGATTCTATTATATTCAACAGTTAATCTTGTTCATCAGATTTTTTTAATTTCCTTGGTTTTTAGATTCACTTGTTGATAGTTATGTATTTGTTGTTCATAATTTTTATCTTTGTTTACTTTCTCTTCTGAAAGAACTCCCTTCAGCAATTCATATAATTCTGGTTTGGTGGTGATGAACTCCTTTAGCTTTTTTTTATTAGTGAAGCTCTTTATCTGGCCTTCGATTCTGAGTGATAGCTTTGCTGGGTAGAGTATTTTTGGCTGTAGGTTCTTGCTATTCATCACCTTGAATATTTCTTGCCATTCCCTTCTGGCCTGCATGGTTTCTGTTGAGAAGTCAGCTGACAATCGTATAGGTGCTCCTTTGTAGGTTACTACCTTCTTTGCTCTTGCTTCTTTTAATATTCTCTCTTTGTCTTTTGCTCTTGGAATTTTAATAATGATGTGTCTCGGTGTGGTCCTCTTTGGATTCCTTTTGTTTGGAGTTCTGTGCGCTTCCTGGACTTGTAAGTCTAATTCTTTCACCAGGTAGGGGAAGTTTTCTGTCACTATTTCTTTCAGTATGTTTTTGATATCTTGCTCTCTCTCATCTTCTGGGACCCCCATAATTCTGATGTTGGTTCCTTGAAGTTGTCCCAGAGGTTTCTTACATTATCTTCAATTTTCTGGATTCTCTTGCCTTCTAGCTTCTGTGGAGGAGTGTCTTCTGACTCTTTATGTTCCAAATCTTTGACTTGATTCTTGTGATCTTCCCTTCTGTTTTTAGGACTCTGTAAAATATTTTTTATTTCAGAGAATGTATTCTTTATTTCTTGTTGATCCCTTATCATTTCTTGTTGACTCCTTATTAATTCTAGTTGATCTCTTTTCATATCCTCATAGGCCTTATCCATCTTTTCTAGGAAATTCTTGAAAAACCTTATAAGCGTAGATTTGAACTCTATATCCAGACGCTTTTTGTCCTCCATTTCTTTCGTTTGTGATCTATTTTGTTGTCGCATTTCGCAGTTACAGATGGGACGGGGTTTCAGGGTGGAGCCTGCAGCTTTGGCTTCTGTCAGCCCCGCCCTATGCGGGTCCTTCAGTGCTCGCTGCTGCCGGTGCCTCTGAGAGAAAGGTGCCCTCGATTTTCGCCTGCTGCCAAACAGTCTATGCTCTCCCCTAATGAGCCCGGTATTGGGGTTCAGTTCAGTTGGAAGTGGAGTTGGAGGTGGCGTTCAGAGCAGTCTGGAGCCCAGGTCTCCTTCCCGTCAGGGCAATCTCGCGGCACAGCGGATCGTCCCTTCTCTGCGCGCAGTGTGCGCGCCTCCCGGACCTCCTTTTGCCTCTCCCCGGGGTTCTGCTTTGCAGCCCGGCTCCCTATGGCTGAGCCTGAGTCCCCGGGGCCTGGCCCAGAACCGGGTTCAGAGCAGTTGGGGGCCCAGCACAGTCGGAGCTTTTCTCTCCTTTCCGCTCGGGAACGCCCGCCAGGCACTCGGCCTCCCTCCTCTCAGGTCCGTCCTCTCCGCGCGCCGCGTCTCCGTACCTTGGGCTTTTCCAGCTCCTCCGCGCCTCCTTCTGGTTTTCTCCTTGCTTCTCGCTGTAGAATTTCCAATCAGTCAACCTTCCTGTAGTTCTGGGCAATGTCCGTTTTATATTTTAGTTGTATTTTATTGAAATTGTTGTGTGCGGCTGCGGCTAGGTGTTCACCTGGGCGCAGCCATCTTGGATCCTCCCTACTTTGTGTTTTTGATAACAGTCATTTTAATGGGTGTGAGGTGATATCTCATTGTAGTTTTGATTTCCTTTTTCTAATGATTACTGATGTTGAGCATCATTTCACATTTGTATATCTTCCCTTGAAGAATGTATATTCAAGTCCTTTGTCCATTTTTGAATTGTGTTATTTGTTTTGTTGTTGTCGTTGATTTGTAGTTCTTTATATATTCTGGATAGTAACCCCTTATGTAATAATGTGATTTGCAAATAATTTCTCTATTTTTGTATGTTGCCTTTTCATTATGTTGATGATTTGTTTTGATAAGCAGAAGTTTAAAAAATGTGATATAGTCCCATTTGTTTATTTTTGCTTTTGTTGCCTGTGTGTGTGTTTTTTTTTGTTTGTTTGTTTGTTTGTTTTAAATCCCCAAGGATATGTTTGTTGAATTTTAGAGACAAAGGAAGGAAGGGAGGGAGAGAGAGAGAAAAAAATAAATATTGATTGGTTGCCTCCTTATGCGCTCAGACTGGTTTTGAATCTGCAACCTTTTGGTGTATGGAACCACTCTTTAACCTAGGGGTGTCGAACTCAATCAGAGAAGGGGCCAAAATCTAAAATCCAGCCTAAATCTCGGGCCGAATGGTTTACTGAACAGTCATAAACTGTCATTGTGATGGAAACGCAGCGGAGTGCAGTGATGACAGCGCGGTGCGGGCCACATTGCAAGGCCTGGCGGGACGGATTTGGCCCGCGGGCCTTGTGTTTGACACATGTGCTTTAACCAACTAAGCCACCAGGCCAGGACTTGTTGCTTGTGCTTTTGATGTAATATCCAAGAAATCATTGCCGAGTTCACTGTCATGAAACTTTTCAACTGTGTTTTCTTCTATGAGTTTTATAGTTTAGGTCTTATTTAAAAAATATATCACAATTTTAAATTTCATTTTACTGTTTATATACTTTCTGAATACAAATCTTTCCTCTAATAACATTCTTGATTATGTTTTTTGATACATACAAGAAACTATCATGTTTATAATTTCATGTATCAATAAAATCTATAAGGTGGGTCTGTCAAAAACACGTTTAAAGTCTGTTGCTTTAGGACAGTGATTGACAACCTTTTCTGGCCAGATAGTAATATTATTTTAGGCTTTATAGATCAAACTGTCTCTGTTGGAATAACTCGACTCTGCTTTTGTAGTGTTAAAGCAGCCATAGACAATATAAAAAGGAGGCTAAATCTTTAATTTAACAATTTTCATGTATCAGGAAACATTTTCTTTTGACATTTTATATCATTTAGCTGTGAAAATTATTTGTTGCTTTTGGGTTATGAAAAAAACAGGTGGCTTCTAGATTTGGCATGCAGGGATAGTTTTATCTCTTCTTGCTGTAGGGTATACCAGGTGTATTGGTTAATAATGCAGATTTTGTAGTCAAAGAAAACATGATAATTTCAAGAGAAACATCAAAAGTGCTTTATTCAAAGTAATGTCCATCACTAGCTACACATTTCCCCCATCTTCCAGGTAATTTGTGTATACTTTCCCAATATAACTTTTTCTTGTCTTGAGGCAAATCATTGAGAGACCCAATTTTCCACTTCTTTGTTTGTTTTGAAGTGCTGCTCAGAAAGTGTGTGTACCATCCATCGGAAGAAGTGGTAATCTGAAGGAACAAGGTCTGGTGAATACAGCGGGTGGGTAAATTCCTGCCAGGCAAGATCTTTTAACGTGTCTAACTGGTTTTGAAGTGTGTGATGGTGTGTTATCATGAAGCAAAATTAGTTTGCCGTATCTTCTGGAACATTCTGGTCATTTCCATTCAAAGGGTGATTCAAATTGATTATTTGTTGTTGGTAGCAATCAGTATTAACGGTTTCACCTGGTTTTAGAAGCTCATAATACCACACCTTCCTGATTGCACCAAACTCAGAGCATTGTCTTCTTTCCAAAGCAATTTGGCCTTCCAGTCGATGTTGATAGTTGACCTGGATCAATCCATGATTTTGTGCCTTTGGGATTCTCAAAATAAATCCACTTTTCCTCGCCAGTCACAATTCAGTGCAAAAAAGACTTTCTTTCATGCCGTTAAAGCAACATTTTACTGATGACATTTTGGATTTCCATTTGTCTTTCATTCAGTTAATGTGACGCCCATTTTCCTTGCTTTAAAATCTTCCCCATTGCTTGTAAATGATCAGAAATTGTTTGCTGAGCAACGTTTAATCTTTCTGCAAGTTGATTTTGAGTTTGAAATGCATCTTCATCCAGTAATGCTTGTAATTGTTGGTCTTCAAACTTTTTTGGTTGACTTGGACGTTCTTTGCCTTTCACATCGAAATCATCACTTTTAAAGTGTTTTAACCAGAGTTCACAGGTATCTTGAGGTGGAGCATGTTCACCATAAGCTTCCTGAAGTATACAATAACTTTCAGGAGCACTTTCTTCAAAATAAAGTAATGAATTAAAACTTCCCGCAAATGAGTTTTTTGGGCACAATATTTGACATTTTTAAGCATAAAAATACCTGTGATGTTAACACCTTCAGGAAATTTGTCATATGATGTTTTGAAGCTTGCTGTCAATAAAATAAAGTAGCATGTATATAAGATCATATATATATCAACAGTATCTTATCAAAGGTAAAGTACTGAAATTATAGGTAGAAATCTTTTGAGTGTTTTCTTAATGTCTTCATCTAAGTCAGTTAAGACTGATGTTTAATTCTGTCAAGCTCAGAACCTGAGATTATAATTATTGTAACACTACTCACCTGTTGGATTTGACTCCATAATGAATCTCTATGTTGATACTATAGGAAATGAATTCTTTTGTATGTGTAACTCCCATCTATTGAAAAAAATCTGCATTATTAACTGGTACACCTGGTAAATGGGGAGGTGATTGCTCAGGCCTTGGGTATGTTCGCTCTCAACTTAATAAAAATATAAAACTTTTTTCCTAAATAGTTTTATACATTTATCCTTATGCTAGTTGGTTAGAGTTTTGGTCATTGTGCATCTGTCCAACAATTGGTATTATCATTTATTTATTTATTTATTTATTTATTTACTTATTTATTTATTATAAATCTTTAAAAAAATATATTTTATTGATGTTTTACAGAGAGGAAGGGAGAGAGATAGTTAGAAACATCGATGAGAGAGAGTCAACAATCAGCTGCCTCTTGCACACCCCCCACTGGGAATGTGCCCGCAACCAAGGTACATGCCCCCGACCGGAATCGAGCCTAGGACCTTTCAGTCCGCAGACCGAAGCGCTATCCACTGAGCCAAACCGGCTTCGGCTATTTTTTATAAATCTTTATTGTTCATATTATTACAGATGTTCCTCATTTTCCCCCACCTTCATTGCTTCCCTCCACCAGGTTCCCACCCCACCCTCTGCCCTTTCCACACCCCCCATTGTCCTCATCCATAGGTGCACAGTTTATTTTCAGTCTCTTCCCACATCCCCCTCTCCCCTTTTCCTCAAGAATTATCAGCCCACTCCCCTTCCACACCTCTGATTCTATTAAAATCACCAGTTAATATTGTTCATCAGTTTTTTTTTTAATTCCCTTGGCTTTTAGTTTTACTTGTTGATAGCTATGTATTTGTTGATCATAATTTTTATCTATATCTTCTTCCTCTTCCTAAAGAACCTCTTTCAGCAGTTCATATAATTCTGGTTTGATGGTGATGAACTCCTTTAGCTTTTTTTTATTAGTGAAGCTCTTTATCTGGCCTTCGATTCTGAGTGATAGCTTTGCTGGGTAGAGTATTTTTGGCTGTAGGTTCTTGCTATTCATCACCTTGAATATTTCTTGCCATTCCCGTCTGGCCTGCATGGTTTCTGTTGAGAAATCAGCTGACAATCGTATAGGTGCTCCTTTATAGGTAACTACCTGCTTTTCTCTTGCTGCTTTTAATATTTTCTCTTTGTCTTTTGCTCTTGGAATTTTAATTATGATTTGTCTTGGTGTGGTCCTCTTTGGATTCCTTTTGTTTGGGGTTTTGTGTGCTTCCTGGACTTGTAAGTCTAATTCTTTCACCAGGTGGGGGAAGTTTTCTGTCGCTATTTCTTTCAGTATTTTTTTTAAAAAAATATATTTTATTGATTTTTTACAGAGAGGAAGAGAGAGGGATAGAGAGTTAGAAACATCGATGAGAGAGAATCATCGACCAGCTGCCTCTTGCACACTCCCCACTGGGGATGTGCCCACAAGCAAGGTACATGCCCTTGACTGGAATCAAACCTGGGACCCTTCAGTCCATAGGCCGACGCTCTATCCACTGAGCCAAACCGGTGCTGGCTCTTTCAGTATGTTTTTGATATCTTGCTCTCTCTCATCTTCTGGGACCCCCATAATTCTGATGTTGGTTCGCTTGAAGTTGTCCCAGAGGTTTCTTACATTATCTTCAATTTTCTGGATTCTCTTATCTTCTTCTGTGGAGGAGTTTCCTCTGGCTCTTTGTGTTCCAAATCTTTGACTTGCGATCTTCCATTCTGTTTTTCGTACTCTATAATATTTTTTATTTCAGACAATGTATTCTTTATTTCTTTTCTTTTTTTTTTTTTTTTTTTACCATTTTATTTATTTATTTATTTATTTATTTATTTTTATAAGTTTTTATTGTTCATATTATTACAAATGTTCCTTTTTCCCCCACCACCACCATTGCTCTCCTCCACCAGGTTCCCACCCCACCCTCTGCCCTTTCCCCTCTCCCCATTGTCCTCATCCATAGGTGCACAGTTTATGTTCAGTCTCTTCCCATGCCCCCCTCCCCCCTTTTCCCCAAGAATCGTCAGTTCACTCCCCTTCCATACCTCTGATTCTATTATATTCAACAGTTAATATTGTTCATCAGATTTTTTTAATTTCCTTGGTTTTTAGATTCACTTGTTGATAGTTACGTATTTGTTGTTCATAATTTTTATCTTTGTTTACTTTCTCTTCTGAAAGAACCCCCTTCAGCAATTCATATAAATCTGGTTTGGCGGTGATGAACTCCTTTAGCTTTTTTTTATTAGTGAAGCTCTTTATCTGGCCTTCGATTCTGAGTGATAGCTTTGCTGGGTAGAGTATTTTTGGCTGTAGGTTCTTGCTATTCATCACCTTGAATATTTCTTGCCATTCCCTTCTGGCCTGCATGGTTTCTGTTGAGAAGTCAGCTGACAATCGTATAGGTGCTCCTTTATAGATTACTGCCTTCTTTGCTCTTGCTTCTTTTAATATTCTCTCTTTGTCTTTTGCTCTTGGAATTTTAATAATGATGTGTCTCGGTGTGGTCCTCTTTGGATTCCTTTTGTTTGGGGTTTTGTGCGCTTCCTGGACTTGTAAGTCTAATTCTTTCCCCAGGTGGGGGAAGTTTTCTGTCACTATTTCTTTCAGTATGTTTTCGATATCTTGCTCTCTCTCATCTTCTGGGACCCCAATAATTCTGATGTTGGTTCGCTTGAGGTTGTCCCAGAGGTTTCTTACATTATCTTCAATTTTCTGGATTCTCTTGCCTTCTAGCTTCTGTGGAGGAGTGTCTTCTGACTCTTTATGTTCCAAATCTTTGACTTGATTCTTGTGATCTTCCCTTCTGTTTTTAGGACTCTGTAAAATATTTTTTATTTCAGACAATGTATTCTTTATTTCTTGTTGATCCCTTATTAATTCTAGTTGAACTCTTTTCATATCCTCATAGGCCTTATCCATCTTTTCTAGGAAATTCTTGAAAAACCTTATAAGCGTAGATTTGAACTCTATATCCAGACGCTTTTTGTCCTCCATTTCTGTCGTTTGTGATCTATTTTGTTGTCGCATTTCGCAGTTACAGATGGACGGGGTTTCAGGGTGGAGCCTGCAGCTTTGGCTTCCGTCAGCCCCGCCCTATGCAGGTCCTTCAGTGCTCGCTGCCGGTGCCTCTGAGAGAAAGGTGCCCTCGATTTTCGCCTGCTGTCAAACAGTCTATGCTCTCCCACAATGAGCCCGGTATTGGGGTTCAGTTCAGTTGGAAGTGGAGTTGGAGGTGGCGTTCAGAGCAGTCTGGAGCCCCTGTCTCCTTCCCGTCAGGGCAATCCCGCGGCACAGCGGATCGTCCCTTCTCTGTGCGCAGTTGTGCACCGCTGGGACCTCCTTTCGCCACTTCCCCAGGGTTCCGCCTTACAGCCCGGCTCCCTATGGCTGAGCCTGAGTCCCCGGGGTCTGGCTTAAAACTGGGGATCAGAGCAGTCGGGGGCCCAGCACAGTCGGAGTTTTATCTCCTTTCCGCTAGGGAACGCCCGCCAGGCACTCGGCCTCCCTCCTCTCCGGCTCTGTCCTCTCTGCGCGCCGCGTCTCCGCGTCTCCGCACCTTGGCTTTTCCAGCTCCTCCGCACCTCCTTCTGGTTTTCTCCTTGCTTCTCACTGTAGAATTTCCAGTCAGTCAACCTTCCTGTAGTTCTGGGCAATGTCCGTTTTATATTTTAGTTGTATTTTATTGAAATTGTTGTGTGCGGCTGCGGCTAGGTGTTCACCTGGGCGCAGCCATCTTGGATCTCTTGTATTCTTTATTTCTAGTTGATCCCTTTTCATATCCTCATAGGTCTCGTTTATTTTATCGGCCTTTTCTAGGAAACTCTTGAAAAACCTTACAAGTGTGGTTTTGAACTCTATATCTAGTCGCTTCTTGTCCTCCATTTCTTTTGTTTGTGATCTGTTTCCTTTTCTTGGCATTTTCACAGCTTCCCTGAGTTGGTAGGGTGGCTTTGTATGCTAAGGTGTCTTATATGGTTCAGTGGTCAGCCTTCACGTTACCTTAGTCTTGGTGTAACCCTTTGTGGGTTGTGTGTGCAGTCTTGTTGTTAAGTCTTGCTTGTTGTTGGTATCACTGGGAAGCGTTGATCTCCAAGCCAATTGGCTGTGAGGATCAGAAGTGTCTCAGCTGGGAGGGTTTCTGTATTCCGCTTGGGGGAGTCTTGGGGTTGCACAGCCTAGCTTTGGTGAATCCCGAAGTTTGGTTGCAGGTACGCGCACCCCTTTAGTATAGGCGCAGTCAAGCTTTAGATTCCTGTCTGTGCCTCCGTAGGCAGCCGCCTTTCACGTGTACAGTTCTCCGCACCTTCACAGTTCCTGAGGTTCAGCGTGCCTTCTCTCTCCTTCCCAGATGGTAGAGCCTCCTCTCAGCCAGCCGTCCGGTGCTTCAGGGCCATGTTTCCCTTTTTTTTCCAGTTCTAAATTCAAATTTGTTGTGGTAGGCTGCATTCAGGTGTCTACCCTATGCCGACATCTTGGTTTCTCTGGTATTATCAGATTTTTAAACTTTGTGAATATGGAATTCATATTTTTATGAAATTGGATTTCCCTGATTAATAATTTAGTTTAATACATTTTCATATTTCCTGGTCATTTCAGATTCTTCTTTGTAAGATGACTGTTTAGTTAAATCCGTGGTCATCAAACTGCAGCTCGTGAGCCACAGGTAGCTCTTTGGCCCCTTGAGTGTGGCTCTTCCACAAAATACCATGGCCTGGGCGAGTATTTTGAAGAAGTGTTGTTAGAAGAATTTTAAGTTTAAAAAATTTGGCTCTCAAAGAAATTATAATTGTTGCACTGTTAATATTTGGCTCTGGTGACTTGCCAACCACTGAGTTAAATCTATTGTCTACTTACTATTGGGTTGTTGGCATTTTCTTAATTTGTAAGAATTTTATAAATATTATGAAGAATAAACTCGTCAGTTGTAGATATTACAGATAACTTTTCTTAATTCATGAGTGGTTTTTAGAAAGTTTTGTGTAAGCAGATATTAATTTTAATGTAATTTAATGATAACAATTTTATCAGTCCTTTTCTTTGTGGATTGCTTTTTCTAACCATTATATTTAGGAGCATTTTTCCTAGGCTAAGGCCGAGTAGAAAGATCTCTGATGTTATTTCCTAATATGTTCATTGTTTGTATCTTTTACCTATAGCTCTGGAATTATCCTATATTTAATTTATTTTATGGTTTGGGTTAGGGAATTAATTTTATTTCTTTTCACAATATTCTTCATTGTTTCACTGCCATTTATAAAAAACTACTTCCTTTTCCCAGTGATCTAACAAGTTATTCTATAATGTATATCTGTGGGCTTTTTTCTATGTTTTCAGTTAATGTTTTAGTGGACTATTTGTTTATTACTGTGTCAGTACCATGTTGTCTTAGTTTATTTAGTTATATAATAAATCTTGATAATTTTATAATGCACAACCCTAAAGATTGTTGTTCAGGAATGTTTTACCTATTCTTGCATTGCTCATTTTAGAAATACCCTACCAAGTCTCTGACAAAACAAAATTAAACAACAATTTGGGAATATGATTGGAATTGTCTTGAATCTCTAAATCAAGAGAGAGAATTGGCATGTTTATGATACTGAGTCTTCCTATCTATGAACTTGGTATGTGTTTGTATTCATTAAATTCTTTAGTGCCTTTCAATAAAATTTTATAATCTATTCTTATAAAGCTTTTTATCTTATATTTTAACATTTAAATCTTATTTAATTTGAAATTTATTTTTGGAGTTAGGATAAGATTGGATTCCACATTATTTTTAGATGAGTAGCTGTTTGTGCTATCATATGTTAAATCTTTTCATCTAAATTATTAATGTTTTCATCACTGAATTGGCACTGCTGGTTCTGTAGGTGTGGGATCTTGTTTTGGAATTTCTGTTACATTCTCTTTATATGTATTTATATTGTAAATAATACAAAATATTAATATTTATTTCTATGTTAATGTCACTTATTTTACTTGTATATATTTTAATTAGAAATGTCTTTTAATTTATTTAGATCTTTTATTTTTCTCGGCAATTTTTTTGTAGTTTTTAAACCATTGGTCTTGTACATATTTTGTTATTTCTTTGTATTTTAAATTTTTTATCTTTTTAAAAATTAAATTTGTTGACGTATAATGGATATATAATGAGACTTACCATATTTAAAGATCACTTTTATTTTCAATAATTGTTGCTGATACAACTAGATATCCAAAAATTATTTATTTTAACTCTTATATTACATTCCATCCAAAAACTAACTTGAGATGAATGACAAATCTAATCATAAAGCTAAGGCTAAAACTATAAAGTTTTAAATAAAAAATAAGTTAAAATACTCATTATTTTGGGATAAGTTTTTTAGAACATTAAGAATGTAGCCGAAACTGGTTTGGCTCAGTGGATGGAGCGTTGGCCTGCAGACTGAAGGGTCCCAGGTTCGATTCCAGTCAAGGGAATGTATCTTGGTTGCGGGCACATCAGTGTTTCTAACTCTCTATACCTCTCTCTTCCTCTCTGTAAAAAATTAAAATATATATTAAAAAAGAAGAATGTAGACCACAAAGATATAATAATAATAAAGTAGGATTTTTGTCAAAATTAAAAACTTGAGCTTTTCAAAGGACATCACTGAGGTAATGAAAAAGCAACCCATAATATACCATGACCAAGTAGGATTTATTCCAGGAATACAAGGATGGTACAATATCCGCAAATCAATAAATGTGATACATCACATAAACATATTGAAAGATAAAAACCATATAGTCATATCAATTGATGCAGAAAAAGCATTTGATAAAATCCAACACCCTTTCCTGATAAAAACTCTCAACAAGGTGGGAGTACAAGGATCATTCCTCAACATAATAAAAGCTATATATGATAAACCCACAGCCAACATCATATTCAATGGGCAAAAACTAAAACCATCCCCACTCAGAACAGGAACAAGGTATGGGTGCCCACTCTCACCACTTCTGTTTGACATAGTGCTGGAAGTACTAGCCATTGCAATTAGACAAGAAGAGGAAATAAAAGGCATCCAAATTAGAAAAGAAGAAGTAAAGTTATCCTTAGTTGCAGATGACATGATATTGTGCATAAAACCCCAAAAGACTCCATTAAAAAACTATTGGGTCGGCAACTAAGTAATTGCGGGTTTCACACATATATGGCTTCAGTTGAATTTTTAGGTTTGCAGACGTAGTACAAATGTAAAACACATTTTGTTATTTGATAGTTGGCTATTCAGCTGTTAATCAGTAAAAAAAGTTTTTTGATCTGTTTTGTAGTTTTCGTTTGGCATTCCTTGAAAAATGAAAAATCAAAAGGAACATTTTCGTCATATTTTGCTTTTTTATTTCCGCAAAGGGAAAAACGCATCGCAAGCTCATAAAAAGTTATGTGCTGTTTATGATGACGAAGCCTTAAAAGAACGGCAGTGTCAAAATTGGTTTGCCAAATTTCGTTTTGGTGATTTTTCACTCAAAGATGAAAAACGCTCTGGTCGTCCAGTTGAAGTTGATGACGCCCTAATCAAAGCAATAATCAATTCGGACTGTCACAGTACAACACGTGAGATTGCAGAGAAGCTTCATGTATCACATACATGCATTGAAAATCACTTAAAACAACTTGGCTATGTTCAAAAACTCGATACATGGGTTCCTCACGAACTGAAAGAATCACAGTTAATGCAACGCATTAGCAGCTGCGATTTGCTAAAGAAATGTAATGAAAATGATCCATTTTTAAAACGACTGATAACTGGCGATGAAAAATGGGTTGTTTACAACAATATCAAGTGGAAAAGATCGTGGAGCAGGCCAGGTGAACCAACTCAAACAACATCAAAAGCTGATATTCATCAAAAGAAGGTTTTGTTATCAGTTTGGTGGGATTACAAAGGAATTGTCTACTTTGAACTCTTACCACCCAACCGAACGATCAATTCTGATGTCTACATTGAACAACTAACGAAATTAACCAATGCAGTTGAAGAAAAGCGGCCCGAATTGACAAATCAAAAAGGTGTTGTATTCCATCATGACAATGCAAGGCCACACACATCTTTGGTCACTCGGCAAAAATTAATGGAGCTTGGTTGGGATGTTTTGCCACATCCGCCATATAGTCCTGACCTTGCACCATCTGATTACTTTTTGTTTCGATCTTTACAAAACTCCTTGAATGGTAAAAATTTCAATAATGATGATGATGTCAAATCGTACCTGATTCAGTTTTTTGCTAATAAAAACCAGAAGTTTTTTGAACGTGGGATTATGATGCTGCCTGAAAGATGGCAAAAGGTCATTGATCAAAATGGGCAATACATTACAGAATAAAGTTATTTAGTTCTATGAAAAAATTGTCTTTGATTTTCTTTAAAAAATCCGCAAGTACTTAGCTGCCGACCCAATAATTGACTGAATAAATGAATTTGGCAATGTAGCAGAATACAAAATTAACGCCAAGAAATCTATGGCATTTCCATACACCAACAGTGAACTTAAAGAAACAGAGACTAAAAAAGTAATTCCATTTACCATCACACAAAAAAAATTAAGATACCTAGGAATAAACTTAACTAAGGAAGTAAAGGACCTATATGCAGAAAACTATACGACACTGAAAAAAGAGATAGAGGAAGATGTAAACAGATGGAAGAACATACCATGTTCATGGATTGGTAGAATCAACATAATCAAAATGTCTGTTCTTCCCAAAGCAATCTATAGGTTCAGTGCACTCTCCATTAAAATACCATTAGCATATTTCACTGACCTAGAAAGAACCCTTCACAAGTTCATTTGGAACAAAAAAAGACCCTGAATACCCACAAGAGTAAAGTAGGAGGGATCGCAATACCAGATTTCAAGCTGTATTACAAAGCCACTGTTCTCAAAACAGCCTGGTACTGGCACAAGAACAGACATATAGATCAATGGAATAGAATCCAGAACCCAGATATCAACCCAAATCACTATGCTCAATTAATATTTGACAAAAGAGACATGAACATAGAATGGAGTCAAGACAGTCCCTTCAATAAATAGTGTTGGGAAAATTTGACAGATACATGCAAAAGAATGAAACTAGATCACCAACTTACACCATACACAAAAATCAACTCAAAATGGATACAGGACTTAAATATAAGACGGGAAACCATAAAAATACTAGAGGCATCCACAGGCAGCAAAATCTCAGACATATGCCCAAAGAACTTCTTCACTGATACTGCTCCTAGGGCAATGGAAGCTAAAGAGAAAATAAACAAATGGGACTACATCAAAATAAAAAGCTTTTTTAGAGCAAAAGAAACCATTAACAAAACAAGAAAGCCCACCGTATGGGAGAACATATTTGCAAAAGTTACCACTGATAAAGGTTTAATCTCCAACATCTACAGACAGCTTTTACAACTAAATAAAAGGAAGATGAATGATCCAATTAAAAAATGGGCAATGGACCTAAATAGAATATTTTCAAAAGAAGACAGAAGGTCAAGAGGCACATGAAAACATGCTCAAAGTCACTAAATACCCGAGAGATGCAAATCAAAACAACAATGCAGTACCATCTCACACCTGTCAGAATGGCCAACATCAACAAATCAACAAATGACAAGTGTTGGCGAGGTTGCAGAGAAAAAGGAACCCTCATGCACTGCTGGTGGAAATGGAGACTGGTGCAACCACTGTGAGAACAGTGTGGAGTTTCCTCAAAAAACTGAAAATGGAACTCCCATTTGACCCAGTAATCCCACTCCTAGGATTATATCCCAAGAAACTAAAAACACCAATCAGAAAGGATATATGCACTCCTATGTTCTACAATAGCATCACAATCTAAAATAGCTAGGATTTGGAAACAGCCTAGGTGCCCGTCAGCAGATGATTGGATCCAAAAACTATGGTACTTCTACACAATGGAATAATATGCTGCCATAAAAAGAAGGAATTCTCATCATTTGCAGCAACCTGGATGGAATTGGAGAACATCATGCTGATTGAAATAAGCCAGTCAATGAAAGAGAAACACCATATGACCTCACTCATTTATGGATAATAAAGAACATTATAAACTGATGAACCTAAAAATAGATATCGAGACAGTAAAGCAACAAGCAAACTGTCAAATTACAGCGGGGAGGATAGGGAGATCTGGGGGACATAATAGATCAACCGAAGGACTTGTATACATGCATATAAGTACAACCAATGGACACAAAACTCTGGGGAGGGAGGGTATGTATGGGAAGAGGGGGGGGGGGGCAATTGTAAGATATGTACCAGAAAATAATTTAATAAAAAAATAAGGGAAAAAAATGTAATAATATCTCTCAAAATAATTATTACTATCTGAAGTTCAAATATATCTGCAATAAAATTTTTACCTGCTCCTTGAGGAAAAAAAAAAAAAAGAAAAGAAAAAGAAAAAGCAACCCATAGAATAAATAAAGGAATGGATGGGTATATGAACAAATGGATGGGTGAATATTCAGAGAGATATATAGGTAGTGAATATATAGACTCCCATCTGTTTGTATCTATTGTTCTAAACAATAGAAGACTTGTATCCAGAATATACAAAGAATCCTTACAATTTAATAATGAAAGGACAAACAACTAAATTTTTCAAATGGGCAAATATTTAAAGACACTTCATAAAAGAAAAGAAATGACCAATACACACATTTGTTTGACATCATTAGTCAGTATAAAAATAATTGTTAAAAGTACAATGAGATGCCATTATCCTTCCCAATAAAATAACTAGTTCAAAAGACAAAAAGACCACTTTAGTAAAATGGGAAATTCCTCAAAAAACAGACTTACAAAATAAATGTATTATAAGTCATCCAACTCTGTTACTTTTAAAAATGGTTTTGTCTAATCAAATCTTTGGGGAAAATTGTACAGATACATGGGTCAACATGTAAATTATACAGTCAAGCCACTGGAACTTTGATTGGAATTGATTAAATCCATAGATCAATTTTTTTGGGAGAATTAGGATCTTAAACATATTGAGTCTTCATAACCACGAAAATGGTATTCTTTTTATTTGTCCTTTAAATCTCCAAATAATTTCTAAATTGTTGTTAAATGATTCTCAAGCATTGTTGGACATCATGTACAAAATTATTGAGGGGCACTTTGTTTTTATTTTGTTTGAATTTGTTTTAACTGAGATAAAATTGACATAAAACACTGTATTAGTTTTAGGTGTACAACAATGTTTTGCTATATGTATACTGTGAAATGATTACAGTAAGTTTAGTTAACATTAATTGCTAGTTTTTTAAACTTTGAAACACTATTAGAAATATATTTTATGCTGAGACCTATTTGTATACACAAAAGTTTTTTGTAGTATTACTTAGAATCACTCTGAATACACTTTGTTTTCTGTTCTAGCCTATTTAAACAAATCCTGGCCCTGCCTCACTAATGAGTTGATACCTGCAGTTTGAAATAGGAGTGAATTGTTGTATTCTAGTTATTATCCCATTTCCATGAAAAGTTTCCTGCTGGTCACTGACCTATTAATAGCTAAGGTACCTTTTCAGTTTAGGATCATAAGTAAGAATTAAAATTTTTCCTATTTTTGTAAGAATTGGGGTCTGTCATTAAGGAAGCTAGAATTGCTTTTGAGGAGCTATCTGGTCATTTCAGACAAAGTCACATGATTCAGCTATTGATTAATCGCATGCTTACCAAGAGTCAGTTATTCCCAAACCCTCTTTATTCTAGTTGTCATTGTAATTTTATTACTTTAATTATACCATTTTTACAGTAGTGAAATTTACTTGTTTCTGTGAATAATTTGAATGCTTTGAAAGAAAGACCTTAGGTATGTCACTAAAAATATGGAAGTGCAAGTGTTTTTATCTTCGCATTTCACTGTAAAGAAACCAAAATTGCAGTAATGAATACTGTATTATGGTTGTGATTGTTCAAGAAAGAAGTCAAATAGGATACTTACTCTTTCTTAAAGTCTTGCCTGATTATCACATGATTGCCTAATGTGCTTTTATATATCCCAAGTAAAAGTAAATGTTTAAGGCACGTACATTTTGTTTTCTTAATGACTCTTGGCTTTATGGGACTCGTAACCGTTGAACTACATTCCTGTTTTTATAGTTTAAAAAGGCTTTATTATTTAGGAAATTATGTTTTCTTGTATAATAATGGACCATCTAGAAATTAAAAAAATATTTTTTATTGATTTCAGAAAGAAAGGGAGAGGAAGAGAGAGACAGAAACATCAATGATGAGAGAGAATCATAGATCAGCTTCTGCCTGCATGCCTCACTGGGGATCGAGCATGTGCCCTTGGCTAGAATTGAACCTGGGGCTCTTCAGTCCGCAGGCCAGAGCTCTATCCACTGACCCAAACCGGCTAGGGCTCCTAGAAATATAAGTGACAAACAAACTGCTAAGTTAAGTTTTTATTCAAAATGAACCAAGATTATCTCATTTTTATGCTTTTTGGTTTTACATTCTTTGGAGTTTGTGTTTTCTTTTGATTCTTTGTTCCTTTATATAAGAGAAAAGCTACTGCAGAGAATTGTTAGAGAAATATGACTTCTAAAGTTATAACTGATATTACCTTATTTCTGAAAATGATGTCTTGATTAAAAACTAAAATATATGGCCGAAACCGGTTTGGCTCAGTGGTAGAGCGTCGGTCTGCGGACTGAAAGGTCCCAGGTTCGATTCCGGTCAAGGGCATGTTACATTGGTTGTGGGCACATCCCCAGTGGGGGGTGTGCAAGAGGCAGCTGGTCGATGTTTCTCTCTCATCAACGTTTCTAGCTCTCGATCTCTTCCCCCTTCCTCCTCTCTGTGAAATATCAATAAAATATATTTTAAAACAAAAAACCCCCCCCTAAAATATATGGAAGGAATTAAATACTGTATTAGCAGTGAAAGTAACTGACAGCCCTTTCACAATGTTCATTTATGTAGTAATTGGGTTCCATAGTTGGTTGTATTTTAAAATGAAATGACTCTTGGGTACTATATAGAAATATCAGTATTCCACTCAAGCAAGGACTAAGTAGAAGGACACAAAGTACAAATTAATTTGGCATTATGAAATTTACTTTCATTATCAAACTCTAATTGCTTACAACAAACTTGCATTTTCCTTTCATAGAATCTAACAACCTACCTGCTTTTAATTTGTGTACTCTTTTCATTCTTTAAATACTAATCATATCCTGTCATACATAGATTCCTCTTCTGAACTCCTTGTTAGTGTTCCCTCTTTATTGGATCATTCCTATGAGCATACTACAAGTTATCATATTCATCTTTTTAAAAAAATTTTTTTAATTGTCTTTTTAGAGAGAGAGAAGGGGTGTGTGAGAGAAACATCGATTGGACTACCTTCTTCTCTCCCTCTACTGGGGATTGTGTTCAAATTCCAGACTTGTGCTTTGACTGGGAATTGAACCAGGAAGATGCCTACCAACTGAGCCATGGCAACCAGGGTTATTATTCATCTTAAAAAAAAAACAACACACCAGCTGGCTGGTGTGGCTTAGTGGTTGAGTGTTGATCTATGCAACAGGAGGTCACAGTTAAATTTCCGGTCAGGGCACATGCCTGTGTTGTGGGCAATCCCCATTAGGGGGTATGTAGGAGGCAGTTGATCAGTGATTCTGTCATCATTGATATTTCTCCCTCTTCCTTTCTCTCTGATATAAAAAGTATATTGATAAAATTAAAAAACAAACACTCCTCCAACTCACCAAATCAGTCAAACAAAGAAGACAGAGCAATAAATACCAAGTAAGAAAAACTCTTGACTCCAGATTTTAGTATAGTTTGTGCTCATTTTTTTTAATTTAGTGCAAAACTCTTAAATATATATATATATATATATATATATATATATATTTTATTTATTTATTTTATTTTATTTTATTATTTTATTTTTTTAACAGAGA
Source organism: Pipistrellus kuhlii (assembly GCF_014108245.1). NCBI lineage: Eukaryota > Metazoa > Chordata > Mammalia > Chiroptera > Vespertilionidae > Pipistrellus > Pipistrellus kuhlii. The sequence continues at coordinate 174,359,315 of NW_023425515.1, read as the reverse complement.
GGAAGGGAGAGGGATAGAGAGCTAGAAACATCGATGAGAGAGAAACATCGATCAGCTGCCTCCTGCACACCTCCTACTGGGGATGTTCCCGCAACCCAGGTACATGCCCTTAATCGGAATTGAACCTGGGACCTTTCAGTCCGCAGGCCAACTCTCTATCCACTGAGCCAAACTGGTTTCACCCAGAACTTCTCTTAAAGACTTGTCTGTACTTGCTGTTCCCAAGTTTTCTCCTCTCAGTCTCTATTGGGATCACCCCACTCCAATTTATACAATCAATTTTCCACTGATACAGTTCTTGTCAAGGTACCAGTTTATTTTAGCTTTGCCAATATTAATAATCAATTCTCAATCTTGATTTTAATGTTATCTCAGTAGCATTCATTATGATTGGTCAATCCTTTATGGAAATATTTCTTTCACTTATTGATTTTTCAGAGAGGAAGGTTGAGGGATAGAGAACCAGAAACATCAATGAGAGAAACATAGATCAGCTGCCTCTAGCACACCCTCCACTGGGGATGTGCCCACAACCAAGGTACATGCCCTTGACCGGAATCGAACCTGGGACCCTTTAGTCCACAGGGCGATACTCTATCCACTGAGCCAAATGGGTCAGGGCGCTTAGTCTCTTGTTTTGAGTTCTTCTTTTCTACCAGATTTCTAAATGTTGAGGTATTTCAGCCCTCTAAGCTCTCTTCCATCTATGGTGATCTTGCTATTCCCATGAATTTTAAGTACCATATATGAATCAAGCATTTATATGCCACTTCTTGGCAAGAGTCTCTTTTATATATCTAATTGCCTTGTTGATATTTCCATTTGAAAATTTAATAAGGTTCTCTAAATGAATAGGTCCAAACCAAATCATTCATTCAGCTCCTTTCAGTCTGTTCCTCCTTTAGTGTTCCCATCTCAAGAAATCGCACCCTGTTGTATTACCCTTGACTTCTTTCATATCCAGCTTCTCATATATTAGGATCAGGAAAGCCTCTACCTTTGAAATATACCCAAATTTGACTACTACCACCTATCTACCATTATCCTCCTGGTCTTAGGTACCAGTTTTTCCCTTGGATTATTATAATAGCTTCTTAACTGGTCTTCTTGCTTCTGTTCTTTATTCCCTATAATATTTAACAGTTGTAAGTAGTCTTGCAGAAGCTAGGACAATCCTTGTAAAACACAGATCATGTAAATGCCTCTTCAGGATTTTCTAAAGACTTTCTTTCGTACTTAAATATATTGTATTTTTTCCCCTATGATCCATCAAATTCCTAATAGAGCTGTCCTTTGGCTTTTCTCTTTTCTCATTTACCAGGTGTACCGGTTAATAATGCGGATTTTTTTTCAATAGACGGAGCTACACATATGTTGGTATATATATATATATGATTTTATATACATGCTATTTTATTTTATTGACAGCAAGCTTCAAAATGTCATATGTCAAATTTTCTGAAATTCATATGTCATAGATATTTTTACATTTAAAAATGTCAAATTTCGTGCCCAAAAAAGCATTTGTGGGAAGTTTTAATTCATTACTTTATTTTGAAGAAAGTGCTCCTGAAAGTTATTGTATACTTCAGGAAGCTTATGGTGAACATGCTCCACCTCAAGATACCTGTGAACTCTGGTTAAAACACTTTAAAAGTGATGATTTCGATGTGAAAGGCAAAGAACATCCACATCAACCGAAAAAATTTGAAGACCAACAATTACAAGCATTATTGGATGAAGATGCATTTCAAACTCAAAATCAACTTGCAGAAAGATTAAACGTTGCTCAGCAAACAATTCTAATCGTTTACAAGCAATGGGAAAGATTTTAAAGCAAGGAAAATGGGCGTCACATTAACTGAATGAAAGACAAATGGAAATCCAAAATGTCATCAGTAAAATGTTGCTTTAACGGCATGAAAGAAAGTCTTTTTTGCACTGAATTGTGATTGGTGATGATAATGGATTTATTGCCAAAACCGGTTTGGCTCAGTGGATAGAGCTTCGGCCGGTGGACTGAAAAGTCCCTGGTTCAAGGCACATACCCAGTGGGAGGTGTGCAGGGGGCGACTGATAGATGTTTTTCTCTCATTGATGTTTCTGGCCCTCCGTCTCTGTAAAAAATCAATAAAATATATTTAAAAAACAGAAAAGAATAAAAAGTGGATTTATTTTGAGAATCCTAAAGGCACAAAATCATGGGTTGATCCAGGTCAACCATTAATACCGACTGCAAGGCCAAATCTTTTCAGAAAGAAGACAAAGCTCTTCATTTGGTGGGATCAGGAAGGTGTGGTGTACTAGTACATATTAATACTTACATTTTAACCACATAAGATTTTATGCAGCCTGTGTACTCACTGAGTGGTAAACTAGCAAAATTATAAACTCAAATTACAATAGATGCTTTGTTAGAAATTGCCATCTCTGAAAAGCTTTAAATCTGAAGTACATTCTCAAATTAAATTTTTTTTTTTAATAGATGATAGATACATATGATTTAAAACTTAGGTACAAAAAGTATGGTTTGAAAAGACTGTATTTTCTGTCTTCCAATCACCCAATTCTTTTCCTCATAGAAAGTCAATACTAGAATGTATTTTGAATGCATAAACCAGAGGCCTCATGCACGAAGATTTGTGCAAGAATGGGCCTGCCTTCCCCTGGCTGCTGGCCCTGCCTTCCCTGTGGACCAGAGCTGCCTTTCTGCTTCTGCTTTGGCCTGGAGCCCCGGTTTCATCTTCCTATGTTGCCCAGAGGCTAGGAGTGCCTGGAGCAATGCCTGCATATGCAAATTAACCCACAATCTTTGTTGTGTTCATTTGTATACCCACTCCTTATTGGGGGTGTGCGTCAATTTGCATCTCTCTGTTTTATTAGTGTAGATAATTACAGATACACATAAATTTTAAAAATATATAGTAGAGATACCGTAATACAGAGTGGGGCATAAGCAGGTTTACAACATAATTGCATGAAACAAGTTATATTATCATTTATTAATTATTGTATTTTTTTCATATGAACAACTATGTAAAGCTATTTGTGCCCTAACTTTATATATGTATATTCTCCCTCACTTTAAAATCTTTACTTAACTTTGGGAATTTATATAAAGCCACCTCATTCTTTTTATTTATTTTTTTTTACCTCATTTTTTAAAAACAATATTCCATTTTAGGTATGTCATGTAATTAATTTAGCCTCATTGATAGACAGATTGTTTTTAGTATGTTGCTGCCAAAAATGTATTTTATAGATCTCTTATGAGAGTATATATGTAGGGTAAATTTTTAGAGGCACAATTGCTGGCTCAAGTGGTATGTGTATGTAAACGTATTATAAATATTGCTAGCTGCTCTTTATTTGGATTGTACTAATTTATATGTTCTTACTGTTAAGGGCCAATTGTAAATATTTTAGGCTTTGCAGTTCATAGGTGGTCCTGGACATCACAAACTTTGGCCTTTAACATAGCTGCCAGGCTGTTATCAAAACCTTTGTCATGCTGAAACCGGTTTGGCTCAGTGGGTAGAATGTCGGCCTGCAGACTGAAAGGTCCTGGGTTCGATTCTGATCAAGGGCATGTACCTTGGTTGTGGGCACATCCCCAGTAGGGGTTATGAAGGAGGCAGCTGATCGATGTTTCTTTCTCATCGATGTTTCTAATTCTCTATCCCTCTCCCTTTCTCTCTGTGAAAAATCAATAAAATATATTAAGAAAACAAACCTTTGCCATTACCAACCTGCTATGTGAACATAGTATATCTCATTGCATTATTAATTTGCATTTCACTTATGAGCAAAGTTCAACGTTAGTGTTTCCTTTCCTGTGAAATGTTTGTTTAAATCCTTTGCTTTTTTTTTTTTAAAAAAAGATACCTTTTTATTGATTTCAGAAAGAATGAGAATAGTTGATTAGCTGCCTCCTGCATGCCCCCTACTGAGGATTGAACCTGCAACCTTGGTATATGCCTTAAATGGGAAGTTGAACTCTGACCTCCTGGTTCATACATTATTGCTCAACCCTTTGTTTTTATGTATTTGGTTTCTTGTATCTTTATTGAACTGTAAGAGTCTTTATATAGTGGAGAAATGACCTTTTTCCATATAAGATCCAGTGAAATAATTTTTTAACCAGTTTATCCTTAATCTTTTGGTTTGGCTTGTGTTTTCTTTTCTTTTTAAAAAAAAATATATTTTATTGATTTTTGTACAGAGAGGAAGGGAGAGATAGAGAGTTAGAAACATCAATGAGAGAGTCATCTATCAGCTGCCTCTTGCACACCCCCTCCTGGGGATATGTCCGCAACCAAGGTACATGCCCTTGACCTGAATCCAACCCGGGGCCCTTCAGTCCCCAAGCCGACACTCTATCCATTGAGCCAAATCGGGCCCGGCTGGCTTGTGTTTTCTTCTCTTTGGTTACATTTGATCTTTTATTATTTTACTAAATTTATTCTGGATTTTATGTCTTCATAAAGGCTTTTCTCCACTTTAAGACTTAAAAATAATTGTTCCATCGTTTTCCAACTGTTTTAAGTTATATGTCTAAACTTTAAATACAATCTGGGAATTATTTTGGTATGAATTAGGGATTCAGTTTTTTCCAGGTAGCTACCCTTTTTACCCAGTACCATAATTTGAATTTAAATGTAGAAAATTTGAAAGTTGATTGCAATATTACTTTTTAGTATTTTCTCATTTGCTATGGAACTTAAATTTCTGACCATATGAAATATACATATCCTTTCCATTCATTAAACAGTTTCTGAGCATATGCAGTGTAATCAGATATTAAGAATAACCTGTTGTATAGAGAAGGCTCTTACCCTGACTGTTATCTGCTTATAGTCTGGTAGATTTATTGCACTATCTATACTGATAAAAGGGTTATATGCTAATTAGACTGGACATCTGTATGATCTTCAGGACTACATTCCGGACAATGCCATGGTGGCAGGGCTGAGGCAGAGGTGGTAAGGGGTGACCAGGCTGGCAGGGGAGAGCAGAAAGGGGGATCAGGCTAGCAGGGGAGAGGAGTTAGGAGGATCAGATTGGCAGGTAGGTGAATGTTTAGGAGCCAGTGGTCCTGGATTTCGAGAGGGATGTCTAACTACTGGTTTAGGTCTGATCCCACAGGGATCCAAACTGGCAGTTGGATAATCCCCTGAGGGGTCCTGGATGGGAGAGGGTGCAGGCTGGGTTGAGGACTCCCCCCCTCCCGTGCACAATTTTCGTGCTCTGGGCCTCTTGTAAGTATATATGTGTTTTAATATCTTGTCTTTTTATTTATATTTTCTCCTTAACTTTCTATTATGAAAATTTAAAAATAAATAGAACATGAAAAGAATAGTATCATGAGTATCTGTAACACCGTGCATGCTGTTATCCCCTCGTGCTTCTCTCTCTGTGGCATACTGTGTGAAAGTAAATTGTACACATTCCCAAGATTTTAGCATTTGTTGTTTGAATTTATTATTACTTAATTAAATTAAAATGGTAATTCCTCTGTTTTTCTAATTCTGTGAAGAGGGGGGATTATCACAGTAATTATTACATAGAGGTTTTCTAATAAGTACAGAGTGGGGCAAAATTAGGTTTATAGTTGTGTGTAACCAAAACATGGTTGGTTTTTCTTGTGTTATTTATTAACTATTGTATTTTCTGTACGAACAACTGTAAACCTACTTTTGCTCCTCCCTGTATATGCTGAATGAATGAGTACTTTAGGCTGTGGTTTGCTATTAAAGGGTTTCAGAGGAAAGTATAATATGGAATGATTTATGGTTTAAAAAGCGAATTCTGTTGTGTTTATGGAGGAGGGCATGTGAAGAAAAGTTTCCTTTGGACTCTGTATCAGTTAGGACTTGATTATAAGGAGGAATTTATTCTGGATCATACCCAGGCAATTATTTGAAGAACCAACCACATTGAAGGTTTCCTCTGGGCTTCAAATAAAAGCAAGGCTGTTGCTTCACTATTTTTAATGTTTGTTTCACTATGTTTTTGTCAGTTCCAATTTGGCTGCTCATGGATCAATTAAATGTGCTTCAGGGTTAGGGTTTATAAGAATGTGGTTGCTTCTTAGATACTTATGTGGTTTGAGTTAGTACACTGTCAACAGAAATTGGAGAATCTCTCTTTTCTATCTTGAGTAAACTGCTGGTTTGATAATACTGTTAATCAAGTGAAAGAAATACAAGAAGAATATGCTTGAAATGGGAGCAGGATGAATTTGGTTTTAGAGGTACAAAATTGGAGTCCTTACGGGTCCTAGGAGAACATAAATATCTGACTCTTGGGTCTAAGCTGAAGTGCTTAGGAAGTCAACTGCAAAAGCCATGCTATGGTGGTGAAAAATAGTAGTCCAAGAGTATAAAATGAGGAGAGAACTGGAATCTTAGAGGAAAGCTGATATTGAGTGCATAGAGGAAGAGAAGTATAGACCAGTTTAAAAGGGAAGAAGAAATAATAGTGTCAGAGAAACCAAAGGAATTTTATCCAGGAAGGATATGCCACATAAGGGGTAAACCACATAAACCCTAATGGATTTGACCATTAGGAGATCATTGGTGATCTCAAATGAGAGCATTTCCAGTGCAAAATTGGAAACCAGATTGCTTTCATCTAAAGTATTAAGATGAAGTAGGAATAAACCACTGTAGATTTTTCACAGTGACTGTGAAAGAAAGGTGAATGAGAGCAAAGAAATACAAAGCTGTAAATTTTTTGTTGTTTTATTTTGGAATAAGAGACTTGAGCATATAGTTTTAAACAGTAAACATTTTTAAAATTTATTCTAGCGTGGATACATTTTATTTTTATATTTAAATATTTATTATTATAAATATTAATTGCTGTGTTTATTGGAAATAGTGCAGAGAAATTGGGACTCTGAGACCAGAGACCTGAGTTCTTATATCAGGTCCCCAGAATAACCACTATACTAATTATAATGATCACTTTTATACTCTTGTCAGTAGGTCCTTTATACACACTGCCATTAATTCCCACTATAAATTAATTTCCAAGGTCAGTATTATATCTCTCTATTGATAAAAAAGCCAGAAAGTTTAATTTTCAAGATAATATTGATTTACAGTGATCATGCTATGATTCCAACACAGGTATGTCTGATTTCAAGTTTTAGGGCCCTGTTTCCTTATCTGTCAAATAGGGATTGTCATACTGTTACTCTTATCTTAAAGTGTTAATGGAATTCTGTGATATTACCTATATTTTGTTTGGAAAGAAAAAATATTTGATTAAATACCAGACAGACCTTATAAATGTGGTCAACTTTAGCATTATCGTTTGTCTAAACAGTATTTTACTTTTTAAGGTGGTGGTATCATGGATACAGAAATGTCTGAAGATATAGACCACAACTTAACTCCTACCCTTGACAGCATGCCTTATGGAATGCCGAATCAAACAGGATCTGAAAATTCATTGCTGGATGAAGATGATTATTTTTTGAACTCTGGGGATCTTGCAGGAATTCCAGTCGTTGGTAGTGACAATGAGGATGAACAGGATTTTAGTTCAAAAGACAATCTTGTTTCTTCAGTTCATACTGATGATAGCTTGGAAGTAGAGAGAAGAGTCACACAGCATGAATCAGACCATGAAAATGAAATACAGATTCAAAATAAATTTAAAAAAGACTTTACTAAACAGTTTGATCAGGTTTCTGTCTTTAAATCAATACGGAAAGATTTTAGTCTAGTAAGAGAAAACAGCAAAGAGACATTTTCTGGAAAGGAGAAAAATAGAGACCTAACTTATGAACATGAAAAACAATTGGACAAATCCCATAAAGAGGTGGATGCAAGGTTGAAAAGCAGTTTTTTTGATAAAGCAGGTAATACTTGTTGGAATAGAGCCATAAATCACAATAAATAACAACATACTTATAATAATATAGCTTTTATTACTTCTGATGCTAAGCGAAGTATGAACAGTTAAATTCATTGTAAGCTTGTCATTTTTTTTTTTTTTTTTATCCTTGTTCTTTGCAGAGTGACTGAATTTCTCCCCGTAACTTTTGGTAATGGTATAAATGGTTGAAAAATAGCTCTAAACCTCATTTCTCCCTCCCCTGGTTGCAATATTTTGATGAGAAGGCAAGATACTCGAATCACCTGTTCATTTTCTTTGGTTGAACATTGGAACCTGAAGTTGGATTTAACTTCTTTGTGTGCTGTAAGCACTAATTCAAACTGCTGTCCCACCAAATTAGGGAGGGTTTTTCTTATTGATAACATTTCTATTTTATGTTTTAGAAGTTTCTTGTGGCTCTTCTTGAGCCTCTTTGCTCAGTGTATCCTATACTTTAACTCTAGTTCCATTCTTGAGTACATCATGTATTTCCCTCATGCATCCTTTTTCTATTACTGTTCTATTTTTCTGCATGCCATTTTCTCTCTTTGTATATATGTCTGTAAAAGTACTTTTTATTCAACAGTCCTAACTCATAAACCTCTACTACTCTCTAGTCACCCCTAACCTTTCTGTATCAAGAATGAATTGTTTCCTTATCTATATTTTCATAGCATTTTGTTCATGCTTCATTATTTACAGTCCTTATCACACAATATTTTAGTTTTATATTTATTTTTGCCTTACATACTAGTGTAGGTGTTTATGGAGGTTCAGATTGTATCTTATTCATCTTTGTATTCTTGGTTATAATGAAAATAGTGTTTCAGTAAATATTCAGTAGCTATGAGGGAAAGAAAGGTATAATTTATCAACCTTAAATTTCTTCTGACAATGTTAGGAGAAATATGGTAGAAAGAACAAATCAGTATACATTTTCAGTATCCCCTGTAGAGATATTGAACATTATGAGGGTACTTAACCTCAAGTAACAATGTCTGGTAGTAGAAGAGACAAGATAAGAAGTGTTAGAAGTATCAGTGACCAGCTGCATATCATAGATTTAATTTATAATTAAAGATAGTGCAGGAAGTTTGTCATAAGGCAGCAATACATGAAGATTTTCAAATTATTGAAATAGGGTTTTGGATATTCCTAGAGATGATTTTTAACTTATTGGCCAGGAAAGGTTTTATGGAGGAGAGGCGAATTTTGACTTGAGCTGAATCTGGAAGACTTATAAAGTTTAGGATAGATAAAGGTATAGAAATGGGGAATAACAAACACAAGTAATTTTTTTTAGAGCATAGTGAATAAAATAATCACTCTGTTTAGATTTGAGCAAGGAAAAGTGTGAGATGAGGCTAAAGGTTAGATGGTGTCAGATTGTTCACTGTGAATGAAACTACCTTTTGGTGTTTTTGGGGCATCCATCTCATGCTAATGAGCATCTTTGTTGGAAAAGAGAGGTGATTATCTTTTTTAGGTTACTCTTTATAAGATTTGTTATTCATATACATGTGTTTGTTTTGTTTTGTTTTTCTTTCAATAGCTAATCAAGTTGAAGAAACATTACATACTCATTTACCACAAACCCCAGAAACAAACTTTAGGGTAAGTTTTCAGTGTGTATGTAGAATGCTGTAATTGTGGCAAGTCAAGTGTCAACGTTTTCTTTGTTACTTTCTAAACTGTAACTATATGTAGTAGGTAGAGTGCTGATTTTTATTTTATTTGCTTTATTATTTTGGAAAGGACATCTTTGGCGATAAAGTCTCAGCTTTTAGATTATTTGTACTTGATATTTAGACATTTACTTTTAGGTGTAGGGATTCTAGTGAATGTCCATAGAATTCTTCATTTCCAATGAGTTTTTCTTTGGGTGTTGAACCTGAAGAAGAATAAATCTAAAACCTGAATATTTATTAATCCTTTATATTGTGTTTTAGGATTCCAGCTATCCATTTGCCAATAAAGAACCCATTGGTTCGGAACTGGGGAATTCCTTTGCATCAAATATTAGAATTAAAGAAGAACCTTTGGATGATGAGTATGACAAAGCAATGGCACCACAGCAGGGACTACTAGACAAAATTAAAGACGAACCTGACAATGCTCAAGTAAACATTTCACCTTTTTTTTTCTCCTTTTTTTTTTTTTACACATGAATTATTCATTTGAGAACAGATGTTCTTGATTAAAAAGTGAAGTAGTTTGTTGACAGGGTGAGAGGAGACTCTTAATGAAAGTTGAGACAATTTGAATTTTCTTGTGAGAATAATGCTAAGGAACCAACAAGGAGTTATATGAAATGTTTCCTGAGTAGTAAATAGGCTTTTAATACTGTTTGTTCCTAAATACCATTGTACTCTAACTTTTACAGTTTCAGTGAGGAATTAGGGAAAGTGTGAGTCAAGGATTAGAGATTGATATAGAATAGGGGTGTCGAACTCAATCAGAGAAGGGGCCAAAATCTAAAATCCAGCCTAAATCGCGGGCCGAATGGTTTACTGAACAGTCATAAACTGTCATTGTGATGGAAACGCAGCGGAGTGCAGTGATGACAGCGCGGTGCGGGCCACATTGCAAGGCCTGGCGGGACGGATTTGGCCCGAGGGCCTTGTGTTTGACACGTGATATAGAAGATGAGAGCTGAAGGTTTATGGTAGTTTATTAGTTTATGGTTTGATTGAGCTTATATGAGGTAATAAGTCTTTGCATTTATTGTTAGTGGAGTACAGGCTATGTGTAGATTTAAATGTTTTTCAGGAGGGAGTAATGGATAGGCTATCTTGGGAAGGATTAATTGATTGAAGAACCATTTGGATCAGTGTATAGAAGGTAAAACCTGATTGGATCAGTGGATAGAAGGTAAAAAAGGGTAATAGGAGATACTAAATTTGAGAACTGTGAGTAATAAAGATAGGGATAGAGCTCTGCTATTGTGTATCTCTGGAGGTAGAAGTCATAGAGCTATCCTATAAGCCAGCAACGTTTTTCATGCAGTTAATGACATTGCAGTGGTAAGGATGGAAGAAAGAAGCTATACCAGGCACTGTAATCATACTGGAGTATGGGAAGGAGAACCAGGGATGAATACACAATAGTAGCAATTATTTGAGCGTTGTCTATGGTTTATACAGCTCACATTAATTCAGAGGCTGAGAAGCAAATGACAGTTAATCTGGAGGGAAGCTTGCTTTTCCGTATCTTCCTGGTATACTAGGGGGTTTGAGAATGTGAAACTGCTTTGTAAGAGATTTTTTTCATTCAGATGTCTTTGAGCAGGGTTTCTCAACCTCAGCACAGGGACATTTTGGGCCAGATAATCCTTTGTTGTGAGGGGCTGTCCTGTGCAGGATATTCACCAGTATTTTTGGCCTACTAGATGGCTATAACAATGTTGCCCCCAGCCCAAGTGTTTCCAGATGTTACCAAATGTCCCTGGGGGACAAAATTGTCTGTTATTCAGAACCACTGTCTTAGAGTAAGGAGATAAAATAATAGATAATTTAGATAATAGGTGATTTGTATGGTCAGATTGTTGCTCAGTTAAGCAAGAATTTCATGGTGCGTAGTGGAAGGTAGCTATATAGTGATAAAGCTGTACAAGTTGGATGGGTAAGAGTGTAGTGGCTACAAAAGAAGATGGTAGAGAAGGAACATGAAAATATTTGAATAGAAGGTAGATCATGAAAGCATATTTAATAGAAGCAGGCAAAATGGAGATCTTGGATATCTAAATTAGGGTTAAAGAAGTGTCTTGATATCTAGAGAAAATTTATGTGGTAGTGAATGCCTCAGAAAATTATAACCATGTATGTATATGGGGCACATCTCTTCTCTCTTTACATACCCCAGTGTAGATATGGGAAATCCATAAGAAATCTTGATGGTGGGTTACCAAAGGCATCTCATTCTTACTGTACATGATCCAGTGACACTTTTTTTTGAACAAAAAGTCAATTATAGCAAAAACCAAATACATTGGGGAGGAGGGCATCAGGAAGAGTTATTTGTACTATTGTTCTGAAAATAATCAGAGGTTCTAGTAGCTGGAGAATTCTATATGACAAAGAAACATCTACATTTTTATATTCTATTTAGATTGTAAAGATGTGTTTTAAAATGCTGAATATGAAGTTTCATAATGATAATAGGGAAGAACTTCCTCAAAGGCTCACCACCTGATTGATTGGACTCTTGAGAACGAAGTAGGAATGTAGGTCCTAGGCATAAGGTCCTGAAGCATTCTTTACCCTGATCCTTCAATAAGGTATACCAGTATGTGAGTGGGTAAAGCTTTTCTCTAAGAGGTTGTATCAATACTATCGGAGGAGACCTTTGATAATTCTTCCAGAAATTCCCAGGGGACCTCATGTTAAATTGGTTCTTTTCTTTTTCCTCTCCTTTTCTTTCCTTCTACTTCCCCTCTGTTCCCTCTCCTTTGTTTTTCTCCCTCCTCTCCCTTCTTCATTGTTATGTTCTTTCGGGTCTTTTTCCCCCATGACTATTAGAAACCTGTATTTCTTGCTGTTCACGACTACTAATGCTTTATCACTTAAAAAACAATAATACTTTATTGTTGAAAGTATTATAGATGCCCCCTTTTTTCTTTATTTTTTAAAAAAAATATATTTTATTGATTTTTTACAGAGAGGAAGAGAGGGATAGAGAGTTAGAAACATTGATGAGAATCATCGATCAGTTGCTTTTGGCAACCCCCCCCCCCGCCCCCCCTCGGGGGTTGTGCCCGCAACCAAGCTACATGCCCATGACCGGAATCGAACCTGGGACCTTCCAGTCCACAGGCCGACTTTCTATCCACTGAGCCAAACCGGTTTTCGGCCCCTTTTTTCTTCTGTTGACCACTTCTACCCAGCTTCTGCTCCTTCCCCAGGCCTTTCCTACACTATTGTTTGCCCTTGGGCTATGCATATCCTATATCCTATATAATATAATGCAAATGGTCATCTCACCCTCTTGCCAGGGGCTGGGGAACCTGAGGCCACGCCCCTGGCATCAGGGTTGGGGGACCTGAGGCTGTGCCCCCTGCCCTGCAGGGCTTGACCGGGTGGGGCCAGCCAGGTCTGGGTCTTGTGTGATTTCAAGGTGGGCAGGTTGGAGGGGACTTGACTCTGGGTCCCGTGGTGCACCCCGACTCTGATAGAGGGAGATTTTTACATATATTTTACTAATTTTCTTTCATCTTTGACACTTCTATTACAGAGAAAGGGCAAATAGTAATATTAAAATATTTCCCCTAATTAATTCCCTTTTAATGTGCACAAATTTTGTGCACCAGGCCACTAGTATGCATATAAGTTCTTTGATTAACACTCCCTCCCCCTCCTGAAATACATCAGTTTGTTGCATGTTTCAATGTCTCTAGATCTGTTTTGTTCATCAGTTTTGTTTGTTTTCATTAGATTCCACATATAAATGACATCATGTTATACTTGTCTTTTTCTGACTGGCTTATTTCACTTAGCATAATACTCTTCAGGTCTCTCCATACTGTCTCAAAGGATAAGAGATCCTTCTTTTTGTACAGCTGCATAATATTCCCTTGTGAAATATACCACAGTTTTTAAACCCGTCAATCTACTGATGGGCACTTGGGCTGTTGCTTGATATTAGCTATTGCAAATAATGCTGCCATTGAACATAGGGGTACAGGGTGCATATATTCTTTGATTGGTGTTTCAGGCTTCTTAGACTATATTACTAGAAGGGGGATCAGCTTTATCACTCATTTATTTCCCATAGACTGGAAAAGGGAGTTCAAATGCATTAAACTAAAAGAGTACTATTAACCTGAGGTTCATAAAATGCTAATAGATTTTATTTTTGATCATTAATTATTAGTTACTAGTACTAGCTTTTCACCTGATTTAATAAGATCATAGCTTTAGCTCATGGCACCTTGTCAAAACCTCCCTTGGCTTTTCTCTTCACTTAACTTGTAGTTTTGCTTTCAGCTTACTCTATAATTTTCCTTGTATGATTCTTTTGGTTTTAACTTCTTTACTTTCCACTAAAGTATTGAAATGTGTGTTTATAAATTTTACTACTTCTATTTATTTGCTCTTGATTATTCTGTTACAATTTCCTGGATTTGTCAGTTATCATTCTTTTTCTGTTACTGGTATAACATCATTTGGCCTTTCAGTTTCATTTCCATTCAAATCCCATTGCATGTCACATTTCTTCATTCAAATCCCATTGCAGGTCATTATAGTATTTTTACAGTTACAAGATATTTTTATGTGTGCTGTGTTGTTTCATCTTATTTCAGAAGGCCAGAATAGATGATACTAACTTTATTTGTAAATGAGGAAACAGGTTCTAGAGGATAAGTTAATTATATAAGGAGCCAATCTAGGGTCACAAGGTCTTACTTTCATTAGTCTACCAATCTTTTTGTAAATAAAAGTTGTTTAATTAAAAAAACAAAAAAAGCCTACAGAAGGTTTTAAAATAGAAACTTTAAAGAGCTAGAGAACTCCATTTCTCAATTTTGATTTTGATAGGTTCTAAAAGTTGGAAAATCAGTAAATATTACATTAAAATCAATTTTTTACCTTTTCGTTTTGCTCATAATAAAAGGAGAGATAATTTATAATCTTTCATTGAAATAAATGAATTAGAATGGGAAGGCAAATTATTTGTCACAATAATGAGTCACATAGTCTTGGAAGTCAGAATTCAGTAATTAAATTTTGGAGCCTTTATTTAGTCATAATCAAGTTAACTTGGCTATAGGAGGAAGTGGGTTCTTCATTTTGAAAATACTTTCTTGGGATAGTGATCTGGATCTTCCTTTTTGGTAAACAAAGGGAAGTTAAAAGTATTGGTAAAGGATTTTATTTTGTTTTGAACCTGTTTTTCTGCTTCTGGAAGCTTTTGGGTTATCAGATTTTCACTTCTGAAATTATTAGTCATTGGTTTGTTATTAAATTTGTAAATTTAATTTTTGTCAGGGGAATCTTAAAATAACATGATTCTGCCTTGAAGGCATTGTGAGGTGAAGAAGTGGAGTACTTAAAATATATACTTATTTTATTGTATTACATGAGCAATGTATATTTGAGGCTTATAGAATGTATCAGAAATTTGGAATAATTGTTACTGACAGTGAGAAAGAGCTAGGACAGTGTGATTTTATAAGGTTAGTGAGCTAATAATGATACAGAATGGATTGCCACAAAGAAGACATACTTAAAGGAATTAGCTATATTAATTATGAATGGGAGGAATTCACCAGCTATTCAGAGAGAAAAAAGAAAAATGCCTATTATACATAAAAATAAATAAATACGAGGTGGGTTTAAAGTAGGGGCTGGCAAAATATCAATAATGTGCAAAACCCAGCCTGTTCTCTGTGTTTTTATCTTGTTTGCTTTTTTTTTTCTTGCACACAGTTTTTGTATATAAAGTTTTATTGGAGCATTGCCACATTCATTTTCATAAGATTTCTAGATGCTTTTGCTCTACTGTGGCAAAGTTGAGTCGTTCTGATAGTATGGCTTCCAAAGTTAAAAATACTTAATATCTGACCCTTTGCAGATAAAGTTTGTTGACATCTGGATTAAAGAACTATATTGTAAATATTCTTAGAGTTTTGTTGCAGTAGAACTTTGTAAGAAATATGAATCACAAAGGTAATTTATGTTAACATTTTGGCATAAAAATGGAAACTTTAGTACATAAAATTTTAACTCAAAGTACATAATGAGAAAATGTTGATAACAGATGTTACAGAGGACTAATATTGTTACAGTATTCTTTTTTATAAGTAGATATTGGAAAAGAATTGCAAATTGAAACATCAGTGGGGAAAAGTCTTTTAAATGGCTTTTTTCACAAATTATTAGAACAAATATAATCAAGTGATATTCATTTGTTTGTTTTTAAACAATGTAATTTCTTATCAGAAACCTTTTTTACTTTGTATCTGTTTACTTAGTAATTCCACTATAAGGATCATTTAGGAGTTAATTCTAAAAATGAGAATTTGAGTATTCACAAAGATGTTCTTCATGGAATGTGTGAAAAAAATGGAATGACACTGGGTTGGGGTTATGTAACTCACTGTCATGCCAGGCCATTAAAATGGAGCCTGAGTCCAAAGGAAAAATCAGTAATACTGATCCTGTCCTTATTTATTTAAAGTTTTGGTATTATATTCATCATGGATTTTTCGTTTTTTATTTTAAAGAATATAGCATTAACATAATTTTTATCTTGATTACTGATATTTTTGATGCTTTAATTTTATGCCCAAGGCAAGTGCCTCTCTCCAACCCAATCTCTTTCCTGTATGACCTGTTACATCTGTTAAAATATATCAGTATTTCTCAAACTTGAGTAATGTACAGATACCCCTTATCACAAACAAAGGGAGTATGTTAGAATTCCAAGAATAAGAAGTCTTGCAGGATTTTTGCAAGTTGAGTGTGATAAACAATGAATTAATCTACCACTTTTTGGTTTCACAATGCAATAATATAATTATAGAAGTAAACAACAGCAATGAAAACTTTTCATTTATATTTGCTCATTTATGACTTAAAATATGTTTACATTCATTAAAAATGTTATTGAAATAAAAGCACAATTTTAAAAAATTCTTTTAGAATTCTCAGACTCCATTTGTATATATCTATAGACCTCAAGGATTCTTGGACTCCAACTTGGAAAAACACTGATGCTTAACTACTAGATGTGGAGTAATCCAATCTAATAAAAAGAGTAATATGCAAATTGAGGGTCACTTCAAAACACAAGATGGCTGCCCCCATGTGGACACATGATGGCCGACGGGGGTGGGGGGCAGTTGCAGGAGACCAGGCCTGCAGGGGAGGGCAATTGGGACCAGGCCTTCAAGAGAGGACAGTTGGGGGGCACCAGGCCTGCAGTTAGGGGGGGACCAGGACTGCAGGGGAGGGCAGTTAAGGGCAACCAGGACTGCAGGGGAGAGCAGTTAGGGGCGTCCAGGCCTCCTATGGAGGGCAGCTTGGAGTGATCAGGCCAGTAGGGAGAGCAGTTAGGGGAGACCAGGCTGACATGGGAGGGCAGTTAGGGGTTACCAGGCCAGCAGGTGAGGGCAGTTGGGGCGACCAAGTTTGCAGAGGAGGACAGTTAGGGGCTACCAAACTGGCAGTGGAGGGGAGGTAGGGGTGACCAGGCTGGCAGGAGAGGGCAGTTAGGGGCAATTAGGCCATCAGGGGAGCAATTAGGCATCGATTAAGCTGGCAGAGGTGTGGTTAGGGTTGCCAGGCAGGCGAGCGGTTGGGAGCCAGCAGTCCTGGATTGTGAGAGGGATCGGGCCTAAACCTGCAGTCACACATCCTTTAAGGGGGTCCCAGATTGGAAAGGGTGCAGACTGGGCCAAGGGACACACTTCCCCGTGCCCAAATTTCATGCACTGGGCCTCTAGTATTTAATAATATGCAAATGTTCAGTTGATTCAAGTGGTCAAAAAAATCACTTTATGATAATGGGGTATTTAGTATAATTACAAAGCAAGAAAACCTCTGAATTCAAGAGGGGAAAAGACTAGAAAAAAATATACCCAAAGAATAACAGTGGTGGTTTTGGGGTGATAGAAATATGATTAGAATGTTTTTCTTATTATTTGTCTAAATTTTGTATAGTGGGTGTGTATTACTTTTATAATAGATAAACAGCAACTTAAAGTACTGTTATATTAAAAAATGATTTGTAATTATCTGGTAGTACATACTATAAGCTAATTAGGTAACTGCTTTCATATTTGGCCTTTTACTCAGCATATTCAAATTTACTTCCTTATTGTAATTATATATTGCTACTGTTATTTTTTATTAATGTATTAAATAAACATTTTCTACCCCAAAATAGCAATAGTAACATGTCTTCAATGTTTGGATTTCTTTAGATACATTGTGTTTATTCTTTCCTCTGTGTTTTAATTTCTTTCTGTTTTTTTTTTTTTTAAGGAATTTAATCATGGCCAACAGCAAAAAACTCAGGAGGGGGAACTGAAAATTAGTGCTGTGTTTTCAGTCAGTGGCAGTCCTCTTGGTAAGATACAGAACTGAATGATTATATGTATTTTTTCTGACCAATATGAGTGAGAAGTATCTACTTGTATTAGTAAGCTAAGCAGTTTTTTCTGCTCAATTAGAATGGCTTTTACTGTGTATTACATAATTAGTATTTAGTTTCAAGTCCAGTTCTCGAAGAGAAAGGAAGATTCATACTAAAAATTCATGGTCAAAGTAAAACATTTTTTTTTTTTTAAAGCTCCACAGTTGACTACTGGCTTCCAACCTCCTCTGGCATCATCTGGCATGAATAAAATGCTACCTTCAGTTCCAGCCACAGCTATTCGAGTTTCCTGTTCTGGTTGTAAAAAAGTTCTACAGAAGGGGCAAACTGCTTATCAGAGGAAAGGGTCTACACAGCTTTTCTGCTCTACACTGTGCCTCACTGGATATACAGTTCCACCTGCCCGCCCACCACCTCCTCCCACCAAGAAAACTTGTTCAAGTTGCTCTAAGTATAGCAAAATTCTAAATTATCTTCTTTGTTTCCTTTCTTTTAAGATACTTATTCATGTATTGTTTAATTTTCTACATTTCCATGGTTTTTGAGAAATACCACATTATTTAGTACCAACAGATAAGTTGTTAGTTTTCTTTCTTCTGGATGGCAGGTGTTCAGATTTCTTTTTAACTTGAAATAATGTGCCTTTTATATATTAGAGATGTTTTTGAAACCAATCTTTTCATCCTTGTTAGTTGAGATGCTTTATGAAACAAAAACTATACCATTCTTGGGTATTATATGGTCAAAATATTTTGGTTGTAACTGTAGGCAATACTTAATTCCAACAAATATTTAAAGTTATATTTCCTATTATATAATTAGAATTCATTTAATATTTTTTTTACATATATATGTATATATGTGTTCAGTATCTCTGAATTACTTCAGAGGGCCCATTTCAGTGTTTAACAACAAAAGAGTATGTGTGCCCTTAGACCTTATAAGGACATCCTGATATATTTGAATAATATGAACTAATTTTGTAAGACAATTGATAGAAATTTTCATTAAGTCAGAAAAAGATGAATGATGCCTTGTTTTAATAATAGAATCACATTGGCTTCTATTAACTTATGCCAGTGGTCGGCAAACTGCGGCCCAAGAACTACATGTGGTTCTTTGGCCCCTTGAGTTTTTAGTAAAGGCCAGCTTGAGAGTACCCTAATTAAGTTAATAACAATGTACCTACCTATATAGTTTAAGTTTAAAAAATTTGGCTCTGAAAATAAATTTCAGTTGTTGTACTGTTGGTATTTGGCTCTGTTGACTAATGAGTTTGCCGACCCCTGACCTATGCAAACCATGCTTTATTAGTTTAGATATTTGTGTTTATAGTTCCTCACATGGATACAGCTCTTTATCTGTGGAAAAGATGCTTTCTCTTCTGGTTCAGTTGGAAAAAGGCATATAGACCCCCCCCCCAAAAAAAAAAAAAATTTTGAATATGGTTAGGTGTTTTTCTGGAAGCACATCTCTTTATGTTTAAAGTTTAATTAGCAGAGATATAGTTTCTTATTTTGCAATGAAATAATGTCACATAACTTTCTATTATTTCTTGATTTCTCACTTTGGTGATCAGCACTTTTTAAAATTTCAACAATATTTCTCTTTTCATAACAATCATATTACTTCTTTAAAATAATGAGTGGATTTAAAAATGACCATAGAAAACTCAGATAAATTAAAAAAAATTTTTTTTAACTGATTTCAGAGAGGAAGAGAGAGGGATAGAGGGATTAAAAACATCAATGATGAGGAAGAATTGTTGTTCAGTTGCATCCTGCACCATCCCCAATTGGGAATGATTCATGTGCCCTGACTGGGAAATTGAACCATGACTTCTTTGTTCATAGGTTGACACTCAAACAATGAGCTAAACCAAATGGGTTCAGATAAATTTTAAACTGTATACACTCTTTCTATGTTTTTTTTTAAAATATATTTTATTGATTTTTTTACAGAGAGGAAGAGAGAGGGATAGAGAGTTAGAAACATCAATGAGAGAGAATCATCGATCAGCTGCCTCCTGCACCACCCCTACTGGGGATGTACCCACAACCAAGATACATGCCTTTGACCGGAATCAAACCCACGACCTTTCAGTCCACAGGCCGCACTCTATCCATTGAGCCAAACTAGTCTCGCTCTTCCTGTGTTTTTTAATTTTCTATATACAAGGTAGGTGAAAGTAGGTTTGCAGTTGTTCATATGGAAAATAATATAATAATTAAGAAATAATTATATAAGAATAAACTGTGCTTCTCATAAACATGACTGTAAACCAACCTTTGCCCCATCTTGTATGTTATGATTTTTTAAAAAGAATATATTTTATTGATTTTTAACATAGAGAAAGGGAGAGAGATAGAGAGCTAGAAATGTCGACGAGAGAGAAACATCAACCAGCTGCCTTCTGCACACTCCTCTACCGGGGATGTGCCCACAACCAAGGTACATGCCCTTGACCGGAATCGAACCTGTGACCTTTCTGTTCACAGACCGACGCTTTACCACTGAGCCAAACCGGCTTTGGCTGTATGTTATGATTTTCATCTAAATTTATAATGTTCATTTAGTTTGTGGTGTTTGCCTAGTGTTCTGGTGATAGCTCATTTTTACATGTCATATCTTACCTGTCTTGATCTTATGTGATGTAATTATTCTTTAAGATTGCATTTTAATATATATATATATTTTATTGATTTTTTTTAAAGAGAGGAATAGAGAGCTAGAAACATTGATGAGAGAGAAACATTGATCAGCTGCTGCCTGCACACTCCCTAATGGGTATGTGCCTGCAATCAAGGTACATGCTCTTGACCGGAATCGAACCTGGGACCCTTGAGTCCTCAGGCTGATGCTCTATCCACTGATCCAAATTGGTTAGGGCAAGATTGCATTTTTAATATATATATATTTTTTTATTGATTCAGAGAGAGAGAGGGAGAGAGAGAAATAGCAATGATGATAGAGAATCACTGATTGGTTGCCTCCTGCATGCCCCTCTATTGGGGATCGAGGCATGCACCCAGGCAGGTGCCCTTGACTGGAATAGAACCTGGGACCCTTCAGTCACAGGTTGATGCTCTGTCCACTGAGCCAAACCAGCTAGGGCTAAGATTACATTTTTTATTGCTATTTAGTCTTATCCATACATTTCCTTTTTTTTTCAACCTGTCATTCATTGACTTTTTTTTTTTCTTTTCTTTAAATCCTCACCCAAGGATATGTTTATTGACTTTTAAAAAGAGGAAGAGAGAGGGTGGGGGGAGGGAAAAGGGGAGAGAAGGAGGGAGGAAGGGAGGGAGGGAGGAGAGAAACTTCAATGTGAGAGAGAAAACATCTTTTCATTGCTGCCTGGACACACACCCTGACTTTTTTTTTTTTTTTTTTTTTTTTGAAACATTTATACATCAACATTTATTGATGCTTATAATGAAACATAGTCCTGCTGTCTTTGAATTTACAAGAATAAAGAAATTTTATTTTAGAGATATTTACTTTATAGTTCTTCAGAATGTAATAAAATTGAACAAAATTGTTTTAAATTTGTTGATTATGCTCATATTACTCTCATCTTTTATCTGAATGAGATAATATTCTATTTTACAAATCTATTATTGTGCTACATAGACAATTAAACTCCAGTAAATTCACAGATTTTTTTTTTTGCCTGCCTCCCTCCCTCCCAAGTATACCCTCCCTCCCCAGAGTTTTATGTCCATTGGTTGTACTTATATGCATGTATACAAGTCCTTTGGTTGATCTATTATCTCCTCCAGATCTCCCTCCCCTCCTCACCGCAGTTTGACAGTCTGCCCGTTGCTCCACTGTCTTTATATCTATCTTTTGGTTCATCAGTTTATAATGTTCTTTATTATCCATAAATGAGTGAGGTCATGTGGTGTTTCTCTTTCATTGATTGGCTTATTTCACTCAGCATGATGTTCTCCAGTTCCATCCAGGTTGCTGCAAATGATGAGAATTCCTTCTTTTTTATGGCAGCATAGTATTCCATTGTATAGATGTACCATAGTTTTTTGATCCAATCATCTGCTGACAGGCACCTAGGCTGTTTCCAAATTCTGGCTATTGTAGATTGTGCTGCTATGAACATAGGACACCCTGACTCTTGATCGAACCTGCAATCTAGGTGTGTGCCCTGATTTGGAATTGAACCCACCACCTTTTGGTGTACAGGATGATACCCCAACCAATTGAGTCACCTGACCAGGGCTCATTCCTCGACTCTTGTTTACGTACTTCTTCATTCACTTACTCTGTTATGCGTTTTATTTATTTTTTTACTTTTTAAAATTCCTTGTTCTTTTTCATTTGCCCCTTTCAGTTCTTCTTTCAGATATTCTTACCTTCCTATCACCTCATCCTTTCTTCATTTTCTGTCTTATTCCCCCTTCCTCCCCTTAATTTTACAGAATACTTCTTTCTAAGGATCAGTCCCCAGCCACTGATCAGTCTTGGTTTTCTTTGTATATAATTTCCATTCCTAAACTACTCTTTCATCTCCTTTTCACCACTTTACTTTCCCCCCCTGTTATTTACATAGTTATTACAACAATCTGGTATAATTTAGTTATATGATTATCAAATGATTGAATTGGGTTGTACCTAAAAAGGAAATTATATTCAAAGAAGTTAAAAGATTTGTTCAGTGGCACATAACTGGCTAATTTTTCACATGCGCTATCCTCCTTTTCTACAATAATCCATACAGTGAAACAGGATTTATTTGTAAGTCAATCCCTATAAGAAGGATTTCAATTTAGTTTGAATAGGTGGAACTAGAAAAGATTTTCTTTCTGATAGTTACTGCTGTTTTTTTTAGCAGCAGCATTTAGGTTGAAAGAAACTCATTAGTTTGGAATAACACTTTTATTTTTATTAGTATTTTATTTACCATATCTTTTAATATCTTGGATTTAACTAAAATTGAATATATTTTGGCTAATTATTTAATTTTTTATTTCCTTAGTCATAGATACCTAATGATTTGTTTTTAAAAAAGTATAGTTCTGCTGGGACTGGTTTGGCTCAATGTATAGAGCGTCGTCTTGGAGACTGAGGGGTCCCGGGTTTGATTCCGGTCAAGGGCATGTACCTTGGTTGCGGGTATAACTCCGGTAGGGGGTGTGCAAAAGGCAGCTGATTTTTGACTCTCTCCCATTGATGTTTCTAACTCTCTATCTCTCTCCCTTCCTCTCTGTACAAAATCAATAAAATATATATATTTTTAAAAAAAGTATATTTCTGCTCAGCCAGTGTGCTCAGTGGTTGAGTGTCCACCTGTGAACCGAAAGGTAATTGGCTCAGTTCCTTGTCAAACACATGCCCAGGGATTGGGCTTGATTCCCAGTAGGGGGCATGCAAGAGGCAGCTGATCGATGTTTCTCTCTCATTGATGTTTCTATCTCCCTATTCTTCTCCCTTCCTCTCTTCTTTCTAAAATCAGTAAAAACTTCTTTAAAAAAAATTATGTATATTTCAAATCTTACATAAAAGAGGTAATTTTTAGGGTAATTTTGTTAGTATTATTAGAAAAATTGGATTTCTTTATTTAATGGCACTCAAGGAAATAACTATTTTAGGATTCTCTGTACCATTTCTGAATTTTTACTATCTGAATGAGCTTTCTTCTTATTCTGGAATAACATGTACTCCACTACAGTAAGATATAATGTAATTGGACACTAAGCATACTTGAGAGCAGTGAGAAATATCTATATTTTGTTATGTTTTATGCTTCCACTAGAGACTTGGCACAGGAAATTCATGCACGATGGGGATGGGGTTGTCTCACATACCAACCTCACCCTCTTGCAATCTGGGACCCCTTAGGGCAGGGGTCTTCAAACTACGGCCCTCGGGCCACATGCGGCCCGCAGAGGAGTCTGATCCGGCCCGCCAGGTTTTTTGGGCAGTGAGCGCAGCCGAGGTGTTACAGTAGGAATTATTAGTTCATATAGTCCGGCCCTCCAGCTCTTTGAGGGACCGTGATCTGGCCCCCACTTTAAAAAGTTTGAGGATGCCTGCTTAGGGGATATCCAACTGCCTCTCGTAATCTGGGACCCCTGGTTCTTAACCACTCACCTGCCTGCCATCTTGTCATACCCCAACCTAACAATCTTTACCTGCCTGATCATCCCTCACTCCTTTGCCTGCCTGCCTGATCACTTCTAACTGCTCTCCTGATGGCCTAATTGCCTCTAACTGCTTCTGCTTTGCCCTACACCGAGGCCCAGAATTCCCTCCTCTGGCCGGTTGCAGGCAACTGGGATCCCGGTTGCCCTCTCTCTGGTCGGCCACAGGCATCCACTACCTTGACCCGCTTCGCCCGGGTAGACTACAGCCACAGGTGTCCGTGGGTGTGTGGCTTTACCTGGGACTGCGGGGCAGGCAGCTTGTCCCTCTCCCCGGCCACAGGCACAGCCGCTGGTGCCTGTTGGGCATTCAGATTATCCCTCTCCCGGGCCATAGGTACAGGCCCAGCTGCTGGTGCCTGGGACTCCTGGACGGGCGGCTTGTCCTTCTCCCGGGCCACAGCCTGGCTGGTCCCCATTCTTCTCTCCCCAGTGTAGAGTGTCTGAGTGTGACAACCATTTACATATTAGCTCTTTATTATATAGGATTACCTTGATTCATACTATTTCCCATCTCTTTATCTCCTTAACTTTTAGAAAATTCTTATTAAGGTCCAGTTCAAATGTCATCTTCTTTTGGGTAGCCTTTCATGTCACATAATGTCTGAAATAATTGTTTCTTCATTTCTATTTCTACATAACACTTTATATGTATCTTTTTCAAAAGTATTACATTACTCTTATATTTCAAGGATGCCTCTTTTGTGCTATTTTATGTCATTTATCTATTTGTCCCAATATACTAGTAGCTCCTTGGGTGCATGCTTGCACTATATCTTCACATAGGAGTTAGATAATGTCTGGCTCAATACAACTGCTCAATAAATACCCTTGTAATTGAAATACAGTAAAACTTAATTAAAAGAAACAATAAAGGCAAAAAATGCAGAGTAGTCTGGAGCTATTAACTATAGAAGATGAGTATGAAGTTGTGTATTGCAGTGTAGTGTGGTATCAGATGTTCTTTATGTTGATTCTCATGTTTTAACTTTTGTTGAAGCAGAGATATTTGTCATCTTTTCCAAAAAGTACTTGATTAGTATAATCTGTTAAAGATGCAGGAATTAATAAAACACAGCTTATTCACCATTATGTGGGCATGTACTCATAACAAAGAGATAATCTTTAGAAAATTTATTAAGGCCTTCTTTTAAAAATATATTTTATTGATTTTTTACAGAGAGGAAGAGAGAGATAGAGAGTTAGAAACATCAATGAGAGAGAATCATTGATCAGCTGCCTCTTGCACACCCCCCACTGGGAATGTGCCTGCAGCCAAGGTACATGCCCTTGACTGGAATCGAACCAGGGATCTTTCAGTCCGCAGGCTGACGCTCTATCCACTGAGCCAAATCGGTTTCAGCTATTAAGGCCTTTTTTTTTTTTTTTTTTTAGATTTTAAAATATATTCTTAAAAATATAAAAGTTTATTAATTAAAAAAAAACAAACAAGGAAATTAAAAAACCTGATGAACAATATTAACTGTTGATTATAATAGAATCAGAGATACGGGAGGGGAGTAGACTGACAATTCTCGGGGAAAAGCGGAGTGGTGGATGCAGGAAGAGACTGAACATAAACTGTGCACCTATGGATGAGGACAATGGGGGGTGGGGAAAGGGCAGAGGGTGGGGTATTAAGGCCTTTTTTAAAAATTGTTTTTTTCCCTGGCTCTGGTGTGGCTCAGTTGATTGAGATCGTCTGGTGTACCAAGGGATTGCTGGTTTG